>NW_022631072.1:1572225-2972803 GCF_010015895.1 Lontra canadensis
AAACACTGATCATCTCTAGAGGAAAACATGCCCATGTTAGGCCCTTGAGATTCTAAAAATTATATTCAATGTAACATGAGCCCCCCCAATAAAAAAAGGTACCAAAATAGAAGTTAACCACCAAAAAGGAATAAACAATAACAATAACTACAGCACTTGTGGACCTCCAAGGATTTCCAATATTAAAAATAACAATTATGGAAGAAACCAGTTATGGAATATGAAAGAACTGTAAAATGTTTAAAGACCTAAGAGATGGAATGAAAAATTAAGCAAGAGACAAGAGACTATAAAAAATGGCCACGTTGTGTTCGCTTCAGCAGCAAATATACTAGAAAAAAATGACCAGGCAGACTAGAGAAAGACCCAAATAAAACCATATGAAAAATTCAATATTTGAAGTAAGAAAACTCAGTGGGTGATTTCTTTCTTTTCTTTTTTTTTTTTTTTTAAAGATTTTATTTATTTATTTGACAGAGAGCGAGCACAAGCAGGGGGAGCGGCAGGCAGAGAGAGAAGGAGAAGCAGGCTTCCCGCAGAGCAGGGAGAGCCGGATATGGGACTCGATCCCAGGACCCTGGGACCACGACCCGAGCCGAAGGCAGCCGCCTGACCAACTGAGCCACCCGACCAACTGAGCCACCCAGGTGCCCCTCAGTGGGTGATTTCAATAGCAGATGAGACAATGGTGAAAGCGAACCCCTAACTTTAATAATCTTTTAAAAATTTTATTTATTTATTCGACAGAGAGAGAGGGAAACAGGCAAGGGGAGTGGGGGAGTGGGAGAGGGAGAAGCAGGCTTCCTGCTGAGCAGGGAGCCCCATGCAGGGGCTCGATCCCAGGCCCCGGGATCATGACCTGAGCCAAAGGCAGACACTTAAGGGCCAAGCCACCCAGGCACCCCTTGTGAAAGAGGTTTCTTAAGGAATTATCCAGAATGTAGCATGGAGCGAGAAGGAGGAAGGAAGAATAAGAGGTTATAGAGGCACAAAGACAGGAAAAGAAACAGAACACATACCTAATTAGAGTTCTGAGGGTGAGAAAGAGTTCGAGAGAAGCAGCAACATTTAAAGAGCTCACGGCTGAGGAACAAGGTGTCCTTGCAGATGGGACACACACACACACACACACACGCACAAACACACACGCGTGTGCATACACACCAAGCACAGTTAAGTAAAAGGACATTTATATGCAGACATCATGTACTGAAGCTTCAGAATGCTGAAAAAAAACCCCAATAAGACAGGGACACTTGGGTAGCTCAGTCGGGTAAGCCTCTGCCTTAGGTTCAGGTCACAATCCTGGAGTTATGGGATTAAGCACCCCCCATCCCTCCCTGCTCAGTGGGGAGTCTGCTTCTCCTTCTGCCCCTCCCCTTGCTCTCTCAAATAAATAAATAAATAAAATCTTTTTTAAAAAAGCAACAAGACAACACAAGGAGCTGTGAATAAACTTCTCAGAACTAAGGGGATCAGTCAATGGGACAACAGTATTTGCAAAAGACTAAGAAAAACTGTCAAACTGTTCTTTCAAGAACACGCCAAATAAAAACATTTCCAGATCATTCCATTTCGATAATTTTCAGAAACTGAGCGTTCATCTTCAAAACACTTTCTCTCAAGGAGGTAACTCCAGAGCAAATGTCAGCAATGCAAAAAGAGTGAGCAGAGAAACTGGCACCATGATGGCAAATATAACCAAATTCCGGCTGTGTAAAGGAGTAACGTCTCACTTTGGGGATAAAAAAAATACTGGACGGGGGCACCTGGGTGGCTCAGTGGGTTAAGCCTCTGCTTTCGGCTCAGGTCATGATCACAGGGTCCTGGGATCGAGCCCCGCATCGGGCTCTCTGCTCAGCAGGAAGCCTGCTTCCCCTCCTCTCTCTCTCTCTCTGCCTAACTCTCTGCCTATTTGTGATCTCTCTCTCTGTCGAATAAATAAATAAAATATTAAAAAAAATACTGGACAATAATGGCAAAGAGGAGGTAATCAACGTTCAGGTCCTTGTATCATTTGCCAGAGGTCAGATGCTAAATAAGTTGAAACTATTCAGAATAATTTAAGGGTATGGTCACTTCCAAGGGCGACCACTATAGGAGTCAAAGGTATGACCTCCAAAGCAAAAATGTGAAAAATGTGTTTTAAAAAGGACAAAACAGGGGCACCTGGGTGGCTCAGTGGGTTAAAGCCTCTGCCTTCGGCTCAGGTCATGATCCCAGGGTCCTGGGATCGAGCCCCACATCAGGCTCTCTGCTCAGCAGGGAGCCTGCTTTTTCCTCTCTCTCTCTCTGCCTGCCTCTCTGCCTACTTGTGATCTCTGTCTGTCAAATAAATAAATAAAATCTTAAAAACAAACAAAAAAAGGGACAAAACAACCCCCAAGCGCCAAACTTAAATAGTCTAAAATGAGGAAAGAGAGGAGGGAAAGAAGAGATATAGAAAAAAGACAAAAAGAACTATCACATGCTCGCTCTGTACCCACACCACTCATCCTAGCCCAGCACAGGGGCCTCTCTTGTTTCCCTCCCAGATTCTGGAAGGTCGCTGGAATGTACGTGATGCTGTCGGGACAGGAGAGTGACTGATCTTCAGTCTGATAAAAAAAAAGAGCTCTGAACAGATTAGAACAGCGAATCCTCACCCAGGAACTGACAGACCTGCCCCCGCTATGGGGGCTCTTCCAGCCTAAGAGAACTCATTATGACCTGGGGAATTCCCAGGGCCACTGCAATAGAGAGGACAGGACACAATGTCAGGAATCTGAACAAGGACGGTTCTGGGGCCTAGCGCACTGTGGGGAAGGATCTAAGCTTTACTTGCCGACTCCATCACAGAGATGATGGGTGGTGGGCCAGAGAAAACCAAATAACCTTTGGAGCTTCCTCAGGGCCCTAACTGATCGGTGGGACACTATGTCTGAGGTCCCCTGGCACCGACGTACCCTAAGAGAGGATGTGGTGACCCTCTCGGGTGCCTCAATGTTGTGCCACACACACAGGCTGTTTCGGTTCTGAGCCACCAGCACGTCACTTCCTGGGACCCACTGCACGCAGGAGCAGAAGTTGAGCATCATCGTCTTAGAGCAGCTTTCAGTATCGTACAGATGCCGCTGCAGAAGGAAGAGGTGGACAGCGCAGTCAGAAGGGGCTATGGGGAGGCTTCTGATATCGACCATTTCTCTAACGAAATGTGGCGAGCTGACCCACCAGTCAGGCAAATGCAGTAAAAGTTGGCAGTAAAAGGGCTGGCAGTTTTGGGAAGTACCAGATGGAAAGAGGAGGCACTCACAGGACTCAAGGATAGTGATGGGATGAAAGGGAGAAATCAGCCCTGCCTACAGAATTCTTTGTCTCTTTTGGCTTCCCATAAAGTGCAAATTTCTCTTTCCTGCCTTTAGTGTCATATTCTTAGGTTGGAGTCAAAAGGGAAGAGGAAATTCTCTAGTTTCAGGGAGAGTGATTTAGGCTAAGGCCGGATTTTTCCTAGTTTGGAGAAAGTCACCCAGGCGGAAAGGGATTACTAGTAAAACGCACCGCACAGAGTCGTGAGCCATCCCGTTTCCAGGCCAAGGCAGTGATGGTATATAAGCTGGCAATCTCCTTGGGCTTTGCCTCTTCCCAGATGCTTCTTTGAGGGCTCCAGTGGAGTACCCGAAGTCTGAAATTAAGGAGGTGGATTTCAGAAGAGATGGAGACTGAGCAAAAGGGTGGAAATGGGTGGGTAACTGAAGGCAATGAGTCTCGCTGTATTAGAGAAGAAAGGAAGTGAAAGAGAACACACATGCTAGGGAATCTCATAGGAGAGGACAAAAAGGTTCAAAGGAAGGAAGTTGGGAAAATCAAGCCAGAAGTAAAACGGGGTGAGAGCAATAGGAGTGGAGAAAACAAAAGGAGATTATGGCTGGTGAGAAAAATGAGCTGTTAGCAAGGGAGATATAAGGAAAAAGAAACAGAGAAAAAGGAAGGGAGAGACCCACATGACATCGAAGGGGATAAAAGGACGGAACTAATAAAGCTGATGTGAGGGGACTGGGGCCCTTTATTTATTTTATTTACCCTTCCATCATTCCTTCCTTCCTTCCTTTCTTCCTTCACCGAACATTTAAGCATACATTATGTACTGGATGCTAATTTAGCCACTGGAGATTTCAAAACAAAACAAAACAAAACAAAACAAAACAAAACAAAACACCGAATAGGCCCTCTTCTCAAGGGCATTTCAGTTTAGCCAGATAACTATAAACACCAAAGTGTAATATCATGCGACAAACACTGAGCCAGTGGTCTGAAAAGAGGCAATGGTAATACAAAGAGAGTGGAGATGAATTCCACTGTGGAGTCCCAGGCAGAGGCACAGAAACACAAAATCCTGGGCTGGAGCTGTTGGACGGTAGGCCGGTCAGAGCCCTTGAGAGTTCGGAAGTGCACCCGAGGCCCGGGGGAGCTCTCGCCGCGAAGGCCGATGCTCCGGACCTGGACCGTGTAGTCGCTGTCTTCAGCCAGTCCCCAGAGGGCACAGGCCCGCGTGGTGGTGTTCACCTCCCGGATCACACGCTGCCCAGGGCCATTCTGTCGCTGCGGGGAGATGATGGGACAGGAGGGCGGTCTCACACCAGTCCCAGGACCCAAACATCCAAGCGCTCCACGGAGTAGGATGACAAGGGCGGCTTGAGCCAGGGCACAGCAGCTCCCGGACTCCCCCCCCACGGGGAGGGGAGCGTTGGTCCCCGGTGGGGATAAGGAAGGAAGGCTCAGAGTTCCGAGGACACAGGCTGAGGGAGCAGAAGGGTGATTCGTACTTGCTGGGAAATGGAGTAGCCAATGACGATGTTGCCTTCTGGGACGTCCCAGGACACAGTGGCCGAGTTGGCTCTGAGGTGAGCGACTGTCACATTCACAGGAGAGGGAGGCCGGTCTGTTGGGTGCCAGACTGAATAGGTTAACAGGTCCCGTGTACGGACTAGCTCTGCGCGACCCCACTACCCCTTTACTCACCTGCTCGCACAAAGCCCAGGTCACAACTGACCAGCAGGAGGACCGTAGGGCTTAAGTATGGGGAGAGGGGCATCAGCGAAGCCATGGTCCCCACCGAGTCCGCTGGGTGGCACTGGGGCATCCGCTTGACATCCAGGCGGGGCTCCTGGAGGTGGCAGGAGTTGTTGGGGGGGGGGGGTGTCCAGGACTGCCCAGAACGCACGGGTGGCAGCAGCTCTCCCGGGCTCCCCACCGCCCACAGCAGCCCGGATCCCCCCGTTCTCCCCACGCCTTCCCCACCCCCGCGTCACCCGGGCGTCCCCAGTGCGCCGCTCTGCCCGGCCCACACCCACCTCCGCCGGTCCTCGCGGTCGGTCAGGCCTCAGGGGGCTGCTCGGTGCCCAGAGGGCGGCCCATCGCCCGGCTCCGCGGCGCTGCCCCTACCCCATCCCGGCGCGGGCCCGTTGCGGCGGGCAGCGCGGGTCCGAGCTGCGGGCACAGGGCAGGAGGAGGCGTAGCGAGCCGCGGGGCGGCGGGGGGCCCCCAGAGCTCGGACGGGCCGCGTAGTCTGTCCCTGAGCGGGGGGCGGTGCCGGCGCGGCCTGGCCACTGGCCGGAGTCCCTGTGCGGGAGGCAGTGCGGCTGCTCCGCCGGCGCCTGCAGCGGGATGTGACCGTCCCGGCTAACTAGCCGCCGCCTTCTGCAGAGCTGGCCCCGCTCGCTCCGCCGCAGCCCGACCGGGACGTGCCGCCCCGCCCCGCCCCGCCTGGGTTCTCGCCGCCGTCATCCCCCTCACCCCCCCTCCCCCGACCCCGTTCTCCCGGGGCTCCTCCCACGACCCTCCCTTAGGCGGCCTCCGGGTCCCCTTGCCTCTGATCCCGGCTCCGTCCGAGGATCCTGCGCGGGCCTAGGGAGAGGCGCAGGTGCTAGGGTCTCGGGCACCCGGGAGGACCCCTCCCTCCCCCGGGTGGAATTAGCCAAGTTGGGAGGAGGAATCCCACTTCCCCTGCGGGAGGGGACAGAGTGGCGAGATAATTGTTCTAAAATCAGTGAGTTCAGGACTCACTGCCGCTGCTGCCACTACTGCTGTCACCACAGATGCCCCATACCTTTGGAGAATTGACAAGGGAAATGGAGTCCAGCTCGTGTACATACCACTGAGCACAGACGCTTCCTTGTCAGTTCGTTCTGTCACAGAAGGATGGCCTTTTCCTCCCTTCCATGTTCCAAGTCCTGCACCACAATTCATCAGTCGCTGCAGAACTCAAATTATGCCCAGAATCTTAACTCCATAGAAATCTGGAAAATGTGATTTTACCCTTCCATACATTATAACCCAGGAGATAGGGAGACATTAGAAGAGAGTGAGAATGAAAGCTAAATAAAAATTAACAATATCTAGTGCAGCCCACTGCTTTGGCTAATAAACTTTCAAGCAAACAACAGAACTATGTTCTCACTTAAGACTGCCGTTCCTTCCTTCAAATGAAAACTTGCTTATCCTGACCTCTAATCTTTACACCCATTGCTATGTGATGTTCCTTCCTCTTCTCTTTTAGTCACAAATTCCACCTTAAGACACTCTAACCTAAGGACTATCTTATAACATTAACCACCCGCAGCAAATCTCATATAAAAGAAAAGGATAAAGCAATGAAAAGAAGTTCATTAATACCTACAAAAACAAAGCAAGGAAGAAAAATGTATAGCTTCTATGGTCCTTTATTCTGCAACAGAAAATGAGACCGTAGTTGGTGCTTATTACTTCCTTATTCGTTGTTCTCTTTGCCCTCAGAAATCTTCCTAGCCAGCACAGTGACACAAATCCTGAAGGACTTGAGCCCCAAACAGTCCTGCCTTGTTGAACAGCTATAGATTTCCATTAACATGTAACACTGAGCAAGGAATTACTAGAAGCAACTTTGGAGGAACTCCAAAGATATGCTTGTCCCTGATTCTGTTGTATGGCTGCATCACTATTCTCCCTCATCGTTCCGCCCAGCCAGTTGGTTAACCCCCTTATTTCCTTGCTGGCCTGATGACATCACGATCCTTGCAATATCCAGATGCAGTTTCAAATTCCTATTCAAAGAATTGTGTGTCCCCCTAGTGGAAACACAGCCTTATGTCATAGGAACAGGAAGCACTATTTTGCAAGTACATAACAAGGTTTATTTTTTTATTTTATTTTTTAAAAGATTTTATTTATTTATTTGAAAGAGAGGGGGCATGAATGTGGGTGCACAAGCTGGGGGAAGGGGCAGAGGGAGAGGGAGAAGCAGACTCTCCGCTGAGCAAGAAGCCTGACGCTGGCTGACCCCAGGACCCTGAGATCATGGCCTGAGCCAAAGGCAGATGTCTAACCGATTGAACCACCCAGGAGTCCCAAACTAGGTTTAATTGTGGGACACAACCCTCTCACTTTTACTGTTTCCGGAGTTCATGTGTCCCAGCCATGAAAAAAGCAGCAGTTTGGTTTAGAACATACACTACCCATGAAGGGCAGCACACCCAGCTTGGGAAGTGCTGTCTCCTACTTGGGGCTGTAGCTGAGTCTTCATTACTCTACCCTACTGTCCAATATGGCCAGTTGCTTGGGGTAATGACGTTCATAATAAAGTCATTGACTCCCATGGCAGTCACTTTTTCCTCTGTAAAATGGGTCTCTTAGTGAGGGATACCATGATGGTGAGCAAGGTATTAAGAATGTCCACCAATGTTGATGCTGGCAAAAGCACTGCTGGAAGGAAAGGCAAATCCATATCTGCATTTAAATGTTTACCCGCCAGAGGGCAAATCCCTGCCCACTCCCTGATGGAAAGGTCTTGGCGTTAGCTGTCTGCCACAAAGTGGCTGGCTGGTCTCCCTTGGTGTATGGTCTTCTTCACTGGGGCCCAGAGTTGGTCCCTGATGTGAGAATGTTGGGTGCTCAGCAGCCAGATCAGCCTTAATGAGAATTTCATGTTGATGAACTCACGTACATCATATGTTCCTACTGCCACAGTCTCCTCATTCCTTGAACAAGCACCGGCGTGACTGGGGAAAAGACTGACCAATGTCTACAGAAGTCTTCCTGCCCACCTGCTTCTCAAAAGCCTCCTCAGAAGTGGATGCCTTCAATGAACATTCACAATATGCTCCTATTCTATGTCCAACTGGTCTACCCACATCATTTTCCTCAGGTCGCCTTATCACCAATCCTCTGATGTTGTTCCTTCCAAATCTCTGACTATCCAGCTAACTTGCTAGATGCTGGTTTTATCCAAGCCACTAGCTTCCTCTCTTTCCACATGACAACTAAACATACTACTCAAGGTTTTGTCCACGGGGAGGATTTTCTTTCTCCCGCTATCCTTTAGGGCCACCTCGCAGAGGGGCTGGTGTAGCACATCAGTCTACTTCTGATGAATGCCAGTGTACTGTGCTGCATGCAACTTTTCGTTTCTCAGTCACCTGGTCACAGGGAACCTTCCATGAGCTCAGTGATGTGGGTTGACAGAGCTTGTCTTTTCCTTTCTTTAAATGGCAACTTGTCGCTGATACTGCCATTGCTGCTGCTACAGCCACCACACACCCACAAAACCGGCAAATGGTCTCTTGCAGATTCCTGCCATTGCTGGAGTTTTTGTCATCTGGAAATTCCCCAGAAAGATGGCTCTACCTCCTATTATCCTTACAAACCTTCCACCAGTACTTCACATTTGTGGAATTTAAATCATGCCCAGGACATTAGCTATAAAGAAAATATAGTGTTGGGGCGCCTGGGTGGCTCTGTGGGTTAAAGCCTCTGCCTTCGGCTCAGGTCGTGATTCCAGGGTCCTGGGATGGAGCCCGGCATCCCATCGGGCTCCCTGCTCAGCAGGGAGGCTGCTTCCCTTCCTCTCTCTCTGCCTGCGTCTCCGCCTGCTTGAGATCTCTGTCTGTCAAATAAATAAATAAAATCTTTTTTTTTTAAAGATTTTATTTATTTATTTGACAGAGCTCACAAGCAGGCAGAGAGGCAGGCAGAGAGAGAGGAGGATGCAGGCTCCCCGCTGCTGAGCAGAGAGCCTGATGCGGGGCTTGATCCCAGGACCCTGGGATCACGACCTGAGCCGAAGGCAGAGGCTTCAACCCACCGAGCCACCCAGGCGCCCCTAAATAAATAAAATCTTAAAAAAAAAAAAAAAGAAAATATAGTGTTTAGCCATTGATAGCCTGAAATTCCGGGGGATGTAGGCGAGAAGTGGGGAGGGACTCCTAGAGCCGAAGCCAAATACTGAACAAATATCCGAGGTCCATCTCGGCACTACTGCACTCCCTCACTCTAGCTAAGATGCTGAGGGTACAGACTTCTGGTTCTAATCCTAGTTCTCCTGCTTCCTGACTGTGTTAACGTCTCTGTGCCTCAGGCCTCAGTTTTCTCATCCATTAAATAGGTATAGCAATGGCACCTACTTGTCAGTATTGTTTTAAGTCCTGAGCACTCCTCAATCACCGTGTCTGTTTCTTCCAAATCGAGGACTACTTAGTGGGGCTTTGGTAGGAAAACTCCACGCGATCCCACAGGGAGCAGGTGGCAGGTGCTTAGAATGGCGCTGGCAAGTACCTGTTGAATGGATGGATGGGTGGAAACTGACCTAAGGAGGACTATGTCCCCAGGGCTCTTCACCCCGCAGCCTTGTAAAAGTGAGGAGGTAGCAGGGTGAAAAGGGGACATAGTTTGGTGTTTTACAGGCCTGACCTTGAGTTGAATCCTGGCTTTGCCACTTACAAGCAGCAGGACTGTGGGCGAGTTAATTTACTCAGTTTCTTTGACCGTGAAATGGAACGGATAATATCCACCTTGGCCGACCGCGGGCGCTGGGTGCCCTAGGTGTGCTCGATTCCTTCCCGCTGACGGATCTCGCACACGGGGGCGGGGCAGAAACAGACGCGGGAGCCCGGGAGGGAGGGTAGGAAGGTCCTTGCGCGCCTGGCGGCCACCGGACAACACGTGGGTGCCAGCGCGTCCCGCGCGAACTCCGAGCGCGGTTCCAGTTTCGCGCGATCCGGGAGCCGGAGGGGGCCGGGCGGCGCGGCGGAAGGCGGAGCCCGCGGGGAAAACGAAAGCGAGAGTGAGCGGTCCGGACCCCGCAGGCGCTCGGCGGCGGCGGTGCGGGTGAGTAGGGATCTGGGCGTGCGGGGAGCGCGGGGGCTTCGGGGAGAGGAGACCGCGCGCCAAGGCCGAGTCCCGGCCGGGGACGTGGACGCGGGTGAGAGGCCCCCGACCCGTGGCCCGGCCGCGCGGGAGAGCCGTCCGAGGCCCGCAGCCGAGGTGCGGGGCCCTTGCCAGAGCCCGGGAAACGATCGCGCAGCGCAGTGGGGTCTGAAAGCCATTTTTCCCCCCGCGAGGAATTTCTAGAAGAGCAAGTAACGAATTTCCCCAGCTGGAGTGGCGGGGTGGCGAGTGGCGGGGGATCTAGCGGAAAACAGGTAAGTTGGGAAATGTGACAGAAGGGAAGTATGGAGGCCTGGATTTCCCGTAGATTGACCAAATAGGCCCTGGCTAAAAATCTCCTGCCTACACAGTTGCAGTTGTTTCCCAATTGCCCTGCCTTAGCCCACCCCATCCCACCCCTTACCCCTGCCCCAACCTGTACCACCCTGTCCCCCATATCTTTTCTCAGGCTGCAGCTGAGGGGGTCCTTTAAGTCAGAACAGGACACTCTGCTCGGATCACTCCAGTAGCTCACCATCCCATCAGAATTCCTTCAGTGAGGGTGCCAGGGTGGCTCCGTTAAGCCACGGATTTTTGGTTTCTGCTCAGGTCATGCTCTGGGAGTCCTGAGATGGAGCACAACCCCCAGTCATCTGGAGCCTCCCTGCCTCCCACCAAGTAGGGCCAGGAGCCTGCTTGAGATTCTCTCCCTCTGCCCCTCCCCCTAGCTCATGCGTATGCTCTCTCTCAAATAAATAAATTAATCTTAAAAAAAAAAAAAATCAGTACATGGCGCAGACAAGGCTCCTTGCTCTCTGCACTGTGACCAGACAGGCCTCATTGTTGTTTTGGGATACAGGAAAGTACATGCCTGCCTCTGGGCCTTTGCAAGCCTGTTTCCCCTTCCTGGAAAGCTCTTTCTTCCCCCAGATGCCTGCATGGGTCATTCTTTTGCTTTACCCTGTACTTCTGGCAGTGACATCTAATCAGAGCAGCCTTCTCTGAACAACCAGCTGTGTAAAAGAAACCCCGCCCTTCCCTGCCTGTTCACCCTTTCTCTGCTTCAGTTTCCAGCACAGTAGTTATCAGCCAGTGACATTGTTTTATGGATTTGTCTGTGTTCCTCCTCTAGTAAGTTTACAAGAGCAGGGGTTTGTGCACTGGTACCACCCCAACCCCTAGTAGTAATAGGTTCTCATTAAATATCTGTTTAATGAATGGCAATTTCTAAATTCTCTTTTGAATTAGAGAATAGTGAGACTTCCTGTTGACTGTGATTTCTTTAGTACTAGAAACGGCTCCCAAAGGATAGCTAAAAGGTAAACTCTGCTGTCCAGAGCTTAGCATTTGGGGCAGATTTTGCTCTTCTTCACTTTGCTTAGTTGAACCTGAAGATCCATAACCCTGGACCTGTAGTTCATTCACTGAACAATCAGATACTAGTTGAATGCATGCTGTAGGCCAAGCATTGTGCAAGACCCGGAAGGGGCGGAGTCCTCAGGGAGCTGGTAGTTGGCCAGAAGGGACAGAGGCCACAAAGTAAGATGAAGAAGGTGGACACGTAACACCCGTTAGTGATTTTTGCTGGAAATTTCCTTTAGGAAAATGAGAACAGAGAATCAAAACAAGATTTATTGACAGTAGTTGAAAAGAAGCCTGATGTTTTTTGTTTTTTGTTTTTTTTTTCCCCAGACTTGGAAGTATTTTTTCAAACATGTTAATTCAGCACTTTCTTAGTTTGCACATCTATTTTACTTAAATTTGAACTGGCTTGTCCTTCTGATGATTGGTAGTTACTTAACATTAAAAGTGCTGGGGGCTTAGAGTGGATGATAGAACTTCAGGATATAGTTGCTAAGGGTTCTTCCATGACTGCTTTTCTGATATCTGTGATCCCCTCCCAGCCTGATGTATGGTCTCATGGTTGTGACCAAAGTAAATGACACTGGTTCCTAAAAATAATGGTACAGCTAAAGATCCTTATCAATGACCCTTGGGCGAGGCATGTTCAGGTATTAAGAGAGTTTGGGATTTTAGCAAGGTAAGCCAGCGTAAATCCTGTCTATTACAGAATGTTCTCAGGAGAATTGGGGGGCAGCCCTCTAGAATAAAACAATTTATGTAGTGAAATGTATACGTGAATAACAAAGTATCATGAAAACTTAAATAGCTCATGTCAGCTCAGGTCTAGACAGGGGGCTACAAACCTATCAAAAACAAAACGAAAGAAAAAATGCATCTCCGTTTTTAGTGCTTTTTGGATTTCAGAATTGCAGACCAGGAGCACCATTTATTGAGAGGAGGACTCTGCTGGATGTTTTTTGTCTGATTTCTCCCCCACAACAACCTCTGAATCTGCTGTTTTTATTCCTGTCTTCAGGTCACAAAGGAAGAGTTCAGAGAGGGTCTAGCCCAGATCAGTGTGACCTCTAGTCTGACTATCTCCACGACACTGAGCAGTAACGTGACGGATTTGCCTTTGCGCAGACTCTAGATACTCCCAGCATGTGCTTCCAGCCACCATCATTGCTCACCCAAACCATGGCAGCAGCCTCTGCTGGGTCTCCTTGCTTCTGCTTGTGCTCTGCTCCACTACCCATACCTGTCCCTGCCCCCAGACCCTATTTTTTACACAGTGTCAGAGTCATCACTTAAAACATAAATCCACTCACATCCCCCCTCTACTTAGAAAATGTCCAATAACTTCCAGTTGCAATTGGAATACCATCCATTGGTTCTGCCCATGACCTACAAGGTCTGTGTGCATGGCACTGACCCCTCTGACTTATTTCCAACTCTTTCCCCCTCATTCACTGGGCAGCAGTCCCCTACTTTTTGTTATCCCCTCCAAGGCCATGCTGGTTCCTGAGATACACTTCCCCCATATCTTGGTATAATGGACTTTCTCATCATTCAGTCTTCATTTAAAATTGCCTCCCAAGAAAGGTCTTTTGTGAGCACTATGTTTAAAACCGCCTCCCCCTTATCTGTCTCTGTCTACCAACTCACCCTCCTTTGCCACACCCCTATTTAATTTCATTATAACACTTCTGGCCATCGGGTCATATGTCCACTCCTGTTACCAGTTTCTGTGCATGGTCATTTTCTGTCTTCCCTCAGTGGAATGCAGGTCGGGTGTGAATTTGTCTTGTCCACATCCGGATACTCATTGTCACAATAATGCCTGTCACTTGCTAGCTATCCATTGAATAAATGAAGAAAGGATGCAAGGAAAACAGCAGATGAAGAAAAGGGAGAAGACAAGGGGGTTTTGAGTAGAATATTTAATTTTAATGAGTCATTCTTTCATTTTCCTATACACCATCCAAGTGTTCAGCATTTCCTGCTTGCCACTGGGTATTGGTGATACAAAAGGAGTAAGACATAGAACCTGATTCCCAAATTGCTCACTGACTGGGCTGTTATGGGAGCTGGGCAGGGTGGAGTGGTGGGCCCTTGGAGGAGGACTGGCTGCCCCCCAACATCAAAGAAAATGTGGGAGCCTCACAGATGAATGGGAGTTGCCTGGTGGACTGAGGGTGCATATACAAATGCACAAAGAGACAAGTATGTGACAAGTCATGCAGGTGGGGAAGGTCTGTAGATATTCATTCATTGATTATGGAGCCTCTATTCTAACAGCCTGGCCCCATCCCTGTTATAGCTCATGGTCTCTTTTGGAAGACATCAGTTATATAAGCAATTGCAGGAAAGGGGACAAGAGCTGTTGTGGAGCACGGGACCACGACCTCTTCCAGGGTGTCTGGGAAGTGACATCTGAGCTGAAATCTATAGGAAATAGGAATTGACCAGACGAAGGCAGTGCATGGGGGTATAGTCAAGGGCATTTCAAGGAGGCAGCCTACTGGACAGAAGCAGTTAGAGTTAAGAAGTAGTCAGGGGTAGAGGTGTTCTTTTGATAACTATCATTGTGTAGGTGGAATTTAAAGCCTTAAGTCTAGAGGGAGTTTGTGTTAGTAGAGAAGAGAGGAGATCTAAAACAGGGCCCTGGGGCACTAGACTGTTTAGAAGAAATAGTCTGTTCAGGTCCTTTGCCAGTTTTTTAATTGGATTGTCTTTTTGTTGTTGAGTTGTAGAAGTTCTTTATATATTCTGGATACTGGACTCTTATCAGATATATGAACTAAGATATCCCTTTCTTTAGATTTCCATTTTCCTCATAGTGTCCTATGTGACACAAGTGTTTTTATTTTTTTTAAGATTTTATTTATTTATTTAAGAGAGAACAGAGATCCAGGACCCTGGGATCATGACCTGAGCTGAAGGCAGACGCTTAACCACCTGAGCCACTCAGGCGCCCCTGTTTTTACTTTCAATAAAGCCCAATCTCTCTGTTTCCTTTTGCTGCTTGTGCTTTTGCTGTCATTGCAAAGAGTCCACTGCCAAACCCAAGATTCTGAAGATTTGCCCTTATGTTTTCTTCTTAGAGTTTCATAGTTTTGGCTCCTATATTTAGATTCTATATTTTTTTAGATTTTCATTATGACTTAAATCATTGCTACCCTCTTGGTCTAATGAGACCCATAAACTAGGGTCATAATTTACCCAGGTAAATTTACCTACAATTGACTAATGCAAACTTTAAAGGGAAGATTTTTGGGATTTCATAGGGGAATCTGTTTCTGTATAGTGAAATCTTTAATGATTTCATAAACTTCACCTTACGTATGTACTCCCGACCTTTTTCTTCTCAGCATGAAGAATTCTGATTCTACTCATGTAGCTCAAGCAGGTGGGCAAACCCGTGTCTGACCCTCACTGGAAGCAGAGAGCAGAGTAGAAGAGAAAGACCCCTTTCCTTTTTTGGCCAGTTGAGTTTTAAAAGTAGAAAGTTTTGGAGAAATTCACTTGGTGTGCAAATCATGAAGGGAAAAGATTTTGTAAGAAAGTCTTCTCTGGATTTATGTGGGGCTGAGATGAGCCTTAGAAAGAAGATTCTTCTTATCCTGTTTTGTCTCCTACATTGGATTGGGAAAATCAGGTTAAATATGTTCTGTGTCACTTTTTTCAAACATCTCTTCTGTTCTAGGTTACTAGAAGAAATGGCCAATGTGCGTCCACCAAGTTTTTCTATAGAAGAACTTAATATATACTGTCAGAAGCGCAACTTGGTACTTAAGTATTATGAACTGTCTAAGAAAGGACCTGCACATAACTTAAAGTAAATTGCTATTTTTTAAAAAGATTTTTAAAATAGTATTATCTCCACCCAATGTGGGGCTTGCTCTTAAACTCCGAGATTCAGAATTGCATGCTCTACTGAGTGAGCCAGCCAGGCACTCCAAATTGCTTTTTAAAAAGGTATATCTCTATAAAATATGAACTGCAAGAATGGCAACTCTTTTGGAGTCAATAATTTAGCTCTACAGCAAAGATGATGTGCTCTTCTGCTGTTTGTGTGTCACTGCTTAAATTCTTTATTGAACTGGTTAAAACCTTCAAGGTCACAGGAGGCAGTGTGATTGGAACACTTGTCCTTAGACAATGCATGAATTTAATAACATTTTGTGAATATTGTCTTTGTAATCAGGTTTACATTTCAAGTTATCATAAATGAGAGAAAATATTCAGAAGCTGAAGGTAAATCAAAGAAGGAGGCCAAAAATGCCGCAGCCAAATTAGCTATTGAAAAACTTAACGAAGAAAGCAAGGTGAGTAAATGCCCTTTTAAACTTTACTCTGGGAGAAAACACCCACAGACAGAGTAAAGCCATTCACAGGTTCTCTTCCATTCAGAAGTTCAGTCTTTTTCCATAATTTCCATTTCTATAGAGCCCTGAGTGAGACGTTCATCTAGGAAGTAGTGGGCAAAGCCTGCCAATATCTATTTAGAGTGCCAGCAGTAGCCACCGTCTCTGAAGTTGAGTGAGTGGGAAAGGCAAAGGCAAGAAATGAACTGGCAGGAGCTCCCCGCCCCCCACACTGAGGAATGGAAAGACAGTGGGGAAGGACGACAAAGAGATGGAAGGACTGTGGGGAGGATGACAGATGAACAGGACAGGTAATGGAGATCCAACATTCGTGGAATTGGTTTCCCAGAGGCTGAGACCAGAGTAAAGAGTACAGAGAAAGCTATCTGAAGAGATTCCAGTGGAAAGTGTTTCTGAAATAAAGGAAAACCTCGATGCAGATAAAAATAACTCAACAGATACACAAAAATACAGAGCTGCCAAGAATGTCAAGCATTGGGAAAGTCCTGAACTCTAGGAATGATGAAAAAATCCTATAAGCGTTGAGGCAGATAAAGGAAATTATTTAAAATTTAAAATTTTAAAATTTTAAAATTAAAGTAATTAAAATGTAACAATGAAGAAAAAAATAAAATATCATGCTGTCCACAGCATCGTTTCAAACCACGGGATAACAGAGAACTGGCAATAAAATGAGACAAGCAGTCATTTACATGTGGGACCAAGGAAGATCTTTTCTCAGATACTGAAAATCTTGAAAACATTGACTTTTAAGATACTTCCCTGAAAAGTCTTCCTCAAGGATGTCACCCTTGTAACAAAACTGGGAAAAGTAAATCTGGCAAAATACAAACTCACAAAATGTTAATGAGCCAGAAAAAGCAAATCAAGAAGTTAGGAAAGGAACAATAGAATGCCTTTCCCCCCCCCCAAAAAAAAGCAGAAGAAGGAAAATAACAAGGCCAAACGTTAATGTAAAAGAAAATCAAGAAATAATAGAGAAGGTCCGTAAAGCCAAAAGTTAGTTCTTTGACAAGATTAATAAAGTAAAAAAACTTTGGACAGGGTTTTGCCAGATTAGGAAAAAGGTACAGCTAAGAATGGAATGAATGGTGCTATTATATTACTCTTTCCCAATAAGGTGTGATCCAGGATAGCTTTACTTGTACATTGACTATCTTGTTTTTTGAGATTTACAAAGCCTAAAATGAGGTAGACAGTGTTACAGTATTTTGTATGGATAAATGAGGAAGCTGACTACTTTGTTTTTCTGTAGGAAACTATAAAAGGATGGTTCCTTTCCTACTGTTATCTTTTTTTCTCTCATGGATTTTTTTTCTGGTAGAAAAAGACATAGACTTTTACTCAAGAAGATAGTAGACTAGGGCAATACATAAGATCTAAGTTGTCTTTCAAATTATTTGTAGTAATTTTATTAGAGGAAATAAAATGGTTAAGTCTTTGTTTTCATCTGTATTAAACAAGATTTTTTTTTTCTTTGTAGGCAGTTAGTTCTTTATCACTGACAACAACAGATACTTCAGAAGGACTAGGAATAGGATCCATTGAGAATTTCATAGGCCGTTTGAATAGGCTTGCCCAGAAGGAAAAACTATCTGTAAATTATGAACAATGTGACCTGAACAAATCTGGGCCAGAAAGGTGAGATGTAGTTCATCTTTTCCTTCTGTTTCATTGTATCTAAGCAATAGAATGGGGTTGTTTTCATGTCTAATTTTCCAGAAATATTTGTCCTCCTTTTTGCGGCCTTTTTCATGGAAGGTTTTATATGACTTACACACAATTGGTCTTTTTCATAACTAAAATATTTAATTGCTGAAGATGGGACCCGTATACATTAATGGATTGAATCTGGGGAATCCTTTATTTCTGAGGTATATCTGGATGGTTTAGTCTGCAGGAGACCTAAGAGAGAATGGGGGTGCCCTGCTGGGGAAGGGGTGTGTGGAGATGGTCACAGGTCACAGTGGGAGTGGCTGTGTGACAAAGACTGGACCACAGGTATAGGTAAAATGACTCTTTCACCATCATCAGATTAGAGAGCCATTTGTCTAGGTGTTTGTCCTTCAAATTCAGTTAAATGGTGTCACTCTCTAGACAAATATCACGTCTTAAGAGAAACGGGTTTTAGCCATAGGCTGTGAGGAGACCCAGATTTAAGAAATATGAAGGGTGGGATGGAGGAGAGCTTCAGAATTGCCAAGACTTTGGAAGTGAGGACAAAGAAAGGATAGGAACTGGTAAAAGCAAAAAGCAAATGAGCCTGAAGGAAATTGCTTCTTGGCTACAACCAAAAAAATCTAAATGGCAAATAGTCCAAATAACCACTTCAGGATACCGGCCTCTGAATTGACTCTGAAAAGTTATGAACTTTGAAAACTCTGATGGCTTTTAGGCCAGAACCAGGAAGAGGAAAACAGAAGAGTATTCTTTGGCATGGAAGAGTCCACAGTGAATTGTGTGAGTGGATCTCAATAAAGTAGGAGGCTGTGCTCTTGTTTCAGAGCTCACCTGTTTGTTTCCTTGGGATTAAACACTGTAATACGAGTTACCTAAAAGAGAGAAGACATCTACTTAAGCGTGCCTGGGAGAATAGGAGCCATACACACCACCCAGTCTCTCAATCTAGTTCTGCCTTCAGGGTCCAGGAGGGAAGACTCACCCTGGTTGGGTGTGTTTGCCTCCATGGCCAATAATACTGGAATAATTTTGAAGTAATATGTAGTAACTCCCTGAGACTTACCAGGTCCATTGCTTTTCCACCTTAAATAGAGTTCTTCTATATTGGATCCTTGCCTCACCACAAATATTCTTACATCTCATATGAGGAGGGCATGGACTTCATGGAGCTCTTGCACTATGGGGATTTCCTTAGGTCTGGGGACACATGAACAAGGAGCAGAACATCCTGAAGTTAGAACCAAATCTCTGATTTGCCCATTCCTTACAAAACACCGTAACCTTATTGTTTCTCCTGTAGAAGTCCTACTTTCCCAACGTAGGCTTTTTCTTTCCATTTGAGCATCTCTGAAAAATTCCCCAGATCTCTCTTCCTTCTCTACCTCTGTATCTTTTGACCTTTGAGGAATTTTTAAAAATCCCCATCAAGTTCTTTTTTCACCAGATCTTTCGGCGAAGCAACAAAGAGAAGTTACCTGAAAAATGCAAACGGAGACATCAACCAGTCCTGGTTATTCTAGCAAATCGGCCAGCCGTCTTATCAAAAATTCATATGCTACAAGATACAAACTGTAAACCTACCCATTAAGTTAGGGTGATTTTAAGGTCTTTGTTCACCTGTGTTTGTTTCCAAATCCTGAGTTAGATTTACTGTTTTTTGTTTTGTTTTGTTTGGGATTTTTTTTTTTCTTTGGTATTTGGGTGAATATTCTTTATCGTTTCTCCTAGATTTTATTATAGATGCAAGATTGGACAGAAAGAATATGCTGTTGGCGGAGGTGCTACTAAGCAGGAGGCAAAACAGATGGCCGCGAAATTTGCATATGAGCAGATAGAGAAGACCTTCATGGTATGTACTGCCTTTGGATTTAACTTATAAATTTTAAGATTCTTTTTGAAGTGGATTTGACCTAAGACTGCATTTAGATGATGCCAAGACAGCCAGTCACAAAGCAAAAGGATTCCTCCATTCTGTGTTTCATCAATGAGCCACGAGCCATGGGGCCATGAGACCCCAGAGAGCAAAGTTCTGTTGGGTGCTTTGGGTTTTTTGAAGGTTTTATTTATTTGAGAGAGTGAGAGTGAGTGAGAGAGAGAGTTTGGATGGGGCGGGGGAGGGCAGAAAGAGGGGGAGAGGGAGAAGCAAATTCTCACCCTGAGCAGGGATTCTGATGTGGGACTTGATCCCAGGACCCTGAGATCAGGACCTAAGCCGAAGGTAGACGCTTAACCCACTGAGCCACCCAGGTGCCCCCAGGGTCGTTTTTTAAATCTAGATCAAGCATCCATAAATAAATCTGGTAGTTAGCACACAGAGACTGAAATGTGTGGAGAAGTGATGTAATTGCTCTTAAAACTCCTAAGGGGTACTCTTTCTTTCAGAAAGAGGACTCAGCAGCATCCAGTGATTCTTGGACTACTTTGTCTAGTGACTCCAGAAACAGCACTTTGGTGAAAAACATATCGTAAGTGTGGACAAACAGCGGTGATATTTAACAAATTTAGATTGCTGCCTGAGTGGTCACATTTTTATGAAAATGCTGAATGTTTAAGGAGAATTTAGAGAAAAAAATTCTGATGAACAGAAGATAGGCAGCATTGACCAACTAATAATGATCCCCTTTTCTTCTAGTGCTTCTAAATCACCACTTGAAAATGATTCCTCACCAAATGCACCAGAAAGAAATTGTAACAGCAACAGTGTCAACACTTCTTCATCTCCTCTGGTACAGTATTAGCCTCTAGCTTCCTGATAATCTTTTTCTCCGTTGTGTTTCCTCATTTAAAAATTGCCTCCAGTCCTCAACCGTAATTTTTCCACTTTTATCTCATACACACTTGTTTCCTATTAATATGTGGCAGCATTTTGGCTTTCTCCTTTCTTTTTTTTTTTTTTTAAGATTTTATTCATTTATTTGTCAGAGAGAGAGAGGGAGAGGGAGAGAGCGCACGTGAGCACACAAGCAGGCAGAGCGGTGGACAGAGGCACCCAATGAGGGACTCCATCCGAGGACCCTGGGGTCATGACCTGAGCCGAAGGCAGGGGCTTAACCGACTGAGCCACCCAGACATCCTTCTCCTTTCTTTCTTTCTTTTTTTTTTTTTAAAGACATGGAGGAATCTTTTTTTTTTTTAAAGATTTTATTTATTTATTTGACAGACAGAGATCACAAGTAGGCAGAGAGGCAGGCAGAGAGAGAGGAGGAAGCAGGCTCCCCACTGAGCAGAGAGCCTGATGTGGGGCTCGATCCCAGGACCCTGGGATCATGACCTGAGCTGAAGGCAGAGGCTTAACCCACTGAGCCTCCCAGGCGCCCCTCTCCTTTCTTTATTAACCCCCGCTCCTCACATGCAAAATTCTTCCACTCTTTGCTTGCATCTTCCTCTCCCTACTCGCTTTCATGTTTCCATATATTCCTGTGATCTTGGACAGTACTTCATAATGTCCTTTAATATTTAGTCTGCTCCTGTTTAAAAAAAAAAATCAGAACTAATTTTTGTGGTGACAGTTCGTGTTGCACAAGTGCCATATTTATAACAAACTTGAAACAAATCAATAAGAAAAAGAAGGGCAGCTCAGAAAAATGTGGAGAAGGATCTGAACAGAGCAATTCAGAGAAGAGATACCCAGATAGGCAACAAAAATATGAAAAGATGCTTTACTGCATGGTAATAGGGAAAATGCAGATCAAAACAGCAGTTAGATACTTCTTTAAACCCATCACCGTGGCAAAATTTGAGTCTGGCGATACTAAGTGTCACAGAGCGGTGTTCCCGATTGTAACGACCATGTGCTGTGGGTGGAAGTATAGGTTGGTACAGTTTGGCCATATGGAGTGAAGCGGAGGGTGTGGATGCCATGCCTTCAAGCAGTTCCATTCCTGGGGATGTCTCCTAGAGAAGCACTCCTACGTAGGACAAAGAAACATATTTCTTGCAACCTCATTTGTAACAGGAAGAGACTTAAGAAACATTGTCCATTAACAGCATGGCTACATTAATATACTGTAGTCATCACACAGTGGGAAGTGTTCTGAGCTCATAAACTCAAGAGTTTGACACTCCTCCCTCCGTGTCAACATATTCAGATTGGTAATACTACAAAACCTACCAGAATAAGAGTGAATATGAATAAGGAATAGCTATGTGAAAGTAACTTTTGAGATTTTGAGAGTGACGATTCCTCTTTTTTTGCTAAATATTAAAATTATGAATTTGTGCTAAAAATGAAATTATTAGTATTACCATTTTTTTCTTTTTCTTTTTTTAAGCATTGCCGTTTTTAAAAAAAGATTTTATTTATTTGTTTGGCAGAGAGAAAGACAGCGAGAGAGAGAACACAGGGAGAGTGGGAGAGGGAGAAGCAGGCGTCCCACTGATCAGGGAGTCTGATGTGGGGCTCCATCCCAGGACCCTGGGATCATGACCTGAGCTGAAGGCCGGTGTTTAATGACTGAGCCACCGAGGGGCCCCTAGCATTGCCATTTTTAACTGATGACCAGATAAGAAACACTTGGGGAATTATTTTAGACTGGATCCCTGAGCTCCATCTGAGTCTTTAGCACTGTAGAAGACTGTGATGCATGCCTTCTTATTTACACCCACTGGCCCAGGGGGATCTCCAGGGAGGTTGTGGTCTGTCCTGGGGGAATCAGTGCTTCTGCTGAACTTGCCCTGATTGCTTTTTTGTCCCCCTCCCCCACTGCCTTATCTGTCTAGTTGCTATAACAGTGAGAACTTCGATCTAGCCAAGTAAACTGAGAAGCAGGGCTTGATGAGAATACCTAAGTTGATGAGGCTTGTTCATCTAACGAGCCAGAAATATCACAGAACCATTTAGAAGCACAGGAGGATAAAGCAAGATAACTGATTTAATCATCTAAAACTGTTTTTCATTTTCTTTTGTTACAGAGCAATGTCAGAAGTAGTGAAAAGAAGGTGAAAAGGTGGGTATCGTGATGCAGTGCCCGTATTTGGAAATGAAGTTTTGTTTCAGACTTAGGTTGTTAACTTTATTTACTAGGTCTTCAGTATTTGTAGAGTACTATATACCCTTCTTTGAGTGGAATTTCAGAAGTAGAAAGCATGGTTAAGGATCCCAAAAAAGCTTGAAATCTATAAACAAGTGATTTTACATATGTAGAGAAGTCTTTGAATTTATGTACACACTGCACTGTAGAGGAAAGGGCCTGTGGGGGTATCACTAGAGACATTGGTTAAGGGCATTATTTTAGATGAGGCTGACAGAAGTGACCCTGGAGAAGCACTTTCCAGAGAACTGCATTATTTTGCAGACAGGCAGGTAGGGTGGGGATGGTGTAATGACTTAGGTAAGAAAAGGAAAAGATCAAAGGTTATGTTAATAATGATGGATTGGTTTCTGGAACAGAAGAGAAAAACAAGGATATAATCTGAGTCATCAATGAGGACGGGATGGCAATAGGGGCCATAATGGGCCACCAACATATTCTGAACCAGAGGAGATGTGTCAGGTTACGATGATTCCTGATGTGGGTGTTTAGGTGGAGGCAGGAGAGGTGTGTGGAAGGTGATCTGACATCTTGGTTATCATGGCAGTGATGAGGGGTGAGGAGAATTTGCAAGCCCGACTGTACAGGAAGAGCGGACAGGATTTGAGGGAATAGAGTTGCAATAACGGGGTGAAGAAGAGGCAAAGGAGAAAGGATTTGAAGATTGGTCCTTGTGGACGAGACACAGATGGGAATCATGGGCACTGATGGGGTTAAGGAAGTTCAAGACTTGAGGGCTTAGGGGGAAGATAGCAATTTGAATATGCTTAGTTTTCACTGGGGTTTGCACTTCCCAGAGCACATGGCTCACCACCCTCCAGGAATAAAGTACAAAGACCAGGAGCAAGGAGATCTGTTTTCTTTGGTTTTGAGTCTGTAGGGGAGAAAGGAGAAGCTGGTAGATCACCAACATTGAATGTGGTAAGGCAAAAAAAAAAAAAGGAATCAGGAAAGGAATGAAAAATTATTAGTGGACAGAGGAGAACTGTCAGTATACTGTTTTATAAAACAAAGGTTAACACGTTCGACCCTGTAATTCCAATAGTGGACTCACAATATAAAGAAACTAGTGCATGACATAAAGTTCTCTTTTATTTGAGTTTTATTTGAGTTTTATATTCTTCTCTTAAATTTTAGAACTTTGGCACCTACCTTTAACTCTCCTGTGAGCAAAGAAAACAAGCACACTGTGGAAGAAAGGTAAGAGGGAAACCTGTAAAAAAGATCTGTTTAAGGATATGTTTGCTCATTGGACAGATCTTCTGAAGGGACTATTGTACACCAGCCAGATTAATTCTATTTCTCTCTGAACAGTTAATTTTTTTTTTTTTTGGTATAGTCAGACCCCGAAAGGATCATTATCTCTTGGAGAAGTAATGCTAAGGTGAATCCAAGTGGAATGTGGTAAATGTAGATCAGTGTGATACTTAAGTGAGTTTCTCTGACATCCATGGAAGTTTTTAATATTGAAGATAAATATTTCTTTAAGCCAGTGATTTTTTTTTTTTCCAAAAGACCCCCAAAGGAATCGAAGTAGATCCACTCAAATCTGTTTTCCATTTTCCAGCTCCATTCCAGATTTCATGTTGAAAAGAGTTTCCTCTTGTGATAGATTATGTGTTTGGGTTTAAACAAAATATCAAAAACAAACGTGAAACCTATTTGCAACAGGAGGACACTGACCTCATATATACCTGGCACTGTGCTGTGCATTGGATCTAGAGCAGGAACAAACAGAAACAGCTTCCGCCCTCACAGAGTTTTGTGGGGATGATAATTATGTGAAAAATCTGTAATTGTAATCTCTGGTCAGAGGTGTGAAGGGAAAGCAATGACATGGTACAAAACAGAAATAGGACACTTGGGTTTAGTGTGAGGGGTGAGGCAAAGGTTTTTTGTGGGGTCATCCATGTGGGGGCACCTGGAGGATGAGTTAAGCACGGGGAGATGGGGTGTGTGGCTTCACAAAAGCAGAACATGCGGAAAAGTGAAGGTAGGAGAGCTGTGTGAGTGTTCAAGGGGCAGAGGCTGTGTGCTTGGAGTGCGGTGAGCAAGGGCGCCATGCCACCGGACAAGCTGGGGAGGGAAGCACGAGACCCCTTGTAGGCCGTCTAAGGACTTCCTGGGGTTTGCTTAGAGCAAAAGGAGGCTGTTGGAGCATTTAGGCAAAAACAAAGAGACATGTTCAGAATTTCTCACCCTGCTTGCTGTGTGGCTCATGGACTGGAGTAAAGCAAGGAGAGGGAGTGGAGTGTCCGAGCCAGTACGGTTCTGAAGGAGCCTGATGGGATCTTGAACTGGTGTGAAGATGTTGGAGATGAGGAAAAGTGGGCACACACCTGTGAGGTGTTTGGGGAGTAGAACTGCCAGGGCTTAATGATGGAATGTGGGGCAGGAGAGAGAGGGGAAGACCAGGTAGTTACAAACGTAGGTAGGCTCAGAGACCGTGCTCATTTCTCTTATGATAGCTTGGTGGTAGCTGGGGAACCAGCATGACCACGAGATATGTTGGGAGCAGGAGCGGGAGAAACTAAGACTTGGTGCTTGAAGAGTTTCACTTTTCTTATTTAGAAGGGAGCGCCATGTTTGTTTTACCCTCTGTCCAGCCGGTGACCTTAAAGGGAAGTGGAAGGGTGGGGCGGAGGTGGGGAGAGGGCCATGACCACAGAACTCAGAGTAACAGTGGCGTTTCTCTTTTCAGGTTTGCTAATGATTTTACAGAAATAATACCAATTGGCTCAGGCGGATATGGTCAAGTTTTCAAAGCAAAGCACAAAATTGTTGGGAAGATTTATGTTATTAAACGTGTTAAATATGATAAAGAGTAAGTACATGTTTGTTTCTTCGAATGAGAAGGTTTGTGAACCTGCACAATTCTTTTTTTAATGTCTCTCATCTTCGTTAGCAGATTATTTACTTTTTTCTTAGTCTTCCTTAAAAATGTCACTCTCTCATCAGGAGCTTGGCTTCCTCTAACATAACCCCATTTTACTGTGGTTATTTCACTGAAAAAAAAATGAGTAGACCATCGTTCATTCTTTCAGTTCTGACTTGATGAAAACTGAAGTTATGGAATCATCTAGTAAATGGTGACCTTTGACATTTTCTGGTCTCCTCTCCTTACTTTACGGATTAGGAGACTGAGACCCAAAGAGGCGAACTGATTTGTCAGCGGTACAAGCTAGTTGGTACCTGTCCCATTTGTCTATTATTGCATTATACGCCATGTCAAAATGTAGTGGCTGAAAAAGAACAGGTATTATTATCTGTCACTGTTCTGTGAGTTGGATATGTTCGTCTGGGCTATCCCCACAAAGGATCTGTTACGCATTTTTAGTCAGAAGTCATCAGAAAGCTTGGGGGTGCCTGGGTGGCTCAATGGGTTAAGCATCTGCCTTTGGCTCAGGTCATAATCTCAGAGTCCTGGGATCGAGCCCTGCATCGGGCTCCCTGCTCAGCAGGGAGTCTGCTTGTCCCTCTCCCTCTGACCCTCCCCCCACTCATGCTCTCTCTCTCTCTCACTCTCTCTCTCCCTCTCCCTCTTTCACAAATACATAAATAAAATCTTTTGAAAGAAAAGAGTCCTCAGAAAGCTTGGCCACGATGGGAAGGGGACATGGGCTAAGGAAAACGATGTGAGCAAAGGAGAAGCAGGCATGGAGTCCTAGCCACTCCTCATCTCAGCCAAACAAACCTACTTCCTGTGCCATGGACAATGCCTTGCAGTTGAAATCCCTCCATACCCACCTGGCATCAAAACAAGACTTTTTCTTTCCACGTTGGGGTGTGTGTGTGTGTGTTTTAAGGATTTATTTATTTATTTTAGAGAGAGGGAAAGAGTGAGGGAGAGAACACACACAGGTCAGGGGTTGGGGGCAGAGAGGGAGAGGGACAGAGAATCTCAAGCAGACTTCATGCTAAGCATGGAGTCTGACATAGGGCTCGATCCCATAACCTGAGCTAAAACCAAGAGTCAGACGCTTAGCTGACTGAGCCATCCAGGTGCCCCTCTTTCCACATTGTTTTGCTTGACAGGAATGAAGTGTTATTCCTTACATTCAGTAACTTTTTTTTTAATGGTAATACTTAATGATAAGGATACGGTATCTTGGACATTTTTAGTGGCTTCATAAATTAGTATAACACAGTTATGAATATACTTGGAATATTTATTCACCATGACACACGGGTTTCCTGTGTGGGAATCTATTTTAAGGATATTATCCAAATGATGGAAAAAGTTGTACAAGAAGATGTAAATCGCAGTGTCATTTATAACAGTGAAACATGAGAACAAATCAAATGTCCAACAATGAAGAAGGGATTAAGTATGTTCTGTTCTCTCCCCTGCTCAATGGCAAAACAAAGTGGCTTAGTGGGTTAAACCTCTGCCTCTGGCTCAGGTCATGATCTCAGGTCCTGGGATCGAGCCCTGCATTGGGCTCTCTGCTCGGCAGGGAGCCTGCTTCCCTTCCTCTCTCTCTCTGCCTGCCTCTCTGCCTACTTGTGCTCTCTTTCTCTCTGTCAAATAAATAAATAGAGTCTTTTTTTAAAAAAGTGAGGCTTATATACTGAAAGTATTTACACGTGAAATGGTATGATGCTGGAATTTGCTTCAGAATAATCCAGGGGAGATGAGGAAGTGAGTAAGAGCATAGATGAAACCAGATTGGCCAGGAGTTAATAACTGTTTCATCTGGGTGATGGCTAGGTAGCAGGTCATGATACTATTTGTTCTAATTTTTTGTACTTTTGAAATCTTAATGAGAAAGTTTTACATGATATGTATAGATTACATAGATTGTGTAACAAGGAAAATGTAAAGATAACCTGTTATGTGAAACATAGGATAAAAATTATATACTATAATTATAAGTATATAAAAATATCTATGAAACGATCTCTCTGATATGAGGAATATGAGAGACTGGGTGGGGGGTCATAGGGGTAGGGAGGGAAAAAAATGAAACAAGATGGGATCGGGAGGGAGACAAACCATAAGAGACTCTTAATCTCACAAAACGAACTGGGGGCTCCTGGGGGGTGGGGGAAGGTAGGGAGAGGGTGGCTGGATTATGGATATGGGGGAGGGTGTGTGCTATGGTGAGTGTTATGAAATGTGTAAGCCTGATGATTCACAATCCTGTACCCCTGGGGCAAATAATACATTTTATATTAATAAAAAAGTCATTAAGTTAAAACCAAAAAAATGTGTATGAAGAAAGATGGTAAGAAACAAACCAAAATAATCACTGATTGTATTAGGACTGTTAATGTATGAGTACTTTTTCTTCCTTTATTCTTATAAATTTTGTGTCATGTAGGTATAGAACTTTTCAAGTTAAAAAATGGGATTATAAAATGTTTGCTTACCCTCTCTCACCCTTGAAATATCAAATTTAATAATTCCGTGTAGTGCAGAATTTTGCTCTTGATCCTAAGCTCCCACACGTACAGTGCAGTCTCCCTTTCTCGGCATAGGAGATCTCGTTTGTCTATTTTTGCTACACACTGAAAATTCTGATTTGCGTTCTTCAAGTTGCCTGGATTACCCTTGCAGCCCAAACAGAGTTGGCTTGAGAAATCCAAAGTGATTTTAACACAAGTCTAAACAAAATATGATGTGTGAATTAGTTACCAAGGTTTGCATGACTGGCATTTCGGAGACCACCACGAATGACTTTTAAATTATCTGATACTTGGGATTAATGAAGTCACCGCTTCTTCTGTTATGTTGAGAATGAGAACAGCTGCGTATTTTCTGTGTGTTCAGTCTTTCCTTTGCAGGGCCCCTGGCTTCCATTTATTTTTATTTTTTTAAAAGATTTAATTTATTCATTTGACAGACAGATCACAAGTAGGCAGAGAGGCAGGAGGGGAAGAAGGTTGCCTGCTGAGCAGAGAGCCCTAAGCGGGGCTCGATCTCAGGACCCTGGGATCACTACCTGAGCAGAGGTAGAGGCCCAACCCACTGAGCCACCAAGGTGCCCCTCCTGGCTTCCATTTTAAACACTCAGGGTGTGGGAACCAGGGCGACCATTGAATAAGGAAGCACACGTAGCTTGGAGTTTTTACAGGGATGTATAATGACACTTTTCTCTTCCTTGTTTCTTTAAAGGAATAAGGTAGAGCGTGAGGTAAAAGCTTTGGCAGAGCTTCATCACCCAAATATTGTTCAGTACTGTAATTGCTGGGCTGGGGAAGATTACCATCCTGAGGACAGCGTAAATCCTTCAAGGTAACTACAAAGAATTCTCGTAGCTCTAATAGGATGGGCGAAACTGTTATTTATGAAGTGTGGGCCACCACTTAAGGCCATTAATTAGTACTATCACAACCACAAATTCTGTTTTGGACGCTGTTATGTCTCTATTCACCAGATAAGGAAATAATGAGCAATCTTTTCGTGGCTCCTATTCCTTGCTCCCGACTTGCTTAATTTTTTTTTTTTTTTAACTGTCCTCAGCTATTTTCAAAACCTCAATGTGTAGGCTTGCTCACGTGCCCCAACCTCAGGCCAGGCTGTACACGCAGCTTCGTGAAGAAGGTTTCAATGTGTTGTAGATGCTACAGCTGGCAGCCTGTCCTCAGCTTCTAGCACTTTCCTGTCCTTCTCAGAGGCCCCTGGTTTGTGGAGTGCAGTCAAGTGGGTGGAGAGTCTCTCTCTTTTTAAAATTTAATTTTTTTAAAAAATTTTAAGTAGACTCCATGCCCAACGAGGGGTTTGAACTCACAATCCTGAGATCAGGAGTCACATGCTCTCCCGACTGAGCCAGCTAGGTGCCCCAAGGAGTCTCTGTTGAATACAGTCACACCACTTATGGTGGAATGGTGGGCAGTGAAAATAATTGTAAGACTTTGAGCTGTGATGGGGGTACCCCGCTGGGTATCACTAGTGTTTTGTCTCAAGCCCTTGACAAAGGACTGGAAGGTTCTAAAAACCTGGCATGTCCCTCTGAAAGCCAGCCAGTGTTTCTTGAGGACTATCCTCACAGAAATCCCGAGGACATTGAGGTCCTGTTCATTTATTGACTCCCGACTCCAGCCCCAGCCCCACCCCATGGTGGAGAGGTAATTGAGAGCTTTATCATTAGTTTCAGGAGTTACTGACCATCAGCATACAGACAGGACCTCAGCTTTTAGCAAATTCTTGGCTTTCTCTTCCTATTTTCTAGCCAACATAAGTTCAAAGAATATAAGTTAATATTGAGGCCAAGCTAGTTGAGAAAGCAACATAAAAGCATGGTTAGCAAACTCAGTCCTCATGGGTATGTCATAGGAATTTATTGGCACTACTCTTTGAGGACATTTCCTTACGCTGTTTTCAATTTGTTTTGCATGTATTTCTCTCACTAAACCGTAACTCGCATGACGGCAAGGATGGCATCTAACTCATTTTTCCATCTCTAGGTGCCTGTTCTAGGCCTTCCACAAAACAGAACTCAGTAGGTTGATGGTAAATTAAAATGTTCCAGAATTCTTTTATGTTGTGGTGAACTTTGGTTTTCTTTAATTCCGTCACGTTAATGTTCTTATTCCTATTAGCAAAGGTGATCCAGGATCCTTCACCATTAAAGAATGGTCAGACTCATACTTTATAGTTCACAAATAAAGCTCTGGACATTTGGGAACTTAGGATTTAAATGAAAAGACGACTTACTATATTTTGATCACGTTTGTTATATTTAGATTTCTGTTTTGAGACCTATTTGGGGATTCTTAAGGAGATAAAGTACAATTTTAAAAAGAAAGGTTATTTTTTACGAATTTATTTTTATTGCTACTTGTAACGTACTGTGAATTTTATATCCAGACCAAAGATTAAGTGCCTTCTCATCCAAATGGAATTCTGTGACAAGGGGACATTGGAGGCATGGATTGACGACAGAAGAGGCAAGAAACAAGACAAACCTTTATCTCTGGAATTATATGAACAAATAGCAGAAGGTGTAAACTATATACACAGCAAAGACCTAATTCACAGAGACCTTAAGGTAAATGGAAAATGTACTGTTCAGATTTGATAAATATGATATAGTCATTTTTAAATTTACCTTCTCTAGTTTTAGAATTGACGGATAGTCCTGAAAAATACTTAAATCCTTTAAAGTTAGAATGGATCTAGAACTTGCCCCAAATACCATTCCATAGCAGCACACAGAAGACCTCCAGGACAAATGAATTTATCGAGACAGTCAGAAGGAGCCCTATAGGCAGGAGCTCATTCACTTCTGTTGCTATCTGGCCGCTCATCATACTCTGGGTTCAAGTACCAGTAGCTTTCGGAAGCTGAACATCCGTGTGCAGATGGTTACTGTGGCTGGCACACCAGTGGGCCGCTCTGTCCCTGCCTCTACCGCTACTCAGGCTTGTTTGGCAAGCAGAAGGGACTCCCGTGACTGGTTTTGGGAAGGTGATTCTCCTAATTTCTTTTTTTTTTTTTTTAAGATTTTATTTATTTATTTATTTATTTGACAGAGAGATCACAAGTAGGCAGAGAGGCAGGCAGAGAGAGAGGAAGAAGCAGCCTCTCCGCTGAGCAGAGAGTCCGATGTGGGGCTCGATCCCAGGACCCTGAGATCATGACCTGAGCAGAAGGCAGAGGCTTACCCCCCTGAGCCACCCAGGCACCCCCTCCTAATTTCTTAAGTCATTACTCTTGAGGGCAGTCCCAGATACTGGGTCCAGAGTCTAGAATTTTCTTGGGATTTGGTTAGACATTTCTACCCTACGATTGGAAAACTAGTAATCCAAAACTTGGAACACATAGCATACCTTTGTATTTTTGTTTTCTGTGGACTTTCTCGCTTCTTTCATGGTCTAGATGAGCTGTTTTTCCATTTTGCCTTCTCATCAAAATGAAAGAAGGGACAGGAGAGCTTTACACGGTGTCCCCCAATCTCTCTTCCCTGTAACCTGCCTCCTCCCATTACAAAGTAGCCATGAGGAATCCTAGCACTGAGGCTTTGTACTTTTTGCTCGACCCATTCTTCTGCTTGTCTTCTTTGGTCTCAGTTTCTTTACATAGCCCTTCTTGATCACTCTGGATCCCGCAGAAGCACCTCGTCTCTATGGATCTTGGCTGTCTGCTTACCCTGCTCATTGATAAGCCAGGAATGAGGAATGAAGCTAAAAGTTTCTTGAGAAAAAGAAGCTCCTGGATATAGAGTTGTTGGGCTTAGACGGGAATAATTGGCCCATAAAAGTGTGTCTTTGGTCTGCCCCCAGGAGCTGGAGGCTTGAGGCCTTTGTGTTGGAATCCACCTGGTTCCATCTTTTTTGCTTTCTTTCTTTCTTTTTTTGAAGATTTTATTTATTTATTTGAGAGAGAGAGGGAGAGCACAAGAGAGAACGCATGAGCAGAGAGAGGGAGAGCAGACGCCCAACCAACTGGGGAGACTGACTCGGGGCTCCCTCCCAAGACCTCAGGATCATGACCTGAGCCGACGGCAAACGCTTAACCGACTGAGCCACCAGGTGCCCCTGGTTCCATCTTCCTTTAACAATATCTTAAAGGTGCATTTTAAAGTTGGAAGGTTACAAGAACTATGTTCAAAAGAATACATGTAGAATGGCTATACCTCCACCTTGGAATAAATCATATATATAGTTAAATAAAAAATTAGGCAAATTAATTATAAAGTAATCTGCAAATAAATGCAGACATTTGGGTATTAACTCCCAGGCCCGCTTCTGGATGAATCCATGAAACTGACAGGTTCTGCCTGGCTCTTCCTTTCCCTAGCATTTCCGTCTCCCACGCTGCCTGTGCCCTGGTCACCGGGTGATCTTTCCTTGGGTCTGTTTGCAGACAGTGTTTGCTCCATATCTGCAATTGCTCAAAGGTCAGACTTTAATACTACTCCTCAGCCTTCTGGCCTCCCCTAACTTTTCTAGCTTCGCTGCTACATTTGCTGCTTTATCCCACCTAAGAGAAGAGGCCGACGGAGGCAGGCACTTTCTCTCTGATGCTTCACATGACACCAGCTGTGGGTGGTTTTTGCCAGAGGATGGTCTTCACCCTAGGAAGTCCGTATTGCATAAAGTCTACCAGCATTTACCACCTTCTGTCAGAATCGGAAGCATTAGACCATCAAATCATTACATCATACGTCGAAACTTATATGTCAGTTATACCTCAACAATAAAATATATTACAGCAAAATGGAGGGGGGTGGAAACTAGTTGAACATCCTGGTGAGGGACATAGAGGTTTCTAGAGAAAAGCTTCTGGGGGTTCTTTCCCTCTGCAGGCCCAGGCTCTTTGGTCAGCCTCGGGCTGTGAATTCAGCCCTTTTCCCCCGAACTTCCTGTATAAAGTTTACACTTTTTTTTTTTTTTTTTGGCCTTATCATTACCATAACTGATTAGACAACATGTGACTTTATTGTTTTTATTTTTTCTTTTTAATGAACTATAACAAGCGATCTGCTATTTTTATTAGTCTCATCCAGCTTCTGGATTTAGAAGCATCATAAATACAATCTCAGGGTTCAGATCTCTGTGGGAACAGCAGTTGCACTTGCAAACCCAAAACATTCCTGCATGGTAATTTGAATACCACATTGGAAGGTTTTCTCTCTGCACCCACCCCACACGCATCTGCAGCCTTCCATCTTTATGATTGGCACTGGATTCCAGCCTCATTGTTAATGGTGCTAATCTAACTGCTAATTTCTGCCCGAATCTTTATAAGAGGGCTTCTTGGAAGCTCCTCTGTCAGCCTTCCTGGCTTTATGGTCTCTTCCTTGTCAGCTCTTCTGCTAGGCCCTCTCGTGAGTATTACTTTCCAGATTCTTCATGTGCACGTAAAGCCCAACACTTTATTCACAATTGCCTTTTCAAGAATGACAAAATGTGGGTGCCTGGGTGGCTCAGTGGGTTAAAGCCTCTGCCTTCGGCTCAGGTCATGATCTCAGGGTCCTGGGATCAAGCCCCGCATCGGGCTCTCTGCTCAGCAGAGAGCCTGCTTCCCTCTCTCTCTCTCTGCCTGCCTCTCTGCCTACTTGTGATCTCTGTCTGTCAAATAAATAAATAAAATCTGTTAAAAAAAAAAGAATGACAAAATATATATTTTTAAATATTATATTTTTAAGCAATGTCTACACCCAACATGGGGCTCGAACTCACCACCCTGAGATCAAGAGTCTCATGCTCTACCAACTGAGCCATCCAGGCACCCCAGGAATAGCATAATGTTAATCTCCTTATCAACAACATTCCTATTTTCATGGTCTTTAGAATGTTGGTCAGCACCACCTACAAAATTATGGAATAGAATGAACAGTCCCCATTCTGTCCCCCTCCCATTTTTTTCAATCTGCTTAAAATATTACATACATAGAAATACTTAAGTGCTAGTTATCAGCTTTCAGTTAATGTGGCCTGCCCTCAAGGACAGAAGCGGTATGTTTGTCAAGAAGTTGTCAGGGGCCTGGAGAAATTGACATCAAGGAAGTCCCCAGGAGAAATTCTGCATAGGATATCTTAACAGCTTTATCGAGAAGAGACTCATTCTGAGAATCTCAAACTTAGAGATCTGAAGGGCTTCTGCTTCAATCCCCAACAGATTCCTGGACTCATATTTGCAATATTTCTACCAAGTCGATGTCCAGCCCCACTCCCTGAGATGGGGACTCTCAAATTCCCATTTTTTTGGACCACACTGTTAGTATATTAGGATATCTTAAAGCAAGCCTTTTGGTTGTTTCTATGCTCTAGTACTGTGCAGAGTAGAATCTACCTTCCACTAAGCATCTCTTCAGATATTGGAAGGCAGTTAGGCCCGAAGCCTTTTCAGGTGACAGAGAAGTCCTTATGTCCTCAGCTGGTACTTTAAAGACCTTCGGTATTAAATATCCTGTTTTGGGCTACCCATGTAAGGGTAAATGCCTTATAAAGAAATATAAAAATAGCCATTGTTAAATATGATTTGGAGATGTGACAACAGTCTGTTGAATTGGTACTTATAAATTAAATAATTGCATTTTTTTTTCTGTAGCCAAGTAACATATTTTTAGTAAATACAAAGCACATAAAGATTGGAGACTTTGGACTTGTGACATCCTTGAAAGATTATGCAAATCGGACAAGTAATAAAGGAACTCTTCGATACATGAGCCCAGAGCAGGTGAGATCCCTTTCCTTTCTATGTATTTTTCACTTCTTTTGAATTTTTAATTCTAGAGATAACAGGTGCCTCTTGTAAAATTAAAACAGCACAGAACCATGTAGAATAAAAATGGAAAATTCTCTTTAACCTTCCCTTCTACTCCTGCTCTTCTCATAGTCTTGTTTATCCTTTCAGATAATTTTCTCTGAATTATAAACATATATAAACACAAATATGTATGTATATAGAGACTTTTTTTTTTCAAAGATTTTATGTATTTATTTGACAGAGAGAGAGAGATCACAAGTAGGCAGAGAGGCACGCAGACAGAGGGAGAAGCAGGCTCTCTGCTGAGCAGAGAGCCTGATTCAGGGGTTGATCCCAGGACCCTGAGATCATGACCTGAGCCGAAGGCAGAGGCTTAACCCACTGAGCCATCTAGGTGCCCCTAGAGACTTTTTGCATAAAGATATAAGGACATGCTTTTACAAGTTACTGTAATGTTGTTTTGTGACTTAATTTTTTTCACTCAACAGTGTATCCTAATCTTTCCATCTCAGCACAGGTGGATCTGCACATTCATTTTACTAATAACTACATTGTATGCCTGACCTGTACCATCATTAATGTAACTTTCCTTCTTGATGGTTATTTAGTTAGGCTGTTAGCAAGTTTTTACATGTTTTCCCCTTTATCTTTGACTCTAAAAACAAGTATTTCCATCATCATCTGTGATAGGTTCCTTCAAGTAAAATTATTGAGTTGAATGACATTTCTTTTTTTCTTTTGAAAGATTTTATGTATTTATTTGACAGAGACACAGCAAGAGAGGGAACACAAGCAGGGGAAGTCAGAGAGGGAGAAGCAGGTTTCCTGCTGAGCAGAGAGCCCGATGCAGGGCTCGATCCCAGGACCCTGGGATCATGACCTGAGCCAAAGGCAGCTGCTTAATGACTGAGCCACCCAGGTGCCCCTGAATAGAATGACATTTCAAGTGCATTTCAGAATTGGCCAATACTGTGAAATCGCAGGCTCCTTCCCCTTGTTCAAGTCCTCTCTCAAGAACAGCCTTTCCGGGCAATCCTATGGTAACCGGTGACTCCCAGTCTCATAGGGGCATACAGAATATCAAAGATTTACTTCTTGCCCCTGTAATGTGTTGGCTGCAGTCTGGCTGTGGTTTGGTCCCACGTGTCTCCTTCATTCCAGAGCCCAGACTGAAGGAAGCATCCTATCCGTATCATTGCTCTCCTCATAGCAGGGGGCCATGGCAGGATCTTGTGGTGATTGGGCAGGCTCTGCCCAGGAGTGGCGTATATTACTAATCATCATGGCCCTGTGCAAATTGCATGGCCCAGCTCAAGGGGAGGAGATGGCAGGTGTCATCCTCTCACTGCCCAGCTGGGAGCAAAGATAGACCTCCCTGAAGGCCATTTTTATATTCTTCAATGAAGTTTCAAAATATTTTTTTTCTTCACCAAGACCACTTATATTTTTAAAGCATTTCCCTCAATATGTATAGTGTTTTGCTATGAAAATGGGCCTCCTTGTATCTAATTGGTTATTAACAAGGCTATTGATTCTAAGACATTTTTATTTTTAATTCTGGTAAAATACATGTAAAGTAAAATTTACCGTGTTCTCCATTTTTAAGTGCACAGTTGAGTGGCATCAAGTATATTTACATTTTAGTGCAATCACTTCCACCATCCCTCTCCAGAATTCTTTTCATCTTGCAAAACTGAAACTCTGCACCTCTCAAATAGCTCCACATTCCCCTCTCCCTCCGCCCTGGCAACCACCATCCTGCTGTCTCTATGAATATGTCTGCTCTAGATACCTTGTGTAAGTAGAATCATGCAGTATTTGTCCTTCTGTGACTAGCTTTTTCCATGCAGCATAATATTCTCAGTATTACCTATGCTATAACATATGTCAGAATTCCCTTCCTTTTTAAGGCTCAACAATATCCGTACAACAAATTGTATGGATAGATCACATCTTGTTTGTCTCTTCATCCATCAGTGGATACTTGGGTTGCTCCAGCTTTCAGCACTAGTGAAAATTGCTGTTACGAACCTGGTTGTCCAGCTCTTGATTGTGAATGTTTGTCTTATATGTAGATTTCATTACTCTGGGAGCTTGTATGTTTCGGTTGATACTTTATTATCTATTTTTCATCTTTTTGATGTTTGAGAGTCTAGATTGAAGAGGACATCCACCTGTTCTCTTTGGGGACCATGTGGCACAGAGACATAATTTTTTTGTGGAATGTGAAAATGGAAGATAACAGGTGGCTGATGGCTCCCCTTTAACTCCCACTTTTAAAAATATCTCCTGCACCCTATGTTGCAGTCCTAAATATATTTTTAAAAAATTCGTTCATCATTGTGCTTTTCTTTTTTTTTTTAAGATTTTATTTATTTATTTGAGAGAGAGTGAGAGAGAGAGAGAGAGAGAGCAAGTGGGGGGGAGGGTCAGAGGGAGAAGCAGACTCCCCACTGAGCAGGGAGTCTGACCTGGGAATCCATCCTGGTACTCCAGGATCATGACCTGAGCTGAAGGCAGTCGGTCAACTGACTGAGCCACCCAGACTCCCTGTGCTTTTCATTTTCTTAGTGGTTTTTAAGTTGAAAATCATTTTGTTAGGGGATGATTTATATACCATAAAATATATATCTTAAATGTACTTTTTTGACAAAGGCACATTCCTTTGAAGCCCATAAGCTTATGAAAATGTAGAACACTGTCCTCACCTGGGAAAATTCCCTCAGGCCCTTTCCAGTCCATCCCTCCTTCCCAGAGGAAATCAGTGCTCTGATTCACCACAGAGTAGTTTTCCCTGTCTTGAGCTTCATATGAATGGAATCATACTTTATATATCTTTTTGTATTTGATTATTTCACTCGAAGTAATGTCTATTGGAGAACTTCTAGTCGTTGCTGATGCCAACAGGTTATTCCTTTTCATTTCTAAGTACTATTCCATTGCCCTGATAGACCGCAGTGTGTTTATCCATTCTCCCATGGATGGACATTCACATTGCTTCCAGTCAGAATATTAGAAATACATCTCTATGAGCATTTGCATGCAAGGCACTTAGTGAGAACTGTTTTAACTATTTTACCTGCTGCATCTTATTTATTTATTTATTTGTTTGTTTATTTACTTATGGTGCATCTTATTTAACACCATAGTTGAACTCTGAGGTTGAAACTTTTGTTATCCCCATTTTAGGGTTGAGATTATTCTATCCTTGACAGTTAATTTACATGGTTGATGCAGCTCTTAAGTGACAGCATTGAACCAGGGTAGTCGGGTTTTGCTAACAATGTCTTATTACATGATATAAGATATCTTGGTCAAATAACTTTCTTGGCTTCAGAAAACATGGATCTTTACATTGGGTGAATAATGAGTGTAAACATATCTTGGTCTTTTTAGATTTCTTCACAAGAATACGGAAAAGAAGTGGATATCTATGCTATGGGGCTAATTCTGGCAGAACTTCTTTATATATGTCCCACTCTTTCAGAAACAATACAGGTAACTAATCTCACAAAAGGAATTAAGCAACAAAAATTATTTGCAGTCATCTCCAAAGTGCTCTATGGTAATTATCCTCATGTGAGGATTGGCTTGAATATATTCGTGTTGACTGAAAAAGAAATACGGATTTTATCTTTTCCATGTTTGGGCAACCAAAGCTTTTTGTTTAAGACTGAAACCTTTGGTCTTCTTCCAGAGGTGTGTACACCTCATAAAACAACAGCTGTTTCTTACTTGAGTCAGTCAGTAAACTTTTATTGATTGCTTGGTTTGTATAAGACACTGTGCTAAGTGCTACAGGGTTATAAAAATGGATGAACCTTGCTCTAAAGGAGCTTATATTCTAGAAAGGAAAATAAGAGAATGCTATACATGTTTTGGGAGAAGACATGAAGCTTTGTGGAGATGGCTAGGACAGAGATCCTGCTAGCTATAGGGATTTTTTCGGTTTCATGGGGGTATTTAATCTGGGCTTTGAAGGATTGGTTCACTTCTAATGACCCAAAATAGAAAGAAGGCAATTCCAGCCTTCAGACAGCAATGTGCAGAATGTGGGGATAGCAAGCAGTGGCATTTTTATTGGAGTATATAAGTGACAAGGAAGTGATGGTTGGTGGCACTGGAAAGACATGTTGGGGCTGGACGAAGGCAAGATGATGGTCTTTCTTATGGAGGCAATGGGTTGCTCCTAAAGGCATTAGGCAACTGGATAGCTTGGTCTGAGGCTCAATAAAGGGAACTTGGCTGGAGCCAACAGCCTTCTCTGTACAACTGGGTAATGAAACACCTATCACATAGGATTCCAAAAAAGATGAAGGGAGATAATGCATGTGATGCCCTTAACACTTCAACATATCATGTTGTTAAGGATGGAGCAAGGTGGGGAAGGGAAGTCCTGCATGCTTCTTGGCTAAGAAGCAACTTTGGTTTTCCTCCCAAGTAAAGAATTTCCTAATGATTTTATATGTTTTATTTTCAGATTTTTAAAGCGCTAAGGGATGAGAAGTTCCCAGATGTGTTTGATGCCAGAGAAGTAAGCACTTGAAAATAATCATAATTTTATTTATTTCTATGTTCTATTTCTTAGTATTGACTCATTATCATTACAGAAATTTCTTCTGCAGAAATTACTGTCACATGATCCCACAAAGCGACCTAATGCTTCTGAAATACTGGAGACTTTGAAGGAGTGGAAAAATGTTACAGTGAAAAAGGAACGAAACACGTATTAGAGCCCTTCTAAAAAAAGTATCCTACTTTGGATATTCAATTTTTCTGTAACTGTCTAAAATCTTCTAGGAACTACTGATGGTATTTACCTTCTATTTTAATTTTTCCCTTAATTTTTCACTACATTTTAGGAAGATTTGAATTTTTTTTAACTTCAAAAGCATTTATACATTTGCCTTATTTTCCTGGTTTATCTCCTTATTATAAACATAGGGAATCTCTCAAATTTTTTCTATCTATTAGTGAATCAATCAATTAATAAATGTTAAGTGTTCATTCTTTCTGGGCCAAAAAATATAAGAAGATCTTTCCCTGTCTTAGATAGCTAGCCAGCTCATTAAAGAAATATGATATCCATAAAAAGATAAGTGGTTTTTTGATTTTGGAAAACAGTTTGGTCAAATCTGGTTAGGTTGAAGGTTTATATACCCTCAAAGCCATCAATTCCATTCCCATGTGCATGCCTACAAGAATGTTCATAGAAAGTCTGTTTGTAACAGCCAAAAGAACAAAAAAAAAAATGTCCATCACAAGAAGAATGGATAAATAAATTTTATTTTTTCACACATTGTAATACTATATAGCAGTGAAAGTGAATGAATGATAAGCTAAATATAGTACCATGATTTATCTCATAGGAACATAATGTTAAACAAACAGCCGGTTACAGAAAATATAGACAGAATGGTTCTCTTCACATAAAGTTCCAGAGAAGGCTAAATGAAATAATTTTGTTTAGAAATGCAAACAAATGCGATCCAACAATAAAGGGAAAGAAAGGAATAAGAAATATTAAATCCCATAGTGATTCTCTGAGGAGGGACGGAAGTGGTGTGACCCCGGGGGTGAACTGCAAAGGTAACAATTCACCATTTTTTCTTAAACTGACTGTTGAGTTTACTACTGCTTACTGCCTAGTTCTTCTTCTTTTTTTTTAATCTTAAATACATTTTGTATCTGTTAGAACACACCCTTTAAAGATATAGCTGCGCTGGAAGGCAGGAGGTAAGCACAGAAAGTAGTCAATGTGGAGGGGTTCATGTGAGACCCCTTTCTACTAACGTATCATGGTGCAGGGCTTAGGCGCGGCATTCCAGTGAGACTTCAAGTAGGGGAGGGGTTTAACTGAGTAGAGAGGAACTGTATGGGCAGTAGTCTGGGCAAGAGGCATGGCTTGAGTTCTGGAAGAGATACACCTGAGGAACACTGGATATACTCATTTATTTACCTAGGTTGCTGGAGGGAATACCAGAAGATAATTTGGGTGGCATTCTGGAAGAACCTGAAAGTTGATTTAAACTTTAGAGCAACCAACTACCATTCTAAAATTGTCATATAATTTTACAGTTTTTTTTTAAAGATTTTATTTATTTGATAGACAGAGATCACAAGTAGTCAGAGAGGCAGGCAGAGAGAGAAAGGGGGGAAGCAAGCTCCCTGCTGAGCAGAGAGCCCGATGCGGGGCTGGATCCCAGGAGCCTGAGATCATGACCTGAGCCGAAGGCAGAGGCTTTAACCCACTGAGCCACCTGGGTGCCCCAATTTTACAGTTTTTAAAATGAGCCAAATTTAGGCTAAGCAGAAAACTATAGAGAAAATGCTTTTATAAAGGTTTATGGCTATTTTTTTAAAATTTTTTTAAAGATCTTATTTATTTATTTGACAGACAGAGATCACAAGTAGGCAGAGAGGCAAGCAGAGAGAGAGGAGGAAGCAGGCTCCCCGCGAGCAGAGAGCCCGATGTGGGGCTCGATCCCAGGACCCTGGGATCATGACCTGAGCCAAAGGCAGAGGCTTTAACCCACTGAACCACCCAAGTGCCTGGCTTATGGCTATTTCTAAAAAGTTACTAAAAGCAGTTAATATGGTTTTCAACTCCCAATGGACAAAGGGAAGGTTTATCGATAAATGCTAAAGCTATTGGTTGAAAAGGCGTCGGGGAACAAGATCTTCACAGGAATTAAGCATAATCCCACAGATGTTATATCAGAAGGGGAAGAAGGGAAATTCACCTTTGCAATGGAAAGATCTCATCCTCTTCTCAATAACCACTTGGTTAAATCTAGCATCACCGAAGGTGGGACAAACTAATATTATGCATCTCCTAATGTGATTGATGTAAGAATTATACAGTATCACGTATTTAGTTTTATTGCCCAAGCATTTTACTGAAATTCAATCATGAAGAAATTATTAGACAAACCCTGAATGAAGTCATTCTATAAGATAATTACTTTGGGGTTTTCAAAAAAAAAGCCAATATCATTAAAAAAAAAATTAGAGGAAGTATTCTAAGTAGAAAGAGACTCTCTAGAGAGATATCATGACCAAATACAATGCTTGAATCTTGATTGTACCTTAGATATTTAAAAAAAAAAAAAACCAGCACGGGCACCTGGGTGGCTCAGTCAGTTAAGCAGCTGCCTTTGGCTCAGTTCATGATCCCAGGGTCCTGGGATCGAGTCCCACATCGGGCTCTCTGCTCAGCGGAGAGCCTGCTTCTCCCTCTCCCTCTGCTTGCTGCTCTGCCTGCTTGTGCTCACTATCTCTCTCTCAAATAAATAAATAAATAATCTTTTTTAAAAAACCCAGCAAATAGCTTAGTTGTTTTGGGGACAATTAAGAACATTTGGATATTGACTGCATATTAGATGGCATTATAGATGATAATTTTTGTAGGTGTGGTAATGATATTGTCATGCAGGAAAATGTCTTATTCTTAGGTAATGCATGAGAAAGTATTTGGGGGTGAAGTGGCATGATAATGGCAACTTTTTTTTTTTTTTAAAGATTGCTTATTTATTTATTTGAGAGAGAGAGCAGGAAGGGGGTGGGAGGGTAGTGGTGGCGGAAAGGCAGAGAGAGAAGCAGACTCCCCACTGAGCAGGGAGCCCAATGTGGGGCTCGATCATGACCTGAGCCAAAGGCAGACACTTAACTGACTGAGCCACCCAGGTGCCCCAATATTGGCAACTTTCAAATGTTCAGCAAAAATCAGTTATGTACATGAAGAGAAAGAGAAAGCAAATGGGGTGAAATGTTAATAGCTGAACAACTGATAAATCTCGTTGTAGGATATAGAAGTTATTAATGCACATAAGTGATTTAGCTTTTATGCATATACGTGTGTGTGTGTGTGTGTGTATGGCCAGCTACATAATTTGTGGGACCCAGTGAAATCAAAACATGAGGACTTTGTTCAAAAATCAAGCATGGGCACTTCTTGAACACAGAATTTTGTGCAACTGCACTGTTCCACATCCATGAGGTCAGACACACATGTGAACATAACACATATCCATGCGCACACACATATATGTGCACACACACGTAACTGGGATGAAATGTTTAGAAGTCTAAATACCAGCTTCTCCAAGACTCCATTATCCAGGACACTGACTAGAAACATAAACTCACAATATCCATTCCCTACTTGAGTGTTCATTGTAACTTGAGGTTCCTGGCATGTTCATTTTTTATTATAGAATAATGAATGATTCTAATATTATTCATATTTTAATAAATTTTTATGTTAAAACATACATCAAAACAGAGAATAAGGGGAACGTCTGGGTGGCTCAGTCGGTTAAACATTCAACTCTTCATTTTGGCTCAGGTCATGATCTCATGTTGGTGGATTGAGCCCCAAGTCAGGCTCTGCGCTCCCTTCAGCAGGGAGCCTGCTTCTCACTGTCTCTTTCCCTCTGACCCAACCCCTGCTATCTTTCAAATAAATAAATAAAATCTATAAAAAGAGAAAGAAAAGAATAGTGATACTCTGTGTACCCATCACCCAGTTTCAACAACGATCAATATTCTACCGTTCTTGTTATATCTGTCCCTTTTTTTTTTTTTAATTTTTACTGTAGTATTCTAAAATGAATGTTAGGTGTTATATAATTTCACTTGTAAATACTTAAAAGCGTATCTCTGATACAAGATCTTTTGAATTTCAACAAAACCACGATAACATTTTCATTCAACAAAATTAATAAGATTTCTTTGATTATCATACAATAATCTTAAATGTATTCAGTTTTCTTCACAAAAGAAATATTTTTACTGGTTGTTTAAATCAGGATCCATCACTGTCTCTTACTCTAACACTTACCCTGTTTTCAATTTTTTCCTCTTGCCATTCATTTGAGGAAGGAGCTGGATTGATTTGATTCTGGTTTAGATTTTTCCCCCCAAGAATGCTGCATTGGTGATGCTGGATACTTCCTTTGGCATCGCTTTGGGAGGAATATGTTTGGTTGTTCCATTTTTGGTGATCTGAAGATTGATCGGTGGGCTCCGGGGGTGTCATGTCCTATCAGGTGTCCTACCCATCTTCCACCTAACAGTTGTGGCAACCATTGATGATTGTTGTTTGGATCCATCATTTCTTTAGGGGTTGCAGAACAGGGATTTTCGGATCCTATCAGAACTCTTTGTCATCTGTGATTCTTCTATAAAGAACTTAAATGGGACAGATGGGATATTTATTTTTAGAATGAGTTGGTGTCCTGGCAACCTCCAAAGGTGACAAATGAGGTCTTTGTTTTCTGAGCAGGGGTGTGACCCAACCGGTTCTTTGAAACAGTGTGCTCGGAATGGGTTGAAGCAGGAAGAGACTACATTTGAAAGTCCAGAATGATGAGAGGCTGTGTCTGCCTGGAAAAAATAGTGGGGTTAGGACCAAGAGGAGTTGGGAACTAATTGTGAGGATTAAGGAGAAGGTACGCAACAGACATTGCCTCCAGGTTTGCTTGAAGGCGTGTGGTTGGATTAGGATGCCATGACAGGAAATAGAGACTCAATCACATTAACCCCTGAAGAGCCACACAAACTTGAGAGCTATTTTGTCTCACACTTTTATCTATTACACAGTTTTTTGTTGGAATTTAAGCCAGTCACACGTTTGTCTACACAGTGAGGAGAACACTTAAGGGAGGTAACATGGGAGCTCTCATGTGGAGATGCTGCCATGTTTGTGTTGCAGCCAGAATATTCAGGTAAAGATGTAGAGCAGACTGTAGGAAACGCACGATAGGGACACAACCAAAAGGATGGAAACACATGCAGAATGAGGTGTATGTTGTCTGGAAGCAACCCCTGCAGCTTAAGTTTGAATCCAGGGGATTTCCCAGGGAGATCATATAGAGGAAAGCAGGCTGAGGGACAGAATATGGTGGACAATCCATTTAGATATTTACTCTTTATGTCAAAATGTCCATCCAGTCCGTAACGTCTGTGATTCTGTATCTGTTACTATGGCCTATCCCAAGCCTGCATTTCTGCAGAAAGGTCTCAGATGGAGGCACTACAGCTGATCGATGTACGGTGGCTGCACTAATGGTTTAAACTCTGACTGAAAAGTGTGTAATAGGTAAAACTATGAGGCAACAATCTCTCTCAAATATGTGTGGCTCTTCGGAGGTTAATTTGAGACCTATATCAGTTTTCTATGACTGCTCTAACAAATTACCACCAACTTATTCTCTGACAGTTTTGGAGGCCAGCAGTCTGAAATGAGTTTCACTGGGCTGAAGTCGGGGTGTTGGCAGGGCCATACTCTTCTGGAGGCTCCTGCTTCGTGACCTACATTCACTGTTACTTGAATAAGGTTTTGCACTCAGTGGCTTTCTACTATGGTTTCTACCTAATATTCCCTTCAAATATATATTTTTTTTAAATAAAATTTATTAAGATATGGGGCACCTGGGTGGCTCCATGGGTTAATCAGCTCAGGTCATGATCCCGGAGTCCTGGGGTCGAGTCCCACATCGGGCTCTCTGCTCAGCGGGGAGCCTGCTTCCCCCTCTCTCTCTGCCTGCCTCTCTGCCTGCTTGTGATTTCTGTCAAATCAATAAGTAAAATCTTTAAAAAAAATAAATAAAATTTACTAAGATAAAATTCACATATGGTACAATTCACCCATTTAAACCATACAGTTCAATGTTGTCAAGGATGTTCAGTCATGCGGCCATCACAATTTTAAAACATTTTTGTCACCCATTAGCACTGATTCCTCATCTTCCCCCAAAGACTAATCTATCACAGATTTACTTCCCATCTCTATAGAATCACCCACTCTGGACATTTCATTTATACGGAATCATACATTTGCTCTTTTTTACTTAGTGTAATGTTTTCAAGGTTCATCTGTGTCGTGGCATGGATCAGTATTTCATTCCTTTTTATTGCCAACAATTATCCATTATGTGGATAGATCACATTTTATTTATCTATTCATCGGTTGATGGACATTTGCGTTTTTTCCACTTTCCTGCTATTATGAACAATGCTACTGGGAATATTCGTGGGCAAGTTTTACGTGGACTTATGTTTTCATTTCTCTTGGGCGAATACCTGAGAGTGGAAATGCTGGGTCACATTGAAACCCTTGTAACTTTGTGTTCCCAGGTTATCGTCAGGACCAAATTCTGTGTTCCATCATCCCCACTCACAACGAAACCTCTCCCTAGTACTGCTGCTGTTCAGTACCTCAGTATTATACTCACCAATTTGCCTTGCAGCTCAGTAATTCCTATGTGACTCTTTGTGACTTTCTGGAAAGCAGGGACAGGGTCTCTCATTTTCGTATACCCCAAGGCAGTGAGTGTACTGCCTTGCATAAAACAGAAACTCCCTAAGTGCTTTTGAATTGGTGGGAAGTAAAAGTATTAAGAATTTCATGTGCTTGATCCTACACAATGTGTCTAAAACTAAATAATGTTCACTTTCAAATTTCAACAATTAAATGTCAAATAACACTTAAAATAAAAGTGTCTAAGGCAAACCAATTTCATATGTTAAAGTCTGTTTATTTTGAATTATAGAAGCTCTGGTATTTTGGATTTATATTAAGAAAATGAAACACTTTAGAAATTATAGGACTTTGAAAACAAACTTAGCACAATACAAACAAAAGTAAATGACATCACGATGTGCTAAAATTTAAGTTCCAAATTTCACATAAATTTCACTGAAGCAAATTCAAATTCACTAAAGCAAACTAAAAAATTCTTTTTAATGATCTGCTTCTGTTGGTTTTCATTATTGTTCTTACAAGATCAACAAAGACATATTAATAAGAATAAATTTTTACTTATATTGAAAGCCTATAATTTTCTTTGTCAATGTTAAAGAATGGAGGGATATTTCCCACTCTCCAAGATAGGCCTATTTCTAGCCTTTGACCTGGAAATGCAGACCACAACTCTGGTGGAGTCACAGATTCCATCAAGGTTATTTGCACATTCTCAGCCTAATTATGCATGAACATATTAAAAATATTCTTGGTCACTAGGCAGGTGAGAGATTTTCTCGAGTCAGTAACAAGAAAAAAAGAAGCTGGCGCCTCACTCTGTTCTGCCTAAAGCAGTCTTTGTGGCTTTGAGAATGTCTGCATGAATGTCAGGATATTGGCTGAAATGACAGGAGAGTATCTGACTGTAATTCCAAGGAAAGATAAACTCCTTTGTTGTAGCTATTAATTCAATTTTATTGTTTTTTAAGTGAAAAAGTAAATATTAAATAGTATTATCCAAGTGTGTAAACGCTAGTATTATATCTATATATGTATATAGGTATATAGTCATAAAAATAATGACTCATTTTCTGAAGAATGGAGGCCTAGAAGCTAACTAGTGATTTGCAGGCTCTGCTGCATCGTAGAATGAAGCATAGTAATGCTCAGGCCACACTGACCAATTACATCGGAATCTGAGAGTACCACACTATATTTTCCTTTTTAAACTCTCCAAGCTAAACTTGAGAACAAATGAATTAGGTCATATTAGGTCAGAGGCTGATACAAGTTGTATTACTGATTATCTTAACACAAATATAGGTTGGTTTTTGCTGTGTTTTTGGGTGCGTGGTTTTTAATAAGAGGAAGGAGGGTGATCTCTTGCTCAATGGTACTGAAAAGTGAGCTGTAAAATTGTACCCCAGAAGATAACAATGCTCTACATTTAGCCTGTAGCGCTAGTTCTTATCCACAGGTGCTTATCAGACTCATTCTTAACACTTCAAAATAAATACAAATATCCAGAAATTATCCTAGACCAGCTGAATCAAAATCACTCGGGAAGTACCTGAGTTTGTGAACTTTAAAAAAAGTTCTGTGATTTTTGATGTCACATTTTGGTTGAAGATCTTTAGAGGTGTGCCACGTGGTATGTCCTTAGCTGTATTTGATTAAATTACAGGGAAGCAGATTTTAGAAAAATAACTTTAAAAATCACATAGAGCTACCCAGCAATGGAATGACCCATTTTAAGGCAGTCAGCTCTCTGTGTCTGGAAAAATAAAGGCAGAGGTTGGATTAACACCTGCTGGGAATGTTGTCCAAGGGCTCCCAAACAGTGAGTAGTTGGATCACCAGATATTTAACGTTACTCCCAGTTTTTAAGTTTCGTTAGCCAAAACCTGCAATCGCTCACTTACAATGGATATTCATATTTTCACGAAAAGTCATGATTTTGCCAGGAGTATCATAATTATTTTGTTTCTAAAATTGGCTAGATCGAAGTAGCATTAATGGAATGTTGCCTCTGATACCAGTCTTACTGAAGGAAATATCCTTCCCTCTTCCTCATGTTTGCATGGAGGGATGGAACTTTTTCTTGCTCCTTGGAAGGCAGAAGTGTGCAAACAAGCTCCATGAATCCTCATTCATTCCTCTCGACAGACAGGTGTCTCATCTGATGAGCGATCTGGGGAGCAGGAACCCAGCATGTGTGGCCCAGCCCCTAGTGTGTTCTCTCACCTTGAAAGCTGAATGGTCTCCAAACGCAAAGGTGGGCTCTATCCCTGGCAAGGCAGAGATCTGCAGTTGTGTCCAGGCAGAGATATTTTAGGGAGCCTGATAGGAGAACAAGCCAACCTTGCCCTCTACTTCAGCTTCACTGATAATAAAGCTGACATTTTGATATCTCTCTGACTCCCATGTCTTATTTCTCAATTTGTTCCAAAGTGAAGAGGGGAATAAGAAGGTATCCTTAAGCCCCAGAAGCATCACAATCGAGTCATGAATTGTAACTGCACGTGTCTCTAACACTTGTGTTCTGAAATAGCGTTATTTTTTTGAAGTCGGTGAACAACTATAAAATACAAAGTACTTCCAAAGTTACAAAAAGAACACAACATATAAAAGGCTCCTTTTCTTTACTGGCATAATTTGGGAATTCTAACTGCTCAATTGTCTATTTTTAGGTAATAGTGACATTTTCCAAGTTTTTACTTTATTAAGAATAGTCTTAGTCATGATCTGCAGAAGTTGGTCCTGGGCAATTTGAAGAGAGGTCTTCTTTATCTGTGATTTATGTGAGGAAAATAAAAGATTAGTATGACTTATATGGTAAACTATTACAGAAAATTATGTTAACATAACGTGTTTTGTAGTTGTGTTTGCTACTTACTCAGCTAAACAAGGGAAAGACACAATAAGAACCAATAAGTCTTAACTGTCAAAACATCCTTAAATTCAAGTTAACAAAGGCAACTTGGGTGAATGTTTTAAAAGGGAAAGTATGTGGCTCTGTAAGACATCTGGCCAGGTTTAAACCCCTTTCTTTCTTAAAATAGAATAAAATTTTAAAAAATGGAGTGGATTTCAAGAATTCTCATTTTTATAGTTCAGGGACAATATCTAACTATACAAAAGCTAGTTTTAAATTTATTTATTTATTTATTTGAGAGAGAGAGAGAATGAGAGAGAACATGAAAAGAGGGAGGGTCAGAGGGAGAAGCAGACTCCTGCTGAGCAGGGAGCTGGATGCGGGGCTCAATCCCTGGGACTCCGGGATCATGACCTGAGCCGAAAGCAGTCGCTTAACCAACTGAGCCACCCAGGCCCCCAAAAAGCTAGTTTTAAATTTTTAAATAGGGGCACCTGGGTGGCTCAGTCAGTTAAGCATCTGCCTTCAGCTCAGGTCATGATTCCAGGGTCCTGGGATCGAGTCCTGCATCAGGCTCCCTGCTCAGAGGCGAGCCTGCTTCTCCCTCTCCCTCTGCTGCTCCCCCTGCTTGTTCTCTCTCTCGCTTTCTCTCTCAAATAAATGAATAAAAATCTTTAAAAATGTTTAAATATCTTTCAAGTACTATAGCTCAAGAAAGACTCTTTATAAATTTGTTTTCAACAAATCATCCCCAAGACTCAAAAATTCTTCCTTTTGAAATAGAAGACTGAAAAAATTCCCTTCTGCACATTTAGTTTCTGAAAGTTAAAAGCATCTTTAATAAGGCTTATTAAAAGCCTTTATTAATAAGACGAGAGTTAACGGGATGCCTTGGTGGCTCAGGCCGTTAAGTGTCTGCCTTCAGCTCAGGTCATGATCTCAGGGTACAGGGACTGAGTGAGCCCTTAGTCAGGATCCCGGCTCAGTGGGGAGACTGCTTCTCCTCCACCACCCCCATTCATGCTCTCTCTCTCAAATAGATCAAAAAAAAAAAAAAGAAGAAGACCTCAACTATTTCTATATCCACTATTGCCTTAAGACACTGATCCCACATTGTCATTTGGATGGAATAAGAAATTTCCATTGTCAGGGCCGCCTGGGTGGCTCAGTTGTTAAGCATCTGCCTTCAGCTCAGGTCATGATCCCAGGGTCCTGGGATCGAGTCCCATGTAGGGCTCCAGGGAGCCCGCTTCTCCCTTTGCTTGTGCTCTCTTGCATGCTCTCTCTCAAATAAATAAAATCTTTAAAAAAGAATTTCCATTGTCTATGGGGAATGTGACTTTCTCTCTCTCTCTCTCACACACACACACACACACAATCAAAGTTAAAAAAAAAAATCAAAGAACATTTGTGTTCAATATTTTGAAAAAGTGCCAAGTGTCTTACCTTCATAGGCTGTTCCACACCAAATACAATACAGATGTTCTTCTCTTAAATAACCAGTCAATATTTGTAATTTTTCCAGTACCTAGACATAGGACACAGGCACATTAATAGTTCCAAACTGAATAGAATCTTGGTTTTCTGGTCTTTTGGATCCTGCCAAATTAGCCCAAGGCCATAAATCTTCTGCTACTCTCTTAACCAGGTAGAATTGTAAAGAGCAGTGTATATTAGAACATATCCTAGTTCATCAGCCACCCTGATATTTTCACAAGTCTGCCAGACACAAAGAGACCACTTGTTAACATTTAGAAAATGAGGCTTGGGCTGGCTCTGTTTTAATCAGCCTCCTTTAAAGACCCCTTCTACTTTCAAAGAATCTTCCTCTCCAGTGGGATGAGAGTGAACACTGTCTCCCTTTGTCCTTAAAGTTCTTACCAATGTTCTCCCAGCTAAGTGGAACACTGGTTTTTCAAATTGGGAATGTTTCCTATAAAATGCTCATATATAAATAACCACAGAAATAGGATTCCTTTCTTGAATAATGTCTACTTCCTTTGAACTTTTTTTTTTTTTTTGCTTTGTGGGTAGAGGAGAGAGGTACTCCTATAGAATCACTTCCAGAAATTTAACAGGCAATAAGGTAGAAATTAAAAGAATTTACATTTGCAGCTTATCCATCATCCAAACTAGAGCTGAGATGAGAGTGTAAACTGAAGCTAAAGGAAGAAATTATATAAAGTTTTGGTAAACTTATAATGTCGTGGTTCTCAACAAGGGCTGATTTTTCCCCACAGAGATATTTTGCAGTGTCTGGAGACATTTTTGGTTGTCATGGGGAGATGCAACTGGCATCTGCTGCGTGGAGGCCAGGCCTGATACTACGAGGCACAGAACAGCAGCCCCTGCCCCCAAACGATCACTGGGCTGAAAGCCTTAATGGTGCCAAGGCTGACGGGGCGTCTGGGTGGCTCAGTGGGTTAAAGCCTCTGCCTTCGGTTCAGGTCATGATCCCAGGGTCCTGGGATCAAGCCCCACATTGAGACCCCATCGGGCTCTCTGCTCAGCAGGGAGCCTGCTTCCCCCCCCCGCCCCCGTCTCTCTACCTGCCTCTCTGTCTACTTGTGATCTCTGTCAAATAAATAAATAAAATCTTAAAAAAAAAAAAAATGGTGCCAAGGCTGACACCCCCTGATCAAACAACTGGTGGCAAAACATACACTTAAGTCTTCACTCTTATATTCATCTTCCTCTGGCTCTTTTTCTTCCTCTTCTTCTTCCTCAGTCTCCTCTTCAAGCCCCAACCAGTACCACGCTTCCCTCGGAACTTGAATGTTCTGAAAACGGGAAAATTATTCCCAGTTAAACACAAATATGTTCATGTCAACATGAATCATTTTCTGAATTGCCTCGAGAGTCAAGCACTGTGCTGTATGAACCATGGGAATGAAGACCCAGTTGGAATATTGTCCCCAAGTTGCTGCCAGTCTAGTGGGGACAAGGAGCCTTGGGTATACATAGCCTAATGGGTATAAATTAATACATGTAAGCTAGAAATCTGAAGTGTCATGACACAGACACAAAATAAAATGCTATGAGAATACAGAAAAGTGAGAGATGGCTTCCAGAGATCTATTTACATATGAGGGAAATTTGACAAACGTTTTCCAGACTTCAAATGAAGTCATTTTATTTTGATGAAAACATCAAAATAAAAATAAAAGAAAAAACAGAATTTTAAAAACCACTGACATCTAAAATAGATAGTAATCTACCATGATTTTACTAGTTAGGGATGCATGAGGTACTGAATATGGACTAAAAATAGGCTATTCTGGTTAATCAAATATTCTGGTGAACAGGATTTCCACATGCATCAGCTCTGAGTAATCGATACTCAAATAAGTAGAGAACAATTAAATATAAAAACGCTATTTGAGACTTACCGGGTAATTCAGACCACCCCGGTTCCTGCAGTGGACAAATCATCTGAGTATCAATCATCAAAGATCAGTAGTGCCCATTAAATGAAAGCTTTATGGGGTAGCAGGCTAGATACAGTGGGCTTGGGAGTTCTTTTCTTTCTTTTTTTGGTCTAATTAGAGGGCAAATTACACTGGGTGCAAAAAAAGTGCTCCAATTTGAACACAGGTGAAAGGCTTGCCTTCTGAGTATCCAACTGGCGGCAGGCTCGCTGGCTTCTCCTCAGGTCCCCTTCCAGCTTCACTTCATCGTGCTTATGTTTAAATCGCAGTCTAAAAAAGAAATCAAATCAAATCAGTCAATCACAGTCTCACTGAAAGAAGACAACAGTCCGCGAAGAGTCTCTACTCTCTTCCCCCATTCTATGTGCCCAGCTTCCGGAGAACATACCCCAGTAAAGACAAGATGAAACCCAACCCAGCACAAGTACAAGGTGTTACCGAAACTGCTCTGCAGCTGTTTCTTCAGCTTGGTTTTGCATGCGAATCTTTCTCCTGTAGCTTTCTAGTTTTTCCTCTGCTTTCCGCTTCAGCAATGCCTCGTGACCAAGACCGCTTTTCCCTGTTTAAAAAGCAAACTCTGCTGAGGAGCCTGCTGGCTTCACACATGAAAACATGGCAACTAACATATTTGCAAATGACACACAATTCTAATTGGAGGACAATCACTTAAAATCATTGAACATGAACGATAGGAGAAAACACCAGAGATTTTTTTTTTCCTAAACCCAAACTCACAATTTGATTTATACAAAGATCATAGTCTGATCTCCTAAGATAGTCATGCTATATAAAATTTTTTAAATTGGGAAAACAGGATCAACTGTCATACTTTCATATAAATATAACGAACAAATGAAATATTTATTTTTCTCTTTAATTCATCCAAAGTATTAAGAAAAACACTAAATGGATAAATCTGTCTTAGAAAACTTTGACGGATTTCAATGGAGAAAAGTAGCTTTGCATTTTTAATGGTCACTACAATTTTTTCCCATATTTTTATGATATAAATTTTATTTTACACTCAAACTTTTATTTTTTAGTTTATAAGATTTAGAAGTTTAAGAAACATCTTATGGAGGGCTTCCTTTGACAAGAACTGTAACAGTGCTACCATAAAAAAGTATTTAGTAAGCAAATACATGTGCTAGATCTAAGCGTAAGTTATTATTACTGGTAAATATGCTAAAAAGTAATTATATACCTGTTTTGACGTTGAGAGGAATTGGCTCAACAATACCATCTCCTAAGAAAAGAGAACAAAACACACAAACTACTTTAGAAATTCTTCCACAAACTATAGGCGAACCTGGTATGCAATGTTACAATGTTCTATACATACCCCTCGGGCTTACTGACTATACCCTATCATCAACTACCTCCCTTGCCTTCAAATACTTGCTCCTTAGTAAGGCTGACCCGCAGCCCCCTATGCCCTCAGAAGGTAGGGTTTCCAGAAGTGAAAACACTGATACTCTATGTCCAAGAGTGCGGCAGCCTCCAGAGAAACCAAAGCCTTGTTGGGTGAGGATCAAAGCCATTATAACAAAGAAGAGAAGACAAGAAAGACAGTTTACTACAAACATATGACCTCTCCACCTTAATAAACAGTCTCACTTTCTAAAAGGGAAGTGGGAATTGAGCTTGTCCCAGCAGGTGCTCATTTAGGCAGCTGCCACAGGTACAGAGCAAGCGGGGAGAGCCCTGCCATCCTCCTCAATGTCACTCCACTGTCCTTTGGCCCTTGCACTCCTCAACGCTTCTCTTGTCACCATTCTTAGCTGCTGCCTTCATTCTAAGTCTTGTCCATCCCAGATGTTAGCACCTTCAAGGCTAAGCTGGGCTAATAAGTAGCTCTTGATGGCAAACGTTGTCTGAAGTGGTGAAGGAAGATGAAAGTTGTCCATATGCTTGTCAGCACATAAGACACTAGCTAAGTTGTTTAAATTTCGGTGCAGCTGGGTAAAGAGTTGTGTCTGGTACTCATCAATAGATCAGCATTTGGTGGTTAGGAACACCTGCTTCTGTCTAGACGGAACTTACCACTCTTGCCAAGGGCCTGACCACTTTTATATCCCATCTTTTGGAGCAGAGCAAACCCTTTGTTTTCACAGCCTAGTGCATTCTTCAGCCCAATATCACGTCTTTCTTGTTCTTCTTCTTTTAAACTCTTCTGCCTATTTTTCAAATTAGCTTCCTGCTGCTTTTCTTCTTTTCGACGGGCTTCTCGGATCTGCCTCAGCATTGGCAATCCTGGTCTGATGTCTTGTCTGAAGAATAAGGGAAAAGGGGATTTTGGATGAGTATATGAAGTTTTCTCACAACTTTGCTACTCACTCATTTGACACTGCTTAAAAGTTCAGTAGCACTTCTATGATCACCTTTGTTATTATTGGTTATTATTGGTATTAAAACATAATCAGTGACCTCTAGAATGGCTGTCTTAATAAAAATAATGAAGGCTGGTGCCAGACTGCAGGAAACTAAAAGAAGTAGAGAGTTGAAATAGTAATTTTACACTAATTTTTCTAGGAGGTTGGAAATAATAAAGAGCAAAGCTGAATACTAATTAGAAGAGACAATAAGATAAAGCAGAAGAGAAATTTCCTTGAAAGAGAAGAGTAACAAGAACCAAGGGCAGAAGTCAATGTTTAGCCTTAAAAGGGAAATAAAGGCTCCTAGTATATTTGTATGAAAATGTAGGCGATGTTCCCATAAAGCAATAGAACTAACCTTCCAACTTGCATTTAAAATCAATGTTATTACTTAGGAATCTCCTACATACCATTACATGAGGTGTACATCTTTACTTACTGGACATTAATGAAGGAATCAGACATGTAGTCCTCTTCTTCTGCCATTTTCAACCTCATATGGCAAAAGTATCTACAAATCAAACAGGATAAAGTAACAATATCTACTATTTTAGTTTATGATGGAAATAGACCTTTCTCTGCGGCTCTCCCACGCATTCAAGTGCCTCCTGGTATCTTTCTGTGTGAAGCTCCCCAACAACTCATTCTCTTCTACCCCAAGCCTCCTTCATCCCCTATTATTTCCAAATGAATGTCACTACAATCTGCCCATTCCTGACCTCTTACAAACCTCTGCCAAGACTTACTCTACAATACCCCTCATTTTTCCTACAGTTAAGGCATTTCTTTCTCACCTAAACTATTACAACTACTTCCTAACTGGTCTCATTGCGTTTGGCCTCTCCTCTTCCAATCTGTTTCCTAGATGCTCTCCAGAGTGGTTTGTTTGTTTGTTTGTTTTAAAGACAGCTTTTTTTTTAAAGCTCATTTTATTTTAGTAATCCCTACACCCAACGTGGGGCTCAAACTCACAACTCCAAGATCAAGAGTCCTGTGCTCTTCCCACTAAGCCAGCCAGGTGGCCCCAGAGTGTACTTTTTTTTTTTTTTTTTTTTTTTTAAAATAAGTCAGGTCATTTAACCTGTTTCAAATCCTTCAATAAGCTTTACTCTGTAGGCACTGGAGGACCAGTCACTTAAACACAGTAGCAGGAGGGATCCTTCATAGTCTGACCCCTGATGCTCCCTTAGGATTCAATGGTCAAGTCATAGGGGCTTCTCATTGGCCTCTGAACATACTACAGACATTTCCTTCCTTCTGGGCCTTGGCGACCCCCTTCGCAGTCTGTGCTGACCATTCCAGGAATTGCTCTATAGCACTTCATGTCCAAGCTGCTCCTTTGGAACTTGATACAGTTAATGTCTCATGTATATGGAAACATTTTTTGAGGAGAGTTTCCATCCAAAACAGTTAAAATCATGTAACTATTTTCCCTTACAGGGATAACATAATTATCAAGAAAGGTGCATCTCAAACTTTATTATGTACAGGAATTGCCTCAGGATCTTCTTAAAATCCAGAGTCTGATTGTGAGCTAGAGCCCGATAGAAGCCTTATTTCCAATAAGCTCCCAGGTGATATCAATGCTGCTGGTCCAGTGGCTAGTTACAAAGGGGAGTCATTGGTTGCAGTGCACACATGCTGTTTTTACCTGCATCCTTTCCTTTCGGAACCCAGCCCTCTGCTCTCCATGTGGTTCTAGTGGAGGGTGGCAATCTCAGTACTCGTACCAGGGACTCCCAATTCTGGTATACTATGTCCCAGCAACAGAGGAGGTGATGAACTAACCAGGGAAGATAAGCATCTATTTCCTTACATGATAAGAATATACAGACTGGGGGGAAAAGAGATACCTTCACTGGGGTTTCTGAACTGGAAGTATGTGAAGCTGGGCTTCAGATGGCCACCTTCCTGGCCATATGAAGAGATTCTATTCCGCAGAATGAAACCAGATAGAAAAAATGGACAAAGGTAGTCCTAAAAGCAGTGAGTCTCTAAGTCTAGTTCCTAAGACCCTGATTTTTATAGCACTTTCTTTGATGTTGTGATCTAACATTCTTCCAAGCTAGACGGACTGATAAATTTCCTCACGATTTAAACTTGGAATAGGGATTCTGTCAACTGCAACTGAGAGTTTGGACAATTACACTGGATGGGAAAACTATTACTGTACTGTTTTTGTTTTTGTAGTTTCTTAATGTATTTTTCCTAACTGGGCTGTAAACCCCAAAGACAAGTTCCCTACCACTGTGGCCCAAACACCATAAATTCTAAACGACTAGCTATGGTAAGAACAAGAAGAGTCTTTACCTTGTGATTTTGTAATAATAGAACACTTTTCTCCCTAGGTCATCATGTCTTAAAACAAATGTACAGATAATGTACTTTTATGAAACAAACACTCTTGTAACCAAGCGGTGGCCTCTAAGATGGCCCCCAATGATTCCTGCCTCTTGGTTTTCCACATCCTTGCACAGTCCCCTTCCACAGTGACCAGGATTGACCTGTAACCAATACGGTATTGTGGAAATGATGGAGAGTGACTTCTTGGTCATAAAAGACACTCCTCTTAGTGTGTACAGCTCTTAGATCACTTAGATCACTCTAACTCTGGTTAGATTACTCATTTTAAAGAAAGTCAGCTGTCATGTAGTGAGGACACTTCAGCAACTCTATGGAAAAGTCCACATAGGAAGACCTGAGGCCCCCTGTTCACAACCATTACAAACTTGGGACATGTTTGGGACATCTTAGACATGATTGAGACATCTTAGAAACAGAGCCTCAAGTGCCAGTCAAACCTTCAAATGATTCAGCCTGGGCTACCATCTTCACTACATTTTCTTAAGGAAGTCTGAGCTAAGTTAAACTACTAACAAATTCCTGACCCATAAAGCTGTGAGAGAATAAGTGATTATAGTTATTTCAAGCTGCTATATTTTGGGATAACTTATTATACAGTAATAGATAATATAATCCATCACCCATATCATGACCCTTGTCAGCTACCTAGGAGTCCTCTTTGCCCCTACCAATTGTATAATTTTCTTACTTCCTAGTTTCATCAGCCATGTGTGCATCCTTAAACATTATCATTTTTTTCTTTTTATTATAAGGTAAAAATATATGATTATACATAGCATTTGTGGTAACTCACCTGCTGTCTCTAAACTTCAAATTTTTCATTTTTAATAATAGTACTTTTACACATAATGGTTTAGCGCCTACATTTTTATTCTATTTAATCATTAACAACTATATAAGGCAGGAATAGTTAGTCCAGCTTATTAGTTGGAGAAACTAAGGCTCAGTATGGCTAAACACAAAAAAATCCAGGTCTCAGTGCTTTTGCTACTGCAAACCGGGTCAGATTATTTTTAAGGGACCCATTTAGCTCTTAACTGTTAGGCAGATATGAATGTGGGTTCCAGGTTTTTTGTTTTTTGTTTTTCTTTCAGCTCTCCCTTTGTGGGTACAATATACTTTAGCATCATCCATTCGCATCAAGCATAAGGACAGACTTCTTAAAGCGATAATCCAGGCACCGTAACAGCAGTGGAAGTGGTTTGGAGCGGTCGGATTCTGGGTATATTTTAAAGGTACAGCTAATAGATGGGAAGCGGTGTGTCAAAGAGCGAGGTCACCGACTACTCCAAGGCTTTTCGTCTGAATACCTGGAAGAATGGAGTTAGCCAGTTTTTGAGAGTGGTTAGACCGTAGTAGGTCTGGTTCGGGTAAGGTTTGTCTTGTTTTGTTTCGGCAGAGAGCGGGCAGGGAGGCGGCAACAAGAAGGCTGCTTCAGACCTACGGAGAAACCCATTACACATCCAAGGGGAGAGAAGGGCTACGCAGCTGGACGTATAGTAGAGACCTAACCAAAAAAGCCTCAGTCCTCCCCATCCCCACCCCAGGGACCCCTGATTCCTCCCTTCTCGCGTCCATCCCAGCTGCAAGCATCCCGCAGACGCAACGACTTCCGAGCGGGTAGTAAGTGATGGTGTGACGGGGTAGTCAGAAAAAGCGCACAGCACACCACCTTTTACTATTCCATCTGGGGTCCCCAGCGTCCCCACCCCCGTACCTGCCAGCTCTACTCTGGTCCGGCCAGCTTCAGCGAGCGCGCGCTGCGCATGCGCCCACCTACAGCGTGGGACGTCTGAACCTCAGGTCCCACCTGCGTTTCCAAGCGAGCAATCAATTGGAAACCTGTGGCAGGCAGGACCAGGAGGATGTGATTAGTACGCTTGCGCAAGACCAGGCTTCCGCGCATGCGCTCTACTTTCGTTTCCTGCCGGCCGGAGTGCGGGAGGCGGGGCATCCGGGTCGTTTGGCAGAGGCTTCTCGCCCCGGAACTCAGCTGTCCAGCCCCTGCCAGAGTAGGAGGTGAGGCCACCCCCGTCTGCCGCCAGAGCATGACCGGTGACATGCACACAACCCCCTGCCCCCCTTTACGTTTTCAGAGGGCTGGAGAGGAAAATCGAGTTTGTAATGAACATTTTCCTTTCTCAGTCTCCAGGCTCGGTTCCGGGACACCGTCACCTACGGTTGACAGCCCGAATGGCCCTGTTGAGGCCTGCGGCGGGCTCTTGCATTTCCCCTAGGCCGGGTACTGAGCTACGGTGGTCCTCCGAGTAGCCGGGTTAACCCAGATCTGCAGCGCGCACATCTGCGGGCTGCATTTCGCGCAGCGCCCCGAGTTGCCACTGAAGCTTCTGCCACGGGGATGTGGCCCCCTCACCCCATCCCCGTAGGAAGGCTTTTGGAGACGTCCAGTTTGACATCTTTATACTGGGAGTTTTGACGTCCTCCTGGGCCAGGGGAGGGTAAGGGTGCTGTGCACTGAGCAGTGGGCTGGAAAAGAGAAAGATGGATTGTCAGGCCCAGCTGGTGTTTGATCTTGGTGCTGAAGTTTTACCATTTATGGAATAAGTTAATGACATGCGTTTTGCTACGCATTTTTCTTCTGGAATAATGCCTTATTTGCCATATATATTTATATATTTTATATTTTAAGTAATCTCTATGCCGAACGAGGGGCTTGAAGCCACAACTCCAAGTTCAAGAGTCGCAGGCTCTACTGACTGAGCCAGCCAGGTGCTCTGCTATTTACAAAATTTATTTGAATTTTCCGTTTATTCCTTTGTTCATTCTTCCTCACCAAGCATGACTTTCATTTATGTTTGTTTTTGTTTTATGCTGGTCCTTTGGAATTCGGTTCTTGGGTTTTATCTCAAAGAAATTATGTAAATTTCCCCCAAATGAAGTGAAAAATAAAGCCCTACTTTTCATTTTTTTAGTGGTTATGGTCATTAAACTTGACTTTCAACATTAAAAATATCCTTACAAGTATTTTTTAATTTGTTTAGGTGTGACTTTTAAACTTCAGTAATGGAGCTAGCCCACAGTTTATTGCTAAATGAAGAAGCTTTGGCTCAAATCACTGAAGCAAAGAGACCAGTTTTTATCTTTGAATGGTTGCGATTTCTTGATAAAGTCTTGGTTGCTGCCAACAAGGTATGGTATTGTTTTTTTTTTTTTTCTTTTTTCTTTTCCAGCCGGGTTTACATAACGAAGCGTATTATATGTTCATGATTTGCGATAAAACAAGCATTATGTTTTGGAAAGGTTGTGAGGTCACTTACGGAATCGAGAATGTAACACTGGAATAGGAATTGTTGTCTGTCCTTTTTCTGTTTTGTTGCAAAACCTGAATCTCATTTTAACCTTTGCTTACTTCATGTCTCTGCCTGGACAACTCAATGTGACTGTAGAAAAATATAATGATATGACTGCCGTCATTTTATATTCATTTATCTCCAACTTCAAGTGGTCCTAAAGTGCCACCTAGCAATCCCAGTATCTTCACTTATCCCTCTGAGGAATTATAATAGGTTTTTTTTTTCCCTTTCTATTTTCTTCTGCCTACACAATCTGTTTTATCCTAGTTGCTTTTCCTTGTGTGTATGTTTTATTTTCTGTCTTTAATATTAGATACTTTCCTCAAATACTTGATGACATTTGGCATCTGTTCAAATTTAAGAGTGAGTAGTAAGTTCCCAGGGCAGGATGAAGTTCATTAACTGTGCTTCACTGTAGCTAGTCCTATTGTTTGAGGAACCCCTGACATTGGTATCATAGGTTTCTCATAGCTACTCATTCCCTGGAATGGACATTTCTGCTCTAGTGTCCTAGGGTGTGTCACCAGCTGCCTAGATTCTAGGAATTCGGGATGGCGAGGGGCTTCAACGTCCAGTATGTAAACTTCCATTTAATCCCCCTGTCTTCAGTGCAGTTTTCCCAGCTCACAGCTGTGCTGAGCTCCCTAAGTTTGGAGTGGAGGAGAGATGCATGAGAGTCTTACAGCATCTAGACTCTCAACCATTTCCTCTAGGTCTAGGCGCAACTTCACTCCCTCCTCCAAAACTTCCTAGAGCTTTGAACAACAACAAAACAAACATGAGCTTTATGGGATTCTGTGATGTAAGTTGGGTCTCTTCTCAGCTTTCCCTATTCAAGATACCTGGCCTCTATATTTTCTGTTGATTATTTTACCATTTTCTTTGCTCTTGTAGATTTGGGCTTTTTGGGGGGCGCGCCCTTTAGTATAGTTTTAGTAGTATTTCTGGAGAGACAAAGTTAATGCATGGATTCATTTACAGTCCTTAGCTCAAAGTTTCTATTTTCTCTTAAACTCCTTCTAAGTGAGAATTTGTTGCCTACATTTCACTGAAATGATCTTGTCTAGTCATCAGTGATCTCAGATTCTTCCAACCAGTGGTCAGTGTTCTGTCCTAGCTGACCATCAGCAGCTTTTGATATAGTTGATCCTCTACCTTGAAACACTTACTCTATTTTTTGTTTTGTTGTGCAGTTGAAAAATACAAAAGTATTTGTAGGTATTTATTCCTTCAATGATATCATAATCTCATGATTTTTACTGCCATCTATACAATAATAACTCCCAGATACCCAACTACCTCTTTCTTAAACAGCATCTCAAAATTAAGATACTCAAAGCCAAATTCTTGATTTTCCCATCCCAAACCTGTCCCTTCCCTCGTGCTCATCTTCTCAGGAAATGACCATTTCTTCCTTCTAGTTTGCTCAGGTCATAAACCTTAGAGTCATTCTTGACTTCTCTCTTCTTCTCAAACTTCACACCATACACATCAGCAAGTCCATTGGTTCTATCCACCAAATACATCCCGAATTCAATTATTGGTCATCATTGCCATTGTTCCCATCCTCCTCTCTCATCTGGGTAGCTTCCTAAGTGCTCGCCATGTTCCAACCGTATACCTTGTAGACTATTCTTTGCTCAGTATTCAGAATGTGCCTGTTAAAACATTCTGATCGCATTCCTCTTGTGCTTCAAGTGCCTGTTTAGAATGAACATAGAAAATTCTTACAGTGGTGTGTAAGGCGCTGTACAGGGTAGACCCTTCCAACTACATCGAGATCTACTACTTCCTCTCTCTGACAATGCTCCAGCCAAACTGGCCATCTTGCTGTCCTCAACTAAGCAAGCTTCTACCTCAAGGCCTTTGCCCTTGTTCCCTTTTCTTGGAATGTTTTTCTCCAAGATGTCTGCATAGCTCACACCTTCACTTCTTTTCAGGGAGGGCTTTTCTTACTAATCTGTACAAAACAGATCTTACACTATTCATTTGTTTATTTGGTAAACTCTGTCTTTCCCCACTAGACTATAAGTTCACAAGGGCAGAGACTTTGTTGTGTTCGCTGTTCCATCCCAGTGCCTAGAATAGTGCATGGCATCTAATAAGTGCACAAACTGGCATTTCTTGAACGAATGAGTGAACTCTCAGTATTGATTATGGTATATCTGAATTTTTCTTTTTATGCTGTCTACGGCTCTTGAAGTTTCTTTCGGTTTCCTTCAGTGACCTATAATTTATGAACTACTGACTTTGCTTTTACAGGGCAGCATTGCTAGGTTCTAAGACTTCAATTGTCCACATGCCCAGTATTTAACATCCTTTGACTGTTGGTTTCTTAGTAAGTTGGTGTGGAAACTTTTTGGATCTAGAGTAGTCACTTTCATTGGTAGCTACCTTCTTCTTTTTTTTTTTTTTTTAAAGTTTTTTTTTTTAATTTATTGATTTGACAGAGAGAGATCACAAGTAGACAGAGAGGCAGGCAGAGAGAGAGAGAGGGAAGCAGGCTCCCTGCTGAGCAGAGAGCCCGATGCGGGACTCGATCCCAGGACCCTGAGATCATGACCTGAGCCGAAGGCAGCGGCTTAACCCACTGAGCCACCCAGGCGCCCGGTAGCTACCTTCTTGGCATTGGAGGGGAATGAAGGATAATATTTAATCTAGGAAAGAATGGTTCATTTCTTTTTTTTTTAAGATTTTATTTATTTATTTGTCAGAGAGAGACAGCACAAGCAGGCAGAGTGGCAGGCAGAGGCAGAGGGAGAATCAGGTTCCTTGCCGAGCAAGGAGCCTGATGCGGGACTTGATCCCAGGACCCTTGGATCATTACATGAGCCCAAGGCTGGCGCTTAACAGACTGAGCCACCTAGGCATCCCAAGAATGGTTCATTTCTTACCAAAGTTTTCCTTATCTTGAAAATTTTCATTTATGGTTTTATGCCTAATGTAATCTAGATTTTAACTGTTCGATATTTTTTATTTTGATTAAAAGGTAACAAAGGCATATATAAGGAAAAACTGGTAATGTTCTTTATGTTTTATAACAGACTGATGTAAAGGAGAAACAGAAAAAACTTGTTGAACAATTAACTGGATTAATAAGTAGTTCGCCTGGACCACCTACACGAAAACTGTTGGCTAAAAATCTAGCAGCTCTTTATAGCATTGGGGATACTTTTACAGTTTTTCAAACGCTTGATAAATGTAATGATATTATCAGAAATAAAGATGACACTGCAGCCTACTTACCAACAAAACTGTAAGTACTTACTGTGACGTTTTGGTTTTTTTTAGAGTAACTTATCTTAATAAGGGACCACTGACCATAAAGATGCCCAGGTCAGTGGAACCTGCGGTGTGTTGCTTGACAATGAAAGATCTAAGTAGGTCTGGGGAAGGGGTTCTTTTGCAAGCTGTTTCATCACGCCTGGGACTTTCAGAAACAACAGAGAATTGGTATGATGTCAGCAATTTGCACAGAGGTCTTTTAGTAAATTTGGATGGAAAGAAAATTCTTGGCTGGGATAGAAAGAAAAGTAAAGAATTTCTAGGTGATGGGATTGCGGCAGGGCTCAGCAAACTAGCACATAGGCCAAATTGAGGCTGCTGCTTATTTTGTAAATAAAGTTTAATTGGAATACAGACATGCCCATTCATTTAGGTGGTAGCTGCTGTCATGCTGTAGTGGCAGAATTGAGTAGCTGAGACAGAGACCATTTTGCTTGCAAGTTTACTGGCCTTTAGATTAAGGCGTTACCCAACTCCTGGCTCATACTTGTGGCTTGGGTCATGGGTAGACATTTCCAGAGCAAGCCTTAAGGTTAATGGCTATAGGGTGCATCCTATGAGAGGGTCAAATAAGAAAACCAGCAGTTGTACTACAGTGAGGAGTATCGTCAAGGGGAAAATAACTCATCTGTGGCCTAAGGGAGAGCAGTGTCAAGGAGGCTTCTCAAAGAAGTATCAGCTGAAGATCAACAACAGGGAACGATACGTGGTGGTTAGTCAAGTAAGTGGTTAAGATGGGAAGATGGATGTGATAGGCCAGGGATTGACAAACTTCATGAAAAAGAGCCAGGTAGTAACTGTTTTCGGCTTTGTGGACTATCCAACTCTGTCACAACTGCTCCCCTCTGCCATAGACTATGTGTAAATAAAAGAGCTGTGTTCCAGTGAACCTTTATTTACAAAAACAGGTGGCAGGCTGGATGATGGGCCAGATTCTGCCTACAGGCTGTAGTTGGCCAACCTGTTTTCTCAGTGAAGGAAACTTCTCATTGGGAGCAAAAGTAGGTTCTTTATACTTTATTTACAGTGCTTTTCAGAAAGATGCAAAATAGAGGAGGAAGCAAGTCATGGGGGGAACATGAGAAGTTTGATTCTGGGTGCATTGATTTGCAGTAGAGGAGGGACCATCCAAGGGACAGTGTGTGTGAACAGCGTGTTGGACAGTAGGTAGTTTGAAGTTGTGGTCCAGATTTCAGAGCTCTGAATTGAGTATGTAGTTTTGGCAAGTGGAGTGGAGATTAGGAACCCTTTGGTATAGACAAAGTTACCTAGGAAGAGTTACTTTTTGGGACAAGAGGATGGCCAAGGACGCATCTCTAGAATGCCATGCAAGGGGCCTGGACCAGTATAGTAGCTTACAGAGGAAACAGGGAGATTATTCTGAACCTGGACACTGAGTCTTAGGTCTGTTCTCAACTGTACAGGTATGTTGTGATTAGATTTTGTGTTGTTTTGAATAGATGTAGATCTCAGTAGTTTTATTTTATTTAATTTTAATTTTATTTATTTATTTGACAGATATCACAAGTAGGCAGAGAGACAGGCAGAGAGAGAGGAAGGGAAGCAGGCTCCCGGCCAAGCAGAGAGCCCGATGCGGGACTCGATCCCAGGACCCTGGAATCATGACCTGCGCCAAAGGCAGAGGCTTTAACCCACTGAGCCATCCAGGTGCCCCGACCTCAGAAGTTTTAGAAGAGGTTAGGGAGTCCTAGTGTTTTCCAGTTTATTTTGGAATTTGAAGCTATGTTAATACTTTGATGGTTTAGTTCTCCACCACTCAGCAAATCCACACATCACTTTCTAGTTCTGCTTAAGTAGAATTTACTGTATATTTCTTATTATTCATATGTATTTCCAGTGGATGCATGGGTTTTGTTTAGGAATTCCCTAAATATTCTGGCATGTGACCTCAGTCCTTTTTAGTTTTGTTAGCAGCCTGGAGAGGACTGAAAGAAGCATAGGATTTAGAGTCAACCAGGTGAAGGTTTCCCTGAGTCTACTATTTATTACATATGTGATAGTGAGGTGAATGTATTTAATATCTCTGCCTCAGAGTAACTTGCTCAGGATACATAGCTATTATTAGGTGGCAGGTTCTAGGACTTAGTCACAGATCTGCCAGACTTCTAGGATGACACTCTTCACTCCTGTCCTGTACTCCTCCCTGTACACTAAACTCAAAGCTACTTACTTCTCTGCTATTCATAGAACTGATGATGGAGTGGTTTCCTCTGTCCTGAAGAGATGGGCTTTTGTTATATTTCTTCTTCTGTGTAACCAAATGTTCCATGAAAGCCATCAAAATAAATTTTAAGAGTAATTTTTACTATTATTTATATATTAAAAGGCAGGATCTTTGTGCAATAAAAAAATGTGTAAGATAGATTCCCTGTTTTCGGATTTTACATTTCCACTGGTAGGATAAGGTATAGCATTGTTCATATTTATTTTTATTTATTTTTTAAGTAGGCTCTATGCCCAACGTTGGGGCTTGAACTCATGACCCTGAGGGGATCAAGAGTCACATGCTCTACAGACTGAGCCAACCAGACCCCCCAAGATATATACATTTAAATAGTCAAGTTAGAACATAGTAAATAGATTGACTTTTATCAAAATGAGTGGTTAACTTTAAACATTATATATAATGAGAGAAGAGGAAGAATCATTGTAGATAGACTTAATTTAGGAAGTCTTCATGAAAGGAATACTTGGGTTTCTTTCCAAAGGAGGGTTATGATTTAATATGTGAATATGTATTTATTCTCCTATATTCCTAACAGGAATACAGTTTGATTAACCATAGTTGTTGCAATTATAAAGAATAGATAAACAAGGTGTTTAGTTGAGAATTAAGGATTTGTAGTTGAAAGCATCCTGCACCAATACAAATTGATTTCTGAAAATTAGAAAGGTATTGTGGAATTGTATTATTAATCTGAACACTGACTGGTGGAAACATCACTTCTTACAGGGCTGCAGTGGCTTGTGTTGGAGCATTTTATGAAAAAATGGGGAGAATGTTAGGAAGTGCTTTTCCAGAGACAGTGAATAATCTTCTGAAATCTCTAAAAAATGCAGAGGTAAGTTTTACAACAAATATTATTTAAATGTTTTGCTTGTGGCAGAAGTTAGATGTCAGTAAAAATATATGTTTGCCTTTTTTTCTGTCACTGTGGTACTCATACTGCTTAGCAAGAAGGTAATTTAAGATTATTACTTGCACAGAGTGGCTGGGTTATGGACATTGGAGAGGGTATGTGCTGTGGTGGGTGCTGTGAATTGTGTTTAAGACTGATGATTCACAGACCTGTACCCCTGAAGCAAATAATACATTAAATGTTAATTTAAAAAAAGATTGTTACTTGCAAAAGATATTAATTGCCCCTTCTTTAATGTATATTACCTTATATTTCAGTGAGAAGGAAAAGAATGCTTTTCCTTGGCAAAAATAGGCTTACCCATTATTTCTTATTTAGCCCTATGGATATTTTTGTACTGCCATTTTATTTTTGTGCCATAGCTAATATATTAGTTTCGTAGAGTTGCCTAGGCAATAAATGACCACAGTGACTTAAAACAACAGAGATTTGTTGTCTCACAATTCTGGAAGCAAAAATCCCAAATCAGGGTATTGGTAGGGCCATGCTTCTGAAGACTCTTGGGAAGAATCCTTCCTGCCTTTCTTCACTGCTAGTGGTTGCTGGCAATCCTTGGCGTTCCTTAGTATTCCTTGATTTCTAGATGCACTTCTAATTTCTGCCTCTATTGTTACACAGTGTTTTTCCTGTGCATCTGTATTCTGCCTCCAAATTCTTCTCATCTTATAAGGATACCAGTGATTGGATTAGGGCCCACCTGAATCGAGTATGACCTTGTTCTTATTTAATTTCTTATTTCCAGATAAAGTCATGTTCACAGGTAATGGGGCTTAAGACTTGAACGAATCTTCTTGGAGGACACTGTTCAATCCACAGCAGCTAATACTGAGTAAAAATAGTTTTATTTTGTCACATCAATTTGGTGTTACTTTTGAAGGTTCCTTATCAACTTGATGTTACTAAAACTAGACCAAGCCCTGGATTCTCACAGTCCAATTCCTCCATATCAGAAAGCTGAAAATTTCTTGGACAGCATTTCTTCTGGGTACTACTTGCCTATTCATTTATCATAAAACAATGATTGAGGACATATTGTCAGAGAGTAAGCATATAAAGATGAACAAGACATGGTCCCTGGCCTCTTAAAAGCTTATAGTCTTGTGGAAGAGACTGTGTTTGAATGAGTGTACTCCAAGAAATATGAACCAAGTACTGTAAGAGTATGAAAACAATTTCGAAATAGTTATAAAAGATGAAAGCTTACTATATCTCTGTAATAGGTTTTTAAAATGTGTTGGATAGGTCTTCTTTTAGATGGTTTATATTACTACTTAACTACTTTTGGCTTACCCATTCACATTCTGAAAGTTTGGACCCTTGAGATGTGATATTGAAGTTTTTGAAATTGTTTCCATGTTCTTCATTAAGTTGTACTTCATGTTGTGGGAACATTAGAATATGTTTTCTTGTGGTAACCATATTTCTCAGCAAGATATTATTTAATTGAAGTTAATAATTATTCTTACCTTTCAGATACTTTCTAGGCTACTTTATTTTATTTTACTTTATTTTGTTTTTCATTACTTACTGTTTACAGTGTAAAGGTAAGACTACAAAACCATGAAGCCCAGAAAACTTTTGTGTTTTGGTATGTTCTTCTTTAAACATGGAACTTGTTTTACAACATAGTTTTTAGTTTTGATTTATGTTCATGTCTAGTCTCAAGGGCGAAGTGAAATCTTAATGAGCCTACAGAAAGTTCTGAATGGACTGGGAGGTGCAGCAGCTTCCTCTCATCGTGATATTTACAAGAATGCCAGGTCCCTCTTGACTGACAGGTCGATGGCTGTTCGATGTGCAGTTGCCAAGGTTAGTACTTGTCTGATTTATAAAGCTATTCCTTTTCTGGCTTCCTCTTAAACAATGACTTTTTTTCTTTTAAAGTTTTAGAACGTGATAGCATACTTTTTGTTCCCATGGATTATATTCAGTTTGTACAATTATATACAAATGGAATCATGTGGTATGGGCCCTCTTTCTTTGGTCTGGTTTCTTTTACTCATCATATTAACCTTGAGACTCATCTATATTGTTATATGTGTTGCTAGTTCATTTCTTTTCTTTGCTGAGTAGTAGTATGCCATTGTGTGGGTGTACCACAATTAGTTTGTTCCTTCACCTGTTAAGGACATTTGAATTGCTTCCAGTGTAGGCTATTAGGAAAAAAGCTATGAACATCTGTATACAAGTTTTTGTGTGAACATACGTATTATTCTACCTGGGTAAATACCTAGGAATGGAATAACTGGATTGTATGATAGATTCATTGTTTAACTTTTTAAAAAAATTGCCAAACTGTTTTCCAAAGTACTTGTATCACTTTACATTTCCACCAGCAATGTATGAGGTTTCTAATTCCTCCACATCCTCATTTGGTATTGTCCGTCTTACTCATTTTGGCCATTCTCATAGATATGTACCCATATCTCATTGTGTGTTTAGTTTATATTTCCCTAATGACCAATGATGAGCATATTTTCACATGCTTATTGCCATCCATATCTTCTTAGATGAAAAATCTATTCAAATCTTTTGCCTGTTGTTTTATTGAGTTGTTCGTTTTCTTATTACTGAGTTTTGATGGTACTATATAGAGTTTTTATGTATCTCTTTATCAGATAGACGATTTGCAAATACTTTTCCTCCACTGTGGCTTATCTTTTCATTCTCTAAATAGTGCCTTTCTAAGGGAAAAAAGGGAAGTTTTGAATTTTGTCAAAGTCCAATTTACCAATTTTTTTATATAGACTGTGCTGCTTGTATTATATCTAAGAAAATTTTCCCTAACTGAAGGTTTCTCTTATGTTTCCTTCTGGAAGTTTCATAGTTTTATACTGAGATATATGATCCATTTTGAGTTAATTTTTAAATACGGTACAAGGTATGAATTAAAGTTCTTTTTTTTTTTTTTTTGCACATATATATTCACTTGTTCTAGTACCACATTGGAAACACTATCTTTTCTTCACATAAATTGCTTTTGCACCTTTGTTGAAAGTTGGTTGTCCATATGTGTATGGGTCTATATTTGGACTCTGTTATGTGCCATGTCCATAACATTTGATGTCCAAAACACTGTTTTAATTACTGTACCTTCATAATAAGTCTTGAAACCAGGAAGTGTTAACTTTCTAACTTTGTTCCTTTTCAAAGTAATATATTCTAGGCTCTTTGCATTTCCATATGAATTTTAGAATTAACTTAGAAATTTCTAGAAATTTCTGGGATTCTGATTCATGCTGGTGTTTTACAATGAATCAATAGATCAATTTGGGAAGAGTTGATATCTTAACAATACTAAATCTTCTAATCTTTGAACATGTTCTATCTTGCCATTTATTTAGGTCTTCTTTGTTTTAGCAACATTTTGTGGTTTCGATTTATAGGTCTTAGACATCTTTTGTCAGATTTATTCCTAAGTATTTAATATTTTTCAGTGCTATATTAAATGGTATTGATTTTTAAGATTTTAATTTCTAATTGTTCATTGGTAACACAGAAATCCAATTGATTTTTGTATATTGATATTGTATATGCCGATGTTGTTAAATGGCTTTCAAGTTCTGTCAGCTCTTTTAATAGATTCTATCAGATATTCTACATAAACAATCGTGTTGTCTAAGAATAAAGACAGTTTTACTTCTTTTCCAATATGGATACCTTTTGCCATGGCTAAATCCTTCAATGCAATGTTGAATTAAAAACACGAGAGCAAACATCCTTGTCTTACTCCAGATCCTTAAGGAGGAAACATTCAGTTCTTTGCCATTTAGTGTTAAGTATTGGTTTTTCTTGATGACTTTTATCAAGTTGAGGAAGCGCCTTTGTATTCCTAGCTTGCTAAGAGGTTTTATCAGGCATGGATATTGGATTTTGTTAATTGTCTTTTGTTTTAATATTTCATTTCTTATGTTGTTTTTGTTGTTGCTGTTTTCTAGTTAAACTTCTTATTTTAAGATAATTGTAGATTTGCATGCAATTATGAGAAATAATATAGAGATGTCTTTATAAACTTTTACCCAGTTCCTCCCAAAGGTAGTATCTTGCAAAAGTATAATACAGTATTACAACGAGTATAATAGTGTTGACATTGCCATAGTCCATTGATCTTGTTTAGTTTTCCCCAGTTTTATTTGTGTACAAATTCAATTTTAAGATTTATTTATTTATTTGAGAGAGAGAGAGCACTCACATGAATGAGTGTATAGGGTAGGGGTAGAGGGAGAAAATCTCAGGCAGACTCCCTGCTGAGTGAGGAGCTGTTCATGGGGGCTGCATCCCAGGACCTCCCCTTCCAAGGTCATGACCTGAGGCTAAACCAAGAGTTGGATGCTTAACCAACTGAGCCACCTAGGTGTCCCTACACATTCAATTTTAAAAATCAATGCTGGGCTATTTAGGTTATCTTTCTTCTTTAGTGAGTTGTCTGTTTCATTTTTCAAATTGATTGGCATAAAATTGTTTATGATATTCTCTTTGTTCTTTTAATATATATTGAATCTGTAGTAATGTGACCTCTCTCATTCCTAATTTTGGTAATTGGTATCTTTTTCCTTTATCTGTCTGGCTAGAGATTTATCATAGTTATTGGTCATCTCAAAGAAGCAGCTTTGGGTTTTATTTCTATTCTTTCTCAGTTCTCTATTTGAGCTCTGTTATCTTTATTATTCTCTTTCCTCTGCGGATTACTTTGTGCTAAATTTGCTCTACATCATCAGTTTCTTAAGGTAAAAGCTGAGGTTATTGATTTGAGACCTTCTTTCTAGTACAGAAGTTCAGCGTTAAGTGTCTTCTCCTAAGTACTGAAAACTCTCTAGAGGCCGTAAGCTGGGACAATTATAGAGTTAAGTTTGTTTTCCATCTCTTAAGTATTGCTATCCTTCATTGCCTGATGTCCAGTGTCTTGAAAACTATTGTTTCATGTATTTTAATTTTTTGGTTATTTCAGGAGACAGAGTAATCTGATTGTTGTTGTTATATCTCTGGAAGTGGAAGTTCCAGGATGTATTTATTTATTTATTTTTTAAATTTCAGTGTCTACTAGAACTACAGAATGAAGCTGTGTTCATGTGGACTGCTGAATTAGAAAATATTGCCACTCACTGCTTTAAGGCTTTGGAAAATTCAAATTATGGGGTTCGAGTGGCAGTGTCTAAACTCTTAGGAACAGTCATGGCTACAGCGTTGATGCCAAAACAAGCAACAGGTATCATTTACCAATCCCTGATATAGTCTGTAACAGGTATTTGAAAAGTATATGAAATCTATCTAAATAAGCTATTTGTTATAGGTATGTCACTTGAAAGATTTAAATTGTTAAGTGTCTTTGTCTACCTTTTCAGGGAATGGAACTACGCAAGTGGCATTTTCCTTGATATAGACAAGACATTTTTTTAAACTAAATTTAATTTAATTTTTTTTCCATGTTCCAAAATTCATTGTATATGCATCACACCCAGTGCTCCATGCAATACAAGACATTTCTTTATGGTTATAATGTACAAGATAATATATATCAAGTATACTGAATATATAAGCAAGCAAGATTTATATAATGGTTTTCTATAATCTTTAAGGGACTGGAATCTGGCACTTCATATGACTTTCAATCTCTGATGAGTAGATCCCTTTTATAGCACAGTATTATTTTTCTTTTCTTTTTGGCCATTACTGTAAGCAGAATCAGAACATTTGTCATGTGACTTCTGCTGTGTCTCATAGTTCATAGAGATGCCTCAGTGAGTGTTGTAAGTGGACCATGAGGGAGCCCGGCCACGTCTGCTACTGTCCCCACCCCTACTCTATCTCTGTGTAGCAGGAGAATCAGATGTAATAGATTCAAGTCCTAGCTCTTATGTTAATTAGCTGTGAAGCCCTTTGAGCTTTAGTCTATTTATCTTTAATGATAATTATTTTAGTCTGTGCAATTAGATGATGATGATGACAGGTAACATTTATTAAGTGCTATGTGCCAGGCACTGAATTCAGCATATAACTGAGCTGTTTTATTTAGTCCTCACAAAAGCCCTATGAATTATGAATACTATTACTATTCCCACTTTACAAAAAAAGGAAATTGAGGCTTAAGAGATTGTGTAATTTGTGTTCTAAGTGTTCTATAAGCATCAGAGCTGAAATTCAAACTCAGGCAGCCAAATTCCAATCTCTACATACTTAATCATGAACTTGATACCTCTCCTACAGACTTCTTGTGAGGATTATGTTTGCAGCTATATGTGAAAGACTTTATAAAACATTTTCTGTATAAGGGAATGGCATTTCAGCTTCAGTCCAGTGACATTTTAATCTGTTGCTAACTGTTGTCTAGAGAGCGTGAACTTGACAAAGTTTCTTTGCATCTACTCTGTTGAGAATGAGGGCTGTGAGTCACTTAGTATCTGCTGTGGATGTACTTTGTCCTTGTTGTATTACATATGTCAAGGTTAACATTATTAGATTATGTTTGGCATAGATTTAATGAATTGATTTTAATTTTTAGCTCCTTCCATTTTTCCTAATATTTTTTGCTTCAAAATTGAATTTATTTTACGAGTGCATTATAAATTTAAAGACTATAAGAAAATGAAAGGACCCTATCTTTGTAGTAGTTTAAGGATCCTTAGAAATAATTACTTGAATTTTAAGCTAGAGTTATTAGAAAATGTTATCTAGTAGCAGTATATATTGCTTATGAATTTACTTTTCTTCCTGAAAGTAATGCGCCAGAACGTGAAGCGAGCGACATTTGATGAAGTCTTAGAACTCATGGCCACAGGATTTCTACGTGGAGGGTCAGGTTTTTTAAAGAGTGGTGGAGAGATGTTAAAAGTCGGAGGGTCTGTTAATCGTGAAGTAAGAGTTGGAGTCACACAGGTTTGTAATGCATACTTAATGAAAGAATTCTGTTCACATTGCTGGTGAAATCTCATGGAAGACTCTTAGTACACACAGATTTTTAATATTGTCTGGTGTTTTTCCAAAGTGTTTATTTTACCAAATGAATGAATTACATTCAAATTCCAAATTACACTTATATGGAAAGATAGATTCTTAATGATGTGTAAATAAGCCTGTGTCTGCTATATTTATGTAAATATCCAACAACATTTTCCCAAATTTTACTTGGCAGAAAATCAGATGTAAAATAATTCAGTTTTAAATTCAGGATTTAAATTCAGTATTCAAATAGCTTGAAAAATTTAGATTTTACTGTTCTCCAGTGACCCTGTAGCTAACCCTATTTGTTAATATTTCAATTGGACTTATCATTAATGAGTAATCACCAATATAATTATGAAACTAATCCTGACTTGGAGTTAAAATTACAAAATGATAATTAAGCAACTAAGGTGTTATGGTTAATGATCTAAGAATAATTAACATACAAAAAGATAAAATGTTTCTTTGTGATCTTAGGCAAAATCACTCCAACTGTACATTGTTCCTGAAAACAAGTATAAAATAGAAGTAAACGATTTTTATCTTACTGTCACAAGCAGGTGTTTCTAGTCCTAGGTCAGTGTTTATTTAAGATATGAGAGTTTTCTTATTCCTATAACCTGTTACTTTCCTCTCCATCAGGGTAAATTCAGCTCTTTCCCTCCTGCCCCATCATCTTTTTGCATTCTTCAGGAAGCTGCTAAGAATGGTTTTTAGCCAAAAATACTTCCACCAGTAATTCCTATTCTAGAAGTACTAAAAAGGTCTCAAGTATTAAATTTTCTCAATTTTAATCTCAAATGTAATTTATTTTGGATACTATGTTCATTTATTTCTGTAGTTTTATTTGTAATCTCAATTCTTTTATATAATTTATCTGAAATTATATCTCTATTTATAGGCATACGTTGTTTTTGTAACTACATTGGGTGGTCAGTGGTTGGAGCGTAGCTTTGCTACTTTCTTGTCTCACGTACTTGATCTGGTGTCCCATCCTCGAGCAACGCAAACACATGTAGAAGCTGTGTACTCAAGGCGATGTGTCTCCTTTATCCTAAGAGCTACTGTGGGCAGTCTGCTAGGTGAAAAAGCCCAGATTGCAGCTGCCAAAGAAATATGCCAAGCTATTGGAAAACAAATGAAAGCAGTAGGTAAGAATTGATGTGTGTTGTTGATTTCCTTAGTCATTTAGCTTTATATTATTATTCTTAATAAATACTAATGGATCTGATTATTAGTTCATGGCATTTTCTGGATTGCATTTTACTAGTCACTTTTATTGAGTACGCTTATTTGTTATTTAAACAACATAATTACAGTGAAATAGAATTTTTGCGTGTTTGAATTCTGTTTCATTTCTAGTATCTGTACTGATGTTCTAGCTCTCCTGGTATGCAACAGCATATTGCTTTCCTATCTTTAAGGAACAACCTATTGTAATTTTTCTGCTTGGGCCTTTTGTTTTATAAACACGTGTTTGTTTGTTTCCTTTCGTTAATAGGCTTAATAAGAAGCCTTAGACAGGAACAATTGCAGGTGGTTATTAGTCCACTAGAGGATATCCTGTGAAATCTCAATTAATTCATAAGTAAAAGAAATATCCATTTTATAAATTTTTCAGTTTAACAAGTCGTTACTGAGCATCTGAGATTGCAAAGCAGTAATTCAGGGTTTGAATAACAAGTGAAATAAACGTTCCTGCTTTCATGGAGCTTGCAATCCAATTAGGGAACTGAACAAGGTAAAATATACATTCCATAGGTCAGTTCAGTTTTCTTAACCATTTTAATCAGGCAAATTATATTGCCTAATAGTAGTCTTTAGAAATAAGAATTTAATGGGATGCCTAAGTGGCTCAGTCGATTAAGCATCCTACTCTTGACTATGATCCAGGTTATAATCTCAGGATTGTGGGATCTAGGCCCACATTGGGCTTCACACTCAGCAGGAGGTCTCTGCCTTTCTCCCGTTTGCTCTCTCTTTCTGTCTCTCAAATAAATAAATACGTCTTTAAAAAAAAAGAATTTAATGAATAAAGCATAATCTGTAATTTATATTTAAAGAATATATATTGAATATTTTATAAAATTAGTAAAAGTAAATTCACAAATGGAATTTTCATTGTTTATAATAGCTTATAGACTATGCTAAGGCGTACCATTTTTTTATTTTAAAAAAATTTTTATTTAAATTTTAGTTAACATACAGTGCAGCATTGGTTTAAAGAGTATAATTCAATGGTTCACCACTTACATACAACACCTAGTGTTCATCACAAGTGCCCTCCTTAATACCCATCACCCCTCTAGCCCATCTCCCATCCACTGTCCCTCATCACCCCTCAGTTTGTTCTGTATCATTAAAAGTCTCTAATGATTTATTTCCCTCTCTCCTTTTTCCCTTTCTCCTTCCCATATGCTTCTGTGGCTTTTTTTCTTAAATTCCACATGTGAGTGAGGTCATATGGTATTTGTCTTTCTCTGACTGACTTATTTCATTTAGCATAATACACTCTAGATCCATCAATGTCAAGCAAACCATTTTTGTTTTTTAATTTTTTAAAGATTTTTTTATTTGTTTATTTGAGAGAGAGAGAGAATGCACATGCGGGAGGAAGAACAGAGGGAGAAAGACAAGCAGACTCTGGTGTAAGTGCAGAGACCATTGCGGTGACCCTGAGATCTTGACCTGAGCTGAATTCAAGAGTTGGCTGCCTAACCAACTGAGCCACCCAGGTGCCACAAGCCAAACATTTTTAAATGCATAGGGCTAACTGGAAGTTAAGAATTGTGAATTAAAGGGTGTTTAAGTTAATGAGGTACCGTTCTTTAGTTACATTAAAATAGTAATCTGTCCTAGATTCACCACTTGAAATATATTTGTACAATGATGTGTTAAAGAAATGTTGAAGTGCCAAAGACACTGTGCCAGACTGTGGGAATAAAATAGTGAACCAGATATAGAGAGTACCTGGTCAAGGAGCTGTGGTTTAGCAGTCAAAAGATGGAGTTCATGCATTTCCAAGTCCAGAAATAGCTAAAAATAAAGAAGTCCATAATGAAAATTACAATCTGTAATATATTAATCTATTCTAATCTGTTAGTATGTATTATATATTTTTAAATTTAAATTCAATTAACACATAGTATATTATTAGTTTCAGAGGTATTGTTTAGTGATTCATCAGTTGTATATAACATTGAGTGCTCATTACATCAAGTGCCCATCACCCAGTTACCTAATCCTCCCACCCAACCCACCCCCCAGCAACCCTTCATTTTTTCCCTGTAGTAAAAGTCTCGGAGCACCTGGGTGGCTCAGTTGGTTAAGTGGCTTCCTTCGGCTCAGATCTTGATCCCAGAGTCTTGGGATTGAGCCTCACATCGGCTCCCTGCTCGGCAGGAAGCCTGTTTCTCCCTTTCCCACACCCCCTGCTTGTTCACTTTCTCACTGTCTCTCTCTCTGTCAAATAAATAAAATCTTAAAAAAAAAAAAGAGTATCTTATGGTTTGTCCCCCTCTTTGATTTCATTTTATAGTCTATTAATACACAATGAATGCAAAAAAGGTAAGGAAGTTTTACTATATTATAAGCGTCATTAATCTTAGGTCATAGATTAGCCATTTGATTTTTTAAAAATCTTAAAAGCAGAATTAAATATCCATCTGGGATTTATGGGCCAGAATATATTCTCAATTAGTAACTTGACAAGGAATCTTTAGTTGTCTCATGTTAAATACATTTCTGTTTTATTGAAAGGTCAGGGAAGGGGACAGCAAAGCTAACAGGAACTTTGAGAAACATTTCAGTAAGAAATTCTTTTTTTTTTTTCCAGTAAGAAATTCTAAAGCTACTTTCCTTTTAGATCTGCTTTCTGGTCAGTAATTCAACAGTGTTGCTATGAATATATTGCAGCACTTGAGGTAGCAACGATAATAATGAAGTAACAATAATGGCTGCTGACATTGATGCACGTGTATTGTGGGCAGCATTGTGCTCCATTCTTTATGCAAATTGACTTTTTAATCACCACAGTACTCTTTGAGATAGTCCCTTAACCCCCTGAGTGGATGGAGAAATTGAGACTCATGGGGTGGCTTGCCCAGTGTCACGTGGCTGACGTGACTGGTGGAGTTGGGATTGGAACCCAGGTGCCTTTCTGGGGAGCCAGTGCTTTTGTACACTGTGGTTTGCTGCTGCTTGCTGAAGTTAGGTGTATTCCTGGAAGCAGGCAAAATCCCTCAGTGTGTATTTCAGTATTTTCATGATGTCATTGGACAGTGTTTTAAGTCACTTTAGTGTTTAGTTACACAGATGTTCTGCTAAGAAGTAATTACAGTCAGAGTTTTTAATACCCAGGCATCAGTTGGTGGAAATATTGGTATAAAAATGTCAACTGTATAAATCAAAAAAATTATGTCACAATTTAGTTCACCCACATCAAACACATGATTATGCGTTTCCAGAAGCAGTAGTGAATGATACTAGTGGCGAAAACAAATCTGGAGCAGCAGACATTGCAGCAAGCCAGCATGTGATGGTGTGCGCCCTCCAAGAACTCGGGAGCCTGGTGCAGAGCCTGAATGCTACCGCATCCCCTCTTATTCAGGAAGCATCTATAGGTATGATAATTCACTTACTTGCTGGAATTCTCTTTACCATTTCAAAAAAAGTCCTAAAAGTGTGATTGATATTTAACTCCTGATAAGTTGCTTGCCATTATAATTAGTAAGTACTAATTATAGTATTATAATTATAATATTAGTATTATAATTATATAATACTAATTATATTAGTAACTACATTATAATTATTAAACAACTATAATTAGTAGTTTTCAGATCACTTGTTAAAAGCTGGGTTTTATTTAAGATTCACTAGGTTTGTGAATGTTGACTTAATAGTGAAATAAAGTTTAGGGAGACAAAAGAGTTACGTAGTTTGTTTCTAATAATTGGCTAAAATTTGTTGAATAAACATTTAATTTTTACATCATCATTTTTTGGGGATGTAATTATACTATTTTGTAGAAAATGTTCCTTTAAGATTCTCTACTATTTCTGAGATAATGTGTTTTTGGCAAAGTTCTGAAAGTATTTGGGTAAAACCATAAAGCTTATGATTTTAATCACTGTGTTACACGTATTCTCATAGTTTATGAAATCATTTGACTTTATTAAAGAGCCATTTGTTTTTGTATTTCTCTTTAGGACTTTTGGAAACTGTGACTTCCGTGCTGCTTCATCCAAGTATGGCTGCCCGGCTTGCCGCCGCCTGGTGTTTGCGCTGTGTGGCGGTGGCATTACCATTCCAGCTGACACCGTTTCTAGACAGGTGTGCAGAACGGCTCAACAACTTGAAAACTTCACCAGAAGCTGTTAGCGGATACAGCTTTGCCATGGCTGCTTTGTTAGGCGGAGTTCATCAGTGTCCGTTGGGCATTCCTCATGCCAAGGGAAAGGTACGAAAGAGACCATGGAATTTTAAATGCTGTCATGTGGGGTTTAGTCTTCATTGGAACGCCTTCTGTGTTTAATGTTGAGCTGGATGATCAAACAACAGTTTTACTACAGTAATACAAAAAATGGTGTTCTGCCAATAATGATATTTAATTCTGCGTAGGAATAGTACATTTTATTTGGGTACAGAGTCATTTTATTTTAGAGAGAAAAAACCCTTACACTAATTGTGATGAAATCAGAGCTTTTCTTTCAGCTTTTAGAGAGAAAAATTCATATTGTTGTATTCAAAGATGTCTGGAGAATATGTTATTGCATTTAGCATTTTGATAATAATAGTTGAATGGTTTTTATGAGTCGGTTTTTTTTCTTTCTACTATACCTACTAATACTATTACAGTTTTTTCCTCAAGAATATTAAGTGTTTATGTAAATATTATTTTACATATGTAGATCAGGGCTAGGTTTTTAACTTCTTATTCTTTCTGGGACATTAGGACTAGATTCATTCGTTCTTAGGAGTTCCATAGCTACTACTTGAATCTCAGCTTACATCTCGTTTTGTTCTTCGACTGCCTCCTCTCTGATTATCCTGCTTGCAGTCTTTCTCCCATCCCCCCACACCACTTCCATGTCTCACATTAGCTCGGAGACACTTTGGGACTATGCAGTGCTCAGAGAATAAATATAAGCCCCTCTGTCTGGAAAACCGGCACCTCTGCGGTTCGCCTTCATTCTACCCATTCGTTCTCATTTCCCGCTGTTCTACTTAGACCAGTCATCTTGCTTCCTTCCCATGCCTTTTTCAGCCTTCATGCCATTATTCACACATTAGAATCTCATCCCCCTTCTTGGTTGCCTGTACCAAGCTTATCCATTTGTTTAGAAGCCTAATTCAAGTGCCATTTCTTTAATGCAGTCTCAATAGAGCTACCCCATCTAGGATAACCTCCCTTTTGCAGACCACGACTACATCTGTCTTACTGTTGTGTCATTTAATCATGTGCTGCTTGTTACTTCCCGTTTTCCCTGTGACAGATTCTCTAAGACTCTAATTGCCATAAGACTGGCTTCATGGCAGAAACATAATGGGAGTTCAGCAAATCTTTGAATATAAGATAACGGTACTACCAATAATAGCATTTATGAAGTAGTTACATGGGCCAGCACTCTACTGAGTGCTTTGCTATATTAACTTATTCAGTCCTTGCTGGAGTGTGACTGGCATTCCTATTATTCCTGTTTTACCATTGAGGGAACTGATGCAGGGAAGTTAAGTTATCCCAGGTCAGAAAGCCGGGAAATGACAAAGCTGGGATATGAACCCAGGCAATCTGGCTCTGGAGCTCTCTCTTAACCACTGTGCTGTCTGGGGTCTCCTCAGAGACAGCCGTGCCATCTGGATTAAGCAGGTCTTGATGTTGCCTCTTTAACATGTTAACAGCAACAACAAAAAAAGACAACTTCTTTTTTAAATTAAGCATACTAGCTATGTATTTTCTTATTTGATTTCTTTAACTTGTTTCAGTTAAAATCCAATTGTAAACTTCTCTTGCAGATGGTAGTTAGTATTGCTGAAGATCTCTTACGAACTGCTGCCCAAAATAGCAGGCTGTCTTTACAGCGCACCCAAGCTGGATGGCTTTTACTTGGAGCACTTATGACTTTAGGTATAGTCATATTTGAGTAGGATCTTGTCTAACTGTATGACTGTCAGTAGACACTAAAGAAAACTTAACTTAAAAGTATTCAACTTCACATTCTAGACTTTGAATGACACAATAAAATTGGTGAAGGCGTATTTCCTCTCATCTGGGCGTAGATTTCTATTTTTGGTAATTTCTGCTTAAGTACATTTAATGACAAAATTATTAATGAAGTTTCATCTTTACTATCAGAATAGCCCTGGTCTAACTAATTGGCTTAGTGTTCACCAAATGAGATGAGAGTATGGGGGCACTTTCCATCCCCAGAGTGACATGTATGACATGATTTTGGTAGGGGGATAAAGTCACATTTAAATGGTTTTTGGTGCTGCTTTTCTGGGGTACCCTTCTGCATTTCACTTTCCTAAGTGCTATGACAAATATGAGATGCAGGCAGAGTTTAGCACTGTACACAGAACAGAGACATGTTGTCATGGCGAAGAGATGTGTCTACCTTTTAGTTCGTACATTCAACTTCTGTAAAAAGCGTGTGTGTGTGTGTGTGTGTGTGTGTGTGCATGCGCTACAGAGTCACTCACAACTTTGAGGATCTACCTTTTGGAAGTTATACTTTGACCTAGTTTTCTAAAGAAAATAAAAAGTGCTAACTCTTCCAGAAATTTATGTTAAATATGTTATGTGGTATGTTAAAGGAATTCCTTTGCAATATAAATTTTTAGTTCTAAACATACTGCTCCTCTATAAAATAAAATTAGCCATATCAGTTGCCCCCCAAATGGAGGAATATATAGATGTGTGTGTGTGGCACTGGGTGTCTATGTTTATATGCATGTGTATTAATAGGAGAGATACCGTAAGAGGTGTCCCAGGAGTAGTTCATTATTGACAGTGCATAATCCGCCATTCTGAATATAGTTTGATAATATATAATTCACCATTCTGAATATAGGTAATTTCTTTTAAAGTACTTGTTAAGGATTTATGTTTGACTGCTAAAAATATTGATACTTTGTAGGTGAGTGTTATTATGCTTTAATAGATATGTTATTTTACTTACTGAATAAGAAACATTTAGAAGTCGGGGAGGAGGCTAGTGGTGAAAAGGTATAGCCTTGCAGTTCTAAGCTGAATAAGTACAGGGCTGTTGTGTACAGCCTGGTGGCTGTGGATCATACTGCTGTGTGACAGGACAGCTGGTGAGAGAGTTAGTCCTGAGAGTTCTCATCACAAGGAGAAAATTTTTTAAAAATTGTTTTTCATGTTATTGTGTCTATATGAGATGGTGAATGTTAGCTGCATCTTTGTGGTGCTCATTTTACAATTATTTATAACCCAAAACATCATACTGTATGCCTTAAACTTATGCGGCAGTATATTCAATTATTTCTCAATCAGACTGGAAAATAAAAGATGCATGTTGAAAATCTTACGTTTACAGATAAAGATAGAGTGAAACACTAGGTGTTGTTAAAGCCTTTGGGGGCTCTCTGACTTTTGTTTGAAACATATGTTATAAATATATACGGTTTATATGTATGTTTTCGCATTCTTGTTTTCTCCAATAGGACCATCTGTTGTTCGTTATCATCTGCCCAAGATGTTGTTATTGTGGAGAAATGTTTTTCCTCGTTCTCTAAAGGAGTTGGAGGCTGAGAAGGCCCGAGGCGATTCTTTTACTTGGCAGGTAACATTGGAAGGTCGTGCTGGAGCTTTATGTGGTAAGAACTGAAAGGATTGTACTCTCAGAATATTATTTTATTACTAAAATATTTGTGAGGGGAAGGAAAATCACTGCTTCAAATTTTTATTTTAGTGTGTAATGACAAATTCATAGACTTGTAGATTTAGAGAGAAGCGTTATAAATAACCTGTGCCGGTTTGCTAATTTTGCGATGGAAATGAAGCTGAGACTCTGAGAGGACGTTAGTATCAGGGGTAAGGTGAGAGCCAGAGCCCAGGCCTTTGATTCCCAGTGATTGCAGTTGTCCACCTGTCACAGAGGCACTGGCCGCCAAGTAAACAGCTTGGCGGGTATTCGAAGAAGAAACTCAGGATCTTCAAGGTCACTGAGTTGACAGTAAGTCTTTTCATAATGGACACAGCTAGCATTTTCAAATCTGCAAATGCTGATGCATTTTTTTTCAGACATCATTGTTACAAAAATTATGAATAAAGTTGTTTTTGTTTAGAAGCTAAAAACTTACAGGAAAGGCTCATGTTTGGTTTCCTTTGGGAATTAGAATTACACTGGGTGATGCTATTCTTTTTTGGTTTATCTCAGTGAAAAGTGCTTCTTTTTCCAAGTTGTGGGAAACAGATATATGCTAAAGCATAAGGGCGGCAGGGCAAGGGGTCCTTTTTGTTCCCACACATCTAAGAGCTGTTTTTGTCTTAGTTCTGTTGCTAAAGAGGCAGCAAAGATGTTCCCTCTCACTGAGCTATTTTGTGCGCTCTCAGTTTTATCTTGAAGCTGCATTCTTTGTAGTTATCTGAATTTAGTGATGTTATAAGACCTTTGATTTCCCACTCACAGAAATCTCCCTACTAGATACCTTCCCTCCCTCCACCTTTCTTCTAGGCTCTTCTAATGATTTTTCTCTGTAGTTGCAGTTGGTTCTTTCGGTTTGACCTGATTTCAGAGCCTTATATTGTATAATAATGGAGAACTATAGGTATCTTTATGTAATTCTGTAATTTTTTTAATTTTCACAAAAGCTATCCTAAATCTGTTCTTTTAAAAATTTTATCTAGCAATGAGGAGTTTTGTTGCACATTGCTCCGAGCTCCTAACTGAAGATGTGATTAGAAAATTGATGACTCCTATTGAATGTGCCATGACTATGATGTCACAGTAAGTAAGCAATTAGGACAAGTTAACATCCAGTTTTACATATTTATAAACAGTGATGTCTTGTACTTCCCTATAATATCATATATGAAATGTATAAAATTTTACTGTTTTAAAATGACCTTAAAAATTATAGTAATGGTATGGATTGAAATAAAATTGTGTTTTATAGTGTGCCAGTAAGGCCACAGAATAAACTAAAATGAGAATGTAATACTCACCAGTGTATTTTGGCTGTTCATCAATATGTTGCTGAAAATGCTTTAAGTAATACTTACTCTAGTAAGCTGTTACCAACTATACTTTTGATATTTTAGCATTCCGTCTGTAATTAAAGCCCATGGAGCTCATCTGAAAGCCAGTGCTGCAATGGTCCGTTTAAGACTTTACGATATCTTGGCTTTGTTACCTCCCAAAACTTATGAAGGTAAATAAAATTTATGGTATCTAGTAAAAATTCTTCAATTTACCTCTCCAGTTCTTCACACAGTATTATAGAGTTCTGACCAAGGCTCTTCCCTGACTTTGCCGAGGAAGACAACTATTTTACTTTTCTTCATATGAAGAAACTAACACTTGTGGGGCACCTACTGTGCTCCGGGTCTGTTCTAATCCCTTTACATGTATTATTTCCTTTGACTCTAACCACAGCTTTATGACGTAATTCAGCTGTATTTTATAGATGAAGAGCCTTGGGTACAGAGAGGTAATGTAACTTGCCCAAGTTTGAGATATAGTAAGTGGTAGAGCTTGGATTCAGAGCCAGATGGTTCAGCTTTAAAGCCTATGCTTTTATTTATTTTTTTAAAAGATTTTTATTTATTTGTTTGAGAGAGAGATTGAGCACAAGTAGGGGTGAGGCAGAGGGAGAAGCAGACACCCCACTGAGTAGGAAGCCCATTGTGGGGCTGGATCCCAGGACCCCAGGATCATGAGCTGAAGGCAAATGTTTCACTGATTGAGCAACCTAGTCACCCCTCTGTCCTCTTTTTTATTTTATTTTATTTATTTTTTTAATTTTTATTTTATTTTATTTATTTTTTTTTATAAGATGAGGGAGATTTTTTTTTAAAGGTTTTATTTATTTATTTGACAGAGAGAGAGATCACAAGTAGGCGGACAGAGGCAGATAAAGGAAGGGAAGCAGGCTCCTTGCCTAGCAGAGAGCCCGATGTGGGGCTCGGTACCCCCCTCTGTCCTCTTAATTATTATCCTGAACTGCTTCATATATATTTTAATATAGACAATAATTTAGGAATCTTGACAGAGAATAATAATATACTTTACAGACATCAAATATTATATAAAATGCTAATATTAAAGTAAGCCATGGATCTGTGTTCAGTTCAGCCATACCCAAGAATTCTGATGTGTTATGGTTCAGTGTTTGCACATCATTACGTAATTATTTTTTTTAAAGATTTTATTTATTTATTTGACAGATAGAGATCACAAGTAGGCAGAGAGGCAGGCAGAGAGAGAGGAGGAAGCAGGCTCCCTGATCATGACCTGAGCCGAAGGCAGAGGCTTTAACCCATTGAGCCTCAGGTTCCCCTCATTGGATAATTAATAATAAACAATAATTGTGTCATATTTAATATATTTAAACAGATATTTAAATCATTACAATATATTTAATATATTTAAATTTATTAAATTTAAATGTGAACATTTAATAGAAATATTTCCTCTGTTTGAGTGTTTCTGTTACTTTAAATAATTTGGGCTAAAAGGCATAATACAGTAATACACTTGATCTTAGACAAAAGGCTGGGAAGCGATAGAAAGGCATAATACCATTATTGTAGGTTAAAATCAGCAGTAAAATATTTAATACAGATTTTTTTTTTTTAAAGAGAACAGGGACTTAATTATTTTATCCCTGTAGAACATGTTGCTTCTTTTTGTGAGCAGTGATTGTAATTTTCATAAAAATTATTCTTTCATGTCTGATCTGAAGTTCTATTTTTTAGGATCTTTCAACGCACTTCTGAGAGAACTGGTAGCAGAATTCACTTTGACTGACAATTCAGCGAACACAACTACTTCCCTCCTCAGATCCCTCTGCCATTATGATGACAGCGTTCTTCTAGGTTCCTGGCTTCAAGAAACTGATCATAAATCAATTGAAGACCAGGTAGCAAACCATACAGGGAACTGAAATACAACTTAATCAAAAGCAGTGGTGTTATTATACATTGTCATTTAAAAAGAAAATATTGCAGACTAAAGTTTAATTTTATTTTGGCTTTCCTACACATTTAAGGATAGCTTCCTGATGTAGATAAGTAGTGAAAAAAGGTAAATTTCTTATGTTCTTTTAAAAGAGTTACAACAGCTTCTTTTAATTTTTTTTTTTTGTGTGGGTTTAAGTTATTCCTGATATTGTTTTGCTTGCACTTTTTAAGGTGGGCAGTATAAAAATGTTTTAGAATAAATAAGCATTCTTAAAATTATATAAGATAAAAAATTATACAATTTTATGTATGTGTAAAATTGTACAATTTCTGATGGTTTTTTTTCTGGATAAATCATATTTTTGTCTATTTAAAAATTTTGTGATTCAATCATTCTTGTGGGGTTTTTTTGTTGGAAATTTTCAGATTCAGTCATTCTTATTTTTTTGTTGTTGATATTGCTAACCTTTTTTTCTATCTCACATTCTATTTTTCTTGACTAATACTCATTCAAGGAGATTTTGAATGATTTTTACGTCTTTTTTTTTTTTTTTTTTTTTGTAGCTCCAGCCAAACAGCGCATCTGGAAGTGGGGCTCTGGAGCATGATCCATCCTCCATTTACTTACGCATACCTGCCGGAGAAGCTGTGCCTGGTCCTCTCCCACTTGGGGTTTCAGTCATTGATGCTTCCGTGGCTCTTTTTGGTGTAGTGTTTCCTCATGTGTCTTATAAACACCGGTTAGTATAAAGTCTATCAGGTAATTTTAGTTAAATATAAATTCTACCAGAGGAGTGGTGGTTAGCAGGATGGATGGGTTAAGGAGGTGATGGGGATTGATGAGGGTGCTTGTTTTTATGAGCACCAGGTGTTGTATGGAAGTGTTGAATCACTAAATTGTGCACGTGAAGCTCATATTACACTGGATGTTCGTTAACTGGATTTTAAATAAAAAGTTTAAAATAAATAAATAAAATTTAAAGTATTTAACATAAATAAAGTTATCTGTTAGGAAAAAAATACATAAATCATACTCAAACTAAGATTTTTCCCATCCCAGTTACCTACAATAAAGTGAATTACTACTTAAATAATAGGCTTATAAATTTAATGCCCTAAGTGACCACATACATGATTGAAAAAAAATTGCATGAAAATTCCATATAATTTGAAGCTGTTTTTAAGATTTGGCTCTGTGTACTAGCATCCGGTACCATTGTCTTGTGGACTGTGTCTTAAACAGCAAGATTTTCATTTCAGTAGTTCATTTGCCGGTTTATAAGTAGGTTTTCACTATATCTTTAATGAGGAATTCATTAAATAAGTTTGCTAATAAGTCTTTTCTTTTTGTTACTGACAAAGTTAATGAGTGAGATATTTGCTCCATAATAAGGTTTGTCATTCCACTTGAGTCTGGAACTTTGGAAATTAAAATAACGGTTGTTTTTCTAAAAGGAGCATGTTGGTTTGCTATATTCTTTGTACAGACACTCTCCCTAACTTTATTAGACATTTTGTCTGTGTATGGTGGTTTCTCAAACGGAAGAGTGAAAATGTGTATACCATGTTTACATGTATGTACATGTATAACTATAAGAGTAGTTATTTCTGGTTAGTAACTTTTCGTTACTAGTCTTCAAATTAAATGAAATGAATATTTTATAAAAAACTTTTTTAAAATAAATTGTTTTAAAAGATTATGTACTTAAGGTCAGTTATAGGCAAATGATGCTTAACAGTAGTGTTGGAGACATGGGTCTCTTATGTGTGTGCTTGAAGGCAGTGTGAATAATGTGCTGCTTCCTCATCCACAGAAGATGTACATAGCATTAAAGTGGTCAGTTTTAGCCTCCAGTAACTCTAACTGGAGCTGCTACTGGAGACTAGATGATTTCTTCCTCAGTGATTTTGGAGAATGCTCTGACCTGAGACCTATGGGCTATTTTACACTGAGCTTAATCCTTATAGTGACCTTAGGGAGATACTGATTTTCTGCTTTAGTTCATAGTTATTTTAGTACTAAATCCAACTTCCCAGCATTCCTTTGCCCAACCCATTTATTTTTAGAATCTGAAATGATCTCATTCTCTTTTATCAGAATAGTCTCAAATGGCTGTGATTTTTTTTTTTTGCTGTCTCATTTAAAAATTTGAAATAATAAAAAAATTCACTTCTGATTTTCTACATTAAAAAAAAAATTACCACAGCTAAATCTTTTTCAAAATCTCCCAGTTAGCTTCTGAGAATAGGACATGAGGTACTGTCTTCTTCCATGTGAGGTATTTTATTTTATTTTGTATTTATTTATTTATTTTTATATGTTCAGTTAGCCACCGAATGGTACATCATTAGTTTTTGATATAGTGTTAAGTGATTCATTAGAGTATTTTAAAAGAAGAGAAAAATTATGCCACATTTTAACATTTCTAACTTAAAAATCTTCTATATAGATGCATAATTAATGATCGTTATTCTATTCAAGAAACCTTGAGCACCTACTATATGCCAGGCACTTTGTTAGATGCTGGGGTTAACATCAAAGAACATTGAAATTATAGACCTTATTTTGTTAATTGAAACTTAATGTTTAGTTGCTTGCTTTGTTACAGTTTTTTTTAAATTATTATGTTCAGTAGCCACCGCTTTTTGATATAGTGTTCAGTGATTCATTAGTTGTGTATAACACCAAGTGCTCATCATACCACATGCCCTCCTCAATACCCACCAACCCCATTCCATCCCCAAACCCTCAGTTTGTTTCCCAGAGTCCGTAGTCTCATGGTTCGTTCTCCCTCTCCCTCTCTGATTTGTGCCCCTTCAGTTTTCCCTCCCTTCCCCTATGGTTCTCCATGCTATTCCTTATGTTCCACATGTGAGTGAAACCATATGGTAACTGTCTTTCTCTTTTCTCTGCTTGACTTATTTCACCCAGCATAATCCCCTCCAGTTCCATCCATGTCTTTACAAATGGTGGGTATTCATCCTTTCTGCTGGCTGAGTAATATTTCATTGTCTATATGGACCACATCTTCTTTATCCATTCATCTGTTGAGGGGCATCTCAGCTTTTTCCACAGTTTGGCTACTGTGCCAGGTAAAAACCACATGTCCCTCTATCAATTCAGGAGGAAGAGATCTCGTTTAAATCAGCTGCAGGAATGAAATAGAAATGAAACAGCATGGGACATTATTTGTTATACACTTAGCTGTTGCTCTTATTTCTGTTTTCTGAGCCATATATGAGTGAAAAGTATTGCTAATGTTATCTTTATTCTATGATTATAGATTACAAATGTTGGATCACTTTGCTGAATGTGTTAAACAAGCCAAAGGTGTCCGCCAGCAGGCTGTGCAGCTTAATATTTTTACTGCTGTTCTTAGTGCATTAAAGGTATTTACTTTTAAAGCATAAGTATTCTGAAATAAGATTTTCATTAATGTCTTTAATAAGACATGTATATCTAGACCATTATGATAATTATATGTGTATCACTTGATAACTATGTTTTTATATTAAATTGTTAGAAACTACTTATTAGGCTCATTGTAATTAAATAGGTGTTTTCTATTTTAATAATGTTCAAGTTCATGTTTCGATGTGACCTTTCAGATTTTACAAGTGCTAGTAAGTTCTTTCAGAATGAAAGATGTCTAATGCAATCTGATATTCTACTGGAGGTTGACCAGACAAAACTTGAGTTCAGTTTGTGGTTAGACCATAAATCAGGAGAGGCTATGTTGTACAGCTGAAAAAGGCTGTATTGGGAGACTCTGTTCTGGTTTAGCTCTCGTTAGGTTTATGTCTTGTGCAGTTCCTTTAATCCTTTAAACTTTGGTTTCTACATACATGTAGTGAAATAACGTATTTTGCCTCTCAGAGTTCATGTACTGTTCTTTGCAGCCTCTCATGATGTATTTGAAAACTTTTTATATTGCTCAGCACTAAGCTTATTATAAAGTTTTATTTGTAAAATAAAATGGCAGCAAGTACAAGTGTTTAAATGGGCATGAATTAAATCATGTTTTGTAAACATTGTGAAAGAGGGACATAGTTATTGATTATAGTAATACAAGTTTATATCATTTGTATAACTGTTAGTATATGCCCTATTTAAAGACCATCAGCTAAGACCAACATCTGAGTTTTTTAAAAAAGAATTGGGTAGTCATGGTCTCCCTTAGTGTTTGGAAGGCTAGTGTACCAACTGTAATATTTGTTCACAGAACACTTGTCTTCATAGATTTACTCACTAATGCCACTCTTGTAGTTAACATTTCCTTTGGCACCATGAGTTGGATTTTGTTATCAAGTTCCATGACAGTAAGTGTACCTAGAACAGAGATAATTGACATTTAATATGATGAACAAACTGTATCAGTATTCAGTTACTGATATTTTTACTCCATTTTATCTTTTTATACTTATTGAATGTACTCTTTTTAAAAAAATTATTTATTTATTTGACAGAGAGAGACACAGAGAGAGAGGGAACGCAAGGAAGGGGAGTGAGAGAGGGAGAAGCAGGCTTCCCGCTGAGCATGGAGCCCAGTGTGGGCCTCGATCCCAGGACCCTGGGACCATGACCCAAGCCGAAGGCAGACGCTTAATGACTGAGCTGTCCAGGTGCCCTGAATGTACTCTTGATGACATAATTATCTTCTCTGAAATTTTTATATAAATAAATCAAAGTTTTGTACTCATCAAACCTTTTCCTTACTTAAAGTTCTAATGATAAATGTCAATCAGTTGAATGATAGTTGATTTAATAGTAGAGTGTCCTTGGGGTGCCCGGGTGGCTCAGTGGGTGGCTCTCTCTCTGCCTACTTGTGATCACTGTCTGTCAAATAAATAAATAAAATCTTTAAAAAAAATAGTAGAGTATCCTTTTATATAAAAACAATTTATGAGCATAGTCTTTGGATAGAGACACTTCTAGGGATTGTTCATTTTAGGGCTGATTGACTGTAACTATGTTATGTATCATGTTCTGAATCATGTTTAGGAAAGTAATTACTGTCGATCTAACAGGTATTGATTCTAGATGTAGTATATACATATGAAAGATGGTTGAAGAGGGGAATAGGTAAAAATGGTGAAGGGGATTAAGAGATACATATTTACAGTTATAAAATAAATAGGGCACAGAAATGTAGCATGGGGAATATAGTTAATAATAGTGTAATAATGTTGTGTAGTGACACATGGTGACTGCACTTATGATGAGCTAACTTAATGCACAAAATTATCCAATCACTGTGCTGTACAGCTGAAACTAATGTTGCATGTCAACTATACTTCAGTTAAAAAAAAGATGGTTGACACATGCACCCCTATTTTATAGAGCATTATTTATAATAGCAAAGACATGGAAGCAGCCCAAGTGCCCATCAATAGATGAATAGGTAAAGAGGAGGTGGTATATATGTGCAATATTACTCAGCCATAAAAGGAATGAAATCTTGCCATTTGCAATGACATGGATGGACTTAGAAGTACAATGCTAAGTGAAATAAATCAGAGAAAGACAAATACCATATGATTTCACTGATATGTGGAATTTAAGAAGCAAAACAAATGAGCAAAGGGAAAAAGAGTGATAAACCAAGAAGCAAACTCTTTAACTATTGAGAGGAAACTCGTTATCAGAGGGGAGGTGCATGGGGGCACGGGTGAAATAGATGATGGGGATTAAGGAGTGCACTTGTCATGATGGGCACTGGGTGATTAAAATAAAAACTTAAAAAAATGAAAAGGTGGTTGGAAAAAAGTAGGTGAAGTGGATATATTTACAGAGATTGCAGCACATTTTTTAAAAAATTTAATGTGAATTTTGAATTGCCTTTTTTTTTCTTTTAAATAACTATAGGGCCTGGCTGAAAACAAAAGTACGTTAGGGCCTGAGGAAGTTCGTAAATCTGCTCTGACTCTGGTTATGGGTGCTCTGGACAACCCAAACCCCATCTTACGATGTGCAGCAGGGGAAGCTCTTGGAAGAATGGCTCAGGTGGTTGGGGAAGCAACCTTCATTGCTAGAATGGCCCAGTATAGCTTTGACAAGTAAGTGGGTCTGTGTACTGACAAATACGTTTTTTATAGGGTCAAAGATGTCTTTTAAAGTAATCAATAAATATAGTAATTGGATGATAGGTTTTCCACATGGTATAACATATGACAAAATTTTGTGTTTTTTTAAATGATCTTAATTTTTTATTCAGTAATTGTTTAAACTCTATAATCTGGGAAACTCATTATATTGTAGATACTTTCAGCGTGATGAGGTTTCAGCCTTTGAATGTTACATAATGGAATCAAGAGGATTGTTAATAGGACTTCTCTCAATTAGTTACATGTATTCTTCTCTGAAATGGTGCTCTGGTAGTCCCTTTCTCTCTCCGTCCCTCCCCCCCTTTTAAAATTCTATTTTATTTTTTCAGTGCTCCATGCAATATGTGCCCTCCTTAATACCTACCACCAGGCTCACCCTTTTCCCCCTCCCCTCCAAAACTCTCAGTTTGTTTCTCAGAGTCCACAGTCTCTCTTAACTTCCTCTTCCCCTCCGATTTCCCCCAATTCACTTCTCCTTTCCTTCTCCTAATGTCCTCCATGTTATTCCTTATGCTTCACAAGTAAGTGAAACCATTTGATAATCGGTAGTCCCTTTCTCTTATCTCTGCTCCCCACATTATACTTCTTGTTAATTAGTCACTTTTTGGAATAAGCCGTTCTTTTCCTAACTGCCAGCAAGTTTATCATCTCTTAAATCATCCCTGAAACAGGAGAGGTTAGTGTTAGATTTTAAGGATTTCTTTGCTGTTTTAATTAAAAAGAGTGGTCTCAGAGCTCCAAATAAGTATGATTAAGATGATGCAGTTATTAATGACTCTTGGTTGTTAGGCAAGTACTTAAGTAGAGAAGTTGAAAATCAGGTGTGGTCAAGAACTGATACTTGAGTTAGGTAATAACTATTCTCAATGGTTATTTATTTTGAGTACTAATTACACTAAAATAGGCCATCATCTTTTTTTTTTAAAGATTTTATTTATTTATTAGAGAGAGAGAGAGCATGCACAAGAAGGGGAGGGTTAGATGGAGAAGCAGATTCCCCACTGAGCAGAGAGAGCCTGATGCAGGACTTGATCCTAGGACTCCAGGATCATGACCTGAGCTGAAGGCAGTCACTTAACCAACTGAACCACCCAGGCTCTGTAGGCCATAATCTTTAATGAGAGAGGTGGCGGGGGAGACTATGGTGGTGAAGCAGTAGTCCTGAAGAAAAAGTATTTTCTTTCTTGGTTATGGGAGGATGGTTTTCCCTATTGTCAAACATGAACAGCAGTTTGTCTGGTTATAGGATAATGCCCCAGTGTATTGTTTGAATCACTAAGGATAATAAGAGCAAGCAGAAGATATCTATTCCCAGATACTTCCTCTTCTGCAGGATGACTTCTGCCATTTTCTATCAACAGAGCAGTTTTGCTTTTCCGAGTATATGTCATTGATTCTAAAATCGGCTTTCATTAAAGATGTTTTTAAATATACAACCGATCTTATCTTTTAATGGTTTGTGCTCTGTTAGTAATAGGTAAAATAAGAATGTATTTGTTTGGAAAACTTCAGAGTGGTAATTTTGTTTTGTAGTTCAAGGAGTTTTAACTTTACAAGTATTTTGAGTATTTATTTTTTACTTATTCTGGTGAAACACAAAGACTTTCATTTATACCTGTCTGGTTAATGCTTTTCAAGTATTTTCAGTGCCTAGTTTCATTAACTTTTCCAAATCATTGATTATGATTTAAAGTTAAGTATTACATGCATTTTAAGTTACCCATTTTTCACAATTCATCTGACATTAGAATTTGTTTTAAATTTTCTGAAAAACATCATAATTAATCGGCGGCATTTTTTGTTTCTTCGTTTTTTATTTAAATTCAATTAATCAATTTACATTTTTTCTTCATTTTATACTACCATATAAAGTAATGGTACATTTAAAAATCTGTGGTATCTTTTTTTTTAAGATTTTATTGATTTATTTGACAGAGATCACAAGTAGGCAGAGAGGCAAGCAGAGTAAGAGGGGGGAAGCAGGCTCCCTGCAGAGCAGAGAGCCTGATGCAGGGCTTGATCCCAGGACCCTGAGATCATGACCTGAGCCGAAGGCAGAGGCTTAACCCACTGAGCCACCCAGGTGCCCCAAATCTGTGGTATCTTAGGGGCAGTTGGGTGGCTCAGTGGGTTAAGCATTGGCTCTTGATCTCAGCTCAGGTCTTGATCTCAGGATCATGAGTTCAAGCCCCACATTGGGGCTCTACTTAAAAAAGAGTACTTAAAAAAATAAATAAATAGGGGTCCTTGGGTGGCTCATTCGGTTAAGCCTCCAACTTTTGGTTTCAACTCAGGTCATAATTTCAAGGTCTTGAGATCAAGCCCCTACGTGGGCTCCCTGCTCAGTGGGGAGTCAGCTCACCCCCTCTCTCTTTTTCTCTCTCTCCCTCTGTCCCTCCCCCTGCTCGTGCACTCTCTGTTTGTAAAATGAATAAATGAATCTTTGGAATAAATAAATAAATAAAAGTAAAAATAAGGATCTGTGGTATCTTAGATTAGCTTTAAAAAGTTTCAGTGTCCTCCTGTTTCGTTATAGTAGAATGTTTTCACCTACACAATCTTTTGCTGATTTAGTATCTATGAAAAGCCAAAAGTACTTACACATACAGATCTGTCAGTTATGTTTACACACTGAAGTCTTATGCCATCTTAGCATTTAAAGAGGAATCATTCCTATAAACCGTTCTAGTTAACAGGGAGCTACTTCAACTGCTTAAGTTCAGAGGGAAATAAAATCATTACTGGTTGAATTTATTTCCATGCAAACTGAAAATCCCTTTGAGACCGCTGGGAAATATATATTCTTACAGCTTAGATGATTCGCTCTATATTGAATAGATGATTATCACTGAGAGAAGTGACCCAGCTTTTTATCTCACTGAAATGTTGCCTTTCAAAAAGTACCAACACGAAAGCGGTTTTGTAATCTATGTAATGCTTTAGAATTCACAGATTGCATTCATTCTTAACTTCTTTCATTCCCCAAAATGACTGCAATGGAGAAACTGAGTCATAGCGAGATAGAGGTTACTTATCCAGTGATGTAATACGTTAGAAATACTGCTAAGAATAGACATATTTACTTCCTTCATTACTACATTTCTTCATATCTGTTTCTTGATAGCCCTTGGGATTTTTCTTTCTTCAACGTAGGCAAACTGACCAACCACAGTCTTGGTGATGGATTTTTAATCTCTTGGCTTTATTTTACTTTTATGGGTTTAACAGAAATTTGGTTATGAATGACTTACTGAGAGTTATAATACAATTCTGAAAATGCAATCAAAGTTTCTCTCTAGACATCTTTGTTATTTTAGGTGTTCGGTTTTAAACTCTCTACATTGCTACTTACATATGAATAAAATAATGAAATCTATTCTTTCAAATAAACATTAAAAATACATACAGGACTTGCACTGCCAGCCGTGGTGGAAGAACAGGGGCTGGGTTTTTGCTGCAGTCTTAAACAATTGGAAAACCAGATAAAATAAATGAAAGAATGGTTTTCAGGTATTGGACAACAGCCAGCAGAGAGCAGTGATCCCTGAGAAATGGGAAACAAACAAGGGGAACACTATAATTTCTCCAGATTTCTGTTTGGAAAGAGTTTCCAGGCTGAAATGCAGGGATAGGAACCCTAAACCTAACTGAGGTAAGGAGAAAGAACTTGGAGTTTTGAGAAATCAACGTAGCTAGAAGGTGTGGAATAGAATATGTAAGAGGAGAGAGCTGCACAGAAAGAGAGCTACGAGCAGAGTCATCTGAAATCTTCAGCTGAGTGCTGCTATGTGCAGGAGGAAACTGCCCAAGACCAGGAAAAAAAAAAAAAAAACAAAAAATGGAAAAGAACAGGTAAATAGGTGGACAGAGTATGAAACAATCCCCAGGGCTCACACATGATTCCTACTGTCCAGATTGGAAAAACCTCCTAAAATGGAGTTGTCAGAAGGATACTGCCTTAGTAGTGAAGACAATATTGACCCACTCTAAAACAATTTAAAAGCAGGTTTTGAAAGGATCAAACTAATTCTAATGAATAAGAATATTCTAGAACAAAGCCCAATAGTATTTAAAGAAACACCGCTAATGTAGCACCTAATATCATGAAACGTATAGGACCCACTATCCAATCCAAACTAAGATGTGTAAAGAAGCGGGAAAGTAAGATCTGTTACTAAGAGAGTATATCAGTCATTGGAAACCGGCCCAGAAATGGAAGAGATGATGGAATTAGCAATGAAGAATACTGAAAAATATGCTCTATATTTTTAAGGAAGTATAAGAAAAATCTGAGCATGATGAAAAACAAAATGAAATTCATAAAACAACCCAGGGAAAACTTCAAGAACTGTAAAATACTTCAAATGAAAAAAATGCAGTGGTTGGGATTAACAGAAGATTAGAAATTGTGGTAGGAAAAAAAGTGATGTTGAACACCTGGAAATAGAAACTGTTCCAAAGGAAGCACAGAAAAAGACGGGAGAAAAATGAACAAGAGTCTCAGTGACTTCTAGAACAATGTCAAGCTTACATTCATCTTAGAAGTAAGGGTAGGTCAAAAATTATTTGAAGAAAGAGTAGACAGAAATTTTCAGTTTTGATGACAACTATACATTTACAAATCCAGTGACTTCAACAAACCCCAGATGGAAGAAAGACAACAGAAAAGCATATCATAATCAAATTCCTTAAAGCCATGATAAAGAGAACATAAAAGCAGCCAGCGGGGAAAAGACATCATGCAGAGGAACAAAAATAACAATTTCAGCAGGCTTCTGATCATAAACTGTGCAAGCAGAAGACAGTAGAATGACCTAGAACGTTATACCCAGTGAAAATGCTTTTCAAAACTGAAGTTTTAATAAAGACTTTCAGGCTGTGAAAAGTTGGGTAATTCATTGCTTACAAGGTATACCATAAGAAATGTTAAAAGACGCTTTTTGCACACACACAAAAAAGATGATACCAGATGGGAATTTGGATGTGTATATAGAAGTGAAGAGTGCCCAAAGTGGTAGATATGTGGATGAATATAAAGATGCATTCGTCTATAAGTCTATTTTAAAATGACCTGTTATTTTTATTCTCATTTTTAATTTATTTCTAATTGTTGTTGTTTGGTTTTTATTTCATAAGCATATACCTAACTGTGCAATCCAGTTAGACTGGGAGGGGAATAAGGAGAATATGGTACTCAGAGAACTGCAGCGAGAGCATAAAGATTTTAGGATATTTTGAACAGATGAGGGTGAAGGGGTGCTTTCCTGAGCTACAGAAGTAATGGTCGCAGTTAAGATAAAAGACAAGTCAAATTTAATAGATTTGTCCACAATCAGCAATAGTGATCTCTTCGCTGGTCTTGCCATTCCTGGACGCAGAGCACTCTGTGGCTTCCACAGTATTCATGCCCTGTTTCACTTGCTAGAGACCACAGCCTTGCCATCCAACCGCTCACTCTTGGCAGTGCAGGTGAAAAAGCTGGGGACTGTTTGTGTTGGGTCTGGCATTTGTTATAGACAAGATGCCAGGACCCATATGCTTCAGGATAAAATTCTCAACATTATATTTTTCCCCATAGATGGACTTGCCACCAGTGCCATTATGGCATGTGAAGTTACCACCTTGGCACAGAAATCCCCAAATAACCTGTGAAAGCAGGAAGTTGTATAAGAGAATCCTTTCTCCCCGGTGCTCAGAGCATGAAAGTTTTCTGTTATCTTTGAAACTTTGTCTGCAAAACAGCTCAAAGGAGATGTGACCCAAGGGGTCACCAACCGTGGCAATGTTGTACATGGTAGGATTGACCATGGCTGGGTGGCATGGGCAGCTCCTGGGCAGCACTGTCTGCAAGCCATTTTTATTCTCATTCTTTTAAAATGTCTTGGAAAGATAATTGACTCTTTAATGCAAATAGAACATATGGTAGTATTTTAGTATACAGAGAAGTAAAATACCTGACAACAGCACAGAGAATGGGAAGAGGAAATGGTAGTATACTCTGGTTGCATATAATATACATGAAAGAATATGATGTTCTTTGAAGGTAGATCATAATGACTTAGAAATACATATTATAAGGGCGCCTGGATGACTCAGTCCGTTAAGTGTCTGCCTTAAGCTCAGGTCATGGTCCTGGGATTCTGGGATCCTGGGATTGAGCCCTATGTGGGAGCCTCCTTCTCCCTCTACCCCTCCTCCCTGTTTATGCTCTCTCTTTGCAAATAAATAAATAAAATCTTTTTTTAAAAAAACAAAATATATAAATAATAAACCAATAGTGGAGATAAAATGGAATCATAAAAAATACTAAATCCAAAGAACAAAGAGGAAAAGGGAACAAATTAAACCCAGCCATACTGATAATTGCATTAAATGAAGTGGTCTAAACCTTAAAAGTAAAAGTTAGGGTTTGTTAGATTAAATAAAAACAAAATCAGGCTCCTGGGCATCTTAATTGGTTAAGCATCTGCCTTCAGCTCAGGTCATGAAGCCAGGGTCCTGGGATCAAGTCCCACATGGGGCTCCCTGCTCAGCAAGCAGTCTGCTTCTGCCTCTCCCTCTCCCTCTGCCCCTTCCCTGGTTGTGCTCTCTCTTGCTCACCCTCTTTCAAATAAATAAAATCTTTAAAATAAATAAAGAAATAAATAAAAACAAGATCTAGGAGCTCTTGGGTGGCTCAGTTGGTTAAGTGTCTAACTCTTAATTTTAGCTCAGGTCATGATCTCAGGGTCTTGGGATTGAGCCACATGTTAGGCTCCCTGCTTATCGGGGAGTTTGCTTCTCCCTCTCTTTCTACCCCTCTCCCTCCTTGCCCCCACTCATGCTCTCTTCCTTGCTTGCTCTCAAATAAAAAATAAAATCTAAAAGCCCAAAAAACAAAAAAGAAGATCTAACTGTATGCTGTCTACAAGAAATCCCTTTAACTAAAAGAGAGAGGTTAAAAGTAAAAGGTTAGGAATAATATACGGTGAAAACACTAATCCAAAGAAAGCTGAAGTGGCTCTGTTATCAGAAAAAGTAGATTTTGTAACAAAGATTGTTATCAGAATAAATGAGTGATTTCATAATGATAAAAGGATGTATTCCCCAAGAATACATAGCAATTCTCTATGTTTATGTATCTTATGATATAGTTTTAAAATACATGGAACAAGGAGCACCTGGGTGGCTCAGTCTGTTAAATGTCTGCCTTTAGCTGACGTGATCTCAGGGAACTGGGTTCGAGCCCTGCTCAGTGGGAAGCCTGCTTCTCCCTTTCCCTCTGCCTCTCCTGGCCAGCTCATATTCTCTTTCTCTCTTTCAAATAAATAAATAAAATCTTTAAAAAAATAAGATAAGATAAAATACATGAAACAAAATCTAATAGAAGTGAAAGTCCATAGTTACAGCTCGAGATTCAGCATTCCTCTCTCAGTAATTGATAGAACAGATGCTTCCAAATTATTAAAAGTGGATTTTGCCAATATAATCCTCTAACTTGGCCTAACTGACATTTAGAGAATACTTTACCCAACAGCAGCAGAATATACATTCTGTCTTTCTGTCTCTCCTTTTCTTAGGCAGTTGAAGGATTTATCAGTGTTACAGTTTTTTTTCCAAAAACCAGCTTTTGGTTTCATTGAGTTTCTCCATTTTTCTGTTTTCTCTTCCACTGATTTCTGCTTTACCTTTTTAACTTGCTTCATGTAAGTAACCATGATTACTTTTTGGTTCAGTTTACTTTTCTCTTTCTAGGTTCTGAAGGTGGAAGTTTAGGTAATTGATTAAAAACCTTTCTTTACTGATACAAGAATTTTAATGCTATAAATTCACCTTAAAACAATTTAGCTGCGGGGTGCCTGGGTGGCTCAGTGGGTTAAAGCCGCTGCCTTCGGCTCGGGTCATGATCCCAGGGTTCTGGGATCGAGCCCCGCATCGGGCTCTCTGCTCAGCAGGGAGCCTGCTTCCTCCTCTCTCTCTGCCTGCCTCTCTGCCTACTTGTGATCTCTGTCTGTCAAATAAATAAATAAAATATTAAAAAAAACAAACAATTTAGCTGCATACCACAATTTCCATTTTTTGGAATTAGTTATCTGTCTTTATAAATGTTCTACGTATACTTGAAAAGAATTAAAATTGGTGAATTGTATTGTATACAAACATCTCAATAAAGCCTATTTTAAAGAGTAATATACAGTATCTCCTTTTTATATTTTTTAATTCATTAGGTAGATTTCACAGGGAAAAATGCTTGATGCATTTTAAAGAGGTTCAAATCATAATTAGAGATAATTTCTTATGTGAAAGTTAACATTTTCTTCAGTTCGGTGACTAGAGATACATTTTTTTATATTTTTAAAACTAGTTATAAAAGCAGTTCTTTTATCTAAAACACCAATAATAGGGGCGCCTGGATGGCTCACTTGTTAAGTGTCTGCCTTAGGCTCAGGTCATCAGGCCACAGTCCTGGGATTGAGCCCTGCATCAGGCTCCCTGCTCAGTGGGGAGCCTGCTGCACCCTCTCCCACTCTCCCTGCTTGTTTTCCTACTCTTGCTATCAGTCTCTCTGTCAAATAAATCAAATCTTTAAAAAAGTAAAATAAAAATAAAAAAATAAAACACCAATAATAAAAATATTTTTCAAATGATTCTTGACTTTTTTTAAAAAGATTTTATTTATTTATTTGACAGAGAGATAGAGAGCACAAATAGGCAGAGCGGCAGGCAGAGGGAGAGGGAGAAGCAGGCTCCCAGCTGAGCAGGGAGCCCCATGTGGGACTCGATCCCAGGACCCTGGGATCCTGACCTGAGCTGAAGGCAGCCACCTAACCGACTGAGCCACCCAGGCGCCCGATTCTTGACTTTAAGGAATGATGTTTAAAACTGAGAAGTTGTGGGGTGCCTGGGTGGCTCTGGGTTAAACCCTTGCCTTCGGCTCAGATCATGATCTCAGGGTCCTGGGATAGAGCCTCACATTGGGCTTTCTGCTCAGCAGGGAGCCTGTTTCCCCTCTCTCTCTCTGCCTGCTTTTGATCTCTCTCTCTCTCTGTCAAATAAATAAATAAAATCTTAAAACCGAGAAGTTGCGATTCTTCTTTCAAATTTTCTCTAAAATAAAAGTAGGCTTTATGCCATGAAATACATGACTTTAACCAACCATTTTCATTAATCTATATCTCTTGGTAGGGAGTGGAGAAAGAAGTAATCATAACTGTAGTCTTTTCTGATTTCCAGAATAAAGCCCTTTTATGGTGTGACTTAATAGCTTTTAATTGCCATAGGGAAATAGGAAAACCAATTCCTGAAGCATAACTTTTTTTCAGGTTGAAATCAGCCCGTGATGTTGTATCCAGAACTGGCCATTCGTTGGCTCTGGGTTGCTTGCATCGCTATGTTGGTGGTATTGGCTCAGGACAACATCTGAAAACCAGTGTCAGCATTTTATTAGCTCTAGCACAAGATGGAACATCCTCTGAAGTTCAGGTATAATGTTGATTTTTTTCTTTATTATGAAGTTTTTAAGTAATATTTTTAGGACTGTTGTAAAATAGTAATGATTCTGCTGATTTAAAAAATGTATTAGAGTCTTTCTCTGTCATTTTATGAGTCTTTTTAATTGTTAAAGTATACAACAGGATTTTATACTTTAACCTAATCTTAAATCTGTCTTATTCTGGGAATTTAACCCATTCATATATGTTTCTTGAAACATAGTTTCTTTTCATTACTTACGTCTTTTGTACTTGTTTTCTCTTTTCTTTTGCATTTCCTTACATTTACTAAATTGATCTAGTTTCTTTTAATAACCATTCTGTGTCTCTTCCCACTCATACACCATTCCAGGTCCAGTGTTTTTGATTGAATCTTCAAGTATCCTCCTGGAATTCTTTGTTTGTTTCTCTTTAAACATTTTAGTTACAAAGAAATACAACCGCAGTGAAAGGCAGGAGGTTTGTTTGTGTGAAAATATACTACACTCTTGATTTTCCGCCTCACACTGATGCACCTGTGAAGGTCAGGAGTTTATGAATCCAGTAGCATTCAACTTAGCAGCTTTGTACTGGGACTGCAAGTTGGGAAAAGAGACAAATTCATTTGGCATTAGGGCCTACCATTAGTTTATTAATAAATTCGTTCCTTCACAATTAGATAAGAGACCATAAATCCATCAGAGGCTTCTAGTCTACAAGCTTAGTTTGCCTTTGACTTCTTGGCAAAAGTTTCCAGCTGTGTAAAGCTCAAAATTCCCAAAAGGGATAGAAACAAAAATCAAGTAAGCTTATCCCTTAATAGGTGCTACTACTTTTTAAAAAATTCTGTTTTCACAGTAGACTAGAAGAGAATTATGCCTATAAAGTTGCTGCTTTATTTTATATTTTAAATTTAATTTACTTTTTTTTAGAGAGAGCATGCAAGCAGGGGCAGGGTAGGGGCAGAGGGAGAGGGAGAGAGGATCTCAAGCAGGTTCCATGCTCAGTGCAGGGCCTGACATGGAGTTTAATCTCACAACCCTGAGTCATGAAATCAAGAGTTGGACGCTTAACCGACTGAGCCACCAAGGTGCCTCTCCGCTTTCTTCTTTTATGTCAAAGAGCAGGGTGGCAGTTTTTCTTTTTTCTTCACCTTCTTCTCAGCCTTCTCTTGCTTTTAATTTCTTAAAAATCATATTTCTTTAAGTGACCACTCTGCATAGTTCTTTTTATATGAGAGGACATTTTACTATGATTTATATCACTATAATTTATATCAATTACATTTCCTCAGCACTACGGTATATCTGCACAAGAAGAATATAATAGATTTTCTTAAGTTTTCCCTAATGTGTCTTCTTTTTAAAGAATTCTAACTCAAAAATTGATACTTTACAGTCCTATTATTGGCTACATCTATTTAACTATAATCACTAGAGATTTATTTTTCAATAACTTTTTTCTTCTTTATATCCTTAACTCCTGTCTTGAGATCTTTGTTCTTTTTTACATTTTTATTTGCTAGGAAAAATTCCTTCAACAATCATTAGCTTGCATGGTATACTTTTTGAATGCTTGCGTATCTAAAACATGGCTTTATTTTGCCTTCACATTTGAGTAATATTTTAGTTGAATGTACTTTTCCTGGTACACAGTCATTTTCTTTCATTATTAATAAATGTTCAAGGTTTTCTGTGTTGGGTATTGCACATAAGAGGCTAACAGTAGTCTTTTTTTAAAGTTAAATTACAGTAAATACTAACATCTCAAATTTTAATCATTTATCTCTAAAAACATTCAACTATGTTCTTTAGGAAGTAAAAGGCAATATATAAGTCATAATCAAAGCAACTGGTGTACAAATGTGTTTAAAGTTTCTCTGCAGTGTGGCTTTGAGTATCCAGAAATGAGACTTCAGTGACAAATTCATTTTCCTTTATACTGCGCATGCATTTCACACTTGCAAAAGACAGTGGCTTATGTGATAAACTTCTGAATTAATAGATACTTACAGACATCACAGCAATCTGTATTCCCCATCTTTTTGTTGCTTTTGCTAAGAAATTTATCTGAAAGATGTCTATATGTCTGTTACTTTACATTCTTATTTGGCAGTGTCTAAGAATTTTCCTGCCTGTGAAGTTCATTAAATTCCATATAAGTTTATCTTTTTCTCTTTTTGGACCTAGTATTAGTCATATATTTGATCTTGTCTTTTTCCCTCATTTTTATTTTTTGCTGTTTTCACTCAGTGTTACAAGATAATCTTCCATTTGATCCTCAATGTAATAATTTTTTTTTAAATATTTTATTTATTTGCCAGAGAGAGAGAGAGAGTTCACATAAGCAGGTGGAGAGACAGGCAGAGGCAGCAAGAGAAGCAGGCTCCCTGCCGAGCAAGGAGCCCGATGTGGGACTCAATTCCAGGTGCCTGGGATCATGACCTGAGCCAAAGGCAGTGGCTTAACCAACTGAGCCACCCAGGCGTCCCATAATAATTTTGGTTTTTTAGCAATAGTTATTTTTTTCCCAGTTTTCCATTGCATCTTTAATATAAATTCTGGGTTTTTTAAAAAAAAAACACTTCAAGAATCTCCTTTGTGCTTTAATTATGTGACTTAAAAAATTCTTATTATAGTTTCATTAAAGTGCTTTTTGTTTCTTACTCTTTTTTTTTTTTTTTCCAAGTAATCTCTACACCCAAGGTGGGGCTTGAACTCACAACCCTGAAATCAAGTGTTTTATGCCCTACCGACTGAGCCAGCCAGGCGCCTCTGTTTCTTACATTTAATCATTTTCTCTGGAAAGTTTGCTCTAGTCTTCCTACGATAAGGTGTTATATCCCAATTATTTTTTGCTAGCTCATGTCAGTAGATGTGGTTTCTGTACATACCTATCCAAGTCAGGTTGCTGAGTTCTCTAGGATTATTGTAGGTTCACAGGTAGTAGAAGCTGAGGTGTGGATTTTTTTTTTCCTCTTTTGGCAAGTTGAGATCTCTCTGTCCTTGGCCCCGTAGTATAGCTCTCCTTTTGGGCTGCCTACAGCAGAAATTAAAGGTAAGTTCTTCTACATCTGGATATAGGCAGTTGAAAGGACTTTTCATTTTCTCAGGCCTATGCTGATTATAGTATGCTGCTCTGGGATTAGTTTTGTAAATGCTATTAGCCAGTAGGATTACTTTGTGTTTAGTAGGCATAAATAGGGGCTTGAAATGGTTCAGTGCAGTTGAAGAGCTGATTTATGAATATCATTGCTATAGAAATGTATCTGAGTACAGAACATTGTCATGGTCATTGTTTAATTTCAGGCTCATTATTTAGCAAAACTCCACAATACATGCAATAAAAATATATTTGATGTCCATAAGCATCCACTAAATCAAATGGTTATTATTTGAATTTATGAAATAGATGTACCTTATAGTAGAAGAAAATGAATTCATCATGGAAAATTTTATTTGACACTCAAAGCCATGCTGCAGAGAAACTTAAACATAACATTTGTACATCAGTTGCTTTGGTTAAAGTACTTTTAGATCATTGATTAAAAAGTAAGATGTTAGTATTTATTAACATTTAAATTAAAAATCAATTCAGTATACTCAAATTATTCCTTATAACTAAATAAAACTATATTTCCTTCCAGACATGGTCTCTTCATTCACTTGCTCTTATAGTGGATTCTAGTGGCCCAATGTATCGTGGATATGTGGAACCAACATTATCTCTAGTTCTTACCTTGCTGTTGACTGTTCCACCTTCACATACAGAAGTTCATCAATGTTTGGGTAGATGCTTGGGTGCCATAATAACTACTGTTGGCCCTGAGCTACAAGGTGAGTAAATTCATCTTAAATTAAAGGAATTAGACATTGCTATCTTTCAGTTTCCTGACTGTCACTATCATGTTGCTTAATGAAAACTTGTTAATAATAATAATAATTACTGTGTACTGAATGTTTCTTATTTACCAAAGGCCTACAATTTAGCTTTTTTTTTTTTTTTAAGATTTATTTATTTATTTGAGAGAGAGTGAGTGAGAACGCACAAGCAGGGGGAGGGGCAGTCAGAGGGAGAGGCAGACTCCCTGCTGAGCAGGGAGCCTTCAACTCAGGGGCTTAATCCCAGCACCCAGGTCATCGGACTATGACCCGAGCCAAAGGCAGGCACCTGACAGACTGAGTCACCCAGGTGTCCCTCAGCTCTGCTTTTTATATATGCTATTTTATTTAATCCCTACAACATACCCATGACTGACTGTTACTTGAAGTTTTGAGCAGAGAAAGCCTTATTTTTCTCCTTTTCTTTCTTTCTTTCTTTTTTTTTTTTTTTTGAGAGAGAGAGAATGTGTAAACTGAGAGGGCCAAAGAGAGGGAGAATTAAGTAGGCTCCACACTCAATGCAGGGCTCAATCTCATGATCCTGAGTTCATGACCTAAGCCGAAATCAAGAGTTGAAGACTTAACCCACTGAGCCACCCAGGCACCCCCAGAGAAAGCCTTTCTAAATTGAATTTTACCTGGAGTCTCATGAAGACAAAGGTCAAAGTGGAGTTCCTTTGTCCTGGTGTACCATCCACTTGTCTTCATGGACTTCTGCTTCACTGTTTTTTTGAGTTCTAAAGATCAGGAATGTAAATTGAAAACGCACTCCCATAAAGGAGGTAATATTATGTAATTTTTCTGTGAGCAACCAAGCTCAGAGAAGGTAAGTAACTTGCCTAAAGTTACTTAACCGAGTGGCAGATTTATGATCCTGAGGCCTATGTTCTAACCACACAATTCCATGGATATAATTTTACTAAAGGTTGAATAAAACACAGAAGGCAGAAAATCACTATGAATTGATCTTGAATATATCACCCATTTTCAGTTTTCCCTTTTTCCCCTATCATTTAGTAAATGCTTTCAGTGAGTCAAGATTTTTATACATATTATCTGTCTCATTTAATTCTAACAGCATCCTGAGATAGGTGCATCTCTCCATTTTACAGATGAAACTCCAAAGCTGGGAGAGGTTAAGAGCCTTTGTACCGTTTTATATAGCTAATGAGTGGTTGGAGCCAGAGGTGAAGCCCAAATCAGTTTCCTTTGCGTGCATTCTTAACCACTATGCTGTGTTGTCTCCATCTGGACAGATATTTTAAAAAAGAAAGAAGCCAAAAATGAAAAGATCTTAATGAAGAATGTTACGAATTGGAAAATACTTGATTTAGACATGTCTTTTTCTTGCTCTCAGTGTCCTCTTTGAGAAATTTGGTAGTTTTTTCTTCCAGTATTATCACAGGATATGGACAAGATAAACACGTGCCTGATTAAATATAGGTGTATACCAAGTGCTTTCTGATGCAGTGATGATGAGGCCATATGTATTTCAAACTAGAATGTGACACTATATGACTATGATTTCCTTATTTCACATTATATGTATATAAAATTATTTTATTTTACATTTTACATTGGTAAAAAAATTTAAATCACTTATCTTAGGGAATTAAGATGTTTTTACAAGTATATAATACTACTCTTCTTTTCCTGACTATCTCTGTAAAAGTTTTCATTAATCTTCTTAGGAAAATAGGATTTGAAGTTATTAAATAATATAGTGATAATATTGAACAGGGAATGAGGAGTCTTCTGGCTCTTTGAAGTAAAACGGTGATGGGTTTAAAGGACAATGTAGTTTCCTAGGTAATTTACATAAACCTAGCTAAGTCTAGGAGGGATATATTATTGTCACCCATATACAGTCATGTTTTGAAGTCATTTCTATGGACTTCGCAGACTTTTTTGTCTTCAAAACAATCTGAAAGGTGATCAGAAAGAAGAGTTATTGAGAAGAAAATTGTTTTCTAGGAATATTTTCGGTAATACTACTAATAACTTTTTGCATTTTCTTTTATTTTGCTACCAGGGAATGGAGCGACAATTTCCACCATCCGTTCTTCCTGTTTGGTGGGTTGTGCAATAACCCAGGACCATTCAGATTCTCTGGTTCAGGCAGCTGCCATATCTTGCCTTCAGCAGCTTCACATGTTTGCACCACGACATGTCAATCTCTCTAGTCTTGTTCCTAGCCTGTGTGTAAGTATAAAGCTGCTTCATTCATTGATTTATTTAGGGAGCCCCAAATTTGTTTCCCCAAAGATTAAACTAGATCAAAACAAAAAATGTTAAGTTTTCTGGATTGTGCATTCTAGAGTTTTACCTTCAGTAGTCATTTTATGACTTTTCATTTTATTTATTGGTTTCCTTTTTCACCTTTTAAGAAATATTTTGATGAACTGTTTATTTCTTGGCTAAGAATGCATCATATTTTTAGTCTTTCCCATTCAGAATTTTGTGTCCTGAAGTTTGATTGTAACTTCTGAGGGTCTGTTGCTATCACCATAGTCATTAATTTGTTCACTTAATTAGTACTTACTGAGAGCCGGCTATGTGTCACATACCATGCAAAGTTCTGGGAATACATTTGTAGATGAGACAAGATGAAGCTTCTGCCATAGTGAAATTTGTAGTTTACAAGGGAACAAGGTCAATAATAATTATTTACAAATAAGATAAGTGCTAGAAGAGGCTTATAGGAAAACACATAACAGGGGAGCCTGTCAGAATCCAGGCATTCTGCAAAGATTTACCTGAAAAAATTATCTTGAAGGTGTGGTCTGCAGGATAATTAAGAGTTAGTTCAGGAGAAAGCATGATATTGCAATAGACAGAATTTATTTTTAGGCAGACAGAAAAATATGTGAAAGGCCCCAAAATGGGAAGGACTGCGACACAATTGAGAAACCATTTAGTCAGTATGGTTAAGGCTGAGAGAGAAGGGGTGAGAATGAGGCTGGACAGAATGAGGCTGGACACTTAGCCAGGTGAGAGATCATGCAGACTTTCTATATGTATTAAAACTTTAGACCTTATGACTTTGAGAATTATGGTGGTCTAGGAGGGAGATGGTAATATCTTGCTCTATATTGGCAGCAATGGGAATAGGAAAAGATAAATAGAATTGAGTGATACCTAAGAGGAAGAATCAGTGGGGGCACCTGGGTGGCTCAGTTGGTTAAGTGTCTGCCATCGGGTCAGGTCATGATCCTGGGGTCCTGGGATCAAGTCCCATGTCGGGCTCCTTGCTTAGCAGAGAGTCTGCTTCTCCCACTCCCTCTGCCCTTCCCTCTGCACTTGTGCTCTGTCTCTCGCTTTCTCTCTCTTGCAAATAAAATCTTAATTAAAAAAAAAAAGAGGAAAGATCAGTAGAATCTGTTGATTAATTGGCCATAAGGAAAAGAGAAAAAGATGTAATCCACATTCTGACTTGAACATAGTAATGTAATTTCCTGAGACTGCTAACACCAGGAGAGGAAGAGGTTGGGAAGAGTGGGTATCATTAAATCAGTTTTAGATATTTGGTTAGTTTCATGGCCTGGAGCTCAGAAAAGAGAAATTTGGTTGGAAACATAAATTTGGGAGGCATAAGAATTTAGATGGGAAATAAAGACAGGAGTAGTTAAGATCATGAGGGAGAGAATGCTAAATGAGGATCCCAGCATATAAAATTTAGGAAAAGAAAAAGAATCAGGAAAACTATGAAGCAATATGAGAGATTAAAGGGAATTAAGAGTTGGTAGTGTTCACAGAAGCCAAGTGCAGTAGACAGGAGTGGTCAGCTATGTCACACATTGTTGAGAGATCAAGATGAGAGCTGTAATGTGTCCTTTGACTTTTGTCATGTGATGTCTTTAGCAAGAGTTCATCTAGCAGAGTGGTACAAATAAAAGCCCAAATACATCGGGCTATGAACAGAAACTTCATTCTGAAGTTGACTTTATAGGAGAGGACTGAGGGCCATAGGTCAAAGGGGTGATGGGGTCAGGCAAGACTTTTTCTCCTACAGCAGTGAGAAGTGAGGGTGTAAAAGCTGACAAGATGGAACCATCTAGGATGGGAGGTGTGGGGCAGAGAGTGGATAATCATCCAAGGTTTCTGATGGAATGGAGTTTCCAGGGCACAAGTAAGAGAATGTCTCTCCCTTGGGGCGCCTGGGTGGCTCAGTGGGGTAAGCCTCTGCCTTCGGCTCGGGTCATGAGCTCAGAGTCCTGGGATCGAGCCCCGCATGGGGCTCTCTGCTCAGCGGGGAGCCTGCTTCCCCCCCTCTCTCTGCCTGCCTCTCTGCCTACTTGTGATCTCTATCTGTCAAATAAATAAATAAAATCTTTAAAAATATAAATAAATAAATAAATAAATAAATAAATAAATAGAATGTCTCTCCCAGTGCAACATGAAGAAAAGAGGAGAGGATGAGTATAGATAGAGGTGGGTTTTTGGATTTGGTGGCTGGAAGTTGGGGAAGCTATCATCTGAAGACTTTTACTTCTTAATCAAGTAAAAGGGAAGATAAGTTTTATGAGTGAGGGAGCAAAGAAGAGGGCCAGAAGTTTGAGGAGAGTGGATGCGGGAGATTAACTGGAGAAATAGAAGATTCTGTGGTAGTACTGAGGGTTTAGCAGAGGGTAGTGACCCTTTTTTGGATCCATTGTGTGATTCATGATGGTAGCAGTTTTCACCTTGTAAAATTTTTCTCTATAACCAACCATTGAGCGGCCAGATACTTTGAAACATTCATAGTTGGACTTTGGCCAACGAGATTCAAGTAAATGATAGCAGGATGAAAGAAATAAGGATTTTAACAAGACGTTGCTAAAATAGTAATGCATCATGAGGTCTCATTTGGATAAAAGAGGAGGGAAAAGACAGTAGGAGCCTGATATAGGGAGAGAAAGAAATCCTGTAGATGTAACCATGAGAAGATATCACCCACATAAAGAGAGGAGAAGGTTCTTCAGGATGAGGTGAAGGAACTGAAAGGCCAGCATATTAGATGTTAGATCTGATGTGGTATATTTAGCTTATGCAACAGGATTTTCTCTTGCTTCACCATAGACCAGGGGGAACTGAACCAGTCCTAGACCATCAAAAGAATCTGAGTATGCTGCAGGGCAGAAACAAGAGGCACATAAAATGCATACAGGAAACATCCATAAAAAAATATTTGATGAATAGTTTACATCTGATTGCATTCTGCAGCAAGAAATGTGGCATCCTGCCAAAAACCATGGCCTAATGCCTAACCTCTGAGGGCATTGGTGACATCTCTTGAGCAAGGTGGCTCTACATGAGCAAGCTGTTTCATGATACGGCTTAGGTAACTGACAAACGTGATGAAAACACACACACACACACACACACACACACACACACACACACTCTTTAGGTTATCTGGTTCCTCCATTTTTTTTTTCTCCTTAAATATAATTATACCATGAAGGTTGACCTTCTGAGATGGAACACATTTAAGAGGATCTGGTAAACAATGTGAATTTCGTTACCTCAGTGGAGGTTATCAATAAACCATAGTCTACACAATGAGCTTCATGTGTATTAACGTGAGAAAATGCCTCAAAACTCATTTCCTTAGCAGAATACCAAGAGTTTTATTACACAGCATGTTGGAGCCCTTTCCTGAACCCTCTCCAAAAGGCTAAGTAGTTAGATTACAGGTAGCTGGTTGGAAGGAGAGGGCATGGCAGGATAGAGATGAGAAAAGGGGCCACTCAAGGGGTTGTCTTATTTTCACATTGCCGAAAGCCCCCATGCAGTCTCTCTTACCAGATCTTTCGACAGTGAAAAATAGTCCACACATGGGTTCATCCAAATTGGTGAAATCAATTCAGATTCTTATAAATTTCATTTTCATTTTTGCTCAGTCATTGCCATCAGAAATGGCAATATTACATGATACCACATGTAATACCTAACACAAATGAAATGAGATTTTTTTCAGCGAATGTATTGAGAGGTGAGTTTCACCATAGTAATCTTTAAATGATATAAAAGTATTAAAATTTGATTTTAGATGTTAGAACATTCAAAATGTATCTTTGAAAGAAAAACCACCACTCTGAATTATTGTTATTTCCCTCTGGGCAAGCAACTGCTTTTTTTTTTTGAGAAAGAATGTGTGTGCTTGTGTGTGCACATGCATGAGTGGGGTGGGGGAGGGGCAGAGGGAGAGATAGAGACTCTTTTTTCTTTTTTTTTTTTTTAATTTTTATTTATTTATTTGACAGACAGAGATCACAAGTAGGCAGAGAGGCAGGCAGAGAGGAGGAAGCAGGCTCCCTGCCGAGCAGAGAACCCGATGCTGGGCTTGATCCCAGGACTCTGGGATCATGACCTGAGCCGAAGGCAGAGGCTTTAACCTTTAAGCCACCCAGGCGCCCCTTGAGAGAGACTCTAAAGGTCAACTCATGCCCGCTAACCCTGAGATCATGACCTGAACTGAAATCAAGAGTCAAACACTTAACGGACCGAGCCCCCCAGGTGCCCCAGCAACTGCTTTTTATACCATGTGACCACAGTTACACGTTCTCTTGTCCTGACAGAACTATTCTGCACACAGGCGCTTATGTCATCTAGGATAATTGTAGGAAATGTCAGTGAGAGAAAGACTTGAGCTGAATGTCCACATCATCACTATGAGAGCAGGGGTGTCTGGTTGTCAGGGATGTGTATACAGTGGGCACAGCAAGAAACAGCAAGGTGACATACAGTGTAAAATAACAGGCATTTTTACAGGAAGATGGAGCTCTACTGTAGGAGCAAGCAACACAGTGTTCCTGAGGTTTGTGGACTCTAAGAAAAACAAAGAAGCTTCTTTGGAAAACAGTTCAGCATAATCTTAAATAGTTGAATATATGCATATGCTGCGACCCAGAAACTTCACTCTTAAGTAAACACCTGACAAATACACACGCGTGTGTGCCAAAATACACGTGCAGGAATGTTCACTGCTGGGTTATTCATCATAGCCAAGACACAGAGCTGACCTAAATGTCTACCAGTCAGCAGTGGATAGGGTGATGTCATTATTCAACAGAGTACTACACAGCAATGAAAATGAACAGTAAATCACACAGGTGAATCTCACAGACAACTTGCTGAGAAGAAGCTAGACGCAGAAGAGAGCGCACAACATGGTTCCATTTATATAAAGTTCAAGAACAGGCTAAATGAAACTATAATGATGGATGTCACTATAGACTGTGATTATCCCCAAGGAGCTAAGAAGGGCCATGAGGAAGCCACATATTTTTATCAAATTTAATATGTTTTATTCTTTATTTTGTGGCTTTTACCAAAAAGTGTCAAGGGAAAGTTTTCAAGTAAATATGTCTTTATTTTCCCTGGTTTATAGTGACTCTAAGACACCATCAATTATAATTTGCATCTCTAATATTAGAGATGTTAGAATGGAAAAAATATGCATCAGAATCATTAAAATGGAGTTTTTGAAAAGACTTGGTAAACTAAAGGGTTTTTCTTTTCCCCTTTGGCTCTGCCAGTCAATATTTGTTGAGTATATTTTCTTAGCTAAAATTCTTTTTTTTTTCAGATTAAAAAAAAAATTCTTTTTTTTTTTTTTAAGTAGATTCTATGCCCAACATGGGGTTTAAACTCACAACCCCCAAATCAAGAGTTCCATGCTGTGTGGACTGAGCCAGCCAGCACCCCTCTTAGCCACAGTTCTATTCAGTTGCAACTAAATTAAATTTTTATGGTGTTCTGCTTTATATATATATTTGGTCATTTGATTCTTACCACAATTATTTAGGATAGAGCTGATAGAATCAAGAAACTAAGAAACTAAGTGACTTGTTCTTCCCATCTCATACGACCATGCTTAAGATTTCTAAGTATAGGATATTTGAAAGTTCCAGAATGTCTCCATTTTAAGGAGATGAAGTGAATAAAACATTTTATTGAAAAAAACTGTCAGGTTTTATTCCCTCAGTTTTATATATATATATACATACACACATATACATACTTATATATACTTATATATATTTTAATACTTGGTATAAATTTCACAGGGTATAAATCTTATGCAAATATATCTTGAATTACAAATGTTATATTGGTAGCATAAAAATATACTAGTCAGCATTGTGAAGAAGTGGTATATTCCATATATTTGTTCTCTCCTCCACTATTTCTGGATGACACTTTTTTTTTTTAAGATTTTATTTATTTATTTGACAGAGAGAGAAGTCACAAATAGGCAGAGAGGCGGCAGAGAAAGGGGGAAGCAGGCTCCCTGCTGAGCAGAGAGCCTGATGCTTTGTAGGTCTCAATCCCAGAACCCTGAGCTCATGACCTGAGCCAAAGGCAGAGGCTTAATCCACTGAGCCATCCAGGTGCCCCTCTGGATGAGACTTTTTCCTAAAATATATTACTTATCTTGCTTAAAAAGCAAGTTCATGGAACATAATTTAATATTTTCTTGATGAGTCAGATTTATAGCAATAATGATAATAGCTAATATATATTGAGCAAGTGCCATGTCTCAATCACTATTGTAGGGAAAATACTTGCATTAACTTTATTTTATTTTCACTATATTCCTGCAAAGAATCACTCTCCACGTTTGCATATGGGCAAACAAGGCACAGAGAGATTAAGTAAGTTGTCTAAGGTCACACAGGAGTCAGTGACAACCAAGATTCAAATCCAGTCTAGTAACCAGAGCCTGGGCTCCTACTCATTATGTTGTGCTGTGTCTTATACTTTACTTCATGTATTAAGGTGTACTACATTGGACTCTTTCAGGAACTTTTGAGATGAAAAATAGGGCCTATTTTGGAATTCTTTCCAGATGTTTATGTTTGCTTGACTTTATTTATTTAATTTTGTTTAGAGATTTTATTTATTTATTTGTCAGAGAAAGCACAAGCAAAGGGAGAGACAGGAAGAGTAGGCAGGCAGAGAGGGAAGCAGGCTCCCCACTGAGCAGGGAGCCTGATGCGGGTCTCAGTCCCAGGACTCTGGGATCATGACTTGAGCCGAAGGCAGGTGCTTAACCGACTGAGCCACCCAGGCATCCCTGTTTTTTTATTTTAATAAATACCCTTCTTAGCCTTCAATTCTTACTCTGTGCTCTGCCTCCCAACTTTTCATTGACTATGTATAATCTCCATGCACTTAAAAAATTTAGATGATATTTAGTAGAACCACGTGTAAAATAAGATGTGCAAGAGATTCTTCTGGATTTTCATGGAAGTATATAGTATCATCTTTAGTGACCAGGTCTTGGGACAGTTATTTTGGCCACTAAAATATTCCTTGTCTACTTTAGTGGTATTCTTTTTTCAAAAGTCGATTATTTGACTATATATTTAACAATTGCTGCTGTTAAATAAAGAGCCTCCTCACAAGGAAGGTGTTAATACGTATTCATTAGGCAAATGAGATTGCAGTTTTTTAAAGAAAATTGTCTAATATGTTATGGTTTCCAGGTTCACTTGTGTAGCTCCCATTTGCTACTTCGCCGAGCAGCTGTGGCTTGTCTCCGGCAGCTCGCACAAAGGGAAGCAGCTGAAGTGTGTGAATATGCCATGAGCCTAGCGAAAAATGCAGGTGACAAGGAGAGCCCTGGTACTCGTAAGTTACTTTATCGGTCGGTATTCTTTTTATTTAAATACTTCAGCATTTCAAATGAGTATTACTCTTTAAATAACATTTTTTTTAAGATTTTTATTTATTTATTTGACAGACAGAGATCACAAGCAGGCAGAGAGGCAGGCAGAGAGAGAGAGAGGGAAGCAGGCTCCCTGCTGAGCAGAGAGCCCGATGCGGGACTCGATCCTAAGACCCTGAGATCATGACCTGAGCCTAAGGCAGCGGCTTAACCCACTGAGCCACCCAGGCGCCCCTAAATAACATTTTTGCTTTCCAGTATGGTCAATCTTCTTCTTCTTTCAAGTTAAATAAAACCATTATCACTTTAAAAATTCCAGTATTGTTTTCTTGGTACTTTTACACTTTTACCTTTTTTAACGGTTGGAGCTAAAAAGGAAAAAAAAGTAAATAGCGTTTAGTGTCAAGGTACTCATGACATTCCTTCTGGATAATTTAGCTATATAATGGATAACAAACTCTAAGGATATTGCTTTGTATCACAAGTAGATTTCTGGAAAGAGAAGTGATCTATTTTGGGGGTACCTGAAAGCTTCCAGTCTCTGATACTAGTTGACCCTTTGTGATGTAACTTTTCCTCAAGAAGGGAAAGCTAGGGTAACCAATAAAAGAAATATCAGTAGGTGTTTGGGTAGCAAAAGGTAGATCTTTGCTTGCTTCCATTCTTTCTGCTTTGGGGGGGGTGGGGTTAAGTATAGCTTGAATTTCATAGCCAGCCTTTTGGTCTCTAGGGATAGTTTGCTTGAGAGCTTTTTCAGAGCTTAACTGACAGGTATTTCCCCTATTGTGAGAGAAAATTTTTACTTGTAAGAACTTTCTAATGCAGAGAAGTTGCTTGGGTACTAAGAAGCAAGATACTAAAATAACTTCAATTTTAGGATAATATAAGAGCTCTATTAACAAATATACTATATTGCATAATATGAAAGAAGTTACTTATTCAGTAAACAGTATTGCTTTTCTTCTTTTTAAAGATTTTATTTATTTATTTGACAGAGAAAGAGATCACAAGTAGGCAGGGGCGGGGTGGGGAGGGGAAGCAGGCTCCCCACCGAGCAGAAAGCCCGATGGGGGACTGGATCCCAAGACCCTGAGATCATGACCTGAGCCAAAGGCAGCGGCTCAACCCACTGAGCCACCCAGGCGCCCCAACAGTATTGCTTTTAAGAGAGAAAACATAGCACCAAAAATAATTATAGAATTCTCCTGAATACATAGAAAATTTTAAAACTTAATACACATCAGTCACCATAATCAAAATTGAAAGACAAACTAAGAGGGGAAGTACTTGCAAATATTTATTAATTTATTTTATTCATTGAAGTGTGCATATTTATATTTTAATGTTTTTAAAGCTTAGTGTGTTGAGGGTTTTAAGACCACCCTGAGGTATGATGATGTACTTGGAGGACTTAGCATATAGTCATGCTTATGGTTATGATTTACTATAGGAACTGGACACAAAGCAAAATATGCAGAGGGAAAAGGCACTTGGCGTGAAGTCTGAAGCAAACCAGGTGTAGATTTCCAAGAGCTCACCTGCCATGCAGTCACACAGAAGCTGCTTGAGTTCTGACAACATATATGAAATGTCTATCACGAAAGCTTGTCAGGGGCTTGGTGCCCAAGATTTCTCTTGGGCGCTGGTTGAGTAGGCATGGTCTGTCAAGCATATTCCAGAAGTCCAGACTTTCAAAGGCAAGCAGGTGTTCAGCATAAGCCATACCATTTGTACAGTTTTAGGCATAGTGAGCCACTTTGACCAGGAAATGGTGGAAACCCTCCTGAAACCCACTTCACTGGGAGGCTAGCTGAAGGCTAATATGAATTTCAGGCCTTACTAAGTCATCTCAAGCATCCTATGTTAACTCTCTTCTCCATCTATGGAAAAATCATGAGAACATAAAAAACATATTTTATCAGAGAAGAATTAGCAACTTATGAAATATTTTCAACCTCCAGTGATTAAATAAGTATAAGTCAATACAATCATAAGATAGCATTTTTCTTCCATAAAACTGACCAAATTAAAAATAATGGTTATAACCAGCACTGAGAGAGATATGAATAAAAGAGAAATGTCTTATACTACTGGCAGAAAGAAATATAAAGTTGTACAGATTTTCTGGATTTGTCAGTATTTTTTATCAGCTTACCCTTTGACCTAGTGATTCCCCTTTTAGGAATTTTTCCTCAATGATCAAGCAGTGTTCTCTCTCTCTCTCTCTCTTTTTTTTTTTTTAAAGAGGGAGAGAGAAGCTGAGTGCGGCAGAGGGAGGAGGAGAGAGAAAATCTTAAGCAGGCTCCATGCCCAGCGCAGAGCCCGACATGGCGCTCAATCTCATGACCCTGAGGTCACATCAAGAGTGGGGTGCTTAACTGACTGAGCCATCCAGGCACCCTCAATGTTTTCTTAATTCAGTGGTTTGTTGTATAGCTATGAAAATTCATGTTGTAGAAGCGTAATTCCTGATATGGAATGTACTATCAGCTGCTAAGTAAAAAATAGGCCTCTGTGCCCAGTTTCTTGCTAATGTTCTCTTTCCTTGGAACTGAACCTTTTGACTTTTCCTACTATCTGAGTTCCTCTCACTGTGGCTATTTTCTGCAAACTTCCCCTTATTTTGTCTTTGGAGTGACTCAACTAAAAGAGCGGCTTTCAGTCTACACGCCTTTGTCTCACTCTCTTCAAGGTTCAAAGGGCTTCCGTCTTTGGAGCCTCAGTATTCCTTCTTAAGGTTGCCAGTTGTACAACTTACACTGTTTCTAAGAAGGAAAAGATTTTCAGATAAAGCAGGACATTTAACTACTATTTTGTAACAGTGTGACTTTTTTAATTGAAGTGTAATTGACATACAGTGTTTTATTAGTGTCAGCTATACAACATAGTGGTTCCATCATTCTGTACTTGATGCAGTGCTCACCATGACAGGTGTAGTCACCGTCTGTCGTCATATGTTATTACAGTACTACTGACTGTATTCCCCATGCTGTACTTTTCAACCCTGTGACGTACCTTACAGCTTGAGGTTTGTGCCTCTTAATCCCTTCTACCTATTTTATCTATCTCCCCACTCAGTATGACTTTTTGATCGAATATTTCTTAGAAAGTATTTTCCCAGTTTTTAAATGATCTTTTAGGATGCAGTCCATTTGTAACTTGTGTTCCGGCTTTATAGATTTTTAAAAACCTAAACTATAAGACTAAATAAATTTCAGTTTGTTCTTCCAACAAATATAGCAATAATTATTTTTTAGTCCATTAAATTAAATCTATTTAGAAATATGTCTCTTTCCCACACTTAATGTTTTTTGGAATGAAATATATATTTATGAGCATTCCCTGGAGATTTGTTTAAAATACTGCAGAATAATCAGTCTTAAGGATTCGAGTTTTACCCATATTGTCAGATTAAATTCTAAACCTAAGGATATATAAACTGGAGAACATAAATTCTATGTATAGCTAGCTTGTTTATTGTAATAGTGAATTTACATGTAAGTCTTGGTTTTTATTACCTATAGTACACAGCAAAACCCTATACAAATTCATTTGTAAAATTTGCTTTTCAGATGTCAATCCTTTTGCACCTGGAGTCAGTTCTCGAAGTGATATCCACTGCCGGCACCAAGGTGTTAATATAACAGAAACTGGTCTCGAGGGACTTCTTTTTGGAATGCTAGACCGGGAGACAGACAGAAAATTATGTTCTGATATTCATGATACTTTGGGGCATATGCTTTCATCACTGGCTGTAGAAAAACTTTCACATTGGCTAATGCTTTGTAAAGATGTCCTGGCAGCTTCTAGTGGTATGTATGTAATATATAAAATATGTTCTTAAAATAATGACTGTTTTACCTCTGGTATATATCTGTATATGTACCTGTACATGTTTGTATCTGTATATGTAAACAGAAATATATACATATATATATACACATATTTGAGCTTACATTAAAAAATGCTAATAAATTTTAATCTAAAAATCCCTGTATAAATGTTGAAGGTTAAATTATATTACAGACTAATGAGCTTTCTTTGATTTGGGGGAAATAACTAAATTCAAACTAAATTTTCGCGTATAAAAAATCAGGTTACTCTGTATTCAACATAGTATGTAAAACTAGTGAAATATGTAAAAACACTTTTATGTTATCCTTTCTTTGCTTTCTGATTGATGTAAAAAAGACCGGCCAGTTCTGCTGTTTCCAAAGGGATGAGAATTTAGTCCTTTTTTATTAGAAATCTTATAACATTATTGCAAGTTCTAAAGTATCATTTTGTCGTACGTGAGGTTGTCATAATGTGCCTTGTTTGTGTTATAGATATGAGCACTGCCACTCTCGTAAGTAGTGGAAAAGATGAGGAATCTGAGAAGAAAGATGAGATGGATGATGATACCATGTTCACCACACTAGGTGAAGAAGATAAATCAAAGCCCTTCGTGGCACCTCGCTGGGCCACTCGGGTGTTCGCGGCAGACTGCCTGTGCCGAATCATCAATTTGTGTGAGAATGCAGACCAGGCCCACTTTGACCTTGCCATGGCACGTTCTGCTAAACTACGAAACCCTACAAGTAAATTTAAAATCAGTATTTCTTTTCCCCAGAGTATTTTTCTAGGTTTGTAATATAGGTTTGCTGCTATGGAACATGGTTTAGACTCTGCCTTTCATTTCTTACAAGTTTCTTTTACCTTTTTTTCTGTCGCCTAAGCATACTACTATCTTCTGACCTATATTTAGAAGATAAGTTGAAGAAAATGGTCCAAAGGTGTACGCCTTCATAAGGTAGATGTATCTTAATCATGTGCCCTAAAGATAACAATGGTAGTAATTTACACATCCTTTGTACTTTGTCCTAGTTTAGCATTTAAGTATAAAAGAGATGGCAAAATGTTAAGGTACATAAGTAAAGGTTATGTAGCCCAGCCATGGAGAATATCAGAACTTGTGCATGGCATCATTTAATTCAACTCAAACTCTCAGATTTCAGAAATGCTGCTAGGTATTTTTGAAAAGGTGAAAACTCTTACTGAAACTCGACACTGTTTTTTATCTTTTGTAAGCTTTTTATATCCCATAATTCTCTGGATCAGATGTTACAGGGAGTTTACAAAGAGATTGTCAGATCCAATATCCTCATTGTACAGATGAGGAGACCCAGAGAAGCCAAGAGTGGTGCAAGAGTAATAGACTCTCTGTCTTGTACTTTGTGGTCTCTTCATCACCCTGTCATTTTTTTTTTTAACATATGTAAAAACAAATTGTGCGTACTAATAGTATTGAAATCTATACATTAAAACTCCTTTTAGTTTACTTGATTACAAATGCCTTTTAGTTTACTGGAACTCAAAGTTGGATTAAAAAACAAACAAAAAGGGGCGCCTGGGTGGCTCAGTGGTTTAAAGCCTCTGCCTTCGGCTCAGGTCATGATCTCAGGGTCCTGGGATCGAGCCCACATCGGGCTCTCTGCTCAGCAGGGAGCCTGCTCCCCCCCCCTTTCTCTCTGCCTGCCTCTCTGCCTCCTTGTGATCTCCCTCTGTCAAATAAATAAATAAAATCTTAAAAACAAACAAACAAAAAGTAAAACAGTGGTACTCCACGTATAAACTGTGAGTCCGAATGTACAGTTGTCAGCAAAGCACAATATATCACAAACATGGTGTCCTTATTTGTGCTATTATTTATCAAATATTTACCAAACCCTATTCTTTGCTACACATTGGGGATGCAAAGAAGAAAAAAACATAGCCCATATCCTTGAAGAATTTCTAGTCTAGAAGACAGAAAGACTTTCTCTTAAACAATTATATGTCTAAATACTATTATGACAGAGTGTTTTGGGGGCATAAACAAGTAGTATGCATTTTCTGAAGAACCAGGGAAGATCTCACAGAAAAGGTGATTTTGAAACTGGATTTTAAGGGCAGACAAAAGATTTTCCAGGTAGAAGCTGGTTGTATTTGTTTTCTATTGCTGCTCTAACAAATGAAGACAAATTCAGTGGCTTAAAACAATACGCATTTTTTATCTTATTGTTCTTATAGGTCAGAAAATCCAACATGAGTCTCACTGGGCTAAAATCAAGGTATCAGTAGGGGGGGGCATTCCTTTCTAGAGGCTTTCCAGGAGTCTTTTCTTCTCGTCTTCTTTGGCTGCCTGCATTCCTTGGTGGTGGCCCCCTCTCTCTGTCTCTTGAAGGTGGCCTCCTCAAAGCCAACACTGACTTGTCTCAGTGTTCCTTCTGTAGCTGTCACAGGGCTGTGAGCACAGCCAGGAGTGTACTCCGCTTTTCAGGATCCTGTGATTAGATTGGGCCCACTATTAAATTTGGGATAATCTCCATTTCAGAGCCCATAACCTTAATCACAACTACAAATCCCCTTTTGCTATGTAAATTAACATAATCACAGATTGTAGGGATTAGGGTAGAGACACATTTGAGCACCAGTGTTCTGCCTACCGCAGTGGTTTATTACAAGCAAGGAAAGTAAGATAATTTGCTTGCTTTAGATTTTATTTATTTGTTTGCTTATTTTAGAGAGAAAGAGAGTGTGTGTGTGCATGCACACCAGCATGAATGAGGGAAGAGAGAGAGTGAGAGGGAGGGAGAATCTCAGGCAGACTCCGTGCTAAAGATGGGGGCTCACCACGGGGCTTGATCTAATGACCCTGAGATCGTGACCTGAGCTGAAATCAAGAGTTTTACTAATTAAAATTAACCAACTGAGGCGCCAGGCACCCAAAAAGTGAAGAGAATTTGTAAAGGCATGGAAGTATAAGTGTGCATGTGACATTTAGGGAGTAGTGCAGATCTTCAGGTTGGCTTTCCTTTCTTTGTATTTAACACTTTTTCTCTCATTATTTGTATCTTGCCCACATGAGAAGAGATCCTCACAAGTTTTTCCTTTAGATCATTGATAATGTTTTACTGTTTTCTGCCCCCATAGTAGATCTTGTCTTCTTTTGTTTTTAGTTTTCTTTTAATTTTTGTCCTTTTTCTATTTTCATTACATCATATCCTTTTTTTTTTTTTTAAGATTTTATTTATTTATTTGACAGAGAGAGAGATCACAGGTAGGTAGAGAGGCAGGCAGAGGGAGAGGGAGAAGCAGACTCCCCGCTGCGCAGAGAGCCCGATGCGGGGCTCGATCCCAGGACCCTGGGATCATGACCCGAGCCGAAGGCAGCGGCTTAACCCACTGAGCCACCCAGGCACCCCGAAAAATTTTTTTTAAGATTTTATTTATTTATTTGTCAGAGAGAGAGAGCGCTAGAGCGAGAGCGAGCACAGGCAGACAGAGTGGCAGGCAGAGTCAGAGGGAGAAGCAGGCTCCCCACTGAGCAAGGAGCCTGATGTGGGACTCGATCCCAGGACGCTGGGATCATGACCTGAGCCGAAGGCAGCTGCTTAACCAACTGAGCCACCCAGGCGTCCCGAAAATTATTTTTGAGATTAGCTCTTTCTGAATCTTCAGAATCTTTATTTTGCCTGTGTGTGTTTTCTTCATAGGCTTATTTGTTCATATATCCTTGAAAGAGGAGAGCATTCTCCATACTTGAAATTTGTTCAAAGTGTGTGTGTGGGGGGTGTGGATTGTCCATATTCTTGGTCTTTGTTTACTTCACATTGGTAGCTGGATAGTCAGCTGATATAACAGCTTTCCAACCTAGATTCCGGTATCTGACATGCTTTGCTCTGCTGGGCTGAAACAGGATCCTTTCTAGTTGCCATTGCCTGTTATTCTGGACAGTCATGTTAGCATGTAGTTTTCAAAGTTATAGACCAAATATATGTGCTATCCAGGCTCTTTCTGTATCATCCTTACCTCCCTTTGTATCCACTGAACTTTAGTTGTATGGAACTACTGCTCCCAGAATGTGATAAACCTCTAACAGCCCCCCAGTTCTCTCCCCATTTTAGAGTTTCTGCCTCATTCCCCTTCCTACTCCCCTGCTTTAGGAGTTCATCTCCTCGGACTTGGAAAAAAGCTATGTTGACTTTAGAAAAGTCAGAGATAGAGATTTGTGTAGAGAAGCAAAATACTTTCAGTAATAATTGCCTAGTTTTTGGTTGGTAGATTGGTATCTTTCTAGACCTTTTTAATTAGGAGGAGTAGTGGGTCTTTTTATTTACTTTTGGGTTGGCATAATATGAATAAGCTCACATTAGTCCAGTTCCATCTGCCTTGGAAATTTCCTCCCAACTTCTGGCAGTTCATTATGCCTAATTTTTTTTTTTTTTTAAGATTTTATTTATTGGGCTCCTGGGTGGCTCAGTCTTTAAGCATCTGCCTTCGGCTTGGGTCATGATCCCAGGATTCTGGGATTGAGGCCACATCAGGCTCCCTGCTTGGCAGGAAGCCTGCTTCTCCCTCTCCTACTCCCCCTGCTTGTGTTCCCTCTCTCCCTGTGTCTTTCTCTGTCAAATAAATAAATAAAATCTTTAAAAAAAAAGTTTTATGGGCGCCTGGGTGGCTCAGTTGGTTGAGCGACTGCCTTCAGCTCAGGTCATGATCCCGGACTTCCAGGATCGAGTCCCGCATTGGGCTCCCAGCTCCTTGGGGAGTCTGCTTCTCCCTCCGACCTTCTCCTCTCTCGTGCTCTCTCTCACTCATTCTCTCTCAAATAAATAAATAAAATCTTTAAAAAAAAAAAAAAGTTTTATGTGGACCTCAGTCCCAGGACCCTGGGATCATGACCCGAGCTGAAGGCAGATGCTTAACAACTGAGCCACCCAGGAACCCCCATTATACCTAATTTTTATTGATGATGTGTTTTTGCCTCCCTTAGATGAGGAAGTATTGAGATCTTCCAGCCAAATTTTTAAGTCTCTCCTTTGTTCTTCTTCTCCAAACCAGTAGATATTCTTTTTTAACTTTAAGATTCTAAAATTGGAATTTTAGGTAAGCACATGAAAAAATTAGAAGATACTTGTCTTATAACCTTCACAATAGCAACAGCCGCAAAAACCTGTTTAAATAACTGTTTGGGAATCCAGCTGAGCCACAGATTGCCACTGCTTCAAAAAGATTTTGGGAGGGGCGCCTGGGTGGCTCAGTGGGTTAAGCCGCTGCCTTCGGCTCAGGTCATGATCTCTGAGTCCTGGGATCGAGCCCCGCATCGGGCTCTCTGCTCAGCAGGGAGCCTGCTTCCTCCTGTCTCTCTGCCTGCCTCTCTGCCTGCTTGTGATCTCTCTGTCAAATAAATAAATAAAATCTTAAAAAAAAAAAAAAAAGATTTTGGGAGTCTTGCAGCCTCCTCAAGAATTTGAGAGTACTTGAGCTTGATAAATTTTTTAATAACTTCAGTTGCTAGGTCTTTAAGGTCACCAGTATTTTCTTCTTCAGTATCTAATCACTAATAATCTTATCCAGTATATTTTTCATTTCAGGTATTTTATTTTTTTTATTTCTACGAGTCTTATTTGTGACTTTATTTCTACAAGTCTTATTTATGATTGTCCCTGTCTTTTACTTCTCTCTTAAACATGCTAAGGTTTTTGTTTTCTATCTTGAATATAGGCAACGTATTTATGATAATTCTTCTAGACTCCCTGTCTGCTAATTTCATCACCTTTTCATTTCTGGATCTGTTTCTGTTCACTAAGTTTTGGTTTTTTTTTCTTGTTGCAAGGTGTATTTTCCTACTTCTTTGCATCCCTGATAGTTTTTATTACATACCAGATTTGCAAATTTTATAGTGGTAGTGCTGGATTTTGTTGTATTCCTTTAAATAGTGTTGGACTTCATTCTGGGATGTAGTTATATTACTTGGTATCTTTTGAGTCCTTTTGAGACTTGCTTTTAAGTTTTGTTTTGGCAGATCTGGAGTAGCCTTTAAAAGGAGGATGACTTCCCTTTTCTACATCTTATCTGTATAAAAGTCTTTTCTAGTAGAAGTTGGGAAACTACTTCCTACAGTCCAAATCCAGACCATAGCCTGTTTTTTAAAATAAACTTTTATTGGAACACAGCATACTCATTTAAATACATGTGATCTATGACTATGCTCATTCTATAAAAGAAGAGTTCAGTAGCTGTGATAGAAATTATGTGGCTGGCAAAACCGAAAGTATTTACCATCGAGTTCTTTACAGGAACAATCCGCCAGCCCTATTCTAAAAGATGACAAACTCCTTTTGGGAAATCCAGTAATGTCATCTGTATTACTATATTGTGTAAAGGTTTACCAATATTCTTGAGAAATTATGATACACGAGTTTTATTGGAAGTGTATCTTTGTTATTTTAAAACATAGTGGAATTATGGAACATAAGTGCTTTTTTAAAAAAATATTTATTTATTTGAGAGAGCGAGAGGGAGGGAGAGTATACAAGCAAGGGTAGCAGCAGACAGAGGGAGAGAGAGAAGCCGGTGTGGGGCTGGATCCCAGGACCCTGAGATCATGACCTGAGCAGAAGGCAGATGCTTAACCGACTCAGCCCCCCAAGCATCCCAAACATAAGTGCTTTTTTAAAGAAGTTTATTTCATTTCATATTTTTGTGTTGTAATACCTATTTTTGGAGTTTTCCTTTTTGCCTTCTATTTCTATTTTTAGATGACCTGTTGGTACTTCATCTCTCTGACCTGATTCGCATGGCATTCATGGCTGCAACGGATCATAGTAACCAGCTGCGGATGGCTGGGCTCCAAGCACTTGAGGACATTATCAAGAAGTTTGCATCTGTGCCTGAGCCAGAATTTCCAGGCCATGTGATTCTGGAGCAATATCAAGCTAACGTGAGATACTCTGTTTTGTTTTGTTTTGTTTTGTTTTAAGAGATACTCTGTTTATTTAAAACTTAAAATTGTTCCTTTACATGATCATTAAGGGAGTGAAGAGTCCCTGGAGAAAGGTATTTGGAACTTCAGCTGCATATCTTTATTCCCATTGTCGGTTACATAGTTGAATCCCACAGTTGAAGAAACGGTAGTATGAAACTTGTCACTATTTTTGAGTTCTGATAGTGTATTGGTGATAAAACTAGAATAGAATCGCAGCCTAGCTTTTCAGTCTTGTGTTTAGATGTTTAGCCATGCCATTTAAAAGATAAAAGGACATTCAAAGAGTGTTGTGGATTTGCTGACATTACTTTTATATGTTAAGACTTGATAAGCATTTTTAAAAATACAAAGGACAGCTTTGTAATGCTGAACGATAACTTCTAATAACAGCAGTTAAAAATATTACTGAAAGAATTACTTACCTTCAAAAAATATTTTATTTTATTCTGAACAGAGATACTTGTTTCCCCTGAAATTTATAACTTTATTTGTGTTCTTGAACTGAGGCACAATAGATTTAATCCTCATAATGATGGGTTATGTGAAGACAAACTTAAGTTAGCAAGGAAAGAAGATACATATATGTGGGTGTGTGTGTATATATTCTATATATATATAAAATATATATTATACATATATATCATATGTATAATTATGTATATGTATAATATATATAAACATTATATATAATATATTTTAATATAAATATCATACATATATTTTATATATATATATATATATTTTATTGTAGTTATACCAGAACCTTAGCTTCAGATACACAACACCTCATCTAAAAGCTATACTCAAGCATACACAAAATTAAAAAGGGTGAATAGTGTATGCTCCATTGTTTTTCCATCATAAGTACAGGTGAGGAAGTTATGGCTTCTAGCCCAGCTGCCTATGGAACACCCATATACAATTATTTACTCCTAAATACCCAACCTGGAAGAATGAAGGTTTGTTGTTTTGTTTTGTTTTGACTTTTTATTTAGGAATAGTTCTTTACTTCAGAAAAATTGAAAGAATAATTATTTAAATCTGTAGCTTTACCCTTGAATATTATAGTCTGTATTTCCAAAGGAAAAGGACATGTCTCATATAACCACAGAGCAGTTATCAACTTCAGGAAATTCAGCATTGATGTATTACTTCTATATAGTCTGTCATAATCCAGTTTTATCAGTCAACCCAGTGATCTCTTTTATAGTATATTTTCTTTCTTCTTCAGTACAGGGGCCAGCACCAGCTGTGTGATTAGTTGATGACTATACTACCAATACTGCAATTAACCGCCATGTGTTTTCAGTCATAGAGAGGAACACTTGATTCATTTCTAAACTGCTATTGATATATCTCAGTGACTGACTCTCTTGTGCAAAGAGAGAAGTCTCAGAGTAGGAGTTGACCATATCTAACTCCTTATTCAGTTCATTCATGTTAAATCTGATATATTTAAGAATCTGTGACTGGGTTGGCTTATTAAAACTAAAGCTCACATTCCTTCTCTTAATACTATGACAGTGGTACATAAACTAATATTCCTTGAGCATCCTTTTTTTAAAAATTTTTTTTTAAGATTTTACTTATTTATTTGACAGAGAGAGAGAGCACACAAGCAGGGGGTGTAGCTGGGAGAAGGAGAGGGAGAAGTAGTCTCCCTGCTGAATAGGGAGCCTGATGCTCTCAGTCCCAGGACCCTGAGATCATGACCTGAGCTGAAGGCAGATGCTTAAGCAACTGAGCCACCTAGGCACCCCAAACATCCTTCTTTTAAAGTTTTTTTTTTTTAATTTTTAAAATTTTATTTTATTTTTTCAGTGTTCCAAGATTCATTGTTTATGCACCACACCCAGTGCCTCATGCAATACAGGCCCTCCTTAATACCCAACACCAGGCCCTCCCAACGCCCACCCTCCTCCCCTCCAAAACCCTCAGTTTTTTTTCTCAGAGTCCACAGTCTCTAATGGCTTGTCTCCCCCTCTGATTTCCCCCAACTCACTTCTCCTTTTCCTTCACCCAATGTCCTCTGTGTTTTTTGTTTTTTGTTTTAAGGTGAAATGGTTTCTGAGATCTTTCAGTGACTATGTGAATTTTTAGTAATAGTTATTAAAGGAATTGATCGAGTTATATGAGATTCACTCATGAGGTAAATACTGTTAGAAATATATTCAGGAAAATATAGACAGAATTTTTAAAAAAAATGATCGCAGTTTTCTGTTATGTCTAGGAACATGTGACTTTGTCAGAAAATCCTGTTTACTATTAAACAAAAACAAAAGAAAAAGAAGATTAATTTCCTGTTTTGGTATAGCATTCATATAGATTTGATAATGATTATAACCTCCTGGGAAGCAAAAGAAAAATGGTATATTTGAGTTTATTGTGACTGAAAAGAGAGATAAGGGATATGTGATAAAAAAGGAAAATAAAAAGATGTGTTTTGTGTGTTTTCATCTCCAGAAACACAAGAGGCTTTATATTTACTACTTATCTTTAAAAATAAAATGCTCATATTCATTTTCTTAGGTGGGAGCTGCTCTAAGACCAGCCTTTTCACAAGATACCCCATCAGACATAATAGCAAAAGCTTGCCAGGTAAGAAGAAAAATAGAGTTTTCTATAGTTACGTTCTTTAAATTAAAGAGGAAAGAGAAAAGGTAAGAAACAGAGAAAAGGTAAATATTTATTTTTATCTTGGAAATACAACAGTGACAATTTCTTCTTCTATTCTGTATCAAATGATGACGTAGTAACTGTTAATTGCATCCCTTTTTTTGTCATAGCTGAGGAAATGACTTTGGGATACATAGGTCTTTCATCAGCCAGAAGTGAATAATGGTATAAAAACCATAATAAAAAACTAAAAATAAAAATATGATTATAAAATAATTAAAGAATGCATATTAATGATGGTTGGGTAATAAAGGATTTTTTTATCACAGTTTGTGAAAATTTATAAGTTTCTGGAGAATTTCACAATATGGAAATTTCATTGCAAAATTAATCCCAGAGGATTATTCTCACATTATTATATTTTTAAAAAGTCACAAAATGTTCCTACAGTTTTAATAAGTTCCTCTTTTTCATGCCTCATTCTGAAAATGGATTCATGCAGTAAGCTCTCATCTTTCAGGAAATCAGATTCTTTATCTGCTTTCCTAAGGATAGAAGAGAAGCAACTCTCTACTTCCCAGTTTTCTGGAGTACAGGGCTGTGGTCCATCATTATTGCTTAGAACCCATAATCAAGCTACGTGTGGCCTCTAGACAGAGAATGTTCTGCTATTTACAATGATAAGCGGGAAGTTCTTACTTTGTTCTCTCTCTAGCTGATTGGGTTTGCCTCTTCCTGCCACGGTTAAGATTTTTCTTTTCTTTTCTTTTTAATAGGGGGTGGTGGGGTAGGGGCATTGGGAGAGGGAGAGAATCTTAAGCAGGTTCCACACTCAGCAAGGACCTAACACGGGGCTCAATCTCACAACCCTGAGATCATGAGCTGAGCCGAGATCAAGAGTCAGGTGCTTAACTGACTAAGCCACTTGGGTGCCCCCCATTGTTAAGATTTATTTCTCTGAAGTCTACTGTCTTAATGATGGCCTTCAGAGAAATCAACTCCTCTTACAAACAGCAGACCAGAAAGAAAAGAGGGAGTCTTGTTTAAGATAGAGGTCTGTGGATCATGATACAAATCTCAGAGTTAGAGCAGACCATTTGGTATGAGATACTGATTCACAGACAATCAGAAATCATAGTCCTGTATAAATAAATGTCTTGTGATGATGTTTCAGAGCATAATATTTAAGCAGAAAAAACTTATAAAGCTCTTCATAGAAAAGCAAAAGCTATCCAGATTTCATCTTGTGGATGAGTAGTATGAAAAATTCCTGTTACTAAATTTGCCTTCAACTTCTTATTCTTTATGTAGCTCTAGCTTTTTTTTTTTTTTTTTTTAAATAAGAAGTTTCTTCTTTTCTGCTGGAAAGGTTAAGTTTTTGACCTCCTGTCCTGTTTCTGGGAGGAAAGCTAGTTTTGAAACAGATGGAACAGTAGGTTGCAAGTTCCTTTTTCTTAAGGGAAAGTGAAGAGTTGGCTTTGGACAGATCATGAAACATTGCATCCCACCTTATTTACTAGAATAGATGACGTGTTTAACCTGAAGCTGAATCAGGGTAATTTTTACATATTATAGGAAGACTCTAAAGTGCAACACAACTGGAGACAGGAATCAGTGGTTTAATAAAAGAAAAATTCTTTAAATCAGCATAGGAATCATAACCATAATATATATTTTAAATATCGTATTTCAAGTTAAATTGGTTAAGCGTACATTCACGTAACACTCTCGATGCAAGTCCAGGTCTTTTCTCTGAGTACAACTTTGCTGATTTAGTGCTGCTTTATCTTTTTTCATAAACCAAACTTATAATGCAGAACCTGTAGTTTCTAGTTTCATGCTCTTTATCTTTTTAGAGATTTTATTTTCAAGTAATCTCCGCACCCATCATGGGGCTTGAGCTCACAACCCCAAGACTAGGAGTTGCATTCTCTACTGACTGAGCCAGCCAGGCGCCCCAAATTTCAGGTTCTTTAAAGTTAGAACTTGTGATTGTGGAAGCAAGCTCGCACCACCAGACCACACCTTTCTCCTCAACATTCTTCCTTTGACTCCAGTGTCACTGCCCTTGCCTGGTTTTCCTTTTGCTCTTCTGGCATTTTCTTTTCAATTTCTTTCGTTGTTGGTTCTTATTCTGCTTGTCCCTTGTAACTATGTTCCTTCTGTTCTGGTCTTACACCTTTTTTTTTTTATATACCTCAGTCCTTGAACAAATTTACCTGGTCGTTGAAGAAATTTACCCGGTAACATTGCTTTAGTTATTACCTGTTTGTGGAGAGTTCCCAGGTCTCCCTAGTCCTTGTTTTTTGAAAATTTTAATTCCAGTTTAGTTATATTAGTTTTGGGTGTACAATATAGTGATTCATCAGTTCTATGCATTACTTGTTGTTCATCCCTTCACCTAGCTCCCCTCCCCTCTGGTAACCAACAGTTCTCTATAGTTCATAGTCTGTTTCTTGATTTGTCTCTTTCTTAATGATTGTTCAGTTTTGCTATTTAAATTCTACATGGGAGTGAAAGTATATGGTATTTGTCTTAGTCTCTGACTGGCTTATTTCACTTAGCATTACACTCTCTAGCTTTATCCATGTCATTGAAAATGGCAAGATTTCGTTCCTTATCATGGCTGAGTAATATTCCAGTTTGCGGATGTGTATACACACACACATATACATATGCACACATATATATGCCACATCTTTACCCATTTATCTATCAATGGACACTTAGGTTGCCTCCATAATTTGGGTATTTAAAAAAAAAAGAAAGTAAAAATAGAACTATCCTATGATCTAGTAATCACACAACTAGGTATTTACCCAAAGTATACAAAAACACTAAATCAAACGGATGCAAATATTCTGAAAATGTCTATGCTACGTAGAGTAATCTACATGTTTAATACAATTCCTATCAAAATACAATCAACTTTTTTCAAAGAAATGGAACAAATAATCCTAAAATTTATATGGACACCAGAAAAGACCCTGAATAGCCAGAGGAATATTGAAAAAGAAAAAGCAAAGTTTACAGCATCACAATTCCAGACTTCAAGCTCTATGACAAAGCTGTATCATCAAGACAGTATGTTACTGGCACAAAAACAGAAATATAGATCAATGGAACAGAATAGAGAGCCCAGAAATAGACTCTCAACTTTATAGTCAACTAATCTTTGACAGAGCAGGAATAATGTCCAATGGAAAAATGACAGTCTCTTCAACAAATGGTATTGGGAAAATTGGATAGCCACATGCAGAAAAATGAAACTGGACCATTTCCTTACACCACACACAAAAATAGACTCCAAATGGGTGAAAGACCTCAATGTGAGACAAGAATCCATCAAAATCCTTGAGGAGAACACAGGCAGCAACCTTTTCGACCTCAGCTGCAGCAACTTCTTAGAAACATTGCCAAAGGCAAGAGAAGCAAGGGCAAAAATGAACTATTGGGAGTTCATCAAGATCAAAAGCTTTTGCACAGCAAAAGGAAACAGTCAACAAAACCAAAAGACAACTGACAGAAGGGGAGAAGATACTTGCAAATGACATATCAGATAAAGGGCTAGTATCTAAAATCTATAAAGAACTTATCAAACACGGGCGCCTGGGTGGCTCAGTGGGTTAAGCTTCTGCCTTCGGCTCAGGTTATGTTCTCAGGGTCCTGGAATCAAGGCCTACATCAGGCTCTCTGCTCAGCCAGGAGCCCGCTTCCCTCTCTCTCTGTCTACCTCTCTGCCTACTTGTGATCTTTCTCTGTCAAATAAACAAAAATATTAAAAAAAAAAAAAAGAACTTATCAAACTCAACAGCCAAGGAACAAATAATCCAATCAAGAAATGGGCAGAGGACATGAACAGACATTTCTGCAAAGAAGACATCCAGATGCCCAACAGACACATGAGAAAGTGTTCCACATCACTCAGCATCAGGGAAATACAAATCAAAAACCACAATGAGATACCACCTCACACCAGTCAGAATGGCTAAAATTAACCAGTCAGGAAACAACAGGTGTTGGTGAAGATGCAGAGAAAAGGGGAACCCTCCTACACTGCTGGTGGAATGCAAGCTGGTGCAGCCACTCTGGAAAACAGTATGGAGATTCCTCAAAAAGGTGAAAATAGAGCTACTCTATGACCCAGCAATCACAGTACTGGATATTTACCCTAAAGATACAATTGTAGTGATCTGAAGGGGCACGTGCACCCGAATGTTTATAGCAGCAATGTCCACAGTAGCCAAACTATGGAAAGAACCTAGATGTCTACCAACAGATGAATGGGTAAAGAAGATGTGGTATATATTTACAATGGAATACTATGCAGCCATCAAAAGAAACGAAGTCTTGCCATTTGCAACAACATGGATGGAACTAGAGGGTATTATGCTAAGTGAAATAAGTCAATCAGAGAAAGACAATCATATGATCTCTCTGATATGAGGAATTTGAGAGGCAGGATGGAAGTTCTTGGGGGAAGAGAGGGAAAAATGAAACAAGATAGGGCTGGGGAGGGAGATAAACCATAAGAGATTCTTAATCTCAGGAAGCAAACTGAGGGCTGCCGGGGGTAGGGAGGGAGGGATAGAGTGGCTGGGTTATGGACATTGGGGAGGGTATGTGCTATGGCAAGTGCTATGAATTGTGTAAAACTGATGATTCACAGACCTGTACCCCTGAGCAAATAATACATTATAATGTTTAAAAAAAAAAAAAAAGACCTGAAGAAAAAAATGAAAAAAGCAAAACAAAACAAAAAAACAAAGGGATGTATGCAACCCGGGTTTATTGAAGCATTATTTACAACAGCCATCTTTGATTTCTCACAACTTTTCAAGTTTCTGGCCCCTCCCCTAAAAATATTTAATTGGTTTCCAAATACTGTGATTTCTGCCTCTAAGTCTTTCTCTGGTGACTCTCCCTTTTCATCCCATTCCCAGCTTGATCTCTATCATCTCTGTCCCATAATACTGTAATAGTCACGTAACTAAACACATTGCTTACCATCTAAACATGTTCTTTCCTGGCATAAATACTGGAACAATCTTCGTAAAGTACAATTTTTTGTTTTTTAAGATTTTATATATATATTTATTTATTTAGGGGTATTGGAGGGGTAGGGGGAGAAGGAGAGAGAAGGTCCCAAGCAGACTCTGTGCTGAGCTCAGAGCCTGACATGGGGCTTGATTCCATGATTGCAAGATCATGACCTAAGCCGAAATCAAGAGTTGGACGCTTAACCAGCTGAGCCACCCAGCCACCCCAGGCACAATTCCAATTGTAATCTCCCTGTTCAGAAGCCTTGGAAACTGCCCATAGAACAAAGTCTGAATTCAGTTTACATGGAATTTAAATTGTACCATAATCCCAGTTAACTTTGCTAACCTCATGTCTTTTCCCATGTAACTCCTCTGTATTTATGCACACAGACCTTCCTGATAGTCTAAGCATTCCCATTTCTTCTGCCAGAAGCAATCTCTCCCTTCTCTGTTTTTAAATTGTAGTATTACAGTCCTAAAATGTTCATTCAATCTGTGTTTTCTTTCTTGAGGACAGGGACTAGATTTTTCCCCTTTATTTATTTATTTTTTAACCTCTTCCATAGGGCCCAGAATAATCCTTTGCCTGTGGTAAGCAGAAATGTTGAAGAATTATTCACAACTGAGGTGATTCAGAAAGAAATTTATTTTCTATTAAAATTTTTGTCACGGGGCGCCTGGGTGGCTCAGTGGGTTAAGCCTCTGCCTTCGGCTCAGGTCATGATCTCAGGGTCCTGGGATCAAGTCCCGCTCGGGCTCTCTGCTTAGCAGGGAGCCTGCTTCCTCCTATCTCTGTCTCTCTCTCTGCTTGCCTCTCTGCCTACTTGTGATCTCTGTCTGTCAAATAAATAAATAAAATCTTAAAAAAAAAAAAAGAAAACATCACCTTTTAAAAAAAAATTTGTCACATTAGTCAATAGAAATATGTTAAGTAAATACTGTTAGTTTTGCATGTAAGACATAATAAATTCCATCCTTGTTGTTGATTTGTTATTAAAAAATAAAGTTGGGATGCCTGGGTGGCTCAGTGGGTTAAAACCTCTGCCTTCAATGCAGGTCATGGTCTCAGGGTCCTGGGATCGAGCCCCTCATCGGGCTCTCTGCTCAGCAGGGAGCCTGCTTCCCCCTCTCTCTCTGCCTGCCTCTCTGCCTACTTGTGATCTCTGCCTGTCAAATAAATAAATAAAATCTAAAAAAGAATAAATAAATAAAATAAAGTTGAAGCACAGCATTTGGGGTTTTTTTGTTTGTTTTCTTCATTGGTATTTTGTTTCTTCCCCCAAGGGGGGAAATATCATATTTACTTCATACTCTTATAGTTAAATATTAGTTTTTTATAGAGAACTTAAAATTTCTTTCCTTGGCTAGGTGTGTAGTACATGGATTGGAAGTGGAGTTGTCAGTGATCTCAATGACCTCCGTCGAGTGCACAATCTACTTGTCTCTTCTCTGGACAAAGTGCAGGCTGGAAAAGGATCTTCGAGCCAGCTGTACCGAGAGAGTGCGACAACCATGGAAAAACTGGCTGTTCTCAAAGCGTGGGCAGAGGTAACCACAGCCTATTGTTTTTTTGTTGTTGTTGTTGTTTATTAACATACAGTGTATTATTTGCCCCAGGGTACAGGTCTGTGAATCATCAGACAGCCTGTTGTTTTTGAACAATTTCTCCATCCATGAGAAAATGTTCCCCTAGTCCTGTAGGTGAAAAAATTTTGATTTTTTGCTTTTTAAAGTGACCTTTGGTATAAAATGCTTTTTGGAAATCTGTTATTTGCTCCATCTCACTGAAATATGTATATTTATGTCTCAAAGAACTCTTTTCAAACCTTTGAAAGTTATGTTTGTTTATTTTTTTTAAATATTTTATTTATTTATTTGTCAGATAAAGAGAGCAAGCACATGAGGAGGGCCACAGCAGGCATAGGGGGATATGGGCTCCCCGCTGAAGAAGGAGCCCGATGCAGGACTCTATTCCAGAACCCTGGAATCATGATCTGAGCTGAAGGCAGACGCTTAACCGAATGAGACAACCAGGTGTCCTGAAAGTCATGTTTTTTAATCAGTTTTTTCAAAATTTCTATATTGAGAAAGGGCTCCCCTAACTAGTTATGTGGAAATTAGGCCCCCCAAGGTTTGATGATTATAACATCGGTTGTCAGTCATCCAGTTCTTTGCTGACTTGCATTAATATGCTTGACTCACCTACCAGGAAGACTGGTGTAGTTTAGTATAAAAAGCATTAAATGCTGATTCAGAGGCCGTAAACAAGTTCTCTCTCTATAATTTACCGTCTTCTTGACTTTGGTCAAATGGTTTGATCTCTCAGAGCCTCGGGTTGTTGGTTTTTTTTTTTTTGTTTTTTTTTTTTCATTATAATGTGGAAATAATATCGTCGTCCTTTTTTTTTTTAAAGATTATTTATTTATTTATTTGACAGAGAGAGAGAGATCACAAGTAGGCAGAGAGGCAGGCAGAGAGAGGGGGAAGCAGGCTCCCTGCTGAGCAGAGAGCCTGATGCGGGGCTTGATCCCAGGACCCCGGGATCATGACCCGAGCTGAAGGTAGAGGCTTAACCCACTGAGCCACCCAGGTGCCCCGAAATTATATCTTCTTATAAGGCAATGTTTATCAAAGGACATTGTCACTGGCACTGAATGGAAGATAGATTATTGCTTTCAAAAATAGATCAGGGCGCCTGGGTGGCTCAGTTGGTTAAGGAACTGCCTGCCTTCAGCTCGGGTTATGATCCTGGAGTCCCAGGATCAAGTCCTGCATTGGGCTCCCAGCTCCACGGGGAGTCTGCTTCTCCCTCTGACCTTCTCCCTCTCATGCTGTCTCCCACTGTTTCTCTCTCTCATATAAATAAATACAAATCTTTAAAAAATGAAATAAATAAAATAAAAAAATAAAATATTAGATCAGAGTCTTATATAACTAAATTAATAATGCACATTTTTGTTGACACCTTTTTCTTTTTTAGGGTAATTTGTACTATAAAGATGTGCACCTCATGCCTCAGTCTTGAAAGCCATCTCATAATTCTTTTACCTGTTTATCTGCCTTTCCTTCATCATGCTCTTCGGATGCCCAGCATATTCTAGATTTCTCCCCTGAAGACCTCTCTTTGCTTATACTCTTTCACTCAGAAAGCTGAGGATATCCATTTTCCATCTCCTCAGATTGTTACCTTGAAATCTTTAGATTTACATGAGTTGGGAACTGTGCTTTCACCTGTTAGTTAATGTTAGTTAAACATGAGTGTGAAGGGGAGACTTTCTAGCTCAGTGCTATCAGTCATGCCCACTTCTGTATCTTCAGCTTCTCCCTCTATGTGCTCACTCTTCTTGCTTGCCTTCCTCCCCACCTAAGTGTATCCTCCTCACTGCTTTCCCTCTCTCCTCTCATGTCTCAGTTCACTGATGGAGTTTCAGTATCTTCACTACCTCAACTTTTGGTCACCTGCTTCTCAGTCCCCCACAATGTGGGGTCATTCTCACTGATGCAGGCTGGCTGGGTCAGAGGGGGTCCTGTAGGACCAGCCAACAGAGTCCTTGGGTTTGAGCAGGATCAAAGTCAAAGGCAAGCCAAAAGGAAATGAGAGCAGAGCTTATTGAAGATACAGAGACAGCAGATACAGACAGAGCATCTGGGAGACTTGAAAAGGAAAGGAAAGTGAATCTCATCTTTGCTTGGGGCCTGGGATTTTTATTGAGGATGGTGGTCTGGTGTATGTGCCTCTCAGGCATCCAGGAACTAGTCAGACAAGGAGTGCTCAGGTGTCCTGTGTAAGACCCTTATGCGCTGGAACTAGGGGTCTTGGTGTCAAGGTGTCTGGAGTCAGTGGTCTTGGAAAACTTACATGATGGCCCCACCCAGTCATTCCTTAGGTGTTGTCTGTTGTGCTGAAAGACTCTGAAGAAGTCAGTAAGTGCTTGACCTTTACAAGGAGGATATACAGCATGCGTAAGGGTGGAGGTGTAGATCTCAGCAAGAAGAGAAGCAGGAAAAGGACCAAAAAAAGCAGTTTTTCATGAGGTCCCTTTGGTTTCCCTGTGTCATCACCACTCCATTGGAATCATTCTCACTAAAGTCACCAAGGAGAGAATTATCTGTGGCGCTGTGCACTCATCAGTCCGTGTTCCTTGGCCTCTCTGCGGCATTTGATATTGTCTCCTCTAGAAGCTCTTTGTTTTCCTTGACTTTTGTGACACTCCCCTCTTGCTTCTCCTCTTTCCTTTTCATTGTTTCTTCTCAACATCGCTTGCTGGCCTCTCTTTGCCTGCCCGCTCTTTAAATGTTGGTATTTTTCTTGTCCCTTTCCCCTCTCTTCGTACTTTATGGGCAACTTTATCCATACCCATAACCTATTGCTTTAACTTGTATATTAAAGATTGTAATTCTGCTTTTCCACCCAGACCTAAATTCCACTCCCATATTTTTAGATGTTTACTAGACATCTCCCCTTGGATGACCCATAAGTACCACACACCCAAGATGTCTTAAAAAAAATACTGTGCTTTCTCTTACTTCTTTTATCTTCTTTATCCCAACTACTCGTTCTACCTTCTATCTTCAGGCCAGAGACTAGTATCAATATTAACTGCTTCTTCTTCAGTCCCCTTCGTCTTATATCTAGTCGGTATCTAATTCCTATGTATTTGACTTTGTTAATACTATCTTTGAAGATAATATAATTTTGTTCTGATAATAAAAATACCAATTCACTGCACATATTCAGAATATAGAGAAGAGGTATTATTTTTTAAAAATCTGTAATCTTATCCCCTCTGTATTCTTCTTATCATCCAGAGATAACTATTAATATTTTGGTGTATATCACTATGCATATGTGCACATGTAAGTCTTTATATGCCTTAAAATGTGTGTATCTATCTATATCTTTTTAAAAAAATAAAAATGGAATTTTATTCAACATAGCGACTATTTTTTAAATTTAGCAATGGATTACATACACCTTTTGCATATCTATAAAAAAAAATATTTCCTCTCTTCTGCCCCTGCCTTTAGTTTGAGTCCTCATCATCTGTTACCTGGTCTATGCAGTTGCGTCCTAATTTTCTTCTGCCGTTAGTCTTTCCTGCCTCCACTGACAGCTATTCCTGTACAGATTCTCAGCATAATCATTCTAAAATGCAAATTTTGGGCAAAGAATATGAATCAACGATTCACGGAGAGGAAACAAAGCTACACATAAACATATGGGGAAGGTGAAGAAATATAGAAACATTTCCCAGCTAAATTAACATCATTTTTAGAATGATAGTAAAATTTTTCTGAAGAGTGAGATATATCAAAACACTTACTAGGGACACCAGGGTGGCTCAGTGGGTTGAGCCTCTGCCTTTGGCTTAGGTCATGATCTCAGGGTCCTGGGATCGAGCCCCGCATCAGGTTCTCTGCTCGGCAGTGAGCCTGCTTCCCCCTCTCTCTGCCTGCCTCTCTGCCTACTTGTGCTCTCTCTCTCTCTCTCTGTCAAATAAATTAAAAAAAAAAAAAAAACCCACTTACTAAAACCAGTTTATCCTGAGGAATATTAAGGATATACACAAAGACCCTGCTATGGTGGTGTTTATTACAATGTTTATTTTTCTCAAAAAAAAAATGGAAATAACTTAAATGTATGTCTTGATCCCAAGAGATGATGGAATTAAGTGACTAACGAATTTGGTTAAAAGTTATTCAAGGGGGTGGGGCGGGCACCTGGGTGGCTCAGTGGGTTAAAGCCTCTGCCTTTGGCTCAGGTCATGATCTCAGGGTCCTGGGATTGGGCCCTGCATCGGGCTCCCTGCTTGGCGGGGAGCCTGCTTCCCCCTCTCTCTCTCTGCCTGCCTCTCTGCCTACTTGTGATCTTTTTCTGTCAAATAAATAAATAAAAATCTTTAAAAAAAAAGTTATTCACAGGGGTGCCTCTGTGGTACAGTTGGTTGGGCATCTAACTCTTGGTTTCAGCTCAGATTGTGATCTCAGGGTCATGAGATTGAGCTCAGCATTGGGCTCCACACTCAGCGGGGAGTCTGCTTGGGATTCTCTCTCCTTCTCCCTCTGCCCTTCACTTCTGCATGCCTTCTTTCTCTGTCTCTCTTTCTCTCAAATAAATAAATCTTTAAACAAATTTTTAATTAAAAAAATAAAAGCGATTCACAACACAGTATTATTTAAAAGACGATGTATATACAACATGTTTAGAATGCTAATGGTATTTTCTTCAAGTTATTTACACTTCTGATTTTTCTATTTTTCTTGTGTAGTGTCTAATAAGAAAGATGAGCCAAACATTGTTTAAAAAGAAGTCTAAAAAATATATTCCCCTGATTTTCTAACAGCAATATAAATTATACAACTCTTTTAGAAAGGTTTAGGCGGTGTCTACTCAGAGCCATAAAAATATCTGTAGTCACTGATGCTATAATTCCCTTCCTGGGACTTTATCCTAGGGAAAAATATCTAAAATACAGGAAGGAATTGTTTACAAAAAGCTTTACTTGGAACATTTTAATGTGAAGAATTATACACCTTTTGTCTTTGAAAATTATATCTTGTTCAGATTCCCAAGGCTGAATCAAGAAACAGAAATAAATACAAAATTTCAATGTAGGGAAATTGTTAGATGTATTATGGCTTATCCCCTACAGCCATTAAGAGTAATGATTATGAAGATGCACATTCCATGGGAAAACGTTATGATATTTTAATAGATAAAATTAAATACAAAATTCTTTGTACAACAAAATTACAATTTACAAAGATAAAATATAGTAACCTGGAAATTGGGATTTTGAGTAATTTTAAAAACTCATTTTCAAAACTTTTTATGGTATAATTTTAAAATAAAATTAAAAGTTCAGGAAAAATACATAATATTTGATCTATAAATCCTGCAGTGACCGCTTCCCTTCCTCATTGCCTATAGAGTAAAACCTTCACCTACTTCTGCCTCATATTCTGTGCTCAGTCTATGCTAGTTGCCAAAGCCTAAATATCGGTACAAAAACAAAAATCAAAAATAACTGCAACAAAGAAAAATCTTTAAAGTTATGTTTTAGTAAATTGCATTTATACATCATTTTGGTCTACTAAGTGGAGAGAAAGGATACAGATAATATATGTGTGACTAGTAAATTATATGCGTGGTTCAACTCTATTATAAAGGCCAGATTGCTAAGTATCACTTAAGAGGCTAGAAGGATATTTATGGAAATCCTTTCTCTGGCCCTTCTCCCATCCCTCTCCAGCCTTTTTCTTTGAATGTGCTGTCTGATTGTGTCTAATAAGTCTGTGAAAGTAGAGGCAGTAAACAGGAAGTTATACCCTAGGACAAAAAAAGAAAAAAGACACACATAAAAGGGGGCTTTGTAAAGTATAACAAGAGAAGCCAGAAACATCTCAGTGAACTCTACTAAAGGAATATTTTGTGAGAGGAATAGTCAGCAGTCAGATCAATAAGAAAAGATTGTCTCCAAAGCAGGTGGAATTATTCTTTGGAGGTTGTCAGGAAACCATGAAGTTATAGACTTTCCAGGGTCTAAACTCAATTACTTTCAAAAATTCAATTGTATAGCAACTTAGATTAAGTCATTTCTTAACATTATGCCTTATTATTTTCTCCTCCTGAATATCTTACTAGGTGTATGTGGTTGCTATGAATATTAAGAAGGAAGCAGAGTCAAAGCCAAAAAGAGCAATGAAAAGTACTGATGATGATGATGATGATTATGGTACTATAGATGAACTACCACCAGATAGTTTAATAACACTTGTGCAGCCCGAACTGCCAACACTCAGTCGCCTGTGGTTGGCAGCATTAAAAGACTATGCACTTTTGACTCTGCCGGCTGAGTTTGCTAGTCAGCTCCCCCCCGATGGTAAGTACTACATTCAGAGTTTTGTCTTTATGGAGCTTAGAGTAGTAATTAAACAAAATGTAGTTGGTGGAAGCTAGCAACAATAATAATTAATAATATTATAGTGTAACTTACCCACCTTGAATTTATAAAGAGAGTAAAACCCCTTATATTTAATTAATTATTAATAATGTAGTAATCTAGTTTAAGATGTGGCAATGACATTTTAAATTTCTGTAGACTTAAACGTGGCACTCTGTCACTTAGGGCATGTTGTCCATAATTCAAATGCAGCATTAAGCTCATTTGTTAACCCGAGCAAAAAGTTCTCACTGTCACAGTAATAATTGTATGAGCTAGAGTGTTCTATATAACCAGGCATAACCAGTCATTATGCGTAACTATGATGAAGTTGATTGCTGGGCTGGTCAATGTATGCAGGGATGGTTGGGGGAGTCTTCAGTTTGGTAGTGAAAACAGGAGTTAAGGAAGAAAGAGGAAGGAGGAAGAAGAGACAGAGTTCCCTGGCTGGGGCAGGAAGAGAAGGTGACCAGTGTTTTCGGGAGTCTCTGGCAATAGTGAAGAGGAAAGATCCCCAGATGGAGGATCCCCGGCGGCATCTGCAGTTGCAGAGAAAAAGATGGAAACCCTAGCGCTGGTGAGGAAGGCACAGGCCCTCCAGTTCTGCAGCTGCAGGAAAGACTCACTTTTGGTGGCTTTGTAATAAAGAGAATCTCTTTGGCCAGATTGCTCTTTAGTATGTGCTATGGTCTGAATTTTGTGTCCCCTCCAAATTCGCGGGTTGAAAATCTAATCCCCATTGTGATTAGCATCAGGAAGCAGGGCCTTTGGGAAGTGCTTGGGTCAGGAGGTGAAGCCCTCTGCAATGGGATTCGTACCCTTAGAGGAAAGACCCCACCCACACTGTCCCCTAGCCCCTTCCACCATGTAAAAATACAGCTATGAGTCAGAGACATGGCCCTGATCTCAGACTTCCACCCCCTCCAGCACTGTGAGAAGTAAATGTCTACTGTTTAATAAGCCACCCAGTCTGTGGTATTTTGTTATAGCAGCCCAAATGGACTAAGACAGTAAGTAATGAGGATTTTTAAGTTAGTCGTTGATGAATGGTTGACCACTTGCAATAAAAATAATGGCTTCGGTTCAGTGAGAAAGAACATGGGTTGTGAAAATGAGAACAAAGTGAATAAAGGGCCAGATATAACAGTAATAAACAAATTTTAAAAACAAAAACAAACAAACAAACAAAAAAAATAATGGCTTCGATTGGCCTGTTTTACAGGTGGAGCATTTTATACTCCCGAGACCATTGATACAGCTAGACTTCACTACCGGAATTCATGGGCCCCGATTCTGCACGCAGTGGCACTTTGGTTAAATAGTACAGGATTTACATGTCCAGAGTCTGCAGAAGCAGCAGCAATGCCTGGCTTACAGAAACGTGCTACGCCTGTCAATTTACACCAGGCATCGGGAGCAATACCTGGTGCTAAATCTTTGCCAGAAATTAACAAAGACAGAATGCATCTGATTTTAGGTAGGTGTGAACATTGATGTATTTCAAGATGTGTCACTTCTGAAATTCTTATCTGTAGGGAAGAAAAGATTTCCTTCTGTCCTTTTAGGTTGTGTGGCTGGCCTAAGAATTAAATTGACATAAGACAGATTAACAGGAGAAAAGCATATGGATTTAGTATTTTCAATCTAAAGTAGCCATTAGGCCCCAAAACTTATATGCCATTTTACACAAAGAACAATAAATTGTGGGGATGTGACCAGACAAAGGGGGTTTGGGCCGGGGGCAATAAATTGTGGGACAGGGATTAGGAAATATATGGGGGAAACTAATTTTAGTAGGTTTGTTTGTACAAGTCTATTTCAGCATTGACTCCCAGTCTTCTCTTCCTGATACAGAGAGGGCACCTTTCTCACGAGAAATGTTGACTTGTTTTAGGGTGGAAAGGGGCAGAGAACCCTTACTGCATCTGCTGTTCATCAAGTACCTTCAGCTGAAAGTAATCAATATGTCAAAGAGGCATATTTTGATGTGGCATGTTCTGAACTCCTTCAGATGTTTCATTTTAATGCTATAGAAAAGTTTTATATACCACAGTCCAGAGAAGGAATAAAAAGGAGAGGATTTTTTAAGCACATGTTCTAAATTGTTAACTGAATTTTTAATAAAAAAGTTAATTATTAAAAACTATTCTAAAAATTTTAGCTGCTGTGTTCACTCACAGAGCAATAGTGAATAATTTTTAAGAAAAAAGCTACATTTTTCTTTTTCAATGGCAGATTTTCTTTTTACTTGACACTTAACAAATTGTCTATGAGGAAATAATAAAATGCAAAGTTAAAGCAAATTTGAATAAATCTCAATTTATAATTGCTTTATAGATGCTCTTTTAACATTAATATATATATTATATATATATATTATATATATATTATATATTATAGATTCTAATGAGGCTCTTAAGCAGTTTTATATTTTTGGGAGGGAAGAAGAACACAGTTGGTAAGGTGAAATTATAGAACTTATCAGTAGATCTCATACATGAAAATATGAAAGACTTTTAAAATAATGACCTTACCCTTATGCGAATTAAGGATAATTGTTATCCATGATATCTATTATGTCTCTGTAGCTTGCCGCTAAAAAATCCTTGTAGACATGAAAATTGTTTGACAACCATTTAATGAGAAGTAATTTTATAATTTACATAAGTTTATTTTTAATGTATTATTTTTTAAATTCCTAAAAATAAAAAATTGAGTATCTTCTTAATCAACTCCATGACCTTGGAACTGCCTCTCGCCCCCAACCTTCAACTTGATTACTAACCTAATTGCAAAGCTACAATCTGTGTTATAAAGTTTGGCAGCTGCGTTTGGTAAGCATTTGACTCTACTTTAAGGTAGCATTAAATAGGCGTTAAAGTAACCTGTAAAAGAATAGAGGGAGAATAGAGAAAAAATCTGATGTCAGAGCAACAAAGTGTTTTATAGTGACAAACGTGTGTTTTTATTATGTACGTCACAGGTGTGAGCATACAGTTCCTTTGTTCCCCCAGACCTGAGGAGCCTATTGAACATGTCACAGCATGTCTACAGGCCTTACACACCTTGCTCGATTCTCCTTATGCCCGAATCCATATTGCAGAAGATCAGGTACAGTATATTTCTATAACAGATAATAAATTATACGCTTTGTTTTCATCCTATTTGTCTTAAGATAATTTTCTCCTGTATGAAATAAATATATAGTAAGTATTTAGGATTTTGACTTTATCGTGAATGTTAGATGACAAGGCACTGCCAGCATAGAAATAGTCAGTGTATCTTCTTAGATGTGTTTATCGGTAATCAAGTAAAACTAAAAATTAAGGGATGCCTTCAACCCCAGCTAATGATTCTATTGATAAAGGCCTGAAGTAATTTATAAGGCTGTTAAATAAATTATACTACTTTTAAATGTTTGATAATGTTTTATCTCTCATTTAATGAATTTTTTTTGCACTGGCTCAACTATTCATTAACAATTTAATGAATTGCTTTTTCTAATTTCTATATGTAATTTAAGAGGACTTTATTCATGTTATAGAACTAAGCTACTGGTGGATTTGTCATTCTTTTTAATTAGAAATTCTTTTCTTTTCATAAGAACCATCTTTTTGGTCACCATCACACATCTACAAGGTGGGGTAACTTTCCATAAAACACAGACAGATAAAGAAAGCTGAGAGCATTCATTATATCAGATTAGTTGTGCACATGACGCTAACCAAAACCAAAATAAAACAAAGCATATGCTTTGTGATTACAAGATTCACTCACTGATGAACTCTTCTTATACCCCAGCCTTGCAATCTGAAGCTGTTCCTCAGCTAAACTACAGCTTACTGCAAGAAACTTGTGGTTTTTATAAAATTTAAAACTTAATCTGTGAATGAAGAGAGAATACTATGTTTACACTCGCTCATTTTTTTTTTTTTAACATAATACATCCCACACCCAACTACCTAGCTTTTTTTTTGGACTCAGTAATGTTTTGTTTATCCAAGCATTGCTTTACACCTGAATGGATTCTATTTTTTTTCCTGAGTTGGATCCTATAATTTCAAAATCATCAGTATTATATTCATTTACCCAACAACTTTCACTCTGCCTGTCCTGCATCAGGCACAGTTTGAGACTATAGATACCAAAAGTACAGGTACTTTTGATACAGGTACTCCCGATCCAGGTACAGGGAGATCAGGATGGTATGACAAATGCTGAGCTAGTAAACGTATGTAAAGTATGATGACAATAGAGGGAAGGAGCGCTGACATCAAGGAAAGTAAGAAATGGCTTCTCAGTGGAGATGAGGGTTGGATTAAATCTGAAAAGAGAAATTAGTGAGGCAGCATAAGAGGGATGGGTTTTCCTCTCTGGGAGAAAAGCAAATCCAAAGACAAGGAGACATGAGAGAACATGACAAGTTCAAGGACACTACTGTCATTTACTACAGCTGAGACAAATAGAGCATGTGAGAGTTGTTAGGAGATGAGGCTGCGCAACAGGGAAAAAGCCAAACCACGAAGATTCCTGTATGGCCTGTGAAAGGGTCTAAAAATCTGTCTTAAAAGTGATAGGAAATCATTAAAAATGTTAAAATAGAGGAATGACTTGATTAAACTTGTATTTCAGAACATGGTATATATATAGAATTTGATCACTTTTATTGACTTTGTGAAATTGGTCTGTAGGACTGATAAGGGAGGCAGGAGGGCCAGTTAAGAAGCTCTTTGAATTTTATTTCTAGAGAAAGAGTGAGTTACACTGGCCTAGGAAAACTGAATAAAGGAAGAAAAAAGAGGGCTGGGACTGGAACGTGAGGGTATATTACAAACAGCAAATAAGGATGGAGATGAGGGAAATAAGGAGACTACTAGAGAGGTAGGAAGAGAACTAAGAGAGAACAGAGTTACAAGGGCAGGGGAGAGTTTCACGGATAGACAACAGGCTCAAAAGAACCAGAATCCAGTATATGAAGACAGAAGAGGATCCAGGGAAGGTTACTAGCGATCTCAGACGGAGCATTCTCTTAGGTGGAAGAGTGAGGGGTGAATGTGGGGTGAAGGAAGGAAGCCTCTGGGCTGGGACCAGAGGAAGCACAATAGAGATACAGGACATGGGGACAGAGAAGGTTCTGTGAGGATTTGCGGGGGGGCGGAATAAACAGGAAAGACCTGAGTGTTTTCCTTACACTGGGAAAGGAATCGACCTAGACAGAGAAACTGAAGACATGTGGAATGCAATCAAGGTCCTTGAAGAATCCCTGGGAGGTCAGGTAAGATAGGGAAGGAAGCAAATAAGGAAAGATGAATCAGCCTTGGGTAGAGTCTAGACACTTGATCTTAAGGAGAGAGGTAAAGGTAGGTTTGGTTATAGTTAAGTTTTTTTCTTCCTCTTTAAAATTTGAGACAGGTTCATTGGATGGGTTTGATGTGGATGATTGTAAGAGGCTTAAAGTGAGTGGTGAAAGTTTGTAATAGTTGCTGAGATGAATGGGAGAGAGGCTTACGGGAAGAACCTGGTATCCACAGTAATTTGTTGACTGAAAATTTGTTGGGATAGAATATGACCATTTCTCAAGACTGTTAGATTGTTCTTACTTGTTACAGAGTCATATATATTAATTTTAGTTACCAAATTGATTTATTTTTACATGCATATTTTCTTAGATTGTAATATAATTTTGTCCTTTGAAATTAAGATTAATTAAATTTACCTGTATTAATTTATACTAGCTGATTGGTGTTGAGTTACTAAGTGTTCTGCACCGCCTCCTATTGACCTGGAACCCACCCTCTGTTCAGCTGCTGGTCACTGGGGTCGTACAACAGATAGTAAGAGCTGCTCAGGATTATCTGCAAGAAAAAAGAAACACTCTAAGTAAGCACTAGAAATTATGCTAATTTGGAAGTAGATCTTGTTTGTACTCTAACTTTTTAAGTATCAGTGCCAGGAAGTTTTTAATTAAAAGTGTAGTCATAGATGTAGAAGATTAGCAATTGATTTTGCTTTTAATGGGAAAAACCAAATGAGGGGCACCTGAGTGGTATACTCAGCTAAGCATCTGACTCTTGGTTTCAGCTCAGGTCATGATCTCAGGGTCATGGGATCAAACCCTATGTCAGGCTCCAATCTCTGCTTGAGATTCTCTCTCTCTCCCTCTGCCCCTCCTGCTTGTGCTCTCTCTCTCAAATAAATAAATAAATCTTTAAAAAAAAAGAAAAAGAAGAAGAAGGAAGGAACCAAATGAAATTGCTGGTAGTCAACTATTTTTCACCTTCAAAAGTGTCAACCTCACATGGTTCAACCTAACATATATGTTCCTCATAATATGAAATACATTCCTAATAAAAATACCCAATAAAAATTTTTGAAGTAAGAAATGGATTGTCTTTTACTTTTAGAGAGAGGTCAGTAAACAGAATTATAGCAAGGCAGAGAATTATTGTGAGAAAGCCATGTGTTGCCAGTTAGACATTCAGTTGTAAGTTCCTTTAAAAGAATTCTTAGGGACGCCTGGGTGGCTCAGAGGGTTAAAGCCTCTGCCTTCGGCTCAGGTCTCCATCCCAGGGTCATAGGATTGAGCCCCGCATGGAGCTCTCTGCTCAGCAGGGAGCCTGCTTCCTCCTCTCTCTCTCTCTGCCTGCCTCTCTGCCTACTTGTGATCTCTGTCTGTCAAATAAATAAATAAAAAGAATTTCTCAAATATACTTACTATATAGTTTTATCTACTCTGTGCCATAATTTTTTTTCTGGAAATTTTACCAAATTTTCTTTCATCCAAGATGAAGATGATGTGGAAAAAGAGTCATGTCTTATAGTTGGAGAAGGCGGTGACAGTGGTGGTCTTGTTCCTGGAAAATCTCTTGTGTTTGCAACTATGGAGCTGTTGATGTTCATTTTAGTACGTCATATGCCACATCTCAGTACCAAGATGTCGGATTCACCCAGTCACATAGCCACCAAAACTCGACTGTCAGAAGAAAGTGCTCGTTTGGTGGCAGCCACAGTTACCATACTCTCTGACTTACCGTCCCTTTGTTCGCCTGCTGGTACAGTATTAATCAATGTTTGGAAATGCATTCTATTACAGTAGACAAAGATGAGCTTGCCTTTGATTTTAAGTGCTATTATAACTTATCTTCTTCTTTAGTCTCAAGTATGGAAGGAGAAGTTAGTCTTTTATGGTGTCTTAACCTTTAGGAGCCTATAAAGATTAAGGATTCAAAAAACCCAAAACTTGAGATGTTCTTCAGATACATTTCAGACAAACTTCACAAAGGAGATACAACCACAGCTTGAGGCAAGGCACTGGACATTAGCAGACAGACATATGGTGGCATAACCAAACCTGTTAGTTTCTGATCTGTTTGCCACTCTTGAGTAACTGACCAACCATAAAAACGTCAGATGAGTATGATCACCAACTCTTAGGAGGAACTAAAGACATTATAGCTACAAAGATGATAGTTGTCTGCAGATATCTGAAAAGTACTGGATGGAAATGTAGACTTTCCCTCTATTTATCTGGAAGAGAGAAATAGTATAAGGAGTATAAAGGTAAATTTCAACCCAACACAAGCCTATAGATGTGAAAATAATGAGTTCTCTGTTGCTGGAGCTTTGCAGGCCAAGCACAATGGCAGCCTGAGAAAGTGTTGAGCATCTTTCGTGAGGTGGGAGGTTGGATTCAATGCCCTTAAAGTTCTTTCAGCTACAAATTCCAGGATTTTTTCGTTTCTTCTTTGCTTACCCATATAGTCCTTTCTTCACTTTTCCCCACTTGGTTAAGGCTGACTTGTGTACACTGAAGATTGATTACATGTCTTAGAATTGCTACCAGATTCATCAAATTGCTCAGATAATTATCAAAGTATATATGGTAGTGCTTCCCTTCTGTTTTTCTATCTTCTTTTCTCATTTTCATTTGAAAGGCACAACATATTAAATAGGTGAAGTATTAGAAATAATAAAAAACGAAGCTACTTGGAAAAAGAAAAGAAATATTCTGTCTTTTTTAAAATAACTTGCTACTTTCTCACTTTCTTTTCCAAACATTGAATTATAGTAATAGTAATGCAGTAAATTTTGCATTAACAACAAGGGAAAAAATAGTATTAAACCAGAATCAATTGTAAAAGCAATTGAAAGAACTGTAATAAGTGAACTGAGTAGTTATGAGGTATCTGATTTGTTTTCAATTCAGGGTGTATGACAATCCTGCCCACGATTCTATTTTTAATTGCAAGAATATTGAAAGACACAGCGATAAAGTCTGCAGATAATCAGGTTCCTCTGCCAGTCAGTGCAGCACTTCAAGGAATTAAAAGCATCGTGACACTCTCAATGGCCAAGACTGAGGACACTCAGAAACAGTGGACAGCTCTAATTCGCAGCACTCTCGCATGCATCCTGGAATATTCTCAACCAGGTAACCTAATCAGGGCTTCAAACCCATAATCTATCTGTTTGTCAATAACTAATTGAATGAGCTTGTCCAAAAAGTGCTTTGTAACACCGAATCAACACAGAGAGGTGTTGTGTATGTGTGTGTGTTTTAGTCACACCTTGCAGATAGGAACTTTAGTATCCCTTTCTGGGTATTCACTGTAAGTGTCCTTTTCTCAGCACTTACGTACATGTTGGATGTATGTAAAAAAGAGCCAAAATTTCTGTCCAAAAAAGGACAGAAAATTTCAGAAAATATACTCAGAATCAAATTGATATGTGTTAATATATTTGTTTCATATGTTTTCTTTTTAATAAAAATAATAAGATAGGAAAGTTGAAGTATCTTTCACCACCCCCAGCTTATCCTCAAATGAAACCAGTCTTGATTTTGATGTTTCATTCCAGAAATACTTATATATGTAAATAAATTACTTTCTGTATTAATAAATACAGGCATATATTAATAAATATTAAAAATACACATATATGTTAATTACATGTATATTTGAATTCTATATCAACTGAGATAAATAGCCATGAGCAATATATATTTATTTCTTTTGTGTTTTTATTTATTTATTATTTTTAAGATTTTACTTATTTATTTGACACAGAGAAGAGAGCACAAGCAGAGGGAGAAGCAGGCTCCCCACTGAACAGGGAGCCTGATATGGGACTTGATCTGAGGACCCTGGGATCATGACCCGAGCTGAAGCAGACGCTTAACTGACTAAGCTACCCAGGCATCCCTCTTTTGTGTTTTTAAATTTACATAAGTAATGTCAGAGTATATCATTGTACCGGCACATTCTCACTTAAGAATAAGGTTTTTTGAGCTATTAATGTGTACATATAAAACCCACATGTTTCCTTTTAGCCTCTGTGTTGTTTCCATCACATGAATTTTTCAGTTACTCATTCCCTTCTCAATTGATATTTCTGCTATTTCTGATTTTTTCCCCATTATAAAAATTGCTGCCATGAAAATCCTTATAAATTCTTCATACATTTATGCCATGAGATTTTCTGGGGTACCCCTAGAAGCTGAATTGATGGCATATTTTAATTTTAATTTTATCAGACATGGCCAAATTATTCTCCAAAGTAGCCATATGAATTTACACATCTACCAGCAGTGTATGATAATCTCTACTTTTCCACATCCTCACCAATACTCGGTATTTCAGGCTTTAGGTTCTGGTCAAATTTCTTCTGGTCTTTTAAATTTTGCTCTCTGATGGGTAAGATGTACTATCTTACTGTTTTAATTTGCATTTCGCATTTTCCTAATGAGTATAAGCATTTTTCATGCTTGTGTTTAATTTTGGGGGAAATGCTTTTTCACATTTTTGTCCATTTTTCTTCTGTGTTTGACTTTTTCTTTCATGGTATTTCCATTTTAAAGAAAATGTCAGAGGACTGAAGACAAAGAATAATTAAGACTTGCCATGTCACCTATCACCTGTTAAAACATGTCTACTCTTAAGACTGTGGAGCAGGTCCATGAATCAAGAGATAGGGCAATGAAACACACAAATTACTTAAAACAGACATTCATCTACATGAGAATATAATACATGATAAGAGCACATTCATTATTCCTCAAATGGTTTCTGTCAGCTGTTTGAGGTACCAATTCCAGTTAGATCCTTACCTTCTATCATGACCCAAAATAAATACCAGAGGAATTGAAGTGGTAATGTATAGTTTTAAAAATAGTTAAAGAAAATATATGTAAAATTTTTATGTAAGAATGGCAAAGGAGTATGTAAGTGTAAGAATGGAAAATATCACATGGGAAAACTATCAATGTATTAGGCTATATAGAAATTAACTTATACCTGTCAAAACATCTTACATTAAAAAGTAGCTGAAAGGGCGCCTGGGTGGCTCAGTGGGTTAACCCGCTGCCTTCGGCTCAGGTCATGATCTCAGGGTCCTGGGATCGAGTCCCGCATCGGGCTCTCTGCTCAGGAGAGAGCCTGCTTCCCTCTCTCTCTCTCTCTGCCTGCCTCTCCATCTACTTGTGATCTCTGTCTGTCAAATAAATAAATAAAATCTTTAAAAAAAAAAAAGTAGCTGAAAAATTGACAATAGTATTTATGTCAGTGTTAGTATCAATAATGCACAAATAACACCCAATAGAAGAAAGAGGAAAAGAAAGAACACACGTTAGTAAAAAGGAGATAGAGGTGACCACCACACATATAAAAAAGTCAGCTACATTATTATGTAAGCAAAGAAATAAAAACAAAAACAAAGTAATATAAAGTTTTTTCTTATAAAATTGATATTTTTTCTTTTAATGTGACTGTACAGCTGGAATTGGTACCAAGAGAACATTTTCATACTTTGCTGAAGGGAGTTTAAAAATGGTTTAAACTTTCAGGGAATCAGTTCTACAGAATGTACAAGGAGCCTTGAAGGATTCATAATGTTCAAGGTTATCTATCACAGTCTATTTTATAATAATGAAAATATGTGATAAATATAAGTACCTGGCAGTGGTAAAAATTATTAAGTATATGACTATATATTAATTTGGGTTATAAATCCATTATACTGATTTAAAATCATATTTGTAAATAACTATGTATAAAAAAAAAAAAAAAAAAAACTACCCCAGACCAGAAGAAATTCGACCAGAACCTAAAAATTAAACTGTCACAGCGCCTGGATGGCTTAATCTGTTGAGCATCCAACTCTTGGTTTGGCCCATGTCCTGATCTCAGGATCCTGAAATGGAGCCCTGCATCAGACTCCATACTCAGCATGGAGTCTGTTTGAGATCCTTTCCCTTCCTCTCCCTCCCCCTCTACTCTTCCTTGCCCCCTGCACTTGCTCTCTCCTTTTTCTTCCTCTCTCAAATAAATAAATAAATAAATAAATTTTATTTCTAATTTATTTAGAAATTAAACTGTCACTGGATGGTAGAATTACAAGTTTTATTTTTTTCCCTAGACTATTTTTATATTGTTAAGCAATGACCATGTGTTACTTTTATTATTTGAATTTTTTTAATACTAATTATTTGGAAGAGAAAACTTTAGTTTTATTAATTCTACTGAAACTATTTTAGCTTTATCTTGAGTTAATGTTTTGCTTTTTAAAGTAGGTTTTTAACAAACTAAAGAAATGTTTAAAAAAATGTTAAATGCCACATTTATATATGTATGTATATGTGTAAATAGGTAAATAGATACTAATAACAAAGTAAAGAAATAGTTAAGAATTTGTTTAAGAATATAAATATTGTTTTAATTTTCATGAGGCAGTTCCAAAGTCAATAATCACACATTTTTCCAATTGTCAGTTATATGGGAAGGTTTTGATATTTTATCAGTCTTGTTCATTAATACTAAGTTAATTTAAAGGTATGGTAAATTTTTTTTTTTTTTTAGATTTTATTTATTTATTTGACAGACAGAGATCACAGGTAGGCAGAGAGGCAGGCAGAGAGAGAGGGGGAAGCAGGCTCCCTGCTGAGCAGAGAGCCTGATGCGGGACTTGATCCCAGGACCCTGGGATCATGAGCTGAGCGGAAGGCAGAGGCTTTAACCCACTGAGCCACCCAGGTGCCCCGGTATGGTAAAATTAACTTGCCTAAAATATTCTGTCCAGAACTGAATTCTCAGTAGACAGCCAGTATGAAGTGGGAGTTAAGGCCACAGGTGTTATTTGTGTAATATTTGCAAGCAAGGCAAGTAGAATCCCTTGCTTTACAAGGAAAGTTTTATAATAAGGAATTTTTATTTAGGAAATCACATTTCCTAGTATGAAATCCGAGACTTCCATTTAGAAAAAATGTGCATGCGTATGTACATGAACACAGACATATGTATATACATCTCCTTGGAGGTAGTGTGTACTCTTAAGATTGCTGCCATTTTTCTTCAGTTTTAAAAAGTTTTCAATTTTGTAATAGATTTCAAACTTTTTAAAATGTGAACTACAGTATACCCTTCTAGATTCACCAACTGTTAACGTTTTGTCACATTTTATTACTCTATAATCTGTATGTTATTGTTAATGTCATTGTTTATTTTGCTGAGCCCTTTGAGAATACACTGAAGTCATCATGACTCTGTGCTACTAAATGCTTCAGAGATGTCCTATGAACAAGGACATTCTCTTACATAACCACAGAAGAATTATCAAATGTAGGCAATTTATAAAGCTTTTTTTTTTTTTTAAAGATTTTATTTATTTATTTGACACAGAGAGAGATCAGAGGTAGGCAGAGGCAAGCAGAGAGAGAGAGGAAGCAGGCTCCCTGCCGAGCAGAGAGCCTGATGCGGGTCTCGATCCTAGGACCCTGGGATCATGAGCTGAGCCAAAGGCAGAGGCTTTAACCCACTGAGCCACCCAGGCGCCCCAAGCTTTTTTTTTTTTTTTTAATTTTATTTACTTATTTGACAAAGAGAGAGAGATCACAAATAGGCAGAGAGGCAGGCAGAGAGAGAGGAGGAAGCAGGCTCCCCACTGAGCAGAGAGCCCGACGCGGGGCTCGATTCCAGGACCCCGAGACCACAACCCGAGCTGAAGGCAGAGGCCCAACCCACTGAGCCACCCAGAAGCCCCAAATGTAGGCAATTTAACATCGATACAATGCTGTTACTGTTCAGACGCAAATTTTACCAATTGTCGTAATAATGACTTTAATAGAACTTTTTTTTTTTTAATCCAGAATATAGTCCAGGATCATGCATACTTAGTTGTCGTACTTAGTTGTTGTAATGATTTAGTCTTCTTTAGTCTGAGGCAGTATCTCAGCTTTTTTTTTAATCTTTCATGATATAAATGTCTTTTATAAGTGCAGACATCTATTTTATAGATTGGTTTTCTTTTTTTTTTTTTTTTAAAGATTTTATTTATTTATTTGACAGACAGAGATCACAAGTAGGCAGAGAAGCAGGCAGAGAGAGAGGAGAGAGCAGGCTCCCCGCTGAGCAGAGAGCCCGATATGGGGCTCGATCCCAGGACCCTGGGATCATGACCTGAGCCGAAAGCAGAGGCTTTAACCCACTGAGCCACCCAGGTGCCCCTATTTTATAGATTGGTTTTCAATTTGGATTTTATGTTTCTTTTTCTCGTGGTTAGATTCAGGTTATGCTTTTTTGGCAGAAATACTATATGAGTATTGTTATGTCTTTCTCCATGCATCTTGTAAGGAGGCATATAATGTTGCTTCATCCCATTATCGGGAATATTAACTTTAATAACTTAAGATGGTATCTGCCATATTTCTCCACTACAGAGTTGATGTTTTCCCCTTTTACAACTAATAAGGAATTTGTGGGGAGATAATCTGAAACTCTGTCAATTATGTGTTCCCCATCAAGCTTTCACCCAATGGTTTTTGGGTTTTTTTGTTTGTATTTTAAGTAAACCCTACCCCCAGCACAGGACTTGAACTCATGACCCCGACGTTGAGTCGCATGCTCTACTGACTGAGACAGTCAGGTGCCCAGTGGTTTTAACATCTGTTGTACTTGAACCAGTTATTACTGTGATGATGTCAAAATGATAATTTTCTAACTTCTTCCTTAATTTTCTTCCTTGTTCATTTATTAGCATTTCGTGGGAAGAGCTTGTTCTTTGCCCTTATTTTTTATTTTCTTATGTTTGTTATTACTATCAGTACAGATATGATCCTTTTTTTAATTCAGTGGGTCCATTTTTTATCATTTTGACATATTCCCTTTATTTCTTGAGCACATTCTTACTTTCTTGCACCAAAAATATAGCAGGCTTACTTTGTATTTTTCCTGTTACTGTTCTGGTTCCATCACTTCTCCAAAACAGCCCTGGTTTCTTTTAGTAGAAAACAGTATTTAAATGGCAAATCAGAAAGTCACAATTTTAAAATAAAGTGTTAATTTTTGAATAAAAAATTGCTTACAGTGTCACAGACTCTGAGTTACAAATTGTTTTCATTTCACCTATGATAATATTCCTGCTATGGAGTTCTCAGGTTTTTAACAGGTATGACTTAGATTATTGTAGATTGGCTAAATCCTTCAAATTTTACAACTTTCTTTCTTTATGTTAATAGGCTTCTTTCTATTATTCTTAGCTCATTCTATTTTATGTCAGTACTCTAAATACTAGATAATGTTAGCATATCAAATATATATGTTTATAATTTTGATAAATTACTGATTATCATTGAGTATTTGCAGTTTCCAAATTAGTCCAAATTCATACTTAAAGAATGTTAATAAGTTCAGCTGTGGAAGAAATGAGAATGACAAAATAGTTTAGGTCTCTTACTTTCCAGGTTTAATAGTAGTTTTCTTTAGAATAAATGTAGATATTTCTTGTATTTCTAATTATATACTGTATTTCTGTTAGGTTGTATTTATTCCCAAATAAATGATTTCAATAGAAGTTCTTTAAAATTATAAGAATACTGTCTTGAAGAAATTGTGCAAAATTTTTTGATTATGGTTGTATAAAATGTGTAGGTTTCATATTTATTGAATAGAAAGGTGTTATCACTAAGAAAGTTTGCTCTGGATTTTTAAATTACTTGGAATATCTTATAATCAGTTAACTTTGTGGAAGGAAAGTATTTGGAAATTTTTGATCCATCTAAACTACAAAAAAGTTACATAACTTTTAAGTTTAAAATTTTATATTACTATGTTATCTTTCATTCAAATTTGCTTTCCCTTATAGAGTTCTTGTTAGGACTTATGCCTGAAATTTTTTCAGTTAATATTGTACCATCCAGAAAAACAAGGAAAAAAGGACTTCAATGCAGGACTTTATGATAAAGTATCCCTTTTTCCTTAGTAGTAATTGATTTCTATTCATAAAGTTGTTTATGGATTGTATTAGATTGAGGCACACACTGCTATAAATGTCACAGGGGGAGAGCGGGTTATTGTTCAAGATTGGAATTCCAAAATATGTTGGAAACAGCACATTGCTTTCCTTTTTCATGTATTTTAATATTATTCATGTATTTCAGAAGATTCCATGCCTATGCCTGATGAAGTGAGCATGCTAACAGCAATTGCACTCTTCCTGTGGTCTGCTAGTAGTGAAATAATAGGAGTCCAGTCATTACAGAATGGCTGCATGAACAGATTTAAAAATGCACTGAATTCATGTGACCCATGGGTAAGTTACACTTAAACAGAGAGGTAAACATTCCACTTTATCAGTAAAATTTCAGATCAATTCATTAAAATGGGTGAGGCATTATTTGAAAACCTAAATATTTGTTATATGGGTTTTCAGTAGAAAAGCTGGAAAAGATCACTCAGTTTAAGCACTAGGAGACACGTGTGTATGTGTATTTACACCTGAAAAAATTCTCCAGTATCTAAAATATTTGATTAACTCTGGCTTATAATGGTAGAGATTTTGCATGAATATATGGTTATTATCTTTCACTGTTTACTTAATGACACCAAAAGCATTAAAGAATAAATTTACATTATTACATGTTTTGATGAACCTGTTGGAAGCCAGTTTTTCTAGAAAATAAGGTTTTTCGGCTTCACAATGTTGAAGTCTAAACTAATGATTCTCAAACCTGCTGCACATCAGAAAAAAAAAACCAGCTTAATAACATGATTCCTAGATTCTGCCGCTGTCTTCCTAAATCATAAATCTCTATTTTGAAAACATTGCCCAATATTATGTCCAGTGAGGTAGGTCTGGCAACTTCTCTTCTACCAAAGTGGTGAAACAGCTTTATTCCACTATTTTTCCCATATAGTGATGGGCCTTCCTTTTAGCTTGCCTGCCTGCCTTCCTTCCTTCCTTCATTCCTTCCTTCCTTTTTTTAAAAATTTTTATTTGGGGTTACTGTGAAGTCCTTTTATGCTAAAGTGGAGCCAATGAGATTTTACTTTCTAGGCCTGGAAAAGTTAAATTGGCATAAGCAGTCATTTCCAGAGAATTCAAATGAATTTGAGTTGTCTAACTGGGGTATTTTTATAGCATTGTTTGACATCATTTAGATATTAGCCTTCCTTACTAAATATGTTAGGTTAAAATGGAAGGGACAATTTTCAAGCAAAGAAGAAATTAAAAACGTAAATTGGAGTTCCTGGTTTATAGCTTCTACCACACTACAGAAAGAAATGAATTATATAAGCTTGGTAATTTGGCAGTTACCATATAAGGAATATTTATTTAATTAATTTCTTTTCAGTTTTTTTTAGTTAGCTTATTGGAAGTTTCGTTATTCTAACTTTATTTCTATAAATAGAAAATGGTATTAATTCATCCCACAGTTCTAGTTTCATCATGCAGTATCACATCTTTTCAGCGCATATTAAGTTGCAACGTGATTATACAGCAAATGAGAACTATCACACGTGTTAATTAATAAAATTATTTTCTTATATAGGTCCAAGCCAAGTGTTATCAGCTTCTCCTCTCAGTCTTCCAACATTCCAATCGTGCCCTTTCAACTCCGTATATCCGTTCCTTGGCTCCAATAGTGGTTGAAAAGCTGAAAGCGGTTGAAAGAAACAGACCAGCCAGTAGCACAGAACTTTTAGCTGTTCAAGAAGGAATCAAAGTTCTGGAAACATTAGTTGCTCTTGGGGAAGAACAGAACAGTAAGTATTCTTATAAAAAGCCAGGAGTCCAAAATGAGCTGTTTATTTTATATATATCTCATATATATATATCTTACTTGATATTAGACACAGGCCATTGCAACAATAAGTTTACTAAGTAGTGGTTACTGTAGAAAGCTTAATATTTTGGTCATGCTACTGACATAATATATTGAGTTATTTATATTCATTTTTTTATGAGCAAGAAGATAAATTACTGATGGCCTTTAAACACACTGATTTTTTTTTCTAGGAATATACTCTTTAAGAATTAGGAAAATGTGGATATTTAATAGGTTTATAAAAGTAATTTAGTATGGTGTTCATAATAGAAATATAGAAGCTTTATAACAAATAGAATCAGATTAGTGTTAATACCAAACATCATTATTAAAATACCTCCAATTTTTAAATTTAAAAATTATTTTTATTTAATGAAAAGTTACCAGATACGTCCATTTAATCAGAGGCTGCCACAGCTTAATATCTACTCCTCTTTATTCCCTTGATTTCATCATAATCTAAAATTTGTTTTTAAAAAAATTACTTAATTGCTTCAGCACAAAGACTATACTTTTTAAGCTAATACCTTATGATTGAACATCAGGTGTTTCCAATTTTTCAAAATCATAAATAACCGAGATGAGTATACTTGTACAGATATCTTTGCACACATTTTTTATTATAGCTATCAGATAAATTACTTAATGTGAAATTACTGGGGGTTGAAAGGAATGTACATTTTAAAGACTTTTAATATATATTGCTAGATTACTCTCCAGATAACAATTACATCCATTTTTTTTCTATTGTAAGTTTTTTCTTCTTCCCTTGAAAAAACTTTTACGGGAAATTGGAAAGGTAGTAGAGACTTTGAAAAGTTACTGTAAGAGCTTCACTATAAAACAACAATCCAGAGGTGCCTGGGTGGTATCTGACTCTTGGTTTTGGCTCCATTGGTGGTCTCGGGTCCTGAGATTGAACCCTGAGTCGGGCTCTATGCTTGGAGTCTGCTTGTCTCTCTCCCTGCCCCTCTACTGTTCCCCCCAACACACACACATGTGCATGTTCTCCCTCTCAAATGAGTAAATCTTTTACAAATAATAATAATCCAGAACTATGATAGTGGAAAAGGAGAAATGCAGAGGTGATGAAGAAAAAAAATTGATCTTACTTGGTGAGTGACTAGTTATAGGGAGCAAGAGAAAGAGAAGAGCCGAACAGGACTATGTTACATGGAAGAAACATGGAAGCAGTGTCAGAATTGGAAAAGTCAGGAAGAAGGACTGTTTGGGAGTTGATAAGTTTAATTGAAATTAGATATTAATAGACTATTTGAATAGAAATGTTGTGACTGACATCATGGTCTATGTTTGTGGCCATGATGGCAAAAACCAAAGGGTAAACGGTGGCCATCACATTATTTCATAAATGCTCATTCATTTATTCATTGATTTGACGTTACCTTCCTGACGAATGCCATCATATCCCCTTAGTAGGACTCATTTACCTTTGGTTTTTGCATGCATTTGGCCTTATATTTATCTTAATTTTTTTTAATGCCAATTTTATTATACTTAAAAGTCTTCCTATAATACAAAACATCTGTTATCTCAGTGAAGCAGTCTATTAAAAAAATGAAGAAACCAGGATAATGCTTATTGCTATTTAGATATGTCTGAGATATATCTCACTAACACTTAAAATTATAATATATAGTTACGTAAAATATAGTAATGTAATTCCCAGAAGATAAATTTTCAGCTTTTAAATTTGTTTTATCACCCACCTTTCTTCACAACAGTTACAAATGCTAATTTTTTGTTTTTAACTTTATAGTATCCATTACAGGAATAGGCAAGGAGTGTTTCTTCACCCAACATGACCAGGGTTATAAGCTAAAGACATTGGAATTATATTTGAATCTTAATTCTTTTTTTTTTAAGATTTTATTTATTTATTTGACAGACAGAGATCACAAGTAGGCAGAGAGGCAGGCAGAGAGAGAGGAGAGAGCAGGCTCCCTGCTGAGCAGAAAGCCCGATGCGGGGCTCGATCCCAGGACCCTGAGACCATGACCTGAGCCGAAGGCAGAGGCTTTAACCCACTGAGCCACCCAGGTGCCCCTGAATCTTAATTCTTGTTCATCATCTTTATTCAATCTGTTACTCAAAACTTGTCCTATCATTTTTTGAAACTTCTCTGGGATTCAGGAGAATCTTGGTTCCTATTCTTTTTTTAAAGGATTTTTTTTTTAAGATTTTATTTATTGATTTGACAGAGAGAGATCACAAGTAGACAGAGAGGCAGGCAGAGAGAGAGAGAGGGAAGCAGGCTCCCTGCTGAGCAGAGAGCCCGATGCGGGACTCGATCCCAGGACCCTGGGATCATGACCTGAGCTGAAGGCAGAGGCTTTAACCCACTGAGCCACCCAGGCGCCCATTGGTTCCTATTCTTGTACCTAATCATCTCAACTAAGTAGCTCTAATAGTTTCCTAACAGATATTCCCCATCAATTTTACCTCTCCTTCGTTTAAGAATTTGAGTAGTGGGGCACCTAGGTGGCTCAGTTGGATAAATGTCTGCCTTCAGCTCAGGTCGTGATCCAGGGTCCTGGGATCGAGCCCCACGTTGGGCTCTCAGCTTAGTTGGGAGTCTGCTTCTCCCTCTCTCCCTGCCCCTCTCCCCACTCATGTTCTCTCTCTGGCGTGCCAGCTCTCAAATAAAAGAATCTTTAAAAAAAAAAAAAAAGAATTTTGAGTAGTTTTCTCTTGCATTACTGCATTGAATCTGAACATCTTTGCACAGTTTTCCAAACTTTTTTTCTGCTTTCCAATGTGTATCCACAAACCTGACCAGTCCAATTTTCTCACATGGCTTATTTTAACCTCTGTACAGTCTTCAGTCTATTTTCACTCTCCTCAGGTATGTTTCTTCCTCACATTTCTAATTACAAAAATAGATTTAACCTGCATCAGATCTCATTTTTTCAAGAAATGTTGCTCAATTACTCAGCCCACTCTCATCTTTCCCTTAATACAATTTCTTTGGCAGTTATAATCAACCTTATTCTATGACCTTGTGGTTTTAAGATAATAACTAAAACTATAAAATCCTAAAGTATTCTTCCACTTTATGAGGCTTTTGAGGAACTCTATCTCAAATGTTCACTATAGGTTTTTTGTTGTTGGTTTTTTTTTTTAAGATTTATTTATTTATTTATTTGACAGACAGATCACAAGTAGGCAGAGAGGCAGGCAGAGAGAGAGAGAGGGAAGCAGGCTCACTGCTGAGCAGAGAGCCCTGACATGGGGCTTGATCCCAGGATCCTGAGATCACGACCTGAGCCGAAGGCAGAGGCTTTAACCCACTGAGCCACCCAGGTGCCCCTTCACTATAGGTTTTTAGCATTGAGTTCTCTAATTGTTTGATGTGCTGGATACCCTTTTCAGCTAGGCACTAGGTTTTAGGTTGAAAGCTGTTGATGAATTATGTATTTCCTAAAATTCCTAGCACATTTCTAGATACTTGATGGGTACTTAAATAATTTCTATTTTTTCCAGTTAATTAACTGTTAAAATCAAAACCTTGCTTTTCAACCTGATGTTGAAAACCTTGTCTGCTTTAGTATGCACAGTGTACTGAAGATAATTTCATATTTATTTGGTAATTCATTATTATATCTTCTATAGAAGTTCTTGTTATACAGTACTGTTATAATTCTGTGTGAGGGAAATTGAGTTAAATCTAGCTAATTGGAGAATTCTTGGGACTTTTAAAATATCAGCTTGCTACCTTTCTTCTTGAACTTTGTCATGGAAGAGTATCCAACTGATAAAAACTTCTGAGTGGTTTTCAAGGCAAAGGATGTTTGTGTTTGTTCATTCATTCAACAAGTAGTTACTGAGTTCCTGCTGCAAACCGGGTATGTTCTAGTCGTGAAATAACTACACAAAGATCCCTGCCCTCATGGAGCTTATATTGTAGTGCAAAAACAGAGACAGTGAACATCCCCCGCCCCTTGGGTATATCTGTCTCTATTTTATATATAAACATAAAATTTTGTGTAGATAAACATTGTGTACATATATCTATATACATAATTTTATATAGAAGTGAAAGTGGATATAACTATATTAATTTTGGATATAGATATAATAGATGCTGAATTAGGAAGATGCTATGTAGAAAAAAATACAGCAGGGAAAGAAGATGTTCAGGGACAGAATGGGATTAGGGTTCCGGAAAGGTCTCATGATTGTTATCATTGTATTTCTTGACGTCAGTGAATGTTGTATTCCACATTCTGTATCAGATGTTTCCTGCTCCCCTGCAACCTTGGCTACTGTCATTCTACAAAAGTTAACAAAAGTGGAAAAAATTATTATTCTCAGTGTTGATTATCAGATACAGACGTATACATGATCACGTTTTTTAAAGAAAAATACCAGCTTTAATGAAATTTATATTCCAGGATGGAATTGTTAATATGGGAAGACAAAGAGACTAGTAAACGGGATGGGATTAAACTTCCAAATAAATCTTTAAGGGCTTAGAATATATGTCAACCAGACACAGGTTCTTGGGTTTTTTTAACCCTAAATTCTACATATTTGCTTCTTTTTGAGATATTTTTCCTTCACTTATTATGGAGTTTACTGTTGAGGGGGAATGATAAAATGGGAAATAGTTGTATTTCTATTTTTAAAAGAAGGAGATACCTAGTTTTAGTTAAATAATAACAAATTGATGCTGTTCAGTTTCTCTTTCCTACTCTATCCTCCCTATTCTGAAATACCCTGAAAAATGTCATGATCTTACTCTCAGAATACATTCCACCAGATCGTAGTTGTAAAGTACTTACTCCCTTTTACCCTTTTAGCCATTATTTTTTCACCTTTTTTTTTTTTTGTAAGTAGGCGTCTCGCCCAGCATGGAGCCCAATGGGGTCTTAAACTCATGACCCTGAGATCAAGACCCAAGCTGGGAAAGAGTTGGACACTTAACCGACTGAGCCACCCAGGTGTCCCTAGCCAGTATTTTTTTTTTTTTTAACAAAACAATATAAACTAAAATATGCAGTCTTAACAAATTTGGTCTCCAAGCTGGATATAGCCTGGCATTAAGTAAATAGTCAATATTAATTAATATTAATTAATATTGACTATTTAATATTAATTGTTGTTGAAGTCTAAGACAGATCCTATTTGATTATGTTTTATTGTGACCGAGACTACTGTGGTAATCACCTATCTTAAAGTTTATTGTAATTGACAGATTTGTGATGATCTTCAAACCTTATCATTGTTCCTTGCAGGAGTCCAGTTACTTGCCCTTTTAGTTCCCACTTTGATCTCTTACCTGCTGGATGAAAATTCTTTTGCCTCAGCAAGCACAGTTTCCAAAGATCTTCATGAGTTTGCACTCCAGAATTTAATGCATATTGGACCTCTGTACCCACATGCTTTCAAGACAGTAATGGGAGCGGCTCCTGAGTTGAAAGTACGTTTGGAAACTGCTGTTCGAGCAAGCCAAGCCAGCAAAGCTAAAGCAGCCACCAGGCTGCCGACCCCTGCTGTACATTCTGCACCAACGATTAAGCTAAAAACCAGCTTTTTTTAACTTGATATTCCATTCATTTTTATTTACATTGTCAACTGGCAACTAATTAGTGATCGCCACTGTACCCTTCTGGGCTATAGGTTCTACTTCATTTGTATATGGGTATTGTATGTGTCTAAGTAGGTTAAGTAAAATAATGCTCATGCCATTTTCTGATTTGAAACGGGTGATTGTTTTTATCATGGGGTAGATGTGCTTTCCTTTTTTTTCCTGTAATGCTTCTTTTTTATTAATTTATTTTTTAAATACTGAGCCATAGTCTCTTAAATTTAAGTGCTAAAAACAATTGTATCATGTTGGGCAGCCTATTGGTATTGTCAGGAAAAAAAATAGGTCAATATTCAACATCTGTCATGAAAGAATTTAATTGAGAAACAAGCAGAATTTAGATTTTGAAGTAACTCAAATAATGGAAAATGTTTCATGTTGTATATAATATGAATAAAGTCACACTTTCTTAGCATTTCTCAGAATGTCCTTACCTTTCTGATAGATCTTTTTACTTCCATATTAGATAACTAAATTATGCCTGTATTTTAGTTGTTAGCTGAATTAAAGCTTTCATTGAAAGATCCATTAAAATGTTTCAAATGTGGAATAATGTTCTGCTTTTTTTTTTTATGGCTAAAATTTGGCCTTGGTTATGTTTTATAATTATAGAACAGAGCATTGAGTTCTGACTGTGATGGTTAGTTTCATTCATCAAATATTTATTGAGCGCCTACTGTGTATGAAGCATCAAGCTAAGTCCCGCAGGGCATACAAAAATGAATTTGTCATAATTATGATAAGGTCAGTCTTTTGTGAATCGGAATTTTACCCCATCCAATAGATAATTGATGAGATGAGTGTTTGCCAGAGTGTGGTTTTACCAGTATACCTAGACTGTAGTATCAACAGCAAGTCACCTTTCTGAATATTCCAGGTACATAACCTGTTTGTCATCTGCTGCCATCAACTCACTCTCATGCCCTCACCAGCTGGCAGCTCCCATCCCCTTGCTCCTTTTCCCAACCAAACATTTGCAGCTGGAGGAGGTTGCCCATAAAATGGTTCTGCCTTTGACAAGCTCTCTTATTTATTGTCTTTGGCAAGGCCTGGGTGCAAAGAACTTGTCCACCCTTTCCCCTTTTGGTGGCAGAAGTGTAATGGGGGAAGACTGGACCAGGGGATTGTCAGTCTTTAAAACTCGGAGAGGTGCTTTCCCCTGTTGTCTCACTTTCCTTTGTATCTACAGGGTTGTTTTTTCATTTCTGAGTTGCTTTGCTGAAGTTACTCTCCTTATTTCAGGGGTGGTTTTTGGGTCACAGTTGTACTGAGATGTAATTCAGACGTATATATCACCCATTTAAAATGTACAATTCAGTGGTGTTCAGTTTATTCACAGGGTAGAGCAACCATCACTACAATCAATTTCAAACATTTCCATTGCTCCCGAAAGAAACCTCATGGGATGCTCAGTCAGTTGAGCATCCAAGTCTTGGTTTCAGCTCAGGTCATGATCTCAGCGTCGTGAGATTGAGCCACGAGTTGGGAATCCACACTCAGTGGGGAGTTTGCTTGAGATTCTTTCCTTCTCCCTCTTTCTCTGCCCTTCCCCCAGCTTGCACACACACTCTCTCTTTCTAAAATAAATAAATCTAAAAATAAATAAATCTTAAAAAAGAAAGAAAGAAAACTCATACCCTTTAGCAATCACCCCATGATCTTTCCAATGCTCCCAAGCCTTAAACTACCATGGATCTACTTTCTGTTTCCATCAATTCTTCTGTTACAACCATCTCATATAAATGAAATCAGAGAATTAGTCTTTTGTAACTGGCTTCTTGACTTACTGGTTTTTTTTTTTTTTAACCTGTTTTTCTTTTTTAAATTTGTTTGGGGTTTTCTTAGCCTTCAAAAACCTTTATTGGGGGATAAACCTAGTTCTAATGGAAAAAGTCCACCTCTGAAAAAGGAGTTGTGGGTATGTAAGCTTGTCTGATGGACATTCATGACTTGTACATTCATGGCTCAAAATAAAGACCCTCAAACACAAATGAGTCTAAAGCCGTTACAACCCAAAATTGTGTGATTTGTTTACATGTGCTTATCTTAGCTCTTAAAATATGATCTGTGTAAGAGGAGCTGTACCTTCCTCATGATTCACAGAAGTACATGGCCATTAAAAGGGCGGGGGTGGCCCCCAAAAATGACAATTTAGAGTATAAGATTCTCCTCTCCACACTATTCAGTCCACATTTATCCAGGAGGAGAATGAAATACAATCAATGCCCAGGTGCCTCTCAAAGAGGCAAATGTGATTTGGAAATTTTTAGCACAATACATCTCAACTACTCTGGCTGCACATGAAGCCAGGATGCCCTACATGAGATGCAAAGAGATTGTGCCCACCACAGTTTGCCTCTAGCTCCTGTGCAAGATGCAGCTCCACTGTAGTCTGCATCATGTCACTTAGGGAAACGAGTGCCTTGTAGCAACCCTCATGCCTCATTAATACCAGTCTGTGGCCCTCACTGACTCAGTGGTGGGTTTTTTTGTTTTGTTTTGTTTTGTTTGTTTGTTTTACTAAAAACATCTGAAGAGGGGCAAATGGTTGCAACTGCCATCAGGTCACAGCAATTTCAAAAGCTGAAAAGGCTCTCTATCCCCTGGTCCAGTCTTCCCCCCGCTATTATACTTCTGCCACGAAAAGGGGAAAGGGTGGACAAGTTCTTTGCAACTGGGCCTTACCAAAGACAATAAATAAGAGGGCTTGTCAAAGGCAGAACCATTTTATGGGCAACCTCCTCCAGCTGCAAATGTTTGGTTGGGAAAAGGAGCAAGGCATGTGTACAAGACAGAGGGAGGAGGCCCTTTGTCAAGGGTTTGATGACCCAACCCCAGATGCCCAGCTTGGTGCCAGCAGACCAGGACCTACCAAAACCCACTATTCAGACAGAAAAGGAAGTGAAGACACCAAAAAATTAAAGTCAGTTCTGAAATCTTCACAGTTGACATTTGTTCTTTGTAGCAGTAAGCCCTTGAATGAGAATCCGGGAACTTGAGGAACACATTCCTTTCTTCAGGATTTAAAAAATTTTATCATGTACCGGAAGACTACATTCAGTGTGGATCAAGTCTAACAGTGTTTGCTAGAACTCGGTTGTTAGGCACACCTAGCACTGGGAGGAAACTTCGTCTAAGCAGAGTGACTGGTGGGCAGGCCAGAGGCCTTTCTTTCATTGGTGCCCAAGCTGAAAGTCCTGTCCCCAGTTGTGTCTTCCACCTCTACCATTCAGATCAGCAGCTCACCTCATGCTAGCAGGGGGCACACTGAATCCTGACATCCTCCTCTCCTGCTGGACAGCTAGCAGTACAAAAACAGGTGTGGATAGAAAATGTCTTCGTCCTAAGTCATTGGGTATCTGAACATGAGGAGGAATTAAAGATGTCCAACAAGATTTCCAATGAGCTCATTCATTACCGAGCTTCCCATGATATAGTTGAGTCCAAGGATAACCATGATAAATAATAGGCCTTAGCTTGTGTTTCAAACCAAAATGATACAATCATGTCTCTGTTCAGCTGGGCCCAGACATAAAGTACTGACACGATCAGAGGAATCATCAGCAACTTCATGTTCATTGCTAAGCTGGTCATCACGATGCAAATCCAGTTAAAGAGGAGCATGAGTAAATTGGCGGGTGACCTCCTATCAAAAGCTCCTGTTTCAAGTCCTGTAAAATACTGATACAAGAAAGAAGGCACCTGGGTGGCTCAGTTGGTTAAGCAACTGCCTTCGGCTCAGGTCATGATCCTGGAGTCCCAGTATCGAGTCCTGTGTCTGGCTCCCTGCTTGGCAGTAAGTCCGCTTCTCCCTCTGACCTTCTCCCCTCTCATGCGTTCTCTCTCTCTCTCTCAAATAAATAAAATCTTTTAAAAAGAGAGAGAGAGAGAAACTGACCAAATAAAGAAATCTTAATTCCTGGACAAACAGGGAAATACAAGGTGGCAGTGATTGCCCTTCAAATCTGAAAGTGATAGGGGAAGTCTTCTTCAGGCCAGAGGAAGAAGGAGGCGGGCTGATGAGACAAGGTTTGCCAACAAGGGCACCACGACAGTGGTGACCAACCAACAGGGCACGATGGCCAGGATGCTCCTGAAGCAGTCCCTTATGTGGCACATCTTCACCTTTTAGGTGGCTGGGATGTGCACAGCCGCCCAACTCCCCATCCCTAGCCTCTCACCACACGGTCCCCTCTGTGAGTGAAAGGTGTGGAGGAGGAGGCTGCCCAAGCTCGGGAGAAGAAGGCGGAGATCCCGGATGTGTGCCACCCTGGACTTAAAATGTTTTTAAGCTTCATCCATGTGGTAGCATACATCAGTACTTCCTCCCTTTCTGTGGCTGGATACTACTCCACTGTATGTGTACTGCATTTTGTTTATCCATTCTCCAGTGGATGGACATTGGGTTGCTTCCCCCTTTTGCCTATTAGGAATAATCCTGCTGGGAACACCTGTGTGCAGGTTTTGGGTGGACATGTGTTTTCATTTCTCTTGGGTATACACCTAGGAGTGGAATTGCTCACTCAATGGTAACTAACTCTTCAGCTTTCTAAGGAACTGCCAGACTGTTCTTCAATTGCTTGTTTCTTGTTTTTTGCACACTAAACCCCTTTTCACTCGCCTATTTATGAAGTATAAAGTTTATTTCTGCCTTGGCTATTTCCTGCCATCCCAGACTTCTCCCATCATTTCCCACCTTGAGATAGACTGCATCATGCATTAGCAATGATTCTCTTTTTTTTTTCTCCCTCTCTCCCTCAGTACCTACCCCCTCCCTTCTTCCTTCCTCCCTTCTTCCTTCCATCCTTCCTCCCTCCCTCCCTTCATTCCCTCTCCCCAGAACTACTCTGTACTTTCTCTAAACTCTTCTGAGCCACTGACAACCCAACTTCTAGTTTTCTATGATAATATTTATAAAAGATGCTCTGTTTGAAGAATTAGATTTATGAATTTGGTTCACTGCCCGATCCTTGAGATTCTTCTCAACCCAAATAATCATACTTAATTGGTTCTAAATATCCAGTATCAGGAAACTAAAAGAAATAGCATCAGGACAGCTAATGGATTCTTTCTGAAGCTTAATCTGAGCAGTTTTAACATTAAATAAAGTATTTTCTATTTAATTTCCAGGTTCTTGTTAATACTGTCCATTTGAATTCTGAATTCAATTAGAGAAAACTTAATGGAAGTCAGGTTTCTCTTTTCCAAATAGGTTCTCCTATCAACTAGGGATAGAACTTCAGAAAACCTAACCTTTTGGGGTCTTCAGTTCCCTCATCTATAAATTAGAGGAAAACTTACTAGGTATTCTGTGATCTTCTGCAAATCTAAAAAGTACATGACTGTGGAATTATACTGCTTATTTTTACCAAGAGAGTGAGTCTTTGGCCAGTCCTTTAGTATTAACATATCATATATTTAGTCTAATTAATAGTTTCTACATGTGTATAAAATAGCTATCCTAGTAGGACAGCATAAAATACACTAAATCCAGAGAGCAGTTAAAATACAGCAGATTATCATGGTCAAGAAGAGCTGCCCTTTCTGCTGTGCACCAGGCACCATGCTAGACACTTTATATCCATTCCTACTTTTCATTCAAACAATGCTGACTGAGGTCTGCAATTAGCCCAATTTTCGAAACACATTTAATTATATGAATCACTATGCCTCACATTTTCTTCATTCTTAATTGGAATTTTTAGGCTGTTGCCAGAAATGGCTAGAGTACAGCTATAAATAAAATTCTTGCCTTAATGTTTTTCATCACATGGATTATTTTAAAAACCTAATTTCATCATTACAAACTACTTCTAAATTCATAATTATTATGAAATATAATTAAATAATTATAAAATTATTCTTATGGGCTTCACAAAATTTTACTTAAAAACTTCATGTCTTAATCATAATTTCTTAATCATAAGAAAAATTATCCTGAGCTAAGTTTTTGGCGCTGTTGCTAAACAAATACATGAGAACCATGCATGCATAAATGACCAGTATAACCCTTTTTTTCTTTCCTTTCAGGAAAAGTTTTCACAGTCTTCATCCCCTATCCACAATTCTCAATCTCTTTTTGCCATTGGAGTGCATGGGTTTCCATTTCAGACATTGTGTCCATCAAACACATATACCCAGTTTGCTCTTTCCCCCCTTGACTTTCAATGTAAGTCAAGAGAATCCATGAAAACTTAAGTAAATTTATTTGGCTTTTCAAGCTTGTGGCTTTGATTGTTCATTCTTTCTTTAAATCTCTTCCTTCATTCCAACTTATTTCCATTTGTATAGGAAAATACCTCTCTTATTTGTGAAACAACAAAAACAAAAAAAAAAGGCATGACTTTAATCTTATCCAATGAACATAAATGTAGAGTTAGAGGAGGAAGGAAAATCATTTCATATATTATTATAAATCAATTTTAATTATAAAATTTGCATTCATTAAATTTTTGGGAAAAGTATCACAATTCACTACACAGACCAAATTACTATTGATATTTTAGTTTAGTTCCTTCCACATTTGCAATCATCCTGAGGTAGAATGTTGTATCTGCTTCTGCCCACCTATTTTATAAGCATTTTCCCATAGAATTGCTCTAATAATACTATGGGATAGATTTAATAACCATCATTTTTTATCACTACTTAATGTGGATGTACCACTATTGACTTAGCCATTACCCTTTGCAGGGGGTACTTGGTTTCTAGTGCTTACATTTTCATAAATAATGCTGCATTGACTTTTAAAAAATGAAACTGTAGATTATTTCCTTGGGATAGATTTCTTTTCAAAGGGGTTATAAAAATACGACACATTTTAAATTTTAAGACACATGGCCGAATTTTAGAAAGTGATGCTTTTTAAACTGACAGATGTGAAAATGAAACTGGGTCATTGTTTTCCAAATTCCAAGAAAATACCTGAGAATGTCATTAAATCACAAATATTTGGGTATACCTAAGCATTTTTTATAAACGTCATTCTAGCTGACTGTACATCATTATGAAGCTAGCTTAAATCATCATGAGGCTTAATGGAATTTGGCTGCTTTTAGTAAAAATACACTAGTTAAAACAAGGAAGGTGACAGTACTACTCTACGCATTGAACAACCCAGTCTGTATGTGTGAGGTCAGGGCTGAGGTCTGGACAATTAGCTTCAGGTGCCACATACCAAGAGCAATGATAGACTGGTGTATGTCCAAGCCAGGGGATAAAGAGGAACTGAGAAAAAAGAAGGGCAGGCAGGCTGGTCATTCCTCTTCAGATGGGTAGACCAGATAACTGATTGCACCAATAGGTCAATGTCTCAAGTGAGTGGTCTGCAATCAAATGTAAAATGAGAATTTCCCAAGAGAGCTGTTAAAAATGATTGCCTGATGATAGTGCATTCCTTGACGCTGGACAAGGAAAACTTGAATTCTTGTTTGTCAAAGAGTTGGTGGTAAGATAGTCTAATGCTGTCTCGTTCATTGGACATTTATGTATGAAACACCTATATGCCAGACACTGGGAATAAAATAATGAACAGCCAAGCAAAGAATCTGCCATGATATATTTGCACCTTACCTGATGAGAGATAAGAAATAGTCACAGGTTGTGATAAGTAGTTGGAGGGAATTTATGAAGTATGGTTTGATAAAGAATAGGCAGGGATTTCTTCCTTTTTTAAGTTTTTAAAAATATTATTAAGTAATCTCTATACCCCACGAGAAACTTGAGCTCAGAACCCCAAAATCAAGAGTCACATGCCCCTCTGACCAAACTAGCTAGGTGCGCCAAGACAGGGATTTCTACATAAATCTACATAAATCTACATAAATCTACAGACTCCCATCTGCTCTTCACACCTGAAATGTGACTACCTACCACTGGTGGTCTCAGAGATTCCTCAAACTCAATTAATTTAAAATCGGATTCTTCACCTCTATATTTTATTTTTTTAAAGATTTTATTTATTTGACAGACAGAGATCACAAGTAGGCAGAGAGGCAGGCAGAGAGACGGGGGAAGGCAGGCTCCCTGATGAGCAGAGAGCCCAATGCAGGACTCGATCCCAGGATCCTGGGATCATGACCTGAGCCAAAGGCAGAGGCTTAACCCACTGAGCCGCCCAGGCGTCCCCCTTCACCTCTTTATCTACAAACTAACTTTTCAACACTCATGATCTCCCAAGAAATCTCACAACAATTTTATCCTGTTGTGTAAGACATAAATCTTGGTGTCTTGGTATCCTGCTTGACACTTCCCACCTCACTGTGCTTAGTTCATCAACAATTTTCCTAAATATCTTGTCAGATCCCTCCAAGTCTTTACTGCCATCATCACCTTCCTAGTCCAGATCACCACATCTGGCTGCACTGCAGCAAAGTGGTGGGTGTGGACTGCAGGGTCAGTTTTCCTGCGTTGGAATCTGGCTCCATTACCTACAAGCTGTGTAACCTTGGGGAAGTCACCCTTCCTCTCTGTGCCTCGGTTTCCACATCTGTGAAGTGAAAATAACAATACCTATTTTATAGAGTAGCTGTGGATAAAATAAACTGATATTTGCAAATGACCTTCAAATAGTGCCTGCCCTTAGAAAACAATTTAGAAATGTCAGTTAATATTGTGTTTTCCACACAGAAACTGAGATGATTTTCATAAATTTGAATCTGATACCTTGCTGGAAACTCTCTATTTGCTTACCTTAGCAAAAAGACCCAGTTCCTTAAGGTAGCCTGTGAGGCCCTGCATGATCTGGTCCGTGCCTACTTCACCTCCTCGTGCAGGTCCAATGACCATATGTAGTGTCCCTTCCTGTCATATGAAAATAATGTTAGGAGAGCCTGGGTGGCTCAGTCAGTTAAGTGTTCCACTCTTGATTTTGGCTCAGGTCGTGATCTCAGGATTGTGGGATAGAGACCTGCTTTGAGCCCCACATCAGGCTCCATGCTCAGCATAGAGTCTGCTTGTCTTTCTCCCTCTGTTCCTCTCCCTGGTCATTCTCTCTCTCAAACAAATAAATAAAATCCTTTAATAAAAAAAAAAAAAAAAAGAAGAATGTTAGTACTTACTTACCTCCAAAATGCATTTTTTTAAGTAAATGCTCAATAAGTACTAGGTACAAAAATAATAACTGTTATTACTTCTTTCAAATGCACTATGGACTTTTCTTCCACAGGTGTTTGAATTTTGCTTAAAAAGCTCCATTTCATCTTCTGCTAACTAATTTATATTCTTCATTGTTTTAAGCTGGTGCATTCTCATAAAAATGTTGCAGCGTTAATTTGGTTATTGCCATATCCTAAAAATGGTATTATTTGAATTATTTAAATGATATTTTTCTCCTGTAAAAAACAATGTGTGTATTGGTCCTTTAAGCCTGAATATAATCAGCTTACAGGTTATAATGTTACACATTATGATTTCATGTCAAAGTGTGTATGAGCTGGGTCAGACCACTCCTCCTCTTGTTACTTCATGTCCTGCAGCTGGGGGGAAATCTGGGAAAGGAGATAACGTAGATAATGGTAGAATTTTCCATCACAGAGAACAACAGCAAGTGCTAAAATTAATGTGTACTGAACAACAGTATCATACTGAGGACCTGTAGGGAAGAGGGAGAGATATACTACATGCAAAACACATCAGATCTTGTTTGGAAAAAGTTAAGAAAATAAGGGGTCTCCAAAACCTAAAACAAAAATGTATTGGACCTCTTTAACCTCATTCATCTTTCTTGTTTTTCTGGCACAATGCCCAGATTTTTCCCTGTCACATCTGAAAAAAAAATAATGTACCACATTTGAATTCTTTTGAGAACTGACTTAGTTTATATTTCAGGGCAATCAGCTAGGAGTTTTGGGAGGGGAGAGATGCTGTTCTAAGCAATTCAAGTTTACATGAAGACTGGATGTCTTCTTCTGAGCAAAGGCTCCACCTAGAAACCAGTTCATCTCTCTTGCATGCTTGGCAGGAAAAGCGAACTTATAAGAATGTTCTCTCCCTACAATGGTTATTTTTATGCAAAGAAGATACATGAATTGTTTGAAATTCCATTTCTGCCTTAGAAATGGGGGCACCATAGTTATTAAAGATTGGGGGAACTCAAGAACCTGTAGAGGAGAGCTTCCATTCACTGGAAATGTTAAAAGAGAAAAGGGTAGAGAGGAAAGGGATGGAGTTGATGGGGAGAAAGAAAAAGCACGTGTTCAAAAACCCACTGATTGTCGCTTAGAGAAATAGAGCCTTAAGTTGGTCACCATCAATATTCTAAGGGAAGTCTTGCTACAGCTTGCCTAGCTGTATTATCATTTTAGTCTCCTGCAGTGTTAGCTATATAGATAGTGAAGGCAATCCTGATTTTAGATTTTAAGTATCTCTTCCTCCATGTATCAGTCACTACAAAATTAAAATTAATTTTAATTTTAAAATGAAATCTTATCTAGTAGTTGATTTGATGAAAATGTGTTAAATAAAAGGAAATTTCATTTTGTTTGTTTATTTGTTTGTTTATTTAAGGTCTTACTTGTTTATTTGTCGGAGTCCCATGTGGGACTCCATCCCAGGACCCTCGGATCATGATCTGAGCCAAAGGCAGATGCTAAGGGACTGAGCCATCCCAGCGTCCCAGAAACTTCATTTTAAGATGAAAATTAGGCAACTCTCTAATTTCAACCGCACTCTTCCAAAAGTAAATAATAGTAATAATAATAAATAACAATAGAGGCGATTTTCCCATCCCATCATGTGACTGTGATGTAGATTTAATTCTCGGACTCCAAGAACATTTTCAAATAATGGAATTCTTTCACTTCTCAATTTGTTATTGGCTGTTTTCCCAACCACACTTCAAATCTAGGAAGGAAGTTTGGAGGCTGAGGAAAGGTAGAAGCGGGGAGGCAGCAAGAAGTGAGGGCAATCAGGGGGTAGGCAGAGAGTACAGAGGCTGATAAACAGTGGGTTATTACATATATCTGTTCACCAAAGTTCTCTTTATGCCAGTGGAGGCCTAGCCCCACTCAAGCCTTCCACTCTCTGTTCTCTGCCCAGAATTCTGAAAAGAGCTATGAAGTTCAGTTTGAAGACTTTTCTTGGAGCAGTTAAAAAGTCAAAGACCCCGGGGCGCCTGGGTGGCTCAGTGGTTAAGCCGCTGCCTTTGGCTCGGGTCATGATCTCAGGGTCCTGGGATCGAGCCCCGCATCGGGCTCTCTGCTCAGCAGTGAGCCTGCTTCCTCCTCTCTCTCTGCCTGCCTCTCTGCCTGCTTGTGATCTCTCTCTGTCAAATAAATAAATTAAAAAAAAATCTTAAAAAAAAAAAAAAGTCAAAGACCCCAATCACTGGTCATTTTGGAGAAGTTTTTTTTTTTTTTTCAATTAAAAAAATTTTTTAAAGTAAACTCTACACCCTACCTTGGGCTAGAACTCAAGACTCCTGAGATCATGAGTCTGAAAAGTCACATGTTCTGCCACTGAGCCAGCCAGGGAACCCGGGACAGGGGTTTTGTTTTGTTTATTTTATTTTATTTATTTATTTTTTAAAGATTTTATTATTAATTTGACAGAGATACAACAAGAGTAGGAACATGATCAGAGGAACTGGGAGAGGGAGAAGCAGGCTTCCCGCCAAGCAGGGAGCCTGATGAAGGGCTGGATCCCAGGACCCCGGGATCATGACCTGAGCAGAAGGCAGACGCCCAATGACTGAGCCACCCAGGCACCCCTGTTTTGTTTTTTTTAAAGAGCCACTCATTTTAATGAAAAATATAAAAAAGAGAGAGAGAGAGAGAGAAAGCGGATGACTTGTTATTTTGTGGAACTATAATCCCCATTCCACAAAACACACCCAGAGAAGCCAAAAAAGAGCAAACACTCCAATTATCTAAATAACCGTTTAGCCTTTCAGTATTTTTCACTTTAAATTGGTTATACTGACACATAAAACATTTAGACAGCTGCTCTCTGTGCTTGGAAAGGAAACTTTATTTTTTTTGTGTCACAGGTTTTATTAATTATAAAATGAAATAATAAGGAAATCAGCAACACCTTAAAGTCTGAAGCTTAATGGCAAGGCATAGACATTAATTTTTTAAATATTATTTTAACTATGCTGAATTAAAGTTCTAAACAGGGGATGGGGATGAGAAAGAAAAAAGAACAATTACTGAGCCCCCAATATTTATGATTCTTCTGTGTTATTCAGTTAGTCTTGTGAACTCTGTTACAATAATAGCTATCATTATTTTGTTTATGCTATATGTCACACACTATGCTAAGGGACTTAACATTTTTCCCTCATCTGATTTTTTTTTTTTAAGATTTTATTTATTTGAAAGAGAGAACACACACACACACACACACAGGCGCACGCGCAGTGGGGGAAGGGTAGAGGGAGAAGCAGACTCCTCATTGAGGAGGGACCCTGATGGTGGGGTCTGGATCCTAGGACCCAAGGATCATGACCTGAGCCAAAGGCAGATGCTTAACTGACTGAGCCACCTCTCTCATCTAATCTTCTTGGTAACTTTATTAAGTAAATATTGTTCTTATAGTAAAAATGACAGAATTATGACTAAAAAATGTTAAACTGTCTGTCCAAGATTCCTAGATTTGGATAATTGTAGAGTGAGGAATAAAATTGAGGCTCTTCTTTCTCAAGATTGCTGTGGCTATTTGGGGTCTTTTATTGTTCTATACAAATTTTAGTATTGTTTGTTCTATTTCTGTGAAAAGTGCCTCTAGAATTTTGATAGAGATTGCATTGAATCTGTGGATTGCTTTGGATAGTATGGACATTTAACAATATCAATTCTTCCAGTCCCTAAGCATGGAATAGTCTTCCATTTATTTATGTCTTCTTCAGTTTCTTAACATCTGGTACTTTTCAGTATACAGGTCTTTCACCTCATTGGTCAAATTTATTCCTAGGTATTTTATTCTTTTTGATGCAATTGTAACTGGATTGTTTTAATTATTTCTCTTTCTGATAGTTCATAATTAGCATATACAAATGGAACATATTTTTGCGTATTGATTTTGTATCCTGCAACTTTACTGGATTCATTTATTAGTTCTAATTTTTTTTGATGGAGTATTTAGGGTTTTCTATATATCTAATGTCATGAAGTCTGCAAATAGTGAGAGTTTTACCTCTTCCTTTACGATTTGGATGCCTTTTATATCTCTTTCGTGCCTAAAGGTTCTGTTTAGGATTTCCAGTACTATGTTGAATAAAACTGGTGAGAGTAGGCCTCCGTGTCTTTCTCCTGATCTTACAGGAAAAGCTTTCAGTTTTTCACCATTAAGTATAATGTTAGCTGTTGTCATATGGTAGATGACCTTTATTATGTTGAGGTGCATTACCTCTACATCTGCCTTGTTGAGTGTTGTTGTTTTTTTAATCATACATGGATGTTGAATTTTGTCAAATTTTGTCAACATGGTGTATCACATTTATTGATTTACAGTGTTGAACTACTCTTGCATCCCTGGAATAAATTTCACATAACCATGGTGTGTGATCCTTTTAATGTGTCGTTAAATTAGGTTTGCTAATATTTTGTCAATGATTTTTGCATCTGTGTTCATCAGGGATATTGGCCTATAATTTTTTTTTTTTTTTTTTTTTTTTTTTTTTGCTAACTTATCTGGTTTTGGTATCAGGATAATGCTAGCCCCATAAAATGAGTTTGGAAAATTTCCCTCCTCTTCTATATTTTGGAAGAGTTTGAGAGGAATTGATAATGTTTCTTTTCAATCTTTCTTTGAATGTTTGATAGATATCACCAGTGAAGCCATCTGGTCCTGGATTTTTGTTTGTTGGGATGTTTTTGATTACTGTTTCTCCTTACTAGTAATCAGTCCATTCAGATTTTGGGTTTCTTCATGATTCAGTCTTCATACGTTGTACGTTTCTAGGAATTTAACCATTTTTTCTAGGCTGTGCAATTTGTTAAAGTATAATTGTTTATAGTAGTGTCTTATGATCCTTTGTATTTCTGTGATAACAGTTATAGTATCTCCTCTTTCACTTCTGATTTTATTTGAGTCCTCTTTCTTTCTTGGTCATCTAGGTAAATGACTTACAGGTTCTTAAATAGCTATCATTAAATTTAATTATGTTTTATAGTGTGTTATGAATTTATTTCAGGGAATTGTTAGGGAATTGTCTCTATTAGAGAGAGAGAGGAAAAAAAAAAGAAAACCCTTTTAACATTCACGACTTGTAGGAGTTCTTAAATCTTCTGGATGAAAAAAATATGCCATTGTGGCATTACCTTCCTTTTGGTATTCTGGTAGTTCTGATAAGTAAGAAAGGAAGCAACGTGTTAATGGGAAGATCAATGAACTAGCAGTCAGGGATTCTGGTTTCTAGTTTTGGCTGTGCCATTTACTCAAAGCCTCATTGTGGACAAGTCTCAACTGCTTTGCACTTAAGTTTCTTGAGCTGTAAAATGAGAGGACTGGGCAGTGTCTCAAAGGACACTTACAGCCAAACTAATTTATGACACAGGGAGTTTGGCCAAGCCTGGATCAAACTTTTATTATAATAAAGAATGAATTCATGAAGCAGAAACATTCAATAAGTGAGAAAAGAGAGCTTGCCATCTTTATTTGCAACCAGGACAGATACAGTGTGTTTCCTGTCCTTTCCACAAGTAGCCATGGGAAGGGAGGGGTTGGTGGGGGAAGGATAGGAACAGGATGTCCTTCCCTGACATGTCAATAACCAGCCTAAATTTTTAAATTTTTTTCACGACCATCACATCTGATATTCCAGAAATCCATCCCACAAAAGAATTACTAATAACTTGTTATGAGGACAAGATAAGTGCTTCATTTCACTTTCATTTGTTAATTTTTTTTCAGGTGCCTTCCTTTCATTATTGTTGTACTGTGAATTTATAGTGGCATAATTTCAGAGACTTTGAAGGATAATATTTACGAGAAACCCTTGAAAGGACTTCGGTGTCTTTGGTAGGCTAATATTGCTGTGGGTTTGCAGGTGAACCGCGACAGCAACTGGAACTGGGACAGGGGGGAAGGGAGAAGTACCTGGATACCTAAGACTTCTGGGGAAGAGAAAGGGACTTTGTTCTTTCAGGTGGTGTTGATTTAAGGCGCTGTGAGAATTGATTATATACTTGCCAATCTCCCTTTGATGACAGGAACTGTGTCATTTATCTTTATATCCCCAGCGACAGAAATAACTGACAATCAAATATTTGTTGAGTGGAACTGAGTAAAAACTACGCGGGAAGAGGTACGAAAAAGGAGACCGAAATAGCAGTCTTGGATATCTGAAAGTTCACAGGATTTGGATCTTCTGCAAGACTGACGGCAAGAGAAAGGGACTTGAGGCGTAGCGGGGTTTCAGAAGAGAAGCCAACAACCCAGAATTTAGAAGCCGAAAGGGGATTAGTCTAGGAGAGGTGATCAGAGCTCCTTATTAGTGAAAACTGATCAGGCAACAGGTTTGAACCCCCAAGAGAAAAAGAAAGGGAGGAGAGACAGCGATAAGCAGATTGCCAAAACTGAGGGGTGCCTGTGGCCAGAGAAACACTGAAGTTGGAGCCAAAGGGAAAGGGTTGAGTTCCAACCAGCTGGAGGATCCAGGTCCGGGAGCCTAACCGCCGAACTTCGGTTTGAGCTCGCTTCTTAACAGAGCTACCAGGAAGCCCTCAAAGATGTGCAGCTCGGGCTGGTATCTTGGCGCGACAACTTCCGTGTGTGTGTGTGTGTGTGTGTGTGTGTGTGCGTGCGTGTGTGTGTCTGTGTGCAACAGGGCGCGCCGCCCGAGAACTTCCGTGTGCGAGAGGGACTGGCGCACTGCCAGCCTGCGCTCGCCCGGCGGCTGAGGAAACCCGCGCTCCCGGCCCAGCCGGCCCCCACCGCCGCGGGCAGGGGCGGGCCGGGGCGGACCAGGGGGCGGAGCTGCGGCCGCGCCTTAGCTGCGGGCAGCCCCACAGGCCGCCGCGGCCGCGCTTGTCGACGCCACGCCCCGCAACTACATTTCCCAGCAAGCCGCGGGCCGCCCGCGCGCCGCAGTTGACCCATTTCCCGGCCCGTCCCGGGCTCGGCCGGCCCCCGCGCCCAGGCGGCTGCTCCCTGCTGACTGGGGTGTGGGCGGGGAGCGGCGGAGGCAGGAGGAGGCGCTGCTGGCCGCCGCCGTTGCCTCCGCTGCTGGGCGCCTGGGCAGCTCCCGGGGTTTCTGCGGCCGCCATGGACGAGCAGGCGGGTCCCGGTGTCTTCTTCAGCAACAATCACCCAGGCGCCGGCGGTGCCAAGGGTCTCGGGCCTCTGGCGGAGGCTGCCGCGGCCGGCGACGGGGCGGCTGCGGCGGGGGCGGCGCGAGCCCAATACAGCCTCCCTGGGATCCTGCACTTCCTGCAGCATGAGTGGGCCCGCTTCGAGGTTGAGAGAGCTCAGTGGGAGGTAGAGCGGGCGGAGCTGCAGGTAAAGACCCTCCCGGCCGGGCCCTCTTCATCCCGCCTCTTCGGTCCCTTCCGCCCCGCCCAGGACCCTTCCTCCTCCCCACCCTTCAGCCCCCGCTCGTCCCCTCCCCCTTTGCTCTGCCCATCCCATCCAGAACCGCGTCCCTTTACCCCCTTCACCTTTGCCTTTCGCTGACCCCACTTCCTTGACCCGGGTTCCCACTCCCGCCCTTGAAGCGTTGTTTACCCTCCCCGCTCCTTTTCGTCTGCTCCTTCCCACTCTTAACTCAGTCTCTTTTCAACTCTTTTGCCGTCCCACATTTTAGGTCGTCCCTTTCAGTTTACTAATAGGGCTGACAGTAGTTGTGAGAGACGTCGAGCAAATCATCCTCTGCCTTAGTAACATCGTAGGTGTCTAGAGATGTTCCCTGCGAAAGGTATTGGCTCCTCTCTCTGAAAGGAAGATGATTAAGACAGAAGTTGTGTCCGTGGGGCCTTGAGTTCAGGCGAGAAGCTGATGTTGAGCGAAAGTATTATTAGGAATATGAGCTCCTTTTTGATATATGTAAATGCTTTTTTCTCTTTCCTCTTCCTTACCCCCTCCCGCGTTTCTTTTAGGTATTTCAGATTCATGGACTTTGAATGAAGGACCTAGATGATCACAGTCAGGTGATGGTTCAGAGATGGTTTCCTGTTCTCAGAATCTGAAACTTCCCAAGGGTTAATTTCATGTCCAGTGTTTTGTGAGGTTGATTTGAACTTTGAAAGGAACTAAAAGGGACTTTAAAGTTGGTTACATTTCCTTGCATAATCTGCGAGATAAAGTATATCCAGGAAGGAGCTGTTGTGGGCTCTTAGAAGAAAGTGAGGCTGATCCTTTACTAGCCATTCTGGATTGCTAAGTAGGTTTCAGTGGCTGTTCTTAAAACTTGCAAGGCACACACCAATTTCACTAGGAACTGAGTCGCTGTGCCTTTCTGTTTTACTGGCTAATCCTGTATGCTCATGAAATCTGAGTATAGTTTTGGTTGGTAAAACACTTGAAATTAAAATGCTACCCAGTGTGTCACTTTTTTTGGTAACGTGTATTTTCTTTGGCACTTAAAAAAAGAGGAGGAGAAATCTGTTAACTAGAATCATGTGCTGGAACAGGGTGCTTTGGCATAGTGGAAGTGGCTGTGGAAAGAGGGAGTAGACAGCCTTATAGTACGGCCTGTGCTTGCTGCTAGCTCTGACCTTGAGGAAATCCTTTCGCCTCTCTGAACTTCATTTTCATCTTTTATAATTCAGTACATTTATTGAGTGCCTGCTGTGTGCCTTCAGGCCCTGGGATTAACAAAACCGACAGCAACTCTGCCCTCATAGAGCTTACATTTTAGTTGGCAAACAGTCAGCAGATGCAAGTATATAATATACTGGACCATAGTGGCAACTTGGGTGAGAAAAATAAATCAGGTACAGGAATAGAGTATGATAGGGGGAGCTATTTTATTTTAGATGTGGTGTTTGAGGAAGGCCTCTGGGAGGAGTTCAATGAAGCCAGGCATGACCCATAGTTATTAAAATTTTTTCTCCCTCTCTATTTCTACAGTTGTGTGTTTATATTCTGTGGCAACTTTTTTTTATTCCTACTGTCATGTACCTCAGTATCTAGTATATAGATATTTGTAATTTTTTTCAAAATAAATCTGATCATATCTGTATAAATAGCAAGCATACTTAAATGCTTCATTCAGATTTATTAGTAATTCACTTTATTAGCATTGCATTCTGTAAGTGAGCTTGTGGATTTCAGACTTCAAGGAAGTGTGAAAGGCAGGCTTTAACTTTAAGGCTGTTCAGGTGTGGAGAGTGATTTTTTTTTTTTTTTTTTGGAGAGTGATTTTTGTATGTGACTGCTTAAATTTTAATTTCCAGTTTAGGGAAGGTGAGTCACACTAGTTGGATCAAAAAACAGACAAGATAATTTTTCCCTTGTTACTTGTGGAGGTTTGGGAACTTCCAGCTCATCTCACCTCTTGTCGGATCTCCCAGTGTTCCCCCTCCACTCCTCCATTTCAACTTCCAGTTTACCTGTAATTAATTGTAGTCACTCTTCATTTTTACACACAAACACACACACGCATGTGTGCTTTTGAATCATTTCATCATCATTAAATTTGAACATATCCCTTCATTTTTCTTTTGCTGTTGGAATTTTTCTAGAAAGATGATAGGAAGTAAGAGTTGAAAGAATGATGATGAAATTTGGATCAGTTGGCATCCCCCTTTTGATTTTTGAATCACTTCTCAGTCATTAACACCGAAGTCAACACCGAAGTCAAATTAGACTTTAAGATTACGTCTAATTTGCCCCTTCAGGAACCTGTCAGTCCTGCTCTTTCGGGTTGCCAGGGCAGAGTTGTGCAAGGCAGTCCAAGCTCTCATCTACCTGGCTTGCCTTTCTACTTCCTCCCTTCTTCAGGTCTTGGGAAGAAGGAACCAGCTACGTTGTGCTGCAAACTTGTCATCCCCCCTCCCCTCCTTGCCCATCTTGGTTTAAGTAGAATTCTCTTTATTTTTGATAATCTCCCTCTCTCCCACCTCATTACCACTATTCAGATGAGAATAGGTAATTCATGGGAAAAGAATGGTTTGGATTATTACTGAGCTTTACATCTGTGAAAGGAAGTGGAGTTGGAATATTAATCATAACATTTGAGAGAATTTTCTTTACGTGAGATTTTGAGCTAGATGACCTCAAAAGAACATGTAGTCTACTTGGAGTGATAGTATAAGCAAGATGCAGAAAAACCAGTATTTATCACACTGAGGGCTTAAATTTTCTTAGAATAGTGTAACAGAGGAGAGCTAGAAGTGAATGGGGAGAGTAGCAGTAAGAAAGAACTTCATGAGGTAGTGAGAACCTATTTCAAATTTATTGACTTAACAGAAAGCAAGCATGTAAATAAAAACTAAAATTTATTGGCCCTAGATTTTGGGATGTGTGTGTAGTAGGGGAGGCTCAGCTGTTCACCTGCAAATGTAAAAAAAGTGAAAAAATTGTGAAAAAAGTGATATGATTGAGTAGCTTAGGGCATGTGGGATAGAGACCGTATACTGGAGTGTTTATTTTGTTTTATTTTTTTTAAATTATTATTTATTTATTTGACAGAGATCACAAGTAGGCAGAGAGAGAGAGAGAGAGGAGGAAGCAGGCTCCCTGCTGAGCAGAAAGCCCAATGCGGGGCTCCATCCCAGGACCCTGAGATCATGACCCGAGCCAAAGGCAGAGGCTTAACCCACTGAGCCACGCAGGTGCCCCAACTGGAGTGTTTATTAATCTGGATTTTGGCATTATTGATTTATATCTTCATTCAACAAATGTTTATCTGTCACGCGCTTTATGCTAGCTCCTATTATACGCCCTGGAGAAACAAGAATGATTAAAATAGATCATTCCTTCATGAAGCTTAAATTCTGGAGAAAGACAGACATACATACCTATACATAAAATGTTAGAAGGTAGCAGGCACCATGATAACGTGTTATAAGTGGGATATGAAATGATTGAGAGGGTGAAGTGGGGAAGAAAGGCTTAACTGGTGAGATGTCATTTGAGCAAGACTTGAAAAGGTGAAAGTAAGGAAAGAGTGTTCTAGGCTTAGAGAACAGTGTTGGGGTGGGGGGAAGAATGCTTGGAATGTTTGAGGAATAATGAGGCACATGTGGCTAGAGTGGAGGAGATGAATAGAAGAAATGTCAGAGGTACTGGGTCTTGCCCATTGTAAGGATCTTAGGTTTTACCTCTGCAGGATGGGCAACTATTGAAATGTTTCGAGCAAAGGAACAGCACCATCTTTAAAAGGAACCTTTTGCAAGGCTTTAGAATACACTTAGAGGGGAAGACAAGAGTAAAAGAGTCAGGGAGCCTAGGTTGGGGGCTATTTTAATAACCCGGGCTAGAAATGAACTTAGGTGGTAGTGATGAGGTAGGTGAATATATATTTTGATACATATTCAAAGTATCAAAATGGATTCTGAACACATTTTTGAGGGTAGAAACAATAGGATGTGCTGAAGAATAGAATGAGGAAAAGAGGAGTCATGTATGAATCAATTATTTTGACTGAGTAGCTTCATAGGACTGTTGAGATTTACTGAGCATTTAGATGACTACAGCACTTAAAATGACAGTTTATTTTGTATTACAACTATTATTTACAATTATGGTGAGAGACAACATGGCATAAACCTGTTTTAAATCTTTTCTCTAAGACTTACTACTTTATGGCAAACATGGCAAACAAATTCTGACCTTTGAGAATCTTAGTTTCCTGAGGTATAAGGTGAGAATAATAAACTACCTTGTGAGGGTTAAATGAGATGTTTTAAAATACCTCACAGAGGCTGACACATAACACAAAGTAAATGCTGAATGAATAAAAGGTAGCAACTACTTGATGTTTAATTTTCAGTCTTTTTTATGTCCTTGTCTCCAAAGAAAAGCATCGTCTTTAGTTGTGAACTCTTTTAAGGCTAGAGCATGTAAGTACCATCCTGGACCAGGCAGTCTAATATTCCAGGTGTGATGGTGGCGCTAAGGGACATTTCATAGGAGTGAATCGTTGCCTTCACTGTCAGCCTTACAACACTGATTATATACTTTGCGTATATTTGCTTTCTTTATAACTCAGTGTGGGTCTGTTATCTTGGAATTTGTGTAAATTTTTCTGAGTGTGTTTATCTTAATCTTGCATGATATCTTGGGTAACGAATCATATACATTTACTAACCACTCTATAAAACTAATCTTCGGTTTTATTCGGGTCTGTAAAAACCATTTCCTTTGAACTTGGAGCAGGTGAACCCCATTGTAGTATGGTATAATTTTGTAAACAGTATCATTTTTCACTCTATTTATAGCCTTGATAATTTTATAACCTTTAATTATATTTTAGAAAGATTGTAGAGGTTTTACTCTTTTAAAAACATATACTACTGTTTGTCACTTTAGTTCAGTATTTCTCAGCTTCACCTCAATCTGAGAATAATCTGGGGAACTTCTTTTTTTTTTTAAAGATTTTATTTATTTATTTGACAGACAGAGACCACAAGTATGCAGAGAGGCAGGCAGAGAGAGAGAGGAGGAAGCAGGCTCACTGCTGATCAGAGAGCCTGATGTGGGGCTCGATCCCAGGACCCTGAGATCATGACCTGAGCCGAAGGCAGAGGCTTAACCCACTGAGCCACCCAGGTGCCCCAATCTGGGGGAACTTCTAAAAGTATTCATTCCCTGGACTCTACCTCAGACCCATTAAATCAGAATCTTAGGATTTAGGGTTGCTGGTATTAGTATTTTTTTGAGCTCCCGGTAGTTGTTATATGCAACAAGGATTGAGAACCACTGCTTAAGTTGTTCGTTTCTGATTTTACATGTATAGTTTGATGATTTTCACAAATGTGTTAGTATTCCAGATATGGATGGCTTTTTATAGAATTTGAAATATAATTTCTATTATTCTTTTTGATGATAGCTAGCATTTTATTTTTAGCCAGTAGAATATTTTAACTTGATTCACCTCCCTCTGACTGAGAGATAATTTTGAGCTGGAATGAACTTTGGAGAAAACCAGCTGCAACTTTCTTTTGCAGGTAAAGTGAAGCTCACAGAGAGGTTGAATGACCGAGAATAAAGTAGGCTTTATACAAGCTGTCCCTTAAATCTCCAGATACCTTTACAGTTGTTTTTAAGTCCTTTCAAATACATTATTTTACTTGGTCCTTAGAACTTTCTGAGATAATCAGTCACACTAATGCTAATCATTTTCCTATTTAAAACAACAGACATGGAGATTTTACTCTGTTTTACTGTTTTCTAGCTTATTTTATTGGTTACATTTAATACTGTGTCTTGACTTTGGTGTTCTATAGTTTTATTATGATGTATCGGGGTATAGATTTCTTTTTGTATGTGACTTTGTTAGGCTCCTTGAAAAATCTGCAAAATCCACCATCATTATCTCTTTAGATTTCTATTCTATCCAGTTAGCTTTTCTTTTGGATCTCTGATTACATGTACCTTAGACCTTCTTTATCTATTTATTCTTATTTATCTTCCTATCCATTAATTTTCTCTTCAGTTGAATCTAATCTTTTAAAGCCATCCAATGAGTTTGTAATTTTGATTATTATTGAAGTTCAGTTTGGTTCCTTTTTGAATCTGCTGGATCTTTTCTTAATAGTTTCCTGCTCCGTGAAGATATTTTCAGGTTGTTTTTTACTCCTTTTTTTTTTTTTTTTTTAAGATTTTATTTATTTATTTATTTTAGAGAGAGTATGTATGTGGGTGGGGTGGAGGGGGGTTGGCAGGAGAGGGGCAGAGGGAGACAGAGAGGAAAGGATCTCAAGCAGACACTGTGCTGAGAGTGGAGTCAGGCATGGGACTACATCTCAGGACTAGTCCCTGAGATCATGACCTGAGCTGAAACCCAGAGTCAGACACTTAACTGACTGAGCCACCCAGGTGCCCCAAGTCCTCTTTTGTTCTTTAAACGTAGTAAGTATAGTTACTTCATAGTTGGTATCTCTGTACTTCCTATATGTGAGGTCTTAGAGATACCTTTTTTGTGATTTCTTGTTTCTTGTTCATGATGACTTCTTTGTATGGATAGTTACCTTTGTGTAACTGCTCACTGTCTTGAAGATGTTTAAGACTAAACTGAGGTCTCAAGTAAAGGTATCATTTTCAGAAGTTCTTTGCATTTGCTTCTGGTAGGTTTGGAGGCATCCAGAACCATTTAAAAGAAATTAAACCATTTAAAATAAATCCAGGGGCGCCTGGGTGGCTCAGTGGGTTAAGCCGCTGCCTTCGGCTCAGGTCATGATCTCAGGGTCCTGGGATCGAGTCCCGCATCGGGCTCTCTGCTCAACAGGAAGCCTGCTTCCCTTCCTCTCTCTCTGCCTGCCTCTCTGCCTACTTGTGATCTCTGTCTGTCAAATAAATAAATAAAATCTTTAAAAAAAAAAAATAAAATAAATCCAGAACCATTTAAAATAAATTCATTGCTTGAATTTGGACCACGCTCCTTATGCAGATTTTGGGTGCAAATACATTTGAGGGCCATTGTACTTCACCTTGGCCTTGAAGGTATAAGCCCCTTAGGTCTTAGCTAAATGTGGGACACATCACCTGTTAGACTTTTCACTCTGGGTGGTCCTGGTCTTTGATATTTGCCGTTTGGGTCCTGTAAAGCTGTCCAAACTAAGGTTCAGGTTTGTTCTGATTGGCTAGTACCCAAAGGGCAAAGTGGCACTTGTTCTCTTACCTCACTCAGTATTCATTTTCCCTTCAATTTTGGCCAAATAATTCCTTACTTCTTATCAGCTTTGTCTTTTAGATGAGCGTGAAAATATTTTGTCCAGAATTTTTAGCTGTTTTTAGTAGAAGAGTTAATTCAGGATGTTATTATTGGAAACTGAATTATCTTCCTTTCAAAAACTGATAAATACAAATGGCCCAGTAATTATCTGGGGAGAAATATCATTGATAATATTTTCAAGTAAGAGATGTCCTTATTTAGCCCTAAACTTTATTTACTATCTAAGTCTACTTTTCTTTGAGTTCCAGTGGTAGGAGAGGAGACTACAGCTTCTCTCCAAAATCTTGGTAATATAAGCAAAATTTAAAACAAACCCCTTTACTAATCAGTCTTTGAAAGGTGTTTGGAAGTCCAAATAATTTGGACTGATTTCCCTTTGTCAGCAGCTTATTATCTACTTGATGTCAGCCATACTTTCAGATTTATGAATGTTATTAATGGTATCTAGGTTTCAATTCTGGGCCATTAGAAATAAACATGCCCTTGGGATCTTTGGAGTTTCTTGCTTTGGTGGTCCATTTCACAAAACAGTCTGTTGTCTATCATAATGTGGCTATGGGAAGTATGGGCCTTAACTCCATCATTTCCAGTATAATTTTTCTGGGCCTCATCTTTGTAAATTGTGAGTTCTTATATACCCACCAAACAAGACTAGTGGTAATTTTAAAATGATCAAGTATGCGAAGTATGGGACCCATAAGAGATGTCTAATAAATGGTTTGCTCTTGCTGGTTGAGATTTCTATGGAGAGAATGCTTTCAATTGTATTATTTATTTAAATTAAATTTTAGAAGCCACGATCTGGTTTAAGTGATCCATTTGGCACATAGTGGCTACTTACGTTATCTTTTCTCTGTTAGTAGTGGTTTAAGGACAATGAATTGACAGTATTGGAAGACGGGGCAGGCCAGAGATGTGTAGTAATAGGTGGTAATAACTTGTAAGCACTGAGGACTAGACAGGAATAGAGGAAACTTGGAGTTCAGAAGAGAAACCTGAGGCAAGAGAGAAGCTGGGGAAGAAGGTAGAAGAAAAGAGACAGAGAAGGGAGCAGGGGGTGGGCTGAGCAGACAGACAGGAGGGAGAAACTGCACACATGAACTTGTTCTTAGTTCCCAGAGTATGTATTGTCTGTAGTCTTCATTTTAACACTTGCAGAATTCTGGAGCTGACAAGGAAAGACACACACAACACACACACACACCCCGCCAATCTCCACTCTCAATTTTCTGTTCCCTTCATTAGGCTAAGAATATTTTACCTCCTGAGGGACCTTAGAACCTCAGTAGTCTCATCCTTTGTTTTATCAGTGAGGGCCACTGGAGTGAGTTGTCTTAGATCACACTGTGAGTTGGTGGAGATTTAGTTTAGAACCCAGGAGTCCTACTTCCCTGGCCTAGGCATTGTTCTCCATACCACATCATCTCCTTTTACTGGTTCCTCACTCTGTGTAGCTGCTTCTGATTGAAGTAGCCAAGTGAGTTATAATATTTAGATGATTAATAATGTAACTGTCATAATGTAAATTCTTCTGACATATTTCAAACTTTTCTTCAAGTAGAACCTAGTGAAATGAATATATTTTATATAAATATATAAAATTTTATATAAATTTATATAAATTTTTATATATTTATATATTTTAAGGGGTTCAGGAAAGTCTTCAACAATTTGTGTTCCTCAAGAGTGTTAAACATTGTGTCACTCTAGTTTCTTTTAATAATTTTATTTTTGTATAGGGAATACTGACATAAAATGTTTATTTCTTTAAAAAACTTTGCAAATTTGGATATTTTTCAGCTTGTTCTGATGATAGCCTAATTAAGTTCTGTGTGTGTGTGTGTGTGTGTGTGTGTGTGTATTTTTTAAACTATATTTAGTATTTATTGACCACATATCACCTTTTGTGTAGTGCTTTGGATTTTAGGTCATTCTCAGCCTTACGTATGCTGTTCGAACAGAATAACATGTCAACCATGTATTTGCTGTTATGCGTTAAGGTATTTGAAGAAATAAAATCACTTTCTTTGGCAGATGTAATGCTGTTTAACCCTTATTACAAAAGTACCTTATCTGAACAAGATGATGGAATATTATAAATGATTGATATGTAAGAAGGAAAATTTATTGTAGAGTTGACTAGAAGCAGTATGGCACAAGGCAAAATGAGTTTGTTTGTTTGTTTGTTTGTTTTAGGTAAGATTGAGAGAAAAGTAAGGGAGTAGAAGCCCTGGAATTAGGGGGAGTGTTGGGAAATATTGAATAGGGTGTGGGTGGAATAGGTATTTGGGTGTGGCAAATAGGTTCTTGAGGTAACTTGCACTATAGAGATCTAAGGAAAGGGCCAAGGGAGTGTTAGACACAGGTTCCATTAGCACTCATTTACATGGGACAGAAATTGGATCCAATACCAGCATATCTAGTTAGGAAAAATAAACAAGATGTCAGATTCCATGAGGATGATACCAATTTCACATGATGGAAAATTGCAGCCCAGTCTGAGACTTGTTCTCTTTTTTTTTTTTTTAATTTGTTTGTATTTCCTAAATGAGAAGATTAAGCAGTCAGTAAAGGAGCCAAATTATATGCATAACCAAAACCTGCTCCTGAGGAATGTGGGTTTATATAAAGCTAAAAGGGAACAAGGAGGAGCCTAGAGATCTGGGTCAGTACATTTACTGAAACTTTAAAGAGTAGTTAGCTGGGAAAGATGGTACCATGATCCCAGTACTTGAACCCAGTACTTTATCTTGTTTCCTTTGCTCCTTTACCCTCCAAAAATAATAATAGTTTTGTTGTTATTGTTGTTGTTGTTGAGCTCTTACCATGTGCTGGGTACAGTGCAGAGCACTTTACGTGTGTAATCTATTTTAATCTTCGCAAAGCTCTTTGTGGTAGGTATTAATGCTTATCCCCTAATTCATAGATGAAAGAGAATAATTTCCCGTAAGAAAAGTTTGAGTGATGGTCCTGGGCATGGCAAATGGAAGGAAATATTTTGACATTTTTCTTTTTCTTTAATGCTTCTGAGTTAATGCACAGGGTTGGGATATTTTCCCTTTCTTGTCTGCCTGGTGTATATCCCATCCTCTTCCAAGATTCAGTTTACCTTCTTTGGGAAACCTCTCTGACCTCTCGACATAGTGAAGCTTCATGCTCCCCTAAAAGCTTGTATGTGTGAGACAGAAACACCATCCTGACCAGTTGTTGGGCAGTTAATCTGGTTGAAATGATACCAACTCATTTAAGTTAAAAATATAGAAAGCTTGCTAGACCAAGCCCACCTGCCACCTTCACCTTTTTTTTTTTTTTTTTAAGAATGCTGATTGGAGTTGTGTGTTGTCTTTCTTGAATAAGTTACAATTATAATGCATTGCTTGTGATTTCTGGTTTTGGTTTTCCTCAAGTAAAGTATACAATACAGAATCATGGCTTTTTATGACTTTTCCCTATTCTTTTATAGTTGTTTCACTCACATTTAATTCGACAGCAGTATTTTTCATAGGTCTCCTTGTTGTCTTGTCTTTCCAAAGCATTCAACTTAGTCTTTCTTCTTCATACCTGTATTTTATTGGTTTATGTAATGTTTAATTGAATTATCTAATCAAAGCAACAGTGCAACTGACATAAACAGGTTTGGGAGGAAACCAAGTTGACTCTTAGTGAGCTTATACAATTGGACTGAGATAACCGCAGTGGATGGTGAACTGTAAAGAAGAACATACTCCAGCTGTGAATATTTAATGTGCCCTGGGCATTGGACAGTGTTTTTACAAAGGGACTGAAGAATACTGGTTAATCCAGAAGTTTGGTTAAGAGAGGATTAGTGGTGAGACCTTCTGTGTCTCAGTTATACAGCCTATCTCATACTTTGCGTATTTGTTTCCTCACTAGGTTCTGAGTCACTTAAGGGTGTTTTTATTTCCCCAAGATCCAGCAGTTACTGGCACATAGTTGCTGCTTAATAAATGGTTCTTAAATAAATGTTAGTGAATATATATTAAATATATGTGTTTGAATATGTATGTCATGTCTCTTAGCCAAAGTTTGGCCATGAGGGCAGGTCCTGTGTCTGAGACATCTTTGATATTTTACAGTGATTGTCATACATTGCATGAGTGTACTATATATGGTGGTATGCAGGGGAGCAGTGTATCTGTCCCTCTTGCTGCTAGCCTTAAGACCTCCCCTGGAAAGAGCCTTTGAGAGCAAGGAGTATCTGTGTTTGGTTGTGTAGAGCATTGCCTGGGCCCTGCCAAGTCATTCTGACAGAGCTCATTTTAGGGATGCCACTGGCTTCTTAATTGCAGCTTGATGTTAGCAGCAGCAAATGGTGCTTGGGTCTTGGTAGTTGTGAGTGTAGGTTTGTTTTCTTCTCCCTTGGTGTGTTAAACACTGACTGCCAGGAATTGTCTTTGGCATCATGTCCTGAAAAGTCTTTTCAAACAGCAGGGTCAGATAACATTTTTTGTTCTTTTCTAAAACCCACACCTTCACATTTTATACATATTCCTTATTCTTCTAAATAGAAAATGAATTGAGTATTTTTTTCCTGTGAAGATAAATCTGGCTTTAAATAAACTATCCAGTTTTCATTACTTTGTATTCTCCCTTTCCAATTTTGTTTACAGTTGCATTACTAATATATTTTGATCTTAAACCTTTTGGAACTCTATTATTTTTAATAAAACAGAAATGCCCCAGTTTTCCAGAATTTAGAATTAAAATTCTGACGTTTTTATCCCCAAGCCTGCTTCTTTTCATCAAAAATTATTTTCGTTTCCCAGATCCTTATAGCTAGTCAAGTAAGTGAGATTGAGCACAAAAAGGCTAGTGTATGGAAATACCAAAGTTGCCAAAGCCTCATAGAAAATATGTTGTGGATGAACAGTGGAAAACAAGCAGATATAGTTCCAGGTCACATAGAGTTTATAATCCAGTAATAATTCTTAACTTTAGATAGACCTGAGTCCATTATGCCAGTGGTGGTATCCACTGTGGCAGTGCTTTTAGCTTTTCCCATTTAAAAACCAACCAAACCAATACCGACAACAAAAGAAACCCCTTTCTCAGCTCTTTTATCTGTTGGTACTGTCATCCTATTTGTTCTCTTTCATTTCATTGTTAATTTCTCTGTACAGGCTGCATTTAGTACCTTTGGTTTTCTACTAGTCTCATTTTCTTCCCTCTCAGTTTCTTTGTTCTCTTTCTCTCTTTTGGGTTACTTATTTCACCGTTCAGATACTTGTTTGTCAGATTAGATTGTTTTGTTTTTACTTTCGAGCAGTTTCTCTATGATTTGAATCTTCTCACTCTAGTTGATTCTTTTTATGTATAGATAGATGCCTTTTAAAATTATATCTCTAGGTAGTGCTGATATTTTTCTAGTTACAATTCTATATGTCTAATTTCTTGCTGATGTCACCTGGATGACCTGCTATAACTTGAAACTCACTTTGCCTTTCTTTCTTAATTATTTTTTTTAAGGTTTTATTTATTTATTTATTTGACAGACAGAGATCACAAGCAGGCAGAGAGAGAGGAGGAAGGAAGCAGGCTCCCCACTGAGCAGAGAGCCCGATGTGGGGTTCGATCCCAGGACCCTGTGATCATGACCTGAGCTGAAGGCAGAGGCTTAACCCACTGAGCCCCCCAGGCACCCTCACTCAGCCTTTCTAAAATCCTTCTCCCAAACCAAGTTGCCTCTCCTCCCCTTACCCAGCCCCTAATTTACCCTTTCTAGATGTCTAGATTCAGCTTTGAGTCAGTGTTTCATTCTCTCATCCTCACTCTCCCAGCCATGCATCTGGTTTTGTAAACTATTTAATATCTTAGATTCATTTTTAATCATTTAATTTTTAATACTTTTGTTAACTTGGTTCAGATCCTCATCATCTCATATCTGGGTGACTGCAGTAGGGGGCTTCTTAATTTTTTACCTCTAGTCTCTCCCTTGGCCAAGGTATTATACACAGTATTTCCTCATAAGCTTCTAAAAATAATGATTTGCTCAAGATATATATATTTTTTCTTTTTGCCTGTGGTAGGTTTCAAATCTCTTCCATGATTAGACTATTATATTTTCTACCTGTTAGAATACTCTTTCTAAACCAACTAAGTTTAATCTTGCTTTGCACATAAGTCATGTTTACTTTTTTTTTTTAATCATTGCTCAGAAAGTTTTCATCATTCTGAAATAATCTTTCGCCACCTTATAATTTGTATTATTCTTTCAGATTTACATAGTCTTTATTCAAATTTAGCTTAAGTCCCATTTTCAACATGAAGAGATTTTGGTTTAGGTTTTGATTGTTACTTTTTTAGTACTTGCTTTTGTCATTTAACACTTAGGGTGTTCCATCTTTTACTGTTTACTTGCTTTTTATGAATCTGTTCAGTTAATTTACGAATATTTATTGGACATCTACTACATGCAAGTGACTGTTCTAGGTTTTAGGGATATAGCAGTCAATAGCATAGATAGTCTGTGTCTTGGAACTTTAGCAACTTCCTCTGTATCTTATTACTTTTTAAATTCTAACACCTATCATAGTACGTGTTAACATTATGTGTTAATAATGATACTATTAAAATTGAGTTCAAATTTGCAAGAAGGAGCCCCTGACTAATAATACAGAAAAAAATCCTGTCTTGCTGTTGACCAAAAAACATTGATAATTATAGAGAAAGGGATAATTATTCTGGAGGGTGAGGATATCATTTGGAAGGTGGCTATATTGTCTTGAATTCAATGATAAGTTTTTAAAAATTAGCCAAAATAATACTGCCTTGGCAGATACTAATTGAACTGTATACCATTAGTTTCCCCTGCAAATAAACAGAATGCAAATAAATAGCAAGTTAAAGCAATACTCATTGTCTTGGGATCAGGACTTACTAAGTTTTGTTTTCCACATACCATCTTCAGTTCCATATAATCCCAGGATGTTAAACTCTTTCCCTGTATAGTTGAGGAAACTGAGTCTCAGAAAAGTTAAATAACTTTAATAGGATCACACAGATTAGTGAGAGAACCAGGAGTAGGAATTTCCCAAATCCCATACCAAAGAACATTGAATATTTATACAGTACAGTTCAGTAATTGATGTGTATGGTTCTGATCCTGAGTTACCAAGAAAAATTATGTCCCCTGCCTTTTTTTTCAAAATGAAAGCAGAAACTTAGTGATCTTTAAAATTCAGTATACATCAAAGCTTAAATGATTTATCTCAGTTATTTCTTATGTGTGTTTAATGAGTCTTTCCTATTTTCCCTACTTTGTGTTCTCTTGTTTATTTGTTTGAATAAAAATGATTACCTTGATATTTTGACCTAATTTTTTATTTAAAAAATATTTGTTAATGAGGAAATGAGTATTTTATGATGTTTAAAAATCAGGTAGTTACTAATAAAAACTTGTTCTAACAAAGCTTGACTTTCCTAGTTAAGAAGTCTCTATTGATTTTTTTTATTAACATATAATGTCTTATTTGCCCCAGGGGTACAGGTCTGTGAATCATCAGTCTTTCACATTTCACAGCATTCACCATAGCACACACCCTCCCCAATGTCCATAACCCAGCCACACTATGCCTACACCCGACCTGCCCCCTCCCTGCAAACCTCAGTTTGTTTTGTGAGATTAAGTCTCTTATGGTTTTCCTCCTTCCCGCTCCATCTTGTTTCATTTTTTCCTTCCCTACCCTCTACAAGCCCTGCCCTGCCTCTGAAATTCCTCATATCAGAGAGATTATATGTTATCTTTCTCTGATTGGCTAAATTCGCTCAGCATAATACCCTCTAGTTACATCCACGTTGTTGCAGATGGCAAGATTTCATTTCTTTTGATGGCTGCATAGTGTCCCATTGTATATATATACCACATCTTCTTTATCCATTTGTCTGTTGGTGGATCTAGGTTCTTTCCATAGTTTGGCTATTGTGGACATTGCTGCTATAAACATTCGGGTGCACGTGCCCCTTCGGATCACTACATTTGTATCTTTAGGGTAAATACCCAGTAGTGCAATTGCTGGGTCGTAGGGTAGCTCTATTTTCAACTTTTTGAGGAACCTCCATGCTGTTTTCCAGAGTGGCTACACCAGCTTGCATTCCCACCAACAGTGTAGATGGGTTCCCCTTTCTCTGCATCTTTAGCAACACCTGCCGTTTCCTGACTGGTTATTTTAGCCATTCTGACTGGTGTGAGGTGGTATCTCACTGTGGTTTTGATTTGTATTTCCCTGATTCCTAGTGATGTGGAGCACTTTTTCACATGTCTCTTGGCCATCTGGATGTCTTCTTTGCAGAAATGTCTGTTCATGCCTTCTGCCCATTTCTTGATTGGATTATTTGTTCCTTGGGTATTGAGTTTGATAAGTTCTTTATAGATTTTGGATACTAACCCTTCATCTGATATGTCATTTGCAAATACCTTCTCCCATTCTGTCAGTTGTCTTTGGGTTTTGTTGACTGTTTCCTTTGCTGTGCAAAAGCTTTTGATCTTGATGAAGTCCCAATAGTTCATTTTTGCCCTTGCTTCCCTTGCCTTTGGCGATGTTTCTAGGAAAATGTTGCTGCGGCTGAGGTCGAAGAGGTTGCTACCTGTGTTCACCTCAAGGATTTTGATGGATTCCTATCTCACATTGAGGTCTTTCATCCATTTGGAGTCTATTTTTGTGTGTGGTGTAAGGAAATGGTCCAGTTTCATTTTTCTGCATGTGGCAGTCCAATTTTCCCAACACCATTTGTTGAAGAGACTTTTTTCCATTGGACATTCTTTCCTGCTCTGTCAAAGATTAGTTGACCATAGAGTTGAGGGTCTATTTCTGGGCTCTCTATTCTGTTCCATTGATCTATTTATCTGTTTATGTGCCAGTACCATATTGTCTTGATGATTACAGCTTTCTCATAGAGCTTGAAATCTGGAATTGTGATCCTGCCAACTTTGGTTTTCCTTTTCAGCATTCCTCTGGCTATTCAGGGTCTTTTCTGGTTCCATATAAATTTTAGGATTATTTGTTCCATTTCTTTGAAAAAAGTTGATCGTATTTTGATAGGGATTGCATTAAACATGTAGATTGCTTTAGGTAGCATAGACATTTTCACAATATTTTTCTTCCCAATCCATGAGCATGGAATGTTTTTCCATTTCTTTGTGTTTTCCTCAATTTCTTTCATGAGTACATTATAGTTTTCTGAGTACAGGTTCTTTGCCTCTTTGGTTAGGTTTATTCCTATGTATATTATGGTTCGGGGTGTAATTGTAAATGGGATCAACTCCTTAATTTCTCTTTCTTATGTCTTGCTGTTGGTATATAGAAATGCAACTGATTTCTGTGCATTGATTGTATACCTTACTCTTTACTGAGTTTCTATATGTGTTCTAGCACTTTTGGAGTGGAGTCTTTTGGGTTTTCCACATAAAGTATCATATTATCTGCAAAGAGTGAGAGTTTGACTTCTTCTTTGCCAATTTGGATGCCTTTAATTTCTTTTTGTTGTCTGATTGCTGAGGCTAGGACTTCTAGTACTATGTTGAATAGCAGTGGTGATAATGGACATCCCTGCTGTGTTCCAGACCTTAGGGGAAAAGGTCTCAGTTTTTCCCCATTGAGAATGATATTCACAGTGGGTTTTTCATAGATGGCTTTGATGATATTGAGGTATGTACCCTCTATCCCTACACTTTGTAGAGTTTTGATCAAGAAAGGATGCTGTACTTTGTCAAATGCTTTTTCAGCATCTGTTGAGAGTATCATATGGTTCTTATTCTTTCTTTTATTAATGTATTGTATCACATTAATTCATTTGCAGTTATTGAACCACCCTTGCAACCCAGTAATAAATCCCACTTGGTTGTGGTGAATAATCCTTTTAATGTACTGTTGGATCCTATTGGCTAGTATTTTGGTGAGAATTTTTGCATCTGTGTTCATTAGGGATATTGGTCTGTAATTCTCCTTTTTGATGGGAGGGGTCTTTGTCTGTTTTGGGATCAAGGTGATGCTGACTTCATAAAATGAGTTTGGAAGTTTTCCTTCCATTTCTATTTTTTGGAACAGTTTCAGGAGAATAGGTATTAATTCTTTCTTAAATGTTTTGTAGAATTCTCCTTTGAAGCCATCTGGCCCTGGGCTCTTGTTTGTTGGGAGATTTTTGATGACTGCTTCAATCTCCTTACTGGTTATGGGTCTGTTCAGGTTTTCTGTTTTTTCCTGGTTCAGTTTTGTTAGTTTATATGTCTCTAGGAATGCATCTGTTTCTTCCAGATTGTCAAATTTGCTGGCATATAGTTGCTTATAATATGTTCTTATAACTGTTTGTATTTCTTTGGTATTGGTTGTGATCTCTCCTCTTTCATTCATTTTATTGATTTGGGTCCTTTCTCTTTTCTTTTGATACATCTGGCCAGGGTTTTATCAATCTTATTAATTTCTTCAAAGAACCAGCTCCTAGTTTCATTGATTTGTTCTACTGTTCTTTTGGTTTCTATTTCATTGATTTCTGTTCTGATCTTCATTATTTCTTTTCTGCTGAGGGTTTTAGGCTTTATTTTTTGTTGTTTCTCCAGATCCTTTAGGTGTAGGGTTAGGTTGTGTACTTGAGACCTTAGTTGTATGTTGAGAAAGACTTGTATTGCTATATACATTCCTGTCAGGACTGCCTTTGCTATGTCCCAAAGATTTTGAACGGTTGTGTTTTCATTTTCATTTGTTTCCATGATTTTTTTTTCTTTTTATTAACATATAATGTCTTATTTGCCCCAGGGATACAGGTCTGTGTATCATCAGGCTTTCATATTTCACGGCACTCAGCATAGCACATACCCTCCCCAGTGTCTATAACCCAGCCACCCTATCTTTACCCCCGCACTCCCTAGCAACCCTTTACTTTGTTTTGTGAGATTAAGAGTTTCTTATGGTTTGTCTCCCTCCTGATCCCATCTTGGTTCATTTTTTCCTTCCCTACCCCCAACAACCCTCTGCCCTGCCTCTCAAATTCCTCATATCAGAGAGATCATATGATAATTATCTTTCTCTGATTGACTTATTTTGCTCAGCATAATACCCTCTAGTTCCATTTATGTTCTTGCAAATGGCAAGATTTCATTTCTTTTGATGGCTGCATAGTATCCCATTGTATTTATATACCACATCTTCTTTATCCATTCATTTATTGATGGACATCTAGGTTCTTTCCATAGTTTGGCTATTGTGGACACTGCTGCTATAAACATTTGGGTGCACATGCTCCTTTGGATTTACCATGAATTTTAAAAAATTCTTTAATTTCCGGCTTGACCCTTTCATTTAAAACCATTCATTTAATACTTGACCCATTTTTTTAATACTTTAATTTCCTGCTTGACCCATTCATTCTTTAGTGGGATGCTTTTTAGCCTCCATGCATTTGAGTTCTTTCCAGCTTTCTTCTTGTGATTGAGTTCTAATTTCAGAGCACTGTGGTCTGAAAATATGAAGGGAATGATCCCACTCTGATGGTATTGGTTAAGACCTCATTTGTGACCCAGTATGTGATCTATTCTGGAAAATGTTCCATGTACACTAGAGAAGAATGTGTATTCTGTTGCTTTGGGATGGAATGTTCTGAATATATCTATGATATCCATCTGATCCAATGTGTCATTTAAAGCCTTTATTTCCTTGTTGATCTTTTGCTTAGATGATCTATCCATTTCAGTGAGGGGGGTGTTAAAGTCCTCCACTATTATTTTATTATTTTTAATGTATTTATTTGATTTTGTTATTAATTGATTTATATAATTGGCTGTTCCCACGTTAGGAGCATAGATATTTAAAATTGTTAGAGCTCCTTGTTGGACAGACCCTTTAATTATGATATAGTGTCCTTCCTCATCTCTTATTATAGCCTTTGGCTTAAAATCTAATTTATCTGATATAAGGATTGCAACCCCAGCTTTCTTTTGATGTCCATTAGTATGGTAAATTGTTTTCCACCCCCTCACTTTAAATCTGTAGGTGTCTTTGGTTCTAAAATGAGTTTCTTGCAGACAGCATATCAATGGGTCTTGGTTTTTTATCCATTCTGATACCCTGTGTCTTTTGATTAGGGCATTTAGCCCATTTATATTCAGGGTAACTATTGGAAGATATGAATTTAGTGCCATTGTATTGCCTGTAAGGTGACTGTTACTGTATATTGTCTCTGTTCCTCTCTGGTCTGTTACTTTTATCCTCTCTCTTTGCTTAGAGGACCCCTTTCAGTATTTCCTGTGGGGCTGGTTTGGTGTTTGCAAATTCTTTTAGTTTTTGTTTGTCTTGGAAGCTTTTTATCTCTCCTTCTATTTTCAATGACAGCCAGCTGGATAAAGTATTCCTGGCTGCATATTTTTCTTGTTTAGTGCTCTGAATAGATCATGCCAATCCTTTCTGACCTGCCAGGTCCCTGTGGATAGGTCTGTTGCCAATCTAATATATCTACCATTTTATGATACAGATCCCTTGTCCCAAGCTGCTTTCAGGATTTTGTCTTTGTCACTAAGACTTGTAAGTTTTACTATTAGATGATGGGGTGTGGACCTATTTTTATTGATTTTGAGGGGGTTTCTCTGTGCTTCCTGGATTTTGATGCTTGTTCCCTTTGCCATATTAGATAAATTCTCTAGTATAATTTGCTCCAATATACCTTCTGCCCCTCTCTCTCTTTCTTTCTCTTCTGGTATTCCAATTATTCTAATATTGTTTCATTTTATGGTATCGCTTATCTCTCGAATTCTTCCCTCGTGGTCCAGTAGTTGTTTGTCTCTCTTTTCTCAACTTCTTTATTCTCCATCATGTGGTCTTCTATATCACAAACTCTCTTTTCTGCCTCATTTATCCTAGTAGGAAGAGCCTTCATTTTTTATTGCACCTCATTAATAGCTTTTTTGATCCAACTTGGTTAGATTTTAGTTCTTTATTTCTCCAGAAAGGGATTCTCTAATATCTTCCATTCTTTTTTCGAGTCCAGCTAACACCTTGATAATCAGCATCCTGAACTCTAGTTTTGACATATTAATACTTTCCATATTGATTAGGTCCCTAGCCATCAGTACTGCCTTTTGTTCTTTTTTTTCTTTTTTTTTTTGTGGTGAGTTTTTTCACCTTGTCATTTTTCCAGATAAGAATAGATGAGTGAGAGAACAGAATACTAAAAGGGTGGCGAAGACCCCAGAAAAATATATGCTAACCAAATCAGAAGAGACCCAAAACTATGGGGAGAAGAAAGGGAGAAAAGAAAATGAATAGAACAGAGCCACACACTTGATTTTGGGCGTATTTTGGTCTCTTAGAAGAAACTACCTCCCAAAATTTTAAAGAAGGAAAAACATATATATATATATATATATATATATATAAATAAGGGTAAACACGATGAAGGGATGGAATATGACTGTAAAGATGAAAATTAAAGATTCTAAAAAAGGAATTGTTAAGATAAGTTGGTTGGAAAAAGAAAAAAAAGAGAATGTGATCAGGCTGGAGACTAGAACAAAGGCATTTGCTAGATTTAGGGTATATTTTGATCTATTAGAAGAAATTGTATCTGAAAATTTTAAAGGAATAAAAGTATATGTATACAAAAAATAAAGTTAAATACAATGAATCGATAAAATATGACTATAACAATGAAAATTTTAAAAGTTTTTTTAGGTATTGATAAGCTAGAATAGTTAAAAAATGTTAATATAAGAAAGAGGAAAAGTTAAAAAATACAATAAAAAATTAATTAAAAAATTTAACTTTGAAAGACTAAAGGATCATGGGATAAAAGCCGTGAATTCTTGGTGTTGCTTTCCTCTAGCTCTGGAGTTCTGCAGTTCTCATTGGTTAGTGATCTTGGCTGGATGTTCTTACTGATCTTCTGGGGTAGGGGCCTGTTGCAGTGATTCTCTGTCTTTGCCCAAGGCAGAATTGCACTGCCCTTGCCAGGGTCCAGGCTAAGCAATACGTGCTCTCAGGAGTTTTTGTTCCCTGAACGCTTTCTGTACAGCTTTGGAGGATGGGAATGAAGATGGCAGCCTCAGGCCCCTAGGAGCTGAGAGCTTGGGGTCCCCGTCCTCAGTGCGCTCTCAGTGAAAAGCAGCCAGTCCCTCCCGTCTCCTTGTCTCTGTCCACACTCCATGATCACCTGGCTTGTGACCGAGGTTTCTGTCTCTGGCGCATGGTCCTGTTTGGAGTCTCCAAACCCAGCAGATTCCCGCAGCAGGCTCCGTGCTGCTCCTCCTGAAGGAGGAAGGAGGAAGGAGCTCGGATCTGCCATTTGTGGGGTCCCTGCTCAAAGAGCAGTGGCCCGACTTGCCTCAGATCATGATTTAAGGTAACCCTGAGCTGAGAGCAGACTACTCCGCTCCAGTGTCTGTAGCCGGCTTTCCTGCTCCAATACCTGGGAGTTCTGCCCCACCCAGACACCTGGGAGTTCTGCCACAACCAGACACCCAGATTCCCGTGGGACCTGAGACCACACTTTCCCCGTGAGAGCTTCACCCTCCACTTTGCCTCTGGAGCAATGTCCCTCCGTGGAGCAGATTTCTAAAAGTTCTGATTTTGTGCTCTGCTGCTCTCACTTGCTGGTAGCCAGTCTCTCCCCATACTATCTTCCTGTCACTTTGGATTCACTTCTCCACAGTCCTACCTTCCAGAAAGTGGTCGATTTCCTGTTCCTAGAATTGCTGCTCTTCTCTTCTATCTCCTGTTGAGTTTGTAGGTGTTCAGAATGGTTTTATAACTATCTAGCTGAACTCCTGGGACCTGATGATATTTCAGTCACCTACTCCTCCACCATCTTGCTTCCTCTCCTCTCTATTGATTTTTTAAAAATGTTTTTGTAGGGGTGCCTGGGTGGCTTAGTCAGTTGGTTAAGCAGCTGCCTTTGACTCAGGTCAGGATCTCAGGGTCCTGGGATCAGCCCCACATCCTGCTCCTTGCTCAGTGGGGTGTCTGCTTCTCCCTCTGCCCCTTCCCCCTGCATGCCTGTGAGCTCTCTCTCTTTCAAATAAAAAAACTTTAAAATGTTTAAGAAAATGTTTAAAAAAAATCTTTAAAATTTTTTATAAGTCTGTTATAACATGAATTAGAGAAGAGATTTAGAGCATGAATCACTGCCTAGAAGCCACCAGTTTTTCTACAAAAAAGAAAGTTTTAATCCTTATTTAGAATTCAGAGTTAAACTTAGACTTTATTTTTAGAAACTGTCTAAATTTTACATTTAGCAGTGTTAAGGAAAACCAGAACTGGACAGTGGTTAGGGTAGTATAAGCAGATTTTAATCAGGGACTGTTGCAGTAGGGGGAAAGAGACCTCGTTATAGAACTGGGCTCAATTCTGAATACAGCAAGAAAAATTAGGAGTTTATAGCCAAGGGGTAGGGGCTTAGTGGATGTAAATTATGAAGAGGAAACATCATGGGTAAGGGGATTCTAGCTAAACTGACTTGGACAGGATTCTTGCTGAAGGCAGGCAAGGGTGACCAGATTTCACCCGGGGATTGAAGGGGTAAGGAATTTGATCAGATGTTCAGGGTGATGAGATACTGAAGGTGAGGGATTCTTACCAAATTGATTTTAGTAAGATTGTTGCTAAAATTGGGGGATGTGAAGGTAGACCATGAAGTCTAAAGATCTGGCTTAGTTAAGCACTGTACTCAGAGGAGCCTGACTGAAGTTTGGTGGAGTAGAGAATCTTTGTCAGAAGAAATAATATCTCTAAAATAAGAATTGGTGGGGGCGCCTGGGTGGCTCAGTTGTTTAAGTACCTGCCTTAGGCTCAGGTCATGATCTCAGGGTCCTGGAATTGAGTCGGGCATCTGGCTTCCTGCTCAATGGGAGTCTGCTTCTCCCTCTTCTTCTGCCCCTCCCCCTTGCTTGTGCAGGCACCCAATCTCTCTTTCAAATATGTTAAATCTTCAAAAGAAAAAAAAAAGAATAGGTGTATATATAAAACATAAGATATTCAGAAAGATAAAGGGCAGAAAGTACCCCTTCCTCCCACCAGTCCTTCTCACAAATCTACTGTTTGGAGGTAAATTTTAACAACTTAGTGTATACCCCTCCAAAATTTTATGTATATACACACATAAACACATACACGTGGGTTTTTTATTGATCTTGTACTTATCTTGGCAATAATTGTTTATTGCCTCTCATTTAATCTACTTATCTATTTTAATCTCCATTCTTGTAATCTTCTTCCATTTTTCCTTATCTTTGTAAAATATTTTTTGGTACATGTGTTCTTTATTTACAAAAATCAAATTGAGTCATTTTTTTCTTTTTTTAAAAAAGATTCATATGTGATACTTTGTGTACATTAACCCCATTACTTTGAACTGTTTGAGAATTTCTTAAACACAGTAATGGTTAGGTATGTATAAACCTAATTTAGCTAAGTTGCCAGGTTTTTTTTTTTTGAGAATGACTGCCCTTGTCTACATTTACACTAGCAGTGTGTTATCACGTAGCATCTAGAATTCTACTTCTTGCTAGTCTCCTAAATATAAAATTATATCTCCTATTTTTATTAACTTGAGTTTTTCTGCTTATTACTGAGATCAAACATCTCTTTCTAAGCTTGCTAGCCTTTTGGGTTTCCTCTTTTCTAAATTGCTTATTCATATTCTTTATGAGAGCATAGAATATCTATTTATTAAGATCATCTTCTATCTATATTTACAAGTAGAATCAGTTTTTCTTTTCTGTAATTTATTTTTGCTAGTTTTTTAGGTTAGTGTTACAGTATTAACAGGAAACGGAATGATAGTTTTATTTGTTAAAGCTAAATAAATATAATACTTGTAAAGTAGGTTAAGGTGAAGTTATTGGGATTTATATTTATATTAGGAATATTACTTTACAAAATAGCAGACATTGTTTTATGTAATGGGTTTAATGTTAAAAAGGCATTTTCTGGACCTTACTCTTACAAATTAATAAAAATAATATATATACACACACAGAGGTATCTACCTATATATCTATAGACACACACATACTTGTAGCTACTTTAATTGATTTGGGATGTTATCGGTTAATATGTTTGAAAATCAAGATTACTAAATATGTTTTTAGTCTGGAAGCTCCAGTCCTGTCTTACCTACTGCCTACAGGGAGTGCCCACCTTAATAGTGAATCAGCAACAATTAAACTTACATTTCAGTCTTACTCTCCTTCACTATAAGCTCTTTGAATTGAACCCTCTAGCATCTGTGTTTTGTCTTCAGATCTCTGTTAGTATATACACTTATGTTTTAAATATGATTGGTTTGTACATAATTAACTATTTTGTGTGTTTTTTGTGTGACAATGAAATGAGTTAAGAAACCACTTATTTAGAAAATATAACATAGGAAGAGCTCAGTAAACGATAGCTTTCATTAATGTCATGTATTTTCATATATGTATAGTTGTAGTCCCTGCACTTTCAGTAATTATGTAACCAAAACAGATGTCATTTTTGCTTATCTTTCTGTCTCTGCATACAGGAAAGTTCACAAGAAAATTCAGGAAACTGTTCACCTTGATTAACCCTAGGTAGTGGAATCGGGTAAAGGAATGGATCTGCTGGTATTTCTTCTATATATTTACATAAAATTTGAATTTTTTTCCACTTAATAGTATTTTTTAATGAGGAAGAAGAATTTTTTTTAAAACAATCAAAATATAGCTTATTGAACTACTCTCTTAATATTTGGATGGTTCTGTTACAGGACAATAGTCAACATATGGAAAACTAGTCAATATTATTATCTTAAAAGAAATATTCATTAAAGCAATGAATGTTTATGAGTGTTTAAAAATCAGTAACAACACCCAATGCTAGGCGAGCTGTGTTAAACTTTACTCTCATACATTGTTGGTATTATCAGTTGATCAATATCTATCAGGAAACAGAATTTGACTTAATAATTCAGTTTGTTGCAGTCTTTCCCAGAGAAATAAATAATTCCCTTAAAAGTCTATATGCATAAAGGGCAGCCTACTGAATGGGAGAAGATATTTGCAAATGACATATCCAATAAAAGATTAGTGTCCAAAATATATAAAGAACTGATACAACTCAACACTCAAAAAACAAATAATCCAATTTATTATTTTTTTAAAAGATTTTATTTGTTATTTTGATAGACACAGCGAGAGAGGGAACACAGCAGGGGAGTGGGAGAGGGACAAGCAGGCCTTCCACCAAACAGGGACCCCTGACATGTGGCTTGAGCTCAGGACCCTGGGATCATGACCTGAGCTGAAGGCAGACCTGTAATGACTGAGCTACCCAGGTGCCCCACAAATAATCCAATTTAAAAAATGGGCAGAAGACATGATTTGACATTTCTCCAAAGAAGATGTACAGGTGGCCAACAGACACGTGAAAAGGTGCTCAACATCACTCATTGTCAGGGAAATGTAAATGAAAACTACAATGAGATATCACCTCACACCTGTCAGAATGGCTAACATAAAAAACACAAGAAACAACCAATGTTGGCAAGGATGTGGAGAAAAAGGAACCTTCATGCCTTGGCTAGTGGAAATGCAAACGGGTGCAGCCACTGTGGGAAACAGTGTGGAGGTCTCAGAAAGTTAAAGATAGAACTACCCTATGATCCAGTAATCACACTATTAGGTATTTACCCCTCAAAATACAAAAACAATAATTCAGAGTGATACATGGACACTTGTGTTTACTGCAGCATTATTTACTATAGTCAAATTACGGAAGCAACCGAAGTGTGCATCAATAGATGAATGGATAAAGAAGATGTGAGATATATATATATATATGACACACATAAACATACATACATACAGTGGACTATTATTCAGCCATAAAAAATGAAATCTGCAACAACATAGATGGGTCTAGAGTACAATGCTAAGTGAAGTCAGTCAGAGAAAGACAAATACCATATGATTTCACTCATTTGTGGCATTTAAGAAGCAAAACAAAAAGCAAAGGAAAAAAAAAAACCAAGAAACCGACTTTTTTTTTTTTTTAAGTTTTTAAATTTATTTATTTGACAGACAGAGATCACAAGTAGGCAGAGAGGCAGGCAGAGAGAGAGGAGGAAGCAGGCTCCCCGCTGAGCAGAGAGCCCGATATGGGGCTCGATCCCAGGACCCTGGGATCATGACCTGAGCGGAAGGCAGAGGCTTTAACCCACTGAGCCACCCAGGTGCCCCAAAACCGACTCTTAATTATAGAGAACAGACTGATGGTTACCAGAAGGGAGGTGTGTGAAGGTGGATGAAATAGGGGATGGGATTAAAGAGTACACTTATCATGAGAAGCATCGAATAATGTGTAGAACTGTTGAATTACTATATTGTACACCTGAAACTAATATAATGCTGTATGTTAACTATGCTGGAATTAAAATGAAAAGCTTAAAAATTCTATATGCATGAAGAACATCATTAGCAATTTATTATGTAATAATGAAAAATTATGGTCTGAATGCCCAGCTATAGTGAAATGGGTATCAGGAATGCTTTTGGCAGCAAGTAAACTCTTTTAACACGGTCATAACAAAGGTCATATTTTTTCCATAAGTCTGGTGGTGGGTAGTCCTTTTCTCTGACATAAGCTGGTATAGTTATTCAGTGATAACAAAAAGTAACTAGGCCTTTTCTATTACTCTCCTCTGCCATTCTTCATCCCCGAGTCTGTTGGCTTATTGTCTTCCTGTTACGTTATGATTACAGGACTGCTATGATTACAGATATCAGGACCAGAGTGGAAAGCAGCAAATAGGTTTGTTTGAATGTTTTTTGGGTGTGTCTCTTTTATCAGTGAATGATAAACTTTCCCATAAGTACCTTCTCTGCATCCCCAGCTGATATCCATATGTATTTCATTGGTTACATAGCCAGTGACCACAACAGAAACTAAAAAAGTGTGAATTTTACTTTCCAGATTCTATAGTGGGACATTACAGAGTAGAAAGAGGTTGGGAATTTGTGTTTTGAGTAGCCAGTCCACAAGATCTGCTACAATGGTTAAGTAAGTTACGGCAAATTTGCTTGAATTGATTTTTTACTCAATTATTATTGTTGTTTCTTCTGTAATAAACTCAATGGAAAGGATGGTATAAAAACAGTAATAACACAGAAAATTAGATTAGTTAAATACTTAAACTGTGTTTAGCAGAATGCCTGGTACTCCAAAGTGCTTACTTTCTTGCTTCCTGACTGAACATTAGTTTAAGTGCCGTAAAGTGGTAAAACAGTATTTACACATAGAGGTATTTTTCTTTAATAGAAAATAATAAGTACTCTTCAGAGTACCTCAGAGAAGGGAGGGATTACTTTAAGCTAAATAGGCTAAGAGTTGGCATTGGTAGAATTTGAAATTTCAGAAGGGCATTTGGGGAAGGTAGTGGGGATGGAGAGAAGAGCATAAGCCAAGGCATGGGCCTGGGAGAGTTTAGGCCATATCTGAAAACTAAAAGATTGTCTGCTTTGATTGGAGCACGGGATATGTGAGAAGGGAATGTTGGAGACATAGCTAGACAGGTGAGTTGGGAACAGATTATAGATAGCCTTAAATTCCATTGGGAAGAATTTGGGCTTTAGTTTCATAACACCTTAAATTTATAGGTTCTAATTCAACATATTGAATGAATGTTTTAAATATGAAAAGTGTTGCCCCTTGAAGACTGCTTCTTTAGAGATTGTATACCTATCAAAAGGTAATTTGGTTTAAAACATGTTTAGAACTCCTTTGCAGTTTTCTTAACCATTAAGAAAATGATACACTATAGAAAACTTGTCATTTGCAAGGGATAATTTGAGACCTTTGTGCATCCTCAACTTTTAAAATTAAGAGGGCTCTGTGTGGGATCCTTGCTTCCTCTGAATTATATTTCTTTGAGATTCATGTTTCTTATATATAATATTCCTATGAAGTTAATATTCTTCTTGGTATTAATGAAAGTTTTATTTCTTTTGATGAATAGATTTTGCTCAGGTTGAGCACTTGCTGAGTCAGTAATGTTTCTTTTCTTCCTTTTTTTTTTTTTTTTTTTTGTATAGAACATTTGGTGGTCTTGTTCACATTCTTAGTTACAAGCTGTTACCAAATTTGACATTTCCTTCTTTCCTGATTAAGAACTGTTACTTTCTTAGTAACTGTTACTTTCTTAGTCCTTATATTTTTCTTCACTTGTGCTAGCCGTTAGGCTTTCTTCGGGGTTGGGGGCTGGGGAGACATTTTTGATGAAGAAACTCAGTTAAAAAAAAAATAGTTATTGCTTTTGAACTTTGAGATGTGAATGCTTATTTAGGCTAGGCTCACTCATTTACTCTGGATCTGGCCTCTGGCTTCTTATTGTCTTAATGGAATTTCTTCTGAGTGTCTCTCAAACAGTGATAACTGTGAATATTAAATCAGTGAATGTCAAGTTTATTATACTGCACATCCACAGCTTCTCCCCTTGATTGGTATCTTATTCTCTCACTCCACTCTATGTATGTGTATGAATATATATATATATATATTTTTCTTTTTTCCAGCTTTATTGAGATATGTGTGACATAACATTGTGCAAGTTTATAGTGTACAATATTGATCTAATACACTTATATATTGTATATGTGTATATGTATGTTTTTTTGTAACTGAAATTTCTTTTTCTTTGTGCAAATATTAGAAAATTTGTAAAGATTTGAGAGATAGGAGGGCATGCTGTAGGAATTGATTGGTTGGGGGCAAGAGGGAAGCTTTGTGAGAATTCAAGAAACCTGATGTACGGTTATTTATATTCTGCCATCAGTTGATAATATGCATATAATTAATTTAGTGTTTTAAGTGTGAATTTGGGCAATGGAGAGTTTTTTGTGTAGGACAGTCTATATTTTTAATCATACATTTAGGGGTGGAGGGATTGATATGATAGAATATACCACTATCTCCTATAGCATTTCAGACATAATGTGTCATCTAAAAAAGAATTACTCATCTTTTTTGGAAAGTAATGCTAGATGAATAAATAAAAATAATGGTACAGAATTTATGAGGACAATTTCAGGAAACTCATTCATTTGTTGAAAGATAAAGCTAGCTGTAAAGTTAATACTAGATTAAAATACAGTTTCTGAGATGAACAACAGTTTTGTACTTGATCCCAGAGTTGAATAGGTATCTCTCACTGTGTTTTGTGTTTACTTATTTTTAAAGATTTTTATTTATTTATTTATTTATTTATTTTTATTTATTTATTTGAGAGAGAGGCAGTGAGAGAGAGCATGAGTGAGGAGAAGGTCAGAGGGAGAAGCAGACTCCCTGTGGAGCTGGGAGCCCGATGCGGGACTCGATCCCTGGACTCCGGGGTCATGACCTGAGCCGAAAGCAGTCATCCAACCAACTGAGCCACCCAGGCATCCCTTATTTTTAAAGATTTAAAAAAAAAATTTTAAGAGAGAGAGAAAGGGGGGAGGAAGAGAGGGAGAGAGAGAATATCTCAGACTCCCCACTGAGCTCTCAATCTCACCACCCTGAAATCATGTCCCGAGCCAAAACCAAGAGTTGGACACTTAACTGAGACACCCAGATGCCCTTATTTTGTGTTTATTTTTATATTTAGTGTTTTTGCCTATAACTGTGTTTCTGGTTCTAGTTGTTACAACATACACTACTGATCTACGTATATTTTGTTGAGCATACAGGTTTCATTCACCGGACAGTGAGCTCTGTTTTATTTTGTCTCTATCATAGCCCCAGTGTTAACTCGCTGGTGCAAAGCAGGTGCTTAGTTAATTGAATAAATGTGAATATTCAATAAATTTATGATTCAAATCCTCATTTTTTGGAGACCCCATTGTCTGGTCTTAGCTCTTTTCTATACTTACATGTTCTGGTCTTGTACTCTCCTTACATTGGAGGTGCACTGTGACTAGGAACTTAGTTTTGTCTTTTCTATATTCTTTATAGTAGTTTGGACTGTGGTGGGTAGTAGGATTCCCTAACAATGTGATTAAACTAAATGAAAAATGGTCAGTATTGCTTTTTTTAATCACGAGACTGCTAAAAATATAGTCATAAACAAGAAATTTGGAAGAGAATCAAAAAAGCTAATGTGTCCTTGTTTGTCAGCTTGAGGGCCTATATAAGACCACTTCTGTGGAGTAGAGAGCTAGGGTTCTGGGACAGCTCAGTTCCTTGTTCTTTAACGTCCTATTTGCTTTATTTTTGGCCTTCTAACTATGTCACAGATGGTGTAGGTCAGTGGTTCTCCAAGTGTTGTCCCAGAATAGCAGTATTAACATCACCTGGGTACTTGCTAGAAATGCAAATTCTTAGGCCCCACTTCAGACTGAGGGTGGAGCCTGGCTCAGGAAGTCTGTGTTTTAGTGGGTCCTCTTGGTAATTAATTCCCCTCGTAAAGTTTAATGTCACACTGTCTTTAGGAGAGAGGGCTATCTAGAGGCAACAGTTGCATGCCAGAGAAAGCCAACTGGCAGGCTGAATTTAAGAGAATAATGTAATCCAAGGCTTTTCAGAAGGAATAGATACATATGGTTTTTAAAGATGTTAAGATATAAAGCAAATTATTGAAACTTCATTGTATGCTTTTTCTTAGCCTAAGTAAACTGTATTATTCACTTTTACTTTTCAAGTATTTCTCTGTGAGTTTGTGCTCAAATTCAAAGTGAGAAGATTGAATTGTCAAGTTTTCTTATACTTTACATTTTTGTAAAAGTGGGTGCTCTTTCCCTCCCATAGCAGATGACCAAGAAACAACTGAAAAGTGTCCAACCCAAATTAATATTTTGTGTATTTTTCTTTTTTAATATATTTTTGGTGATTTCAGTTTCAAAATTTCTTTTTTATCAGTTTCAAATTTGAGCCCTTTTTGGAAGGCATCTATGCTCACCACTATACCACCAACGCTAATTTGAGCCCTTTTTGAATTTTAGAGTACAAGGTTTCAAAATCAAGGTACATTTAAAATAATTTGTTTATTAGATATTCCTGCATATGCAGATAAACCTGCTTAGATAAAACAGATTTATATTCCTTATCTATATCCTTTTGACAAATTGGAATTGAAAAATAATACAAAAATTAATTTTTGTTTACTATGTAGACTCAAATCATATCTCCAGTTGTTGTTTTTATCTTTTTTCGTCTTAAGATTTTATTTATTTGACAGACAGAGAGAGACAGCGAAAGCAGGAACACAAACAACACAAACAGGGGAGTGGAAGAGGGAAAGCAGGCTTCCCACTGAGCAGGGAGCCCGATCCGAGGGGCTAGATTCTAGGACCCTGGGATCATGACCTGAGCCGAAGGCAGAGGCTTTAACCCACTGAGCCACCCAGGCACCCCCCACTAATCTTTTTTATTGCTAATGGTTAGGAAATGAGGGCCTAATTCTATGTATATAATGTAAAAATCTTATAAGGCATTGTGAAAGTTCTAGCATTCATTTTCCTTAAAGATAATTCCAAAGTTTTCGAATATATGTGCCATTACTGTTAGGTTTCCTTGTACAGATAAATGGATGCATGATGACTTAAAATTTTAAAAACACTTGAAAACTACTTTCATACCTTATCTACTTGATCAAATTGAGTTTATTCCTTTTTCTAATTTTTTTCTCAAGATTTCAATTGCATGTCTTAATCTTTTGTTCTTGGAACTCTGGGAAGTTCAGAAGAATTCACTCTGAGAATGCTGAGGTGACAGTAGTGCAGGCAGAAGCAAGAGTTTTAAAAAGTAGGCAAATTGTAGCTTAATAGTTCATAGAGAAGTATAGCTATAAAATAAAAAAATTAGGTAACTGAGTTCATCACTATTCCATATTACTTAACAGTATTGGAGGCTAGGCATAGATTTGTTCCCTAACTAGAGAACTCTCTTATTTCAGAAGGAATTCTGTTGTAGTGATGTGCAGGGAGCACTTTTAAGGGGCCCTTTGGACCATGCATTTTTCTGTCCTGTCTTTGTTGCTGAATACTCCCACTACATTATGTTTGTGTCTTGAGTTTTCCAAGTGGTGATTCATTCATGGTTTTGGACTGTCATCTTAGTTCATTTGTGAGAATGCTGTGCTCGTTAGGGATATAAACTACTCAATCTCTTGGTGATTCTTTTTTCTCCTTTGTAAAAATAATGTAGTTGGATTAAAACATCCAAGACAGGGGCGCCTGGGTGGCTCAATGGGTTAAGCCTCTGCCTTCGGCTCAGGTCATGGTCTCAGGGTCCTGGGATCTAGCCCTGCATGGGGCTCTCTGCCAGGCAGGGAGCCTGCTTCCCCCGCCCCCGCTCTCTGCCTGCCTGCCTGCCTACTTGTGATCTCTGTCTGTCAAATACATAAATAAAATCTTTAAAAAAAAAAAAAATCCAAGACAAAATCCAAGACAAAGTCTACAAACTGGTGGCTTGTGGAGCCAGATCTGGTGAATGAATTTGTTTGGCTGTAATTGGCTTTACTTTTCTCAATTAAGAGACTTTTATGCATAGTAATATTCAGAAGGTGTAAGGATGGACATGGATATTTAAAGGTAGTTTTAACTCCTGTTCCTCTTTCTTCCATTCACCTAGTTACTTTCTTTGGAGATGTTCAGGATGACCGCATGTTTGTGAATCATTCCAGAGTTATTACTTATACATAGAAGCACAATAGTATATTTACCTTTTTGTTTTAAATCAAATGGTTGCAAACTATATACTTTGTTCTCTGTCTTGCCTTTTTTTTCCCATTTAATCTATCTTGGGAATCATTCTATATCAATATACCTAGAACTATCTCCTTTGTAATAAAAGATAACATTCCTTTGTATAGATACAGCCCACTATCTTTTGATTTTTCCTCTCTTTCCTTTCCCCCCTTCCTGTCTTTCTTTCAGTCTTTTTTCCCCTTATGTCTCTCCTCCCCTTCCTGTCTTTTCAATTAAATAAGCCAATTCAAACAACAGTATCCTTCCATCTTAGTATTCAGGGATTTTGAATAATTTATTTATTTTGCTTATTTTTTCCATGTGTACTTTAGAATTATGTGCTGTATTCTTTGCTTAGATTTTATTTTTTTCTTGGAAGTTTTATTCTAATCATCTTATTTTTGTTATTATAAATGGGATTGTTTTCTATCATTATATCTATTATTTATAGCTCCTGGGTTTTAATTTATTATTTTTATATATAGCCTTTACTCAAATTCCTCTATTTTTTGTAAGACTTTATAGTCAGTTTCTTTGGATTTTCCTGGTATCTACTCATATCATTTGCAAATGATGATAATTTTATTTTCTTTTTTCTGTTTTTAAACTTTTTTCTTTCTTGACTGATGACATTGGCCACTACCTCCAGGATATGGTTAAATATTTGTGGTAAAAAATGGCAATCCTTTTTTGTTCCTAATTGTCCATATTTCTTGGGTTTTTCTATTATACATGATGCTGACTTTGAATTGATTTTTTTGTATCTTATCATAATAAGGTAGTTGGCATAGTGTTTATTTCAAAATTAAAAAAAAAAAAAAGATCTTATATTGACAGAACAGTTTCAAGGGTAATACACAGAATTTTTTCCTTCCTGAACCATTTGAGGGTAAGTTGCCAGCCAACCTGATAGGCTGTTGCCTCCCACCTAATACTTTAGTGTTTATTTCCTCTATACAAGTACTATCTTATGTAACCATATATAACCATCAAAATCAGGAAATTAACACTGATACATTACTACCATCTAATCTTCAGACTCCATGTTTCATCACTTGTCCTAATAATATCCTTTTATAGCCAAATTCAGTTCATAATCTTGTATTACATTTGGTTTTCATGTCTTTTTAGGCTCCTTCAGTCTAAAACAGTCTTTCCTTGACTTTTATGACCTGACACTTAAACATTACAAGAAAGTTAATGTAAAATGTCCCTCAACTTAAATTTGCCTAATATTTCCTTAAGATTGATTTCAGATTATGCATCTTTGGCAGAAAGAAGTATTACAGAGGTATTCTGTGATCACCAAGAAAAAAATCACTAATATTATTATTCTTTTTTATTTATCTTTCTAGGCAACTCCATCTTCTCTGTAATCTTTCTCTAAAACAGTTCTAGGTCTTTTGTTTTTATTAAATATTTAGCTAATCCAATATGTGAATTGGTAGAAGGATGGGGAAGCAAGTGTACTGGGAACACAAGGAGTTTTTAATCATAGTAAAGACTTTCCAGTATTATGGGCTGAAGTTTCACAATCATCCAGGAACCATGATGGTGGCAGAAAAACAAAACTAGCCAAAGGATATAGAGAGGAAGAAATTGGTCATTGATTTTATTATTACTTTGATTTTTATAATTATATGGCTGGGTTATTGTTTTTATTAAAGCCATTTTGAAGAGTATATAGAATTCTATGCCAAAGCATTGTTTGGTCAAAGAAGTTGGGCTATCATATCCTCTTGACAAGACTTTCATTTTTGTCAGCTTTTATTCCTTTTTTTTTAGGAGGTGGGTGTGAGGCAGATGGGGATGAGGGATAGAGAGAGATTTTCTCTCTCTCTCTCTTTTAAAAAAAGATTTTATTTATTTGGGAGAGAGAGAGATAGAGAGTGAGAGAGAGCATGAGCAGAGAGGTGAGGGAGAAGCAGGCTTTCTGCTGAGCAGGAAGTCTGATGAGGGCCTCAGTCCCAGGATCCTGGGATCATGACTTGAGCCAAAGGCAGACGCTTAACTGACTGAGCTACCCAGGCCCCCCAGGGAGAGAGAATCTTAAGCAGGCTCCATGCCCAGCGCTGAGCCTGAGTTGGGGCTCGATCTCACAATCCTAAGATCATGACCTGAGCTGAAATCAAGAGTTGGAAGCTTAACTGACTGAGCCAACCAGGCACCCCTCATTTTTATCAGCTTTAAATGCAATGTATTATTATGCTTACATAAAATAATGAATCTCCTTGTAGAATACATAATTTCAAAGGTTTTATGATCATTAAGTTTGGGTAGTATAGATATTTGATGTCTTTTCATCTATGATTGTTTTTGGAGTATTTTTAATTCTGTAAGAAAAAACACTTCTTTAATTGCGATTTTAAGAGGTTATTGAAATAAAAAGAAAACCAGCACTACTTGTATCTTGAAAATTATAAGATCCTTAGTAAATTGGATTTTGTGTTCAATATGGTACTGAAAACATAGAAAGGAGTGTTATTCAAACTGAGTAGAAGTAAGTTTAGTGGTTCACTCACTAAACTTTAGTTGGACAATCCAGTTTCTTAAGGATGTGTTAAGGTCATCATTAAATATAAGTTCTTGCTCACTTAAATAGAAAGCACTGTGGAAATATAAATAATTGTTATCTGCGTTAACGTAATAGAAATGGAGGGGAAAATCTTATGAGAATAGTGAAATTGATGGTTATCCTTGAGGGGCCTTCAGTCCTTTCTGCCCTATTCTTAGTGGCATTCTAGTGGTGTAACTCTAAAGGAGTTACTTTAACAAGTGAGTGTTTGTAACATAGTTTCAGTTCCCTAAGTGGAAGATACTATTTCAATTCTAAATGTCCTTTTAGATATTCAGGAAAGCCATTCTTGCTAGCTGTTTTTCTGAAGATGAAAATTTTATGCTTTGTTTACATGTTAAAATGTAGGGTGTTTTCTTTAATTATTCCTTGAAGGGGCCAGGAACCTATAGAGGGCTGTGGTTTCTGATTTCCCTTTTTTGAACTTTACCTTTTTCCCTGCATATTAAATCTCCTAAAAGGGGGTGGGGTGAAAGGTGTGGATTGAGAGAAGGCAGCTGTTTATTGTTTGTGGGGGAGGTCCAGAGTAAAGTCTTTCAAAACAGTCTTGAATCCGTCATAAGATTTACATATGTGGTGAAGTTCTGAGAACTGTTACTTTGCAGTGGTATTAGAGGAACTCAGGATTTTACCATTCCCTTTCCCCATCTTCACTTTTATAAAAGAGAAGCCCCCTCAATGCCACAAACACTTGAGTAGACTGTACTGTACCCTTTGCATAATGTCTGCATTTATATTGGTTGTTTTAGATTATAGAATCTTAGAGGATACAGTCTACCTGTTGTAATATCCCTGATCTGAAGTAAAATGCATATATATTTTTAAAGATTTTATGTATTTATTTGACAGATTACAGAGAGTAGGCAGAGAGGCAGTCAGAGAGAGGAGGAAGTAGGCTCCCTGCTGAGCAGAGAGCCCGATGTGGGGCTTGATCCCAGGACCCTGGGATCATGACCTGAGCCCAAGGCAGAGGGTTTAAGCCACTGAGCCACCCAGGTGCCCCTAAAATGCGTATTAAAACAAACAAATAAACAAACAAACAAACAAACCTTTTTCCCCCCTTGCAATCAGTGCTGTTCTATATACTTAAATACCTTGTCACCCATATGTAAAAGGAGGTGTATTTGCATATCTAAGTATCCAGTCTCCCAAAGTTTCTGTCTTCAACTGGGTTAAAAAGTTTTTTAATTTGCTCTAATCTTAGCTTTGTCTTTCTTTTCCCTACTTAGGCCCAGATTGCTTTCCTTCAGGGGGAAAGAAAGGGTCAAGAAATTTTGAAGAAAGATCTTGTGAGGAGGATCAAAATGCTGGAGTACGCTCTTAAACAGGAAAGGTAATTCAGTGAAATGGAAGATGATGTTCTTTGTAAAGATTGGAGTAATTTTTCTGTCATTCCTAAAACAAATCCAAATTTTAATACTTAATACTTTTGAATTCAGGAAATAGTATCTGTATTACACATTTTAAAATGGTTATAATATGTTAATTTAATGTTCTTGTGATTGTTTAGTAATCACGACCAATAAACTGATTTATATGATTTATTTAAGAAATTTCACATTTTTCCTCTGTCCTATCCTTTTTTGAGAAACTTATATGCTTTCTGAGCTGTCATTATCCATTTCTTTATGGAATAGAAAATGTTTTTGAGTTGTAAAGGAAATTTCTGTGATGCTTACTCCCTCATCAACTAATATTATTTAATTTGATATGTTTTCTTTGGGAAAAAATGTAGACTGTCTTGAGAACCTTTTTATCTTTTTCTAGACTTTTTTGGTATTTTGTTCCTTTGCTATCAGCTATTCCTATCTCTCCGAAGTGAACCTTATCTTTCTGTGTTGCTAGTGTCTAAGATACTCTAGTAACTAAGCTTGGATCACAAGTAAAGGACAGCAGGTCATAGATGAGAATTTTGGAAATTTTTTATATGAATTACGGTGGTCTTTGGAATTTTTTTTTTTAATATTTTATTTATTTATTTGAAAGACAGAGATCACAAGTAGGCAGAGAGAGGAGTAAGCAGGCTCCACGCTGAGCAGAGAGCCTGATGCGGGGCTCGATCCCAGGACTCTGAGATCATGGCCTGAGCCAAAGGCAGAGGCCTTAACCCACTGAGCCACCCATGCGCCCCTGGAATTTTTTTTTTTTAAGATTTTATTTATTTATTTGACAGAAATCACAAGTAGGCAGAGAGGCAGGCAGAGAGAGGAGGAAGCAGGCTCCCCACCTAGCAGAGAGCCCGATGCGGGGCTTGATCCCAGAATCCCGGGATCATGACCTGAGCTGAAGGCAGAGGCCTTAACCCACTGAGCCACCCAGTGCCCCTGGAATTTTTGTTTTTAGATAATTTTTCGTTTCTGATAATTGAGTACTTGATAGGCAATATTGAAATTCTCTATTTTGCTTGTTTTGATCACATGCTTTTCTCCTTTCTTTGAAGTTAATGGATGGGCTGTTTCCAAAACTGCCATAAAATAGCATTTAACAGAAAATATCTGTGAATACTAAGAAGCAGATTAAACTTTATTAGAACCTTTACTTGGGATCTTTGAATGGCACAGGAAATTGAAAACAGGCTGACCTCTTGGTAAAAAATAGATGATTCTTTTTATTCCTTGAGAGGTTGATTGAAAGCTGTATTGGAGAGATGGTGGAGGGAGGGAAACTACTTTTTTAAAAGCATGCAGTTTGGGAATATTTTAGGTTTTAAGCAATTTAATTATAGACATCACCGAAAAGAAAGTAATAACATTAGTCATGGCAACTATTTATTAACTACTGTGTACCAGGCCCTAAGGTTTAAAAACGAAGTAACTGGGGCACCTGGGTGGCTCAGTGGGTTAAAGCCTCTGCCTTCGGCTCAGGTCATGATCCCAGTGTCCTGGGATCGAGCCCCACATTGGGCTCTCTGCTCCGTGGGGAGCCTGCTTTGCTTCCTCCTCTCTCTCTCTGCCTGCCTCTGTCTGCCTACTTGTGATCTCTGTCTGTCAAATGAATAAATAAAATCTTAAAAACAACAACAACAAAAAAAAAAAAAAACAAAAAAAACCCCGAAGTAACTTGAATAGAATTGCGAAGTTGTAGGAAAGCTGTGATTCAGATCCTCAGGTCTGTCTGATTCTGACATCTATACGCTTTACCAGTACATTATTGTATCTTTGTAATACAGAAGAATTAAAATATACCTATAGTAAAGTAACTAGGCATGTTTGTGTGTGTGTGTGTGTGTGTGTGTGTGTATGAGTGTGTCCCTTATCATTAAACATTTCATTAATGTATCCATCCAACTTAAGTGCTGTGCTGGAGTTGAGTGTAAACATAGGCCACTGTCCTTATCCTTGAGGGCTCAGAGTAGCAAGAAACACACTTGTAAACCACAAAAGTGCAGTTCACTATGATAGGTGCTATGAGAGATATCTGTACAGAGTACAGTGGGGTCACAAAGAAGGGAGTGGTTATTTGGATCTGGAAGGTGGAAGTAGAAGGAAGGATGTAATTGGAGAGGAGCTGAGACTTCAATAGCATCATAAAAATAAGGCGTTTGCCAGATAGGCAAAGTTCAGGAGGTAGAGAGGATATATTTGACAGGGAACAGAGCAGTTTGATGTGTGACAGAAATTTGCAGTCACTGTGTGAAGGGTAGGATGTAGTTGTGATTTGATAAGTGATAATGGTAGACGTGGGCAAGAGCCAGATCATGGAGAACTTAACTAAGGAGTTCAGACTTTTATCTTCCATATAATAGGGAACATTGAAAGTTTTTCAAAACATTTTAATCTAAAATTTCTCAAGCTAATAGTAGTTGCAAGAGCTACATGCCTTTTACCCGGATTCACCCAGTTGATAACATTTTGCTGTATTAACTGGTATGTTCACTCTGTAGGCATGTTGCTTTTTTCCTGAATCATTTGCTACTTAGATGCAGACATTATACCCCTTTGCCCCTATATACCTCAGTATATTTCTTCTAAGAGCAAGGAGATTCCCTTATATAATTATAACTCTTTATCAAATTAAGGAAATTTAATGTCGATATAGCACTATTATCTAATACAGCCCATATTCATATGTTCCAGTTATGATCTTAATAGCATTTTTTCCCATGAAATGTCCCAGTAATGATTTTTATAGTACTTTTATAGTACCATATTTTATAGTACCTTTTTCCTGGTCCAGGATCCAGTCTAGGGATACATATTGTATTTAGTTGTCATGCAATTGAAAGGAGCATGGAATAGTATGAAATAGATTTTGGAAAGATCACCACTCATTATGGGGGATGGACTGGAAAAATCTGTTAATAGAAGCAGGATGAGAAATTATAACATGGTAGCTGCTGGAGTAGAGGAGGCTATGAAACATTTTTTAATTTTTTTAATTTTAATTTTATTTATTTATTTGTATTTTTTTAAAGATTTTTTTATTTGTCAGAGAGAGAGAGAGAGAGTGAGCGAGCACAGGCAGACAGAGTAGCCCACAGAGGGAGAGGGAGAAGCAGGCTCCCTGCCAGGCAAGGAGCACGATGTGGGACTCGATCCCAGGACGCTGGGATCATGACCTGAGCCGAAGGCAGCCGCTTAACCAACTGAGCCACCCAGGCGTCCTGCTATGAAACATTTTAAATAGAATCCATAAAAATTAGAGAGGATTGGGTATAGAGGTATAGAAGTTTCTGGCTTGAGTGAAAGTTTTATAAGTTATCAAATGAATTAAAGATTAAGAAGTAAGTGTTGAAAAACAGATATGGGAGTGGGACTGAGGACTCGAGGTATATACTTGGGAACCATAAATATTGTGCATAAAGTTATAGGAGTAGTTGAAGCAAGCAGAAGAAGTAATATGGGAGAAGAGAGAATCATCCGGAGCCACAGGAGATGGAAATGTTTGAGGCAGAGGGAGGAAGAGCCAGCAAAGGGATGGTTGAGAAGGAAGAGAGAGCAGTGTAGTAGAAGCAAGCCAAAGAAGGTGGGAGTTTGACTATTGCAGATGCCAAACAGACTCAAAGTAAGTAAACTGAAAGTAGTCATCTGTATTTGCCAGGTAGAAGCTTGCCGGTCTTGCCAGAATAGTTTCAGTGAGGTAGCAGGAACATAAACCAGATCACAGGGGATTGAGGGCTGAGAAGGACAGATAAAGTGGAGACAGATACAGTCACTTATTTTTTTCAAGTAGTTTGACTTTGAAGAGCAGAAGAGATTACTGGCTGGATCTAGGGAAGATTTCTTTTTTTTTAACTCATGGAATTCTTGAGAGGAGTCACTGATTTTGTATCTTTTGAAATTTACTGAATGATTTGAGATTATTCCTGATGTTATGGCACTATTTAAGTATAATAAGGAATAAAAAAGCATTTCTTTTTGGATTAGAGCTCTTGAACATATCAGTTCTTTAACTCTGAAGTTATTTTTCTAATGCTTTAATGCCAGGAATTTTAAAAAATTTTGGAGTTCTAGAACATTTCCATTCTTTTAATTCTGAAATTTTTTTTAATAATTTTTTTTAAGCCAAGAATTTTTAAGGTTTTTTTTTATTGAGCATAATTTGAAACATAAATGTAGAGAGACTGATATCTTTTATATACACCTCCAAGCCTCAACAGTTAATGTTCCCGTCAGTCTTGCTTCATCTTTATCTATTTTAGAACAGCGAATTCTAGACATCTTGTCATTTACCCTGACAGAGCTAAGTATAAGGATCATGATTGAGAATTGCTGTGTTACAGATTTTCTAAGTAGTCCCACTTAAAAAGATCCAAAATTAAGTGAAACTGAATCTTTAACATTACAGAAAGATTACTCGCCTAGTCAGGAATTCTTCAAGGCATTCCTTAAAGTGTGATGGAATATACAAAATGAGCAAATTTACATCTTATTTTTCAAGAATACATAGTGTTTAAGATTTACTCAGGAACTATACTGAAGAACCTTAAATACTATATAAGATACAATTCTGAAACATTCCATTTTTCCCATTTCTCTCTTTCATCTGCACTACTATAAAAACTAAAAAATGTCCTCCTTGCCTCTGATGTTTCCATATTCTAATTCATCTTCCACATTTATAGGATTCATTTTTTTGAAATACAGGTGTTATATCCCTGCTTAAAAATATCTAGCTAATTTCAAAGATCTTAGTAAAACCTCTTACAGCCCGGGCCCTTCCTAGTTCCGTATACACACGTGCATGCGTGTGCACGCACACACACACACACACACACACACACACACACAGAGTTTTTTTTTTTTTTGGACCCATGATGTATTTTTTCCCCCACTTTTTCTATTGACAGAAATACTCTTCATCAATCCATTTGTCTGATTGGAAATGGTTTTTGAGGTTTAGGTAAAATCTCATATGTTATCTTTTTTTTGGTAGTTCTCCTTGACGCCACCTTTGACAGAATTAGATAACCTGTTATCTGAATTCCTATAACATGATAAAACTCATAACTCTTATCACAGTGTGCTGTTGTTACTCAGTTTCTATCTCTTAGGCATCTCCTTGCCTCCACCTTTAATCAACTATAAATTGCAGGTTATTCCCAGCAGCCAGTACTGTGCCTGAGATGTCAAAAGAATTCAGAAACAGTTCCTTGATTTAATAAAATTATTTTTAGCATCAACACTTAAAATGTGATTGGGATGCTTTGTTATATTCCTACCACATTATTTATAGTAAGAGACTTGGAAACAAAACTGTAATGGAACTTCTTTATTATTACACAACTTTCATGCTCTTTTATCCAATAAAGGCCAGTTGGGAGGCGAAGCTATGTATTAGACATAGAGTTCATAGGCATGAGCTCTGCTGTTTATTTTACAGTCACATTTAGACAAAAAGATAAGGGAGTAAGATTGTGGTAGGTAACATTGTGAGATGAAGTATTAAAACCATGGGAAACGGGGCGCTTGGGTGGCTCAGTCATTAAGCATCCGCCTTCGACTCAGGTCATGATCCCAGGGTCCTGGGATTGAGTCCCATATTGGGCTCCCTGCTTTGTGGGAAGCCTACTTCTCTCTCTCTTACTCACCCTGCTTGTGTTCCCTCTCTCACCGTGTCTCTGTCAAATAAATAAAATCTTAAAAAAAAATAAAACCATGGGAAACAATATGAGTGAGAAAAGTATTTGGCATGTTGGCTTCAAAAGGAATGTTACTAAGTTGAGAAAGTTTCTGTGAGTAAATTATTTTTCAGTGAATTTAACAGTTTAGTAGGGAGACCCTGCTTTAAGGGAATGCAGCCAGTGGTAAACACAACAGTTCTTTACTTACTTTGTCTGTGTCTATTTTTTTAATGAACTGTTAGTTCATAGTATGTTATTTTTATTATATACATTGTAAAGAATATTTTCTATTCCCCTTTTATATAAACTCTGTTGCAGTTTTTCCCAAGACCACTAGAATGCGCTATAGTGCAGTGTTTCCTGTGTAGAAATGTTTTTTCCTATACACACACACACGCACACACATTCATATTTGTGTGCGTGTGTGTGTGTATACATATATATGTATATATACATATACATATATAAACTCCATAATATTTTATTGCTACTTTAATTCCATCCTCACACCAATTACTTTCAATTGCTATTTGACTTTTAGGAGGTATTATAACTTTGTGTCATGGTAGATGAAAAATCTGAAGATTGACAGTTACATTAAGAACCTTGTTTACGGGGACGCCTGGGTGGCTCAGTTGGTTAAGCGGCTGCCTTCGGCTCAGGTCATGATCCCGGTGTCCTGGGATCGAGTCCCACATCGGGCTCCTTGCTCGGCAGGGAGCCTGCTTCTCCCTCTGCCTCTGCCTGCCTCTCTGTCCGCCTGTGCTCGCTCGCTCTCTCTCCCTCAGTCTCTGACAAATAAATAAATAAAATCTTTAAAAAAAAAAAAAAAAAAGAACCTTGTTTACTTTCTGGTAACTAAGTAAAATTAAGTGACTATATTCTCTAATAATCAACATTGTTATAAATACGTCGAAATAGGCTAGGAAATGTTTGATCTGGTTATGAAATCTTTGTGATTAACATTGGGAATAGAGAAAAAGATATTCTAGTTAATTTGGAACAAAAGTATTTATTAAAATTTTTAAAAAAAGAAGAAATATATGCATGTTGTTAATTAGCCAAATAACACGGTATGGTCTCCCTTATGCATTGCATTCCCTTACCAAAGGAAATCTTGCTAATATCTTATGCATCATGTATTTTTCCAGAAATCTTCTATGCATATGAAGTATACATATATATTCATATATATACATATATATATATATAAAACACATATATAAAATAAATATTCTTTTTTACTTTTAACCATAAGAGACTCTTAATCTCATGAAACAAACTGAGGGTTGCTGGGGTGTGGCTGAGAGGGATAGGGTGGCTGGGTTATGGACATTGGGGAGGGTATGTGCTATGGTGAGTGCTGTGAAATGTGTAAGCCTTATGATTCACAGACCTGTATCCCTGGGGCAAATAATACATTATATGTAAATAAAAAATTTTTAAAAATTCTTTTTTATTTTTAATAGGTACATATTATTATAAAACATTTCGTACATATGCAAAACGTAAAAAGACTAATATATAATATACTCATATATTTGCTACCTACCTTAAATAGAACACAGCTGTCTGTAATTTTCATAGGTTTTCTTAAGATTCTCCTCTATATAAACTTTGATTTTTCTGTTATAGCTGCAAAATAATATGAATTCCAGTACTTTGCCCATTTGACCAAAGAATTTCCATTTCCTTTATACCTTTTTTGAAATACAAAAACTTATTTATGTTACATGCTCAATTAGTTTTTTATAAAAAAATTAACTTGAAATTTGGTTATATTATCCCCTCATTCCTTCTTTATCACTTTATTACTTTGGTTTTTCAAATTATTATTATTGTTGTTGTTATCCTAACCTTATTACATTTAATATTTATTATAAAAGGCCTCAATATTTTAGGGAAGCAAATCAGTCAAAATACATAAATACATTATGTAAGTATAACCATTTTTGGTTGACCTTTAAAATTTTTACTTTATCTGGATTACTTTTCTGTTCTCAGATGGTTAAATCTGAAATGGTGAAATCAGGTTAGCCAGAAATAATTATATTCAGCTAGCTTTAAAAGGGAAATAGATACGAATTTCTGTTCACAGTTCTTCCTGAAAAGGCAAAGTATATCTTGACTATTAAAAAAAATTTGTTCATTCCTGTTGAAATATCTTATTCAACACTGGTGGTTAGGGCTGATTCCTCTTCCCTCCTTTGGATTGTTTACTTTAATGCATACTTGATAAATCATAATTGCCTGACAAGGCACAGAGTATTATAGATTACTTAAAACTTTTTTTGAGTATAGTTGATACACAATGTTACATTAGTTTCAGGTGTCCAACACAGTGATTCAGTATCTCTATATGTTATGCTATGTTTGCCATAAATGTAGCTACCATGTGTCATCATACGGTGCTATTACAATATCATCGACTGTATTCCTTGTGCTGTACCTTTTATTCCTGTGACTTATTCATTCCATAACTCAAGCCTTTATCTCCCAGTCCCTTCCCCCATTTTGCCTATTCCCCCACCACCCTTACCTCTGGTAATTCTCTGTTCTGATTCTGCTTTTTGTTTGTTTATTCTTTTTTTTTTTTTTTTTTTTTTTTAGATTCTACATATGAGTGAAACCAGTTGGTATTTGTTTTTCTTAGTCTTATTTCACTTAGCACGATATCCTCTGGATCCATCCATGTTGTCACAAATAGCAGGATCTCACTCTTTTGTTATGGCTGCATAATATTCCATTGTATGTACAGATCATTAGATGAGTTTTCTTTTTATAAATACATCAATTTTGAGAAAGGTTAGTCTTCTACAAGTTTATTTCATAATCCAAATTTATTTACTGCTTTTGACAGTAGAATTGTTCTTTGGCAATCATCAAGGAAATTTGAATACTATAGAAAGTAGAATGTGATATGTAATTATAGAAAGATTTATGATTCCCAGTGTTTTTCTTTTATTTGTTATAATGACACTTAATGGTGTAACAATAAAAAAAATAATAATGATGACCACTTTGACACCGTAGAAGGCTGTTTTGAAAGGTAACCAGGACTAATGTATGCTGATGACTACTCCTGTTACATATCCTCAAGTTCATTTAAATATGTTTAAGATGGTTTGTATTTTTTTATTTCTTTGTTAGAGCCAAATACCACAAGTTGAAATATGGAACAGAATTGAATCAGGGAGATATGAAGCCGCCAAGCTATGATTCTGGTAAGCTAATTTTAAGGGAAGTTTAAATGATTAAAAAGAAGTCGACATCTAATATTTGTAGAAGCAATATTTTTAACTGCAAATTAATTTCTAATTATTTGTGTATTAGTGATTTTTTTCTGACCTACTTTATTAGTGCTGATCATTTAGTGTTGTTTAGGTGATTTTCCATTACCTTCCTTTCTTTTTCCTTTTCCCCTTTCTTTTAGTTTCCCATTTTCTGCTTATGTTCTACACTTCCTAGAAGGATCAGAATTCATGGGGTAACACACTAACATAACTGTGTCTTGCTGGGTTTCCCAGTATTAATGGGAACTTCAAGATGTGCAGTACAAAGCCCATGATGCCCTTGAAATCCCGAGAGAAAGAGAAGGAATGAGAGTTCAGAGATACTTTCTCAAGTACAGGGAATTCCTAATGCCTTCAACCTAATCCCTCAGTTGCAGGTGCAAAATTATTCTTGGATTTTCTTATGCACAGAAGATTCTGCAGTCAGACCATCTTTTAACAGCTGAAACATTTATTTTCTTTTTGTGTTATTTCTTTTTTTTCTCCTACCTTCCACTTCCTCCCTACAAAAATAGCACTTTGTAAACAATCAGATTTAAGGGTATAGATTTAATTGATTTATTAGTAGGTATAACAGTAAGAAAACTTGTTCAAAAATTATGTTTCAAATGAGTATGTTTTGACATAATTTCAGATTAAATTTCTAGATCAAATATCTGAAGATATCAATTATTGTTTCTATCATTGGCTAAAGTATATGCCTTTTACTAGGGGTTTTATGTATGTAAACCTTAATTCTTAAAATAGTTGCTCATAAAGATGATATTGTTCTTATTTTACCTATGTGAAATTTGAACTCAGAGAAGGGGAGAAACTTGCATAAGATCACACAGCTATTAAGTAATGGGAATATAGATCTGAGCCCAGGTATAATGACTCCCAACATTCATATATATTTTTAAAGTTTGTTTGTTTGTTTATATAATCTCTACACCAGGGTGGGACTCGAACTCATAACCCTAAGATCAAGAGTCACATGCTCTTCTGACTGAGCCAGCCAGCTGTCCCCAACCTATAAAGTCCAAAATTCATATTAATCCCATTTTACCACACTGCTTCTGTGTTTGACAATGTATGAAAAAAACCTTATAAAGTAAGTTCTGAATGTGCTGCTAACTTTAAAGTTCAATTCTGTGTGGTAATGTTCACACATTTCCCCAGCTGAATAATGAATCCTTGAGATTTAGAGCAGTAACAGTTGATCATCAGCCTATTTTTTGTTTTTTTAAATTGTTCTTACTTTGATGTCTCTCCTTTTGACTTGAGATGCACTTAAATGTATTAAATTTAAACTATTTGTTAAAGGCTGTCCTAAAAGTATCTTGTCTGATTCATCGAAATGATTTACTCAGAACTTCTATATAAAAAAAATTTGTTTCCTTATTTTTCGATACTATTTTAGGAGTATAAAAGTCTTGTGGCAACATATGCAAAATGTTTATAAGTAGTGTGGTTCTAGAAAAAGTTTGACTCTTATGCATGTAAGTTCATCTCTGCCCTGATACTTTAAATACTTGTGGTATTACTTAATCTTTTGGGGATTGCTCTGCTGCTTATCTGAAACTGGGAAAATAGTGGAAATAATTCACAACTTTCAGGTTTATTTTCTTAGTATACAATACTGGTTAGTACCTAGTATGCTTCCGTCTATTGATCTTTCACTGTTTATTTAAAAATACTAAATATGGGGCACCTTGGTGGCTCAGTGGGTTAAAGCCTTTGCCTCCGGCTCAGGTCATGATCCCAGGGTTCTGGGATCGAGCCCCGCATCAGGCTCTCTGCTCAGCGGGGAGCCTGCTTCCTCCTCTCTCTCTGCCTGCTTCTCTGCCTACTTGTGATCTCTGTCTGTCAAATAAATAAATAAAATCTTTAAATATATAAATAAAAATAAAAATACTAAATATGTAATGCTTGTCAGACCCAGCATCAAATTCAGTGAAAAGATAGCAATACCCTATTGAATTTTTACAGTGAAGATTAAAAAAAAAGTGATTACAGAAAAATGACATGTATAATGGGGAAGATAATAGGTGTTATGGAGCACAATATCTGGTCCTAAGTAGTCACATGGTGTTTAAAGTTAACATCTGAAGGACAATTAAGAATTGGCCAGGGAAAATGAACTTACTAAATATTTGCTGAATGAGAGGTGGGAGGAAGGCAGAGGGAAGAATCTGGCCCATTTGAGAAATAAAATAACTGGCTAGTAAAGAAAGGGAGGGAAGGAGTATTTCTAGACGCAGCAGGGGAAGGGGGCAGGGCAGATTGTAAAGTATCTTACAGGGGTCTTGTGAAATATTTTAAGGAATTTGCATTTTATCCTAAGATAAATCCCAAGAGTTTTAAGGTATTTGAAGGATCAGCTTTCTCGTAGGTCCCACAGGCAGCCGTGTAGCAGGTGGATCAGAGAGCAGCTGGGTTGGTGATGGGGAGACTGGTGAGAGGTCTGTTGCTGCCTTCTGGCTACATGAAGAAGGGTGCCTTGACAGGGCACTGACTGGACGTCAAGACACTGGGGGGAGGAGGGTGTTGTGTTGAGAGAATACTTCTGGAGTAGAATCTGCAGGAATGAGTTCCAGTTTTGACGTAGGGGATAAAAAAAGGGGGACATTCAAAGATGACCCCCACACTTCTAGTTCTCAAAACTAGATCAGAAGTAGATTTGGAAGATTGAAAGATAAATCACTTTTGGATTTATTAGTTAGGCAGTCAAGTGAAGATGGCTGGTAGATGCTGGCTCTGTGGGTCTGGGGCTCAAACTGAAAGTATGGGTTTGATGTATACATTTGAGAGGCCTCAGTACATGGTCCCAAAGGCACTTAGGTCATTGGAGAGGAGGAAGAGGCGCCTCCCCCCAGGCCCCCCCAACTCCAGACTTTATTCAGAGTGAGAAGAGGACCTGGATTGGAGCCCTGAAGACTGGTAGAAGAATAGAAAGTGGAAAAGGAAATAATAAGAATTATCTTAATGGTAGGATGGAAACCAGGAGAAGAGAGGGATTCCAGAAGTAAGGACTCTAAAGCACTATGACTAATAACCAGAGGTTCTAAAGAGTAGCTTTAAGATTTAGTGATACATGGGTCATTACTATGGGCAGTTCTGGAGAAAAGGGTAGAAACAAAGATATGAGTAGAATTTGAAGACTAAGCCGCAGTTATCTTTTCAGGAAGCTTAGATTGTGAAGGTGAAAGAGAAGGATAGCTTAAAGGGTACATGGGGGTCAAGGAAAGTGTGTGTGTGTGGGGGAGGGGAGATGTGTTTCTTAGACTCCTCTAAGGAAATAAATCCTCTAAGCAAATAAAAATGAAAGAGAAAAGATACTCAGAATAGGAAGGACAGAGAATGGTGGGAGGAGCGTGTCTTTTATTGTTCTCAAGAAAGAATATAAACATTAGGTGATGGATTTGTAGGTTTGGGCTTCACTTTGGTGGTGAGTATTCAATGTGATCAATGTGATAGCTTTATGTGTGAGACTGGATTACCTGCTTAGAGTGTATGACAGGTTTAAGAAAAGTAGAGAAGTTTAAAATAAGAGCAGGAGAGCAAACTGATCACAAACAGTAGGATTGGGAAAAGCTAAGGGTCGAGTTGAGGAGTGTGATCATGAGTTCATATAGATGCATTGGTTAGCACCCTTGACAGCTTGGGTAAAAATTCTTGAATTCATGGAGAGACCAGACAGACAAGAAATTTGAGGACATAGACCAAAGAATAGTTGAAGTGGTAGACTGTGAACTGAAACTCTAAAGGAAAGGAAGTGAGGACAAAAGGAGGCTAATGGGTAAAAGTGAGGGGATAGGCTGTGATCTGGAGCAGGCCAGCAAACTTTTCCTGTAAAGGGCCAGATAGTACTATTTGTGCTTTTTAGGTCATATGTGCTCTGTTGCAGCTACTCAACTCTGACATCCTAACATGAAAGTAGCCACAACACATAAGTGAATGAGTACGGCAGGCCACATTTGACTTGCAGCTTGTAATTTGCTGGCCCCTGGTCTAAGTCCCAGCTAAGGAAGGACTAGTGAGGTGGGAATATGAGCCTGCAGAAAATGCTCAGAGAAGGAGTTTGTATCTGTGCCTGTTCTTCATGGTGATAGGATCTAAGGTATGACAGCTAGAGAGGGTGGTGGCTGCGGGGAGGCTGAAGTGGATCACCCACATGAATATTAACTTTGCTCCAGATGAGGTAAACGTTTGGTTGCAGAGGAAGCATGTAAGCCTGGTTCCAAGCGTTATTGAGGGATTTGTGGGTGGCAGTGATGAGGACGGTGACTAGGAGAGGGTAGAAGGTGTTGTATCCAAGCAGGGTAAACTTTAAAGAAGCAGGAATTCTTCTAGTCTTTGCTCTTTTATCCACTTAAAGTATTTCTTTTTAAACTGACAATCCAGTCATTTTCTGAGACAATTTTCACAATAAAATTAATTTCCCTTCTAACTTTTTCTCCCCCCTCTACCCTAGGAAATTTTACCCCAGGTTATGTTAAAATCTATTTATCTTCCATATTTTAGCTTCTTTTATTTAATATTAGAAGCCAGGTACATATTAAAAATGAGTATTTTTATCCAGAGTGACAGATTCTGTCTTTTAATTAAGATGTTTAGACCATTTACATTTCATGTGACTATTTATATAGTTAGATTTAAAGCTACCCATCTTGCTGTTTGTTTTCTGTTTGTTCAGTCTGTTCTTTGATACCTTTTCCTCTCCTGGATTTCTTTGGGATAATATAGTTATTTTTTTTTTATTATTATTATTCTATTTTATCTCTTGCTGACTTACTAGCTGTAACTCTTTGCTATTTCGGTGGTTGCCTTAGGGTTTACAATATACTTTTTTTTAACTTGGCACAGTGTGTCTTTAAGTGACAATATACCACTTTTTATAGTATGAGAGCCTTGTAAATATGGTTTTCCATCTCTCTTTGGCAGTTGTTTTCACATTATTTTGCTTCTATTATGTCCTAAGTCACACACTACATTATTATTATTATTTTTTAAAGATTTTATTTATTTATTTCTCAGAGTGAACACAGGCAGAGTGGCAGGCAGAGGCAGAGGGAGAAGCAGGCTCCCTGCCGAGCAAGGAGCCCGATGCGGGACTCAATCCCAGGACGCTGGGATCATGACCTGAGCCAAAGGCAGCCGCTTAACCAACTGAGCCATCCAGGCGTCCCTACATTATTATTTTTGTTAAACAGTCAATTCTCTTAAAGAGATTTAAACAATCTAAACAGTATATATTTCCAGTGCTCATCATTCTTTGTGTGGATCTATATTTTCTGGTGTCACAGTCCATCTACCTCAAGGACTTTTATATATATCCTATAATACGGGCTGCTGCCGGTGAATTCTTTCAGCCTTTGTGTGTCTGAAAGTCTTTCTTTTGCTTGCTTCCATTGTTTCTGATGAGAGATCTTTTATTAAGCTTCTCTCCATTCTTTTGTATGCAGAACATGACCTATTTCTCTGGCACTTTTAAGATTTTTCATTTTGTCATTGGTTTTAAGCAATTTCATTATTGTGTGTTTTGGTGTAGTTCCCAGGTGTCCCCCTTTCCAGTGTTTCTTGGGCTTGGGGTTCATTGAGTCTCTTAGATCTGTGGATTTATAGTTTTATGAATTACTGAACTTTTCAGCCATTATTTCCTTAGATACTGTTTTTGTATGCCACAATCTAGAAACTCTGTCAGGGTGGTAAGCTGGAATAATCAGTGTGCTGTGTGCTTCCTTTCTCTCAGGGATCGTTGTCCTTTGTTGCCTGACATCAGGTCTTAACCATGATTTCATCTATTTTGTTTTATATTTGTTTCAAGCAGAGGGGTGAATTGGATCCCTGTTACTTCCAATTTGACTGGAAGTATCAGTCAACTACTTTTATATTACCAAGCAGTTCAACTCTTACCACTTTAAAATCCTCCCTTTTGTTTGATGTCATTTTTTTTAACTTGATAAAGTGAGAGTGAATCTGATAGTTGATTGAGAGAACTGTGAATTTTAGCTTGGAAAAGGAAATGCGGGGAAAATCAAGTTCACATGTACAAGAGTTTTTCTTTCTCTTAACTTTAGACTTTTTTAAAAAAACATGTTACCCAGGGAGTCAGATTTTATCTCAATGCATGAATACACTTTTCAAGAGGGTGAAGATGCATTCTTATTTGATTAGGCTTAATTTATTTTTTATTAAGATAGCATTCACATAAATAAAATTCACATTTTTAGTGTTTTCGCAAAAACATATAGTCTTGTTACTACTACCCTTTGTAGTCAGCCCTTTGCCACCGGTCTAATCCCGTGGCAGCCACTCATCTGTTTTATGTTCTTATAGTTTTGCCTTTTCTAGAAGGTCATACGAATTCCAGAACCATGGAGAATATAGCCTTCTGATTCTAGCTTTGCTCACTTAGCATAATGCATTTGAGATTCGTTCCTGTTGCTGTGTATCTGTAGATAATTCCTTGTAAATAGTATTCCGTTGAGTGTATGTATGTGTTGTACTTTGGTAACATCACTAGCTGCTAAAGTAGGCACAGGCAGTGGAGTCCTTCTGAGGGTGGCTTAGAGAGGCCTATACTGATGGGAAATTAGATGACCTCAAAAGTTCCTTCACATACGAAATTTTTAGTCTTTTGGAATGCCACTATAAGTATTACTTGGCAAGTATAGCTTACTTGACTTAAGATATATTAGAACATACCATAGTGTATTCCTGAATGTGTGGAACCATTTGTGAACCCTAGTTCTTGAATTTGTGGGTCAGTGGAAACAAGATGTGTGTTGTTTTTCCTTAGTACGGGGACATTATTTTTGCCCTTTTTTTGAAAGTATACCCTCTGAGGTCATCCCAAAGTAATCTACCTTTTTGCGGTGACTTAATCTTCCTGCCGCAGTCTGGTCTACTGCTGTTTCTTTTGATTTTCTTTTCTTTTTTTTTTTTTTTTTTAATGTTATGTTAGTCACTGTACAGTACTTCATTAGTTCTTGACGTAGTGTTCCATGATTCGTTATTTGCATATAACACCCAGTGCTCATTGCAATACGTGCCCTCCTTAATACCCATCACTAGGCCAACCCATTCCCCCACCCCTCTCTCCTCTGAAACCCTCAGTCTGTTTTCTGGAGTCCACAGTCTCTCATGGTTTATCTCCCCCTCCAACCACTGCCCCCCTTAATTTTCCCTTCCTTCTCTGAATGTTTCTTTGGTATGTCACAGAGCTTGGCCTGATTATTTTAGGAGGAAAATTGAAAATGGAAAATCTAATTCTTATTTATATATTTCTTTAATTTTTTATCATTATAGTGATAGCATGTAGAGGGAAACGTGAGCTCTGGACTCAGACGTGATTTCAGCACTTAATTGGAAATCATACAGTTAACTTGTAAAACTCATTTTTTTCATCTTTAAAATGGGGATAGTAATAACACCTATCTTTTCGGGTTGTAAAGATTAAAGGAGAAAAAAAAAGATTAAAGGAGATAATGAATGTGTTTTTAACACAGCATCTGGAACATAGTAAATGCTTAACATCAAATATCATAAAATAAATTTTCTCAGTCTCTGTTACATCTCCAGTGAATAAAACCCTGTAAAAGATAACAGTTTCTTACAGTTTAATCGAGGGCTGATAGAAAGTGAGAATTTTTTGTATTTTTAAAGTTGAGTCAGAGTATAGTTTGGAAATTCTGTAGTCCAGATTTATCACAGAAAGCTCTTTTTATTTTACTATCTTCTTGAAAGCGTTCACTTTCTACTGAATGATGAATTTAAGCTTTATAAGACTTAGGTGGTTTTCAATGAAAGGATGTCTTCAAAAGAATATTTGAAGTTTTCATTTAATAACTAGTGAAGGAAATAGATTTGGATTGAAATTATTTTTTCCCTATCTACTCTTTACCAGACTGGCTATTCTATCATCATTCCTGAATGCTTTGTTCTAGCTCTGATGTGGTGCTCCGTAATACTTTCATTTGACTCTTACCATGTGACTTGATTTGAATAGGTCTTTGTCCTGGACGAAAATTCTCAGGCTAGTAGAGATTGGGAAAATGTCTTTATTTTAGTTCTGCTAATAATGCTCAGGGGAGTCTAGTAGCAATAACAAATTGATACTATTTTTGTTAAGGAAATTAGTTTAAAAATATATATTGTCCTAAAACATACCTTACAGTGTAGTTCTGCATATTCTTAATCTTATAAATTTATATTGGGCATATTTTATGAATTGAGATGCCCTCTAATGAATGAAACAAGCACTTTTATTATGATTTAATGTTTTCCAGATGAAGGTAATGAAACAGAGGTACAGCCACAGCAAAACAGCCAGTTAATGTGGAAACAAGGTCGACAACTACTCAGACAGTAAGTATCCTGTGGTCAAACAGAAAAAAGTATGTTTTCATCAGGATATATATGTATTTTTTTTTGCATTTTCAATTCAGTAACTTTATCTCTTATTATTAGGCTGCTGCTATGAAAAAGCTTAATTGAATTTTTGTTTCTTTTTCATAGTAAGCATTTATTCCCCCTGCAGTAGATTTTATTTTTCATTAAATATTAATAAGAATTACCAAGAATAAGTTCTTTTATAATTTTAACTTAGAGTATACCTTTAAGCTTCTAAATTTTAATATACACTTATATTTACATTTGAAAGAATTCTAGGGGCACCTTGGTGGCTCAGTCGGTTAAGTGCCTGCTTCCAGCTCAGATCATGATCCCAGGATTCTGGGATTGATGGAGCCCCTTGTTGCGTTCCCTCCTCAGCAGAGAGCCTGCTTCTCCCTCTACCTTCCCTCCCCCTCCTTCTGCTTTCTCTCTCTCTCTCTCTTTCAAATAAATAAAATTGTTACTTTTTGCATCTTTTATACCCAAATATACATTGTCTTGATTTAAATCTAATCTATATTTAGTTGTATTTTGTGTTGTTTTTAAACTTCCTATTTTAAATAGATTGAAGAACCTTTAAAATTTCCTTAATTTGTACTAACATATACTTTCTCCTATAAAATGTGTATTTGAGACTATAAAGAGGGAACAAAGTTGGAATGAGGTTCAGATGTCAGATGGTAGGCTATAAGCCACTTAACCAGCTCACTGCCATTGCCTTGCATATCACATTTGAAATTGGTATTCTGATTTGTGGTTCATTAAAATGAAATTTACTTACATGTTTTTGAGTTTCCTGTGAGTAGTCAACACTAATGATTTCCAGAGTGGATTTGTGCTAGCCATTCCTTTGGACTAATGGGAAAAGAATATTAAAATGTCTCCTTTTATGTATTTGGTATCTATTTAATGTTAGAAAAAAATGAGAATTCACTAACATTTAATAAGTGGTTTTCATAGTGCCCTCACCTTGTTCTTAAATATGATGAATACATTTTTCTTTCATAAATGTGTTTTTAAAGTGCTCATTTTCTTTTTTATGAGAAGTAATTATCATAGTAAACTTTCTGAGAGATAATTTCAAAAACTTTAAAAGACTCATGATCTGCCCCTTTTAAGATGACATTTTATCAATGAATAAGGAAGTAGCTACATAGTAAAGCCAACTTACCTATGGAAAGAGCAGTCTTTGAAACAGTTACCTGTAATGCAATTTTGTTGCCAGAGAAAGGTATGTATCAAATATTTAGAACAGAAAAACATAGCACCTTTCTGTTGGTTTTTAAGAAGAGCTGATTAAATTCAAGAAAGTTAAACATTTATTATCCCACATTTTAATCAAAACCTTTCTGTAAATATCAGATAGTATTGAAAAATGAATATCTTGATTTGGTAAGTTGTATTTACTTCATTTTGGCCACATTATCTTTGTGAAATATGTCTTTGAGCTATAATCTGTTAATACCAGATCTTGAAATAAACTGACCTAAGACTGGTTATCTTGTCCACCTTTGTTTTCTCTTTAATTTCAGAGACTTGCTGCTTACTTACAGGTTCATGCCTAATATTTGTCTGTCACATTTGTTAATGACATTAGTAATGACATTTGCCTTTTTCATATTCCTTTTGGTCTTTTTTGGACATCTTTGTTGTTAATGGATATCAAGTGCCTTCTGTATGCCACCCACTGTACTAGGTGTGTCGCTTTTAGAGGGAAGAAAACAGAGGTTTGGGAAAATTAAAGTCACACAGGAAGAAAGCGGCAGAAGTGGGCTTTAGACCCAGATCTAGTTCTCAGTACAAACCTATTCTCTTTTTCTGTGCTGCTGCCTCTCTGTAACACACACCCCCACGTGCACACAGGCATCCCACATCCACAGTTGAATTGTGGGCTATTTTTATTTTAGAGTTGTCTCAGGATAAAAGCTTTCTTTCTGTAGAAATGACTCTTTGGAATATACTCTTACTGTATGTCATGGAGGAAACCAAATAAGCTAGAAATATCCTCCGTAGATCTCAAACACTTGATTCAGTAACACTTTATATCAGAAATGTAAAACAAAACAAAGCAAAACAAAACAAACTACTGGTTATAATAATTACTACTGTAAGAATCTGAGAGTGAGTTTGCCTCCTAGAAGAAAGAATGTGCTATTAGGTATATTAAGGAACAGCTTCTTCTTATGATAAATGTAATGAATGGTGTATTGTATAGTTCTTTGATTTTTTTCAGTGACCATAGAGGCTGGTACTGCAAGAGACAGCTCCATCTGCAGCTGGAAGATTATTTATTAGCAAGTCTTACTAGCATAGTACTGTACTGTTAAGTCTTATGCAGGCAGTGAATTTAAAGAAATACTTTTATTTATATATTAAGTTACAGAATACTGATTCTAATATGACTGAATTGTAAGGATCTTCTTCACACAGGTATCTACAGGAGGTGGGTTACACTGATACCATTCTAGATGTGAAATCTAAACGAGTGCGAGCTTTGTTGGGCTTTTCAAGTGATGTCACTGACAGGGAAGATGACAAAAATCAGGATTCAGTTATAAATGGCACAGAGGCCGAAGTTAAAGAGACGGCAATGATTGGGTAAGTATTCTGTCTAGAAAGCATTTTAGCTAAAATGTTAGCACTTATTAAATATTTTTGGTTTATGGGAGACACTTGTGATACTTGGAATTTTAGATACTGCTGCAGAAATAACATAAAGTTTGATTAAAAAAAACAGTAATTACATTTGGTAGAAGATAACCCATAGGGATTAGAGTTATTTATGATTATTTTAAGAATATTTAAAAAGTATTTTTATTTGCTTGAAATTTTATAGGTTTAATGCAGATTTTAATATCTTGAAGCTCATCAGTCACTTACTATTAGAACTTCACAAAAGATCATCTTTTGGAGATTCAGTTTAGATCTTGTAAGAATGAAATTTCATTCCTGGTGACCTAGAAATCCTATAAATCCCTCAAATTTTTTAGAAGTAAATGTTTTCTTAGCCATTTGTTTATTTAATAATAATACAACTCATCTTTCCTTTGAAAACTATCTTTTTTTGGGAAAACTATTTTAAGTGTATGTTTTTAATTGCTAGAATAAGTGTGAAAAATTCAGTAGCTGTTTGAAATATTTTGTTTTGCTTTTTGGATCATGTGTCATACAGTTATATATAATTCTGCTTAAAATGAACATGGATATTTAAATAAGGACATTCTTTATTGAAAAGAAATTTGGCATGATTCTTAAAGAAATAAAAAGCCAAAGGTTCTGTGAAAGTCTAAATATTGATTTGTTTCATTTTATTGCATGTTTGGGCTATAAGAATGGTTTTGAACTCTATATATTGAACTCTATATATTTTGAATTGAACTCTATATATTTTCTAGTGAGAACATAATTTCTGTTATTTGGAACATTAAAATTGTGGGATTTAGGTAAAGATTCAAGAATAGGACAGACTCCTATAAACAAACTTCTATAAACAAGTGTTACTGGAGCCTTCTTAAGTATATTCATTAATATTTAAGACTACATTAACTTATTTATACAAATGTAAGATTAGTTTGTTTCTTTGTGTAGGCATAGACAATGTAGGCTTTATGCCTGGTTATAGTTTTACCTAAAGTATTATTGTAAGTCATAAAGATATTCAGAAAAGACCACTTGAGTTGTCTTGTATTTTGCCCTTGACCTGTCTTTGGAAACTGACAAGAGTATTATTCTGAATCTGTCTGATTTGTGTAGGGATAGAGAATAGGGTGGAACACCAAAAACATAGCTCTCAGCAGATTTGAAATTTAAGTTTTATCTGTTTTAGAAATTTTCTCTGTAGTTGTGGCTAAATTTTCTTTAAGAATATGCCTTATCTAAAACATTTCCTAATGAACTGGAAAGAAATCATCCTGTTCTGGCCATTAAGAAATTGTTTACTAAATTTATTTTGAGGGAACTAAATTAAAATCATATGTATTTGAAAAGTCAATCATTTCAAAAGGTTAATGGTTTATTCATTAACAGGATCAAGTTCTGTAGTAATATTAATTTGACTAAGTTCTTTTTGGTAACTTTATGTGCATTTTTTTTCAACTCCTTAGCTGTTCAGTAGAAATAAAAGATTGTGTTGGAGAAAACTGACATATCTACTAGTTATTTTCTTAGTTACAGAAATTTATATGTTAGAGGAAGAGTTGCAGCGAGGAAAAGAATAGAAAAAAAAAGAAGTAGAGGTAATAAGAAAAATATTTTTATTTTTAAAAAGAAAGACATTAAGGTTTACTTAAGTATATTGAGTCCGGAGGGGGAATTCTTTATATTGCATTAACCTAAATAGATACGATTGCAAAGTACTTTTAAAAGAGTAAGCACTTCCTATTGTGGTTTGCCAATTAAAATGCATGGAAATATAATGGATAAGAATCTGTGTAGTTCATAATATGATTTGAGGGATCATAGTCACAATATAAACAGAAGTTAGTGCGACATATGGATTGATTCTTATGCTGAGTTTAAGAAACTAACTGAGCAAAGCGTACATGTTTTAAAACCAGAAAATCCGAGTTAACAGATTCTGCCTCCGTGCTGGATAATTTCAAATTCCTTGAAAGTGCAGCTGCAGATTTCAGTGATGAAGACGAAGATGATGACATTGATGGAAGAGAGAAAAGCATCATTGATACTTCAACGGTGAGTTGGATACCCAGATATTAATATTTTTAGGGATTGTTATGCTTACTTGAAAAATAAGTGAAGAGCAAGTGAGAAAAACTTTTTTAAAAATCCATATGCTTCAGCCTAAACCCTGAACTTCTTTTCATGAATTTGGAGAAATTTAATCTAAGAGTTTTTAGTGTTGAGTTCAAATTCAATAATACTTTTAGGATGGCATTCTTCCCTTAAAAGATCTTTACTCTCTGGGGCACCTGGCTGGCTCAGTCAGTAGAGAACAGGATTCTTGCTCTCGGTTGTGAGTTCGAACCCACATTGGGGAGAGATTACTTGCAAAACTTTAAACAATCTTTAAAGGTTCTCACTCTTTGACTTGTTAACTCATTAAACATTTTAGTTCAGTAGGATTGGTGAATATCGTAAGAATTTTTGTGTTATAACAATGCAGTGTTATTGGTGCTGTAAGACAATAGAACTGACAGACCCATTATGGTACCTGATGGCGACTGGCATCACCTCTAATTGGTGCAGTTTGTCTTTCTTGTCTGGGTTGCTTTGGTAGACAAATGTTACAAATTTTTACTAACTGTTCCATTATATTTCTTCAAACTTGTTTAAAGTTACTCTGTAGTTTTGTTTAGATCTTTATAGGTTTATTGACTTTCCCATAGTAGTTTCTTGGAATGAGAGGTGTCGCTTGCTTCTTCTTCCTTCTCTTCCCTTTTCCATTCCATCACCTTCAGTTCCTCCTGGTTTTATTTTTTTTCCTTTTTTCTCTTTTTTTTCCTCCCTCCTTTTTCCTCCTTCTCCTCTCTTCTCTTTCTTTTTCCTTCCCACTCCTCCTCTCTTTTTTAAGTAATAGATGAGGGCATGCTTTGTTTTGTCTAGGAAAATGTTTACATTTCCTCTTTCATGTTTATTTAAAAAGAGCAAGGAAGAAAGGAAGCTGACTAGACCTAGATGTGAAAGCTTTGGGTTTAAGCCCCAGTTCTGACACTAATTTATCTGTGCTTCTTACCCTTCAGGCTTAGTATTTTAGTTTGTGAAATGGGGATTATAAATACCCATCTTACCTTCAGAGGATTTTGTGAGCAGTAAATGAGAAGCTATATATGAAAAATGATATAAATGATTTCTGGGTATAACTTTTCTGTCCTTTATGTCCTCTGCTTCCACCAGAGACTCTCAAATTATTACTTCCAGATTATTGTTTCCCTGAGCCTCTCTGCAGTGGGTTTCTGCTGATACAGCCTTGCCCTGGATATTATTTGAACTTCAAGTAGTCACCCCCAATTTTTTTTTTTTATCCAAACAGGTAGTAATAGCGTATGTTTTAATTTACTGTAGTAAAAGAAAATGCCTAAACTTGTATGATACCTTTCTCTGTCCTATTCATTTGGAAGTTTTGTACTGCTTTGTGATTTCTATGGGCCAATTGCAATGAGATCTTATTTTCCCATCAAAATACTTTATTCATAGCTCAGTGGTAAATGCTAACTGATTATAATGCTTTAAATATTAAGTATGGTCTTAGAGATATTCCTAACCATAAACTGGTTTCTTTTTGAGTAATCAAATTCATAAAGATCCTGTCTTGCAGTTAGTATGGATTGTAGCAATTCTATGACCAAGCAGTGAAAGCATAGCTAATAGAAATATACTTAAACCTGTTTAGGCATTGACTCAAAAATCCTTATAGTTTTTCAGGAAAAAATATCTCTAAACATATAATTGGTTTCTTTGTAACAGCTTTGTTGATTTTTAGGATATATCACATTAATTTGCACAGCTGCAGGCTAATAGCTGCAGACCAAAAGGACTTCCACAGTCTAACTCTATGTAGCAATGAGTAAGCATGACTTAAAAGATTTATTGCAATGCTGTAGAAAGAAAGAATGGCTGAAAGTCATCCTATTGAAATGTATAGTAAAACAAATAGGTTTTTAAACTGTTATTTTCTTTAATTAAAATAGTTTGGTTGATTCAACTAAGAAAATAAGAAACATAGGCCATTATTAAATTTGTGTGTTGCTGCAAATGCTCTCTTCTTGTTCTTTACCTTCTACTGGAGGTTGATTGTTCTTTGGGTTACATTCTGGATCATTTCCCTCCTCTTTATCTCCTCCTTCCTCATGATCAACCTCTTCACTTTATTTTTCTTTACCATCATTTTTTGCATTGTTACCATAGTATCATTAGTTAAGTGTAATAATGATCTTGAAATTATATATGTGTATAAAAAATGATCAACTTTAAATTGTTTGAAGGATAACTTCACCAGCAAGATGTCGTCTCCAGAAAAGGAATGGGATTAGGAATCATTAACTATTATGCCAGTCACAGTCTCATCCCCGTTTGTGTTATGTTTCTTCTAATGGTTTCAAAGTGGCCATCTATCCCTCTTTCTAATCTTCATGGCACCCTGTGCAACCTATAACTTCTTTGTGTTTGCTGTAATTCTTAAGTTGACTTCCAGACTCATTAGAGGTAGGAGTGGAGTGGAACCCGAGATGTAAGGAAAAGTAATATGTACTTATTACAACAAACCCTACCCCTTTCCATTTACGAATCCTACTCTCCACTGGTAACCACATTTCTTCTGTGCCTAACCATTAAAAAACAGGGGTTTTAATTTATTTAAGTGGGAGACATGATAGACAGTGGCCTGCAACTTGCCATATCTTCATTCATGAGGCTATATGGAGGAGAGACCTAGAAACACATTTTTTCCACAGGAGTGAGTTTTGTGACTTAATATCATAGTTAGTAATTAGAATGTTTTAGTTTTTCAATATAAGGTTCCAGCTACTTCTGCATTTTCTCTTCCCTTTTCACCAGGCATTGAGAACAAAAATTCTCTATCTTGGGACGCCTGGGTGGCTCAGTTGGTTAAGCCGTTGCCTTTGGCTCAGTTCATGATCCCAGGTCCTGGGATTGAGTCCCGCATCAGGCTCCTTGCTCGGTGGGGAGCCTGCTTCTCTCCCTGCCTCTGTCTGCTGCTCTGCCTGCTTGTGTGTACTCTCTCTCTCTCTGGCAAATAAATAAAATCTTAAAAAAAAAAAAAAGAATTCTCTATCTTTAGGGTGTTGGTGATGGCCCCTCTAGTCATATCTGGTGTCCCATCAGGATTAGAGTAAGGGAGAAATCAAGCCTCTAAGGTAAAAGAAAGATGGATTAGACAGTGTGTTTGTGGAACGATGAAGGTCAGCATCTTCTATTGGTATAACTCTTCAGAGATACTTTTCTACCTTAGTTTGGCTGCCCAGGGAAGATTAGAAAAAATTATTAGCATTGGTTATAAAAGAATACACCTTCACCTGGGTTTTCTGTACACAGTATGCCAAACTAGTCTTGCTTTTCTGTTTGTTTAATAGATTTGCTAGATGGGAGATTGGGATATGCTGTAAACATAAGGGGAAATACTCCAAGTAGTTAAGGCAGTTATTCTAGCAGCATTAAAGAGTCCTCGATTTCTCCTATTCAGTTTTTATATATACCAGGACAGTGAAGGCAGATTAGGTTTCATCTGCTGTACCAGCTTTCTGCTGATAGTGGCTTCCTGGAGTGCTACACTGAGAAGGATTTTGTTTTTAATTTAAATTCAAGTTAGTTAATATATAATGTAGTATTGGTTTCAGGAATAGAATTTAGTGATTCATCGCTTACATATTATACCTAGTGCTCATCATAACAAGTATTCTCCTTAATGCCCATTACCCATTTTGCCCATCCTCCCACCTACCTCCCCTCCAGCAACCCTCAGTTTGTTCTCTATAGTTAAGAGTCTCTTATGGTTTGCCTCACTCTCTGTTTTTATCTTATTTCATTTTTCCTTCCCTTTCCCTATCTTCATCTGTTTTGTTTCTTAAATTCTGCAAATGAATGAAATCATATGTTACTTGTTTCTGACTGACTTATTTCACTTAGCATTATATTCTCTACTCCATCCATGTTGTTACAAATGGCAAGATTTCATTTTTTGATGACTGAGTAATATTCCAGTCTGTGTGTGTGTGTGTGTGTGTGTGTGTACCACATCTTCTTTATCCATTCATTTGTCAATGGACCTTTGGGCTATTTCCATAAAGTGGCTGCTGTTCATAGTGCTGCTCTAAATATTGGGGTATATGTGCTCCTTTGAATCAGCATTTTTGTATTCTTTGGATAAATACCTGGTAGTGCAGTTTTTGGGTTGTAGGGTAGTTCTATTTTTAACTTTTTGAGGAACTTCCATACTGTTTCACTAGAAAGATTTCTGAGGCTGTATCTGATCTCAGATGAAAAGTACTGTGATTGGTAAGTGATACCAGGAATGAGCGTGAGAACAGGGTCATACAAGTCAGATATTTGTTATCTCTTAGAGTCTGTTTTTAGACCCTGTATTCTGTCTTATTGATCAGCCTGTTGGACCCTTATAATTTTAATCCACTCACAATAGCCCAGTAATAATAATTTGATTAGATCTTGTTATTTCCATTTTGCACGAAGTGAAGAAGCTGAGACCTGGAGAAGTTGCGGTAGTGAGCCCATTTTATCAAAAGAAGCTGCAAATCATTCATCCTAAATTCTTTGGGTTTCTGGTGGTGGAGGTAACTAAAAAGATAATTGATGAAGAGTTTTGACATATAGATCTCAAAGATTATCTCTGCACGCATTAAGCCTAAATTTCAATCCTCCAACTGAATTTGTAATTCCAGGAATATTCCTAAATACATAACAACCCTTATCAGATTTGCTAATAAGTCTAAGTCAAGTCCCACTTGGAAAGATCAGTATTTTAGAAAAAAATGGAATATATAGTGAGTTATTAGAGAAACGGATGCAAGGTTGGAACAGTAGAAATGCTGCAGGAAACTTTTTTTCCTTCTCTAACACCATACTTTCTAACACTTGAGGCATGCATTTCTGAGTTTGTAGTTTTATGATTTTAGATTTTTTTACGGGTATTATGTGGTAGAGTTAACATTTATCATGGTCATATTCTGTGAAACTTCTGTATTTTATGAAGTGTTTCTCTTTTTGGTTAGATTAGAATGTCTACACATAGACTGGCATAGACTGCATCCAAGAAATGAGGGATATGGTTGTGGTTCTCTTAGTACAGTAATATATCAAGGACATATTTTGTCTATTTATAATTTAAATACCTAGCTTATATTCCAGTGTTTTCAACATATAATTCCATTAGCTTATTTAAAACAAGCCACCATTGAACCAAGTTTAAATTTTTACTTTAAAATGTGTAATGTATATCTTTTTAAAATGATACCTGTTTTACATTGAATTGATTAAGTATTATAGCTATTTAACATAATAAAGATATGCTTTCTGAAGAAACCCATAATTGGGTTTTCTCATTCATTCTCATAAAGGGATACTGTTTTCCTTTATTTAAATTAATTTCATAATATATCCTAAAATTTTAATTTAGAATGTTTTTTTCATTAGATTGTTAGGAAAAAAGCATTGCCTGATAGCAGTGAAGATCGAGATACAAAAGAAGCTCTAAAGGAGTTTGACTTCTTGGTTACATCAGAGGAAGGAGACAATGAGTCTAGAAGTGCGGGTGATGGAACAGAATGGGGTAAGGAAGCATATTGGATCCATCCAGAGGTATTAAGTAAATGAAAGAAACTAATGTTTTACTAGGAGGGCAGCATCTTGAAGAACACTGTAAATTTCTTATAATGTTGAAATTATGAACTTTTTACTCTTGTCATCTTATATTCAGGGTGTATGTCTGTGTGTGCATGTTTAAAGAATGTTGTACAACTAGTTGCCTCATCTTTTTTTTTTAATATAGGCAATATACTATTAAAATAATTTGAATCCATATGCAGAATGTTCTGTGTTTCCTGCCCAGATATTAGAACTTGCAAATCTAGATTTTGTGGAAATTGAGTTTGAGGATGTAATAGAAGAGTTTTTAGAGATTCATCTCTGGCATCTTCTGTGCAAAAAGAAGTATAAATTAAAAAACTGTAGTTACTCAGTCTAGGCATACTTCACCAGTTTGTGCAAAGCATAGAATTTTTTGGTGCAAATTGTTCTAAACAAATTTAGTATTTGAAACATCTCACGAGGTAAAACAAGTTATTTGGGGGAAGACTTCTAAGGCATAGATTATTCTTTGGGTTTGGAAATGAATTGTTGCTTTCAGTAAGGTGGGATTGTGATGAATTCTTCAAAAGCGATGAGTTCTGTCGGGTGTGGGTACATGTAGTATGAGTGAGGAAGACAGAGAGATAGTTACTGAGAATGAGACAAATTTTCTGTTGAGGTTGAAAAATTCTGGGAGACACTCAGTTGCAGTTTTATGTACTTGAAAGACAGATAGGGTTAGAGAATCAGTAACTATCCTAGTTTTAAATTGGGGACTTCCCTTGAGTCTTTTACCTTCAAGAACTCTTATGATGAAAAAAAAAAAAAGAAAAAAAAACTCTTATGATGCCACTTCTTTTCCTTTTTTGTGGCAAATATCTGAAGGTAATTATTATATGGGTTAATTAGTCATTGAAATATATAATGGCTATAAAATGACTAATTCTTTTTTTTTTTTTTTTTTTTGCAATGGAACAAAGTTTGGAAACCAAGGGGAAATTGAAGTAAAGTCTCTTTTCTCTATTGTTACTACTAAGTTTATATATCAGTTTATTCAGATATTTTAGGCACTAGTTCTACCAGTATAGCTAGATCCACCATCTACACAGAAGTCTTTCTCAGAGGAGTCATACATCTGCATAAATAGTAGTTGGCTTTTTTCATTGCCAGTCTTAGTGCAAGAGTTTTGTGATTCATTTCTCTCCAAAGACAGCTGCATTATTTCTTGTGTCACATCCTTTTCTTTATAGTGTGAGTCTTGGCCCAGAGCATTATATGATACATGTGTGTACGTTTTAATTAATCTAACCTCCTATGAAGTTACTGGTGAAAACGTGAGTGAATTGTCTCCATCTTTGAGCTGTCTTACTCTTTAGTAGTGTACTGGGTATTTCTGAGTATGAGTGAATGGGATCTTTCAGTCGATTAGAGATTTCCTTACCAGGAGTTTTGTCTTGTGTGTTTTTATCCAGAAAATTTTATTGAGAAAGTTTTGTTCAGAAAATTTTACTCTTAAGCAATTAAAAGAACTAGATCGCAAATCCTATTTAGTTGAATGGACATTTAAAATGTTTTAAATGCTTTATTTATTTCTCCTCTTCCCCCTTAAAAATGGAGTGAATATACCTAGGTTTAGAATCTTTTTAGTTTCTGGCAAGTAAATAGATTTACCACACATCTTCCATGATCTTCCATTACTGTTGTGAGTCTAGTGAAGATGACAATAGGGTTAACTTTTAATTTAAAAAATTGAAGACACTGTAGGATCCAAAAGCTACCTGGTTTAATTTATTATTAAGACCTGATTGATGAAATATTAACATTTTTAATTGTTAGATCTTTCTGGGAAAGTAGTGACCATTTTTATTATTGATAGATTATAGTTAGAGCTATAGAAATGTTGAGCTTTTAAATTTATTGTGTTTCAGAGGCCCAATTGAGTTTTTTGAACTGTAGATTGAAATTTAACTTATTAAAAATAGTTTCCTATTTGTTCTGATTCATTTTGGTTTATTGCAGTCATTTAACAAATATTGATCAAGTGCTTTCTATGTGCCAAGTCATTTGGTGAAGATCCATGTGGGTCCACAGGACCCCTTGGTCCATATAGTTTACTAAGAGAATTAACATAAATGATAGAGCATGTCAGAAGTGATAAATGCTGTGGAAAATAGAAAAAGTAGAACAGAGTAAGGGGGGTGGAGAGTGCTGGGTTTGGGGTAAAGTGGAGGAGACAAATTACAATTTAAAATTGTAATAGGGTAGGTCCCATTAAAGGGGGTTAATATTTGGACAAAAGACTCAAAGTTGTTTGTTGGGTTAACAATATGGTATCTAGAGAAGGAATATTCAGGAAAAAGAAAGCCACAGCAAATGCCCCCAAATAGCAGCAGCCTTGATATGCTTGAGGAATTAAAGGACACCAGAATGGCTAGAGCAGAGTGATTCTAGGGGGAATATGGTAAGAAATGACCAAATCATGTAGCGCCCTTAGACCACTGGTGAGATGGGGAACCACTGGAGGAATTTGAGCAGAATTTGCCATGATGACTTTGAATTTAAAGCATCATTCTGGCTTATTAAGAATAGACTACATAGAGCACCCAATGTTGATAATAGTCTTGGTGTGAGGGAAGAGAGGACGATTATTGGAGTAATTCTAGCAAGAGACAGAGTGATTAGAGAAGTAGAGTATGAGCTAAGTGGTCAGATTCTGGCTGTGTTTGGAAGGTAGGAAAAACAGTATTTTCTGAAATACCTGATGTGAAGTATGAAAGAAAAGGGAGGTTTTGGTCTGAGCAAATGGAAGTATGATGACACACTGGATTTGGAAGATTGGGAATTTGATTTTACAGGTTTAGTTTGAGACAATGTGTTAGACTTTCTAATGGAAATTTAGAGTGGGCAGTTGGATATATGAATCTTGAGTTCAAGCGAGAGTTCTGAGCTAAAACATAATGTTATATAGTATATAATTAATTTTATACTGATATAAAATATATAACACATTCTTTAAATTTTCTTCTCCTATAATAGTGAAAATTAATGATCGAATTTACTAAGTGCTCAGTTTCCTGTTTAAGAATTTGTAAAGTAACAAATCACTTAAATTGCTTTAAATTTTGGAATGAAGGTTGATTGCTAAGTTTACAAAGTGCTATATATATAAGGCTGTAAAAAAATCACTAGTTGATGAACACATGCCAAAAATATAAAATTTTTAAAATGAAAATATGAAAACTATTTTGTGTAATCTCTTAATAATAATCTCTCATTACATAAATTAATAAGAAATGTTTTTTTATGAGTCAGTCCTAATTGAAAAATGAGATCTTCTTCTAGAGTTTTTGGGCATAATTTACAAAAAGTCACTCAAATCTTCTAGGGTTTTTTTTTTTTTTCTATGTCTCTTTCAAGATAAATTTCTTATTACCTAGGATATTGAATTGATTGTCATTTCTTAGATACTATATTTTGTATGACTTAGAATAAGCAATGACTTTTTAAAATTAGTGATACAGTGAAGAAAATGGTTGTTACATCATTCAGTGACAGAACAGTGAATTGACCTACAGTATATCTTATTTAAAAAGGCTGTTTCATTTGTTTCACTCTATTTAGAAAAGGAAGACCAGTGTCTCATGCCTGAAGCCTGGAATGTGGACCAGGGAGTAATTACCAAACTCAAGGAACAATACAAAAAGGAGAGAAAGGGGAAAAAGGGGGTGAAGAGTAAGTGGAAAACATTGTATCTGTAAATCATAAATCTTGCCTCTTTTACATCCCCCAATTTTTTTTTCAATGTTTTCCTAAAACCACTTACTCTTTTTCTTTTCTGCTCCTGATCTCTTTCCTTTTCACCTGCTCTCAGGGGTTGAAATTAAATGGTTAACTATTTGAGTATGACCTTAAAAAAATAAAAACAGCCATGTGTATGATTATGGAATCATAATATATCCCAGTAATACAGCTAGAGCCTCATGAGAGTGTGGGACTATATATTCAAAACATAGTGATAATTTCATTTTTAAAGTATATATGCTTAATTACCACAATGATTTTTCACTGTTGACAATTTTAAATCTTATCTAGTATGACCCTCTGGCAATCCACCCAAATTATTGCATATTATTTTTGGACTTGGAGACAGAAAGTTAATTTCTACCCCTGAATATTCTGTGTGTTCATAACTTACAGTTCATTTGCTCTCACCACTATATGCTATACAGGGTACAGAATCAAATACACAACTTTTAAAGGTATTTATTTAAGAATTTTGGCCAATTTCATTTATAGTAATATTACCAATTAGCTTTTTTCTTTTTAATCAGATGTCTACCATATCAAAAATGGAAGCTAAAATGAAATTGCTAGCCCTGTGAATCATTCACACACACACACACACACACACATATATAAAACACTCATACAAATTATTAGGTTTAATAGTAGAACTAATTAAGCATGTAAAGTGGAAATACAAAGTCTTTCAAGCATCCCTGAAAACCATCTAAAACACCTTTTTAGGAGAGGAAGGCTCAACTACCTCCTTGTGCTTCCACTCTCATTGACAATATGAACATGGGTCTGACTTTTATGGCAGAAAGAATTGCATCCTTTGGGATATTAAAGTAGTATTAAGATTAAGTAAAGTAAGATTAAAATCCAGTTTAGTGAAGCGTGTATTTAGAAGTTAGAAAAAGTAGTGTAGTCATTGCCAATAAACATTTAAATCTTTATTTAAAATATCTTAGGTGTTACAAGTGTTTAGCTTGAATGGGTAAAAAGTCAGTGACTATTTTTGATGTTATCATTATACCAACTATTACATGACTGAGAGGTGATGTTATTTGATGCCTCCTCAATATAAATTAAATCATAATGAGAAAGATTAATATTAAAACATAAGAGCATTTTGTACCTTTTCTCCAAATGTATGGATAAAAATTTTAATCTTAAACAGTAAGGTTTTATAGTTACGACTTTTCAGAACCGTGGCAAAACGAGTTATACTGGAATTTTAATGCAAATATCATAAATGAGAAAGGAGAATATTTTAATTTTTAGATTGGCTTAATGTTGATATTTCTTTAAGCCCTTATGCTGCAGTAATGAATGTCTTCAAATGTAAAACATCTCTCGACTGGAAGGGTATCTAGGTCTTATGTAGATTCCACCTACTCTTGTATTGATTATTCAGTTCTTGTCAAATATCAGGGCATTGCTGTAGTTGGAATTTAGCACTTAAGATCTAAAATGGCACCATTTGACTGGACCAATATTCCTACTAATGGAAGCTATTGTATTTCCTGACTGGATTATGACCACTTTGCAGGCATATAGCACATAGTTTTGTTGTATGATGGAGAAAAATGACTGCAGGGAGAGAAATTTTAATATGTTTCATTGAGGATAGAAGGACTGGAGAGTGAGGCTGAGCACATTTTGTTTATTGCTGTCAGTTCATGTTGCCTTAATAAAATGGTGATCTGGGACCAAGTGAAGACATAATAAAAACAGAGCTGGAGCAAAGCTCTGACTTGATATATGAAACATGGATTTATTAACCACCATAAATATATTTTTAATTGAATTAAAAATTACTCATTGGAAAAGTTTGAGTCCTTTTGATATGATCTAGTAGCAATATTTCCAGTCAAATTGTGTACGCCAATCATATTGTCTTGAAATATATTTCTAGGTATTAGTTAAAATTGCTTAAAAGTAGTTGTATTCTTTGCTGGTATAGGAAAAAAAACCGTAATGGACTATGGGTAAGATTTTCCCATTCTTAATTAAACTTGTAACAGGAAAAACTACCGAAGATCTGTTTCAGCCTCTATCCTATATAAAACAGTCAAAACAGGGATGTGGGAGAATGAAGAACCAAAGCTCAGGTAAGTAATCAGTAGGGGACGAGACTTCACCTCGGGTACCATAGTTTCAGGATGTAAGGCAATGAATGCAACTTAACATAAACAGACAAACAAAAGGGATGTTATTGTTTAATTCAATACACAGTAGCTTCACAATCCATGGTATCTGTCTGCATTTAGAGTAATATACAAGGATTATAGAGTAATACTATTTTTAATGGTCCAAATTGGACATGAACATTATTTTTCATGCAAATAGCAATACCATTCCATTAGCTTAATTTTTAAAATAGATGTAAAACATAATTCTTCTCAAGAAATAAACTTTTAAAATAATTTGAAAACTTGGAAAAATAGTAATTTTTTAGTATTTTTAGTAGGGCAGTTTTAAAGGTGAATGTAGGTAGATGTGAATAAGGTTTATGGCACCATTTTGATGCAGTTGAATAATTCTCTTCTTTTTTGTTCTCTTCCTCTCTGTTTTTGGGCCAGGGCCCAATAGGTCAAAACTACAAGATATGCTTGCTAATTTGAGAGATGTTGATGAACTTCCCTCATTGCAGCCATCTGTGGGTTCACCTTCCAGACCCCCCAGCTCCAGGCTTCCTGAACACGAAATAAATAGGGCGGATGAAGGTAAGTATGTAAGACCTCTCCAGGGATCTTGATGGCTCAGTCAGTTAAGTGTCGACTCTTGATTTCAGCGTAGGTTATGATCTCAGGGTTGTGAGATTGAGTCCCGCCCGTGGCAGGCTCCACACCCAACGTGAATTCTCTTGGGATTCTTGGGATTCTCTCTCTCTCCCTCTCCCTTGGCCCCCCCTTCTCTCTCTCCTCTTGGGGGGGGAGGGAAGGACGCTCTGGAGCACAAAAAATATGGGGAGATATATATATATATATATATATATATATATATATATCTAAGTTCAGTTATTTGGAAGGACTCTCTAAGAAAAGAATTTTATTTTACAGATGTTTGATCTACATAGTATCCCCCAAATGTAGGCTTTCTTACATTTGAGGGGGTTTGATTCCAACTTCAATCTTTCAGACTTGAGAAAGGGTGCATAAACTTTAATGACCAACTCTAAATTCTAGTTTAGAACATCCCAAGGCTCCACAGAAGCCATGTATTTTGTATACATAGGCTGTTTTATTTATCCTATTGCCACAATGAGAAAATTAATATAAATAGGTAGTAAATGTTTACTTTGTACTTTTACTTTTTACTTTACTTTGTACTTTTTGTACTTATGTACAAAACCATAAATAGGTAGTAAATGTTTACTTCGAGACTCATATAAATATTTTTAGATGTTTTATTTAAGCAATTTGTCACTGATAAATGAAAAAGGGAAAAAAGACACCAGAAGTCTAGTTGCATGTTCTGTTTTTACTTTGTTCCCTTTTAGTCCTTGTCCAAATGCATATATATATATTTTTTACAAAGTCCCCAAGTAGAATTATTCCATTTTGTTTTATTCACTTAACATAAAGCCACAAAAATAAATTTCACAATTATAACTTCAAGATTACATATTATATTTTAGACTTGATACTTAACTGTTTCCCTGTTGAAAATTTAGGTTCCTGGTTTTTTATAGTACCATCTTATGGTATATAAATACTCTTCTTTCTGTCTTTTAGATACAAGTTCTGATTTATGTGTTTATAAATGTATTAAATGCCTGTAAGTAGAAATTGATTTTAATATATATATTTACAGTAACTGAAAATCCAGTATGACATGAAAGTAATCTTAATAATTAATAAATATTTTTCTGAATTTATTTTTAAAAATTATCTTGAATTTTTTTTTTAAAGATTTTATTTATTTATTTGACAGACAGAGGTCACAAGTAGACAGAGAGGCAGGCAGAGAGAGAGGAGGAAGCAGGCTCCCCGCTGAGCAGAGAGCCCGATACGGGGCTCGATCCCAGGACCCTGGGATCATGACCTGAGCCGAAGGCAGAGGCTTTAAACCCCCTGAGCCACCCAGGAGCCCCTATCTTGAATATTTTTAATACTGCAATTATTTGCAGTAAATATTCCTCTTCAGATTTTTATTGATTGAACAAAACAGCCCAGGAAAAAGCCACAGAAAAATCTTAAGTGTTTTTCTTTCTTGGTTTTTAAAATTCAGTTACATTTTAAAGAGACATAAACTGATAGAAATTTGATGGACAATTTATGGTTGGAATACTTTTTAAATAAAATTTTTGACCATAACATGGTTAGTTATTTGTTAGAGTTAATTATAGTATACTTGGAATTTATTATTCATACATTAAATAATGAAGATGTGTATATTACACCTTTATAGTCTAAATGTACAATTTCTTTGATGTAGACATGTCTTTTGAATGAAAGATGTGAAGTCATGGACCTCATTAGGTATGTTTGTTATTCACTAGGCAATACATACAATGAACACTATCGATACGAGAATTTTAATCAGTTTCAATTATTCCAAAATCAGGTCTAGATGAGGAGAAAAGTTCTAATTTTATTCTGATAACTCCTAACGAGCTTTATTAGAGATTTCATTTACAGAATTCTAATAATAGAGGTGGGCTAAGGACTATATACTAAATGACAAATATACAAAAGCATTACATAAGCCACAGAAAGTGCACTTGACAGAAAAAAATATATAAGAACCTTAAAACTGAAGGGTTGACTATCTGGCTTACTATCTGTAACATTGGTCATTCTAAGCTTTCCTCCTCAGTGTAAGGTTTTCAGCAATAGAAAAAGTATGTAAGAAATACATTGTGTATTTAATTGTCTGTGACTGATGCTTCTTGGTCTCCAGTTTAGTTTCAGAAAACAGGTCCATAACCTATGTATGCTATAAATGTTTATTGCTTTATTTTTGTTTTAATAATTCAGAAGATAGTGCCATACTTAAGAGATGCAGTTCAATAAGTTGATTAAAGCTGATTAGAGCTAGTAATGTTTAGTTACCAGAGAGAAATGGGAGGTACAGTCTGAAGTTCTAAGGCATCTTAGAGAGCCCTCAGGTGAGTTCTGCTCACTCTTCTGCTCTCTCTTGGGCCCTTAAATCGGCTGGCTTAGCCGATGGTGTTTGGTGGATGGAGTTGCTGCCTTCCTTTGTTTTCAGGTTTTACTTGGTCATTTTTAGAGAATTATTTAAATTAGCCCAAACAATGTGTGTGCTTAAATCTTATGAACCTTAGTCTTGTTTTTTTAAGAATTATTTTTATTTCACACCTGAGCAGTTGTCTGGAAATAGTAGAGATGAAAGCAAACAAAACACCTGGCTAAAAACCCAGCCTCCATAGTCTTATGTGAGTCTTTCTGTTGAAACTTGGCACGAAAATTGCCATTCGAGCTTAAACACTCCCCACTCTTCAGTAGTAAATGTTAGAGTTGTTCAAACCCCTCAGAATATATGTAGTATGTTTGGGTAAAACCCATTTTTATTTTATTATTGCTGTTTTATTGTATGATGGTTTAAAAATGTCTTCATTTATAGACTCCTTTGTTCTTAAAAGGATTTTATTTTATTTTATTTTAAAGATTTTATTTATTTACTTGACAGAGAGAGAGTAGGCAGAGAGGCAGGCAGAGAGAGAGGGGAAAGCAGGCTCCCTGCTGAGCAGAGAGCCTGGTGTGGGGTTTGATCCTAGGACCCTGAGATCATCACGTGAGCAGAAGGCAGAGGCTTAATCCACTGAGCCACCCAGGTGCCCCATCTTAAAGGATTTTAAAGAGAGGGTCTGCCTCTACTGTTTTTAAAGCACATAACTAAAAAAATAAATAAAACATAACTATTCTTTTATTTCAATGAATACTTACGATTGAATCTAAACTTACATAATTGAATTAAAAGCTATAAAAAGCACCTTTAAGTCCAGTTTTTTTGCATTAATTAACTCAGTTCTTTTTCTTGCCTTTTTTTTTTTTTTAAGGGGGAGAGTGAGGGAACAAGTGGGGAGAGAGGAAGGGGGAAAGGGAGACTGTCCAACAGGCTCCACTCCCAGCATGGAGCCCAATATGGGGCTCGATCTCATGACCCTGAGATCATGACCTGAGCCGAAATCAAGAGTCAGAGGACACTTAGCTGATTGAGCCACTCAGGCACTGCTTGACTTGATTCTTTTAAGAAAAAGTTAATTTACCATTTTTTAACAGCCTAAGTTTGAAATAATAAATTCATGTAATCAACTTACAATGTTTGTTGTTAGGAAAGTAACCATCTCTAGAAAACTACTCAAAGACCATCTCTGACAGTTTGCTAGAATAATTTGCATTTATAAAAATCAATAATTTACTATTAACCAAATTAAATTCCTATTTTAATTTGGCATTTTGCTTTTAACTGGTTCTTCTGTGATAGTGATTGAAGGAATTGGATTGGCATGTTCAGTGTTATAAAGATATTTTCACTTACCACAAAGAAAATCTGTCCTCTTGAAGCACAGTTAACAGCTAATGAAAATGTTCAAATAGACACTTCATTAAAAAAAATTTCTTTGAAAAGAAATCCACTTACAATGAAAAAAGTTTTCTTTGAAATAAACATTTTTGAGTGAAATACAACATACCTGCAGAAAACTGCTGAAGTCATAAGGGAAACAGGTCAGTGAATCATCACCAAGTGAACCCAGCCAAGTGACCTCTGCCTAGGTCAACAAGCAGAACATTACCAGGGCCTTGGAAGTCCTGTTTGTGCTTCAGATCACTAAATCATTGCACCTTCCCTTGTCTCCAGACATAATCCCAACTTCTAACACTGGCATTGATTTGACCTCATAGAGGCACATTTTGCAGTTACCATTTTCATTTGAAATTATCTGTATTCTTCCAGGTTATAGAATTAAACAGTTTTATTTTGAATGAGACCAGCCATGTTCAAATCACTTGTTATAGGGGTGCCTGGGTGGCTCAGTGGGTTAAGCCGCTGCCTTCGGCTCAGGTCATGATCTCAGGGTCCTGGGATCGAGTCCCGCATTGGGCTCTCTGCTCAGCGGGGAGCCTGCTTCTCTCTCTCTCTCTCTCTCTCTCTGCCTGCCTCTCTGTCTACTTGTGATCTCTCTCTGTCAAATCAATAAATAAAATCTTTTAAAAAAATCACTTGTTATATATATTTAATAATCGATAGAATAACTTGAGTAATAAACAAAAAATATCAAATGAAGAAAGCCTGCCTTTTCTTTTTTTTGGTTGTATTTTTTTTTGTGAAAAAGAAAGGGCAGTGGTCTATTGGATTTGTTTCATGTTGTACTTTTCTAATTAGATGATACCTTTAGTTATGGTTAAGATATAGAAAAAGCAGCCAGTTCTGGGGCACCTGGGTGACTCAGTTGGTTAAGCATTCTACTCTTGCTTTTGGCTCAGGTTGTATTCTCAAGGTTCTGAGATCAAGCCCCTCGTTGGGCTCCTTACTCAGCAGGGAGTATGTTTCTCCCTCTCACCCTCCCCCTGCTTAAGCATGTGTGTGCTCTCTCTCTCTCAAATAAATAAATAGAATCTTAAAAAAAAAAAAAAAGCAGCTAGTTCTTAAGAGCTTTCTACTAACTGAATTTTGTTGTGTTTAAAAGCATTTAAAAATAAATGTAGGGGTGCCTGGGTGGCTCAGTGGGTTAAGCCTCTACCTTCAGCTCATGTCATGATCTCAGGGTCCTGGGATCGAGCCCCGCATCTCTGCTCAGCAGGGAGCCTCTTTCCCCCTCTCTGGTTCTACCTGCCTCTCTGCCTACTTGTGATCTCTGTCTGTCAAATAAATAAATAAGTAAATAAATAAAATCTTTATAAAGTAAATAAAATAAATGTAGACATGTCCGTGAGAGTCTAATTGTTTACACTTCAGGAGTTTTTTAATATTTCTTTTGTCTTCCCCCTTCAGTGGAAGCATTGACCTTTCCTCCTTCTTCTGGGAAATCCTTCATCATGGGAGCAGATGAAGCCCTTGAAAGTGAACTGGGACTTGGAGAATTGGCGGGCCTTACAGTGGCCAATGAAGCAGATTCACTAACTTACGATGTGAGTCGTGGTTTTATTTTTGTTGTTCTTTTCTCATTTCTTAAAAATAAAAAGTTAACTTTTTAGAAAAAGACAGTGGTAAAACTTCTTTACAAGCATAGAATTTGGTTCCATTTTAATTGCAAACTTCAAAATTATGATTGTGTTATATAAATGATATTTTTCACATTTTATAGAGATTAAAATTACGGGCTTTGCCTAAATCCATAAGTCAGTATAGCTTGTTTATTGGTTTTAGATATGGAAAAAAATTCCCTTTCTGTTACCAAGTTTGGGTTTTGTGTTTTAGGGTACTAGTGATCAGTTAAATTCATACTTGCCCAATGGCAACATTTATGTTTATTTGGTACATTACCAGTGAATATCCTGCCCACAAATGGTTTAAGCTGTTTAGGTAGGGATGTCCGTGAGGTGCTTTTCAGATGTTAAGGCAACTCATCAGTGATTTGGACCAAAACTGAAATCTTGATACCTTTACTCATGTATCCCTTTATTTAATCCCCAACACACTTATTTTATAAATACATTTATAATTGTTCATGACAATAAATTGTCAGAAAAACAGTTGCTTATTTTATTAAGTATTTACAATCTGTCTTCATTAAAATCCTCTCAACTTTGATACCTCGTTATCTTTGTTGGAGAGAACACAGTAGAGCTCCTGACACATGGGGTATGTAGGGTGGATGCTTAAGCAGACCATGGATAGGAGAAGGAAGTACTCCAAAGAGCAACCTTACCACTCACTCCTCTTTCTGAAAATCAAAAGTTCTCACTCTCCTTGCTGAGTCTATTAGTAAGTCTTTTGGGTTCTCCCTCCAAAAATAGCTGAAGTCCATAGCTTTTTTTTTTTCTTTTTTTTTCTTTTTAACACCTCCCATCCAACTCCCCTTTCTTCTTCACCTGGAGCTACTACAATAACCCAATTTAAATGGTCTCTTTGCTCCCCATTCTCCATGTGATATAGGTTTTTTAAAAAATATATTTCTATTTTTCTATTTTTCTATCCTTATGTTTTACGTCTGTGTACATAAAAACACCCATTTAGGGGCACCTGGGTGGCTCACTGGGTTAAAGCCTCTGCCTTCGGCTCAGATCATGATCCCAGGGTCCTGGGATCGAGCCCTACATTGGGCTCACCGCTCAGTGGGCAGCCTTCTTCTTCCTCTCTCTCTCTGCCTGCCTCTCTGCCTACTTATGATCTCTGTCTGTCAAATAAATAAATAAAAATCTTTAAAAAAAACCACAATACCCATTTAGGACTTTTGTTTTTTCATCTAATCTTTGACAGCCTTTTTAATTGGAGCATTGAGTCCATTTCTTTTTAAAGTAATTACTGATATATTTGGATTTAAGTCTGCTGTATATTTGTGCTACCTATTCTGTGTTCCTTTTTCTCCTATTTTTGCTTACATTGGGATTATTTTTTGTTATTCACCCCCACCCCATTACTTGGAGATGATGCACTCTTTCATTACCCTTTTTATTGTTACCCTAGAGATTACCAAACACATCCTTATCAAAATTTTAATGGAAAGACCTTTAGGTCATTTCTAACTTGTAATCTCCTACCCTTGGGGCGCCTAGGTGGCTCAGTTGGTTAAGTGTCTGCCTTCAGCTCAGGTCATGATCCTGGGGTCTGGGATTGGAGACCTACATCAGGGTGCCTGCTCAGCGGGGAGGTTGCTTCTTCCTCTCCCTCTGCCTGCCGCTCCCCTGCTTGTGTGCACTCTCTCTGTCAAATACATAAATAAAATCTTAAAAAAAAAAAGACACATATGTCAAAGACTATTATACAAAATATATAAAGAACTCTTAAAACTCAATCATAAGAAAACTCAATGATAAGAAAAAATGGATCACTTTAACAGACACCTCACCAAAAAAGATATATATAGATAACAAATAAGTATATGAAAAGATACTCCACATCCAATGTCGTCACGACAATACAAAGTAAAACAACAGTGAAATACCACTGTGCACCGATAAGAATGGCTAAAATCTGGAACACCGGAAACACCAAATGTTAGGACATGGAGCAACAGGGACTTTCATTCACTCCTAATGAGAATGCAAAATGGTACAGCCACTTTGGAAGATAATCTGTTGGTTTCTTATGAAACATACTCTTACTGTAAAGTCCAGTAGTCACACTCCTTGGTGTTTACCAGAAGGAGTTGAAAAGATATATCCACACAAAAACCTGCACACAGACGTTTATAGCAGCCTTATCCATCATTACCAAAACTTGGAAGCAACCAAGATGTACTTCACTGAGTGAATGGATAAACAAGCTGTGGTGTATCCAGACAATGGAATATTATTCAGTGGTTAAAAAAAACTGTAAAGCCTGAAAAAGCATGGAGGAAACAAGTGCATATTACTAAGTGAAAGAAGCCAATTTATCCAAACACATATCAGTTAAATGTACCACTGGTGAGTGACATTGATAATGGGAGAGGCTATGCATGTATAGGGATAGGTAGTATATAGGATATTTCTGTACCTTCTACTCAGTTGCACTGTGAACTAAAACAGCTCGAAAAAAAAAAAAACAAAAAACCCAAACCAACTCCTACTCTACATCTATGTCATTCTTTTTATGTATTTTCTCTAGACATTTGTCTCCTACAAGGTAGTATTGTGTACACTCAGTATTCAGTTAGGATTATCCATTTTACATTATTCATTTTGCTTTATCCTGTCTCCCCCTTGCACATCTGACTGTCCATCTGGGATCACTTTCCTTGTACCCTAAGAACAGTTAATATTTCTCTTTGGTGAAAGTTGCTGGTGCCCAGTTCCCTCAGTTTCTGGTTTTATTAAATTGTCTGTATTTCACCTGAGTGGTTTAACTTCTACTTCTGGTATCAAAGTCCATTTGGCAACGGTTGTTTTGTTTCCTTTTTAAGCACTCTAAATACATAATTTCATTTTCTTCCTTTGTGGTTTTCAGCTAAAGTTAACTGCCTATTACTGGTCATTCAGTGGTAGTCTGATTTTTTTTTTTTTTTCTCTCTCAGTGTTACTCTCCCTATGTCTTGAATGTCAGCCAAGGTTTAGATTTCTTTTTTAACCTTCTTGAAGTTCTTAGACCTTCTTGGCTTACTATGTTTTTATCAGTTTTGTGTAAAATTCTCAGCCGTTTATCTTCAAATATTGCTATTGCACTTCTTTCTTTTCCTTCTGGAACTCTAATTACATTGTTAGATCTTTCTGTGTCCTCTGTCTCCTACTCCCTCTCCTGTATTTTCCATCTTTTTTTCTCCATACTTCAGTCTGGGTGTTTTTTTTTTTTTTTAATTTTTAAATTTTTATTTATTTATTTTTTAAAATATTTTATTTATTTATTTGACAGAGATCACAGTAGGCAGAGAGGCAGGCAGAGAGAGTGGAAGAGAAGCAGGCTCCCCACTGAGCAGAGAGCCCGATGCGGGGCTTGATCCCAGGACCTTGGGATCATGACCTGAGCCGAAGGCAGAGGTTTTAACCCACTGAGCCACCCAGGCGCCCCCAGTCTAGGTGTTTTTATGACCCATCTCCTGATTTGCTAATTCTCATTTCAGTTATGTATAATGTTATTAAACCCATCTATTTAGATCTTATATTGTTTGCTTCTGGAGTTCTTTTTTTGATTATTTATGGATTTCTTCCAGAATTTACAATGTTGTCTTTTATCTTTCTTGAACACAGTAAGCATGATTATGTATTTGTTTGTCTTCATTTATGCTGTATTATCCTGCATAGGCATGGTTATTTTTTATTATGTCCAAATAACTATACCAAAAAGTTGTCTGTAGAAATAAGTTCAGGCCTAGAGTGATACCTTCCCTCAGGGAGTTACTTTAATTTGCTTCTCTCAGATGGCTGTAGCCACTAGAAATCTGGATCACCTCACTCCATTTTCAATTTTTCAGATAATCTAAAGCTCATCTACAGTCTCTGTAAGGGCTTGTATTCTTCTAGTTAACTCTTCTATCTAGAATGTGGCCCAGGGGCACCTGAGTGGCTCAGTCAGATGGGTGTTTATCATAGGCTCGGGTCATGATCCCAGGGTCCTGGGATCCAGTCCCACTTTGGGCTCCCTGCCCAACTGGGAGCCTGCTCCTCCCTCTGCTGCTCCCTCTGCTTATACTCTCTGTGTCAAATAAATACATACATGTATGTATGTGTGTATGTGCATGTATCTATGTATGCATGTGTATGTGTGTATATATGTATATGTGTGTGTGTGTATACCTTTTAAAAAATGGGGGGACAACTGGGTGGCTCAGTTGGTTAAGCGTCTGCCTTCTGCTCAGGTCATGATCCCAGGGTCCTGGGATCAAGCCCCGCATCAGGCTCCCTGCTTGGCGGGAGGCCTGATTCTCCTTCTCTCTCTGTATCTCTGTCAAATAAAAAAATAAATCTTAAAAAAAAAAAAAAGGTATGCAGCCCTTTGAACTCAAAACCTAAAGCAAGGAGGTGCACCAAGCCCTACTTTCTTGGCAGGTGCTGGTTTGTATGTCTTTGCACTGCACAGCTCTCTGAAGCATAGCCTGACCTTTCAACCATCCCTTCTGGAATCAGTAAACACACTCTGAGAAAAACAAGTCCAAATATCAGACTTTTTATTCTGTCTTCCCCTGGATTCTGGTCTGCTTTTTCTTCACTGTTTTGCTGGTTCTTCATTTAAAAATTTTTAGCCCTGCTTTTCTATTCATCCTCAAGTACAGACTTGATCCTAATCATCTAGCCCATCATAGCTAGAGCAGAAGCTCCCATTTGATACTTTCGTTCTCTTTATATTAACCCCACAAAGATTTAGTCCACTATGTTATGGACCAGTCATGTCTCTAGAGAAATGTCGTTCTCTCTTTTCTTTTTTTTTTTTTTAAGTATCTTTGAGTTGTTTAAAAAAAAAAAAACAAAACTTAGTGTCATACCTGCATTTCTGAAAGTAGTCTCTAGTTCTTTTTTTTTTTTTTTTTTTAAGATTTTATTTATTTATTTTAGAAAGAAGGAGAGAGCACAAGTGGAGTAAAGGGCAGAGAGGGAGGCAGACTCCCTGCTGAGCCGGGAGCCTGATGCAGGACTTCATTCCATGACTCTAGGATCATGACCTCAGCCAAAGGCAGACACTTAACCAACTGAGCCACCTAGGCACCCTGAAAGTAATCTCTAGTTCTAATAAATATACTAGTAATCTATTGCTGTGTGACAAATTGCACAACTTAATTAACAAACTGCACAATTAAAACAACATTTGTTGTATCATAGTTTCTGGGGGTCAGCAATCTGAAACAGCTTAGCTGGGTGGTTCTGGTCTCTCATGTAGTTGTAGTCAAGGTGTAGGCAAGAATTGCATTCTTAAGTGAAGACTTGATTTGGGGGAGATATGCTTCCAAGCTCACTCATGTGGTTGTTGGAAGGCCTTGGTTCCTTCCTGGCCATTGGTTGGAGACTAGTTCCACACCACATGGGCCTCTCTGTGGGTTCCTCATCAGGGCAGCTGGCTTGTCCCAGTGTGAGTGCCCTTGAAAATAGAGTGAGTAAGAACACCCAAGGTGCAAGGTTTTTGCTGTGTGTTACTGATCACACAGAGCAACCCTATGATGTACAAGGGGATTCACAAGGTGTAAATATGAGGTGGTAGGGCTGATTGCGAACCATCTTAGTTCCTGTCTACCACATTAAGACATTCAGAAGGAATTGAATTGTTCTTATATACAAAAATCTTTCGGCTTGTTAATAAGAGCAGGTAAGAGTTAACTCAGTTAATTTCACTCCCCCCCCTGCCTCCCCCACATGGATAACCAGCCCCATTTCTTATAGTAGTTCCTTGTATCCTGTGTGTTTTCTTCTTACTGATCCAATTGTGACATGCTCTATCCAGATTTTTCTGCAAATTTTTAAACTTCTGGGTCCTAAGTTAAAGTTTATATTAAGAGTATAGCCTCTGAGGGCACCTGGGTGGTTCAGTGGGTTAAAGCCTCTGCCTTTGGCTCAGGTCATGATCCCAGGGTCCTGGGATCAAGCCCGGGATAGGGCTCTCTGCTCAGCAGGGAGCCTGCCTGCCCACCCCCCTGCCTCACCTGCCCCTCTGCCTACTTGTGATCACTGTCTGTCAAATAAATTAAAAAAAAAAAAAAAAAAGAGTATAGCCTCTGAAGCCAGATTGCTTGGGTTTGAATCCTGACGACTCTACTTACTAGAGGGCAAGTCACTTAACTTCTCTTTTCCTTACATGTCTAGTCTGTAAAGTAGGGATAATGTTAATTCCTTCATAGAGTTGTTGTGACAATTGAGTTAATGCATGTTGTTTTTGAAAAATGTACAAAGTAATGAATAATGCTTATAATAGCAGCTATTGTTACTATCATTGCTGGTTTTTGTCATTGTAAGTACGGTAATATTTCTCCAGTATGTTAATAGTATTTGCCCCACTCTTGCTTAAACCTAGTATGATTATTAGTTGTGGAGTGTGAAGATTTCATAGGTGGTGCTAATGTGAGGTTAAACATGAACCCCTTTGGCTTTCCCGTTAGTTGGAAATGGGAAAAAAAAAAAGGCTGGAATATAGTTGGAATGAGGGAAAAAAAACCACATTTTTTAGTTAGGATGGAGTTTCTGTGGAGAAAAGCAACATGATGGGTTTTACAAGTGGAATCAGTTATTTTGTAACAGCTGCTTATGTCTTCCAATGTTAACATTTTATGTTTCCAGTTTATAAACCTTGTTGATAATTTGATAAAGAATATTTAGCTTTTTGTAGAAAGTATTGAAAATCTTAGAAATATGATCATATTCTATAATGTTAACAGATTTAAAGGTAACTTAGTTTTTTAGCTCTTACCCCAAATTAGTTTCTATACTATAATTTAGATTGAAATTACTGTTTTTTTTTAAGTCATCCCAGTGAAGATCTATTTTATGTTATTTAATATTCTTTCATTGAATTGTGTTACCTGTTTTCTTGTTATAGCACTCATATTTCTTCAAAGAAAACCACTGTTGACATATTGTTAATTTTTCCTGTTGATTTGATTATTTACATTTAGAAATTATATTGTTTTTGAAAGTTGAAAATGTGATGATTTAATGACAAATCAGGAAGAATTAATGTGGAAATATAATTATTTTCCTGTCCTGAACTAAATGTATGGATATCTTTTTTTTGTTTCTTTAATAGATAGCAAACAATAAAGATGCATTGAGGAAGACATGGAACCCTAAGTTTACGTTACGAAGTCACTTTGATGGCATTCGAGCCCTTGCTTTCCACCCCATTGAGCCTGTTTTGATAACAGCATCAGAGGATCACACATTAAAAATGTGGAATTTGCAGAAAACAGCCCCAGCCAAAAAGTGAGAATATTCTACTTTAACTGTATTTGAGTATTTAAATTATCAGTTTTTCAGCAGAAAAATACTTAAATTATTTGTTATTAAATCTCTCAATTTATCAAGTATCCCCTCTAGTTCTTTCTTCTTTACCATGTCACATAATTAGGATTTTTCCCTTCATACTCACAATCTGATACTAGGTTGGAAAACTGACCCTGAAAGAGAAATGGTATTATCTGATAGTTTCCCAGAGTTTCTGAATGCTTTTTACAATCCTTACAGTGTTTTAAATGGTTGTCATATTTGTGGAGTCTCTTATCTATACCAAAGGTTTCTGCTGTTGTTGTAAATAGTTGTAGGCGTGTTTAAAATAATCAAACCCCACCCCAACCCTGTCCTCTTGTTTATTAGGTTTTAGACTTATGATGTAGAATGGAGGGAGGGAAGGCTGATTGAGAGGGGTGAGGGACCTCTCTTTGATTTTGTCTTTTGGCCTTGATCCTTTAGTACTTTCCATACCTACCAGAATGTGTAGACAGAAGGGCACTGTTGTCACTCTTCACTTAACTGCTGGTTCTTGCCTTGGCCCCTTGGTTCCTCTGTTAAGCATGAACAGACATGAGCTGGTATAAACTCTTTTATCAGTCACCATGCTAATCTTAGCCCCACTTGGTGGGGTACTTATTGAAGGTCCCTCTCCTTGTGTCCTTGAATCAGGTGGCTCAGAACCCAGCATGTTCCAGCAAGGGCCCTTCTCTAGTGTCAAGCACTTCGGTTATTGGAAAGGTAGAAATGAACAGGAACTGGAGGACATTAAATAAGTTTTTACCACTGTTAGAGGATATCTGTTGCCAAGTTTAAAAAGAGATCAGTGACTCCTGCTGTGAGTCATACATGGACTAGATAAAATACTTGACTTATCAGTCTGCATCAGATAGCAAGATCAGATCTTGTTAAAACCAAGAGAATCGTCCTATGGCTCAGGTATCTTCAGCAGAGAAAAATTATTTCTTCATTATAAATTGTGCCTTTTGTCTTCTAGTTCTCTAGTCACAATGGGCATCTCATTAGATCAGAGAATGTGTTGTCTTATATAGTCTTGACTAAAACTTAGAGAAATATTTAAACAAGTATCTTGCTGGTGATAGCTTAGTACTAAAACCTTCACATGTAATTACATGGCCTGTTTACCTGTGAGCTTAATATTTTGGAAATGCTTGAGGAGAGAAATCATATGCCTATAGAAAAACTGTAATACAGTATAAGAAATGGTAAGTAATTGACTTTAAATAGAGTTTAAATATTAGGCAGTGTAGACTATATATACATTCAGCATTCTGAATAATGAATAAACTGATGATTTGGGCAATTTTTGCAAGTATCAAGGACAGACATTATTAGCCTTGATGGAAATGCAAAGAAATTTAAGTACCATTTAGTGAAATCCTGTTATGTGCATGGTTCTGTCCTAGGTTGTTTTACTGGTAGAATTTCATTTAATCCTGTGAGTATTTGGTGTTACCCCAGTTTTTTTCTGTTTTGTTTTAAATAGAGAGGAATCAGAAGTTCCAAAAGAATAAATAATTTGCCTGGAGTTAGCCAGTTAATTGAATCCAGAAATGTATCACCTCAAAGCCCATGATGTTCTCTGAGTGTGGCTCTCTCGAGTAGTCAAATAGAATATGACAGTGCTAAGAGCGCATAAGCAGGTATTATTACTAAACAAAGATTTTGTTTCTTGAGGCCACAAAAATATGTGATTGGTATCAGGCAAACTTTCTTAAGTGTCCTAGGTTGAGAATTGTGTACTACCACAGCGTTGGCATTTCTGAAGGCAATTTTGTGGCATATATTCATTGATACTGTTTATTACATTGAAACTGAAATGTGGAGTGGTAAAAATCCTCTCTCTCTCTGATTTAGGAGTACTTCTCTTGATGTGGAGCCTATCTATACATTCAGGGCTCATAAGTAAGTATGTTCTTTTTCTCTGTTTTAAGTCAGCATCAGCATCACTGTACATCAGCCTGATTAAAGTATTTTATTTTCTTTCACTTACATATTTGTGTTACATATTTTTTGTATTTAGTAGCGGTTTTGGGGAGGGGTTTGGATTTTGTTTTTTGTTTTTTGGTAAATGTAAAAAAGATAGTACAGTGTTAAAGACAATTTTATCACTACTAGAGATCCTCGCTGAAATTAAATTTTATTTGGATAACGTTTAAATGTTATATATCTTGTGCTTAAAATAAGTTGATGTGGTAAGATTTAAATATTAAAAATCGGGGCTTTCTTTTCCCTTAAAGATAATCTAGATAAAAATATGAAGAATTTTTAAATTATCACATATGCATGCTTTTCATATTTCCAGGTAAACTTAAGAAATATACTAATTCACTTGATTTAACACAGAGATTGGCATATATTTTATATAAAGGGTCAGATAGTAAATACTTTTTCAGCTTTGTAGGCCATGTATTTTCTGTTATATGTTCTTATTTTTAGCTTAGTTTTATAATCCCTTAAAAAATGTAAGGACCATTCTTAGCTTGAGAACTGTATAAAAACAGACCATGGGCTGGGATTTGGCCCACAGGCCATAGTTCACCAATCTCTGTTTTAGCAGCAGAAGAAAAATGAGCAGTGCTTTTATACTGTTTTTATTCATCGTAGAAAGCAGAAAAATAGAGAGACCTGTGAATAATTAAGCGTTCTTATTTCTAACAAGTCCTATTATCAGATTGATTTTTGGGAATAGAAATTGATTTTTATCTCCCAGAGGTCCAGTGCTTTGTGTGGTAATGAGCAGCAATGGTGAGCAGTGTTACAGTGGTGGTACTGACGGACTGATCCAGGGCTGGAATACCACCAACCCCAACATCGATCCCTATGACTCCTATGGTAGGTTTTCCCCTGAAGACATGAAAGAATAGATTGTTTTCTTTTTACATACTTTACATACCATATATAAGGATAAAATGAGATATTTTAAAAATAAATTGGTAAAAGGGAACAAGGTCTTTATTTTGTTAAAAAGGATTCTTGTATTTAGGAAACAATTTGATATACATATGCTAAAAGAAGAAAGAAAAAAATGTATTATTCCTGAAAAACCAGTTCCTACCCCCCAAAGTTCCATTGATTGGAAATGCTGCCTTGATTGACAATTGTTTTCTTCATTGTAGGCATCTGTACATTACTTGATACATTATTACTAATCTGTAATCATGTTTCCTTGCTATTGCTACATATTCATTACTATTCTTGACAAACAACTGAAGGAAAATGAATGTTACTCATTTATTATTGGAGTGTATAGGAGCTAATGATTTTTAAACTTCGTGACACCAAAAAACTTGAAAGGTCTTAAAAATTAAGAAGTGCCCTTTTAGTCTCGGGAACGGTACCATGAAACATAAATCCACCTTATAATCTGTCACTAGATGTCACCATAAATTCTCTTGCAAAAACTCTTTAGGAATTGACTATTTTGGTTTCCTCTTATATTAAATTCTAGAATGGTGTGGAGTGTCATATTTCTCCTAAAACCATATTTATTTTCATTTTCATTTTAAATTAATTTTACCACCAAACCTAAGTAAAGATAAGAAATTCAGTAAACAAAAAATTTTGCCAACATTTATTTAATAAGCATGTGACATATATATTGTGAAAGGTAAACCCCCTCTCTGTTTTTCCTTACTTCCTTTATCTATCAGGAGGATCAGCTGTCTTCATTCTGTTTCAGGCCAACCACCCTTCCCCTTTTGCTCTTGACCTCATTCTCTCTCGTTTCTTTTGAGACTGCATTTCATTCTCTCTGGCTCTGTCTCACTCTCATCTTAACCCTTACCCTCTTTTCTCTCTTTCCATCCCCTCAGCATATGAGTACATTTAGGTGATTCCTCTCCCCGGCAAGAAAAAGCCTTTCCTTAACTCCACTTTCCTCTTTGGCTTCTGTTTATTCTCTCTTTCCTTCCCCATCTGTGTCTCTTTGGTGGTAATGACTAGAAAACACAGGCAGGAGTTACTAATTCCATGCCTTTCTCCTGTGCCTCGTCCCTCTGCATTCTGGCTATTCCACTTAACTATAATAAGATTATCAGTGACTGTCTAATTGGCTGAGCCAATGTAAAAGGGGTATTTTACAGTCCTTGTTTTTCTAGATGTATTGGCATCTGAAACTGCAGACCACCCCATCCTTTTTGAAATGTGACCACTATTGGCTTTTTGGACACTGAAGTCTGTGATAGTTTCTGTTTCCTATCCTTCATAAACTTTTATTTTTCCCACCTTAGATATCGGCATTTATCGAGACCCAGACCTTATTCATTCTTTGCTTTGTACAGGTATTTTTTTGGTAAACTGAATCTACTTGTGTGGTTTTACATGCTGCTGACTCATAAATGTCTTCTTTAAGCCTCAGGCTGCCTGCAGAACATTTCAGAGTGGCTATCTCATTATCCACAAGTGCTGGGTTTCTTCTCCCATGTATTCCTTATTAGATGATGGCACCACAGAATCACCCAAACTAGAAACCCAATAGTTAGCCTTTTGCCTTGTTCTGTTTACTATCCACACTTTATTAATTACCTACTCCTTTTGATATTACCCCATGAATATTTCTGGAATTTGCCGCTTTTGCTTTGCCCCTTTTACCACTGCCTTCTCTTGCCAGTCTCCTAAAGCAGTCCCTTTGCCTTCATGTCAGTTCTCTCCAGTCTGTCTGCTACACTACAGTGAGGCTACCTTATTAAATACATATGTCACCCAGCTGCTCCTGGAAAACCCGTCAGTGGTTCATTTTGCTTTCAGAATAATTTCCAAGTACCTTAAAATGTCATAGAAATCCCACCTCAGAGTAGCTGCTCTCATCTCATCTACTTCCTCCCTCAAACTTCACACTTCAGTAAATTTCCTCGCGTGTCATGCTTTCTGTCCTTCTGTGATTTTATTGGTGCCAACTCCTTTGCCAGTGGTGGCTTCGTCTAGTTTTTGACTGGTCGATGCCTGTGTACTCCAGGTGTCACTCTCTCCGGGAAGCTTTCACTCACCCCAGTTACTCTCTGGAAACTGGTGTCTGTCACCATTATTATATTTACCACAATGTCTTTTGAGACCAGGACGGTATTGTGTCTTAATTATCTGGGTGGCCCCAGCACCTGACATAGTGCTTGACACATTGTGTTCTCAATATTTTATGGTATGACAGAGAGAAGGTAGAGGACAGATACCATTATTGACATTTTAAACTTGTGTGAGCCATCTTCAGAGTACTGCTTCGTAGAGTCACTGCACAGAGGAATAAGGAAAATTTCCACTTGGACTTGTATTATGAAACGGTGCTAAGTGATCCTCTTCCTCTTTCCTCCCTCCCTGTCACGCACATCATTCACATGTCAGTTTTTGCTATTTGAGTATTTGGGGGTTCCTTTAGGTCTCTGTTCCTGTCCACCCGGAATAACAGAGGCCTGTTGCTCCCGAAAATAACCGCCATTCCAAGTGTGGAGGTCAAGGGGGAGAAGTGTCCCAAAGGAGCCAGGAGAGGAAGGGATCTCTGTTCACTTCCTCAGGGAAGACTTGTGGCCTTTCTGAAGGTGGATAAAATTCAAATGATGTGTGTTAACATGCTTTTAAAAATCTAGACAAATTGAAAGAAAAAAGGGAGGAGAAAGGGAAATACCTAATTTTTCAAAGGAGAGAAATATATACTTAAAATTTTTAATTTATAAACTCTAGACTCTGCATTTGCGTATTTCCAAGCCTCTTTTTAGTTATTACAGCATTTCAGAAGAATAACAGAAACCAGAAAGCATGTTTTATACTGTTCTCAGGCAACTTGGTCTGTATATTTAGTTTCTCTGGGATCTAAGTACCATTAGGGTTTGTTTCTTTTCTCTTGATTTTGCATTCTTGCTGTTTTGTATAGATCCTTCTGTTTTAAGAGGCCCTCTTCTAGGCCACACCGATGCCGTCTGGGGCTTGGCTTACAGTGCAGCACATCAGCGCTTGTTGTCGTGTTCAGCAGATGGCACTCTCCGTTTATGGAATACAACTGAGGTTGCTCCAGCCCTAAGTGTATTTAACGATAATCAAGGTACATACTTTTTAAAAATTATTCTAATGAATTTTTTATAGGACATCTTATTGTAACAGTAAGCAAATAAATAAGTAAATGATTCTACAAACAGTTTAAATTTAATTTGAAGGGGTGTTTTTAAGCAGTGAAAGTATATTTGCTTGAATTTCCAGCTTAATGATTTTTAAAAGCACAATATTTGGTGAAAGAGCACATATTAAAAATGTTTTTTTCAAAATCGAGATATAATTTATATACTGTAAAAACTACATATTAAGGATATGTCCTATTGAGTTTGACAAATAAGTGGCTTTTGCACCTATCAAGGTCTAGAACATTTCTTTCACCTCTTCAAAGTTTCTTTGTGTCTTCCCAGTCCCTCTTCCTGTTCTATTCAGAGGTATGATTTCTTTCATCATAGATAAGTTTTATCTGTTCTGAAATTTCATGTAAGTGGAATCATAGTGTGTACTCTTTTTGTATCTGACTTTTTACTTTATTATGTTTCTGTGTTTCATCCATGTTCTAGTAAGTATCAATTTATTTAGCTATAACTAAATAAATTGATTCATAGTATTTCATTAAATCAGTATATGTATTTATTTACCTCTTGATGGACATGTGGGTTATTTCCAGTTTTTTACCATTATGATCAAAGCTGCTGTGAACATTCACGTATTTTTTAATGAGCTAATAAAGAGCTGGAAGTACAGTTGCTGGGTATTAGAAATGGTATTGTGTATTTAACTTTATGTGAAATTACCAAGCTTTCCAAAGTGGTTGTGCCATTTTATACCACTGACAGCAGTGTATGAGAATTCTAGTTGCTCTACATCCCTAATTATTAACACCTGGTGTCAGTCTGTTTAGTTTTAGCCATTCTGGTGGGTTCATAGCAGTGTTTCATTTTGGTTTTTAATTTGCGTTAGTTTGGTGACTAATTATTTTGAGCACTTATTTTGTGTGCTCATTAGACATTAATCTTACATTCTTCTGTAATATACACATTTTTGAACTGTTTGCTTACTTTAGATTTTGAGCCAAATCAAAAGATAAGATTTTATTCATGCATATCATTCTATTCTGTTTATAAATATACTCCAAGTTTAACCAACTTTTACCCTATTCTAGATGATAGATGAAAATACCTTCTTTATTTTTGAGCTGTGATAACTCATGTCTGGGTTTTGATGAGTTACCTGCATCTAATATTTGTATGGCTCTCTATACAATAATAATAATACTAATTTGAAATTTTACTTTTTTAATTCCGTATTTTTGATGAATTAAAATTTGTTAAAGAGATGGGCTTTTAAAATGAAGAATTCCTATGATGCCAGTTTAAGCCTCAGGTTGTGTGGAAGCAACAAAACTTATAGTCCATACATGTTTTCCATTTAGTTTCCCAGTAAAGGCCTGCATTCTGTGAATCTTTTAGCTGAGTAACAAGTAGAAGACTTGCTGAACAGGTAAGAATAATAAACTAGGCTAGGGCTAAAAGTAACGGAAATAATCTCCATTGAATGGCTATGAGTTAATTTTTATTCTAATGTTGAGTCTACTTCTTAAGGAAATCTTGTGACTATTTGTTTTGCTATTTTATGTGGACATTTTCAAGTATCTGATCACCATTCTCTGAATATGTTGTGACTCTCTTAGAGTTGGGAATCCCTGCCTCTGTGGATCTAGTGAGCAGTGATCCGAGCCATATGGTAGCATCATTCAGCAAAGGATATACAAGCATCTTTAACATGGAAACACAGCAGCGCATTCTCACTCTAGAATCTAACTTAGATTCAGGTATGTATACCAACTTTAAATAGTCTTTGTTTGGATCAAACTTTTAAGCTTTATCAAAATTATAAGTATCAGAGTCAACTACAAAAAATACTTGTTATTATAAAGAGTTCTTGCCTTTTAGTCACAGAACACAGTCACTTAGAAGGATATAATGATTTACAATTGATTTTAAGATTTTGGGTAAAGTTTAAGCACACTTATACTATTTGGAATAGCATTTGAGCTGTTCCAAAGAGGAATCAAATTGTATTTTATACCAAATGGTTGGTTTTCAATTCTATTTGAAGACAGTAATATTTATTCTGAATATAAAATAAATATTTTTCATTTCTCATGATTCCTTTTTTTTTTTTTTTTTGAGATTTTATTTATTTATTTGACAGAGAGACAGCGAGAGAGGAGACACAAGCAGGGAGGGTGGGAGAGGGAGAAGTAGGCTTCCCGCTGAGAAGGGAGCCCAATGTGGGGCTAGATCCCGGGACCCTGGGATCATGACCTGAGCTGAGGGCAGACCCATAAAGACTGAGCTACCCAAGCACCCCTCATGATTTCATTTTTAAAACAACTTAATTTTGAATTAATAATGTAATTTGACAAAGTCTGATTAGAATGTAGATCAAGTTGTGCCTCTCAGAATCTCAAATACAAAGCTTCTTATTGGATATAGAAAGTAAGGAAATAATTTCTCAAATTGTGAAGAAGATACTACAGAATTTTAGTGGTTTTGGCTCCCCCTCCTCCACTTTTTAAAATTTATTTTGTTATTATTTTTTATTAACATATAATGTATTATTAGCCCCAGGGGTACAGGTCTGTGAATCGCCAGGTTTACACACTTCATAGCACATACCTTCCCCAATGTCCATAACCCCACCATGGTTTTGGCTTTTTAACCATTGTGTTTTATCTTTTGGCTTCATCTAGACAGTGATAATTTAGGATGCAGTTGATAAACTGTGTAAACATATACTATTGTTTTAGTCTGAGAACTAATTCTTTAAAAAGAATTACCACAGGGTGCCTGGGTGGCTCAGTCGTTAAGCATCTGCCTTCAGCTCAGGTCATGATCCCAGGAATGATCCCAGGGTCCTAGGATCGAGGCCCACATCGGGCTCCCTGCTTGGCAGAAAGCCTGCTTCTCCCTCTCCCGCTCCACCTGTTTGCGTTCCCTCTGTGTGTGTGTGTCTCTTTATCAAATGAATAAATAAAATCTTAAAAAAAAATTACCACGGCACACTCATGTGCTTCTGTGTGTCTGTGTGTCTTTCTGTCGTTCTCTCTCTCTCCCTCCTTCTCTCTACTTATTTCCTCTCAAAAATTTCCCTTATTCCATTTTGGCTTTCTTCATTTTCTCTTCCCAATCTGTTGGCCTTTGTTCTTTTCTGAGATCATGTGAGAATTGTTTAGGAGGTAGACATGAGTAGAGTTTTGAACTATTTGGATGTAAAAGAGAAAGGCAAAAAAATAAAAACTGAGATTATGGAATAGGAAAAAGAATTTTTTTTTTTTTTTTTGCCAAGAAACATAGGCTGTAGACTGTCAGTAAATTTAAACTCATTTAAATATGTGACCTAAAGCTTACAGTAGTAAAATACAGAAAACAATATAAAACTAAGAAAAATGTGAGCATTTTTGGAATTACTTTCAGAGTTTGTGGTCAATTCATTGAATGTCATGAGTGGTAAAATTGATTTTTAATGACTGCTCTAAATTAATATGATGTGAAGTCTGGAAATTTAATTTTTTTCCTTAAATGTTTGAGTATAAAGTCATATAACTTTTTTCTTTATACTGGAAGCATTTTCTGAGGAATACTGCCAAAAATGTTTTGAACAAAGCAGCATTATTAGAATAAGTGATAATTATTTGAGTTATGATAATATGTCCTGATATTTCCTAAATTATCAGTTTGATTACTTTAGAGTTGTATGATTTAGTCTTTTATTCCTTTCTACCATGACTACCCCTACCTATTTATATTTCACTACGTTCTTCTTTTCTGGAACTTAGCAGATGTCTTTTTAAGTTGAAGTTCTGACCAAAAATGTTTCAAGGTAATAACAGATTTCATACAGAATTTCATACAGATGTCTGGGTGGCTCAGTCGGTTAAGCATCTGCCTTTGGCTCAGGCCATGATCCCAGGGTCCTGGGATCAAGTCCCACATTGGGCCCCTTGCTCAGTGGGGAGCCTGCTTCTCTCTTGGCTTGCTGCTCCCCTCCTCTCTCCCACAAATAAATAAAATCTTAAAAAAAAAAATTTAGAAAGATGAAGGATTTTTGTTTTAAAAATCAGAATAAACTTGCTTTCTACTCATTAATGTCAATGGTCATTTGACTGAAAAAGTCAAAGGTAATTAAAGCAGGTAATTGAGTACTTGTCCATCCGGTGAAAAGTAAACCATTTCTAAGTTGCAAGCTGAATATGAACACTTGGAAGATTTAGATTCATTGTTAGAATGATGATTGGTAGGCCTTCAATTTATTTCTGATGTTCTTTGCCTTTTGCTTACTTGTCTGATGTACCATTAAGTGGAGAACTTCTTCAAAATGTTATTATATAAAAACTCTTGCCTACTTCCATCATTTGATTTCTATCGTAATTATTTCCTAGATCTCAATAGAATTGAATCTATTCTCAGAAACCTCTTTCTCAGAATACACGGGATATTTTACTTAAAGTATTTCTTTTCTGTTACTTTCCTGCTAGATCTTACAGAGGATATTGTTTGTGGTATGGTAGCTCCTGAGGGGAGGAAAATATCTGTATGCTGAATTTTAAAACTAAACTCTTTGCTTAGGACCATTTAAATCAAGTATAACTGACCCAGCGCTTACTCTACATGGTCAAGTGACTTTTTGTTTTGTTCTTAGATAACAGGGTGGGTGGCCCCTGCCATTAACACTGGGAAAAAAACTACCTTCAGTTTTTGAGAGGGGGAGGGAGGGAGGGAGGGAGGGAGAGGGAAACAACGAGCAAGCTGGTAGGAGGGTCAGAGAGTGAGGGAGAAGCCTACTCTCTTCTGAGCAGGGAGCCTGATGTGGGACCCCCGATCCTAGGACCCTGAGATCATGACCTGAGCCACCCAGGTGCCTCCTATCATCAGTTTTTAAGATGTCATATTTTTAGGAACCATAAGAATATCTAATTGAGTACACTAATGTTACAGCTATTTTCACCTATATTTATCTGTATTTTCTATTTTGAATGTAAACTCATAAAAACTATTCTGAGATTAGAAAAAATTTTAACTCTTTTTTGAAATAATTTTAAATATGCAGAAAAGCTTCAAGAATAGTACAAAAACTAGCTACCCTTCACCCAGATTCACTAGTTTTTAGCATTTTGCCACATTTGTGACATTTGCTTTATCACTGTCTATTCTTGTATAATTTTAAATTCTGAACCACTTACAAGAGACATCATAGACTTACACTTCTAGATCCTTCAGCATGTAATTCCTAAACACAGGGACATTCTCTGACATAGCATATTATCAAAATCAGTAAATTTAACAGTGACACTATGCTGTTGTCTAAGTTATTATTTATATTCAAATTTGCCAGATGTCCCAATAATGTACTTTACAAGAAGGGCATCCTTTCCTCTCCCTGGACCATGACATGATTTTTCTTTAACTTTGATGTATCTTAAGTTAGTATTACCTTTATATATATAGATTTTTTCCTTTAAAAGAAAAATAAAGCATCTTAACAAAACTCAGTAATATAAAACTTTTTTTTTTTAAGATTTTTATTTATTTATTTGACAGGCAGAGATCACAAGTAGGCAGAGAGGCAGGCAGAGAGAGAGGAAGGGAAGCAGGCTCCCTGCTGAGCAGAGAGCTTGATGTAGGGCTCGATCCCAGAACCCTGAGATCATGACCTGAGCCGAAGGCAGAGGCTTTAACCCACTGAGCCACCCAGGTGCCCCTAAAAGGTTTTTAAAGATTGATTTCCTTTTGATAAAGGACTTTCAGAAGGGCTTATTGTAGTTTAGGTACCATTTTTGGCAGCTGTGTGATTTCTGTGAGCCACCTGGTTAGGATAGAGGTAGAAGTTAGTATTGGGATTGGCTTTATCACATGATTTGGGGAAATCACAACTTTTTTTTAGATCTTGGTTCATGCACTGTGGTATGGACTTAATGACATGTGGCCTGCCTGTCTCATTGTGCATATAATTGAAATTCTTTGAAAGTTACTATATAATGCACATAGTAGTCAGGATGCTGTTTTAAGATTCTAAACCTGGTAGACTATCAAATGAGGATCATTTCTATTTTTAAGTTTTTATTTATTTATTTTAGAGAGAGCGTGCACACATGTGCATGTGCCAGTTGGAAGGAGAGGCAGAAGGAGGGGGAGAGAGAGAATCTCAAGCAGACTCCGTCCTGAGCACTGAGCTTGATACCGGGCTTGATCTCCTGACCCAGAGGTCATGACCTGAGCTAAAATCAAGAGCCAGACACTTAACCAGCTGAGCCACCTGGGTGCCCAATGACCACTTCTTTTATGATGAAAAAGAGATTAAAGAGCTCAGAAGATCTCTTTGTCATATTTGTCTTCAGATGATAACCATGTGATAACTCTATCTAGAAAGAGTGACAGTTTAAATTTGGGTAGCGTCTACATGTAAATAATTGTAGAATTTTATTAAAGCAGCAGAAGTATTACAAGTCATCAGTGACCCTAGGCTAAGCCCTGGGTGGCACCCGTTGCAGGTGGAAAAGAAAATTTTCATTTGTACATACCTCTAGATTTGTCAGTATGGTATTGCTCAGGCAGTTCTTCTTTCCTAACCTTGAAATTATGAATAGTCACAGAATTAAATGAATTAAAGACAAGTTAAGGTCACATCATTTACCTTTTTAGTTTCTTGGGTGAGTATTCAGTTCTCTTGTATGAAGAAAGAGTAGCCTTAGCTACCTTGTTGCTCTTTTTTTTTCCTTTTTTACAGCCAACTCTTCCTGCCAAATAAATAGAGTCATCAGCCATCCCACTCTTCCCATTAGCATCACTGCTCATGAAGACAGGCACATCAAATTCTACGATAACAATACAGGTAAGTGTTTATTACAGAGTGATCAGTGATAAAGCAAAAAAAAAAAAAAAAAAAAACAAACAACCACAAACAAACCCCATCATAAGTATCCTGATTTGGGTATTTCTTTAATGGCTGTATGTCCAGGAGTAGGCATGGAAACAGATACCCTCCCAGCTCAGTTTTTCTTCATTCTGTCCAGATCTGCTAAGAACTAGTCTTCATGATAGCATATAGCATCATCTTGGTTTATTTAATAGTAAGTAGATACTATGTTTTGGTCCTAGAGCCAAGGTTATGACTATGGACACAATGAAAAGGTCATTCAAATAGCAATAAAATTGATCTCTTGCTGTGAATATGTTGGGGGAAAGTAGAAACATGTTAGAAGTAGAGGCATATGATCATCATATTTTGTTTTAAATTGTTCAGTGTTTGAATAGTTTCAGTGTTAGAGATGGAAACCCGAGTCATTTGGTTTACTCGATTCATTTTTTCATGGACTACTCTTTTCTGTATTACAATATTGACTATCTGGTCCTGATTGATTTGACTTAGGATATGTGGGCTTTCCTATTTTTTTATTGAATTGCATTTTACTAAAGGAAAAATCCTGAAGACCTGTGTTAGAAGGACACTCCATATTAGCAGCCATATTTATCTGAGTATCTGCTTTTGACTTTTGCTGACTTTGCTTAGCTGTGAGTGATGAGTAGTTTAATATTTTAATCCCTTTCTTTATGTTGTTTCCACAAAAATCATTGCCAGATTTTCTTTCTGTTCCTTTGTCTTTGTTTCAGTCTCTTCTGTTCTCACAACCCACCTAATTTGCCTGTAGATAAAGGATGCAAAGTCGCTGATTAATAACGTCTGAGTCTTAGTTAATGAACATGGCTTAAGGGAATATTTGTGTAGAAATGACTGACTTTTCTGTTGTTATTTGAATGAAAAAAATAAAATCCGAAATTTGAGCTTTCGTTTTTCATCATTACCATGGCTGAAGTGGGGAGGGAGATACATTGTTTTAGCTGTTATGGAAAAAGCTACCGATGGAATAACTACACAGAGAGGGGTGACTGGAGAAATCAGTGTAACAAGGTAGCTGACATATAATCAGGGATGAGGAAAGCTATTAATAAAAAGTAACGATCTCTTTTTTTCCAAAGGCAAACTCATCCACTCCATGGTAGCCCACCTAGAAGCTGTTACAAGTCTAGCAGTTGATCCTAATGGCTTGTACTTGATGTCTGGCAGTAAGTACATCAACTATAGTTTATTTATTTATCCTTATTAGTTTCATGTTAATGTAATGTTTCCTTTCATTTTTCTTTTCCTCCCTCTTGATGCAGGTCATGACTGTTCAATACGTTTATGGAACCTAGAAAGTAAGACGTGTATCCAAGAGTTCACAGCTCATCGGAAAAAATTTGAAGAATCAATTCATGATGTGGCTTTCCACCCATCCAAATGCTATATAGCCAGTGCTGGGGCTGATGCACTGGCTAAAGTCTTTGTATGACACAATGCATCATCTTTACCTTCTAGCTCTTTATAAATAATCAACTGCACAAAAAGAGATACAGAAGACCAGGGCAAGAATCAGCCTGTCTTGCCCTTTTGTTCTGCTGAAGGAGCACAGAGAACATTTGTTATAGTTTTGCAATTCGTATACTGTTTTCTAAAACTAAGGTTTGTTCAGGTTGCTGCAAGCTCAGCTGAATCTATGAGCCTAAAAACGGTTTCAAATTTTCCCCCAAATAGGAGCTTTTATTTCTGAGGTGGTTCTAATTCGCTAGGCAGGCCTGAGCGAACGTAAGTTTAGCTTGTCCCTCTTGAGTAAATAGGGCACGCTATAAAGGATAATTAAAAAGCTTGATGACTGGGAATGAGTGGAGGAAGAACAGAAATTTAGACCTAGTTCTCCCCTGAGAAATCTTGTTAAACACATTAGGTAGTCAAAACAATAATCTTGACCATATCTGCTGTACTAACCCCTAAGTGCATAAGGACCAGGCAGTGTTCAAATGAGATTTTAATTTAGCTCTTCTTTCACCTGTGCACATAAAGCACCTGGCAAAGCATTTTACCTGTTAAAGGAAAAAAAAATGCAATAATATGTTAAATATATTATTATTCAGAAATACTAAACAAATATTTAGTTTGTAAGCAGATTTCTATATTGTATTACATTTTTGAAAATAGATTTGGTATCATTGTAAAGTTTAGCTGTCAAAAATCAGTCATCATTATGAATAGTTGGTAGAGTCTGCTTTTACTAAAGGATTTAACTTATTCAGGTTTGAGATTCTGTTTATTTTTAAGGGCAAGCAGGGCATATCTTTATAATAATTTCTGTTAATTTTAAAAATTCACTTTATTCATGTGATATTTATAATACCAGAGTGGTTATCTCATATTGATGAAATCTTACCTTTCAGTGGTTTGAAAAGACAGAAGTTATCTGTGAATACTCATTTGTCAAAACCCACATATCATGCTTCAGATGACCTCTTGCTCTTTCTTTGTCTCTCATATTCAAATTATCTGACATCTACTGAAAAGAGTTTATAACTATTGTGTTTTAACAGCCCAGAGGGTTTGGTTAATGTCAGGCAGCTGCTTTTGCAGTACTAAATAAAGCCAACTGTTTTGTACCCCAGAAGTCCTCCATTGGTATATCCAAGAAGGGGAATCCCCCTGGAAATCTGGATGGAAGAGTTCAGTGCATAACCATAAGCTAAAGAGTTCTCTTTCTCTCTTCCTACCCCTACCCCTCCTCCATTCTTTAATTGGAATACACAGCATGTTTTAATAGGCAGTGTATCAGTGCTGTTTCTGGGGAAACAACTATCCTAAAGAACCAGGCTTCCCGGAGCTCACCTCGCCCATGACCCACATGTGCAGCTCTTGGGATTCCCATGACCCCACTCTTTGGACTTGATGTATAGACCTTATCCCTACAACTGTCTCACCTGTCTTTACAGTCTCTTGTTTGCCACAAATGTCAGAGACCAATGTAGAAATTAGAAATAAATATTAATGCCCAATGTTTCAGCAGAATGTATATGTAATAGTTCTCAGATTTAAAAAATCCATATCCATAAATACTTTTAACCTTTTAATATAATTCCTACATTCCTATCCCCACATATTCCATTGTCATAACAACACTTCTGATGATATGTATATCTCCTCCTTGAAAACGTATTCTTGTGGTGATATGGATAGCAATTGACAATTTTTCTTTAAAATTTCTGTTTTCTGCCTCTAGAGTTTTGCAGTATACAGGCAAATTTCCTTTAAAGATGTGTGCTAGATTTGCCGATTGATATACAGATATGCTTTAATATTTTGACACAGCTACCTTGTCTTTACTCTGTGCTTTGGTTAACAGTGGGCTCAAGGAACTCCTTTGTATAATCAAATGACTTGACCTGGACTTGAGCTACCAGGTGATTGTTTATATTATTCCCATGCAGATATAGAATTCCACATTTTGTTTGGTTCATTCCTCTTTTGGTTCTCCAGTGAGTGAAAAAATGGTGTTGCTGACCTAACATTTATAGAAGTATACTGGAAAATTCCAGTCAGGTGCCCTTACTTGGAGTGTTTATGACAGATGAAGAGATTGTTCTACCAGTTACTGCTTTAATTACCTCCCAAGGTCTTCAGTGCCTGCTTCACTTTTGTCACTGAGATTCTCAAAACCAAGACATTCTCTTCCCCTGCATTTTATACCTCATGGTTGAAATTTTTCTGTTAGTGAAAAATGACCCATGAGATATGTAGACTGTAGTGCAGATGGTGGAACTGTTGAAAGTTCTTTAGCAAGCCAGTGCCATGCCGTTGGAAACTGTACACAGAAACAGAGATTCTTCTCTACTAGCACTGTGTGATCTCAGCCTATAAATGAGCCAAAGCTGTCTTCCAACCTGATAGAAGCATAGACATGTGTCTGATTCCCCCCACCCAGCCTTTCGAAAATTTAATGAAAATCCACAAAATGAACAAATTCAAGATTCAAACCGTCATTGAAATGCTTTCATAGTGCTTGGTTTGTAAATATTTCGGATGAAATATATTGGGATAGTATGAAAATCAGCAGGAGAAATAAGGTACCTGCCTTATTTTCATATGCTGTGGATACATTTCTGGGAGCTTGCAGCACCCTTCTCAAAACCCAGCTATCATATGGAGCTCATTTGCTACTCGAACCCTAAACAGATATTTAACGTAAGTGATATAATGACCTTCAGTATTTTTCTATTGAACAAGTTTAGCAATTTTTGCCATTAAACAGATGATTAGTTATGCAAAGTATTTAGCTTTTATAATCATTTTAGTTATGACTAAAAGGGGGAAATTATGCTGCATCACTGATAATGAACTTTGTGAAAAATTTTTTGTTTATCTGACTTTCATTCCTTCAGTATTCTTGCTATAAATTTCTTTTGGAGATAATGATAAAGATTTATTTGAAAATGTCTAAAATGTATGTATATTTTATAAATATATATTATATATATTTTAGGAATATATATAATATATATAGACTATATATATATACATATATATGTATGTGTGTGTGTATATATATATGTATATATATATATACATATATATATATATATATATATATATAAACCATAGGTGCATTTTACTGTTTTGTATTTTGTTTTTAGAAGTAGTGTACACCGCAGGTAATGATGAGTATGATGAGTGTTGTGCTGTTTGCTTTTGCAGTATAATACATAGTTCTAATGTTTAAATTACTGTATATATTATATTCATTATAGGCTAGCATGCTTGTTTTAAAGACTGTCATTCTAGTTTATTAAACTCTGAATGTAAGAAAACCTGGCTATTCAAATGTGAATTGAAAAATATTCCATTCTCAGTACTGAACTATTTCCATTGAACATTCAGGATTTTTAACAAAACAGATATCATCAAGAAGGCAATAGCTAGAGAATGAGAGGTGCCTTTAAATAAAATACAAATGCAGCCTTACAGTGAGGATGAGAGTTGAGTTGTGGGGGTGGGGGGGCTATGAGAGAGAGAGAGAGAAAGAGCATGCGTGTGTGTGTGTGTGCGTGTGTGTGTGTGTGTGTGTGTGTGTGTTTGCCAATCTGTGACGGTCCTGATTTGTGACCATCAATGTCTTCAGTGTATCTGCTCAACTTCTAGGATTTCAGGGGACATTTCATGCATTGTCTTTGTGCTCTTCTGAGCACCACATGTACTTTCCAAGGATTTTGAATGTGAATTCCTAGAAATTTCAGTAGAGAGGAAAATAACTATTCTTTCACTATTGTCAAGTCAGGTAAAAGGAGAAATTATTGGTTCACCAAAATGATGGGATTTCTTAAATGTTGGCTAAGTAAATTAATTTTTTTAAAATGTGATTTTTAAAGGCCCTCTTTTTTAGGACTTCATATATTTCCCTCCTACATGAGAGCATGTCATGAAATTCTTATGTGATGAAGATTCAACTAGTAAAAATTATTTTTAGATTAAACACCTGAACTAGTTAAAATACCACCTAAGAATAGTGTTTAAATGACATCTATCATATCTACCTCTTTGCCATTGCTGCCATTTTAACTAAAGCAAATCTTTATGACATCTGAAAATGATGATTGGATGCAATTTAAAAATCTATGTTGGTGCTTTTCTCAGGCTTTGTCATTTAAGTTATATTGAACTAAGATGTCACAAATCAGATTGAAAGACTTAAGAGTTTTGGTTTTCTTTTGAAAGAACTGCTTAAAATTTATTATCAAGGTTGATAGTGAGTGGATAGAGTTAAACTCTGTTTAGTGTATGTCTGATATTTTCAATCAAAAGCCAAACTGTTACTGAATTTACATGGAGAAAGAGCTCTAAGTACAGTTTTCTTCAGCTTACTTTATTCTTTGAACGTTATTTCAAGGCTATTAAGTACATAATCATTAATTTTATTTACTCAGAAGTTGCCTTTGTTACTATGTTATTTGTCTAGTTATTTATATAATTGTAGTACTTTATGTGTTTGACACTGGGATTCAGGTTGTACAAAAGTAGTAGCTGACAGAAATTATATGTGTATTTTTGTGAAATGTATCAATTCTAGGAGTTCCTTTTAGGGTATGGTCCAGAAAACGTCCTTCTTTAAAAACAAGGGACAGGCCATTGGTAAATGGTTTGAAATCATTTTTACTTTCAGAACTGAAAGTTTTTTAATTGACCATATCTGTCATCCAGCTGGACCTCTGTGTCAGTGTCAGGGACACTGACAAAGCATTTAACAGATAACATCAGTTTTGTTTTTGCTTTTGTTCCATTTTTGTTTTTGTTCTTAATCTTTAAAAAAAAAAAAATTCAGGCCAGAGATCCCTAGATTCCACTTATTTATTCTAGCAGTATTCTTAAAGTGGTACTTAGGGGTCAGAATTTTCTGGATCTTTGCTAGTCAAGCTTTAGCTTTTATTTAACTGAGACCACATGCTTGTCATCCCTCTGATGCAAATTAGAAAGTTCATTTTAATTTAGATTAACTTTGATGTCTGCCTGGATTTTTAACAGGCTGTGAACCAGTGAGTGCCTTGTTAATGTAGAATGATTTTTCCCTGGTTGTTAGCTCCTTTCTGAGAATGTCTCAGAGAATGGTATTTTAGTTGACTTGTACAGATTGCTAAATTTGGTATTATCAGCAGTCAGAAAGCCTTCAGTCTACCACATACCTGCCTCCCTACTTTCTTCTCATTGTTTGGCTGAAGTTTGCCTCTTGTGAGAAACAAAGACAACCCCCTCTCCACACACTTTTTTCAATTCAAATTAAGAGATATCCCCTATACCCATCCCAACTATATGATCTAATATCTGTTTTTAGGAGGAACCACTTTGTAATCCCAAAATCTACTGGTTACTTTATGTCTTCTCAACTTCCGTTTACTAAAGCTGATTTCAGGGCATCATCAGTTCAGTTTCCTAAGTAACTCCTTTTTTCCACACACCCAATTATCCACCCCCCAACTGGTGAGCCCTGGACCATATTGTTTGATCTTCAGGTATTTTTAAATTCAGTTATTTCAATTAATGTAAATTAATCCAAATGCTAATTTTTGTGGTGCAAGAAGTTTCTTTTGTAAATTCAGGGTCTGGATAAGCTAAGATATCTTTTTTTGGTGGCTCTAAGTGTATTATTTGTTTTTAAATAAAGTGTACAAATATAGATAATGTGCTATAGGTGTCTCATGAATTGAAATATTTTGGAATCTAGTGGATTTGCAGTTAAAATAATACATCTTGATTTTGTTTTTTTTGGGGGGGTAGGAGAGGTGTGCAGAAAAATAAAAGGGGTATTAGAAAAAGTAGATGGGGTCCAAAGTAATGAATCAGTCTTAATTACTTGAGAAAGGTAGAGAAATTTATCATTATAGAGTTCAAACCTTTGGAAAGCCAGTAAAATTAAAATACCCCGTAAGATTGGGTCAGTGATACTTTCAGGGACACATGTATTTTTTCAAGTGTTCAATTACATATTTTTTAAAAATTAAACACATGTAAATTTAGTCTGTTTTTATTTTTTGTTTGGCTACTTAACAAACATAACCATTCCCCTTCCCCTTGCTTTTTCAAATCAACATTATTTTTCAAAGTCTTTTTTCTGCCCATAACTCATAATCTCTTTGTTCCAGTCTGAAGCCATAATGTGTGGAATCTAAGAGTGTCCTTGAAACTATCTGCTATCCTTTGATATTTTGTATGCTTCTGTAGTAATGAGTGTTATATCCTTTGTCATGGACACATTTTTCAGTAGTGTCAGAAATATCCCTTTTGTTCCGTTTAATGAGAACTGAGACACTTGCTGGAGTGATTTTAGAGTAATCCAGTTCAGAAGGTCAGGAGGATGCTCATGGATGACCCTCTGGGGTACCCCAGAGTGGTATTCTGACCTGCATTGAATTTCCCTGCACCATCCAGAGTTGTTCTGGCACCTAGGGTAGTTCCAGAAACACCTAGGAACAAGTCTGGTAGCACTATTTAACCCAGGCACCGTAATCATGAAGCATCCCTCCACTTGTTACTTCTTAGTTACATCTGTTGTTTACAGTGATCAGGACACTCCAGTTTTATGGGGAAGCACTGACCTGCAGGTCTGAAAATTGAAATTCATATTTTCTGGAACACAAATTTTAATTTAGCGTATTTTGTATATTTTCAAAACCAAATAATTCAAAACCCACCATACAGAAAATGACTCACTTAGCTTCACTTAGATCCTACAACCCAAAGTCCTTTCTTAGTCCTGTTTGTTTAATTTGACTACAGGTAAATGGTGGTCTCAGTCAGACTTGAAGGATCTATTTGCATGAACAAAATCTACAATATCCTGCTAACAAGAAAGGCCTATTTTGTAGAAAATTCTTGTCCTTGATGATTTAGCCATTCACCTTACAATGAAGTCTGGTCCAGATGCTAACTCCACATTGATTTTTCCTGTGTGCCTCTTTAAAGAGATAATTAATCCAGTAATGTAAAGGAGAACCCACAGTAAAACATCTGTTAAATAGCACTTGGAGTACTAGAATTAGTATTCTTAATTCAGTGCCAAAGTTTTCTGTGCTCTCATAGGGTCCAGTATGTATACCAGCTTCCCAATCTCTAACCTCAAACCAAAGGTATTTTTGAATTACCTCATATAATAGCATCATCAAATTAAGGGTACTGGTAAGGGAAAGCCATCATTCACAAATGAAATTTCCCAACCTGAAACACTTTAATTAAAAAAAAAACTGCATGGAAAGCAAAAAAGATTTTTTAAAGATTATTTATTGAGAGAGAGTGGAGGGGGAGGGGCACAGGGAAAGGATCTCAAGCAGACTCCCTGTTGAGCAGAGAGGACTAGGGGCTTGATCTCCCGACCCAGAGATCATGACCTGAGCCTAAATCAAGTCAGACACTTAATCAACTGAACCACTCAGGCACCCCAGAAAGCAAAATTTTACATTAAGTAGGAGTTGTAAAAACAAGCAGCTTGTGACTTAGATGTGCTGATATTATTAAAGTATACTGACATTTAGCTACTACTTCCTGATGGAAGTGGGACCAAGACAGTAGTATTTCATAAATATGTTAGAGCAAAAGAAGTCTCATCAGAAAGTTTACTTTGGGTGCTGGCTAACTTTGGTGAGGGCGGGGGGGGGGAAGAAGCCCCATACCAAGAAGGAAAAGCTGCCAGCTCTGCAATCTGGACCCACCACCACCAAAGGACCCATTGTCCTTTCTCTTTAAATGGCCTGGAACGATGACCTTCGAGATCTTTTGACTTATAAAAGTGAATGATTCCAATTCTGGCTTGTATGGTCCCTGTTACCTAACTTAAAAGATTTTTACATCAAAATTATCCTAGAGCTCCCTGGTAAAGTGTCAGACAACATAGTTTTTATGATATTTTAGAAAGCTGTATTAACATAGGCCCAGAGAGGTTCTTCCATTTGCACATGTCAGAATGAAGACCAGACATGTAAGAAATGTTCTCATGTGGCCAAGTGATAATCTCACAAAAAGACCGGAGGATTATTTTTATAGGATGAGTTATGTTTAAAATGATTTTGACCATGCTTTTAAAAGCATGTAAATATATATTTGCATATTTTTTTACAGACTTTTGAGCCCACATATTTCAGAATATCCTGTTGGAATAATTTCATTCAGTATGTATTTTAGAAAAAAATTCATTGGTTTCACATCTTTTGACAGTCATTTATGAATAACACTTCTGATACAGTACTCAACTGCTATAAAGACAGGTGGTAAATGTCTCCATATTTTGACTGCCTGGAAAAGCATGTTTGTACATAGTTTGTCGGTCAACATGGAGACTTGCGTATTTTATATATGTCAAAATTAACATGTATATCATGTAAATAATGTTCATCAGCAATATCACCTCAGAGCTATCAGCGTTAAGGTTAGATTCTGCCAACCAGCATTCACGAGTTTTGAAAGTATGCACGTTCAGCTAAAATACCACTTAATTCATTTAAGTGGAAACTTTTTCAGTGAAACAGTACCTGTTCAGTTTCCTTGTAGATCTCAGGGTCAGAAGAAAGGCTTTCTCCCAACTCCAAAATATTCAGGCTTTCTTTTACTCATTTTGGTCTTTTTAACAAGCAAGTCTATAAGCTCCTATTTCTCATAGCCTCCAATACTTGGGGATACACCTCTAATGATTCCAATTTAAAAAAATAAACCTTGCAAGCAGATTTTTTCCCCCCTTAGAAACATCATTGCTTTCTGGAGGCAGAAATGATTTTACTTTTGAAATTGGAGGTTAGAGATCCATGCAGTTCTGTGTCCTTGATGTCTGCAAGTTCCATACAGCTTGCCTCTGCAGGGAAACACAAATTTTATTTTGTGTGGTTTTTGAAAATTATTTTGGAATTGGAAAGACTAGCAAGGAAGTCGATAAGTTTATTTTATATATTTCAAAATCTTGTGGATTTTTTAATGGTATGGGGTGCAGTAGTGATGAGTTTTATTGTGAATGCCTTCATTATACCCTCAACTCAGATTTTACATGTTAAGTATTGTTCACTGTCACCTAACGAAGTAGAAATGATTAACGATAATTTGTTTGCTTCAGTGTCTATAAGCTCCTCATTTGTTTTTCTTATATTCCCCTTAGTACCCCTCCTGGTGCCTTACCATATAAAAAGTACTCAGTAACTATTTGTTGGGTGAGTAATCAGAAAGCAGATTTTCAAAACTCTGAATCTGTCCAGATCTTCAAAGACAAAAAAAAAAAAAAAAATTTCTGCCAGTCCCTAGCCAATCTCAAACGTATTTAGATCTGTGAAGTTGATCCCAAGATTGAGGTCTGCACCCTAGTTAGGGAGGAATTCGGACCTCACCTGGAAGGCGGCAACAGAACGCCAAAGGCACCAGCTGTTGTGGGCTTCCAGTCCTGCCTTTATGGGAATTGAGCAAAGCATGCGGGCAATGAGGCGTGTCTGAACCCTGTTATGGTGCCCCTTCCCTTAACCTTTGCAGCACCACCCCACTGGTCTCTGCTCGCCTGTGGGGCTCCTGCTGCTGCCGTCTGGAACCTCGACCTGCCAGGACTGTCTCGGGTCCAGGCCAGGTCCACCACTCTTGCCTCGTGACCCTCAGACTGTCACGCTATTCCTAACTGGCTGGTTTTTTTGTTTTTTTTTTGTTTTTTTTTTTTTTACCCCCGCAAAGAAGTAGGAAGTTCCTCCCAGCAGAAGATTGTCAAGAAAGGCATTCCTCTGGGGAGCTTGCCTTGAATTTGAAGAATCTAGGACAAATCCCTCAGGATGTTTTCAGGGCTGCTTTTTGTCTAGAACATTTGATGGTAATTATCTAAATTCTTATTAACTCTCCCCGGAAGAGCTCTATGTTGTCTCGGTTTGCTGCTACGCAGGGCCAGTGGCTTGAGGTGCTTAGCTTAATCACTTCAGGAATAAAATAGTCAACAAGTTAGAGACAGACTATTTATATATAATGATCAAATGATTTAAATCATTAATAGAATCATCAATAGAGTAGTGAATTGCGTGAGTATGAAATATTCAGTTAAATCTCAATGTTAAACCTATGTATTATGTAAGAACTATTATCTTTTTTAATTATTATTTTTTTGAGATTTTATTTATTTATTTGACAGATAGAGATCACAGGTAGGCAGAGAGGCAGGCAGAGAGAGAGAGGAGGAAGCAGGCGCCCTGCTGAGCAGAGAGCCCGATGTGGGGCTCGATCCCAGGACCCTGGGACCATGACCTGAGCCAAAGGCAGAGGCTTTAACCCACTGAGCCACCCAGGCGCCCCATCTTTTTTAAATTATTAAAATAATGATTCTTCTAAGGTCAATATGGCACAAAGGAAAGAACAGGATTTTGGCCTGGACACAGAACATTTATTATAGTCAGTGAAACTTTAGTCAAGCTAATTCTTATGAGTTGGTTTCTTATCTGTGAAAAGGAGATGATAGATCTGCCCGAGAGATTGATTAGCCATAATAGATACAAAACACCTGATAAAATGTTGGGCAGAAATAAACATCCAACAAGTAATTATTATTCACTCCCTAAATTCACACTTCTTGTCATGTAATTCTGTCACACTTCTGATAACTTCTAGAATATCAAGTATTTAGGTGAAACAAGGTTAAAATGCACATTAAGAGTAGACCTAAAGAAGAAGTTATACATAAAATATTACTTTACTCAATATTCGAGTGCCTGCTTTGTGCCAGGCCATTCCAGGCGCTGGCATTCAGCAGCAAACAGACAAAATCTTTTATGTGATGTGGCTTACATTCCAGTTGGGGAAAACAACAAATAATGTAGGTAAAAAATAGAGAATATGACTTGTGAGTGCTAAAGGTAAAGAGGAAGGAGATGATATTTCTCAGAGGTAGAAATTGATACAATTTAAATTAATACAATTAATTAAAAGAGCAACACAAAGGGGGGCCTGGCTGGCTACTCTTGATCTTGGGGTCATAAGTTTGAGACTTAGATTGGCTGTAGAGATTGCCTAAAGAAATACAAATTAAAAAAAAAAAAAGCAAAAAAGCAGTAAGTAATGAAGACATAAAGCAGAAGTCATCACATCCCACCATACCATTTCACTCCCACCCTGCCTTGTAATAACAGCATGATATATGTATCTCTACTCTTATTCATACAAGTATGTGCACACAAATACTGCATCGAGTTTTGTCTTATTCTACATGTTCTCTGCAACTTGCTTTTAAAATTTAATATATATTTTGAGCAACTTTTAAGTCTGTACATACATAGGTATCTTTTAAGTTCCTTAATATACACACGTGATCTTATATAAATAAAATGAGATTTTTTTTGGTGGGTCTGTTTGCTTTAAATAAATGAGATAATACATGTCCTCTGCATCTTTTCTCATCTAACAATATGTGATAGAAATTCCTCCAAGTCTGTCTTATAGTTGTTATTTCATTCTTTTTAACGATGAAAACTCTAATGATGATTTAAACTTCTTCATAATCAGTGGGCATTTACTTTGCTACCAGATTTTCACTATCAGGGTAATTGTGCCTGTGCACATAGCCGTGACCATGATGGTTTCACTCCTGTGGAACAGGGTCCCTGCAGTAGAATTGCTGGGTTGAGAGATATGTAGATTTAACATTTTTTAGTAAGTATTGACAGATTGTTTACCAAACAAGCTGGAACAATTTATATTTTCATCAGTAGATGTACAGTATAAAAATATCCTTACTCTTTATACCCACTAGCAGTAGCTGTTGTAGCCTTTAAAAGAAATAGAAAAAAAAAAAGGCTGGTGGTATGTACAGTGATTTCTCCATATTATTTTACTTGCATTTCCCTGATTACTGTAAATCTGCATAACTTTTCATATGTTCTTTGTTATTTCGATTTCACTCATAATTAAATTACCTTTTGTATTCATTTTGTGTTGCTGTATAACAAATTAACATAAATTTAGCAGCTTAAAATAATACCCGTTTATTATTTCATAGTTATGTGGGTTAGAACTTCAGGTGGGCTTGCCTGGCTCTCTATTTAGTGTCGGATAAGGTGTGTGCCAGGCTGGGCTCTTAACTAAAGGATCTGGGGGAAGAATTCACTTCCAGGCTCATTCCTGTGGTTGGCAGAATTTCAGACCATACAGTCGTAGGACAGTTGTAGGACGGAGGTCTCTGTTTCCTTGCTAGCTGTTAGCCAGACGTTCTTCTCAGCTTTTGAAAGTTACTCTTCAGTCTTTGTCTGTAATGCTTACCGCCCCACCCCGCCGCCATCTTCAGAGTTAGTAAGGATTCATCAGATCCTTCTCATACTTGACTCTCTGTGTTTTCTCTTCTGCTATCAACCAGAGAAAACGCTCTGCTTTTAAAGGGCTCATGTGCCTAGAGTAGGCCCACCCAGATAATTTTTGTAAATTAAGGTCTATTGGTTAGTAACCTTAAATTACTTCCACAAACTCCCTTTGCTTGGTAAATGTAACATTATCGTGGGAGTAACACCAGGGGAAAAGACCATGGGAGCCATCTTAGAATTCTGTCTACCACAAATATTCATGTTTTTATTTATATCTTTACATTTACATCCATGTTTCTATTGTGTTTGCCTTCTTATCTTTATTTAACTAGTTCATAGGAAGTTTTTGTATGTTACATGTTAAGCCTTTCTACTCTTGGTTGCAAACAGTTTTTCCAACTCTTACAAGTTGTCTATTGGCCACTAATATTAAGTCCCTTTTCCATAGAAAACTTAGTCATTTGGATTTCACTCTTAAGGTGCATTGTGTATTTGTATCTTTTTAATCACATTTTAAATTTTTATTCATTTTTATTTTTCATTCACTTCATTTTTTATTAACATTTGCCCATACGTGCACTGTCTTTTTAAAAAAAAATTGTAAGTGTTCTTTCTATATTATATGTAAACATTTCATCATATTATTTGTAAATTTTCTCCAAACTGTAATTTGTCTGTTTACCATATTTATAATACAATTTCCCATTCAAAACTTTAGTATATATACGCAAGTATATTATTTTACAAAATATGGATATTTGTAAATACATAAAAATTTCAAAGTATTCTGTATTGATTAAGGCCTTCACCCCTGGGTGGCATATGTACTGTCCTAGAATGGCTTATGCGTTTTATTCTTGGTTTTGTTGTTGGGGTTTTTTTACATTCATCTTTACTCCATTTGGAATTTGTTTTTTGTATAGAATGCCTGCTGTGGATCCAACTTTACTTTCTTCCGAGTGGGTTGCCAAATGTTCCAACACTTCTTATCACATTATCTTTTTCCAATGAAATGAAATACCAACTTCGTCATATATTAATTTTTCATATATAATGAGATTTCTCAATATACTCTGTTGTTTTGGTGATAGTACACTTTATATATGGCAATAGCATGTGTTTAATTACAGCGATTCTATATTTGCATACAGTGACTTCATAAAATGCTCAGGCAGAGCTTTGTCTCACCCCACACTCCTGGGCTACTGTTGTTTTTACTACTTTTCTTGGCTATTACCAGGCATTTGAAGTTTGTGATCATTTTATCCATTTAGGACTTGAAACTGCATTACATTTAAAGATTAATTTTGGGAAATTTGACATATGATATTGTCTTCTAAGAACTAACAAAATTGTATTATTTTGTTTGCTCAGATCTTGTCTATATCATTAGTAAGATTGGGATTTGGCACTATTCTTCACTTAAGTCTTTTGTCTTTTTTTTTTTAAACTAAATGTACTCTTGTTTCTTAGTCTTTGGGTCATTACTGAGAATGGATTTTTTTTTCCATTTCCATTTCTAAAGGCTTATTATAAATAAAAAGTCTGTTTGTGTGTTTGTGTGCTTACCTTGTATACCACACATTTATTACACATACTTACAAAATCTTATTCCAGAAGTTTTCACTACAGTCTCTTGGGATTTTTAGAAATATAACGATGACAGTCACAAATACAATGACACTCACACTCACAAAATCACAAAAATAACCTGTTTTTTCTAGTGTTCGAAAGATTCTTTTCTTCTCTATAATCTTTATTGCCTAGAAACTCCATTATATAGTGTTAAGTGATAATGCTGATAACAGGCATCTCTAAGTGCTATTGATTTTAATTGAGATATTTAGCTGTTTTGGATATTTGTGTTGCTATTTGGTAAATAGTCTCACTTAATTTTTTTTCTGTTTCACCAAGAGATTTTATTAGAAATAGCTGCTGAATTTTGTCAAATGCCTTTTCAGCTTCTTTTGATGTGGCTGTGTGTTACTTTCCTTCAATCTGGTGATTAGCTAGATTGTTTGTGGAGCTGCTGACGTTAAGCCACTCTTGTCTCCTTGGAATAAAACCTACTTGGTCATAACGTGTTATTCTTTCTTTTATAAATCAGTTTCCCAGTCACTAATATTTTATTTAGAACTTCAGCAAGCATATTCCTAAGTGAGATCGGTCTATAGGTTTCTTCAGTGGACTTTTTATTAGATATAAGAAGTTATATAGTCTGGCAAAATGTGGGACTAATCAGAAGGCTCAGCCACTGCCAGTGAGAATGCAGATTTATTCAAACATATTGGGGGACCATTTGGATGTATCTACTTAAGTGAACATATGAAATCTACTGATTCTGTTTCTGGGCAAACACTGAGGAAAATGCATACATATGTACACCAAAAGATATGTTCTAGAATACTTAGAGCAACAGTATTAGTAATAGCTTCAAACCAGAAACTACCTAAAAGTCCATCTACTAGGGAATGGATAAATACATTTTGGTATTCATACAATGGAATATTATACAGCAATAAGAATGCACAGTTCATAGGTACATGCAACATATGGGTGAATCTCAGAAACATTACACTGAGCCTAAAAAGGCAGCTATAAAAGGATACTGTAGGCTTTCCATTATATAAAGTACTAAAATGGGCAAAACGGATTTGTGTTAACTGTTAGAAGTCAGGAGAGTGCTTATCTTCAGTGAGAGGGAGGTAGGGGAGGAGATGGTGTTTGAAAGGGAGTCTGAGGGGGACTTCTGCTGGTAATATTTTGTTTCTTTATCCGGTGCTTGTTTATGTTGGGTTGTTTAGTTTATGAAAATTCATCTAATTTACACTTATATGTACACTTTTCTGTATGTACGTTATATTTGAATAAAACATTTTTTAGAGGTAGGATTTTTAATTGCTTTCCTAGTATCTTTGGTTCAAAATATTCACTTCTTGGATTAATTCTGATAACTTTTATTTTGTAGGAAATATTTCATTTCTTCTAGGTTTTCACATTTATTTCTAAATGTTTCTTGTAATTCTGTGTGTGGTATTATGCTTTTTATTCTTATTATTGAAGAATTATCTATGTGTGTTTCTTAATTTTCAAGGAGTTCAGGAAAAGAAATACTCACCTTTTACATTCAGTTCCTCATGGCAAGTTGAAGGATGAGGAAGAGAAAATTAAGGTGGATCAAGAATGTGCTCAGAATCTCGTCTGAAGTTTTCTGCATCAGTAACTGAGGAGGTGTGTTACTCAGCTTCTCCATTTCCCTTGCCTTACTGGAAAAACAGGACACCAATTTTTTTCCCTCTGTCCTCAAGTCTTGTTCCTTGACCCAAACATCTCTTTTTTGTGTGTCACTTGGAAGAGCAGTTTGGTTTCTTATCCTATATTCAGTGGACAGTTTCCAACAATTTAAACAATCTTTCTATGTACAAACATGTAAAACAAATGGCAAAGATTAGGAATGGGTCATGGATATTATCCATCTTGCCTCTCTTATTCTCAGTGTGGTCGGTCATTATTACTGGACTAATTTGTCTTTAATGTGCAGATGAACAAAGTGTAGCCCTGCCAATTTACATTTTGCTTCTGTATCAGCAAGGAATGGAATTAGCTTTTAAGTTTGAGAAAACCCAACAAATAATGGCCTAAAAAATAGAAGTTCACAGTAAGGGAATTGTTAGCATTGGTCCAACTGTTCAAAATGTCAAGAAGGACCCAGGCTCTTTTTATTCCTCTTCTCTTCTTAGAGGATTGAATTTTCATCTATTGTTTGGTTTCAAGATGGCTCCAATAATGCCAATCATGTTATCCAAGTTCAAGGCAAGATGAAGGTAAAAAAGAAAGAAGGGTCGTACTAATTAGGACTTTTTCTCTTTTGACAGCAAAGGAAATCTACCCAGTGGCCCTCCAGCAGATTTCTCCATGTATCTAACTGGCCACAACATTGCCTCCCTACATTTAATGGATATTGAGAAAGTGAGTATCTCACTTTTCAGCTTCTCTAGTAGGAGATGGCAGTGAGAAGTCAATTTCAAATGGCTTTTAGGTTAAAGACAAATGTTCTCATTCACAAATGCCCCATTAGACAGGAATCTCTTTAATCACTCATTTCTATTTTGCATTTTCCCTCATTTCTTCTCTTTCACCCTGACTATAAAAGGTAATATATGTAATTTGTAAACACTGAGTCCTGATATCCTGACTCTTGAGAACAGTGCCTCAAGTCACCTTCCAAATGAGACTTTTGCTTTTCTATATGATATCCCAATCATTCTAATCTTGTTTGTTCATTCCTTGTTTTGAATTTACTCACTCTCTGAAGAATGTTCAAACAACTCTCCTAAGTAGACTTCCTTTCACACAAATCCCAAGGAACCCTGTTGTCTTAGATAGAGCCTTGAGTCTGTCCCTAATATTGCTGAAGTTTTCTCTCAGTTGATGCATGAATCTTCTTGTGTTCTTTCTACTTGAAGAGGATTATCTTTTGTACCTTGGAAGAAGTTGGTTTGTTTTTCTAAAGATGCTAAATAAAAACCTTAAGGTATGTCATAAAAAATAAACATCCTTGGGCATAAATTCTTTGGCCCAACCGGTACCCTAAAAAAACCCCTAAATTTTAAACTTCCGATATAAAAAGTGTAGGCCTCCTTTGCTCTTTAAAATGAAAGACCAAATTATGCTTCTGGCCAAGTGAAGTAACAGATTTATCTTCCCCTTTTAAACAATAGAGGGGGAAAATACACAGTAGTTTTCAGATATTGAATAACAGCACAAGGCAATAATTCCTGAGAGAGAGGAAAACAAATTGTGGCCCTAGCTTACTGCCTAGAGAGAGTGTTCATGACATGAGGGGCAACCCAGCAGAGCCTAGAGTTCTCTGTGAATTGAAGAGACAGAGTTGGGAGTTTGGTGAGTCCAAGATAGCTAGAGTTTGCAGGACAGAATACTGTAAGAAAGCTCTGGAGCTCTGAACTGGGTCTTCCCCAAGTCTTCAGCTAAGTATTGATAACTATAAACACATGATGCATCTATCAGAGGCTGAGGAAGAGTCACCTAATAGATAGGCAGAACAATCCTCTGATATTACGCAAGATTGGGAATAGTTCATGTTTCCACCAGGCACAGTGGAATATATGATAAAGTTTGAGGCATTAGGTAGAGGATTAGGAAGGGTATTGTTGGCTCATCACTGTGTAAAAATTCAACACTAGGTTAAGCGTTGCTTTGGCTCTGTCTTAAATTTAAAAGTAAAACACGAATAGCTCACACACACACACACACACACACACGAATATCTAGTTCCCAAAGAGGCAAAATTCATAATCTTGGGACCCAATAATCTGTTATGCAAAGGAAAAGGAAAACACAACCCCAAATGAGGAGAAAATGTAATAAATTCAAATTACCATTCAGAAAACACATTTAAATTCAGGATTAACACATTTCATAAAGTTAATGTTCAGGGTTCTTATACTATTTGTGAAGTAGGATAATATAAATTATAGATGTACACAATTGAATCTAAAGCAACCACTTAAAGAAACTACAGCTAATATATATACGTATATATACATATATTAGCTGTAGTAGATTAGATGTAGATTTATTTATTTTAGAAAGGGGAGGGGCAGAGGGAGATGGAGGCAGACTCTTAAGTAGACTCCACGCTGAGTGTAGAGCCTGACACAGGGCTTGATCTCACCACCCTGAGATCGTGACCTGAGCTGAAACCAAGAGTCAGATGCTTAATTGTGGCACCCAGGTGTTCCCCACCAAGTAACTATAGCTAATAAGCCAATAAAGGAGACAAAACAGAGTAATCATAAAATATTCAATTAATCCAAAAGAAGATAGGAAATGGAAAAGGGGAACAAAGAACAAGTATGATAAATAGAAAATAAATACTGAGGTGACAGATTACTACATAAGCAATCACATTAAATGTAAATGGTGTAAACACCATAATTAGAAGGCAAGATTGACAAGTTATATACAAATAAGACTTGCCTACATAAAATGCTACATACAAGAAATCCACTTTGAACATAAAAACTCAAATAGGTTAAAAGTAAAAGGATTAAAAAAGATGCCATAAAAAAAGAAAGCCTCAATGACTGCATTAACATCAGGCCAAATAGATTTCAGAGAGCATGGGTAAAGAGGTTTATTTCATAATGATTAAGAGGTTAATTCATCAAGAGAACATAACAATCCTAAAAGCGTATGCACCTAGTAACAGAGCTTCAAAATAAGTGGAACAATGAAGGGAGAAAGGACAAATCTACAATTATAGTTGGAGATTTCAGTACTCCTCTCAATAACAGAGAGAAGTAGACAAGCAATCAGGATTTGGAAGAGTTGGGTAACACTACAAACCTAATTAACATTTATAGAACATTCTACCCAACAACAGCAGAAAACACTTTTTTTTTTTTAATGTGCCAAGAACATTTACCAAGGTAGACCATATTCTGAGCCATAAAACAAGTCTCAATAAATTGAAGAGGGTCCAAATCATACAAAGTACGTTCATTGACCACAGTAAAATTAAATTAGAAGCCAATAAAAAAAGGTGTCTGGAAAATCCCCAAATATTTGGAAACTAAATAACACACTTCTTAATAACCAAAGGGTCAAAGGAAAATTAAAAAGTGTTTTGCCAGTGAGGATGTGGAACAAGAAATCTCATTCACTGATGGTAGGAATGCAAATGGTACCGCTACTTTGAGAGACAGTTTGGCAGTTTCTTACAAAACTAAACCTGCTCTTAGCATACAATCCAGCAATAATGCTCCTTGGTATTTGCCCAGCTGAGTTGAAAAGTTATAGTCGCAGAAAAACAGGCATATAGCAGATTTATTCATAATTGCCAAAACTTAGAAACAACTGAGATGTCCTTTGGTAGGTGAATGGATAAATAAATGGTGGGTACATCCAGAAAAATGGAACATTATTTAGCAATAAAAAGAAATGAATTATCAAGCCATGAGAAAACATGGTGGAAACTTAGATGCATATTACTAAGTGAAAGATATGATTTCAATTATATGACTTTCTGCTGGAAGTAGTGAAAAGATCAGTGGTTTTCAGGGACTTGGCAGAGGAGAGATGAATGGGCAGACTTCAGAGAATTTGGGGGGCACTGAAACTATTTGTATGATACTATAGTGGTATATACATGTCATTATACATTTGTGCAAACCCATAGATGGATGTACAACATTCAGAGTAAGCTCTAATGCAGACTGTGAGCTTTGGGCAATAATGATGTGTCAATGTAGGCTCATTGATTATAACAAATGTACAACCTGGCTATCAGATCTTGGTAGCGGGGGAGGCTGTGCCTCTTGTGAGGAGAGCGGGCTGGGCAAGGAGTATATAAGAAATTGCTGTACTTTCTCCTCCACTTTATTGTGAGCCTAAAACTGCTCTAAAAAGTAAAGTCTAGGGGCACCTGGGTGGCTCAGTGGGTTTTTAAAGCCTCTGCCTTTGGCTCAGGTCATGATCCCAGGGTCCTAGGATCGAGCCCTGCATCAGGCTCTCTGCTCCGCAGGGAGCATGCTTCCTCCTCTCTCTCTCTGCCTGCCTCTCTGCCTACTTGTGATCTCTGTCTGTCAAATAAATAAATAAATAATCTTTAAAAAAAAGGTCTTAAAAAATTAAAAGTCTATATAAAAAAATACTTTGAGCTGAATGAAAACAAAAATGCAACATACTAAAATTTGTGGGATACAACTAAAGAGAACTCAGAGGGAATTTTATAGCACTAAACTATGTAAGAAAAGAAGAAAGCTTTCAATTCAATGATCTCAGATTTCATATTAAGAAGCGAGACAAAGAAAAGTAAAATAAGCCCCAAGTCAGCTGAACAAAGGGAATGAAAGAGATAAAAGCAGAAATCAATGAAATGTAAGACAGGAAACAGAAAGGCAGTGAAAAGATAAGCTGTATTTTTTGGAAAACAAATAAAATGGAGGCTATTCTGGTAGGTTAGGCAGACAAGCTCCTGTCCACATAGGTGGAGGAGGAGACTTGCAATGCCTTCTCATACCCAAGAAAAATGACCAAAAAGGTCTCGGGGTCATGAGAAAAACCCACTACCATCTTATGTGCAGGTGGTGATCTGCTTACCAAATTAAGTAAGATCTGTGTTCTTCAGTGAGGGGAAAATATAGGATTTCTTTTTTCATCCAGGAAACTTGTTCTTACCTAGTCCTTTGAGAAGTTTCTATATATACTTGCAAGCTAGATAAAGGTATTTCTTTAAATAATTCTTTATTTCTGACTTCACGTTTTAGACATCCTTCTTTCATCCTCATTCTTCTACAGAATTTGTCAATTTGACCCTTCTTCATAGCTTCACTTTATTTCATTCCATGGCTTTTTAGGTCATTGGCTTCCTATTTCCTTCTATAGGTAGAAACCTTAAATAATTGTTGTTTTCCCCAAAATACTGGTGGGTGATCTTACTGCATTTACTTAAATTATGTTGTATTTACTTAAATGATTTTTTTTTTTTTCTGGAGACAAACTTGACCTTAAAACCTGCCATTTATCTGATATGTGACCCCAGGGCAAGAGAGTCTCTGAGTCTTCACTTTCCCCTCTAAAAAATGGTACCTTCACCTCTATCATCCCAATTAAGTCCTTCAAAGATAGTGCCGGGCAAATGGAGACCCCTCAGGAAGGCCAGCCTCTCAGCTCTCTTTCTCATCTCCACCCCAGCAAACATAGGGCAGTTGCTTACAGTACCTCGCCTGCTGCAGGAAACGTCCCCGTAGAGAATTCTGGACCTGGTAACCAAAAGCAACACATTACAAAGACCTCTTGGTTTAAAAACATTCATAACCTGAATCTTTCCAGGTGATTTATTTAGAAACCTCCTTAGAAAAGGAGTCAAACTAAAAACTAATTTTCTCCATTCCTAATTTTTCCCAGAAAATGAAGAGATTTATTTAAAAGAATTTATAGGCAATGCCATAAATTCATAGGAGGAAAAGCTGAGAGAGCTTCCATTTAATTCCCCAAGTGCGCTTTTCAAGTTGCAGCTTTGCTCTTTAAACTATAGAGGCGAGCAGACCCCAGCTGGTAAAGCTGACCCGGCCCCATCCCTCTACCGTGGCTGATGTCACTGATTGATTTTAGCATCTCTTTTTTTTAAGGGCCCTTAGCCTCAGAATCTCTCTTCGGATGCTTCTTTAGGCAGTCATCACCACTGGTGCAAAAACCTATGCACCATCCCAGCCCAGGCTTTCAGGGTACCGACCCAGTGGGATGAAGGCAGTGTGACCACAGGCATTCACAGATCTCAAGAGAGACTTCTTTGTTCTGCAATTTACTCTTCAGTAAGAAAGAGTGCCTTGACCACTGGCAGATGATTTGTAGCTGGGACAGGGGACTGGGCTAGGCCTTGGCGTTTTTGTGAGTGCGTAGGATCAGGGGTGACCAGAAACCTCCTGGGAGTGATGTTGTGGTAGGAAGGGCTTTGGAGAGCATCTGGAAAAAACAGCAGCTGTCAAGTGGCTCGCAGTCCCCATGTAACAGGAGTCACCGCCACGGCCGGGAGGGCTTGGAGCCTCGCAACAGGTTGCACAGGTATGTGTCAACTGACCCTGTTGGATTAGGACAGCTGACGACACAGGCTCTCCTGTCCCCTAGGACGTCCAAGTGAAAGGGGCCAGATGACAGTCAACATGAGAGGCAGGAGACCAGTTCCAGGGGGCAGTGGGTTCCCTTTACCTGCCGCGGTTCAACCCGAGGAGGGGCGAGGTAGGAAGTAAACCTTAGGCTTGACATGGTGAATATAAACCTGCTAGTCTATACTGGTGCCACCTTGGGACTTTGTCACTGATGCCTGGGATTGGCTTTAGTCTCATCATCAGGATTTCTCTAGGCCTCCTCAGCCTATAGGAAGGAAGGCAATCTTGGGAAAAGTAACTAATTACTCAGTGGTATTGGCTTAGCCTCATTGGCGTACTGCAGGACCAAGCATCTTCGGGGTCTTGAGGCGTGCCTCAGGACTGCTGCTCATGAGCACACTTGTGGTCCAGCCAGGACCCTCTTAGCTGCTGCCCGTGTGGGCATCCGGCCCTTCCCCCTAAGACTGTCACAGCTCCGTTGGCATTTTGTGTCCAGGATCAGAACGACTCCCAGATGAAAAGGTTGATTTTTCACTTTGGGAGAATGCCCCCTCTCTGCAGAGGGGAACAGGCCTGTGGGTGTCCCCGGCCTTGCATTTAGGTCAGAGGAGCTGGAAAGGTCCCCCATGGTTTCCACACGATGGTTGTCTCCTGGTTCAATGAGGGTATTCTCTTAGGAGAAAACCAAATTGCACTGCCACTTTGCCCTTTAGAAATTTCTGTCTGCTCATTTATTTTGCTTGGTGTGTATCTTAGACAGGCATTACCACAGTGGTTTGTAGCCTTCGACTTGTCCCCATTCCCTCTTTGGCTTTAAAATGCCACAAAACCCCACTATTGAGGTTGGAAAGAAACTCCCTTTCACTGGGATTTCAAGGAGAACTTGTAGAGTATTAGGATAATTGAAAAAATCGATATCGTAATATAAGGATACAGGTTTACGGATGCCTTGGGGATGTCAGACCAACAACAATTAAATTGACTTTGGGTCTTGTTTGGTTTTGCAGTTTCCATGGCTCCCAGACCTTCCCCGTTTCTGTGCCCTGAGCAGTCATGTAAAGGCTCTTTGTTGAGAACCCAGATTCAAATTTGCCATTAACCTGAATACGCCCTGCTCACCTCAACCAAGTGTGAAAGTAGAGGAGTCACAGAAAGAAGCTATTCAGCTGGAATTGTACTTTTTATAAGAAAGTCTCAGCTGCCAAGCTGAGTACAGCATCTGCTTACTTGGGCAGCTTAGCGCCTGCGGGCCCAGTTTGTGTAAGAGGGACGGCAGGGGTAAAGCTAAGCTCAGTGTTTCTCAATTATAGGACGAGAAAGAAAGGAAGAAAGGGAGGAAGGGAGGATGGGAGGAAGGAAGGAAGGAAGGGAGGGAGGGAGGGAGAGAGAGAGGGAGAATGGAAGGGAGGGAGGAAGAGAGGAAAGGAGGGGGGAGGGAGGGATAGAAAGAGATGAGGGAGGGACGAAGGAGGGAAAGAAAGAAAGGAAAGGAAGTAAAGAAAGACGAAGGCAGGAAGCGTGCATTGAAACTGGGTCTTTCAACCTTATTTGTTTTCCATGTGGATGGTTATTTAAATAGTCCATTTCTCCTCAGTCGGACCTTCGTACTAAAAACAGAAATGGGTCCCAGCAGCAGCGTCTCTGCCTCCCTGAGAGTCTGAACAGTTTTCAAAGGCTACTGGCCCATAAACAAGTAACCAGAGGGTAGCCATCGAGGTGGAGAGAAGTGACCATCTTAGAGAGACCGTCACTGGTTTTCTGGGGTAAATTATGTAAACAAAGCGAAGGGAGACAGCGGCGCTGGAAGACGTCTATGCGGCCTTGGTTGGTTTTCCCGGTGCCCTTGTGGACATGCAGTCACTAGCATTCAAGACAAAGAACTTCAAGAGGGTGGTCAGATAGAGCCATGTGAGACCTGGCCCCCAACCGGCCACGTCGCCCTGCTTGCCTGGGGGACCCTGCTATAGGGGGTCAGTCCTTCATGGGCAGGAAGTTTCCCTCTTCTCACTCTCTGCAGGTTGTTCAACACTTGCCGGACGAAGATCATTCTGGAGGAGAGTAGAATGAGAGGGCTGCCTGCTGCCTCTCTCCTGTTCTGTCCCTCCTCCCCTTTCTGAAGCCCTGCTGTCTTCCTGACCCTGGGGTTCATGAGTTAGTCCAGTTTCCTTCCAAACACTCCCATTTACTTGAGCTGCTGTGAATGGAGTTTCTGTTACTTGCCACCGAGAGAGCTCGAACCACGGCCTGGCCCCTGACTCTCTCCCCAGCTTTGTTTCCTGACACCTCACATTTCACGCTGTCCCCATGTCATGCCTCCTTGCCTTTGCTCCTGTCATTGCCTCTGCTGGGACATCTTCTGCGTCTTCCTGTGGCTGACACAGACACACCCAGCTCAGGCAGCCCCCCCAGGTGTGCCTGTCACCTCTCCTATCAGTCAGATGTTCGCTGCTTATCTCTATGTCTCCCACGCTGGCCTCTAAGCCCCTTGGACAGGGACCAGGTCTTATCCATCTCTGTACCCCAGGGCCTGTCACAATGCCTGGCACATAATAGGTGTTTGTTGAAAGAAACCATGTTTGTTGAAAGAGACTCGGGAAGGTAAACAGAAAAACAGGATTTCATTTCTGCAGACGGTGAGGGACAGAGTTACCCCGTGGGTAGATACCCAAAGAGGATTCTGGTCCTAGGAAAAGAGTGCTTGTGACATATCACAGGGAACCTCAGAGGGGCATTCTAAGGAGTGGTGCGGTGTGGATGGAATTGAGCCTCTTTTTCTCTTCCATCATAACCCTGTTTCTCCCTTCCTGAAATATCCCTGCCTCCCCTTCAGCCAGTGCCATTGTTTCATTGTATTAGGGGCTGGCACCGTTGGGTGACAGATTTAACGTTCTCATCCCCTGTGGTCCATGTCCCTGATGTGTGTGTGAATGGTGTCTGCTAATAAGGGACTAAGGATGTTGCTGGGAAATGGGTGGGTCCAGACTCTGCATCCAGAGAGCCTAAGTCTATCTGAGCAAGAAAGAGAGGGCTGCAAAGAGGAGGTGGCATTTGGACTGAAACTTGAAGGATAACTCGGAGTTTAACGAAAGGATGGGGAGCCTGATGTGTTCATCAGGAGTTGCAGGGACTGTGGATAATAGGTTAAAGTCACTCATCTTAAGTGAGGGCAAGGTGTGGGGCACCTAGGTGCCTCAGTCGGTTGAGCGTCTGCTTTCAACTCAGGTCATGATCTCAGGGTCCTGAGGTTGAGCCCCACCTCGGGCTCCCTGCTCAGCGGGAGCTTCTTCCTCTCTACCTCCCCACAACTGGCTTGTCCTCTCACTCACTATTTCTCTCTCAAATAAAGAAAGTCTTAAAAAAAAAAAAAAAAAAGAAGAAGTGAGGGCAAGGCGGCTATCCAGAGAATCAAGGGGAGTGATGGGGGGAAGTGCAGTGTGGCTTGGACGGGTAACAGACTCTTCACTTTGTACATTTAATAGACCCTGAGAGTACGCTTTGCAGAATTATACATATACTGTAAATCGTCAAGCGCACTAGAGAACCTTCTGTGCGGCTACCATTAACAAGAAGCAAAGTGGTTAAGTATATAGACCCCGGAGTCAGATTGTCTGGGTTTAATTCCCAGATCTGCCTCTCCTGGCTCTGTGACCTTGGGCAAGTTACTTGACACCTCCATGCCTCGGCTGCATGATCTGTAAAATGAGAACAATCGTACCTCTCTGAGCAGGTCACAGGGATAAGAAAAGTGAGTTAAGGCAAGAGAAGCCCTCAGAATATTGCCCCATTTGTAGCACTCACTCACTCATTGTCGGGCACCAGTATGATTTTATTTCTCATGAGGTCGTTTGCAATCACCAGCCGTGCAATTAGAGCAGGAGCCCATGATAATAATTACATGAGTTCAGCCGTTCATTTGGTGTTGTTTCCCACTAGACAGCAAATTCCTCAAAGGCATTAGTTGAATAAATGTCTCTTTCCAAAGTAATTGAATTCATGCTTTCAAGCATATTTCCTACTTACTATATTTTTGTGCTGGTAATCTAAGGGGAGAACTTAAGATTGTGAGGGGGAAATAAGATTATTAGTTGGAAACTCCTCCATGAAGCTGGAAAATCTTGCACACAGAAGCATTGTCTTCTGTATAAACCCATGCCAGCCCCTTGAGACTGTTACTGGAAAACTTGCTTCATGGAGGTTTTGTCCTGTTCGAAAGGGTTTAAAGAGCCTGGAGAAATAAATATCTGAGCCTTCGACCTTGTCCATTTGGCTGGACATTTTTAGCAGAGCCTCGTTACAAAACTTTTAGCAAAGAAACTTCTTTCAAAGGGCTGTAACTCCTGAGAGGTGGGAAAATAAAGTTGAGTGGCGTTTAGACATCTTCTGTACCCAGGGAAGCTGGCCCAGGGCTCCTTGTCTGCTTGTTTTGGTTGCCTTGGAGGGGAAAGGAGCACAGAGGAGTTTTTCTGTTGAGACCATGGAATGAAAGTTAAAGTGGCCTTTGGAGATTGGCTCTGAGTCTGCAGGACCCAGAGGGCTCTGCAAAGGCTGGACCATAGCCCACGGAGGGCAGACCCAGGGGTGTGTGTGTGTGTGTGTGTGTGTGTCCGACATTGGGATGGAGGTGGGTGGGGGTTCTGACCCCCCAGGAAGGCAGGCAGAGGAGTCAACTGGAAGCCAGAGATCTGGTGTGAGCTTCCACTGGTCTTTCCTTTTCTGCCATTGGAGGATTTGATGTGGATCGTTTCTAAAGTTCTGTTTCTAGTGTTCAGATTCTGGCTCTGCCCTAGCACTGCTGAACACAGTTTGGGTTGAGCAAGGCAGCATTTATATCCAAACGTCCCACATCACCCATCACCACGAGGGCCCTTATATCCAAACTGCTCTGCGCAACCCTGACCCGGCTCAGCCCCACGCCCCACGCCAGCCTCCCCACTGCACTCCCCAGTGGGGTGCTCTCTCGGTAGCCAGTGAGCTCCCAGAAGCTCAGCCCTTTCTTGCCTCTCCTCCGCTGCAGCATCCAAGGGGCGGCTGTTGATTTTCAGGCCTAGGATGGGAAAGGCCTGCTCCTTGCCCCCTTTGCCTTTCTAATCTCCCTCCTTCCTTCCACAAAGTCCCCAGCTCCCGGGAAGATCTGAAATCACCCTTCATCCTTATCACTGCTGCCTCCTCCCAGCTGGATCCCTTCTCATTCGCTGAAGACGGTGAAGCTGGGCTCACTTCTGCTCTCTCCATCCCGATTCCCGCTGCCATCTGTGTGATTTGAACGTTCACTCAGACAACTCTGATGACACCGCACCTCCTGGGTGCCTCAACTACCTCGCCTCTGATGCTCCTTTCCTCCGCGCACACACACACACTCTCTCAAATATTTGCTGACACCATGTAGACAACGGGCCCATTTAGTGAGGTTTCATTTGTCTTTAAAACTATGATACCTATAACTAGAGTGACCATATAATTTATTTTCCAAACAGGGACAATTTTGTGAATGAGAGAGGACACCAAAATAATTCAGATTGTATTACTTTTGGAAATACTTATTTATGACAAATTGGCTTTTGTATTAAGGCCCTTTACTTTTTGAATATAAAGTAATTATATTCAAGAGCTATTTTCCAAAATAAATTTTCCTTCAAACAATTAAAGCATTTACATGTCTACACTGAAGAGACATTGGAAAAAACTCTTTTGTACTGATTATCTGCATATTCACAAACATAGGCAGAATAATTTTCCTTGTACTTATTTAAGTTCTTTTGTTTCTTAGCCGAATCTCTCACTAGTAGTGTGTGTCACTGGCATATTTATAAAGAATTTCTTTTTTGAAAATGGTTTTTGTGTTTTGAGGTTCTTGAACAAATATATTTGCAGTCGCTTTTAAAGTAAAATTTATGGTTAATGAATTTGAAATTGCTGACACCTTCAATTGATTCTTCTCTGTAGACGTCAGTATTTTGAGCTGATAATACACTCTCCAGGTACTGAGAAGTTTGTCAGGCTTGAGGCAAATTCTGCTAAATGGATGATATCTTCCAATTCCTTCTGTAGATATTTTGTCCCAAGTATGGGCAACAGGTACTGTCTTTTTGCCTCCGTTCATAGCGGCATCCTTTAACACACACTTTTACAAAACGTGATTTGTCAAGTAAGTCACCTTTATTAATGATTCTTTCGAACACTCCCCCATCACACACAGATTTCGTATCCTAATAGATGAGTCCTTGGCAGAAGCTGGAAGTAAGAAGTGGTGCCCAACTAAACCCCATCCCGGCTTATTTTAATGCAGCTATTAATGATAATATCTGGTTAACAAGTGAAAAACATGGCGCAAATGCTCAAACTTGGGGAGACCCAGGGCAGCAGGCATAGTCAGGGGCTCCTCTGTCCCACTGACAGCTCAGAAGTGGCTCCGTAGGCCTCCATCCGTGGCAGCATAGCAGTATTGCCAGAGGGCTCGTCAATCATGCCACTCTTCAGGCTCCAGCCCCACGGACCCTAATTCCACAGCTCTTGGAATGGGGCCTGGCAACCAGTCTCCCAAGGGATTCTAGGCCAGATCACGTTGGTCCTCCAGGAACGTTCCTCAGCTGCTCCTAAAGCTACAGGATGCAGGCGCACAGTGATTCAGATAATCAAGAAGAGGGAGGGAAATCAGGAGTGGAGCCGCTGCTGCTGCTCTTTGCACCCCTGTGGCTGTGTCTTGCCTGTGGGCCAGGACAGAGTGCACAGCATGTGCTCTGCGGAATGGGACGAGCGGAGGGTCATCCTGCCAGAAAGCCTGTGAACACTCTCCACAACACGGTCAGAATGTTATCTTTTAAAACAATTAAGCAACTCCTATATTGTCACCATAAAAATTAAATCTGTGAGGGTTACAGAATCCTAATTAGAAATAAAAATGGGGGGGAACCCTCAGAAAAACTCTAGCTAAGCCTGTCATAAGTTCTGCACTTTATTCTATTTATTTTGAAAACCATCATCAAAATGTAAATCCCCAGCACCCTCCAAATGATGTATCATTTTCCCTCATTCTACACACCTATGATCACCTTTCTCACTCCAAGCTTGGAAGTACACAAAACCACGCTGGCAAACAGTAACAGCACATCTGGGCACCAAGCCCCACGTGCCCTGCTGCCCCATAAAGCATTGGGGACCATCCCAGGGCTAGTAGGGAAAGCAGCATCGGCTGGTGCTTTACCTGCTCGGAATTCAGTTCCGAGGCTGTGAGTTGAACTCTGTGCAAATGTTCTGGATGACCTTGGGGACAAATTTGTGCAGGTTGTCAAACTCATCCACGAAGAAGGAGTGGTGGTTGGCAGGGTGAGTGGCGATGACTTCCAGCTCGTCCTGGGCAGCCCATGCGACACCTATTGCGTAGGTGATCACCCCTGTGGGGACAGAGTTCAGATGAAGCCATTGTGCCCAAGGAGAGGCACTGTGAACAAACCACTGCCTTTCTTTGCTCTGTTGGCTCTTGTGTTGGGATGCTAACAAATTCAAAATCAGAAATGTTCTCCAAAGCATAAACATCTACTCTATACCCACAGTCACAGAATGGATATAAACTATCTCATAGGAGTTGAGAATCTTTGGGAGGAAGAAACCCCAGACAAAATGGAGTAATAAATAAGATTTTCATGTCCATGGGCAGTCGAGGGGATGATATTTCAGGACCAGTGAAACTTGATGCCATGCAGATGACATCACATGGCACATGCCTGCTCTACCTGTGTGTAGAGTCAAATGAAATCTTAGAGAGTTTTATTTATTTTTTTTTAAAGATTTTATTTCATTTTTTAAAGGAATTTCCACACCCAATGTGGGACTCAAACTCACAACCCTGAGATCAAGAGTCTCACGCTCCACTGAATGAGACAGCCAGGCTCCCCTCAGTTTTATTTTATTATTTTTTAAAGATTTATTTATTCTGGGGGTGGGGAGGGGTAGAGGGGGATGGAGAGAGAAACTTTAAGCAGACTCCCTGCTGAGCGTGGACCACCCCCCAACATGGGACCCGATCTCACGACCTAGAGATCATTATCTGAGCTGAAACCGAGAGTCAGATAGTTAACTGACTGCATCACCCAGGCAACCCTCCCCTCAGTTTTAAATGCATCAAAAGTGAGTTCATGATCTTCCTAACTAAAACAGTGGAATCAAATTACTTTGGGCTTATAGGTGACTTTACAACCCATAAAATGCAATCTCCTTTCCAGCGTAGAAACCCTTGCACAAGGACCGGGAGAGATGGTGACCCAGCATGGGCTCCAGCATGGATGTGAAGACAGGTTTTCAAGATAAGGGAGTGACCAACAGAGTTGAATGCTGCAGGGAGGTCACATGACATGAAAACAAAAATGTGTTCATTGGATTTAGAAAAAACAAAGACATTGGTGGCTTGGTGAGAGCAGTTTCGGGGTGTAGATGCCAAAGAAACCAAATGAATTGCTATGAGTTGAGAGTGAAAAAGTGAAAAGTAAATGAAGATGTGGGCACAGCGCATAGAGCTAACCCTTCCTGGAAGTTTGGCTGTAAAGAGAAGGAGGTAGGTGGGACACGGAGCAGACATGAAGCAGACTTCTTCCTTCTTTGCTGCTCAGAGAGGCCAGTAGTGTTTAACAACACCCCTAATATGTTCCCTGGGGCGCTGGACATTATTACGTAGTAGACAAAACCAGAGCCTAGAAACACAGCCCCTTCCTCGTCCCGCTGGCCCCCATGCCCCAGGGATGCTCAGCAAAGGCAGCTTACCCTTGTGATGGGCAACCATGGCCGGTATGCGGACGTCATCATAGGACCTCCCATCAGTGATGAGGATCATTAACTTCCTCTTGTTGGGCTTGGACTTCTTGAAGAGCTGTTCCAGGGCATAGTTGATGGCAGCCCCCGTGCTGGTCCCACCGCTCCAGTAGCCCACCCTCTTGATGGCGTTGAGGATGTCAGCCTTGGTGCTGTGATCCTCAAATCCAAATTCCAGACGCTGCTCGTAGGTGTACTGCACCGCCCCGATCCGCGTGTCTGTTTCTGAAATCTCAAACTCTTTGCTGATGTTGGCGACGAACTGGAGGACTGTGCGGAAGTTGCCCGTCCCCACGCTGCTGGAGCCGTCGATGACGAAGCCGATGTCAGCAGAGTTCCAGCAGGTCTTGCTACAGGCCAGGCGGTCCGTGTCACAGATTCGCTTCAGCAGGGGCTGCACTGTCTTGTGGAGGCTGAACCAGCTCTGCACGTTGAGCGAGTAGAAGCCGTTTGTTCTGCACACGGCCTGCAAGACAGAGGGCTGGGGTACTCGCCCGCTCGGGTGTCGAATTCTCCAGGCGGTCACTGTGACGCCAACCGCCAGGACAGGTGAAGAAAGAAGCAGACAGACTCTTGTTTTCTGTCCTCGTCTTCCTACAGCTCTTTTTCTACCTTGGTCCACCCAGTTAGATGCCCGCTGGGTCACCCCTGGACTCACTCTTACTCCCTCGGCTGGGTCTCTGCTTTAGGGGAAACAGATCCTCAGAGAGAGGTGAATTACTGGTTTCAGCCACGTGGTCATGCCTCTCTGGGCCCCTAGGTCTGTTTGTACTGGGAGCCGGCCATGAGATTGGCCCCAAGGGCACCAACATCTGAGAGGATTAAAGAGAGCTTCTCTTCTGCTCAGGAGAACAAGACACATGAGAAGTAGCTACAGGAGTGTTTCCAGAGCAGCCCTGAGCCCCGCAACAAGGGCTCCCACACATAAGTCGGGAGTCACACTAGATGTTCTTGGAGAGCTTCTCTCGTGAATCTAGTCCTTCATGAAGGACTAGACAGAGGGCCAGCTGTGAAGGGACATCTGAGTCCCCAAGACTGGAGCACAGATCTCTCTGCCTTCAAAGCCCCAGCTCTGTCCTCCAGACATCCCTGCCTCCAGACAAATGAATATTTATTGACTTATGCCCAAGTATGTTCCAGAAAAACTTAAGGCAGCTGCAAATAAACATGGAGCAAACTAGCCTCTGTGCTCTCAGAAGGGACCAGGCTTGTGTTCCTGAAGTGAAGCATGTCTCCTTGTCTCTCTGGGGGGTCACAGGGAGAGTCACAGACCTGGTGACTATACATGAAGCTGTAGAACTGACAATTTATTTTAAAACAAGAAATGACTTGAAACTGTCCTAGGAAATATTCTTAGGGTTGCAAAACCCTAAGAGGGGTTTATTAATCTTTCCATGGACTTGATATTATTTGAGATGAGTGTCCTGGCTGAGCTGAGCTCTTGGGGAGTCCCACCAGGCATCGGCTGAGGTCATGGAGGGAGAGGGCAGTGGTGCTAGGTGTGGGCAGGAGACACTGGGCGTGTCAGGACCACACTCCAGAGGCCTCGAGAGTAATGGGGGACCAGGAAGGGTTTGAAGCAGGGACCCCATAGGACTGGAAGAGCTCAGCATCAGTGTGAGTGGGCTTCACTGTGAAATCTACACCAAACTGGGGAGCCCCGAGAGGGAGACACACCAGAGTTAGAGTGCTAGGTTGCCCTCGGGAGGTGGCACTGGGAGCTGATGAGGTGTCCCGGGATGACTCTGGGTGACTCCAGGCTCCAGACTTACTAGCCCCTCCCTGGAGGCTTCCCTGCCTCCAAGTAAGCTCTATGCCCCTTTGAAGGCACAAGAACAGTCTTGAGGGCTGTCACAGCTGTGCAGAGCGAGTGGACGCCCACACCGGGCGGGTCCCTGGGGCACTTCCGTACCTTATTTGAGAAGTTGGGCTCTGTCACATACTGCTTCTCATTCTCAGTGGCACCTTCAACGGTGATGAAGAAAATGTTGATTCCTGACTCTCTTGCAAACCTCGAAGCCTCCTCCACCTTGTCCGTGGGCCAGCCATCCACAATCACCACGGCCACGTTGGGTGCAGCGCCTCTGTTCCCATTGGCTTTGGAAAAGAAGTTCTTGGTCACGTAGGAGATGGCCCGGCCTGGAAGAAACAGAGAGCTCATGCTTGCAGAGACTGTGATCACATGGATTAGAAATATAGGCAAGATCCCAGCGGCATCCAGAGGGCCAGAAAAACCCTCTCATGCCCTCCCTTTGTGTGTTTGCTTCTCTTTTTCCTTTTTTTTTTTTTTTTAAAACCACATTAACTGTTGTGAGGCATACAGTTCAGTGGTCTGACGCACACTTCCAATGTTGTACAACCATCTCCACCATTCGTTTCCTTCCCCCATTTCACATCAGGCCTTTCATTTCTAATTCTCTATTATTTAAAAAAAGTCTTAGGGACCAGCAAACAGATGAGAAAGACTTTCATGGCAATAAGAGGGTCCCTTCGTTGCCTGGGCCCTGGAAGTGCACAAAGCCCTTTCCGGGAGTATGGGGTAGGAGGCACTGGCTGGAGGGACAGGAGCCTCTTCTTGGCCTCCTGCCACTGGAGTTTGACCAGCCCGGTGCTCCGAAAACTGCGGGGTGTGGGAGTCTGAAGTCCAAGTCAGTGGTGTCTTCTGTCCAGTTCCATGTGAGGGGCACGGGTCTGGCTGGCCAGGGAAGTGTAGTGCTCACTGAGAACTGAGGGACTGTGTTCCAGCCTTGGCTGTGTGGACCCAGGCAGGTCACTCCAGATTTCCAGTTCAGCAGAAAGCCACAGTTGGGAGGTGTAAGGGAGCCACCAACATGGCTTTCCAAAGCACTTGCTTCCCGCCATCTAGGACCTCAGCAATTTTTCATCAAGGAGGGGGGACAACTGTCCCAGTTTACTGGGTCTCTCCTAGGTTAAGTGCTGAAACCCCATATGCTCCTGGGTAAATTAGGAGGACCAGGTCACTGTAGAGTTAGCATAATTTCATATAAAAGCAGGGCTCTTAACCCGGACTCTCTGGACCCTTGTGGGGCATCGGGGGTGGGGGGTATATCCACAAAGCCCCTGAAATTATGTGTAGCAGTTTGTATGTGTAATTATTTATTTAGGCTGAAGGGAGGCTTTCAGGAGATTCTCAAAGGGGTCCTCAATCTAAAATCAATCTAAAGTCCTAAGACTTTAGGACTAATGTCATTACACTCAATGGTTTTTGGTTTTGGCCAGGATCCTGGCTCCGAGGGCTAGAGTAATCTTAACCTATTAACTGAGAGGATCAAACAGTTACATATGCAGAAGCTGGAGAAATGTCTTGGAGACCCCACATGATCTGGCTGCACCGAGCACAGCTGCTATAGAGAAACAGCTGCTGAGAACTGCCCTCATAGCCAAGGGATAATGTCCCTGAAGGCGCAAGGCCCCCAGCAGTCCCCTCCGGCTGAATGTTAGATGCCTGTGAACAGAGCACACCCCTAGCCTCACCCACACTTAGATCTGGAAGTCGCAGTCCATTAGTGCTCAACCCACATCCCATCCCATCCCACCTTCCAGCATGTCTTGAAAGCTGAGAACAGAAATCTGGGAACCACATTGTTGAGACTCCCTTGCAGCTACAGCCTTGGAGTTGTGCTAATTTAATGAATCGATGTGCAATGCAATGAGATTTAGAAGATGGAAGCAAGGCAGAGACTCTGCTATTTCTGCTCCTGAGCCTCGGAGGGTTCTTGACCTCTCTGGGCGGTGCTGGAGGAACCCATGTCTAGTCTCTAGCTTTGTCGCTATGGAGGTGGGAGGGTACAGAACATGCATTTTGTGGGTGTGAATGGAGCAGGCAAGGTCTCGTTTGGGGGATGACTGCTGTAGCAGAAGCCTGCAGACTGTGGTGGCTTCCTGGCTGAGTCAGATTCCTGAAGAGGCTGTGCTGGCGGAATTGATAATGTGATTTCCTGATCTTGGAAGAGACAGCAGCTCCTTGGAGGTCCGTCTCCTGCAGGAAGCCGTCAGAAGTCATCTCAAAGTTCAGCCTCGAGCTCATTCCTCAGCTCTTTTGATTATTCTCAAAACCATTTAGAACCTAGGAATAAATCCTTTCCTGCTTCAACCAGCTAAAATGGATCCCATTCTCCAAATGCAAACCCTGATCAGGACAGGGCAGAGACAGAATGTGTTATTCCCTGAAAAAGGTATATGATTTTAAGACACTAATCCCATCAAGGATATAGGGTGTCTTCTGAAGTTTCTGTTTTATTCCATGATACATTACTGGAATGTCACTGATCTAAGTATTCAATTGAAAACGAATGGGAAATCAACTCTATCATGTTTGCAACGAGGTGGTATTGATCTAGGGTCCCGGAGAGCAGTGACTTGGCCGGTGTTTGGTTAGCACTTTTCATAGCTCTTCATTTGCCAGATACTACTATATTGGTCTACACTGCAGTGGGGAGGGAAATAATCAGATTTATAGTAACTTCAAAGATGTTCCTTTGAAGACAGTTCTGTGTGCATTACATGCCAAGCCACCGCAGCTCACTTCTCCATTTCATTGCATGTTGATGATTCAAAGAGGTTCCCTGAGAAGTAGACAGTCCTCCCAGTGCCCCCAAAGCCAGACTACCATTTATGAATTTGTACGTTGGCATAGGCTCACTGGCAAAATGGTTTCTGGACCTGCCCCACTGGGGGCTAGACTTGGACTTCTGGTAAACCTGCCATCCCACCTCCTAGCCACCAAGGCTGACATCTCAGGAGACTCAGCTTGAAAGGAAGAACCTGTCTCTCTTTGTACAGTTATCACTTTAACAGGAACTATTGGAAGAAGATCCCCAAGGAGCGCTGTGGAGCTTTCTGAATGGAATTGGCTATAATATTTAATGTTACGTAGTTGACAACTTCTAAGTTGATGACTCATCAGCCAATCAGGAAACAGTTATAATAGCTGTCCTGCTTGTCCCAAAGAAAGCTGCCAAGCCAAGATACCAGGCATGCTGGAACTCTCCCGCATGTGTGTGATATTGATTCCTGCCCCTAAATTCATGATGATACTTTAGAAAAAAAATACAGGTATTAGGAATCATTTCTTGATGGATTGTTACTATTCTTTCCTCCTCCTGTATAGGATGTTAGGAGACAAGCACACAGAGGGAACACTGTGGAAGCAAACAGACTGATCTGAATTCAGATTGCATACCTGCATTAGAAAGCCCTCCTCGCTGGGTGATTTTCTCTATGGCGGTCTTCAGATCCCGGGAATTCATGTGAGTCCTGAGGTTAAACTGGGCAGCAGGGTTGTCTCTTTAAGAGTGAGAAGGAGAAATAAAAGTTAGCTGGAAAGTTACTATCTTTGGAGGAAAACAGAAATCAGATTTGATTCTTTTGTATGCAAATAGAAGGGAAGCTGCTTCAAAGCCCTTAAGCTGTGTTTTATAAAATGTCCCAACATGGACAGAAGTAATGGTGAGATGGGAGGGCTGGGGTCCTTCTCAGTGTGTATAGAGAAAAGTGGTCTGTCCTAGGACTCGGGGTTCTAGTTTTGATTGTGCTGCTTCCTCACTGTGTGGCCTTGGGCAGTCACTTAATTTCTCTGGGCTTCAGTTTCCTCATCTAGGTAAAAGCAAAGATCACAACACTCATATCGCTAAAGAACAGGATGATTGCCCAGTGGGATTTTGCAAATGTCAGTGTCTCCCCAGGCTGTCCCAGACCCTCCTCTCCAGAGAGGAAATTCCCAGCTGAGAGCTACTCCCTGGTTTAACCCTACGCTGGAATTTTGTCTTAACTGTGACATTTAGGAGAAGACATTCCTTTATTTTTCATTTTATTGTTCCTGTGACTGGGTGAGAATATTCAAATCTTACCTAAAATGTTAACATCTATTAACCAAAAGTTCAGTGGGAGAGGAGGTGGAGTAAATTAAGTAGAGAAACAGAATGAGAATCCTTCTCTAGAGAAGAGTGTCTGAGGGTAAGCCAGGGGGATAGGCCTGGGAGCAGCTGAGCAGGGGCTGTGGATGTGCTTTATGACCAGGTGGGAGGGGGGCCAGGAGGGAGGGGGGGCTTGGTCAGTGGGGACGCACAGTAAAAACACATTTCACAAAGCACTGACATTTAGCCATGGACGAGGCTTCAAGTGAGTGTGATCTCTAGGGTCTCACGGGACCCCACACTCCAGAAGAGCGTGCACGCTGTTCCCTGCTCTGATGCTGCCATCTTGAAATCTGTAATGTTTGAAAATAGGGCTCTGCACATTACGTAGCAGGTCATACCTGCGGGTGACTAAGCCTTCAAGGGGAGGGAGAAGCCTCTTTCTAAAAAGTAGACTCCACACCCTGTGTGGAGTCCAATGTGGGGCTTGACCTCACCACGCTGAGATCAAGACCTGAGCTGAGATTCAGGGTGGGCTATGTCACCAACTGAGCCACCCAAGTGTCCCCACCCCCACATTTCTTTTCTTTTCTTTCTTTCTTTCTTTCCTTCCTTCCTTCTTCTTCTTTCTTCCTTCTTCTTCCTCCTCCTTCTTTCTTCCTTTCTCCTCCCCCTCCCCCCCCCTCCTCCTCCTTCTTCTTCTTCTTCTTCTTCTTCTTCTTCTTTGTGAGGGAAAAGACTTTTAAAAGCAGCCTTTCCGGGGCACCTGGGTGGCTCAGTGGGTTAAAGCCTCTGCCTTCGGCTCAGGTCATGATCCAGGGATCCTGGGATCGAGCCCTGCATCGGGCTCTCTGCTCAGCGGGGAGCCTGCTTCCTCCTCTCTCTCTTTGCCTGACTCTCTGCCTACTTGTGATCTCTGTCTGTCAAATGAATAAATAAAATCTTAAAAAAAAAAAAAAAGCAGCCTTTCCACAAACACCAGGAGTAGGTCTTGGGAGAAGCACCTTTAGGCGGTTTAGGTGGCAAACCCGAGGGGACCTGCATTGGATTCTTAGCAAGTCCTTTGGGGAACCTGGCCATGTGGTCACCAGGAAGCCAGTTCCCTAGGACTGAGAAGAGACATCTTCTGCCTCTCTCCCCACTTCCTCCCCTGCTCCATCCCTACTTTCCGACTTTTCCGGCTATCTCCAGGTGATCTCTATGGGAGAAGAACTCCTGGAAGCTGGAAGTGTGACCCTCTGTCCTCCACTTTATTAGTAAATATGAGGGACAAAGGCTGCGTCTTGGACAAAACCAAAGTGAAATGCCCAGCAGGCATGCTTATCTCTGTAAGAGGGGACTGGAACCTGAGAGGACTGGCTCCCTTCGGGGAAGACAAGGGAAGTTTAAAAGAAGCTCAGGGAGATGGGTATTGGGGCCAAACCCAACCAGATGAAAACTAAGGATTCAACAAAAACAAAACAATGACAAAGCCAACTGCCGAATGGGGAAACGTGGGTGTGTTAGCTGAGCCTGACCTTCCCCTCAGTCTGTGAGCAGGGTGAAGCCTCGTGAACAGGGGTCTCAGTAACACAACCCATGTTCAGGTCACAGGGAAGAGAAATCACAGAGAAGGAGCTCTATTGCTTTCACACTTCATTTTTCTTTCCCTCTAGGCTCAAGGGCTTTCAGGTTCATATTATTTACAAATCAATATCAGCGAATGCTGAACTTGGCCCCTAGCCATCAAGGCTCAGAACCTGGAGTCCATCTTTGCTCATCCTGGGGTCTGTGGGTCCTCTCAGTAAAGTCCTATAGGTCCCTCCGTCCACCATCACTTGCTTTTATCCTTCCTCCGAATGTCTGCAGTGACCCTCTGAGTTCAGGCACCCTACTCCTTGCTGTTTCTATTATAAGAGTCTCTATTTGGTCTCTGCAAAGCCAACTGTATGCATATCTTCTAAAACAACAACAACAACAACTCTTCCTTGGCTCAAAAATCATCAGAGGCTCCCATTCTTTAAAAAAGTCCCATCCATAATTTAATTCCAACCCATCATGTTCATATGGTGCTGTCTCAGTCTCTCTCTCCAACCCCCTCCCAATTCTCTCAGGATAGCCTATATTCTAGGCAGAAAGAGCTGCTATCTCCTGGTTTTCTAGCTTTGTGTCCTTGCTCATCAATCCCCTCACATCTGGAAGACCCCAAGTGTGCCCACCCTCCAGCTCCAGCTCCCTGTCGCCTGCCCTTCCCCCGATGAAAGCCTCCGCACCTGACTCTGCTTCTCTAACCCACAACACCTTACACAGTGCATAGCACCTGCAGGCTCTCAGTGAACAGTATTGAAGGAACACACATTTCTTCTTTCTTCTTCTGTGCATCTCTGCCTCTAATGCTGGCATTGCCCAGGGTGTATCTCCCTCATGCCTCCCTCTTCAGTGTGTGCACTTCCATGGGAGAGCTCAGTGACTTTAGTCTCCTGGGCTTCAGAGACGCTCACATCGCCAACAGCTGTCCAGCGCACACTGGCGGGTCCTCGCTCTTGAACCCCAGATAGACGTAAAATGACTCCCATCCATCTCCAACCGGAATGCACTGGGTGGTGCCTGGAGGTGGTCCACAACCACCTCAGGTTTGATATTTCCAATACTGAAGTTGTATCTTCCAGATTGACTCCATCCAACAACCCATATTCCCTTCTGCATTCCCTCCTCACCCTGACTCACTGTCATCTCAGCAGAATGCATCCTCTGGTTGCCTTCTGAGACCTTCTTCATCACATGCCATGTCCTGTCAGACCAGCCTCTTAAATATCTCTCATCTCTCTTGTATCCTTTCCAGCCTCACGTTTGGACTTCCATCTTTACCTTCTTGAGCTATTGCTATAGCTTCCTACATGGTCTTCCCAGAGCAGCCTGTGCAGGGGACCGTTTATTCAATAAGCTGTCATGCTGATCAGAGGCAAATTAACCTGGGAGCTAATAATACCTCTTCCAAGGGGCCTAATTTTGTATTTGTAATTTTGTGCCCTTTTTCTTAAAGGGACCCTTGAAGTACATAAGCTTCAGAGTAGCCAAAGTCTTGATCCTCCCTTGGTGACCAAGGAATATGAACTTTTGGGGGCCTAAAAAATAAAGTATGAGTCGAGCCAAAACAAACAAAATATTATTGGCTGTAAAATGAAAAATTGCAAAATTGATATTTTTTATTATAAGTATGTATTGTTAATAGTTATTGATATTGTTAATAGTAAGTATGTAATTGTCTACTAAACATAACACAATATCCACTTCATTCATTATAAAATATTACCTCATAAAACTTTATACATTTGAAAATGATCTGTGGGCTAGATTTTCTTCCTTGCAAGATTCCCTGAGTCTGTCTGATGATTGTGAAGAAATCATAGCTAATCATAAGGGGTTGTTCATACACAAATAACTTAAAAAACAAAAATATAATTTTTTTCCAAAAGTTTTTCCAGAAAAAAATGCATTTAAACGTCGAACTTAGTCACTTAGTCACATCTGTGGCATTCTCTGGAATGCTGCTCAGAAGGCTGTCTTAATACTGATCACTTTGCAGAGCAATCGATTACCTGTCTCTTTCCTGTACTGCATATACAGCCCAGTCTCCTGATTTGCAGTAGTTACATTCTACAAAGTTGCTGCAAACATCAAATTAGCAAATACTGAGCCACTGCTCCTAGGGGAAGTACTAGCTTAGGTTCCTGTGGGCCTCCAGTCATGACATTTTCATCAGTATGTCAATATATAAACTTGTTTTATGTACATTTTTGTTGGAAGACACCTAATTTAATGTATATTTCTTACAAATAATCACATGCAATATTTCTGTTTAATAACACACCAGCTGAGAACAGTTTAACAGCTTTATGACCCTAGGTAATGTCACTAAAAATTTCTTCGGCTCTTAGCCTCACAATGCCATCCACTGCGTTTTGTTTTATTTTTTTCACATCAGTTGTCACTTCATGAATTCATAAGTTCACCTACTTTTTCGTAGCTTCATCAGGCATTCTAGTCACTTTCCAGAGCAGAATCACATACAGATCAGTGATTTTCCTTTCCTTTTCAGAAAGCACCGAATCATTGGTTCATTGACATTGAACTCATGCCTGAAGAAAACTTACTGAGTAGGGGCCGTTTCTCCATAAGCACCTCCTAGCCTTCTTGTGCTTGTAAGACTTGAAAGCATTCCAGCAGTATACTTGGGGGCCATTTAAAATAGTGAAATCATCAATGGAAAGCACAAAAATAGGAAAAACGTGGCGCTAAATAGATTTCAATGAAGAGACTTGTTCACCTTAGGGCTGCTGAAGCAGGAAGGCAGAGCATTGCCCTGTTCGACCTTGGCTGGGACCGTGGGTCAAGGAGCTCAAATCCCATCCCCTTGCCGTGCTAGTCTGCAGATGGCTCTACATGTGCCATGAGAATTTGCTTGCAAATATGGAAGCCACAAGTCATGAAGATCGACTGTTACCTATTTGAGAACAGGCTCCCTGTCTTAGTGTTTCCTATCCCTTGTATTTAGCATACAGGGGATTAAATAGGTACTTATGGGATAAATAAATGGAGAAAGCTCAAATGTCCTCTCCTTTCTTGGATCACCCTTCCTGGAGTTGAACTCTCTGCTTCTCAGCTCCACACTGATCTTTGTCTTCCTTTATTACATCACAGAGATGGATGAATCCATCTACCGAGGCAGACAGATGAGCTATTCATATACCCAATGAATAGATGCTTTTAATTTTATTTAATGTTATTTCTTTTAAAAATATTGCCTCCCTTACTAGATGGTGAAGTCCTAAAGAACACAATCTCTATCACATTTGTTGATTTATTTTTATTGGACTGAAAATTTGGATCAGGGGATCTCTGAAATTCTCCTGTTGCTAAAATTATTAGGGAGGGGCAAAGCTACTGAGCCATTCCTCAAGGGACTTACAGACAAATGTAATCAAACCACTTAGAAGAATTTTACATTGTATCCCCTGCAAATGACATAGAGCTTAGTGCATGGTAAACATTCAATAAATCTTTGTTAAATTGAAATTAAACCATAGGAATGAATGATACATTTGTAACTAAAAACTGTAGCAGCTCTTGGTACCTGAACACATGGGTGTGTGTATCCTTTTTCAGGATATGAGGGCTGGTGGCTGACACCCTCGCCAGGTTACTTTTCAGAGACAGAGACTAGTTAAAAAGTTCAGCTATATTTCTATCTAAACAAACGTCTAATTTATAATTTTACTACAAGATCTCAATAAAGGAAAACCCCCTTTTTCTTTCCTCAGCGATATCAGTGATCTCCTTTGCAACTAAGAGGAGAAAACAAACGAAGTTCTATAGCTCAAGGAGAAAATAACCAATTGTACTGTTTGATGCAACAGGAAATGATTCCCCTGTGAGCGTTAAGAAGCAAGAAGAATGCCAGTCAGAAATGGTCCCCTGTGATCCCGAGGAAGGCTCGGCACCTGGGGAACAGGGCACGGAGACGGATGTCATTGTGTCCAGGCCTCCCTGAAGGTGAAATTCACCTGAGGCACCTGTTCAAGTCCTGAGACACCAGATCTCATCCTGGCAGCAGCTCACATCAGTAGGTCTGTACTAGAGGTGGGCATCTTTGTTTGTTTGTTTTAAACAAGGGATCCAGGTGAATCCTATCCTCAGCAAAGTTGGGGAAGCTCTGGAGTCTGGAAGACTTCTACGGTCCCTTCAGTTAAAGCCCCAGGGGCTCCTGCGTTGCCCGGGTACTTGGAGCCACACTGTGTGAGCCTCTCACGCAAGTTCCTCGGCCAGCAGAGACATACTGATGGCTCAGATCTCCTGTGGTGCCAGCTTTTCAAAATGGTTTCCTCCCACAAGGCATCACCTGAGGTTACAATAAAATCACCCCACTATATTGAATCTTCTCATTTTCTTAAATGCTAAAATGTGATGATTTGGGGGCTTAGTCCCTGAGATGAACCATGCCTGTGGAATCAGGAGCATGCTCTAGGGTGACCTTGGCTACCCAAGGTCATGCCAGGAGCTGCAGGCTGGGTGGCAGAAACATTCCTTCAGTGCATTGACTGGCTCAGAATGAAAGGAGTTTGCCCCCAGTCCCTCAGAGGACCGAGCATCTCCAGCCACCCCCGTGGCCCGGGCCAACCCGCCGGAGACTTGGTACAACTAGCCCCTTTGGAAAGGACACTGGTCCTACATCTCCTAGGACCCGAGGTGGGAAGCAGGGTCTTATAATCAAATTTTGTTTCTAGATGAAATTTTTTTTGTAATTAATAACAAGAATTCAATGCACCCACCAAAAAGTGGAAAATTAACCTGTATAATTTCCTGCGGGGGGGAATTGTGGACCTGCTGTGTGGTGATCTGAGAGAGACCCTGGAACACACAGACTTGTCTGCACCCGTGCCACAGGGCTCAGAAGCCCCACACTATGGGATGTCTGCAACAGACACTGCGACTGGCATTTCCTGACCTCAGGCCTGGGCCCGACCACACGGGGATAGATTGTAAATGTAGGTTCTGATTCTATAGTCCAGAGTGAGGTCTGAGGTTCTGCCTTTCTAAGAACCTCCCAGATGAAACTGTGGATCACACGTTGAGTAGCAATGCCTTGGGGGGATGCTGGAAGAATCAAGACAATCAGCAGAGGCCTGCCAGCGATAAGGGGAGGGAGGAGAACAAGTGAGAAGAAGTCTGGACAAAGCATGAGAAAGGCTGAGAAAAGGAGGAGGAGGAGCGGAGCCAGGAGAGGAGTCTCCGGACGACAGTGCAGGCCTGTGGGAATCACTGTGCCCACCCTCCCCGCTTGCACGATGGGATCACCTGGGAGCTCCAAAAATTAATTAATGTGTCCCACACTCAGAAATTCTGATTTAATCGATCTGAGGTTTGGTCTGGGAATTGGGACTTTCAAAAGCTCCCCAAGTGGTTCTAATGTGCACCGAGGTGGCCATCTGCTTTTCTAGCAGAATGATCTAGGGACCGAGGGGTGTAGGGAGAATGATCTCAGGGGAGCTCTGCGATAAGCCCAGGCCAAGGGAGGTGGAGGCAGAAGGGGAGCTGGTGAGTGGAAGTCTAGTGCAGTCCTTGTTTTATTTGTACCTCTGGGAGGACTCAGTGGGGAGGAATAGAAAAAGCACAGGAGTTTTGGGTAAATGTTATTCTTGGCTCACTCAGCCTTGAGACTGTGTGCCTGAGGAGTGTGGCTCAAGGGCTCACCTGCCCGTCTCTTCGAGCAGAGGGTAGAGGCACCACTGTCTGTGCCATTGGGCCCCAGAGAGCTGATGACAGGCAGCTGCTCTGAGATCCTGTTAGTTTCTGTAAAGGCAGTGGGGGGCACAAGACGACGACCGGGGTGGACATTGGAGGGATCTGGGCTCTGGGCAGCATGGCCACTCAACTTGTAGGAAGCTGAGCTCTCTCTTAACCTCTTGGCAACAGATGGGAATTACAGACTAAAATATCAGCTCCTGGGTATTTACCAGATACTGGTTTAATAAGTCTGGAATGGGACCAGGGCATCAACACTTTAAAAGCTCCCTAGGTAGGTGAGCTTAGGACCTTATTGCACTGAAGACCTTACTGCACTGAGCCCCATGGAGCTGTGTCTCAGGCTCCAGTCCTGCCCACACCTCCTTTGCTGCAGTCTCAAGAGAATGTGCCAGAATGTATAGTTTCCTCTTTCTGGTGTAAGAAATGACCATAAACCTAGTGGCTACCTCATTAGCCTTACAGTTCCAGAGGTCATGTCATGTCTGACGTAGGTCTCTCTGGAAGGGCTGTGTCCCTCTGGAGGCTTTGGGGTAGGGGTCGGGGTGGGTCCATTTCCTCGTCTTCTGTCCTCGAGAGGCTGCTTGCATTCCTTGCACGTGACTCCCTTCCTCCATCTTCAAAGCCAGCAGTTGTCTATCTCTGACCATTCTTCCAGTCAGATATTTCTCTGACTGATAGCAGGGAAAGTTTCTCTGCTTTTAAGGTCTTGTGGGATTAGATTGGGACACTGGATAATCCAGGATAATCTCCCCATCTCAAGGTCCTTAACTTCAATCACATCTACAGAGTCCCTTTTGCCATGTAAGGCAATGCATTCACAGGTTTCAAGGATTCAGAGGTGGGTTAAGTTTGGGAGCCACTCTTCTGCCTACCATGCCTGTCCTGACACTTGTTCTTTCCTCCACTCTGCCTGTCCCCCACACGGTGGCTCAGCCGATCCCCGGGAGGACTCTGGGCATCCTTCCTTCCGGGAGGGAGAGCTGCTGAGTGTCTGACGGCAGCTTCTCCGTCCAGAGCCAAGAGGTCAGTGGAGGACGGATGTGCAGCCCACCCCTGAGCCACTTTCCAAAAACACTGGGCAGCTGTGACAGAACCATGAGCAAAGAAAAGTCTATTTCATTTTGAAATGAAGAAAAAACAACATTTTGCTTTGCTCTATAACTGCTTTCCAAGTCTTGATATTCTAGGGTTGATTACAGACTTCAAAAGAATGTGTGCAATTCTATTCTATTTATCCTGACACTGGAGACTAAAACAAAATCATCTGGAAGGTCAGGGGCACTTAGCACCCATGGCCCCTGGCGGCCGTGAAACTGCAAGCAGCTTGGCTTCATTCATTCTGCGGGCTAGAGTTCACCCAAGAGCTACTTATTCTGCTTGGCCTTTCACTCAGCCTTTCCGTGTCCCCCTTGGTATTAAGTGCGATCACAAGCCTGTTGACTGTGTACTTCACTGTTAGAGCTCCTGCGCCAGATGAGGGCGCAGTCCTTGGCTTTTTGTCTAAGGACAGCATTTCGGTCCTCACCATGGTGGAAAGCCTCAATGATCAGAAGCTTTTTGGGCAGATGAGCAAAGTCTTCTCTTTGAAGTCAATTCTGTTTGCCATTTTAGGAATTAACCCAAGATTTAATATTCGCCCTCTCCCCAGGTCATGCATTTGGCTGTGTGTTCTTGGGAAAGTCACTCAACCTCTCTGAGAGCAGCACTGGCGTCTCCTTGAAGGTCTCATTCTTGATGGGCTGGTCATTTCTTTTAGAGCCTCACTTCCTCTCTATAACACGAGGGGGTAGAAGCAGGAGCTTTCTATAGCCCCAAGGCTCTGTGATTCTGAGAGAGCAGGGCTGATCCCCGTGATGGTAAGGTGGGCATTGAAATCTGGCGAGAATCCATAACACCAGAAGAATCAGATTCCCAACCGGCCATCGGCTCTTCCTGCTTTTCCTTTTCCAGAAACACAGGCCCTCCATCTGCATCCACTCCCTCTTCCTCCCCTTTCCTGCCCATTCCCTTCCCTCCATACACTAAGACCTTTTGGTAAAGAAAGGATTGGAGGGAGCCCTTCAGGGAGGAAGCTGGGCGGCTGAAATCAAAAGCAATTCCAGCTGGGCATGCAGATTTCCCCTTCTGCCTCATCACACCCTTCTTATACCACCCTCCAATTTATTGTGCTCCCCACATTCCACTGAAGGATGCATCACCTCCAAGCAAAACCTCATGTTTCACCCCCCAACAGGAACCAAGGCTGGAAGGAAGGGAGAGGCAGCTCCTGTAGCCTGTCAGCCCAGCATTCATTTATCGGGTGTCTTCCGAGGACAGAGCCAGTCACTGTATCAGAGAACATCAGGCTGGGAGAGCACTAATAGGTCATCCCATCCACCCCCAGCATTTTACGGATGGCAGCGCCCCCATGGAGAGGTGAAAGCATCTGCTTCGGGTCACCCAGCAGAGCTCAGGCCAGAATTCAAGCTACGCTGCCACCAGCTCCTCGTGCTTTCCACTGCACCCTGTGGCTTAAGGAAGGTGCCAATGATAGAGTAGCTTCTATGAGCATAAAGTGAAGGAGAACAGACACCATTTCTCTGAAGTGCTCCAAATTAACAGGACACAGGATGCAGAGAAGACGAATAGCAAGGCCTTTTTAGAAAGGGAAATTGGAAAAGCATGGAGGTAACTCTCTCCTGCAAATGGTGATCGCATTAGGAAAATGTAGGGGAAATGCTCTTCTGGGCAGGGGAGGAGACTTTCCTGAATTGGTTTTCCTTCCTTGCAACCTTGGCTCATTCATCCGCCTTCTCACTGGCACACACACTATTCTCCCGCCGTTTCTCTTTTCCTTGACAAATTTATTACCTTATTTTCATATTATACTATAAACTTTGGTACACACAGCTTTTAAAGAAGCTATTTTTAATGCAAGATGACACACCAAGCTTTGAACCCCCCAATAAAATTGACCGGGGACATCTGGTACTAAAAACGCTTACATTTCCTCCCCAGAGAAGCCTGCTCTCTGTTTGCTATCTTTAAAAAGTAATGTAGGAATGAAAACAGGCTGACATTTTGAAAACAAGGAAAAAACCCCTTATTTTTCTACTTCAAGTTGAAGTCTTCAAGACAGAGCGTTTGACATTGGAAGTTGACATTTGTAGCAATTAGTCATTTTCATCTCTTTGACTCTGACTATATACAAGTGCTGGGTAACTCATCCACTAATTTTTCTTCACAGGAACAGGAGGTAGTACTACATGTGTTATTAGGACTTAATGTTAAAAGTACAAATGTTATACGTTCTTATGAAAATAAAGGGCTTTTGATTATTTCTTTTGACAGTTCAAAGATCAGCACTCTAGGTAGGGCCTTTGATAGAATAGCCTTGGTTAAAATACTGCCCCTGGAGATCCTTGGAAAATTTTGAAGGATCTGATGGCACTCTGATTGTTGTCAGCTATACATGTTTTTACTTTTTGGGAATGCGGGAGGCAAATAAGCTGGGGCTGCGGCTTCTCGGCAAGAAGCACTAAAGGTCTATGTTAGTTTCCGTTGCTAAGGTTAAGGTGAAGATGTGCGGGGAAGGAGGGGTCATATTGCGCCCGAGGGTCCTTTGTGGAAAGTGAGACCATTATCCTGTCCTTAATGGTTTCTGGTCAAAAGTCCATCTATCATTTGATAGATTTGAGATCTGTGCTTGTTTTCTCTTTCGGTGGTTTGCTTATTATCTGTCAACATCTGTATATCTGCTTTAGGGAGAAACCTATTATTATGAAACAAGATTGACTTATTACCCCCAATATGAAAAAGGTTGAGCCTGGGTGTCAGTATGAATGCTCAATTCCTACTCTAACTAGAATAATAGGGTGGACTGGGGACAGTCACCTGGTGATCAGCTGACTGGTAGAGGCCACCCCTTCCCCCCCGGCCCAGTCTTCCCCATTGCCTGGTGACCTTTTCCAGGACCAGCACAGAGGCTTAAGGTCATATGGAGAAAAGAGAAAGGTCAACCTACAGCACCGTATTTTCTAGGCATCTGATCTGTAGGTGGACAGAGCACAGGGTGCAGTCCACCTTCCTGACCTACAGAAAAGGAAACTGAGATCAGAGAGGTGAAGCCCTCTCTCAAGACCACATAGCTTGTTACTGGTTGAGCTAAGACTTGAATCCAGCTCTCATCATTCCCAAATAAATATTCTCTGTACCAATCATGAGTGCAAATGCCATTTACTCCCAAGTGTTCATTAACCTTCTGGAAGAGTCAGATTTCTTTCTTTCTTTCTTTCTTTCTTTCTTTCTTTCTTTCTTTCTTTCTTTCTTTCTTTCTTTCTTTCTTTCATTCTTTTAATGATTTTTATTTATTTATTTGACAGACAGAGATCACAAGTAGGCAGAGAGGCAGGCAGAGAGAGAGGAAAAGAAGCAGTCTCCCTGCGGAGCAGAGAGCCCAATGCGGGGCTCAATCCCATGAGCCTGAGATCATGACCTGAGCTGAAGGCAGAGGCCTTAACCCACTGAGCCACCCAGGTGCCTTGAAGAGTTGGATTTCTTTTCTTTCTTTTTTTTTTTTTAAAGATTTTATTTATTTATTTGACAGACAGACAGAAATCACAAGTAGGCAGAGAGGCAGGCAGAGAGAGAGGAAGGGAGGCAGGCTCCCTGCTGAGCAGAGAGCCCGACGTGGGGCTCGATCCCAGGATCCTGGGACCATGACCCGAGCTGAAGGCAGAGGCTTAACCCACTGAGCCACCCAGGCGCCCCAAGAGTTGGATTTCTTAAATGGCACTGCCTTGCTTCTATTTCTTTCATTTACATTTGTATTAGGGAAGAGAATGAATTCGGGCTGTAGGCTGTGTTGGTATTATTTGTGGCACAAGATTCAGCATGAGACATCGCTCAGTTTCTGGATTAAGAACGACACTTACCCATACTGAACAACGCCCATCAGTGGACCGCCAGGGCCAATGTCAAGGGCTTGGGCAACATCAGCCAGGAACTGCTTTTGGATTCGGAATCGACGTTTGCCAATGCTGGAGCTCCCATCAATTAAAAACGACAAGTCAACTTTGCAGTCTGAGGAATGGAAAAGGGCTCTGTTATTCTGATGATCTCTCAGTGCATTAACCCCGGGAGTTCTCTTCTCTCTTGCCCCATGAGAGCCCCCTGAGACTCCAGTGCAAAGAAAGTAAAAAGTAGTGGCAAGATGCAAAGTATATTCACTTATTTAAAATCATAACAGATTTTCACTGAGCACTTGGGCTAGCACTTATTTCTATAATGGCTTTAGAATTCTCTGTATCAGCCACACCTAGAGCCTTCAGAAGACATGGCCTCCCGGTCAAGTGTGGGAGAGCTCTGAGGATGGTTTCCTCGGCTCAGACGACATCAGTGCAGACCCCTCGATGTCGAATTCACCGAGACTGAGTCTCAGGAGCTCGTGGTCTCTTACCCTTATTTTAATTTTGTAGAATTATGTGTTGGGTTTTTATAAAGGTATGAAAAGATCTGCAAGGCCAGTGCTGGGTGGTGGGGGGAGAGGGTAGTCAGGAATGACAGAATGGTTGCCTCACTTCCCCGGGTGAGGCAACCATAGAATTACCCACGTGTATCTACACATCTCAGGACTTGTCTGTAGCAGTCTTTGAATTTTTTCCTTGCTTTCAATTGTGATAAAGACGAGGACTGTTGTTCTGGCTAGCATCTCTGGACCTCTGTGCATTCATGAAGGCTATGAGGGAGGTGGGGGGTTAAAGCTCTTCTCAACCTTTCAAACGCTGCTGCAGTTGGTGGAAAGCCACATAAACTAAGTGTCTTCTTTGTGCTCGACTGATATTATATCATCTTAATATGATAAAACTGATTATTCAATATGATCAGTTCTTATTGGGAGGTATATATCCCTTTGATTGGTTAAAAAAAAGGGGGGGGTGAAATGAATCGTTGAACAACTGCCATGTGGGAGACAAAAATATTTCAAAACAGAGTTCCATGGGGGGGGTGGAAGAGAGGACAGTAAAGCTAGGAATTTCTGGGCTGGAGTACCCACGAGGACATGCGGGCTCGTATTGTCCTTCATGCTTGGGCGTGCAGCTGCCTGGACAAACCTGGATCTCTCTAGGCTGCTGCAGGATCACCCAGGAGGCCACTCTTAGGCTCTCTTCTCTCCAACGCATGTTGCATTGCTTTCATGTGACCGGGGTCATCCCGTTCCCCAGGAGGAGATCAGTAGGCAGGGAGGGATGTATGTATATATTAAACGAGAGCAAGAAACGGACATGAGTTGACACAGTGTTATGCAGAATCTATGAGAGATATTTATGAAAGAGTGACACCACAGAATTGGCAGGTTAAGGAAAAAAATGGTATCTGAGAATTTGCTTCAATCATCATCTTGCACTGGCCCATGGCAATGAGAGCCAGAGAAGTGGGCGATGACAGGGACCTCTCTGGGCCTGGCTTACTCTGCTCCAGCTGGAATTAGTGCCGTGGCTCATTAGTGGATCTAGTAAACTCTTATTTCCTGTCTGCCTGGGCATTTAGTGCCTGCCAACTCTTCCTGTTCAGCTGGCTTCCCCTGTGCTTTGCTGCCCCAAAACTGCCTATGCCAAAGCATGATCCTTGAGATGAAGATTGGAAGAATCAAAGAAAAGCAAGAAGTGAGGCTTAAAGATACTCAGAAGGCTGAGGAAAAGCAGAAGAGAAGCAGAACTGTTCTCAGTCTTGGCTGTTGTTACCCCTCGCAGGGCCTACCCCTTTTCTCCTGCGTCCGAGCTGGCAATGAGAATTGTTGCCAGCAGGTGGCAGTGGTGCTCTTTGGGGCTTCCCGCTCACGGCGGCTGTGGTCTGCGAGAAATCAGGACGCCCAGGCTCCACCCAGACCTGCAGAATCAGATCCCCGTTCTAACAAGATCTCCTGGTGAACTGTGTGCACATGAAAGTTTGAGAAGGGCTCCTGGACAGGGGTTTTTCTTCCAGCTGTCAGCAGATTAGTTCAGTATGCCTTTTAAAGTGAAAACTTTTTTAAAAAAATAACTTAATTAGAATAAGGCCCAAAGGTGATTTTCTTTTTAAATAAATAAAGCACGTGGATTTTGAGTCTCTGTTTTGCTTCTACATAGACAATTTTTTTTCTTATTTCTTACATCTTGAACCGTGCTCAGGGTTGAAGTGTTCATTTCATAGTTGGGTTTTAAGAAGTTGAGATGTTCTCTGTTGGTTTGGCTCTCTTTACTCACTACCTTGATGGCTGACATTGGAATCACCTGTGCTTTCCATTTCCCAAGATGCTTTAATGATCATGGTTTCAGTTCTGCCAGTGTACTCACTGAGACCTAGTGGCCTCCTCGTATGGAGATGAAAACATGCCGATAGGAAGATGACATCAATGCTACAGGACAGAATTGAGTCACTAAACGTTCAGCATGACCAATTTATTCTTATCACAGAGGACAGAGGTTGGAGGACAAGGAAAAAAAGGTAAGATAGAGTACAGAAATCAATCTACCAATTTTCTTAATTGCTTTGTTTTTCTCCAACATGATATGATTTTATAGGTAAATGCTTTGTGCTGTCCAATGCATTAGGCCAGTGTTTCTTAACCATGGACATATATGAGAGTCACCTATGAAGCTTCAACAAAGAGGGATACCCGGGAATCCCTCTGAGTTGTGCTTTTCAAGGTCTGATGTGCAAAGAAATCACTTGATTCAGTAGGTCTGAGGGAGAGAGAGATTTTGCATTTCTACCAAGCCCGCAGGTGATGAAGATGTAGTCAGCGCGTACCCTGAGTAGCAAGACCTAGGGTGAGGTGGATTCAGTAGGTATGAACCAGGAACCTGGCATCTTGAGTTTTTTAAAATGTCTTCAGGTGATTCTCCTACATAGCTGGGTTGGGACTCCCAGCCCACGGGTGGCTGACTTGCGACGACTGTCTGAGGGAATCTTCGGGGGACCTCCCTAGCCTGCGACACTCAGCTGCCTCTGGGTTTTCCTCTTTTCGCCTGACCCTTCCTGGTATCTTCAGGTGCTTCTCCTCCACCTATTTAGTGCTGAAGTTCTCCAGGTGTAAGCCCTCTGGTTTCTCGGTCACCTTTCCTGTTTTCATGACCTTGGTTTTGAATCCTAGCTCATCACCTTCCAACTCTGAATTCCCAGGTGGGGTGCTCCTTCTCAAGTCCGCTATGGGTAGTCAACTGTCTACTAGACCGAATGTCTTATAGAAGATGGAGGGCGGAAAGGATCTCCCTGCCCGCATCAGCCCCACCCTACTGGTCCTCATGGCAGCGCCCATTAGCCCAGCTGCTCAAATCGTCTTCGTCAGTTTCCTCTCTCACACCTCTTCCTCCAACGCTCTAGATTCTTCCTTCTCTGTCTCCTGAATCTGCCTATTTCTCCCCATTTCCATCTCCAGCTCAGAGCTCTGTCTGCCACCCTGGCCACTGGGGCCACTGACCCTGCCGGCAAGCGGGTCTCTTCCTTTACCCCCCTCCTTTGTCTCCCCTTTCCACCCCACTCTGTTGCCATGGTGAGGTTGAAAAAAAAAAATCCGATCCTCTCCCCCTCGTGCACACAGTTTAAATCCTCCATAAGCTTCCCTTTCCCCTTAGAACAAAGTGACAAGAGAGAGGAGATAAATAGATCCAGGGTGGGAGAGAAGCGGGTTTGGGTGGGAGTGAGTGCGGAGAGAGGGGAGGAGATCGGATGTCACAGCCACTATGGGTTTCTAGTTGTCAGTTCACTTACTTGGATCTCCCTGGGATACTGGCTCCAAAGACTGTGTGCTTAATTCTTCTTTTGGAACAAATCCTGGAAAGAACAGTAAAACTTTTGGTGACTTACAAGAACAGGAAGCATCTGGCCTTACCCCAGGGATGGGGACATAATGGATATTCACACCCAGTTTGGGGTTGGGGGGAGGCTTGGCTTAAGGCTGACTGTGCTCTTCTCCACACTGCCCCCCACTTCAGAGATAAGAACAAATTACTGACAACCTACTAAAGACGCGGGACTCTCCTGGGTGCTCAGGGAGTTTGAAGTCACAAGAGTTAGGTCTGCTCCCTACTGCCTGTTAACTGAGTCTATCTGAGCCTTAGTTTCCTTATCCGCAAGAAGGAAGCACTTGGCCAATGTAAATTATCCCTCTGTAAAATTCTGAAGATCCTAAGGTCAGGGCATGTGTCTTGCTCATCTTGTAAACTTTCACCGTTGCCTATCACATGTGGGTCCTTGGTCAACATTTGGTGGTTGAGTCAATGAACAAAGATGGGTGAGACACATGGAAATCTAATGGGGGGTAGATAGAGACTGAGAGGAAGACCTAAGATCCCCAGGAACGCAAACAAATAAGACGGTCCAGAGAGCAACCCCTCCCCTCCACAGCCTGAAATTAGAGGTAAAGCTGCAAAAGGGTTTTGTGCTTTGAGAATGTGTGTGTGTGTGTGTTTGTGTGTGTGTGTGTGTGTGTGTGTGTATTTGATTTCAGGCTCGGGAGTTTTCTCTAGAGCCATTTACACAGGAGCCAAGTTCACACATGTATCATTTAAGGGATCGAAGACAATCAGTGCTAATCTTCTCAGGCTCTGGAAGGCCAGCGAATTTCTCAGGCAGCACCAGAAGTTGGTCAGTTGGTCTCCCTGTTTTCAGGAGGCCCAGGAGGGCCCTCCCAGAGGCTCTGGCAGAGGAGGAAGGTGCTGGGGGCTCCGCTCACTCTTGGCTGCGGTGAACTTTCTCTAGGCTTGTTAGTTTTTCCAATTTGCCAAGCACATGATTTCATCTTTCCATGAAAGGTCAGTCTGCTCATCCCACTTCCTCACATCATTTTAAAGATTCGCTTTGGGTGTCTAACGGCATTTCTCAGCCAGGAGCCTCTCAGGGGAACCGTCCGAGGCTCCACGTTGGAGGGAGAAGGGAAGAAACAAGAGGCCCGCGTCCTTTCCTCCACCCCATCTCTCCCTACCAGTAAAATCTGCCCTCAGACCAAGAGCTGGGTTTGCTGTTGGAGTCTGGAACACTTAATTCAGTGAACAGCAAACAACACTCATTCACACGGAGGGAAAGCTGAACACCCGTCTGCAAAGAGGGGGAAATAGGGAGTCATAGTATGCTTCAAGATGGAATGAGACTTGAAACCTCATTTGGGGTTGAGGAACGCCCTCACTCCCGTTGTAGATCTTAGTCTTCATGTTTCTCATTTCCCTTTTGTTTCCCGATGGACAACACTGGCCTCTGCGCCACCCGCTGGCTTGTCAGACTCTCCTAATTCTGTCATCCTATGTGTCTCCATCTAGTCAGGGCCAGGAGGTTGAGCTGTATAATTACCTGCATCTAAAAGGACCGATCCAGGTTGCCACAAGTCCATTTCCCCTGATTTTCAAAATTAAAAAGAAGCAAGCTTGTTATTTAGGTGAAACCAGCAGAAGCTCTCAAATGAACTTCCAGGATGATAACATTTTACAGTTGTGGCAGAAAGTTCAGTAAAAGAACGTGGCACCAGGCTTTAGGATAAGGCTACCTAAAACCTTTAGGATTCTTCTCTCGGAAAGCTCTAAAAACCAAAGAGAGAAACATCTTTGCCTTTTCTTTCACTGTGCGCCAAGAATCATGGAAAATAGAAATCCCGGGATTTGAGGGGACCAAAAACTCATCCAATCCAAACCAATCCCACCCAGCATGCTTCTACATCACCCCTGCCAAGTGATTGGATGGCTGGTGCTTGAATACCTCCAGGGACAGGGAGCTTATTACACACTTCTGGGACCACTGAGACTGTTAGAAAATGGTTCCTGTATCGATCTGAAATCTTAATCCATCCCACCATCCACTCTCATGAAGCACCCACTGTGATCCCTAAGTCATTTTAGATACATCTGACTACCCATATGTTCTCTTCCTTAGAACTATACAGAACAAATCTAGGCCCCTGCTGAGGTCAGGCGGTCCCCTCATTTCCTGAGTCTCTGCTTGTCACCGTGTGTTGTCAGCAAAAGACAGCGAAGTGGTGCCTGGCCTTTCTCTCTGCAGTAAAATGTTGTATGCCCCCAACTCTAAGCTGGTTCTGATAAAGGGAAGGGGTGGTTGGGAAGGGGGGATTCTTACCCCATAGTCCCTGATGGCTGTAGGGGAGTCATGGCCAGGAGGGGCTCAGTGGCAGCACAAACATGGGATGAAGCCTCAGAAGGATAGCAAGAAAAGCTGTTTCTCTCCCTCTGTCCCGTCTCTGCCCACCTCCCCAGCTCGGAAAGCTGACAGCTGAGGGCCTGATGAGCCCATCAGCTTAGCTGGATCCTGCGATGATGAACACACTCAAAAGAAGTGATGTTTTTCTTCGTATGATGAAGATGTGAGGCTATTCTGAAAGGCAATCTGTGATCGTGCACATTCTGATTTAACGGTGAGAATGGAGTTTAATTTGGCTCAGCCATTAACCAGGTGTATGACCTTAGACAAGTCACAGACCCTCTGTGAACCTTGACTTCTTGGTGAAGAGCATTCGTAGGTTGGGTGACATGATCTCGAAGTTCAGATTTATGATTTATAGGTTTTAAACCTTCTGTTTCTTTAGACTTATTTCTCTATCGCCATCTGCTGGCAAAACACACCCTTCCCCTAAAAAATAAAAAAGAAAAGAAAAAAGAAAAAACAACCCCAAAACCAGTGCAGGTAGCATCTCTGCTTTTGCCTGAGGCTCTGGGCCCCCTTGCAGACTACAGAGAATTACAATGCTGGGCATACTTCAGCAGGAGAGAAACAGTTTCCTGACAGCAAGGATCTCTTAAGCCCTCACTCCTGTCCTGGGTTCTGGTCCTTCTGTTGGTGCCGTTTATATTTGTTTGGGACAAGTATGAACTGAATCATTTTCCTCCAAACCCCGAGGCCTGACAAATATTTGGACAGCTGAGACCTGGTGTTTTTGGACTTGGTGGTAATGGCACCTGTGGGTCTGTGGGGACACTTACTTTCTGGCGCCGAGGAGGAACCCAGGGATGGGAGGGTGAAAGGCAGGAGAAGGCCCACCCTGTGTCCACCAAACCCTAGTCAGGAGCCCCGAAGGACTCCCTGCCTTCTCCCACCCTAAGATTTCTCCTGTGTAAAGCTGAGGTCCTAACCACTCGTCCTTACCTGCTTGCCACGGAGGGAAATGTATCCAAAATCACCCCAAAAAGGGTAAGGCAGTCTTGGAACACAAGGACTCATTTTTGTGGCCATACTTGCTCAGTCATCTCCTCAATACCCTCCGTGTCTGAGAGAGACACTGGCCCCGAAGGATTCCCACAGAAAAAAGGTAGAACCATTAACGCTCAGTAAGAGTGCACCCCATGTCAGGCTCTGACCAATCACGTCGCAACGGTAAGTCACCATAACCCGGAGAGCTGGATGACAACCATGACCCCGTTTTAGAGGTGAGGAGACTCCTGCAGAGGGAGGAGGGAGCTGAGCTGGTAGGCCTGGCTCCAGAGACTGCACATAACACCCACCTGTTTATCACTCCGGGGAGTCTTGACCCCTGGAGCATCCCCAGGAAATGGGTGAGGCCCTGAAGGGACCCCGCCCCAACTTGCACTACATGGGGCACACGAGATCCCTGCTCGGAGACCCTGGTCATGATCTTGGCTCTGGTTCCAGCTTCTCTTCCCTGCCCACCTGGGAGCCCCCAGCACAGGACCCAAGCAGGAGAAATGACCCAGGGTCCCCAGAGATTCCCCCAGAGTGTGGGGGTGAGGAGATGGTTGTCAGAGAGGCAGCAGGCCTCCAGGGCCAGGCCAGGACACCTGGGCTCCTCCTGCCCTGCATCCAGGCTTCCTGCCTAGAGCCATACACTTCCCTCGAAGGGCTCTCTCTGGCTGAGGAGAAACAGCGGGCACTCAGAGGACAGCTGGCTGTGGGCCTTCCCCTGCAGCAGCCCCTGCCCTGGTACGGGGCTCTCAGAGGGACTCAGGACAGGCCGAGGTTCCCGGGGAGCCGTTGTCCCCACGAAACATTTGCCACCCTGGGTTTCCACAAGAGTTACCCTCCCAGCTCCATGTGGGCTATTGGTTTGGGACCTGGCAGCCTTTTCTCATGCAAAAGACATGAGGTTGGGTTTCCAGGCCGGTGAAGCTTATTTGATCAAACATGGCAGCATGAAACACGATGGTTCTGAGGAGAAGTCACTGAGTTCTAACTGAAATCTTCAGGGGTACCCCTCCCTCCCCGGGGGTGGGAGTAGGAGCAGCCATGCCCAGGCAGTGGCCCCCGTGCCCACTCAGAGGGCCCGGAAGAAGGGGTAGCATCTGGCACTGGGGCCTAGAGAGGGCAATGGCCTTGCTGATAACTGGGGGCGACTAGAGGATGGGATCCTCTACCTGTAGAGGCAAAAGTTCCCACAGCACAGTTCTAGAATCTGAAAATAGCCGATTCATCTCTGTAGTTCTAACCCAAGGCACAGTGTCTGACATAGAGCATGCTCGGTAAATGTGTATTCTCTAAACTGAAGAGTAGCTCCTCTGCAGTGGGTGGGGGTGGCGTAAATTGGGGATGTGGGAAGTTACCTCAGTGGGCATCAGTGGGCAGAAGGCATGGCGGGAGGGGGTTTTAAGCCTGGTGTCCTGTGGAGCAGAGGATGAAGTGCTGAGGTCAATGACAACCTCACTGGGTCCATATATAGCTGCTCGTGTCTGGTAATGGGTTGCCCTAAACACAGATGAGGTATTTAGTGGGGCTCATGAGATTTGGTTCCATGTGGTGTATTTTTATCAGTGACAAGAATAGAGGCAGGTGGCATGTTCATCAATTTTGTGGATGACAGAAAAGTTGGAAGGATAGTTAATACACTAAATAACAGAATTAAGATTCAGGAAGATTGCAAGAGATGAAACTAAAAGAGAACTTCATAGTGATAAGTGTGATATTCTAAGTTGGGTTAAAAAAAAACAAACCTCAATGGTGCAGAGACGGGATGGGTGTGATCTGCTTCCCTAGAAGTGTAAGAGAAAAAGTCCTGGTGCTTGAGTTATAGCCAGTTCAGGAGGAGATGAACTGATGGGCTGACAGGACTTCTTCCAAATATAACTGGGGATATTTTCATGGAGGAGCAATATTTAGGCTGAGAGAGGCAGTTCCTGGGCACACAACCCTCATGGGCTCACATTCTGCTCTGGGTGTCCTGCTCTGAGTCACTCACGGACTGGAGTGTAGCTAAGGGGTGTACCGCGGTCACAGAAGGACCTGTGGGAGGAACTGGAGAAATTTATCCTAGGAAAGATGGCACCTAAAGGTGGACATGAAGGCTCTGTTTGTATATTTGAAAGGCTCTCAAATTCATGCTCTTTAAAACGACTGAAGATCCCAAAGGGCTGTTGTTTGTGGGGGTCATATCTACTGTTCTTATATTAAAAATTGAAATGATGCATTCTCTCATCTGAAACAGAGTATTAACTATTTCCCCACTTCACAATAGAGCTATTTTAACATACTTTTTATGAGAAACAGCTTCTTTTTAAAACAATTCAGTGAGAAGAGTGACAACATTCTTCAATGTCTGGCATAAGAAAAGATGGCCCAAATCTGATATCTGTTCCTCCGTCTGTGTGATACGTTGTTTTGGTTCATGTAAGCAAAGAAAATTTGGCCTCACACAGTTGTGCAGTAGGAGAAGGGAGAACTTTATAAAATCCCTGGAAGTAGGGTCCTTGGACGACACTTTGAGAAGCTCCAGTTCAGAAAAATTAGGATCTGTGGGGCTGAGTTCTAGAAAGTTCTGTCAACAGTGAGGGGGCTGGGAATCCCCTAATGGATCACTCATAGTTCTCTGACCTAGAGCAAAAGCCTCTGTCTGGCATGCCCCCAAGGGATTCTTTTCTTTGGTGGGGAATGAGAGCAGAGGCACCTTATACAATTCTTCCCAATCCCATGTATCCATGATTTTCTAGCCAAAGAACTGGGTGACTTGCCTGATAGGCATGACTGTCTCTGAGGAGAGAGCCAGCAGAAGGGCATCTAAGAACCCTAAGCATTCTGACCTGCCTTTACTCACAGTGTGCGAGTGGCTTGCATCCACCTGCAGAAGTCCCAAGGAGGCTGGGCACCCCCTAATAAGGTCCAGGCACCCGTGGGCTAGGAGGGGCTCTTGAGGCCAGGGCTCTCCGGGAGTGGGTGGGAGGCTCAGAGCAGTGACGGGGATGATGACGGAGGTAGAGGAGCCGCAGAAGTGAGGATTTGAGGGTACAAAGGGAGCTGGGAGCATCTGTGAGGCTTGAGGAGATAGAGCATAATTGCTGGGAGCGTGAAGGAGAACAGAAAAGAAACAGGCTCAGAGGTAGAGGACCAGAGGTGGTAAGGTTAGAGAAAAGGAGTGGGGTCAAACCCTGAGAGTAACCTGGGGTTGTTGGCAGTAAAAAGTCAGAGCTGGAGGTCAGGTAATGTGCCTTGTTGCACGACCTCCGGGACCACATCTGATTTGCGGTGGTGTCTCCGGGTATTGGAGCTCAATCCCCAAGGCCGGTTCTGGGCTGTGCCCAGCTGGGGACCTCTCAAACCGACCCAGCCCAGGGCCACTACTGGGTGTCCAGACTGCCAGACACTTTTCCCTCTGACACATTCAGAACAGACAAGGCAAAGAAACATTTTCTAGGGGTAGAAACACCTTGGCCTGCCCCCAAACCCTGGTGACGTGGAGATGAGCTGCGGAGGCTAGCGACAAGTGTGTGGGGAGAAAGGTGTTTGCCGGCGCGATGGAGCAGGGATGGTAAGCCGCCAGCAGCTTTCCCAGCTTGACCTGTGCTCCGGCAGGGTTCTGGAAAACATCTTGGGGAGAATCCCGAGTTTGGATATCTGAGGGGATGACACAGCACTAGCTGACACATGTCACCAGCAAACTGCTCTCTTCCCTTCATTTGCCCCGGTTCCGCTTCTCCTTGGAGGTCAGTCGAGCTGTTTGTGGTTGGCTCTCTCTTTGGGGGTTGTGGTGGAGGCAGAGCTCCTAGCCACAGGGACAGGAGGAGGGAGTGCCCCATGCTTGGCTACCTGAGGGGTCCCATGGGCCTGTTGAAGGCTAAGATAGCCCTGGAGTCCTTGTTTTGTCCAGCGATCTGATCCTTAAAACCCTTTGTCCAGGTCAACAGCGTATCCTATGGCAAAGGTACAACAGTGCAGCTCCTAGATGCGAGTCCTATCTGGGGGCCCCTGGGGAGCCCCTGCTCTGATCCAGTATCAAAGCCAAACAGAACCTACATTCTCCAGGAATCTTTTAACATGTGGAGGACAGACTAGTATCCCCTGGCAAGAATAAGGCTTGAACTCTTTTCCTCAGGAGGTCCTGCCCTCCCCAGCCCCACCCCGCGCCCCCTTCCCCTACCATGGCAGTGCCTTGTGGCTGCAAACGGTATGGTGTCCTTCTGTCAAATGTATCCGCTTCTGGCCCAAGCCCTGAACAGAGTTTGTAGAAAGCATCCAGCCTTGCTCGATTTTTCCTTTCTAATCTCTGCAGACCTCATGGGCATTGCAGAGAAGAGAGCTTGCCTCATCCCTCTGCAATCCCAGTGTTTGGGCCAAACCTTTAAGGGATGCACCCAGAAGTGAAGAAAGGAGAGTCGGGAGTGTCATAATTCATAGAATTCCTGGAGGCCAGAGAATGCATTTCTATTCCCCATATCAGAGAAGTACCCAAGCAAAGTCGGCCCTACTCTTTCCTAGACAATGCTAAAAAAGGTTCTCTTTCTTTTACCCTCGTTCCTCAAGCACAAACCCCAGAGAGTATCATTTTTCAGCTTTATAAGAGCCTGGTTACTGAATCCTTAGGAATTTCGATCACAACCGCCACAAAATTGCCTCCAGGGAACGGCAACTGGTGAAAGCCTTGCTTATTTAATGGCTCCCTGGCTTTCCTTTCAAGTTTCCTTACAAGTGGGGCCCTTGAGCAGTATCTTCTGTTGGGATCACCGGTTTAAGGCTCTCTGTCCAAATCTAAATCAAATGGCCAGGTATCTGGGAAGGGAAACCTGACAGACACACTCTGGACTTCTGTTAGGAGCTGGAAAGGTGAGTTCAGGTTCTTACCTGGATTGACGCGAGGGCTGTGGTGGCCGCTTGCGTAGGAGCTGGTGGACCAGAGATCTGTAATAACAGGGCACTGGTCAGAGCATGAATTTAATCTGCTCTCATTCTTTCCATGATCCAACCTAGCAAGATGTTACCAACCAAGGTCAGAACAAAGGTAAAGCTTTGTCCTTGGGTGGTCTGAACCTGCCTCAAGGAGGCCTTGAAATGGAAAAAAAGGGGGGGGGCAGGTGAGATGGGGATTTAACTCCAAATACTGACTGAAAATCCTACGTAATTATAACCCCTGTATTTCACAATTGTCAAAGTAAGTATCTTTTGCTAAAGGGCCATACTTTTTTACACTTCATTATTCTTACAATAACTCTCCTCACCTGTGACACTCCTGAGGCGGCTAAAGTAATCCTTCAGTATCAATGTCACTTAACGTTTCACAATTTGCTTAAATGGTGTTAACATGGTACTGATGCAAATAGCATTAGCTTTCAGTCATTTTAAAGGTAGACAATTGGTTATCCTTAATTACTTTGTGAGAAAAATCAAATACACTTCAGTATTCATTATTTATCAGGCAATTTCTCTGAAGCAAGGTTTTAAAAGAGAGGATGGGGGGTTTGTAAAGAGAGATGCAAAGTCTGTTTTGGGGGGACAGGGAACCATGTGAAATGAGCTGAGGGAAAGAACCAAATTTCACAGAAGGGAAGAGACAGAAGGTCATGGAACACTATCAGTTCCTCAGAAAACAATCTACCCACAGTCAATGTTTCACTCCCTTTGACTTTGTTCCAATTATTTGAATACAAACTCAAAATAGCATTGTTTTCTTTCTAATTGTAACGAGAACAGGTGCTCACTGTAAAAACACATACCATGTGCAGTAGGAACTCACCAGCAATTCCTCTATCCTGCAGTTACTGGTACGCAACCATGGCGGAAAGTGTCGTATCCTTTTCTCTATGCCCACATTCTCACGTACAACACACAAGTACCAAAATGAGGTCGGTACCCATGCTGTTTTGTAGCCCCCTTTTTGACTTAACAATCTGTCACAGGCCAGTCTCAGGTCAGTAAACGCACATATTCACCAAAATGTTAATGGCTGGGTGGTAACTGCTTTAACCATTCTGATGGTGGACAATTAAACCGCTTATCTTTATTTTTTATTAGGAACAACATCTGTGTCCAGGCTCCTCACCCTCCGATGATAATTACCTGAGGATACACTCCTGTAAGTGCAAATTCAGGGTCGTTTCTCCACACTCTAGACCAAAGCATGTATTGTCAGTTTGTCATGTGAATCGGTGAAAAATGACATGTTGTTGCTCAATTTGCATTGATTCGATTCCTGGCGAAGTTGAACAACTTTTGTTACGCTTATTGGTCGCTTATAGTTCTTCTGTTCTGGCCTAACTGGTCATGACCTTCCCGCATTTTTCTATGGGAAGGTTCCTCTTTTTCTTAGTATTTGTAATATTGGATTCTAAGGAAAAAGTTCTCCAGATACCTTCAATAAGATAAACTTTCAGAGAGGAGATAAAAGTTGGTGAGAAGGGAAGTCTCATGTGGAGGGACTGGGGAGTTGGAGATGCTGGTCCCCTTCCTCCTCCCTAGAAAAGGAAATGCCAAGAGCCGTGAGCATGCCGTGCCATTAGGGGGCGCTCTGCTCCCCTCCTTCGTCCACCCCTTCTCTGTGGACAGAGGAAATCAGTTAGGTCTCCTGAGGCAACTGTGGCACTTCTTGAAAGGAAACGGACTAGGAAAATAATGCCTAGCAAAGCCACCCCACCCTTGGAAGCCTGTGGTAGATTCAGCTGACCTTGCAGCTGGCCTTTTCCAGAGCCCTTTCTTCAGCATGTTTGTGGATCTGCTTCTACACCCTGCCCCCTCTGGCCCTGGGATGTGGCTCTGCAGCCACCTGGCTCTTGTGGGTGCCTGTGTAGTCCTTGGTATCTCCCATGATGAACAGAACAGCCTCGCTCCTGTCCCTCTGAGAGGTGTCTGTCGCTCTGGCTCTTGGCTCCCTTACCCCCAGCCTTGACTTGTTCCTTGCTATCTTGTTAGGTTTGCCCATTCTTGGGTCAGTTAAGAGGTGTCCAGCCCCATCCTCCTTGTTCTTCCGCCTGTATCAGCCCCTCCTCCTGGACTGGGAGAGCCCCTGTCTTTTCTGGCTATGAAGTTTCCACTTTCCACTAGACTCTCTACAAGTTCCTATGTTCTGTGAGAACGACAGCTCCTTATCACATTATGGAGCGAAGAGGACTCATAGACCCCCCCCCCCCGCCCCCAGTGCAGACTGTTCCTGTTCTGGCTACACACTTCTAGGAGCCAAGAGCTGAAGTGACCTTTTGCAAGGATCTTGGTAGGATATGTTCATAGGTGTAGCCCAAGATTCCAGAACAGTGCCTGACACATTGTAGGCACTCAATAAATATTTGTTGACTGAATAAATAAATTGGGTTTTACTTGGCCGCCCCTCCACAACCAACTTCTAGAACCTTTGACTCCAGTCACACATAAAAAGAGAGGGAAAAGCCCTTAATAAATGCAGTAACAACAACTCACTTGTCTATCAGCAGTAGAAGAGTTGCTCTGTTAGAACTGGCAGAACATTCTCAATTTCTTTGAAGAAGTAAAGGGATTATCTGTGTACTAAATATTATTTAAAATAGTTGGGCTAAAATATCAGAGCAAATATCTATAGCCATACATTAATGTAGGCATTCATCAAAGTAGACGGGCCATGACCTGGGGCTGGGGAGGGATTTAATTCATGGGCACAGGGCTTCTTTTTGGGGTGACAAAAATGTTCTAGAATCAGTCATGGTGATGGTTGCACAACTTTGTGATTACTAAGAACCACTGAGTCGTGCACTTGAAATGGGTGAACTGTATGCTATGTGGAAAGTATCTCAATTAACTGTTATTAACAAAAAGACACAGGCATTCAAACACCCATTTTCAGTTCTCATTGTTCCTACAAAAAAATCCTTTGAACAGGCAATATAATTTTTTCTTGCCCTCTATCCCCTCCTTCCTCCCCAGTTTGGCCCCTTTCTTGGCAACGAGGGTGGATGCGGGCTGGAACGCTCATTCTGAGTGTTTGCCTGGCAGTCTGTGGGGCGGCCTGGGCGCGGGTGCTGGACGAGGTTGGGCAGGGAGGCCGATGGGCTGGAAGGCTGCCGGCCAACCGCCCTGTGCCCCGGCCAGGAATAATGAGGCTGTGCCAGGTTGGGAGCCACAACCTGAGGTGGCTGAGGTTTCTACAAGCACAGGCCCAACGTGTCCCAGGATTTCCAGGCTCCCAGTGTAGCCAAATAAATATGCCACGTGTTTAATTATATGTGTTATGTAAGAATCGACCTCCTCCAAGGAGGCCCCATGAGCAAACAACTTAGTCAAGTACGCCAAAGTCTTTGAAAGAATCAAAGGCTTCAAAAGTTGAGAGCCTGAAGTTCAGAAAGAGGAAAACTCCTGGCTGTGGGACTCCCCCACCCAACATCCTTCCTTCCTTCCTATGTGTCCTGCTGGCGGGCACGGTAAGCCTGTGCTCCAGTCAGCAGGGGTTACACGGCAACGGGATGGGGGGGCAGGTCCTATGTATTCCAGACAGTATTTTTATGGTATTTTTATTTGGGGACTTTATATCATAGCTTCTTCCATGGGTCGTTCATTGAATGGACTGATAATACTCCTCGATTGGTAGAGTTCTTAGGAACACTGATTAAAAGGGTGCGTGGTGTGCTGGCCCCAGGAAGCCTGGACGGACCTGCGCGCCATTGTTGTTGTTGTTACTCATCACAGCAGGAGTTGATGGTGCCTAACACCCCCGCTTCTATGATGGCCTCATCCACGCCTGGGGGGCTCGAGGATGGCAGGGGTGCCTCCAGTTCCAGGAGAACTGGGCTCCCCCTTTTCAGTTGTGTGAGCCGGGCCGGCTGGTTCACAGCCCCACACCCCGGGTTCCTCATCAGGACAAGGGACTAGTCAAAGCAGAAGTTATCCATTCACTGCAGAGGGCTGGTCCAAGAATTTCCTAGGGGAGTGTTTGTAAGGTGCTTCAAGGAGTGTCTAGCGCCTTGCAAGTGCTGATACTATTTGTTAGAGAAAAGGATGAAATTATGGGGGGCTAGGTTCAGACATGGGAGGGGGAAGGGCCATGCTGTGTGGCAGAAATGTCTGGAAGCTGGAAGTGACACTGAACAGAACAAGACCCGGGCACTTCCTCCTGGAAGGAGAAAATGGCCCCAGGTGGGACATATTTAGAAAGGCCTGCTGAGACAAAAGTTGTCACTCCTGCTGTGGAATTTTCCAGACTCTTGCCAGAAGATGCTTAGAAGTGAGAGGGGTGCTGATTAGCTCAGGGTGGCTGGCAGAGGAGCCTGTGTAAAAACTAGAGAGGGGGTCCTCAGACGAACTCTTAAGGTCCTATTTGAGGTAATACCAAGATTAATTTCATAAAATAGACTTTGGTAAAACCTAAAACTTGATTTAAGAGATGGAGGCATAAAAAATGATCAGGAAAGGAATAAAAATGTAGCTATCTGGTTTTCCCTATAGGAGTTGTTTAGTTTTGTTTTGTTTGCTTCTAATGTTTGAAGACTTCCGAGAATATACAGTGTGTCACTTAAAACCCAACAGTATTTCCACTGAACCCTACTATTCCTTCAGCTGGGCTTTTGGAGAAATGAGGATTTTGCAATAGGAAACTTTTGTGTAATATCCTACCTTCCACAGTCTGACAATAGAAATCCCACTCTCGAATCTGTCTTCAGCCCCTTTGGCATGGTCTGCTTAGCTCATAGCAAGTCCTGAATTAGCATGAGGCTCAAGTCTACCCCTGAGTCTGGAAGGACACATCCACATACTCCTGGTCCAGGTCTCAGCATGACCCCTCACCCAGCTCAAAAGATGGGAGATGGGCATTCCACACAAGCATTCAGACAGAGCTGTGACTCCGAAAGCCTACTTTGCTAGCACAAGACAACACACAGTCTACCTACTGACCCAACTCCCAGCTCCTGTGGCCCACGGGCTGTGGTCTGAGGATGCTGGTGGTTGAACCTGCAGATGGGGATGGCTTTGGCAGGCTCGTAGCAGTGGCTTCGGTGGCCGTGGCTCCCGTAACCTGCATCAGGGTAACTGGCTGTGCAGTTGTTCCTGGGACTGGTGGCTTCTGATAGGCTTTAGTGGCCTCACCTGTAAAAAAGATGAAATGACATTGGGGCCTACAAAATCATGGTAGGCTCTTGAGGACAGAAAAAAAATAAACGTCTATTGAACGCTAGCTTTGAGCAAAGATCTGTGCCGGCCACTGAGGAGGATAAAATCCACCTTTCTGAAAAGAATGTACAACCTGGACGGAGTAATAAGCCAATAAACAAACTAAACACTAAATAACAAGAAAATATTTAAACAATTGTTAAATACTATAGCAACATAGAGAGGGTAGAACTCCATTAACTGCCAGATTAATTTGCCAGATGCCAGAAGCAATGGTTCATGAACTTTCTTTTTCTTTCTTCCTTTCTTCCTTTCCCCCTTTCTTCCTTCCCTCCTTCCTTCCTCTCTCTCTCTCTCTCTCTCTCTCTCTCTCTCTGTCTGTCTTCTGCTGTGTCAGTTAGTACTGACCCAGGGATGGAAGGAATTTTTGGGGTTTCCACTATGACTAACTCTTAGAGAATACATTCTAGATGCTCTAGCTTGGATTGGTTCAAGACTAGTCAACTGACTCCTTTGGGCTCCAGTTTTCTCAACTGTAAAATGGGATAACAGAAATAACTAGATGGTAAAGATCATCTAGATTCTACTTCTAAATTATGCTCTTCATTCATATGTAATGATTCAGGTTGTTTCCGTGATTTTAAACAAGTCTCTCTTTATTAGTACTCTGGGTGCCTAGACAGTTTCTCTGAAGCTTCAGGGCAAGGGGACAAGGGGCTACCCAGTGGCCATTGGCTATTGAATTGACAACCATGGGTCTGTGCCAGAAGGACACAAAAAATGGCCCGCAAACCAAACAGTGCCCCAGGGCCGGGTGGGACAATAGCCATCGGTTCCATGGGTCTCCTGAGCCCCACGGCAGGGACACCAGCTTCTACACTGGTGCAGCTGTAATAGCTTCCTAGGGCTGCTGTCACAAATTGCCACATATTCAGGGGCTGAAAACAACAGTAATTTATTCTCTCAGATTTCTGGAGGCCAGAAGTTGGAAATCAGTCTCACGGGGCTGAACTCCCTCGGGAGGCTCGAGGGCAGAATCTATTTTCTGCTTCTTCCATCGTCTGGTAGCTACTGTGGCTTTCCTTGGTCGTTGCCACCAAGCTTCCTCCAGCTTCACAGCTGACATCGTCAGGTGTCTCTCTGCTCCATCTTCGTATGACCTTCTCCTCCACGTGTATCAAGTCTCCCTCTACCCCCGTCACCACCCCAGATGATTCAGGATAACCTCCCCATTTAAGAACCTTAACTTAGTCCCATCCACAAAGCCCCCCTCCCTCTTCCTGTTTGTGTTTTGCCAGATACAGAAGAATGCACAGATTCCCGGGACAAGGACAGGGGTGTCTTTGGTGGGGGACATTTTTCAGCTTACCCACAACATCCTAGCTCTAGCTTTTAACTCTGCTTGGGGCTAATGCCTCTCTGGTGCACAGAACAGAGCCAAGAGGCTCACATGTGAGATGAGAAGGCACTGCACCCTCCTGTGAACCCTCAAACTTCCCCTTTGACACATACAGCACGCGGGAAATGGTGTCGCCCCGTGGCCGTGGCCCAGCCATGTGGACAGACATCTGAAGGGGCATGTAGACCCACGACCCAGAGCTAACATCTGCGCGGTTGTCACCCTGCCGCCGTTGCCTTCTGTGGGAGTCACAGCAGTGACTTGGGAGAGCAGGTCAGCCAAAGGCGCCCTGGGCATGGGTTGGAGTTTGGCCCTTCAGTCTGCTCTTGCAGGCACTGGGCCATCGGGGCAGGAGACAGATCTCTCATTCACCCTGTTGTTGCTAACAGTGGGTCACCTTTAAATCTGCCAGTAGACTGTGCCAGGCAAATTGCTAAAGAGCTGGCAGTGGCCTTGGAGGGTCAGCCAGGCTTCACGCCATCCTGGGGCAAAACCGCTTTTGTGATTTATGACATTCCCATGACTCCAAAGGAATCGAGTGTTCATAACAAGTCCTAAGGAAGTTTCTCATTTCTCCAAAATAGTCTTCTGCCTCACCCTCCGGTAAATGCTATGAAGCATCAGTGCCTTGGCAGGGGGACACAGACCCAGATTGGACCTGCTTTATACAGGGAAAGCCATTTCATAGAATGACTTATACATTTGATGAAATAGGATAAAATTATTAATTTGGAAAGAAATATAAAAAGCCTACAGTACATTTTACTTGCAAGTTATTAATAAAACCACAATTAAAAATAAAACTTCTAATAATAATGAATATTTTTGCCACCTGACACTTATTAGATACTGAAACTATGAATTAGCTTTTTCTCATACCATTGGATAACTCTGAGATTTCTATATACCTCAGTCTTCCTTTGCAAATACGGATTGCCGGAGAGCAGATTAAATATCCCAAGGGCAGCCACTTGTGTTACCTGCTTAAAACACAGATACTTTCAAGTGTGTCATCAATTCAACCAAAAGGGTTGTCTCTCGTTTTCCATGGTCTTCCACGGGCTGTTGTTTCTGCCTACTCTCCCGCATGCAATAGAACTGTCTCTTAGACAAAGAAAGAGAAAAAGAGTTCTACTCCAATTGCTCCTGATTCCTTACTGAACATAAGGCCGGTTATGACCCAAAGTGAAGTCCTCATAGCACCTGGTTCCTTTTGAGGAATTTGAAATGAAACCAGTAAAATAGTTTCTCCATATAATCTCAGATACATGGAAGTTTCATGGAAATCTTTTCAAAGATTTTCATGGGAACACATATCAAAATTTCCTGTAGGCACTTAACATATTACTCTTTGGACGAGGTTATGAAAATTTTTTTTAAAGATTTTATTTATTTATTTGAGAGAAAGAGAGTGAGAGAGTGAGCAGGGGCAGAGGCAGAGGGAGCAGCAGACTCCCCACTGAGCAGGGAGCCCGATGTGGGGGCTCAATGACTACCTTCTCAGCAGCACTAGGAGGTCCTCAGAGTTCCCTACACTTGATTCATTATTAGGCCATGATGAAGGTGTTAAAATGCAGACCCCAGGGCCCTAATCCCATAGATTTTATTTCACCCATGGTAGGTATTCAATTGATGGCAGTAGCTGACATTTATTATCGTGTTATGTCACACGCCCCCTTCCCCCAATGGAAAACAGCTCTTGCGGTAGGTGTCAGATGTGAGACGCCACGAGAAAGACACCGAAGCCAGTTTGGCAGCGATGCCTGGAGGTCAGAGTGATGGAGAGGATTTAGGTCTTCCTGCCACTAACTCACTACAGGCTGCAGGATTATACACGAGGGCAGGAAATCCAATATTCATTGAGCATCTACTATGTGCCAGACACTGTGACAGTCTCTTTTATATACGCCTTTACATTTGATATTAATCACAATCGTGGAAGCCAATCCAAGAATTCCCATTTTTAGGGTAAGGAATATGTTTTCCAAAAGGTCAAGAAATGTACATAAGGTCTCACAGAAATTTGGTAGCAGAGCCAGGATTTGGACCCACATTTGATTCCAAATTCCACATTTTTCTTCTAAAGGGGAACAAAGTGGAAGGCAAGTCACAAATAACCTCAAGATTCCTGAATGTGGTTCCCACCAGAGGATGGCCCAAGATCCCTCTACAGTTCCAGTAGAAACAGTGTTATTCTCAAGAGAGGGGCAAGAGGTGGCCTTGCTGGGAACAAGCAGTGAGGGCAGGAAGTTCTTAGGAAGTCAGATACATTATCATAAACTTCAGCTTGATTTTCCTCCAGGGGGAGGGGCTGGGGCAGTGACCAAGGGGAACCGGGAGAGGGTTCTCCTGCCGCCACTCCAGCTCAGCAACCTCTAATAAAGATTTACTTGCATGTCGCACCAGCAATGTGCCTTTTCGGGGTTGGTGAGCTTCTACAAACCAACGTTTCCCTGTTTTTATTTAGCTCAGGGTAGCCTGAGACTCTAGCCAAGTAACAGCTGCCTGTTGGTGATTACTAACCGCCTGGGGAAACAGTGTTTAAATCTTAGGAAAGTCCATCTTCAGCAAGAGCAGCACCAGGCAAAGCAAGATGCTTTTGGTTTTTATAGTTTTAAGGTGCTTTCTATTTTTTTCAGTGAGATATCTCCCTGTGGAAGAAGGTTATTATGCTTTGAGGGGTCATCCTGACCTGATTTACCTGTTAACCCACAGTCTTGGAGGGATTAGGAAGCCTTGTATAGGGGCATGCCAAGACTGGAGGAACCCACGGACAGCCCTCACATCTTCATCTTGTCTGCCTCCCCCACTTTCTATAGAAATTTTATCATTTGGGTAGCCACAAGGGGATCACCATTTTATAGTTCTCACTGGAATTTTTTAATTCAAATTGGTGAAAACTTACTCTTTAATGGAACTATAATTTTAAGGAGCGGTTCCTCTAGAAGCTGGGCAAGACCCCAAGTATCCCTTTTATGTGTATGTTGGAAAGAGACATTTATCCGTTCTATCTTTGTGGGAAACCAAAATGCCCCCAAAGACACAGTGATGCATAGCACAGTTCCCACTTTAACACAGAAACCTAGGAAAAGGCATTTTCCTGGCCTGAGGTCCACCTGTACTCTGTTTGTGGTTCACAGGAAGCTGGGTCAGCACGACCTCATAAACAGTGTATCTTTGGCTTGGATTATTTCCATGAGTCGCTTTCCATGAACACATATACCACATCATCCCCTTTGCTTCCCTTCATTTCATACCTAAGCAGAGACAGCCTTTCCCCTTTCAGCTGCCGGGGGGACTTTTCTAGAATGTCCTGCCATCTTCTTATGCAACAATACAGTACAATCGAAGGCTATAGTCATTCTGAATGCAAATGACACAAACATAGAAATGATCTTGGAGTTGCAAAAACAAAACCCAAAAACTAAAGCATCACCCTTCGGCCTAGCCTTCTCATCCCCTTGATTTCTGTGCCTGTGCTCTTGGCATGTGTTGAAATATTGCTGGAGTCAGTGGAGCTTGACCCGTTACGATGTTAATTTCTACGCTACCTCCTAAAACATGTGTTTACAAACTTGGAAGCTTTAGATGACATCACACATGAACACTTGCCTGTTTTGGCAGCCGGGCTTTTTGTTGATGAATATGTAAGAGCCGATGGGTAGGTTACTCCCTTTTGGGCTTTACCTTCTGCAAGAAAGAAAAAAAAAAAAAGAAAAAAAATGATTTCTTTCTAGAGCTAGAGGGTTTAGAAGGTTCTGTTCTGGTAAGTTGATTCCTTCCTTCCTATTTATCTCTCTGGAGTTCAATAAATCCGTCAGTCTCCCCCCAGGTGAATTGTTGATTACAACAAGAAAGTCAAGTGATGTTTTGTTTTCCTGTAGAGCCTGTGTTTTATTAATATTGGAAAGGAAGCAATAAAATCTCCATGACTCAGAGTTCCCATTAGTAACCCTTACTCTGCTCATGAAGATGTGACATGGAAGCTAAGGTTTCCATACATGTGGAGTCGAATGTTTAATTAGGTCAGTAGATGGATGTAAAAACACTCCCCCTGCCTCCTCCTGGACGCTCCAGAGCTCTGGTCACAGGCTAGCTCTGAAGAATGGCTCTCTCTCCCTTTCATGGAACCTGTGGGATCCATCTGAACTCCATGGCACTAGAGAAACCTGAAAGTAGGTTTCAAATAAGCATTTGTTACCCGCCTAAGGAAAGAGTTTAGAGGCCAGGCCATGGGAAGGAATGTTAATATGTATCAGGGAAACAAAGGAGGCATAAAAAAGAAAAATGATCAGGAGATCGGGGCTGGGTGAGGCGGTACAAAACCTGACAGAACTGAAAATTCCCCAAGAAGGCTGCCGCCCACAAAGCCTCCCTCCGTCAGGAAGTGATGCCTGACATACCACTGCAGGAGTTTTGCTTCACAGTGGGATGGCAAGTGTCACTTTCGATACAGAAGCCTTCCCCATCCCCCACCCTCCACCCTGGCCCCTCCTAGCCCTCCCGCCGCCCCAGAAGGCAGGGGATCAGTCTCAATTGGTAAGTGTCGAATTGGCGCCTAGAGCAGTGTCTGCAAGGTAGGAGATCCTCAGTAAGTATTTATTCAGAGAAGGAATACCTTAATGCTTAGATCTGTCACAACTCAGAGGGGTCTCACCTGTCATCTAATATTTACATTTGATAATGAAAGAATTTTACCTTGCGACCTAAGGAAGTAGTTTTATAAGATAGGTTTGGGGTGATGGTGAGGAGTGTCATATGGAGACCCTGAGGGGTGGGACAGAATCTAGAACACGATTTTGCCAAAAGCCCTATTGACACAAGGGATTGCAGAGTCATGAAGCAGATGGAATGACAGGGACTCAGAAAGGGCCTGGAATTGGGAATAAGAAGTTTCTGTTTCTATTTGCCGTTAATTAACTGCCTCAATCCTGGACAGTCTCATTTTTCTCATTCAGGAAATACAGACAACGATATGGACCAATTTTTTTCTCCATTAAGTTATAAGGATCTAATGAAAAAAAAAAGTTATACTCTTTTGGAACTATATGTTACCAGAGAGATGGGAAGATCCTATGCTGGCCTTGCCTATAAATATCACTCAAAGTGGCGATGAGGCAAAGTGTTTGGGCTTATGGAGTTATTTCATCTCATTAAAGTTCCACGGGAACAGAGCGTGGCATTTCCAGGTCCCCTGCCCTTGTCTGGGCCTCCTCCAAATAACAGTGATCGGGGTTATTTCGGACCCAAGGAAGGCCCCAGGGCTGTGGGACCCACTCGATCAACAGAGCACACTTCGGAGATGGGGTCTCCCTCTGTCTACTCTTCTCGCATCTGAAATCCTCTGCTGTCTGCTTCTATACAAGAGGAAAAGGAACATGAGCTCAGTTTTCTGAAATGTGGATCCCCCCCGCAAAAAAAAAAAAAATGGCTCTCTGACCTTGCCTCTCTGACCTTGCCTATCCCTGGAATGTCAAAAGATTGTGCTGACCAGAAATGCACATCCCAGCTCCTGCTCCCATCCCCGCCTGCCAAAGCAAATTAACTGAAGCAGCACAGTGATGTGTGAAAATTAGAAATAAAAACCTAGAGAGAGGTCACGGAGGCACCTGAGCCCTCTGAGGAGGACTCGGACCCAGTCCAGATAAACCCGAGCCTCCGGAGAGTGGGGACAAGTCTTGGCTGCCGGCCAGTCGGGGCCCTTCCACCGCAATGTGCTCTCCCCGCTCACGCATTCGGAAAAGGCATTGCAGAAGCACACACGCGTTTGTTATAATTGGCAAGAAGTGCTTTGGTTAAATGTCACTAGGTGAAATGAGGGGACGCAGAAGTTGACATTTATAGGAAATAATCTCAGCAGACTGATTTTCATTTACAAAACCCCAAACATCGCTACTCTCTTGGAGTTAATTTTTCCTTTTACACTTCTGTTGGGATTCTTGAATTGCTGCCTATGCACCTAAGATTGAAACATCCTTACCTAGCCAGGAGTTACTGGTAAATACCTATGTAGAGATTCTATTTCTCTCTAGACCTGACACATTTGGATTCTAGATACTAGCATTCTCATACAGCCTCTATTCTGCATTCTCACTGTGCTATGCCAGATCACTCTCCATTACCTGATGTAGAAACCCATTTAATTTGAACCCTGGAGGTGCAGAATTCTGCAGGCAGGAGGAAACCAGGATGGCTCAAGTTGTGAGGAATCCTAAAAGGTCTGTTTGTAGTTCTATTAAAACTCTGATCCATGGAGGACAGTAGGAGCTGGGGCTTGGGACACATAAAGGTACCAGAAAACGACCAAAACTAGAAGATCTACTATGTTATGAAATGTTTCTCCCTTCCTTGCCTCAGTTGGTCCTTGCATACATAGGTGCTTCCTAAGGAGAGTCGCACGGGTCCTAATCTTGTCAAGATGCCAAGAGGCTTTGTTAGAATCTATTTAAAATCCTGTGAAGGCTTTTTGGAGAAAATGAAAGATTCAAGGCCCAGAGTAAGGAAAACATATGATGATGACAACACTGTGTTGTGCTCAAACAGCATAAGGACATGTCAAGAAAAACAAAAACAAAAACAAAATTCAAAATGCCTGAAGGGCTCTCACTGGTCAAACTTGGGAAATTTGAGTGCCAAAAAGAATAATGGTGATAATGGATTATAACATATTTTCAAGAACAATCCATGAGTCCATAGTGGTACTTAAAAAATAGGTGTGGAGGGGGGAAATACCCCTTTTCTTTTTATAAGAATACTTGCTAATAGATGTGGAAGGAATAATAGAATTAGAATAATTATAACTTTTCAATTTCTAGTGCAGTTCTTGCTGCTGTAAGAATCACTAATAGATGTTAAAACCATCAGGTGAATTTGTTGGGGAAGCAGCACCCTACAGATTACTTATTAATTACAACGTACCTTTCCCATGGAGAGGTACTGTAAAGTATCCAAGCAGTCAAGTGCAGCCTGTTCAACAACCAGACACACTGACATTATTGTGGCTTCTGAGATGGCCACAGTCATACAGCGCAACAGAGATGCTATGATGCTACCTATGTAGTAACCTTGGAAAATATTTAACCTGAATCCAATCATGAGGAAATAGTTGGACATGTTTGTGGTCCAGACTGTGAGGCACAGCACTAGACAACTGGCTGGGACTTCCAAAATGTCGTTGCCATTCATGACCAAAAAACGTAGTGCAGTAGTAGCTAGTTCTAGATGAAAAGAGAGTAAATAGAGGCGACAACTAAATGCAATGGATGATTTTTATTAGATTGTGGAAAAGGAAGGAAGAAAGGAAGCGTGGAAAGAAGGAAGGAAAGGGAGGGGAGGGGAGGGAGGAAGGAAGGGAGGAAGGAGAGAGAAGGGGTAAGAGTAAGTGGAAGAACTTACTATGAAGACTATTTTAGGATAACTTTACAATTGAATAAGAACTATTTGTTAGATAATATTATTGTATCAATGTTAATTTTTTAGGTGTGGTATTGGTATTGTGGTTATTCAGGAAAATGTCCTTGTTTGTACCAGGTGTGTGCCGAAGTATTGAGGGAAAAGTGTCATGATGCCCGCAGCTTATTTTCACACGGATTAGAACAAAATAAAATAAACAATAGGTAGACAGATAAAGCAAATGTTGCTAGGTGAAGAGAATCTGGGTATTCATTCTACTAGTCCTTCAATTTTTCTTTCAATTAAAGTTTAAGACAAAAGGTTAGGTTGGGAGAATGTCACAAAAATAGGCAAGGGCAGGTCACGATTATACAGAGATACTCGGTTACCTTTTCACGGTGAAATCGCACTAGTCATTAGCTCACTGACATCACCTCATTGGAAGAGGGAAGGAAAGAATGAAAATGATTATCTACAAAAATCCTAAGGAGCTAGAGAGCAAGAACTGACTAGTGAAACAATTAATTAAACAAAAAGAAATCTCAAAATAGTAGTTCGGTTCTCTAAGAGCCTATATCCCTATCCATTTACCAGAAATATCATGGAATGAGGATCCAGATATGAGACATATTTGGCCTAACGAAAGGCGTAGTTAAAAAAAGCCCAAGTTATTAAATGGAATTCACTTCATTAAAAGTTTGACTGGATTTACGGATAGCTGCAGCGTGTTTAAAACGAGCAAGGGGAGCCTTTTAATATTTCCAGACTCTATAGTGATTTATCACGGTAATTATAATTTATTGTTTCATGATCCTAATTATCGGAAGAGCTAATGCTTCAGAGTTTGATGAAATGAGTTGGGCCAGACACTGAAGCCAACAGAACGTTGAGTGACCCGTGAGGTCACTTGAGCTCGGGCATACCTGAAACGATGAAGGACTCTCTCCAGCGCGGCAGTGACAGCGACTGGACACCATTGGAGTAAGACCCTTTGTAGCCAGATTGTCCAGCAACTTTCCGAACAAGTATTTTCCCTCCGGAATTATCGAGCACGCCACTATGAAGAGAAACAAAATGGTGAAGAAAAGGAAGATCCCATTGGACGCGATGAACAGACTAGCACACCAGCCTCTGTCTTCACTGAAAGATGGGAAAGAGGAAGATTAAGACAAGGTTTATCCTGGCTTGCGGCCTGTCCCCCAAGAAGGGCGTCTCCACCGCGCGGCCCAGCATCTGACCTCCAGGTCAGACGCCCTCTTCCTTAGTACAGGACCTGGCTGTCCCGCTAGGTGGCAATTTCTCTTTGCCACCGTGCCTCAGACTTCTTTTGCTTGGCTTCCTCGTCCCCACTAGTTTGTTGTTTTAAGGAAAACGTCTTTCCTGACCATTTCTAATTTGGTGTCGTGACATGGCAGAATGGCTCCCGCTCTTCTGAAGGGCGGCCGTGACATTTTACAAAGCAAATTCTTCCTTTTATATTGGGCCAGGGGTAGGAAGTGTGCAGCTAAATGGAACTCATTAAAAAGATTCCCTCCCCAAGGACTAGAAATTGTTACTTTAATGTCTAGGATTTTGAAGGTTTTAGATCCCGGTGTGACAGAGACAGACAGATCTACCTCTTGGCTTGTATGTGAAGCAGGGGCTCCACGCCGGTTCCTCGGAATCCCTTCCCATTGTCCTTTCTTTGCCCCGGAGCCTAAACGGGCTCCCGTGGGCATGTGTGATTTGTGGCACACAGGCAGCTAAAAACACACTTCGATTTGTTCTCATCCACACCCTCCCTTCCCTCCGGGATGAGAGCTGCCGTTTCCTGCCCTCCCACCTTCACGAGTCAAGAACTTTCAATACTCACCTGCTCAGTGACCCAGAAGGAAGGAAAGTGATAATAGTACTTGACGTATAGAGCACTTAATTGCTTTAAAATCATCCCCACGTAAGGTTTCTCCCCAGCTCCTTCTGGCAAATTTGTGGGTCGTAGAGTGAAGGCAGTGCTATTGCTCCCATTTCCCAGAATCGGGCTTGGACCACTGGAGTGACTCGGTCCAGGTTTTGTAACTAGTAAATTGCAAGGGAGGGACTCAAACCCAGGTCTAGCTGATCTGGAATCCTGGGTTTGTCCCACTTGGTCACAGTTGTCCCTCAGAGTCCAAAAGCACAGCCACCTCCTGATGCCAATTCCTCATCGTTCCAAAAAATTTTTTTTTTTTTTTTAAATTCTGACCTGGAGATGTTTTTATTTATTTATTTATTTTTATTTTTTTGAGGGTCATCTTCCCAAATCCTTGTGACCCTGCCCTCTCTTTTCTCTTGGGAGCTCAGAAGCCGTTCCTTTGGGTCTCCCGGCCGCAGCCGGCCTGGCCTCAGCTTCCCTGCCAGAGCACAGGGCTTCCCCTCACGGGCCTGTTCATGCTGCTCTTTCCCTCTGGAAAACCAGCTCCCACTTTTGCCGGAGGTGCCCAACACTTTCTTCTCCACAGAGATTCTGAAAAGACTTGGCTACAACCCTTCCTAAGGATGCCTCAGACTCTTGTCTCACAGCCAAGACTCTGATTTTATTCGGTCTTGTGCGATTTCCTAAAAATTTCTTGAGTTGATTTTTGTCTCCCAATTAGATTAGACATTTTCTTAGGGAAAAGACAGCATTTTATCTTTGTGTGTCGGAAGGCCTGTTGGTGGTGTGTGCCTGCCGCCCACACGGGCTTGCGGAAGCCAACTGGTAACTTCCCAGGACTGTGAGAGTTGGATCATTTCACACAGTAGCTTGGAATCAGCCATGGGGGGAGGATTATATACCCCTGAAATCGGCAAACCAGCGCTACCCCTGCTTTGGGGGAGCTGGTCGTTCAACATTTATGAGCACAGCCCTCATGTAGGCTGAAAATTCTAAGTATTTGGAAAAAATTATCCTATGCTCCCTTTACTTATAATTGCTGGGGAAGACAGAAATAACACCTTTTTTCTTTCCCTCCCAAGAAATGATCCTGCCCTTGGTTTCACAGTTCATTGTATTGAGGAAATGTGCGTGCACACTTGGTCCGAAGCGTGGTAGCTGCCGCTCCCAGTGAGGGGAGGCGGGCCTGTGTTGAGCTTCCCTCCAGCTGCTGGAGGAAATGGGAAGGGCCCAGGGGATTCTTGGCGGCTGGTGCCCCATCAGAGGCTGGTGTGAGACTCAAAACCCAGACTCTGGGGAAGGTGCACGACAGAACTGTGGTGTGCTCCTGAGATTTCCCTGTTGCGGGCAGGGGGGCTGCCTCATCTTGAGGACTGAGTTAACTAGAGGATGTGGACCTTCTCAGAGATTCTAGAGAAGGGTAGATACTGGGGAGATTAGGGTCTGTAAACTTCAGGTGCCAACGGCAGTCCATGGAGGTGGAATGAACCAGAGACTCAGGCCCTGGAGGAGAAACTGGAGGGAGAGAGCCTTCAAGAGGCTGTGGTTTCACTTAGGAAGCAGATAGGAGCCGTGGTACTTTGGAGAATTTATGGAAATGTAACCTCGTTTCTATCCTCACTCAGAGATAGGCACCTTGTACATATTATCTGAAAGAGCAAAAACCAGTTCCACTTCTTTGCATCCTCAGATGTCCTGCATGATGCTGGACAGAGTCTGCAGGTTCCTGTCCTCCCTGACCCTGGTCCCAGGGGACTGGGCTCAGCTGCAAGTCAGCTGCATGGTTCGGAGAAAAGGGCTGGGATTTGACCAGCTGCCATTCTCAGGGTGGGCATCTGGTCAGAAATCGGCATGAAGTGTGCTCTGCATGTGGATGGCCTCCCCATTGCCCCGCTAGGGAGAAAGCTTCCCTCTCCCCCGCACATGGTCCCACTCTAAATACAGAGGCGAATTCAGGACGAGACTGAGCTAAACTGCGATGCTTCAGATATGTTCATTGTCCCTATGGTTTGAAAGAATCGAGGGAATCACATATAATAAGACATCTGATTATGATATATTGCATGAATATTGAATCCTAAAGCTAAATCTGAATGCCAAAACCAAAGTGTGCTCTCTCCAGCCTCCCAGTTCTGACTGTGGGGGGCTCTGATGGGCCACTGTTGGAGGCCCTGTGTGTACTTTCTATGCAAGTTCTCTGTCTTAAGTCCTGCCTTCTGAAAACAGACTTGTTTTGTTTGTGAAAAACAAAATTCCTGTCTGTTCTCCCTTAAGACCTCTATTCATCCTGCCCACGAACAGTGACACATCCTTCCGAATAGAGTTTCCCACTAGATCAGACCCTGGTCCAGGAAGTTTCAAAGGGCACTTGGTTGCTCAAGTAGCAAATCTTGATTTTTGAAACATTCACACTCTTGTCCTCCGCCTCTCCACCCACCTCCTTATTTTCTCCACGAGTTTCCACAGCCCAACCAAAACACTGGGATTACGGAGTCCTGGTCTTTGTCAACTCCCTTCTTACTCTGCCCTCCCGTGGTGTGTCCATCCATCATAAAGCCTTCCCTGACTCTTACTCATCCAAAGTCCACATCCACCTCAAGTCCTCTCTTTGTGTATTAAGCAGTGATGGGACGCCCCTGTTCTTACGTAAATGTGTCGCTTGGGCTCTGGACTGGAAGTCAGAGGACCTGAGCTCTCATCCTGAATGTGCAACTAACCAGCCATTGAATTAACTTCCTTATTTCTCAGCTCTTCTTTAATAAACAGCATGTTTACATTAACAGCAGCCTTGTAGTGTTGAGATGATGCTAGGAGGAGCGAATCACAGTGCAAGGGATTACTGTGATTATGACGACATCTTTGTGAGGTGGAATCAACTCATGGACTCTGTCCTGCCTGGGAGACACAGACAGGCAAGGCAGAGCCAGCAAAGGCCAGAGGAAGCAGGGGCCAACAATTCTGGATGCCCCTGGAAAAATACAGTGACCTTAAGACAGGCTCAGCCGCTACAGCAGACATCAGTATCCACACAGACGCGGGCTGAGGAGTGTTTATCGTGTGGGAGCTTTCGAGCGTGCACACACGTGTGTAAGGATGCATGTGTGCAAGCATTCGTGTGGGAGCAGGCATGTGTTTATTCGTGCACACGCACGTATGGGTAGAGTTGTGTATCTCTTTCCTTTCTGCATGACATTTCTTTCAGAATGAAAGTAAAATATTTTTTTTCCGTATTCTGGGGTTAAGAAACAGGGTTTGGGGTAGTTTTTCTTGACTGTTTCCCTACTTCTCCATAATAGAGCCTTCAGAGTTCTGCTCCCATTGGAAAACGAGTCGGCTCATCAGCCCTCCTCAGCAGCAGTGAGAAAGGAGGATGGCCAACAATTCTGCTAGGAATTCTTAAATCTCAGTTTACACATAGACTTCATTCTTGCTGCTTCCCCAAATTTCTGAGAGCTACTGACGAGACACCTGGAGAGGGAATAAATTTTCTATCTTTTCCCCCTCTCTCTGGCCGGGAGACGATGGATCCCTCACCTGACTGGTGTGCAAGTAAAGAGAAGGAAAAAGATCCTGAAGCCCGAATGCTTCAGAAACTTTGTATCTGGTGGCTGAGCGTCGATTCAGGAGTCCTGTCCCACAGCAGTCTCAAAGGGGCAGTTAGGAGCATGGGCAATGGACTTAAGTTTGAGTCCCCACTTGGATACTTTTTAATAGTGTGGTGTTAGAAAAGCTAGTCAGCCTCTCTCCATCTGTAAGATGTGGATAACAGTAGAGGCTACGGTACAGAGAACGGTGAGGATTGAATAAGGTGACGTAAGTGAGGTGCTCGACACGGACACATTAGCCTTATTATCAAAGATAGGAAGTAAACGTGCATCCCCCTGGGTCTGGACTCCCAGCTGACACAAAAAGACATCTGAGGATTCTGTGAAGGTCACTTCTGCCTCTCTTCATTTAGGCAGTGACTTTGTTCAAAGCATGTCCTACTTCCGGTCATCCTTCCTGGGTCCCAAACTAACAGCTGATTGAGCAAAACCACCTGTCACCCTCCTCCTCACTTTTCCTGTTCCACTCATCTCCAGGCCATCACCACTGCTGTGACATTTCTTCTCCAAACCTCCAGGACTTTTTATTATGAAGTCTTCTTCTTATTATTATTATTTATATTATCTTATTGTTACTTATTACTTATTATTACTTCTTATAACCTCTTATTTCCTCATTCAGTAAATACAGATAGAAAAAACATGCTTTAGGTTACCGAGAACTTTGGTTTCCTTGTCATGAATCTGTGGGAGTAGAATTCTCCTCTCCATCCCCTTAGGGTAAAGAGAAGTGGGTCCTTTCCATAGAACACTGTGAAAGGAGATCTGGGACCACGCGTGGCTTCTGTGTAACCCCCGGGATAGGGCTGCCTCAGCAAATACAGGATTCTCATTATGTGTGTACGGTGTTGCTGGCTAAATCCAGGAACCTGGCCCCGGGAGCTCCCTGCCCACAGCCCAGCTACTCTCGGAGCTACCCACCTGTGAATTGCGGCGCCACACACACTGGAGTAGGAGGCGTAGATGTCCGTGCCATAAACGTGGTATTTGGGGTCTTGGCATCCTGCTGGGCATTTTACGACGAACTCGGGATTGATTATCTTTCCAGCTTTGACATCGCAGTTGATCTGGGGCACAGCTGGGAAAGCAAAACGAGGTCAAAATTACACCTAGTGGTACCTACTTATATATGGTGTGACTCTGTCGGGTCATAACAGCTTGTCTACTTCATCTCCAGAAGCCAGGGCCTGGGCTGACCTGGGGTCCTGTCCATATAATGAAAGCAAAGATATAATTAAGACATTCCTCAGACCAAAAGAACAACAGTGACCACCCGTAGCATTTAGCCTGCTGAGGGCAGAAACAGAGGTGGATTCTTGCACTTCTCCAGACAACTGCAGTGGAGAACTCTGGGAAAAGACCCACCTCCAGGGGTCAGAAATGTCGCCTTGAGCCTGTGGCTGGAGAACACTGGTTTTTCAGGAGCGCTGGAGCTAGCCCAGGAAAGGAGGGACCCCTCAGACAACCGTACAGGACAAAGAGAAGGCATTTCAGGAAGGGTACTGAGGTAGCCTGGGCCTGGGGCCCAGCGACCAGGACCAGCTTGGCCATGGTGCCTCAGACCCCCTGTGCTGGAGCTGGCTGGGAGGACGGGGTTAGGAGGGCTGGGCCAGATGAGGGAGGCAACAGTTCTTGTGTTCTGAGGGGCGCAATGGAAAGGCTTTTGGACAGGGGAGACAGATCATGAGAGAGATCTTTGGTCATGGTCCCAGAGAACAGGTCCTAGATCCCAGGTCACCTCCCTCAACACTTGGCAGAATGCGAGGAGCTCCCCTACGAGCCTCCAGAGGAAACTTTATTCTTTCGTGTCTCCTTTTTGACTTTGTTGCAGCCATTATGGATTGGCACCATCCATCAGGCCCGTCTTCTAGAGCTGAAAGCTTGCCGGGGAATGAGGTGGCGTAGATTCTCTAGTGGCAGTACCTGAAAGGGGGCCTAGCTATGTCTTTCCTGAAAAAATGGCCGTCAAAACTCCTGAAGGGAAAGCCTCCTAGAGGATACCATACTGGTGTCCTCCTAGCCAGCAATATCTTCTGTTCTGGGCTCCGTTCTTCACAAGGGACTCCGAAACAGCACAGTTGAGAGAGAAAGCAGGCTCAGGAGGAGTCCTGAAACCATCAGACAGGAGGGCTGGTTGGCTGACAGGGCTGTTTGGCCACAAGGAGGTGAGAATCTGGAGGAGGCCAGGGGTCTCACTGTCTTCCCACTAGGACTGCTGTGTGCTGTGATACAGCCGGCCAAGCGAAAACGAAAGGGGAGCCTTTCCACAGAGGCACATTCTGCAAAGAACTTTCTAGTGCCTGAGGTTGTCTCTGAAGGAAGGTACTGCCTCCTGCAGCCGTGCGTGCGTGAGTGGGGAGCCTGTGGGCACGGACTGAACAGTGGAAGAGGGGATTTCTGCGCTGGGTGGGAGGGAGAAATACAGCCCCGCCCGGTGATTACACACAGGGATCCAGGATCTCTGCCAGGCCACCCACCCTCTCACTGGGTTCCCGGGATGGTCTCAGAGTTGTTAATGGCTTCCAGCTGTATCCAAAACGCACACTCTTTTTTTTTTTTTTTTTAACCCTTATGTATCCTAACGGAGCAGAGTCGCATTTCACTCAGACTACAGGGAGAAGTGAAGTTAGAAGTGCTGCTCTCTTCCTAAACACTCCTCCCAGCTGATCTTGGCCGGCTGGAAGGGCTGGGCCTGCGTGGAAGCCCTTCTCCTGGGGGGGGGGGGGGGGGGGGGGGCGAGTCTGATCACAGGCTAAAACAATTTGTGGTCTCTGTTAAGAAGCCGAGCGCTGTGCTCTGAGCAGCCTGTGGTTTTCTCCTCCCTACCACAGGTGGCCTCCTCTCCAAAGCTCTGTTCCTTTTATCTTTCATTCTTTTCAGTCCTGATACTCAAGGCTGCATTTACTATTTTGAGTCTTAGAATATATATATATATATATATATATATATATATATATATTTAAAGACAATTTGGGGCCTAAAGACACCAGTGTAGACTCTCCTGAAATTAATTGGTCCCTGGGTGTAATTGGACATGCTCAGCTCCCTTCTCTTCTGCCCCCACTTCCCCTCTCCCAAATGTGTCTGCTCCTTCACACAGACACAAGAGGGAAGGCTGCCTTCTTGGTTCTCAGGTATTTGAACCAGGAGGTGACCGGCTCTGTGACCTGGGATTTAATGTGGATGTGACTTTGGCTTCCAGAAGTTTTGGCTCTGCTGGCAGGTCAACCCAAATTTTTTGGAGAAGAGAAGTTAAAAGCGGGGAATCTAGAAGTTTACTGCATGAGTATTACACAGGGATCCAAGGTATTGGAAAGACTTAAGGGTATTCACAGTTCATGCAAGGGGTTTTCCATGAAATAGTTGGTTTAAGAAGACAAGGGGGAAAGGTCACATGGGAATATTTCCTTCCTGCTAATCAAGTTCCCCTTTCCCTTAAGGGGTGTTTGTTTGTTTTTGTTGGGTCTGTTTTTACGAAGGCCTGATAGTACCTGTAATGAGCTCTGCCTTAACAGCACCCAGTAGGATTAGTAAAATCAGTGAATTAACTCGACCCTTCGCAGGAAAAACGAAATCAAGCACATATGCTCATGTGCTTTGGAAAAATAGGGTGCAATGGCAATGTGTGGCTAAAGGTCAAATATTTGTTAAATTGGTACAGAAAATTAAGCTGGAGAGAGTGAGCTAATTAAAAGTAATTGCCAAAATCACTGGAAAGTGTAATGCCTGAATGTGGCCTCTGGAAGCAGCAGCCACTTGGTCTTTTTGGCCACTCTTCCTTGAGTGTGGAAACCAGGGTTTAGTGCTTTCCAGTATCCCCCGGTTGTTTGTGAAGGCGTCTGTTTTCTTGCAACTTCTGAGAATCTTTCCTCCATCCACATACGGCTCCAAAGAAGTGATTTCTTTTCGCATTTCCCCGGAACACTTTTGAACTATTCGATCCTACAGCTTGGGTTTTCCTTTTCCTTTCTCTTGTGTTGTTTAGATTCATTTTCGTGTCTCCCTTCACCCTTCTCTGGGCGTTCTCTCACACGTACAGAAACCAGGCATCCGTCAGAGGACAAGTCAAAATGAAGGCAGCTCAAGAGGTATTGTCCTCAGGTCTGAAGGGAAGTAGGAAGACAGGTGGCAATTGGCCAGAGTTTGGGGGTTGGGGGCACTGTGTCCCCACTGTTAACCTCAGGAGACAACTTAGGTAGAAGTCAAAAGGTTTCCAGCCAGGAATGTTTTCGAAAAGCAAAGCAAGAGCCTCTCTCATTCCTTCCCGAGTGGACGGTTGCTGTGGTAGAGAGGGAGCCCTGGGCTGAAGTCACAGAAATCCTGGGGTTGCCCAGAGCTGTTTGGATAGAATCTCTGCCCAGAGACCTGTTCTTGGCCATATGCTCTTCTCCCTCATAGGATGCTTGCCTTCTCATGGTCGCTATCACTTTCACGACAGAGCTCAACATCAAAGCACCACATTATCTGCCAAGGATTTTTCCTGGAGGCCCTTGGCACCAGCCACAGGCAAAAGAGAACCACTTGCAACCCAGATGGTTAGAACTAAAAGATGACCTTTAGATGCTGCTCCCTGAGGTCCTGTGATTGCTGTATGGATCTCAGAGGGCCCCTGGGCAAAACTGGTACTGTCTGAGCCACTATTTCATGCAGCCCTGAAATCTCAGAGACAGGACCGTGCATGCTTCTGCCGGGTTGGGTCTCCTGCCTGATCTAATAGTGGATTCAGGTGGTGGGGTATCAGATTGGGTGATGTCTCATACAATAAGCCAGTGACATAGCAGGCAATATCAAAGGGAATACTCATTTTCCATTCATCTTTTTGCTGATCCCAGGCAAGCTATGCTGATTTTGGAAAGCAGATTTCCTAATCATTTAAGAGAAAGCCATTGTAAGCTCCCCTCCAGGCTGCTTATGAGGAAGAATTGTTATAACATAAAAGTACTTATGCATAAGTAGTTTTGATGTGAAATTTGATTTTGTTAGACTGTGATATTGAACTAGAGCAAAATCCTATTTTAAGAGAATTATAAAAAATGTTAATTTAATGAAACAAAAATGACCATTAAATAAAATTTAAAGATGAATGTTTCCTTCTCTCTGATCCTGACACCCAGTGACCAAATCATGGTACTCTTTCCTTTATAGCGACTTCTTTTGCAAAAACATTCTTTCCCATTTTTCTTAAACGGTCCTCAACCACCTTGAATCTCTGGGTCAATACCTTTTTGCTACCTATGAAAAAATTCTAAAATCCTTAAGGCCTTTCCATAATCCCCTCCACGGAACTTCTGGGCTTGCCAATATCATTCCTGGTACTTCTCAAATGCATAGTATCTTGCAAAGTTGGCTTGGATCATTTCTGACACCTGGAACACTTTTTCCTTTTATCTGTTTAAATGCTAGTACTTTTCAAGGTCCCAGTTTCACTTGTATCTTCAGTCACCTACTAGAATATATACTCTACAAAGGTAGGGATTTCTATTTTGTTTACTGCTGATCAAGAATGTCTGCTGAGGGGCGACTGGGTAGATCAGTCAGTTAAGCATCCAACTCTTGGTTTTGGCTCAGGTCATGATCTCAGGTTCATGAGATCAAACCCCACATCAGGCTTCATGCTCAGTGGGGAGTCTGCTTGAGATTCTCTTCCTCCCCATCCGTCCCTCCTCCTTACTTGCATATGTGCTCTCTCTCTTAAATAAATGAATAAAATCTTAAAAAGAAAATAAAAAGAATGCCAAATGAGTGAATGAATGAAACCAGTTGATTAGCAAATCCTACTAGTTTTATTTCTGAAGCTTTTTCCTCTCTACCTCCACATCGGTCCAAGTCACCAACATTTCCTGTCTGGACTGTTAACATAATAACCTGCTATCTTGTCTTCTTCCTTCCATGTCACCCTTCCCTTTACCCCAGTCATTTCTCCATTGGTCAGCCAGTGTGATACTTAAAAAAAAAGTAATCACTTTTCATCAATCTCCTCCTTAAAACCCTCACTAGCTTACTATTGCCCTTAGGATGACATCCAAGGTCCTTGAGATGGTCTACAAGGCCCTAAAGGATTGGTCGCTGTACTCCTGTCTACTTAATCTCCTACCACTGGTACTTGGTGATGAGAAGGTGCTAGCTAGCAAAGGCCTAGAAGAAGGACCCCCGCCCTGCCCCGATAGAAAGAAGAACCAGGGCAAAAACCCTGATGTGGGAATGGGGTTGTTGGTTTGAAGAACATAAAAGAGACCAGTGTGTGCAGAGAACAGTGGATGAGGGAGAGAGGTCTATGATAGAGTCTGGGAGGTAAGCAGGGGCCAAATCATGTGAGGATTAGATAAATTAATAATCCTGCTATAACCAAGATGTCAAGAACTGTTCTTGCTAACACTCTTTTCAGGACTACACATTAGTTTTTCTCAGAAGAATTTTCTTGAGAAGCCTACTTGGGATAGAGGCTGAACTTCAAGGGCCTGTGTATGGGCTGAATTCTTCAAAGAGGCAAGGAGAAGCATCTACCCATAAAATGGGCTTTTTAGTCAGAGAGTGCAGGTGGGGCATGAGATAGTGAGGCAGGGAGGGTGAGGGCGAAATAAGCAGCGGGTGGAGGAAAATTTTACACCCCACGAGGTGACCTCTTCTGTTGGTCTTAGAAAATCTAGTAAGATTAGATTAAGACTTAGTAAAGTCTCCAAAATATGATATCAGAGGCAGGGAAGTTTCTTGTAGGAGTTAGTAGAGTAGCTGAGTCACAGGGCAAGGTAAAACAGGAAGGCCATGGGAGCACAGGAGTGACTAGGTAGAGAAATCATGAGGAAGTACATTGCAGATTCTCCAGAAATCATGGAGCATGCTCCAGACTTCTGAAAAGATTATAGAGTTGGTATTTACACAGGCTTAATCTGGCATTTGAGGATCCACAGCAGCCATGCTAACACTGGGATGATGAAATTATAGCATTAGTTCATGGTGGGGCTGGGTCTGAACTCTGATGTCTGGTTCCAACACAGTCCCACGCTCTCACCTGAGCCAAGAATTGCCAAGCTGTGAAGCCATGGGAGCCAAAGAAATATTTCCCTCTGGTCATTGAATTTCTCAAGAAGACTATATGAAGCAACAGTTGAGGGAAACATAAGACATATGATGGAAATTGTTTATAAGGACAGACCCAGTAGAGAGCGCATGCCTCAACAAGTAACTCCAAGCTCAAGATCTAAACACTTCAAAAACTCTGTGAAGTTTGGACCTTCTAACCAGGCTTGAGACAATACCTTTATCTATGTGCCATGGAAGGACCACGATGAAGGAGTGACTGGAGAGCAGAGGCTCATCTATCTGTGGCAACACAGCTGCAAAATTTGTGTCTCTAAAAACAACCTATTTCTAGTCACAAAGGACTCTAACACATATTTTTTCACTTGATCTTTACAAAACCTTGAGAAGTACATTGTTTCTCTATTTCAGAGAAGTGAGTTGACTTGCTCAAGCCCAGGTACCAAGTAAGTGGCAGAAGGAGGATCTGAATCCAGGCCCTCTGGCTCTAACGCCAAGACTTTTCTACCTCCACCTAGCTGCTGCTTCTATAGCTGAAGAGAGTGAGTTAAATTGCTGTTCCCTACTCTCATCCTGCAGGACTTTTCTGAACTCAAAGATCACTGACAACCATCGGCAGGTCACTATTTCTTGCATGTAGGTCATGTGCATGTGCGCACACACTTTGTGTGTGTGTGTGTGTGTGAGTGTGTGTGCGCGCATCTGTGCATTTATCCCATTGTTTCCCTGTTATTCCTGAGAACTGCCATGGTAGTTTCCTCAGCTAAAAAAAAAAATGTACCTCTCTTCTCAGCCCCAGAAGGAGGTTTAGAAAGTTAATCCTCTTCCTTTTTCATGGTCTGAGAAAGGGCACACACACCGATGTGTGGAGGACGCATGGATGTTGGCACCAGGTGTCTGAGAAGCTAGCACACGCTGGGGATGACTTACATGTTGCTGCAGTCAACAACACGTGAACCTACTCAAGAAGTTCTGTGCATGTTAGACTCGAATCCAACAACCCCCTAAAGCTGTAGATCTCTTCATCAGTGTCCAATCACTAAATAACCAAGTCCCAGAACAATTACCTCTTCATGCCCGAGGCAGTACCGCTGGGAATCATCGACCTTTCAAGGTTGATTGCAAAGATCTTTCCATGCCTTTCAAGGTATCAAGGTTAACTTATTGGAGAGAACTATGTGAATAAAAGGTTGTACATTTCACCACAAGCTAAGACGATTTCCACAGGCTCAAACGTAGTGGAAATATTTCAGAATGCAGCTTCACTGCCTGAGGAGACTATCCTGCTGTGTTTATCTTGCTGATTGTTGTCTTCATCATGTAGAGGGCTCTGAAGACTCCGAGGGTCCCCACTGTCCAATGAATGGCCAAGAACAAAGCTTTCCTGAACGGCCTTGCCTGGTCCTAATGCACATCCCAGCTGCATCTCCCATGACTCCCCCGACATTTAAACCAACCACATTGCTCACTATACCCTGACTTCATCTTCTACTTTTTCCCCAGGATGTCTGGGCTTAGTCTACCTGGAAAGCCCTCCACCAACCTCTGTCTGTAAAATTCTACTTATAGTTCACATCCTACCTCAAATGCTCTTTCGTGAAATCAGTATGAACCCTATTCATATATCCCTTGTTATTCTTATGTAATAATCACCACATTTTGCTTTATTTTATACTAGGCTTTTGTTGTTGTTTTTTGCTGTTCATTTGTCTATCAATTCAACATATACTCAACACTAATTAGGTCTTCATGTTGCTTGGCATTGGGCTCCTTGCTCAGTGGGGAGCCTGATTCTCCCTCTTTCTGCTACTCCCCGTTTGTGCACGTGTTCACTCTCTCACTCTCTCTCCAGCAAATAAATAAAAATAATATTTTTTAAAAAAGAATGGGTGATAAGTACAGAGCAGAGGAAGGGGAGCGCACACAGGAGCAATCTAAACTAGGTTAGTGTGTGCTCTGGCAATGGGAATTGGGTCCAGAAAGTCTCACTTTTGCATGACTTTATCCGACACCAGATGGGGTGCTAACTGAAGTCAGAGAGACTGCGGGCTGGGAAGCCGGTAACGCGTTCCATGGAGTTGATCGTCCTGTGGCTCTCTCCTCATCTGAACCCACTCTTCACTGAAGCCATGCCTTCTGAGGCTCTTCTGGGGCTTCCTGAGATTTGATAACTTAAACGCTTTTTTTCTCTATAGGCACTGATGGGCAGGGATTTTTCGAGAGTTGTTGATGGACAGAATGTAAGGGCAAACACAGGATGTGTTTATTTTAGTGTGGGCTGAAATATTCATGAGTTGAAGAGGAGGCCTTTTTTGAGCACGTAATCTATACACAAATGAAGTTAATCCTTGAAATTCATAAGGCATCATGACCGCCTTTGGAGAAGAGTGTTATGAACACACCTACACCCTTCAATCATTATTTGTGGCTTTCCATAATCGAGACAAATGCAGCCATATTTTGGTCATTTGTTGGAAAATGCTCGAACAGGTCTGTACTGACTAAACCCGCCACTAATGTCCCTCCAAGGAAGGCCAGGGCTCCGAAATGTAACAGGGAAGTGAGAACCTGGAAAAATCTCTAAAAATAAACTTGGTGAAACTCTCATTTTGTATAGTATGGTGAACTTTACCAGCAGGTTAATTTATTGAGACATTAACTTGGGTTTATTTTCATTTTATTTTTTCCCTTGCACTATTCTAAGAAGGTAGTCAGGCATTTGTCTTCACACACCTCTGGAACTCAAGGTTGCAAGAGAAAGGGCACAGTTGCCCAAAGAAAACTCTCCCTCAGGCATTGGGAATTAGTCTCTCCAGATGGCCCTTGTTTGAGGGCACTGGGCTTGGTCAGCCCAAAGAGTGATGGGGAGGAAATGGTCTTCTAAGACTGGAAAGAGTGGGCAGGTAGGTCCCAGTAAGGGAAATGAGCCTGTTCCCCACCAGTGACCTTGGAGGTCATCTTGGAGCAATACCTGGTGGGGTGCCCCTCAGGGTGAAGCCTTAGGCATGGGACTTCCCCATCTTCCCCAAGATGCCAGCACTCAGAAAACAATGATGTGCCCAACTTCTGCAGGTAACATGGGCTTGGACACAGAGCGGTGCAGGGGAACTCCCTGGGTGATGTAGACTGCACAAGGCTTCCAGGGGCTGGGCTCGGGGAAGGACGAAGCCCCTGGAATGATGGAATTGTAATTTCTCAGCCCCTGAAAATGGGCAGTTTGGAGTCCGACTTAATTTGATTTAGAAAATGAGGTGTTGATAAGCCAAATATGGTGGAATAACAGTTTGCCCAATACAACTGTGTATGGGAAAGCTAAGTATTAGCTTGAAATGAATGGTTAAGTGGGAGGAAAAGATTTGTAAGAACTTGTTCCTTTCCTTTCCTTCCCTTCCCTTTTCCTTCCCCTCCCTTCTTTCTTTCCTTTCTTCCTTCTTTCTTCTCTTTCCTCTTTGCTTCCCCTTTTTATAAGTTCCCCCATGCCAGCTTATTTTCTATATGTACTAGCTTCCTGATCCAAACAGCCCCCCGTGGAGCCGAGTGATATGCATGAGGGCCTCTGGGACGGCCATGGGCAGACCAAAAAAATGGAAAAGGGAAAGGAGATGAGAAGAAACAGAAATAAAAAAAAGAAGTATGGGGGAGAGAATGTGACGTTGCCTAAAGCAAAGTGACTCTACTTGTACAAGAAAACAGATAAACTCGCATGGTGTAAGGCTTCGGCAAGGACGATACCCATGCTGGTGCCTCCTTTCCTGCTATATCCACATCTCTTCTACTCTATTTCCCTTTCGGTCATCCCCGATCATCCCACAGCCCCTCTACCTCCCCGCAGCAGGGACTTCATTTCTGGCTTGGTAGAAGCCACTGGGAAGAGCCTATGGGCTAGAACCTCACACAGACCTGCATTTCCAATCTGGCTCTGCCAGCTCATGGCACCGGGTCTCGGGCACTAGATCCTCAAGAGTTAAGAGCCGTGCCACATGCTTAGTAGGGGCCAGTGTCCACTGACCCGAACTCTCGGACCACTTTCTTCTTGTTACTTCACCTTCAGTCCTCTGGGTGGTCAGGACCCTTCATCTTGCAGGGACACTGGTGCCCGTGGAGGGCTGGCTAGACGAGAGGTCGGAGGGCACTGAACAGTACCCGTGATTTCACCTTCGGACCTGGAAGAAGCCCTGATCTGGGACGGCTCTCTGATGCATGGGTTCACGGATGTCATCAGGCAATGGAGTTCTTGGAGGGCTTGCTAAGACCTGGAGGGCTGGGCCCCAACCCCAGTGCTTCTGATTCCCGCAGTCCCGGCTGGGGTTGGAGGAGGGGTTCGGGCAGAAGGTCGCAGGTGCTGCTGGTGCTGCCCATCCAGAAACTGAGGGGCACTGGCCCCGGCTGTTCTCACACTGAGGCCAAACTGGTTTGTTTAAAGCCTGGCTTTTATGATTTCCCTTTTCTCCTTAAAACCCATCAGCAGCTCCCTGTAAGATATACTCTGAGATGTCAGCTCTTAGAGTAAAACGGTGATGTTAGCTCCAGCAGGAGTTCAGCGATGCCCAGGCATACGGGAGACAGGCACGAGCCACGTGCCTTCATCTCTCAAGGAGATAAGAGAAGACGTAATTGTTCTGTCTCCCCCTTCACGGGACACCTTTGTGTGAAATGCCATTCAGACTTGGTAGACACTCTCGCTGTACCTGTGTATGCGTGTAAATCTCTATGCTTTTTCTCACTAACAAATGGCATTGTCTCTCATCTCTCTTCATTTGTTGGCAGGGAGGGGTTTTTTGGTTGGCAGGATGGTCTTATTTCCCTAGCACAACCCTAACCAGCTTATTCTTCTCTGAGAACCACCCTGCAGCCTGGGATGATGCAATGAGGTTCTCTCTTCCCGGAATGTGGACTCAGTAGTGAGAGACACAGTGTGCACAGAGTCCAGGGTGGGGAGGGAAGGGCAGGGGAGAGGGAGACAGGGAGGGACAGGGAGAGGGGAGAGAGACAGTGAGGCAGACATGTGGAAAGAAGCAGAGGAACTGATTCTTGAGTTCTTTTCATCTGAGGTACAGTTCCAGTGAGTTCTAGCTGCCAACCTACGAGCCGCTCCATATCCTGCAAAAATCCCTTTGGTATTTATGCTGATTGCAACCGATATAACCTGCACAGAGTTATTCCCACTGCCCTCATGAGGAAGTCCAGATTCCTGGACATGGTAACAAAGCTCTCCACGATCCGACGCCTGCTTATCCTTCCATCTCTTATCTCAACACATTCGCTTCCTACTCTAGATTTCAATCATATTTGACACTTTTTAACTCGTTCCGGCCTTAGGCGTGCTGTTTTCTATCTGCTTGTAACACTCTTTTCTCCTCATCTTTGCCTGATCTATACCTATTTGGTCTTCACATTATCAGTGTAAGTGTGCCGCTTCCTCCAGGAAGCCCTCCCAGATATACAGCTTCTTCTCCATATTCTTGGAGTGACTTTAGCTGCCTGGTGATTGTCTTTCTTTCTCCCTAGATTTTGAGTTTTGTGAGGGCAAAGGTCTCAGTCACTGTTGTATTTGGGTGTCTAGCATAGTATCTGGTACTTGGTGGACACCCAGTACTGGTAAAAGGAATGAATGGTGTGCCTCCTTGCCGTAAGTCACCTACCCCAGTGGCAGACTGACAACACTGAAAAGAAAAAATGAAAATTGCTTTGGCCTCAAGCTATAGACTGTCAGTTGGAAATATTCCTGAGGTAAAGAATCAGATACTGCCATGGTTTGGGAATATCCTATTACCTTCATTGTATCTAGCCCCCCCTCCCCCGCCCCGCCATTTAATGATTGTGCCAGGGTTTCTAATTAGAGAAAAGGCCTCATGCATTTATTGATTCAAATGTGCTGCATCACCAGGGAGATTTTGAGTGTAAGGTTAGAATTTAGCATATCAGAAACTCAATCCATTTGAGATCTCTCAAAGAGGTTTGCCCTTGGGTCATTTAGCACAGCCTTTCATAGTCACTGAAAACCGTTGTCATGGTAATCATGGAACCTTTCATGCTTTTTGTATATGAGCTAATGAAGATACTGGAAACAGCCCAAAGGAATTCATACTTGGGTGTGCATTTGTCTCCATATTAACCTAGTCATTGTTTTGAACACACATCTGGCCCTGGGCTGATTCTCTTGGCTCTTGGTAATGACAGGAATAAATAAGCAACTGATTCCTTTTTAGTATTTTAGGCTTGGAGGCTGTGGCTGGCTGCCCTTTTGGTCTCACTTCAACAGGAAATCCCACATGGAGGGTTTAAAGGAGCAGAAGGAAAAAAGAATGGTGTGTGAAGCAAATATCTTTCTTATATTTCGGATTATTAATGTCGCTGATTTCAAGCATCTAAATTTAATGCCTATAAAGAAGTTTCAGTTGTAGAGAGCACAGAACATTAACTATATCTATGGCATTTCTTTTAGGGCCCTTTATAAATATGCTTTAACTTAAGCCTCAATCAAATCTATAAATTTAGGACCAGGTATCTCGGTGTGCTTATAGCATTTGAACGTGAGCCTTTCCATCTATGTCTTGTCCTACTAGTGATTTTCCAATATCTATTCTTCCTCCTTTCCTGTAATATACCCCCCTACTTTTTTAGCTTAGGCATGTGGATGCTTGAAATCAAGACATTTCCCATTCTCCCTTAATACTGGCTAGTGATATTTAAGTAGAAGTGGTGTATTTGATTTCCTGGACTTATCTTTAAAGGGATGGGTATTTACCCTTCTTCATCCCTTCCTGCCAACTGGAATATGGACATGATGGTTGGAGCTGGGGCACCCATTTTGGACAGTGAGTTGAGAGGCATGTTGCGGAGAGCAGAATTGTAAGGTAGAAGGAGTCTGGATCCCTGAAGATTGTGAAGATTCCCTAAAAGCCCAGACTGACTATGTTCAGAGGAGAGAGAAAGAAAACTTCAGTCTTACTCAAGCAGTTGTTATTCTAGATTCCCTGTCATCTAATCTTAACTGATATACTATCCAAAAATGAAATTTATTTTTCCTCTCTTCACTGATTAGGTGTGAAACCTTCTGGGCTTTGCTGTGAGATTTACCTTCTGATCCCAGAGCATGCCGGAAGGAGGGCAGATTTGTATTAGCTAGACAGAATTTTCTGGTATGGGGAATTGACATTTCAATGGCAAGAAAATACCTACTCAGGCTTAGCCATAGAGACATGGTGTCGCCTGGTCTTTGTATGTGCATTTTGAAATGCTCCAATATAATGGAACCACAGATCTTTCACCTAAAATCAGCACTCCTCTCTCAAATGCTTTTTGGGATGAAGTAGGTGATAAATAATAATCATTACCTATCAGTCTGAATGCAAAACAACTGAAGTAAAGTCAAAAAGCCCCCAAACCTTCCAAATTATCTGAAACAAGTATAAAACCCCTCTACATAAGAGACACAAACCTTATGCTAATGAGGAATTGCAATTTTACTTACTGAACTTGGGCCTTTTGATCTTCTTGGTCATGTCTTTATTTGAGTGTATTCCAGTTGCCAGCAAAACTACATGGAGAAAACGAAAGAAAATCTAATCAATATCATTTTACCCAAACACTCTCTCTCTCTTTTGACCCTTATCATCGCTTCCATCACATGTTAAAATAGTCTCATCAGTGGAACTAATGTTCCCTTAAATGAAGGTTGGGGAAATAAGATGGATGTTTGTGTACTTTTCCTGGCCGCTGCTGAGGGAGCCTTCCAAAAACACCTCCCGGGCATCTGTCCTCTGTTTTGCTGCTGTGCATTTCACCACCCTGAGTCTGCCCTCTCCAGTCGCCAAAAGAGGAAATGGGGGGCCTGAGAAGTCCACTCATTTGCTCAGTGCCATAAATAAATGATAGAGGTAGGGTGAGCACCAGGGCCTTCTTGAGCTCTCTCCTCTGCGCCACACGGAGTTTCCAAATGGCTAATGTCAAACTGGCCAGAGCACTGCGCATGCGTGCGTGTATATGCACGCGCATACAGGCGCATGCGTGCGTGCATGTGAGGGAGATAAGGAAGGTAGAAGGGATGGGATATGTAGAAAGCCACAGGGGAGGGCTGTCTAGGAAAGGAAGACAAGAAGAGAGCAGGCTGGGGAGAAGAGGGGGACTGGTTACAGGGGGTGAGGGGTGACCAGAGTGTCCCCTGGTGGTCCGCTGTACCAGCACCTGCTTCCGGGCCCTGTCAAGGCCAACTGCAATTAGTTGACCTTCCTCCTCAGAAACAGGAGCAGAACAGCTTTTGGATGCTGCTCTCTTGAGGAAGTACAACAGCAGAGGAAGAAGGGAGAGCTCTTTATCCTTTTTAGTTCAAAGTCGCATTACCAGCTTGAGCCTTGTGTTTTTAAAATATAGCACTGACCATTTTTTTTCTTATTACCAGAATAGGACTTGTTCCTCACAGAAGAATGTAAAAAACACTAGGAACATTATAGAAAACATAGATGAACACAAAAGATACGATATTTTCATTTTTTCTATATGTATACATATTCAGGTAGGTGCTTTTTTTAAACAAGCATCTTATCAAGCTCACACTGTTTGCGATGTTTTGTAACTTATTTCTACTTAAGGATATATACAGACATTTTTTCTTGTCATTAAATGCTCCTCTCACAGTAATTTTGAGGGCCTGAAAGGTATTGTACTATATGGATGTACCATAATTTAGTCATCTTCTGACTTAATATGGAATATTAATATTAATTAACTATATTAATATTAATAATATAAATAACTTCCTCTTTGCCCTGATCCTTTGTTATTTCCTTTAAATAAATTTCCAAATAGGATTTCTTGTCTGAAATATAGGCCCACTTAGAATTTTGGTACGTATTGTGAACATTTCTCATAGCATTTTTTTATTAGTAATGTCTGAAAATGCTCACGTCTCTGTACTGATGCTAGTTCTACCTGTAGATGGAAAAACAATGTTTTCCTTTCAAAAAGCTAACCAATTCTCCATTCTTCTTCCTTCCTCTCCAGGCATCTTCTGCCTTATCACTGCGTAACATGCTTCTATTTAAGCCACTTTTTTTTTTTTTTTTTTGAGAAACTCACTTTCTGGGTAGGTTTGGGACTCCAGAGGTATATATAAGGTGATAGAGTAATCAAAATAGACATTCTCCTTCGTGGTGTGTGTGTGTGTGTGTGTGTGTGTGTGTGTGACAACACAAATGTTTAATTTAGATATAAATGGACCTGGAAATTCTTGATTAGCAACTACCTTTGAAGGAAAATGTCACCAGGGTTTGCTAAGAAAATTGTTATTTAGGGGCGCCTGGGTGGCTCAGTGGGTTGAAGCCTCTGCCTTCAGCTTGGGTTGTGGTCCCGGGGTCCTGGGATAGAGCCCCGCGTCAGGCTCTCTGCTCAGCGGGGAGCCTGCTTCTTCCTCTCTCTGCCTGCCTCTCTGCCTACTTGTGATCTCTGACAAATAAATAAATAAAATCTTAAAAAAAAAAGAAAATTGTTATTTATCTTGTGATTATCTAGCTATTCTGCACCCATGACGCAGCTCCTGAATTATCATTTTTGAGCAGTTTTGAGCAGTAGCATGAGCTGAGGCCGCACAGCTGACGTAGTATGTCCTGAGAGAACAGACACATGAAAGAGAACTGAGTAGGAACCACAGGTCTAGCCAAGTGGAATGAAGGCAGACATTTTCGAGGTGTTATTTACTTCTGGGGTTTTGGTGGATGTGAGTGTCCTGGAGGTCTAATTTTTATAGGAGTCTCTGTGTCATTTAACTCTGTGTGAAGACACGTCTTCATTTTATACACAAAAATAACGAATCCTAGAATATTTTAAAGGACAAATACTAAATAAATATGGAAAATAAAATTAAGCAAGTTCATTAGAAGGAATAATTGAAATAGTCATATATCTGGGTATCAATTCTTCGGAAAAACCAAATACTGTCTTTCTGGGTCTCTGGGCCTCTGTGCCTGTGGCAAGTGGTTTCTGAGTCTCCATATCATTAGGACTATAAATATTTCAGTAAGACCACCCCATCACTTGCATTTGCTCACCCATGACCCTCGGGGCTGAAAACATGCATAGCTGGGTTCAGTTTTACCACAGTGGTTAATAAAGTCATTATTTTCAGTGGTACACATTGGCCCACTCCTCAGCTTGGAATCTTGTTAATTAAAACTCCCCAGAAACCACTCCTCAAGGGGAGGGCTGGTCAATAAGGCTGAAAATGTGCTTGTGCCCCGGAGTCTTCATTCCTCATCAGTAAGGCTTCTCTTGCTATGCTGAAGTGGTGAATTGAGTATTGAATTTGGGAAACGGAAAAATTAGTCTTATGTCCCTTTTCTTAGGAAGCCAGGCAGAGCACAGGGATGGATGGCTGATTCTCACTTCAAAGTACAAAGTGGACCACAGGTCTGAAATCCAGTCCCTTCTGGCAACTGAGGCCATTAGTGTCTAGAAGGCTTGAGGAAATTAAATCTAGAGTCCAAAGTTCTAAGGTAATCGTGGTTTACGCAATTTGCAGCAATACTTCTCAACTGTTCAAAACTCAGTGTTCTAGTTTTGAACAACATTGACTAAAGATCCCATCCTTTGACATCAGTGCTTGAAATTTCAAAATAAGTTGAATGTTGAAATTACTTTTTCAGGTGAAAGATCTCCTTCCACTTCTTACTCTCTTCTTCTCTAGAGTAGCCATCAGTATAGTTAAGATGGCGGAGGCGTAATTGTTTTAGAATTAAATAAATTATCATCCAGATAGCTTATAGATAAAGAAATGCAAATGAATGAGCTTAAAACAACATTCAGTCTCATTAATGATAAAAATTGCAAGCCAAAGCCAAACCAAGGGGTAGTTTCCCATATTATGTCAGTAAATACTGAAAACAAGATGATAATTAATCTTGGCATGGATTTGAGATAAGGGCATTTAGGTACACTGCTGGTGAAGTTTAAGAAGGTGGAATCATTCTGGAAAGCCATTTGATAATATATTTCAATAACCCTAAAAAGAGTTATATTCTTTGTCCTAGGAAATATACCTCTAGGAATATATCCCAAATTATAATTAGAGATATAGACAAAAACTTATGTAAAAAATGTTCACTAAACATTATTTATAATGATAATCTGGAAATAATGGAATGCTGGAAATGTCCCAATAGTAGGGGTACCCTGAGCGTTTACTACAAATGATGTGTTAAAGAATATTAAACAAACTGGCAAGTGCTCAGCTCTAACCTGAAGAATGATTCTGACAAAATTACAATATATCCAGAGAGAAATAAGTGGAACAAACATACCAAAATGTTTGTAATGATGGCATTGTCGTTTCTATTTTTATTTTGTATATTTTTGCCATTTTATAGTATTTTCCATATGTAAATCCCATATTTTATAAAGAAAATGTTTCTTTTACAATTCAAAAAAGACAAGATAAATTGTTTTTTAATTGGGTCATATTGAAATCCCATAGATTTATGAAAATGAAAAGGGCATACCAAAATCATCAGTATGGTTAATCGGCACTCATATCCCAGTCTCTTCTGGCCAGTCATGAATTATCATCAGAATTCACTTACTTTCAAGAAAGACATGAAGTGCCAGGACATCTAATCAATGATCAAATCAAGAAGCACTTACTGAAAACTTATTATGTGTCTATAACTTTTATAGAAATGCCTCCGTGTACCCCATAAACTCCAGGGCCCCTCAGGATACAAACTCTAGTGGTATTGACAAGGACTCTCTCTTTGACTAAACTCTAATGGGGCTCCTCCAAGCTCTCTTTCCAAATGGCCTTTGACACTGGGCTTCAGTGTTCCTCCTTGTTGGTCCTGTATCACCCAGTTTTAGCAAGAATCCTGTTTAGAGAGAATCCCCCACCCTTGATAGATATCTGTTCACCCTGGTCTGCCTTTAGCAAGAACCGTGTCAGATAGGTTTAGCAAGAATCCCCCACCCTTGATGTCTTCTCTCAGTAATTTCCATCCCCTGACCCCCCGCAACCTGCTGCTCAGATATAAATCTCCATGTCCCTTGTTATATTTGGAATTGAGCCCATTTCTATAGTGAGATCTCCTCGATTGCGGTAGTTCCTGATTAAAATCTATTTTTACCACTTTAAACACTCTCCAGCTCTGCTTCTCTTTAAGTGTCCACAGTGCTTTCCTGAAAACCGACTTACAAAGCAGATCATTTAAAGGCAGTTCAAATTTCCCCCATGCTTTTTAAAAATTTTTTAATTTTTTAAAAAGATTTTATTTATTTATTTGACAGAGAGAGATCACAAGTAGGCCGAGAGGCAGGCAGAGAGAGATGGGGAAGCAGGTTCCCCGCTGAGCAGAGAGCCCGGTGCGGGGCTCTATCCCAGGACCCTGAGATCATGACCTGAACCAAAGGCAGAGGCTTAACCCACTGAGCCACCCAGGCACCCCTCCCACATGCTTTAATTTCATATTATGTACTCAATGAAACATCTAATGTCATATAAATCAGAGCTTCATAGCAAAGACAGGATGACTTATTCTCTACAATCATGTAAATCATAAAATTATGCTTCAAATCACAGAATATTAAAGCTGGGAAGAGCTTTGTAGGTTATCCTTTTCTTTTATTAAAAAAAAAGACACAAAGGTCAAGGTTAACACCTTGGCTAAAGCTGCAGGTCTTTGGGGCAAAAGCTGGAACCAGATTGCAAGTTTGCTGACTACTGCCTTAGCCCATTTATTCCACTCACTCCCCATAAGCACAGTTGTTGATTACACATGATGCTCCAAAGACAGTGGCATAAAACTCTGCTGTATCATAAATTCGAGGATGTCTTAAACATGCTAGCTCTGATATATATTGGATACTTAATTGACATTAATTAAGGGGGGGATCATTGGACAGTACTGTGTGATATTTGATTTGTAGTATATATACACCCACACGTTGGAATTAGGTGCACAGTTGGACTCTGATTCCTTACAAATCTAGCATCCCTAAGAATAATTTATTTTACAGTATTTCTTGAGTGCCTATGAGATGTGCTCAGCATTGAAAATGCAGGACACAGCTCCTGCCAACTGCCCTCAGTGAGTTCACAGCTCTGGGGGAGCCTGCCGAGCGGAAAGGTGAACACAACACAGCTATGAAGAGAATCAATACAGGGCACCACAGAAGCCCTTAGGAAGATGGCCTGGTCAAATGGGGGGGTTGGTAGTGGTGGAAGGAAGCTTCCCCAGGACGAGTAGGGCTTGTGGGGGGTGTGGGAGTGAGAGGAAGAGCATTCCGGGCAAGGACCCAGCATGGTCAAAGGCCTGAAGGGGGAAAATGATGTGAGCCCTGAGGGACGGAGAAGGTCAGTACTTTTCAGATCCTCGGAAGCCGGAGTGGGCTCTGTGGGGAGCAAGGAGAGCAGAAGACAGCAAGGGGGGGCCATATCAGGAAGGTCTGCAAGCAAGGTACTTTTAGAGTTATAGGTCCCATCCCAAAGACAAAGGGGAACCACGGAGGAGTTTAAGTCAAGAGTGGTGATCAGATGTGTTCTTTAGAGAGATTAATTGGGGGGTGTGGTTGAGAAGGAGTTAGAGGGGTCAGGATTTGGGGCAGGGAGGCTGTCCCAGTACTGAGGAGAGTGACAGGGAAATGGCCCTGGGATAAAGACAAACAGATGAGTAAGAGAGATGCTGGGGAGACAGACACATGAGGACAGAGAGGGAATTGTGTTGACAGGAATCTCCTTTGCCGGCTTTGATTTCTTACCTTCTGAATGAGCAGCCCTGAGGGGAGAGAGTTTTGCAGAAAGACAGGTTGTGAGAGGCTGGGGACAAGGAAGGACAGTCAAGTGTCCCTTCTTGGTTCTGTCATATGGGGGGCAAGCAGAGTATGAAATGGCCTCGGGGTTTGCTGGCTTTGTGTGTTTTACAGCAGCTAAAGCCTTCCTATTCCTGACTCCCCACCTGCCCTACATAAGAAACACTAACTAGTGGGGCAGTGTGGGAGCGGACAGCCTCTCAAAGGGCAAACTGGAAATGAAGGGGCTTGAGCTTAGCAGGTTGGCGGGCAGTCTGGACTGGAACCCACAGGGTCTCTCCGACTCCCGGTCTAGTCTCCTTCCACACCGTGAGAGCCCTCTTGCCTTCCCTGTGTCACCTCTTCTCTTCTGTTCCCCAACTCTGCTGCATAGACCTCCTCTACACAGACCTGGAACATTCTGATTATATTCTGGGTTGAATTTTGTCCCTTCTAAATTCATAGGTTGAAGTCCCAGCCCTCAAAACCGAATGTGACCTCATTTTGAAATAGATGTAATTGTTTAAGTTCTGATGAGGTTGTGCTAGAGTAGGCTGGGCTCCTAATCCACTATGACTAGTGTTATAAGAAAAGGAAATTTGGACACACACAGATACTCAACCGACTGAGGAAGAACGCCACGTGAAGATGGTGGCAGAGATGCCAAGACATGCCAAAGATGGCCGGCAAACCTCCCGAAGGAGGGGGCATGGAGCACAGTCTCCATCACTGCCGTCTGAAGAAACCAATCCTGCTGACACTTTGGTTTTGGACTTCTAGCTTTCAGGACTGTCAGAGAATAAAACTGCACTGTTTCAAGCCACTCAGCCTGTGGTATTTTGTCATGGCACCCGGGGAAATGAATACAATGCCCAAAAAGTCTTCGCACCCTTCCCTGGTGAGATTAAGGCAGTGATTCCCATAGGGTTGCTCTGTCCAACGGTGGCCAGGGCACAGCAGGGGTCAAGATTAACAGATAATCACCCTTGGGCTTAATGCTAACCTCATCAATCCTTTTCTCTCCTGCAGCTGAATGGCTCCTCCTCCAGAGCCTACCCGAAATTGTGTTCTCTGCTGATAGCGGGTGTGGGTTCCATCTCTGAGAGCATGAGTCACCAGTGGTACAAATAGGACATGTCAGTGATGAGATTTTTTTTTTTTTTTAAATAAGCAATAAGATTTCTGAATTCAGAATCTGTAAATATACTCCATCTGAAACATTTGCTAGTTGAAGAAGGCAAGACATGTGTGTGTGTGTATGTGTGTAACATGTACACACATGATACATAATTTTGCTTTATACAAAAATATATACACACGTACATCCTGAATTTGATCTACACTTAACATTCTCACTTAAACGTCTCTCTAAAATGTTTATCATAAAAAGATACACTGTACTGTTTATATGCTCTGTCTTGGTTTAAGCCTCTTCTTGGCAAGATTCTTTGGACCTTAGGAAAATGTTAAAAGTGTATCCAGATACACACATAAAAGTACTTACCAAGGAACATTTCAATAACAGATGCCTTCATAGTGAGGACAACAATCCCCATAAATATGAAAATGGCACCCTGGAGAGGAAGAAACAATAACACCGTCATATTTCAGCCAAGAGTTCTGAACTGGACACATGTAGTGTGGGGAGGGGCCCCTTCGTTTTGCTTCTTTCATTGCTCCCCGGGGTCTCCAGATTCCAAAGCTGCAGCTTTCTCTAAGTAGCCCCCAGAGATGGCAGTGGCCCGACTCACTGGTACCCAGAGAGCCTGCATCCTCAGGTAGAAATCTCGTTCTAGCTACCAGCCCCCGTTCTTCAGAGAAGTGAAGAAGAATTGACTCCATAATTTTGGGAATAGGTTCAAGCTGTCTTCAGATTAGGACAAAAGCTACTTTTAGGTATTGAGAGACTCTTTTTATTTTTATTTATTTATTTATTTATTTATTTTAGATTTTATTTATTTATTTGACAGAGAGAGATCACAAGTAAGCAGAGAGGCAGGCAGAGAGAGAGGGAGGGGGAAGCAGGCTCCCTGATGAGCAGAGAGCCCGATGTGGGGATCGATCTCAGGACCCTGGGATCATGACCTGAGCCGAAGGCAGAGGCTTTAACCCACTGAGCCACCCAGGCGCCCCGAGAGACTCTTTTTAGATTACAGATAAAAGATGCATTCATCATTCATGCAATAGTGTTTATTAAACTCCCATTATATGCCAGGTATTGTTAGGGAGGGGGTGATAAAAACTGAATGAAGAACTAGTTCTTGCTCTTAAAAGATTTACAGTTTACTACAAGTGGGAAAACATATATAGACACAAATAACCTTAACATTAGGAAGTGTGCAGGCTCCATAAGGGAGTATAAGGAGAGTTTATAGACCAGTGGTTCTCAAACTTCGATGCATATTAGGATCATCTGGGAGTTCTAAAAGACCCTGGTGCACGGGCTGTACCCCAGACCAGTTGAATCAGAATCTCTTAAGGTGGGATCTAAGCGTTAAGTTTTTAAAAGCTCCCTGGGTAATTCCAGTGTGTTGACAAGTGTGAGATCTAGTGATTTAGAGCAAGAGTTCCTAAATCTTACATGCATAGGAATCCCCTGGGGATCTTGTTAAAATGCAGATTCTAACCCAGTAGGCCTGGGAAAGTACCAGAGATTCCCCCCAAAGCCAGGGAATTTTACAGGAAGGAGAGATTATATCAGCCATGGGAAAAAGAGAAAGTCTCTTAGAGGGGATAGCAACTGGGTCAATTTTGAAAGGCAAACAGTTTGGACATGCAGAAATAGACATGACCCCAAGTGGGAGGAACAGCATTGACAGGGGCTCAGAGTTTGGGAAGCAGAGTGGATATGAAGATGCTGTTGATCTATGTGGGGTTTCCTTCTTCTCTTGGGGCTGGAAGGAAACCCTAAAAGGTTTGTTCATCCTACCATTACTCACTACCTAGAGCATATACTTTGTACTCTCTTTGGTCTCAAGTCTTCACAATAAGACAGTGTGGTAGATTTTATGATCCCTTCAGGAAATGAAGGCTTAGAAAAGTTACATGTCACTCCCCTGGTGACCGGACAGTCAGCAGGATGAGATTGGAGGTGGGAGTGGTGGGAAAGACCTGCTCTGGGCACGGACAATAAGGAAGAGCCTTGTCTGTAGAGAATTGAAAGCTTAAGGTTGGTCTGCTTTTTATTACCTTTATAAGCTAGCAGTTCTAAGCAATGTCAATGATAAAGCACCCCTACCTTCTGGGGTAGATGGCTCCCGTTACATCCTCTCTGTCCAATGCCACCACTGTGGGGCTGAAATCTGGTATTCATACCCTACATGTCTCTATGCCCCGTAGTGTCCTGCTGAATCTGTTCTCTGGGGGAAAAAAATCCCCAACTTGTAATGTTTGTTGATTTCTGTGTGTAAATCTTCCATGGTTGATTTTGAAGCTGCCAAAGTAGAGAATTTGAAACACAATCTGGTACTAGCTAGGTGCAGGGCAGGCTTATAGCCAGTATTTAGTTTCAGGACTATGCAGATTTTATTAACAAAAAGCAATTATCAAATTATGGTCGAAGTAGTAATACAAGTACCTAATGCAATTAACTTAAATAAAACTGTTTAGTATATGAAAGATTTTATCACAAACAATTAAATTAGGCAGCAAGAGCAACCTCAAACAGAACTGATAATTTTGTTAATTTCCAGCAACAATTGCAATATGTTAAATTTCCTAATAAAGGTATCGGACTACTGGTTACATAATAGGCAGATAACGGTTTTGGTTTCAAAAATAGAAATAAAACCATGGGTACAATCTATTTGCAATTTGATGCTTAAGTAGCTGGGTTATGTTTTAGAAATAGGATGATAACAAGTAACAATTTGTTTGTCTTTTACTATTTTGAGATGCTCCAGAACAACTTACATGTTTTCAGGCCTAAACATTTACCTTTCTTCTAGGATAAATGCAGTACAGGAAATTGCCCCACTGTCCCCCCCTAAGCCAGCCCCACCAATCGCCTGTTACTGTTCAGCTTTGCAGATTTCAAGTCACCTTGACTTCTCCTTCTCTTTCTCCACATCTTCTCTCAGCCAAGCCTGTTGGCTCAACACTCATACTCTATCCAGAATCTGGCCCAATCTTCTCATCTTCCCATTGCCGTCTGCTCAGGCTATGCTTCCTGTCTCATGGATTACTGTAATCAGCCTCCTAACAAACGTCTCCTTCTCCTTCTGACTCCATGATGCACATAGCAGCCAGCATGACCTGGTTCAAAGTATATCAGTTCACAGCATTCCTTAGATCAAAACTCTAAAGTGGCTTCCCACCATACTCAGAATCAAAGCCAAAGTCTTGACAAGTGGCTTATGACCCTATGTGGCTCCTGACCTCATTTCTCCTTCATCTATTAAGATCTGGGCATACTGGTCTCCTGGCTGTTTCTTAGAACACACATCTCATGGTCTCTGCACTTACTGTTTCCTCTACCTGGATGCTCTTCCCCCAGATGAGAACATGATTAACTTCCTCATTTCTTCCAAGTCTTCGCTTCAATGTTACCATCTCTTGAGATGTCCCCTTACCACTCAGCTTAAATTTGTAATCCGTCTTCCGCCCACAACCAACTGCTACACCCTATTTTTTCTACTATTTTTTTATGTTACTATCATCATTGACATACTTTATGGTTTATGTATTTTGTTTGTCTATTGTTTGTTTTCTCCTCTAGAATGAGGGCTCCGTGAGGGCAGGGATTTGTACTTGATTTTTTATGTGGTCAAAAAATACACATTGAATCAATGAGTGAGTAGCTAAGGCTCTCTCCTTTCCCTAGGAAATAAAAAGGGGAAAGAAAACAAAGACAATCTTATGAATACACTAAAAACTAGTGCATTGTACACTTTCAATTTCTGGCATGTGATTTATCTTTCAATAAACATTATTGATAGTCTGGGACGCCTGGGTGGCTCAGTTGGTTAAACAGCTGCCTTCGGCTCAGGTCATGATCCCAGCGTCCTGGGATCGAGTCCCTCATCGAGCTCCTTGCTCTGCAGGGAGCCTGCTTCTCCCTCTGCCTCTGCCTGCCACTCTGTCTGCCTGTGCTTGCTCACTCTCTCCCTCTCTCTGACAAATAAATAAACAAAATCTTAAAAAAACACATTATCGATAGTCAACAAGCAGAGGGAAGATGGATTGCAGAGAGAAATGCTTGCAGATCTGTCTTACAACTTTAGGAGACATGAAGTATCTGATCTTTCCATGCTGGGATGGGTGGATAAAAACAAACAGGATTCCAGGAAACACTCTAACCCTGGAGGAATTATCACCCAAATGCTGACTCGCTCCTGATGGAACAGGACCAGAATTGCTCCATCTCTTGGAATCAGAATGTTTTCAGACCTCTTTCTCACCACTTCAGTTTCTGTCCTAGCTTGGTCTAGTTACTCATGCCTTGAAACAGAGAGGTACCTTTTAAAATGTGTGTAAAAAAAATTCAAACCCTCTCTTAACCATTACAGAGGTTGGGGATAAGGATGGCCACCACCCCTGTTCAGCAGTTGCTGCAGACTGTCCTGTGACACAAAGCTGTGGCAAGCGCGGGAATGCTGGAGCCCTACATTCCCACGTGTTCACTGGGGTTCGAACAGAAACAAAATAATCAGAGTTTCCAAAAACTTGTGTTACTTATTGGTGAGTTTACGACTTGTGCCATGAGCTGTAAATATAGAGTCCCGAATATGAAGTTCTGTTGAGGCAAATGAGACTTGATTGTGAGATAAAAAGACACACCGATGCAAGTAGAGTAGCCAGCCAATTTGATTCAGTCCTCTTTTGCCCGGAGTTAGAAAAGAGCAAGCTGGTAATAAATAATAACATCACCTTATATTTATATGATTCTTCAGGTTTTTTTTTTCTCCCATTATTTTATTGGGATAAAATAGATAAATGTAAAATGTACTATCTAAACCATTTTTTAAGAGTACAGTTCAACAGGATTAAATACACTCCTAATGTGCCATCATCGGCGCCATCCATTTCTAGAACTCTTTTTGTCTCGTAAAACTGAAATTCCACACACATTAAATAAAAACTCCCCATCTCCCCTATCTCCCAAGCTCCTAGCAACCACCAGGCTGCATTCTGCCTCTAGGATTTTGACTCCTCTAAGAACTTCATTTGAGTGGAATCAAACAGTATTTGTTTTTTTGTGACTGGTCCAGGTCAAATAGAATAATGTTTTCAGGGCTCATCCATGTTGTTGCATATGTCAGAGTTTCTTTCTTTTTAAGGCTGAATAATATTGCATTGCATATATAAACCATAGTTTACTTATCTGTTCATCTGCTGATGAACTCTTGGTTTGCGTCTACATTTTAGTTATTGTGAAAAATGCCGCTATAAACATGGATGTACAAATCTCTCTGAGACCCTGCTTTCTTTCTTATTTTATTTAAAGATTCATTTACTTATTTGACAGAGAGATGGAGTGAGAGAGGGAACACAAGCAGAGGGACCAGCAGAGGGAGAGGGAGAACCAGGCTTCCTGCCAAGCAGGGAGCCCATTGCGGGGCTCGATCCCAGCACCCTGGGATCATGACCTGAGCCAAAGGCAGACGCTTAATGACTGAGACACCCAGGTGCCCCGAGACCCTGCTTTCAATTCTTTTGTGATTATTATACCTCAGAGGGAAATTACTGGATCGTATGGTAGTTTTTTTTTTTTGAGGAAAACAGCGAACTGTTTTCAGAACGGCTATGCCATTTTGCATTCCCACTAACAATGCTCAAGGCTTCCAGCATCAGCAGAGTCTCACCAACACCTCCTATTTTCTGTCTCTTTTGGTAGTTGTCATTCTAACAGGTGTGGAGTGGCATCTCATCGCAGTTTTGATTTGCATTTCCCCCATAATTAGTGATGTTGAACATCTTTTTGAGTGCTTATTGGCTACTTGTCAATCTTTGGAAAAGGTCTATTCCAGTCCCTTGCCTAGTTTCAAATTACGTTGTTTTCTTGTTGAATTTAAGGGTTACCTATACTTTTTGGATATTAATCTCTTACCACATATGATTTGCAAATATTTTCTCCCATTTTTTTGTACTTTGTTTACAGTGTCTTGGATGCACAAAATTTTTAAATTTTCCTGAAGACTCATTTGTCTATTTTTCTTTTGTTGTCTATGCCCCTTGGGTGTCATATCTAAGAAATCACTGTCCACCCCAACATCATGCAGATTTTGTCCTCTGTTTTCTTCTAAGAGTTTTTTAGTTTTGGGTCTTACATTTAGATCTTTGATCCATTTGAGTTAGTACTTGTTTATGGTGTTAGGTAAGTGTCCAACTTTGTTCTTTTGCATATGGATATCCTCTTCTCCCAGCACCATTTGTTGAAGAGAATATCTTTTCCCTATTGAATGGTCTTGGCACTCTTGTCAAAAATCATTTGACCATAACATAATGGTTAATTTCTGGCTCTCCATTCTATTCCACTGGTATATACATCTACCTCTATGCCAGGCTCACACTATTTCGATTACTATAGCTTTGTAGTAAGTTTTCTAACAGGAATTGTGCCTCTTCCAGCTTGCCTCTTCTTTTTCAAGACTGTTTTGGCCAATTGGTGTCCCTTGATGTTCCATATAAATTTTTGGATGGGTTTTTCAATTTCCGCAGAAAACATCATTGGGATTTTGATAGGTACTGTGTTGAATCTGTAGGTTGCTTTTGGTAGTATTAAGATCTTAACAATATGAAGTCTTCCAATTTATGAATATGAAATACATTTCTATTTATTTATGCCTTCTTTACTTTCTTTCAGCAATGTTCTGTAGTTTTCATGGTACAAGTCTTTAATCTCCTTGGTTAAATTAATTCCCAAGTATTTTATTCTTTTTGATGCTATTGTAAATGGAATTGTTGTCTTCATTTCCTTTTTAGATTGTTTGTTGTTCACGTATAGAGATGCAACTGAGTTTTTGGTGTTGATTTTGTATCCTACTACTTGACTGAATTCATTTATTTATTCTAACAACTTTTTTTTTTCCATTCTAACAGTTTTGTTGTGGAATCTTTAGGATTTTCTACATATAAGGTCATATCATCTGCAAACAGAGATAATTTTACTTCCTCCTTCTATTTTGGAGGTCTTTTATTTATCTCTCTTGCCTTATTCCTCTGGCTAGAACTTCCAGTGCTCTATTGAATAGCAGTGGAGAGAACAGGTGGGCATCCTTGCCTTGCTTCTGATCTTAAAGGAGAAGCTTTCAGTCTTTCATTTTTGAGCCTGAGGTTTGCTGTGAGATTTCATATATGGTTTTTATTATGTTCAAGTGGTTTCCTTCTATTCCTAGTTTGTTGAGTGTTTTTATCATGGAAGGATGTTACATTTTGCCAAATGCTTTTTCTGTATCAGGTGAGATGATCATGTGTTTGTTTTTTCCCCTTTATTTTATTAGCACAGTGTATTACATTCATCAATTTTTGTGTATGCTCAAACATTGTGGCACTCCAGGAATAAATCTCATTTGGTCATGTTGTATAATTATTTTAATATGCTGCTGAATTCAATTTGCTAGTGTTTTGCAGAAGATTTTTACATCAATATTTATAAGAGATATTGTATTGATAGGGGACACTATAGTTTTCTTGTAGTGCCTTTGTCTGATTTGGTATCTGGGTAATGCTGCCCTCATAGGATGACTTAAGGAGTAGTCCCTTATCTGCATTTGGGGGAAATGTTTGAGAAGGTTTGGTGTTAGTTATTCTTTGAGTGTTCGGTAGAATTCACCAGAGAAACCACCAGACCCAGGGCTTTTTATTGTCAGGAGATTTTTGATTACTGATTCAATCTCCTTACTAGTTACGGGTCTATTCAGAGTTTGCATTTCTTCACAGTCTTGGTAGGCTTTGTGTTTCTAGAATTTGTCCACTTCAGCTAGATTATCCAATTTGTTGGCATACAATTGTCCATAGTACTCTCCTATAATGTTTTTATTTTAATAACCATGCAGTGATTGCTTTAGAGAACGAAAATTGGGTAAGTAGTGATCAAAGACAGAAGTGAGTCTGACAGTTTTGTTCTATTTCAATCTTACTCTGTGCCCATATGTTAATAAGTCAGAATTAATAGAATAGCTATTTTTTTAAGATAGAACATTGATAATGTTGATATCAATTAAGAAGCCACAATAATCTCCTAGCCTACTCCTTGGTGTCTGCTCTCCAGGCTCCAGGTCACCCTTCCCTCCAGCTGGGAGGACTGACTTCCTAAAGCATGGGTTAGATTGTCCATTCACCATCTCAGACTCCTTCTCCACAGTCCACTCATCCTATTCAGAACAGAGCCTGAATTCCTTGGTGAGCCATTACGGACTCTTCCTGAAATGGCCCCACTTCCATCTCAAACCATCACACTGCAGTTCTTTCCTATAATCCTCTCCTTGGACCCACAGCACACCTGGGGTCCGAGAAGGGTCTTTGTCTACATACAGCACCTCCATGTCTTGTCCCAGACCCTTACTATTGCCCTTTCTGGAATACCTTCCCACTCCTTATCTGCTTCTCACAAGCCTATCCAGCCTATCCGAGGTTCAGCTCATGGACCACCTCTTCCTTAGAAATCTCTGCCATCTCCTAAAGTCAAAATTCATCTTCATTCATGAATACATTTCATCACTCAAAAAAAGTTGTGTGTGTGCTCTGTGCTGGGCAGAGAGGAGCACAGGGCAGGTCCGCTCACCAAGTTGCCTGGAGGCTTCTAGAAGGAGTCTGAGGCACCTTCATCATAACTAACACTGATGGAGCTCATACTAAATGTCAGGGATATATTAATTTATTTGATCTTTATAATAACCTGATGAGGTGGGGGTTCCTTCCTGCCTTAATTTCAGAGGTGGAAACATAGAGGCATGCAGAGGGGGGTACTTGGCTTCAGGTCACACGGCTGGGAAGGAGAGGAACTGGACTTCAAATTGGGCTTCCTGAGCCCAGAGCCTTGCCTTTATATTTCACCATTTGCTACAGCTATTGCATAATAACCAGGGGCACTTCCCTCATCTGTTCTGATGTAATAGGTCTGGGTTGGTATCGATATTGTTCTACAGCTCCCCAGGGGTCTCCCCTGTGCAGCCAGAGTTGAAGATTTCTGTTGAAAATCAAACAGTGATGGCAAAAGGGGAGGATGGGCAAATAGGCGTGAGGCATGGGCATTGGAAGGGTCTTAAATTAGTTGAACTGGCATGTTGGAACACAATGAGTGGTGAGTGAAGGACAGGACCCAGGGGACGGAGCAGCTTCAGAAACTGGGAGCTGCTCCGAGAGGCCAGGAGAGGAATCAGCCTGTTGAAAGGAAAGAAGGGGCCATGTTGGCCTTGAATGTCACGCCTCAAGAATGTGCAATTGATCCTTTAGGCAATAGGAAGACATGGAAGACTTAAAAATTATTTTTGCATTCATCATTTTTAATAAGCCCCCTAGAGGTTTACTTGAACCCCTCACTTGCAGAAAATCTGCCCTAGTGGGCGTGTAAGATTTATGCAATGCTGATGTTTGTCTGATCTATGACTCTTCAAGGGGGAGCACCTAACAATATTCTTTGTCCACAAGGCAGAAAGAGCCAGTGTCCATCTGGAAACATTTAATAGTTATGAGAGGCTTGGGCTGTATTTCCAAAATGCCAAAAATCCCCTGAGGACTGACATCTCTGAATGGGGAGAGGCCACATCTGCAACCTTGCTTTGCCATCTCTGCCTGATGTAAAACCTCGGCCGCTTGTCAGTGGATGTGGGTTGATCTAGTGAGGTCCTAGGAGCGGCCTTTACAATGTGGAAGTGGCCTCCATCTGTATATAAACCTTCACACAGATCGTATTCCTCTGGGCTGGGCCTGAAACACTGCATTTCCTGTTGCCATGACACCAGCAGCCACTATTACAATCCCCCAGGATTTTATGAAGGAGAGGGAGAAAGAGAAAGGGAGGGAGCCAGAAAGCGTGGTGGTTTTTCTTTCTTTCCTTATTTTCTTTCTCTTTCCAATTCCTTCCTTCTTTTATCTTTTTGGTTAAGATTTGTTTATTTATTTTAGAGAGGGTGGGAGGGGCACAGGGAAGAGAGAGAATCTTAAGCAGGCTCCATGCCCAGCGCAGGGCACAAGGCAGGTCTCCATCTCATGACCCTGAGATCACCCACAACCCCAGCCAAAATCAAGAGTCGGACGCTTAACCGACTGAGCCTTCTTTTATCTTAAAGAAACACCAAGTGAAAAGTGCAAGCAGAATAGTGAGGGAGGCCGGGGCGATTTTGCCTTTTTTCCGTGATGGCTCCGAAGAATGTACTAGGCTGCTTGAAGATATGCTCTCCATCAGACTGTGTGAACCGGACGCTGTTGGCTGCCTAAGAAGAGCGGCTGCTTCCCCACTTCCTCTTACCCAACACAGCCCCAATTTGATAAAAAGAATAAATACACACAGATGACTCAGACGAAGCTGCTCTATCCCAGTTCCTGGGGTGGCTCCTGATTCCAAGTCTAAGCCAAGGATTGTTTATATACAATCTCCCCCTTGCTGGGGATTGCCTCAGAACCTCAGGCTTGAGCCCATCAGCACAGCATCACTCTCCACGTGATGGCACCTAGTTCAAAGATGGGCTGTGTCCTGTGTTGTATCAGATGCACAGAATGGAAAGACTTAGTCCTGTGTTTTTCAGGGAGAGAGGCTGCCTTCCTTGTTGGTGTGCTGGCAGCCATCTTGTGACTATGAGACAAGTCAGTGTGAGGAGCAAGTCAACACCAAAAGGTATAAAACAGCCAAGTGAGTCACAGAGAAATGGAGCTGGAGCTCTGTCTGTCTTGTTCCTGGAGGCTGGGCCCACCTCTGGACCATCTGACATGTGAGATAATGTATTTCCCTTTTGGTTGGGCTTGCAGGGAATAAAAAAAGTATTCCTGACTGCTTCCTAACTCACAGTACCTGTCTTTTTAAGTGAAGTCTGTAATAATGCCAGAATCTGTAAGACACTTTCTCAACAATTCTCACATCTGAATCACCTAAGAACTTCTTGAGGAAGTAGAATGGACATTATTCTCCCCATAATTCAGAGCAGTGAAGTGACTTGTCTAAGGCCAGATCTCTATTTTAGTCTTGTGCTCTTGTTACGACATCAAACCTCTCACGTAACTATTATTGTAAATTCCAAATAGTTCTGTGATTCATTATATACTACTATTCTAAAATAAGAACTCCACCCCTCATTTGTGTAATCTTTTGCTTGTTTAAATGCCTGGTGACATCTAGGACTTCAATCTCAAAAGACTCCTGAAATGAAGATCTCAAATATTATAGTCAGATGCAGAAATAACACTCACAGAAATTGTGTGACTCAGCTGGTCTGGCAAAAAAAGATAACCTCAGCCAATCAAGACCTCCCTTGTGATTTTAGCTTCGGGAACCTGAAAGCCTTGGAAACTGTGGGAGCCAACCTGAAGGCCATATGGGCTCCTGAATAAGATGCAGAAGGTGAAGTCAGAAAGAGAGAAGAGAAAGCCTGTGGCCCTGGGAGAAGCAGGGGGAGAGGACACTTTGGTTTCTGGCCACTTCCCAGGTCCCATTTCCAGTCTGAAGGAGGTCCAGCTGGACTCCGTCTCTTGCGCATGACATAAATGTTTCTGGGTCCTTTTACTCCAGCCAGCTGGAGTTGGCTTCTATTTCCTGAAGCTTTGGTTCAAACCCTTTTCAATTCTGTTGTTTTACTTATCTATTTCCCTGACATGATTGGTAGGAAAATGAAAACAGTTAAAATGAAAAGGACACCTGTGGCTGCCAGTCCATTGGTAGCACCAAGCAGGGGTCTGAGAGGCTGGGTCCAACTCAGGATCGAGGCTCTGGGAAGAGGTGTGACAGAGAATCCCATAAGCCATGACAACCCCCGAGAATGAGGAACACAACCCGCACACCTGGAATGCTCTGGGAGGCAAACACGGGAGTGGGTGACCTTGAAACTCTGCCGTCAGAATGTCGCTGTGGAGTTCCTGGTATGTTGATGACCTTGGTTCACAAGCAAGAGTGATTTTGCCCCCTCCCCTGAAGACTTGGCGACATTTGAAGACATTTTTGGTTGTCGTAATCCGGGTGGGGCCTCTACCTCTAGTGGATAGAAGCCAGGATGCTGCGAAACGTCCTGCAGGGCACAGGGCAGCCCCACCACAAAGAACTCATTATCCAGCATGACAGGGGAGAAAAACTGATTTGTGAGAATGTTTTTCCCCCAATGTATTTCTAAGAACATTATGCTTACTGATGTAAGTAACCTAGGAATTCCCAACCTAGGAATTTTCCATCAATATAGGAGATTTTTTTTTTTTTTTTATAACTAAGATGTGAACATCTGAGGATCACTTTCTCCAGGACCACATTTTTTTTTTCCAGGATCACTTTTGATCACTATGTACAATCAAGTCCAATCCTAAAGCAGCGATGTTGACTGGCGGGCAGTGGGTGGGTGAGGGAGGTCGTCCTTGTATTCCATGACTGAGCTGTGCCGAGGCTGTCAGCCTCATCCATCCATGTGGCATGGTTCGACATGTCAGAACACCAAAAAGGGAAAGCCTTTTTTGGTGTGCATATCTCAGACCATCATTTTGTACCTCGTTAAGAACCTGACATATGGTAATGCTTACCACATCCACAGAGCCCACGACCAATAGTGATTTCTAGCGAGCCTGCAAACAGTAATTACGTCTCTGAAGTGGTAGTTTAGATCTTATATTGCCAGTAGGAAAAAAACACTAGTTTGCAGGCATGCCCCCAAATGAGCTCTAAAGAACTCCTTCTGAGAGTTATTTATCCTCCGTAATGGAAGGGCAGTCAGTCTGGGGGAAGGGTTGAGGACCTCAGTAAAAGACGAGGTGGACCATGACCGCTCCTCTCAGTTACTCTGGAAACCATGCGCCTTTAAAAGATTCTCATGGAGTTTTGGAAGAGGAGCTCCTCTCATCAGAAGGGTCTTTACCTAATGTGTTTGACACTGTGGAGTCGTCCTGACGCCTCCCACTGGGTTTTCTCCCTCGGGCTTTGAGGTTTGTGGTTGCCAAGGGGCCATCCAGTGTGAGTTTGGAGCTGTGTGTCTGGAACCGTCCAGCTGCGATCCCCAGAGCCTTGACTGGCCTGAACACTCTGTGCTTTTTGGTTGGACTTCAATTCTGAGGCATAGAAAAAACATCTTGGGCTCTCACACAGCCTTCCAGCTGAGGTGGGAAGGGAGAGAAGGGTGTGTCTGTAAGGTCCACAGCATCTTCCCGTTGGCCTCTTGGTAACAAGGGGTTTGTCACAGGTGACAGGGTCCCAGTGGTCCCCATGCTGGGGAGAGGCCAGTGCAGGGCTGTGGGTCAAAGCACATTCTTGAATCCCAGCAACCATAGGTTCAGCGGTGAGGGGGAGCTGGGGAAGGTGTAGGGGGGGGGGCAGTCATGAAGGCTGAGCCATTAAAGGCATGGAGGATTAAGTCCCAGCAGTTGGCAGGAACCAGCAGAAGGAGTCATTTTGAAGCAGGAGACCCGGGTCTCTAAAGGGAGCCATGCAGCATCAGGCTCCAGGGACGCCTTCCAGACCGTCCTCAGCACTGTCCGAGCCTTCCAGCTCTCTTTCCCGTCTCTCCTGACAATAAATAGGCCCTGCTGTCCAGTGGCCTGTTACATGAGATGGGATTGGTCTCTTTGTTCTTCACGGAAAGACTTAGAAGTGTGGAGTCCCCTCCGATACCAACAGCTTCATTCGCTGAGCGCTTTCCATACGCTCCCCTCGGCACAGGGGCCATCTTGTTTCACTATCATGGCGAGCCTACGGGACAGCTACAATGACGCCCATTTCTCAGAGCAGGAAATCGAGGTTCAGAGAATTTAGTGAGCTGTCCAAGGGTGGGATGAACAAGGAGCAGCTCCAGAATTCCACCCCAGGCCTCGCATTTAACCCCACTGACTAGCCCATTCTACCACTCTCCAGGATGGGTTCACCTTCCTTTTCGCCCTGATACATATTCTGAGGCTTTTTGAAATACTCTGTTGACAGTAGTTAAGAGGCACGCTTGGAAATACAGACGTTGTGTGATAGTTGTGTGATACGGTTGTCTTGGCTGTAAGGTCAGGAGATTTTTTGGGGGTCCTATCTGGGCCTGAACTCGCATATAGCTTTCTCTCTCACACAATTGTTATTCAGGGTAAAGTGATGCCCCAGGCCTATTTTTAAGTTTAACCAGGCATAACACACCCATCTAAATAAACATTGGAGTGTATTGTAATTGACTGTGGAATGAGATGTTAAAATGGGAGGATGCTTTGTCTTAGCTTCAGCTGAGACTACAGGAGAACTACTTCCACGTTCCCAAGTGGTCTCCTTGATGGTCCTCTCATGACTGTGTGTCCCCCGGTTCCCCTCCTGCCTCTGGGGAGAGGGACAAGGAGGGAGAACACCAATAACTTTTCCTAAAACAATTCCTGCTCTCCAGTCTCCAGCTTCCCTCTTGGCTCCTCCAACTGTGGTGTGGTCTGGAGGGAGGCAGTCAGCCAGGCATCCCGGCTCTGGGTCACTATCTTTGGAAGTCCAGCTTGGATGCCCAGTAGCCCCATTTGAGGTGACTGACTGGTTGTGTCTCTTGGTCTTGGGTGCACAGTGGCCTGGCATCTGGCTCACAATTTAGACATCTACAGGAGAGGAAAGAGCTTGTGGCAAATCAGCCTCTGTGTGAGCATCAGCCTGGGATCACTTCAGGTCCTGCCCAAGCCAGGTGCACAGAGGGCTGAGGAGGCCACAGCAGGAATCACAGGAGAAAGAGTGGTGGGTGTTCAGAGGCTGAGCAAGGAACCCCATAAACCTCCAGCCAGAGCTATGTAACAGCATCCAGAGTTCCCAACAAATGGGGAGCTTCTCCAAACCCACAGAGGTGCCCCACATGAACAAGAAACCCCGTGCCTGCCAAGCCCAAGGAACCCAGGGGGCCAGATTATGACAGTATCTGCTTACAAGGTCCTTCTGTCCCCTTACCTTTCCTCTTTGTACCCACTTCAACTCTGGACATGAAGATATTGTTGTTAGCGGCAAAGGGGAGGAGCAGGAGAGGCACAGAGCAGAGAAAGAGAGAATCTAGTCCCAGTCCCTTCCCCACAGGAGCAGTTAGGCCCCAGGGGCTGGGTGAAACTTGAAACTGTGAATGCCATTGTTCAGTTTTTAAGCATTACTTAAGGATTACATTCATATTAATGATGAAACTGATCGTTTTGGGAATGTGATGTGGGCAAGGTCTTTTTAAGAATTCTGAGTGTGGCCTGAAATATTAAGGGACCTACTCAGATTTCATCCAGGGCAGAGGCAAGAGTGGCAGGTGAAGTGTGTGAGTGGGAAATGGGGGGGCTCCTGCGGGAACTCGAGGAACATCTGGATAGTGCCCCCCATATCGACTTGTCCAAGTACCTCCATATTACCTTTCTTCTTCATGCTGCTCTTCCAGACACTGTGGCCTGTCCAAGCCTGGTGCTACCTCAGGACCTTTGCATTTGCTCTTTCATCTGCCTGGATTGTTCTTCCCCTAAGTATCCACATAGGTTGCTCCATGGCTTTGCCGTCGCCTCTCTCTCTCTCTGTTTAAATGTCACTCACCAGACACTTATCTAACGATGCCGTGCAAATCATCACTTCATCTCACTGCTCTGTCTGGCCCCCTTAGTCTATAGTCTTAGGTCTTTCACAGCCCATAATACCACCAGAGCTCTCATGTGTATCCGTTTATTGTGTGCTCCCCAGATTGGCACTCTTCTAGGGGAACGGAGCCTATTTTGTTCACTCTTCTTCCTGAGCGTGTAGAATTATGGCACATGATGGCGGCCCAATAAATACTTGTTGTTCCTGGCATTCAGGGTTATCTCTTCTTCCCCAAATTCCTTTTACCTTTTGGACTATAGACTCACTCACTCTATTATACAAGCAAAGCCAGTCTAGGCAAGCTGACTTGCACCTTTACTTCCAAAGCCTGTTTTCTATGTCTGGGACACACAGGAAGCCCGAGGACAGAATTCACTTAGCGTTGAGATGCCAGTGGCCTGATCTCTTGGAAAATATACATTGGGTTCCCCTGAAGGAATAGTTTCTCCCTCTCTCTCTCTTTTTTCTTTTTGAATCTGAGAAGAAAGAATGCAGAGTCCCTTTTCACTATAGCCTGAAGGGTGGTTTTTATGAATTTTTACCACATGTCCACACAAAACTTTAGCCTTTCTCTCACTGAAGGAAGGAATTTGAGAAATTTTTACTAGACAGTTGTCAATGTAGAGACCCTTATCGGGGAACATGGGTCTCTGAAGAAGTCTGAGTCATTAGGAAACAAGTTTCCTTCTGTGCCTTGCTGCTAACTTAGCCCTGAAGTGAAGATAAAGGACAATTTTGGGAGACTGGCTACTTCTAGGGCTTGATGATGAGGTCTGCTCCTCAGCCTCCCCCTGGGAGTCAGGTCTGCCCAACACACCCGCCAAGTGTCCTTAAGTCAGGAGCTCATCTAAGAATGATGGCAATAAAACACCTTCACTCTCCTCCTTCAGGATTACTCCTGTGTCTCTACTTGCAAGAGGGAATAGTTTCTTTGGAATTCACTTGGCTTGAAAGTGATGTTTTCAAGGATGGCAAAGATTAATTTGGTGTGGTGACAGAAAAACTAGGAGCATGTGTACTCGTTGCCTGGTATGTTAGGAACGTGAGCTTTGGAAAGAGACTGCTTGGGTTTGAGGTTGAGCTCTGTCACTTACTAGCTGTGTGACCTTGGACAACTTACTCAACTTCTCAGTGTCTCAGGAGTCAGTCTGGTTACTGAGTGGTTACAGCCTACCTCACAGGGTTGTTGTTAGGATTAAATAAGTGACTTCATGAAGAGGGCTTAACCCAGGGTCTGTCACACAGTGTCTGTATGGGTGTTGGCAAATATGATTTTTTATTGTTCCGTGGTGGTGAGTCATGAGTACCATCATCATCCTCATCATTTTTGTTTCCACCCACTTGCAAATAGGGCGAGTGTAGACTCTAGTTGAATGAACTCTATGGAGTCAAGGCAACCAATTGAGTCTCTCTCAACAAGACACTGCCCAGGGTAATTGGGGCTTAATTCTGGGAATTGTTGGTGAAAGAACCACTTGGGTTTGTGATTGCCATTGACCTCAATTCTTCTAGGGCCCCCAAATGGAGTGATTCTACACCTGTGTTCCCTCCTTCTCTCTCGGAGATTTATAGGATCTTTAGCCCATTCTCATGAAAATCTTCTAGATGACTGTAGGACAACTGAACCAATCAAGTGGCTGAGGAATGATAGCTAGCATTTTTAAAAAGAATTGGAAAAAGCACCTAGTGAAAGAATAGGAAGCAGAAATGAGCTTATGCCTTTTTAAAAATTGTAACACCAGGGGCGTTGTAACACCCAGCACCTGGGTGGCTCAGTGGGTTAAAGCGTCTGCCTTCGGCTCAGGTCATGATCTCAGGGTTCTGGTATCAAGCCCCGCATCGGGCTCTCTGCTCAGCAGGAAGCTTGCTTTTCGTCCTCTCTCTCTCTGCCTGCCTCTCTGCCTACTTGTGATCTCTGTCTGTCAAATAAATAAATGAAATCTTAATAAATAAATAAATAAATAAAATTGTAACACCAAAATAAAACACAAACACGAAAGTAGTTCCTAAACTGAATCTAAATCAGACTAGTGTTCCTTTTGTTCCAAGACCCGTGGCTTGTAGAAGAGGACTTTGGCATCCCATGATCTCAGCTCACCTTTCTCCCTCAGGATATTAGCGCTGGAATGTGGCAATGGATTTCAGCTGAGCCACAACACCTGCTGCCCGGTGCAGGCTGCCACACGACGTGTAGCTCTCACAGGTCTCAGCTCGGAGCATCGCCTGGTGCCTGCTTTGTGTCTTCCCAAGGCAGCCCCAAGCACTTCAGATACACGTCTCTAAGGAGATTTCTTTAAGATTTGCAGTCTGTTGAAGTGGAAAAGTTTTCCAGTTGATTAAAAACAAATTCTAAAACCCGTATCCACAACTGTTTGTGTAACAGGTGAGGTAACTGCAGAAAAATGCAATAAACAAGACCAAAATAGTCTTTGCTCCATTGTGAAGGTGGGGCTCTGGGAATCTCCTTGGATTTGGGCCCTTTACTTCCTGGTCTGCAAACCGGAACTCACCTAGGTGATCTCAGACTGACTTAAATGTGTGTGTGTGTGTTCAAATTAATTTAATTTAATTTAAATTAATTTTTATGCTTCAGTCCCAAAAGTTGTTTGGTTCTTTTTTATGCTGTCTGTGTCTGTTGAACTTGTTTTGTTCTTGTGTTGTTTTCCTGAATCATTAAATTCGTTAGCTGTACTCACTTGTGAATTCTCTGTCAGGTTGCTCATGTCTCTCCATTTCCTGAGGGTCAGTTACTAGAGGTTTCCTGTGTTCCTTTTGGTGACATTTTTTTCTTGGTTCTCCATGATGCTCATAGCTTTGCGAAGGTGTCCAGTTACCTCTTCTAGACTTTATGGCCTGACCTCAGGAACAGAAGTTTGCTTCGGTCAGGTGACCTCACTGGTGGGTCGAGGCATGTTGGGGAAGGCTGTGACCTTTGGTCTAGTGGGGCTTGCAGGGGCTCCAGGTCCAGGAAGGTGTGCTGGGGTCCCCAACATTGGCAACTGGGTAGTCCTGGGTGAGCACACTGAGGGTATCTGCAAGGGCTGTTTGTGTCTTAGTGATGCCTCAGCATCCCGAGGCTGGAGACCAGGGCAGGCGGTGGTGAGGGCCAGAGGTGGTGGTGTGCACGCAGGGGCTGCAGGGGTCAGCAGCAGGGGACTGGGTGGCCGCAGGGGCCAGGTACAGACTGACATCAGGGCAAGGGCCAGGCCCCACTGCTGTGCACTAACAGGTGTCGCCCCTGACTGTCCTCATGCACTCCCGTGGTCGCAGGGTCTTGCCACAGGCTATGCACAGCAGTCGAGGCTGGTGACGGGAGTTGGGCCAGTGGGCTACAGGTCCACCACTGTCGGGGCTGGTTGCCGGGGAGCCCAGGGATGCAGGCAAGTGACAGGAGTTAGGGCTGGATCTGAGCTGACAGCTGGCATTGGCGTGAACTCCTGCAGCTTCATTAAAAATGAGCAACCAGCACTATATCCGACGGCCACTGCTGACGCCACGCCTAAATGTGTCCTGCTCTACTGCTCCTTTCTTTACCTATTCTCTGCACTCGCAGAAGCTGCTCATTGCCACACACACAAGGACCTCTCATACCGGTAAAAGGTAGCAGGTTCCCTGGACAATTCTCTAGCTCACTCTCTGCATGCTCAGAGGGCCAGGATTTCCGCCACCTCTTGCAGACCACAGAGGGACCCATTCTTAGGCATTCTGTTGCTTATCATTTGTTGATTGATGAATTAGCTCACATCCTCTGGATGATGAAATGGCAACACATTTCTAAAAATTACATTAATATCAGATAATTTCTCAAATCTGTTTTGCTTCCCACAGCCGCAGAGTTAATGTTTAAAAGTTTGAAGGATATTAAGATCGCTTTGTTTCACAGCCGATGAAATTTCTTCCTTCCAGACACATATAATAAAGAAAACATTTGCTAACGTTTGGGTGCTGACATTGTACCTAGCAGCAACGGGAGCTTTTTGCCACAACCCTATGAGGTAGGCACTAATAACAGACACCTTTTACAGGTGAAAATCGAGGCCCAAGAAAGTTTAGTAACTTGCCGAAGTTAACACATTTAAGAAGGGGTGGATCTGGGGCACCTGGGTGGATCAGTGGGTTAAGCCTCTGCCTTCGGCTCAGGTCATGATCCCAGGGTCCTGGGGTCGAGCTCTGCATCGGGCTCTCTGCTCAGCAGGGAGCCTGCTTTCCCCTCTCTCTCTGCCTGTCTGCTTCTCTGCCTACTTGTAATCTCTCTCTGTCAGATAAATAAATAAAATCTTTAAAAAGGGGGGGGGGGGCGGATCCTTCTGTTGGACTCCCAGAGTATCTACACAGTGCAAGGCCTTGGCCTTGGCCTTGGATGGAGGGCCTTAAGTTCAGTTATTTGATATTATCTCCACATGAGGGTTCACAGATAGTCATAGAAATGCACCAGAAAACTGAAAGAAGTCTGTTATACAATGTAGACCACACTGTCCTTAGTAACATATATAGGTAACATATATAGTAATATATATAATAATATAGTAATATGATATATAACATGTATATACATATCTACACCATTGTGTTACATTTATATAATATGCAGTTATGCTACATTTCATTTTTTAAAAATATTTTTAAAGATTTTATTTACTTATTTGATAGACAGAGATCACAAGCGGGCAGAGAGGCAGGCAGAGACAGAGAGAGGGGGAAGCAGGCTCCCTGCTGAGCAGAGAGCCCGATGCAGAGCTCGATCCCAGGACCTTGGGACCATGACCCGAGCCGAAGGTAGAGGCTTTAACCCACTGAGCCACCCAGGTGCCCCAACATTTCATTTTCATATATATCAAAAAGTTGTTAGGTAAATACAAATATTTTAAATATACCACAGGCTCCAAACCCCATTTTGATACTCTTTACTTTGTAATGTACAGAGGCCTGTCACATCTTGATATTGGAGAGGTCCCAGTGCGCAGGACCATAGCGTTAGGAGGGAAACTTAGAGACTACCTTGTCCAACTTCCTCATTTCCCATGTGAGGAAATGGGGACACAGAGATGTGGAGTATCTTCCCAAGATCACACAGCTGGAATGCCCTTCTATTGAGAGATCACATACTGCTGGCGCTCCCTGGCTTCTGCTTCCAAGGAAGCAAGGAGAGAAGTTACGCATGTGGCCACAGGTAACATCCCGGAAGCCATGAAACATTTATTTTGAGACCAGTGACTCCTTTCAGTGTAATCTGGTTTTGAATAAGGGGCCGGGGCCAGATAACATGTCTATAGAACTTAACACGTTTCAAAACCCTATTGGAGCTGGGAATCAACATTGAACCTCATGACCACCGTGGGAGGGATGCAGGCAGGCATTGCAATTTCTCCTTTTCAGATGGGGAAGCAAGTCAGGAAATGTTGCACCCCTTTCCTGGGGTGACCCAGCCAGGCAGTAAGAACCAGTACAGTGCTATAGGACCGTGAGCTCGCAGTGCGCTACCCCTACTGCTTTCCTGCGTGCCTGTACGTCTGGCAGGAACCACAGACGAGAATAGCACAAGCATTTCTGTTTTCCCGATGCTGTTCGTAAACCATTTTAAACCCAGGGCCTTTTTTTTTCCTTAAAGAAACTATCTTCCTGTAATCAGGAACTTGGCCAAAGAGATAACTAGATCTTCTAAATGATATCCCTGGCGATAGCACCATTTAAAGATAGATCCTAAGCATTTCCAACGTTCTTTAGGTGTTTCCTTTCCTGGGTGAGGTGTAAGATATATTTAAATCAAGCTTAGTCTGGGAAACAGGCACATTGCAATTAAAAATGCAGCCCTTTAGTCTCTCAATTCTCTGTCTAAAGCCCTTTTACAAAAGAGGGTATTTTAATTCAATAAATAAAAGACAGACGCGTCCAGCTTTCCTACCGGAGGAGGCGTAGCCACCACTCGCAGCTAACACACATAAGAGAGAAAATACACAAACAAATAGTGTTTGATCTTGCTTCCCTGCAGGCTGTTTTCATCTTTCAAGAGACGGAGGGAAAAACAACCTCGGAACTTTACCACCAAAACTTCCAAATTTATTGCCACGCAACGTAATGGCAAAATGCTATTTTCTTAGCGCTCACATTTTTTGAATAACCTCCACGGCCAAGAATGCCTGGTTTTATTTTTACAATAAGCCCAAAGAAAATCTGGAATTCTCCTCTCGATCTGAGGATGGCAAAGACGCCTGGGTTTTTCAGAACAAACCATTGAGTCTAACTATTCAATCTTATCCTCTCTGTTTAACCTGGGCTTGAGGCATGTATTTCATGTTTATGCTGGTTTGACACCAATCATGCTTAAAAGAGATTTTGTACTCTGTTTCCCTGGGCAAAGTCGAGCTACAATAGTAGACTTAACAATACCAGCCCTTTCTCGGGCTTATCAGTTAAAGAAGCATTCAGCCTAAGAAAACACTTCCAGTAGAAACAAGATACAGAATTGTAGAACTAGCCACATTCCACCGAGATCTGAGTAGAGAGAAGTTCAGATCCACACTAAAATCATTTCTCTTCACTTAGCATCAATGTGTCCATTTCTCATACTGCTTTTCATATATTGTTGGAAGCAATTTGTTACATTGCTATCATATTCCATAGAGGAAGCAAGGTACAAAAAAAGACAGTGTAACAAAGAGACTCATGTCATACTTCCCAACTTGTTTTAACCCTAATAACATTGGTTTAAAAATACAGTGAAAGATCTTGTTCTAATTTTATCGCACCACAATTCATTTATAGTTGACCTAATATATATAACTAATATTATATATAGTAATATATAATATGATCTATATCTATATATATATATATATAATATGATCTATAGTTAATCATAATATTAGTCGTTTACAAGGATGTCAAGTCCCCCCACCCCCTCCCAGTTCTCCTGAGACTAAAATTTGTACAGACTGATTACTTGGTCAAGGTGTGTATTGCAGTTTCTTCATGACAAATACATTTTAAGGTTTTATAATAAGGAATGGAAAGCAAACTATCTACATAGCTTAGTAATTCATCAGACATACCTTGTTTGAAGAGAGCAATTTTTTTTTCAAAAATTTTCCACCACACAGAATGGATATCCTTTTTTCCTTAAGCTTTTCTGCATCACAAATCCCATCCAAATTATTCTAAAGAAGAAACAAGGAGAGGTCCAAGCAACTTTTCTCTTTTCTCAGAGGAGCTAATCAAACATTCCCATCAACCTCTCAGCACTTTGAAAAGCACATTTTAGCCACACACACACACATGCACACACTCTCACACACACACTCACACACTGCTTCTCACACTGGTTTTAGTGCTGAATTAGGCGGTCCTCTTTCAAATTTCCACTCCCACTTGCTTTTCTTTGGGGTAAGGATTTCTAAATATTCTTTTCTAGCCTAAAGCACACATTTTCAGTAAGCAAATTCTATAATTAGAAATTCTAAAAAGTGGAAGAGAAGTGCCTCGATAAAATGGGAAATAAAACATATACTTTAAAAAGGACTTACATGGGGCAATTAAATTTTCTTTCTTTTTCAAATGCCAGTGAACAGCTGATTAAACTGCATAAGGAAAGAACACGGTGCCAATACCACCAAGCTGGTTCCACTGGGCTCTCACTCTTAGAGTTGAAAACACTTTACTTTTCCTACATGGTAATGCTATTTTTTGGTTAACTGGCTTCGGTCCTTTCTGTGTTTTGGCAAGCTTGATGAATGACTGTAGTCCATACTGCCAGTAACAGGACACAAGATAATAATAGTGGGAAACAAAACCTGACTCACGTTTCAAAAAACTAATGGTGATTCATGTCTTAAGTGAAATCTGCCGATTTTAGTTATTATTGGTGTCATCAATTAAATGGAGGGGATTCAGACTCAAAACATCCATGTGCATGAGCATTTCGCACCATTAAAAAAAAAAAAACAACAACAGGACACGTACATCTGGCACTCCTTGAGATTCAAATGCACGCCAGTAGGACCGAGCATCTTCTCTTCTCTCCAGCAGGGCGGGAGGCAGCACAGAGCCATTCCTCCTCCTGCTGGGGAATGTGCACTCCCGCAGCCTGAAGTAGACTCCTCACACCCAGCAGCCCTATCTGTGGGCACTGACGTTGCTCCTTATTTAAGATTAAGGCTACAACGCTATCTAACTTTCCCCCCTCCATTTGGTTCTGCATTTAAATTATTTTAGTCCTGTTTCTTCCTTCACAAAACCCTGAGCCTAAGACCATTTGTAGTAAAGGTGGTGTTGCCCTTACGGAGGACGTCTGATTCCACCATCAGGGGGTCAGGGAAGGTTCAGATGAAATATACCCCCAAACCGAATTAATAATGATAATAATAATAATAATTATTACCATTTATTGAATACTTACTTTTGCTAGGAATGGTGATAACCCTCTATGTATATCACCTCATTTAATACTTAGAAGAACCTGGAGAGGCCAGTACTATTATTCCCATTCCTCAGATAAGAGAACTGAGGCTCAAAGAGATAGCAACTTTTCAGGGTCACCCAGACAGAAAGGTAACAACTGGGATTCACATTCAAGGCTGTGTGGTTCAGAGGCAACTGTTCTATTAGCTTCTATATTTCTTTGGAGTTTCTTCTCTTTCACTAATTTGTTTTCTTGTGGTGAATAAGGCAGAAATCAAATGAAAATGTATTGAAACGCAAATAAAGAGATACTCAAAGAGAAACGCAAGTTAAAAGCAGTAATGTGCGGTGATGAAAACTTTTGGAACTACAGTAGTCACCCCTCATCTGTGGGGGACATAGTCCAAGACCCCAAGTGGATGCCTGAAACTGACGGTAGTACCGAATCTTACACGTACTATGTTTTTTCTTATATGGACATACCTATGATAAATTTCAATTTAGAAATTAAGCACAATGGAGTGCCTGGGTAGCTCAGTGGGTTAAACCTCTGCCTTTGGCCCAAGTCATGATCCCAGGCTCCTGGGATCAAGCCCCACATCAGGCTCTCTGCTCTGCTCGGCAGGGAGCCTGCTTCCTCCTCTCTCTCTCTGCCTGCCTCTCTGCCTACTTGTGATCTTTGTCTGTCAAATAGATAAATAAAATCTTTAAAAAAAGAAAGAAATTAAGCACAGTAAGAGACTAACAACAATAACAAATAATAAAATAGGACAATAACAATATACTATAATAAAGGTCCTATGAATGTGATTACTCTCTTTCAGAGTATCTTACAGTACCGTATTCTTCTCGTGATTGTCCAAGACAGTACACAGTGCCTGCACAGAGTGAGGTGACAGACAGAGGCACTGTGCATAGAGTTGGGCTACTGTTGGCCCTTTGGTGATTCATCGGAAGGATCATCTGCTTCCAGCCCAGGCTGACTGAGGCTAAGAGAAACTGCAGATAAGGGAGACTACTGTCGATACGGATGTTTGTACATTATGAAGGCAATTAATGCTAGTGCATTAATGAACCTCACTAACCATCTAAAATGGTTACACTAGCAAATGTTTTGTTGTATATGTTTCATAATGAAAAGAGAGGAAGAGAGATTCTCTGTTCTTTTTTATTTTTTTAAGATTTATTTATTTATTAGAGAGAGACCGCACAGAGGGTAGGGGCAGAGGGAGAGGGAGAGAGAAGCTCTGCACTGAGCACAGAGCCCTGATTCAGGGTTCGATCTCACAACCCTGAGATCATGACCTGAGCCTGAGCCAAAGCCAAAGCCAAGAGATGGATGCTTAACTGACTATGCCCCCCAGGTACCCCTAGAAATTCCCTTTTTAAAAAATGTAATGGAGGGACGTCTGGGTGGCTTGGTCAGTTAAGTGTCTGCCTTCCCAGGTCATGATCCTGGGGTCCTGGGATCGAGCCCCACATTGGGCTCCCTGCTCAGCAGAGAGCCTGCTTCTTCTACTGCCTGCTGCCACCCCTTGCTTGTGTTCTCTCTCTCTCTCTGTTAAGTGAATAAATAAAATCTTTAAAAAACTTTTCTTAAAGTAGTGAAATATTACCTTATTTTCATCAGATTGACAAAAATGAGAAAGCTGGAAAACTGCTATGGCAGACATGTGGTGGCCCCAAGAGGCTGCTGAGGGTGTAGGCAAATGTGACCATTCAAGAGAGCCATCAAAGTACTTAGTCATAGTACGTGTGTGTCCAGGGACTCGGGAACTCACTGTGTCGGACATAGTCCTCAGTGAGCTTCTTGCACAGGGCCATGAGAATTCCGTCCCTGGAGAACTAAGGAGTTAAGTATGGGAAATGCACAATATGAAATAGGCAATAGGGCACCTGAGTGGCTCAGTCGGTTCAATGTCTGCCTTTGGCTCAGGTCATGATCTCAGGGTCCTGGGATCGAGCCCTGCATCGGGCTCCCTGTTCAGCAGGGAGTCTGCTTCTCCCTCTCCCTCTGCCACTCTGCTTACTTGTACTCTCTCTCTCTCTCTGTCAAATAAATAAATAAAATCTTTTAAAAAATTATGCAACAGCTAGAAACAAAGGACTACCTGTGGGGCTTGAGCATGGATTCCCCAGACCAGATCACCTCAGTTTGCCTGTTGGTCTCAGCACCCGACATTTGACAAGTAACTTAACCTCTCTGTTTCTTAGTTTCTCCATCTATAAATGGGAAAAATAATAAAACCTATATTGCAGAGTTATGACAATTAAGGGAATTAATATTTGTAAAGTTCTTGGAATCTTACCTCATGTGAGGCAAATATGATATTAGTGTTTTTTAAATAAGTACAATGTATATCCAATACTGCTGTATTCATTTTACGTTGCTGGGTAAAGTTAGAGTCTTAAGACAACAGCCGTTTACCGGCTCACAGTTCTGTGGGTCGGAAGTCCAGGCGTGGCCTGACTGGGTTCTTAGCTCAGGGTCTCATGAGGGCTGAATCAAAACATCCCCCTGACTGGGCTCTCATCTAGACTCCAGGAGAGAGAATGCACCTTGAGCTGGCTCAGGTGGTTGGTGGAATTCAGTCCTTCGGAGCTGTGGATTGTTGGCTGTCAGCCAGGGGCTGTTCTAAACTCTGGAGGCCATTCCCCACCCCCACCCCCGTCACCCTACAGGTGCCTCCGTGTTTGTGCCCGTCATGGCATGTTGTATCCTTTTCACGCTTGGCTTCTCTCTGATTTTCTCTTCTTCAACAAACCGGAGGAAACTGCTTTTACTGGGACTCTGTGAGGAGTGTAGGCCCGCTGGGATGATCTTCTTATCTTAATGTCAACTGATTAGTAACTCTAATTACACCTACAATGTTGCTCCGCCAGGAAACACAACATAATCGTGCCCCAGGGGCCAAGATCATGGGCCATCTTAGTACTCTGCCTACCCCAGTTATTGGTTTTAAAAACATTCCTTTGAGGGAAAGTAAGAAGCAGAATGAGAAACAATACAATATTGGAACGGTTAATTTTATGTGTCAATTATATGCGTCTAACTTGCTGATGGCAGATCCTAGATTTCTCAGCCTCCATGTTGTCTACTTCCTTAGAGTGAATCTCTCTCTCTCTCCGTCTCTCTCTCTCTCTCTCTCCCCCCTCTTGGTTCAGTTTCTCTGGAGAGCCCAGACTATTACAAATGCAAATATGAAAATTAAAATGATGCACATAAAGCAACAACACACATTTTGCAAGAACACTTATCAGTGAGTGTATACTCAGCAGACCCAGGGTGTTTCCGAGCCTTGTCTGAGCCATTCCTGATGGCTTCTCTTGGATATCTGCATGGATCACGTGCTTGCCTTCTTCACCGTCTTGCTCACATGTCAGATCCTGAGTGAAACCCTGCTTGGACACCCTGTTTGAAATGGCCCCCACCCACCAGCAATTCCTCTTCCTCTCCTCTGCTTTCTTTTTCTCATAGTGCGTATTGCATTTAAACAATATTTACTATTTAATTTTTCATTGTGCACCCTCTGCTAAAATGGAGGCTCTGGGAAGGCAGAGGTTTTTATCTGTTTCGGTCACTGACCTATTCCTCCTAGCTCTTTGAACTGATATGTGATGGTTATATGGTGCATATTAGTTAAGTGGTTACAAATACATTAGAATGCTTGCCTGGGGGGAAAGGGAATGAGAGTGGGGAATTGGAATAAAATGGAATAAAAAAGACATTGTAGCAGATGTCCCAGTGTCTGGCGTGGACCAGCGCTGAGGGTGCTGAGAATTGACTGCACCCTCCACACCCAAGGCGGGCAGGAGCCATGCCTGAGCAAAGGTCAAGCTGGGAGCCCCAGGGAAATCTTTGAAGCTCTTTAATGAAAAGGCAATCACAGCTTCCTGGTAAATGGCCTTGAGCTTGCTACTTGGCATAAACTGAACTTGTAGATGGTCCCCAGTTGAGAACAGAATTGGTGATGTTCGGTTTTTCCTGATTTACTGCTTGAGATTCTCTTTTGCTTATAAATCACCTACAGATGCTTGAAAGCATCAATTCTTTCCTAAATAACTGTTTGTTACTACATAAACGTAGTGTCCCGGTCTTTACTGTATCCAGGACAAAACCTCAGATCTCTCTTAGAACATTCTCTATTAAAAGTTTTTTATTATTGTCATAAACATTGAACTTGATGGCTCTTTAAAACACGACCTTTTTTTTTTTTTTTCCACTCCAGAGATAGAACTCGGGGAAATCAATGCCCTCTTCATCTCACAAATCCATTATTTTATGTGACTTTTAAAAATGCAGGATGGCAATTTAAGAGTCTAAGTAATGAGGTAGACTTTTCAGACCCTCCTGATACTTTAACTGTGAGCAGGTATAAAACACACGAGTTACGCCTTTTATAACACAAGTTCACGGAAATGTCTAAGGCTGTCTCGTGTTTGATGCTACATCAATTTTTCATAGAAATATGATTCACCTTGGACTCATTTACAGTAGTTTTGAGGCTTTTTCCTCCCTGCACTTTGGTAGAAGCTTATTGCAATAATCAGGTGTTATTTCTGTTTCCTGGACACTTTTGAACATTACTTCCAAGTACACCTGTTTTGTGGAGTGTCAGTGTGAGAATTTGCTACCATAATTAACTTTTGTTAAATTTATGGTCTCGTTGTCTGTCAGAAGCAAAGGAGTTATTACAAGAAAAACACACCTTTCGAAAAATGGAAGGAGAAAAACTGAGAGTAAGGATCACTTTTGAACAGGTAGACGATGAATTTTGCTATGGAATATTAAAAAAGCCTCCAACACTGGAAGAAAGCATTCTTAAGAATATATCAGATGGAAAAATTGACTAGAGTTATTGATTATGACACAAAAGATAAACTCAGTGGCGCAAAGGCGATAGTGGACCAATGGAATTCATCTTCCTCAGCCTCTTTTTTAAAAACAGAATGTTAGAAAGATTACTACTCCCAAATGCCTCCCCAAAAGAAAGGAGCTGAAATCACTGTAGCAAGTGTTGGACAACACCCACACTATTCTACGCCAAATGGACAAAAAAAATAAATGCAGATAAATCACTGTGTTTGCATTAGCATAAAAGAGATTCAAAGACCTAAAGGATGATATTTGGAACTGGAGGCTCTAACATAGATCCTAGCATTAAAAAAGGCTGCTGGTCTGGCAGATTAGTAAAATACAAAAGTACCTTATTCAAAACAAGGGCTCAAAATGTTTGGCAGGAGATCATAGGCCTTATATCTCCCTTTTATGCCAAGTAAGCAAATGGAGTCTAAAATAAAGGACTGGCCCATTGAACACCCGTCAGCTGGGGCCCTGTGGGTCTAAGCCGTGTTGTGCTGTGCTTTGCAGCTCTGCTTCTCACTATAAGTCTGTGGGTTGGATGGTCAACCTCTCTTTTATGTCTACTTTTTCTGGTGTCTATATTGCAGAGCAATAGCTGTACAGGGGAAGGGTTTCTTGTGGCAAAAATGGCAAAGTCGGGAGAAGGCAATAGGAAATCTGTCAGGTGTCTTAATGCCCAGTCTCAGAACTGGCTCACGGTCCTGTTGTTGGCCCATTCCACTGACCAAAACAAATTTCATAAACAAGCCACCAGTTCGGGTACAGGATATAAGACTCTGCTCATAAACAGGCTACGTTAGGGTGTGAATGAAGAGAGGAGGGAAGACTTTCATCACTAATACGCTGCCATATTTTATCAGGGTCCATGTTTGCCACAGTGTCTTCCTTCTCATGTCTTCTGTCTGGATTCAGATTTCTTCTTGCTGATAAAAGTATTCAAGAGGATTGATGGGTACTTTAACATAATAAAATACAGATGCCTTAGCCCTAAAATCCATCATCTTATTTAACGGAGGCACTCTAGAGACATGCCTACTATGCCACTACATAAAGCAGGATATCTATGTAGCCTCAGAGTATCTCCCCAGAGAGGAGTATCCACAAGGACACCTACTATCTCTACAACTATTCAGCGCTGTACCAGCGATGTTAGCTAATGCAATTCAACCAGAGAAATCTATTAAAAGAAAGAAAAACTAGCAAAGAAGGAGGAATGCTGTCTCTATTTGCCAATACAGAAGTTTAGATAGATGTGTGAGTGTGTGTACATACACATATGTCTTTGCTCTGCCTCCTGGGGATACCTAGAAGCATTAAAAGCCCATTGCCAACGAGCCTATGTAGAACAAGAGTTGTTCTTTTGTTGGTTTCTAAACCAACTCTTGTTGGTTTCTAAATACCATTCTTCAACAGACAGAATCAAATATCCTTAGAAAATACCTGATTCTGGGGCTGAGAAGGGGAGAGTACAAGATGTTCCAGACAGAACATTTTGGAGCCAGTAAGTGAAGAAATGATGGTAACGCGTCAGAAGGCTACAGGAGCCACCTGGAGGGAGCTCTCGGTAGCCAAATCTGGGACAATTTGAACAACAAACTGAATAATGGTATTAATGAATTAAAACACAAAAAATACAATAATAATTTTGGGGTTTGCACTAATATAAAAAATAAATAAATGGGGGAGTGGGACAGCTTCTCTTTACAAAAGAGTTCCAGCTAATAAATGAAGAAAGGACGATGGAAATAGAAACCAAACCGTTCAGCAAATAACAGAGTAGTGAATGAAATGATGATGAGATACAGGATATTTAGGTAGCCTCAAAGTATCTCCCCAGAAGATCTGTATTAATTAAGTAGGGGGAAATAATATCTCTACAGTGGAAAGACCAAAAGATGTTGCCTGACCTAGCAATTGCATTTTACATCATCAGTAATTAGACAAATGATACCACGAGCCTCTTACGATGTACTGAGAACACATCACTTCTGTGGGATCCTCACCAAAAATGCATAACTAATGTTAATCACAAGGATGCATCAGACAAACCCAAGTAGAGGAACAGTCTACGAACAAACTGGCTAGTACTTCTCAAAAGTATCAAGTCATGAAAGACAGACTGAGGAATGATGACTCATTAGAGGAGAAGGAAACGTAATCATCAATGCAACAGGTGATCGTAGATTTGATCTTGGACAAGAGAAAGGATGTTAATAGGAAAATTGGTGACATTTATATGAAGTCCAAAGATTACATAATGATGCAGTGTCAATATTAATTTTCTGATTCTGATCATTTTATGTGAAATATTAGTACTAGGGGAAGCTGGGTAAAAAGTATACCGAAATTCTTTGTACTCTTTTTATAACATTTTTGTAAATCTGGAATTATTTTAATATGAAGGGATAAATTTTTTAAAAGGGAAAAGATAATGTACAAATGGAAAGTTGGGTTAGAAAGCTGTAAGTTTCAATAGAAATATTATATTTGTACCAGGAGACCTATATTCACATCTTTTGGCTCTTTAGCCTCAAACAGGTCACGTGGACAGTCAGATTTGTCACTTGTAAAGTGAGGAAGATAATTGGCTTGCTCATTTTGAATATCAAGTGGGATAAGTTGATTAACAAAACACCCTATAATCTGTAAATTGCACAAATTGTAATTATTAATAACAATGTTGATGTGGCCTCATTCTGGATAAGATCAGAGTGAGTATTCAGGAATCAGATCCTTTTAGTACTATTTATAACTGCTCTGGAGAAGAAGTGCATAGCACATTTTCAGGTTTTCTAGTGGCAACAATTGTGCCGGCTTGAAAATCTATGCCGATGTGAAGCCAGTGGCAGCCAGGCCTTGATGGGAGGCAATGCAAGGTGCTGCACTTGGAGAGAAACTAAACTCCTGCCACCGGCCGAAAGGAAAGGCTCCGTGTACCCTGAAAACAAGATAGGAAGAGGGCCTGGGTCTCTTTTCAGAAGGACCCCAGGAATGCTTGCACAAAGCCCACGCAAGCCCTCCGCAGAGGTCACACGGACCAATATGTTTGTCATAATGTTGGGTCTTAATGGGGATTACCACCTGGAAGAGCGTGGACAGGTGATCCCTACCGGGGTGGAGGGAGCCAAGTGGTGGTAGTTATGCTGTGGGAAGGTGGCCCCAGCAGCCCCCATTGGCAGTGCAATGAAGAGAGCTTCTGTTGGAGAGAGCCAGGTCTGAGATAGGACAGGATGGCCGTGAAACCCACAGAAGAAATGACAGAAGAAAAGATCCTTTGGTTTAACAGCATTACCAATAAGACTATGATATGGTCTGAAAAAAAAACCCACACACGCACAATGAAGGAATCAAAAGACAAATGACCAAATGGGAGAAGATATTTGTAAGAAATATGACAACTGGTTAATATGTGTAAAATACAGAAATACTTAAAATCAAGAAGAAAACTTCGAAAGAACCACCAAATGGAAAAAGGGGCCGATGGCATAAGCAGATACATACACACACACTATAAATGGGCAATAAACAGGTGTAAAAAAAACCCATTGAACCTCTCTGGACATTCAATAAATACAAATTAAAGTGATACTGAAACACCATTCTCAGCCTGTCAGGTTGGCACGGATTTGTCAAATATTCAGCATTAGTGTGGATGAAGACCAGCATTTTCATGGACTTCTCAGAGCAAGCAGGAGTACACCAAATTTGTAGTAACCATTTCAGAAAACATTTTGGCAAGCTGTTCCATGAGAAGAAAAGAATTTGTAATCTTCGACCAAGAATTCCCCTCCTAGGAATCGATGCTGAAGAGAAAACGAGAGATGTATTGGTTGTATCTAGGTACAAGGCAAGTAAACAGCATAATTTATGCTGCTTTCCCGAGCTGAAGGTTACCTAGCAAACATCTGGGCTCTCACTGGGGTGGGGGTGGGGGCATGGGCGGGGCCTTTCCAGGGTTCTTGGCACAGAGCGCATCCTTGATTCAGTGCCACCCAGCATCCTCCTGGGCATTCACTAAGGTCCTGGGTGGTGCCCCAAAACCTTGTTTGATATTGGCCCAGGAACCCAGTGGAAAGCATCGGAACTCCTAATGCAATATATTATGTGTAATTTGAGAAGTTTTGCCTTTCTGTGCCTCTGGCCTTGGGAAACACTAATAATGATGATAATTACAATATTAGTAATATTTAGTGAGCATTTACTCTATACCAGGTAGAGTTCTGAGCATTTTTCATAACTGAATTCAGTTAATCTTCAAGCAACCCCAGTGAGTAGCCATCATTTTAGAAATGAGAAAACATAGGTAGAGAGAGAGAGTGACATGCCCAGGGCCACATAGCTGGGGAAATGGGGTCCAGGTTTAAACCCAAGCAGCCGGTCCCCTGCCTGTGCTGTTTCTATATACACTGCTATGTGGATCAGGACAGAAAAAAGGATGTAAAAGAGATTGTTTAAAATCATAAAGCAGGACTTACATGTAAGGCCTATTTATTGCTTGAAAGGTAATAATAAAGGACATAATGTGGAGCACTTTCCCTGGCGACATTTGCTGATAATTTCACATTTAAAAATCAAATAAAGAAATCCTGACTAGATCCAAAAATGAGTATTGAAAATCTTTTTATTTTTTTGAAACCATAAGCCAGTTAAGAAGGAATACCTTGCTAACAGAAAAATGTGGTTCGGAGGAGCTTATTTTTCCAATGTTCTGAATGCACAATTTAATGCAGCCTGGAGAGTCTGTTTTTCAGCAAAGGCAGGTTTTCCATGGCCTGGTTTGTCTGGCTCTATTTCCACCCTGCTTTTAGGTTGAAAAAGCTTAATTCAATTTGCTAGTAAGAAAAATGTTTGCCTTCCCATGTTTTGTGATATATTAATATCTAAAAAGATTAATTAGCTTAAAAGATTAATTACAAAGCACTTGAACTAAATGAATGCTAATTATGATGAAAGCTGAACATAACCACTTCATTAGCTGAACAGGGAAAATGAAGATGGCAAGATGGAGAGATCATGACATTCCCAACCACGTGACAGAGGAGCGACGTGCGGAAGCCTGGGGGGCATGTCCAGCTGGTGGACTGAGCCATGGGGCCACGGCAAGGTTCCAGAGTCCTGGGTGGGTGAACGTGACCATCAGGATTTGCTGATTTAGCAAAATCGTGTTTAGAGATACTCTCAGGAATTTTGAAACACTGAGTTGGGGCCACTGCTGGAGTCAGTGGGTGTCAGGGTGTTGACTTACCTCTTTCTGACAATTTCTTCTCATCCTCCCTGGCGGGCACCCCTCCTGTCTGTTCCTTCAACAAAACTTTCCTTCCCAGGTCTAGCCCCAGCCTCTGTGCCCATCTTTGCTTGTTGTATCCACTTCAATCTATGGAAAATAGATGCTGAATTCTACCAAATCCTAGTTCCCCCAGCTATGGTTCATCAACATCTTGATACTTAACAGGCACCTCAAACCAAATTGTCCAGAAAGGAGCTTGTCATCCTCCCGAATTCCCTGCCCTGGTTTGTGGGTGGCCCCATAGGACAGAATCAGAGAATTTTTACTACTTGCTCTCATTCCAGCCTCATTGTTTTTCTTAAAATATATATATATTTTGGGGCACCTGGGTGGCTCAGTGGGTTAAATCCTCTGCCTTTGGCTCAGGTCATGATCCCAGGGTCCTGGGATCGAGCCCCACATGGGGCTCTCTGCTCAGCAGGGAGCCTGCCTCCCCCCTCTCTCTGCCTGCCTCTCTGTCTACTTGTGATCTCTGTCAAATAAATAAATAAAATCTTTAAAAATTATATACATATATATATATTTTAAAAATTTTTAGTGAGGTGTAATTCACATATCATAAATTCTCCTTTTTCAAGTGTACAATCCCATGGCTTTTAGTATATTCACAGAGCTGCGCATCGATTGCCGCAATCAAATCTAGAACATTTTCATCATTCCACTTCACAAAGAGCGCTCCCTAGCCATTCTCTCAGTCTCTCCTCCTCTCAACGCCTGGAAACAACTACTCTACCTTCTACCTCTATCCGTTTGTCAATTCTGGACATTGCCTATGAATGGAGTTACAGAGTATATGGGCTGTTGTGATCAGCTACTGTCATTTAGCAAAATGTTTCCAAGGTTCATCCACATCGTAGCATTTGCCAGTATTTTGCCTCCTTTTATGACTAGATAATATTCCATTGTGGTCATTATTTCTTCTCTAGATGATTGTATAAATTCCTAACTTGTTCCTTTGCTTCTGGTCTTATTCATCTCCCCATTCTCTGTGTTATTGCCAGAGGCATCTGTGAGCATAAATCTCATTATATCCTGCTTAAATTTTTTTGGTGGCTCCCCATTCCTTAAGGAGGTTCAAACTCCTGGGCATGGCACTTGAGTTCTAGGATGCGTCCATTTACCTACCCAGCTCCTTTGCCAGCCCGCTCCTCCTGTATCCCAGCCACGGCCAAGGGGGACCACCTGTTCCATTTGTTCTGTGGGAGGACATCTCCCTCTGTGTGTCGGTGCAGCCCTAACACCAGGACCGTCTTTCCTCCCAGACACTGTCTAGCATATTCCTGGGCATCTTACTCTATTTCCTTTCTAAACATTTTTTTTAAATTTTATACATATATATATTTGAGAGAGAGTGCTTGTGTGAGTGGGGGGTGTGCAGGAGGAGAGGGAGAGAGAGGGTCGTAAGGAGGCTCCACAACCAACACAGAGCTGACGTGGGGCTTGATTTTCATAACTCCAAGATCACGACCTGAGCTGAAATCAAGAGTCCAATGCAAACCGCCTCATCCATCCAGGCACCCGTCCTACTCTGTTTCTAGATCATCCTCTCTTCAAGTTTCCATAGGTCCTAGAAGGCAATTCTATTGGGGTATGTGTCGCTTGCTATAATTATCTGTGAATATCATGAACTTGAGTCCAGAAGCTAATTGTGCTCCTGTCTCTATTCTCCAGGCCTCGTACAGAGCCTGGAATATAGGCAGAAATTGATAAATGTTTGTCAAATAAATGCTTGGAAATAGAAATATGGTATTTTTCATGTTTCTGTTTGTAGTTTAAAAAATAATGAAGAATGTGAATATTTTCATCTGGGCACCTGTGTAATAACTAGAGTGACCATATAGGAGACTGTTCTGTGAAAAAAGAGGCAAAGCTACCATTAAGAAGAGTAGACATTTCATTGCTTTGGAATGGTTTAATTTATTTATCAAAGATTCTCTAGGTACTTTGCCCACCACCCTATTTTACTCTGACACTAATAGCACAAGGATCTCAGTAAATAGCTAACTTGTAGAAAGAGTCTGTTTTTGAACTTGAATGTGCAAAAGGCCTTTTCCCCATACACCATAAATTTTGATTGTGAAATTCTTATAGAAATCTTGTAGACATGATCATGGAGTCTGTGGGTGGCTCAGTCATTAAAGCTCTGCTTTCGGCTCAGATCATGATGCCAGGGTCCTGGGATCAGGTCCCTAGTCGGGCTCCCTGCTCAGTGGAGAGCGTGCTTCTCCTCTCTCTGTTCCTCCCCCTGCTTATGTGCTCCCTCTCTCAACCCAAGCAGAGCTTGTGCTCTCATGAGCTCTCTCTGGCAAACGAACAAAATCTTTAAAACCAAAATAAAGGTTTATCACCATATGTAAGCATGTGTTTCTACACGCTAAGTCTAAGAAGGCAAAATAGAATTTCTTCTTTTTAGGAAGTGAGTGACTGACTCACTTAATTGATCAGCGCTCTACATTGTGCTCTGCTACTGAAGCTAATTCCATGGTTTGTGTTTGATATCTTTGAGGATTTCATAAAGACTTCAGTTTACTAGAGTTCTTGCTCTATTTTGTAACAACAGTAGGAGAATGTACTTTTGGAATTCTCAGTTGATGGTGGAATTGTAAAAAGTTAATCGACTTGGCAAACAGATTCGCAGGTATGTAACATCCAAAGGGAGATTGAAGCCTTGTGTGCCAGAGCACAAGAAGTCTAAGTGAAGCAGGGTTCTCAAACATCAGATAGGTAAGCTACCCGAATAGTTCTTCTTTCTCTTGTGCCTTTCTCCTTCTCTTGGTGGAAAATTGGTTGAATGAGCTAGTGGTACTCTTAGAATTCAAATTCCGATTAGTAAAATCCTGCAGATTTCTTTCAGTCCCTCTCCACAGGTCCAGTCTCAGTTCTCCTAAATGTTTTTCTGGGTGAATCTATGGGATTTGAAGGCTCAGAGGCTTCAAGAAGGATAACGAGTTTCTATGAAGGACTTTGTTTTCAGTCCTAGCCAGGGCAAACTCTCATGCATGTTATCAAGATGATCATTGCCTGACAAGATCCATCTCAAAATCCTAGTCCTCTGGCACCTGAGCAGAAACAATGACACTCAGCTTCTGAAAAACCTGACCTCGTGCATACTCGAGGCTAAACAGAATTTTCAAGAAAAGGGTTTGGGGATGGTATGCAACCTTAGGGTTCATTTATAAAAACATATTTGATTAAATTCTTTTCTTTTCTGAACTGTTAAAGCATTTGTTGGCTTTATTATCCTGGTGTAACTAAGCTATACCTTGCCCTTTTTGTTTTCTAGTTGCCTCAAGGGTAAACCTTTTCTTTCGAACTGGATTTTAAGAATACTGAGATCAGAGTTTGGGATTTAGAATTTTCATTTTCTGGCAGTCTGACAAATACAGTCACTACTGAGCAAGACTGGTACTTGTTTTGGACTGACACTCCTACTGATTAAAATTTTAAACTCAAAAAATGTCAAAAACTACTCTTGGTCTCAACCCAAATCCCAGCAAGTTATTTTGTGGGTACTGATAAAGTGATTCAAAGCTTTTATGGAGAAGGAAAAGACCCAGATAGCCAACACAATATTGAAGGAGAAGAACAAGTTTGGGGGACAAAGTACTGGACTTCAAGACTTAGTATAAAGTGGGGTACCCTGGTGGTTCACTCGGTTAAGCATCAACTCTCTCTTTAAAAAAAAAATATTTATTTATTTGACAGAGATCACGAATAGGCAGAGATGCAGACAGAGAGAGAGGGGGGGAAGCAGGCTCCCTGCTGAGCAGAGAGCCAAATGCAGGACTCGATCCCAGGACCCTGGGATCATAACCTGAGCCAAAGGCAGAGGCTAAACCCACTGAGTCATCCAGGCGCCTCAAGCTTCCAACTCTTGATTTTGGTTCACATCATGATCTCGGGGTTGGGCTCTGCATTGGGTTTGGGACCTGCTTAAGATTATCTCTCCCTCTCCCCTCTGCTCCTCCCCGCTCCACCAAAAAAAGAAGAAGACTTAGTGTAAAGCTATAGTCAGTGCAGTGTTGGCAAAAGCATAGACAAATAAATCAATGCATCGGAATCGAGAGTCCTGATATAGACCCACATAAAGAGCCAACTTCGATCTTTGAGAAAGGAACAAAGACAATACCGTGGAGAAAAGTCTTTTCAATAGATGGTGCTACAACTGGACCTCCACGTGAATAAAAAAATGAATCTAAACTCAGACTTCACACCTTTCACAAAAATTAACTCAGAAGGAATCATAGATCTAAATGTAAAATGCAAAACTATAAAACTCCTAGGATATAACGTAGGAGAAAATCTGGACGACCTTGGGTATGGCAGTGACTTTGAAATACAATCCAAGGCATAACTCATGGAAGAAAGACTTGATAGGCTGGTCTTCATTAAAACTGATAACTTGGGGCACTTGGGTGGCTCAGTGGGTTAAAGCCTCTGCCTTCAGCTCAGGTCATGATCTCAGGGTCCTGGATCAAGCCCCACATCGGGGTCTCCGTTCAGCGGGGAGCCTGCTTCTCCCCCACCTCTCTGCCCACTTGTGATCTCTGTCAAATAAATAAATAAAATCTTTTTAAAAAATTAAAAATTTAACAAAAAAATAAAATCGATTAACTTCTACTCTCAAAATTGATAACTTCTACTTTCTCTACTTGAGAAAATGAGAAGATTAGCTATAAACTGGGAGAATATATTTGTGGAAGACATAACTGATAAAGAACTATTATACTGAATATACAAAGAATTCTTAAAACTTAATAAGAAAGTGAACAACCTGATTAGAAGATGGCAAAAGACCTGAACAGGCATTTCACCAAATAAGATATATGGGTGTCATATAAGCATATGAAAAGATACTCCATATCACACAGCATAAGGGTAACATCAATTAAATCAATGATTAGATACTACCATGCACCTATTAGAATGACTAAAATCCAAAAAACTGACAACTACACATGTTGGTGAGGACGTGAGGCAACAGGGACTCCATATATTGTTGGTGGAAATGAAAAATGGTACAGTCACATTAGTGGATAATTTGATAATGTCTTACAAAATCAAACATACATTTATCATACAATTCAGCGGTTGCTTTCTTTGGTATTTACCTAATTGAGATGAAAAGTTATCGCCACACAAAAATCTATACATAAAGACTTATGGAAGATTTATTGATAAATATCAAACCTTGAAAGCAAACAAGATGTCCTATTGTGGATAAAATGGATAAATAAACTGTGGTACATCCAGACAATGAAATATTATTCAGTGCTAAAAGGAAAAGAGAAAGTCTACATATTGGGTAATTCCAACAATTCTGAAGGAGGCAAAGTTATGGAGACAGTAAAAAGTCAGGAATCAGGGGTAGGAAAAGAAGAAATGAAACAAGATGGGAACGGGAGGGAGACAAACCATCAGAGACTCTTAATCTCACAAAATGAGGGTTGCGGGGGCGGGAGTGGAGTGGGTGGTTGGGTTATGGACATTGGGGAGGGCATGTGCTACGGTGAGTGCTGTGAAGTGTGCAAACCTGGTGATTCACAGACCTGTACCCTTGGGGCTAATAATACATTATATGTTAAAAAATTAAAATTTTTTTTATAAAAGTCAGGAGTCAGGGGAGAAGGAGGACGAACTGGTGGAACACAGAAGAATTTTAGGGCAGTGAAACTCTTCTGTGTGATCCTCTTTGTCTTTTCAATTTCTCCTTTAATGGGGCACTCTCATCAGCATACTAACATGCTCTAAAATCTTCCATCTTGAAAAATGGACCAAAAAAAGTCTTTCTCCCATGGCTCAGTAATCCCATCTAGGCATAATTTCAAAGCTTTGCTCTACTTCACGTGCAAACTTCTTGACAGTTGTCCATATTTATAGTGCCCACTTTCTTATTCTCTCTCCCCCACCTTTTCCTTTTTATCTTTTCTTTTTTTTTTTTAAGATTTTATTTATTTATTTGACAGACAGAGATCACAAGTAGGCAGAGAAGCAGGCAGAGAGAGAGGGGAGAAGCAGGCTTCCTGCTGAGCAGAGAGCCCGATGTGGGGCTCAATCCCAGGACCCTGGGATCATGACCCGAGCCGAAGGCAGAGGCTTTAACCCACTGAGCCACCCAGGCACCCCTCCCCCACCTTTTCTAATGGGACTTTGGTCTTCACTACTCTTCTGAAACTGCTCCTGCCAAGGTCACCTGTTACCTCCACAAGGTCAAGTACAATGACCACTTTCTTGTTCACTCTTGACCTTTCAGTGCATTTGACGCATCCTCTTTCTTGAAATACTCCTTGCAGCTACCCTAAGAGCATGACACCCTTTCTGATTTTGTCCCACCTCATTACCACACCTTGCTACAGTCCCACCTGACTACTCCTTCTTCATCTCCTTTGTTGGCATTTCCTTCTTTGCTTTCCCTCTACTTGTTGGTGTCCCCAAAGCTCAGTCCCAGACCCTTTCCTCTATTTTACTCACCTCCTAGGTGAGCATTGAGTCCCATGATTTTCTCTTTTCTTATATGCCAATAACTTCTTATCTGCATGTGAGGGTCTCTGACTCCAAGCTCTAGACTTCTGATATCAGCATCAGGGTAGGTGGTATACACAGAGTGTGTCTCTTCTCCTTTACCACAGCAATGACTATCCTGCCTGGTCAGCAAATTAAGATCTGCCTGGAGACAAAAATAAATAATAATAATAAAGTAAAATTTATGATTTGGAAAGACTATTACTTATCATTAAAGAAGATTTCTTATGATAAGTTAGTTTATTATTTCAACATAAGAAAGCTCATTTCTTACCACAATAGCTGAATGCATTGCAATTTGTTTTAGTCTCAAGCTTCCTGGCTCTACATATGAAAGTGAACTCAAGTCAAACAGAGTGCACATTTTCTAACTGCACTTTGGGCAAAGTGAAGTAAAAATGTAAATCGCATCTTATGCTATCTTGAACAAATGTATGTTTGCCATCATTGTGTTTTGTGGCTGGGAGTAGGCTTTTGAGAGAAAATGGGGAAAAGAAATAGAAAAATATCAAAGCACATGCATAAAATCATAAAAATAGAAGAGACGGCTGTGTGAGAGCTTAAAAAAGAAAAAAGTAAACTGATCTATTTAGTTCTCATGCCAGCTGAATTTTTAGCATCTCTAAGAATAGGTTGGTAAGAATGAAAGATGGGCTTTCTCCATCAAGCTTCCCTGTCTCTGCTGACTTCAGGTTGCTATTTACTCTCCTGTCTTTTCAGACAATTGATTCAAACCCTAATTCAGTCCTCCTACCCAGCGGACTTATTCCTTCAGCAAAATTTCCCTTAGCTCATCACAGTACAATCACTACTCTGCCTCCCCAAGCAAAGGAGATATTCTCTCCCCCTGCCCCCCAACCCACACCCCCCCACCTCCGATCTGCCCAAATGCCTAGTTAATACTCTGGAAATTCCTGCAGAAGTGCCCACACATTGAGCCTACAAACTTTAGAAGAGCTGTAATTATGAATCAATGTGGGGTTGCTAGTAGGCTTAGGAAGGAGAAGTAAAGGATATTGCTGTAAAAGTTAATTTTGAGGACAACTGGCTGTTTTCATACTACTCTGCAAAAATGTCTCCATTATGCCTTGTTCACAATTGCAGAGGTGGGCTTGGGGGTGAAGAAGAGAAAGAGAGGGTGTTTCTTAAGTAAGATCATACAATATGAATTTCATTGTTTCTGAAACAATTGGCCCTATCAGTTTGTTGTTCAAATTTTGTGTTTTGCAGCCATAATCTGTGAGGTTATAATCTTTAGGCTATATTCAAAGGCACAAGAACACATCATGGAAAGAAAAAAACCTCCCTATCCCTGCTCTCAAAGAGTTTTGCAAGGAGGCAGGTAGCATAATGAAAAAGGTTGTTAAACAATGAAAGTCTAAGGAGCATACAGTAAATTCTTCCAGAGAGCAAATAGTGCATGATCAGAAAATACGGTAGTGAGTAAGATTGAGACCGGGCAAATCAATGCTGAAGTAAACAGCAGGAAGAACAAAAAGAAGTTGGGGGAAAGTTAGCAGGCACTGCACTCTTCGTAAGCTCTGGGAATGTGGGGGAAAGTGTCAAACTATTATTGAACCAGAGAGAAATTTGGCTTAGCCTAAGAATGGTAATTACTAAAACGCGGAGTCTGACAAGAAGAATGAGGCAAGGCTGAAGTTCAGATCTCTTTTCCTTTCTCCTTAATTTTGAACAGCTTTATTGAGATGTAATTTATATACCATAAAGTTCACTTGTTTAACGTGTATAGTGATTTTTACAGAGTTGTGCAATCACCAAAATCTAATTTTAGAACATTTTTGTCAACCCCGGAAGAAACCCCAGTACCATTTAGCAATCACTCCTGTTCTCTTCTCCACACAGCACCTGTCTCCATGGATTTGCCTATTCTGGCCATTCCATATAAATGGAATCATATAATATATGGTCTTTTGGGACTGGCTTCTTTCACTAGGAATCAATCACAATTACAAGGTTCATTCATGTAGTAACATATATAAATTCTTCATTTCTTTAATGGACAAATAATAATCCATTGTTTGGGCAGATATACCACATCCATTTATAATGTCATCAGTTGATAGACATTTTGGAGTGTTTCTACTTTGGGGCTATTATGAATAATACTACTATGAACTTTCATGTACAAGTTTTTATGTGGACATATTTTTTTTCATTTCTCCTGGGTAGATATCCAAGAACGAAATTGATGGGTCATTGGTAACTCTATGTTTAAGATTTTGGGGAACTGCCAAACTATTTTCCCAAGTGAGTGCATTATCTCACACTTCCACCAACAATGCATGAGAGTTTCAATTTTTCCACATCTGTGTCAACACTTGTTATTGTCTTTCTTTTGATGTTAGCCATCTGAGTGGGTGTGAAGAAGTATCTTATTGTGGTTTTGATTGGCATTTCTATAATGACTAATGAAATTGAGCATTTTCTAATGTACTCATCAGGCATTTTTCTTGTCTCTCTTGTTACTACACATTCATCCATTACTCCTCAATCTTCCATTCTCTCTTTTCTCTGGAGATCTGGCATAAAACCTGGATACATAGGACCTATGTTTTCTGTGCTGAAGCTGTCTTCCAAGAAAATCAAGGATGAGTTCATTACTATTGATTCTGGACAATTGAAATTACTAAATTTGGTTCAATTCAAGCCAACAGACTTTTATTAAAGTGCTTTGGTGGCGTTTGCATTCAGACTATTGAAATATTATACACTTACTGACCATAAGGCTTGAAATTTACTAGAATTTATAAACTATTGGTTAAATCCATTAGTAAGTATAAAATAAGAAAGAACTAAGTAAATATCATAAGAAAAACACAGAAGTATCTATCTATGAGTGAAGTGAAATATACTTTCTTTGGTTCAACAATCCACCACTAGAAATCTACCCTAGGGAAATGATTACATATTTCTGTAAATGGTTAGGTAAGGTGATGTTTGCTTGAGGATTATTTCTAATTGTACAAAATCAAAGAGTTTGAAAGGTAAATAAATTACGACATATTCATAGAATAATTACATATTTATTTAAAATACTTTACAAATACGTTTGTTACAATATGCAGAAAGTATGGGAAATCTCCAGTGACCAGAAAAAAAGAAATGAAAAGCAGAGTAGTAAACAGGAAAGCTGGTGTTGTAGTTGGCCTGGGGAGAAGGGGTTGGGGAGGAGATGTTTGTTTGTTTGCTAGGGTTTTGGGTTTTGACACTCACATGGGGACAGGAGATGAGAGCTAGGATACCTGACTACAAAGCATCCAGCTGGACTCCTTGAAAGACTACAGCCACAGGAGTTGGAGAAATTAGGGAAAATTCTCCTCAGGTGCAGAAGTGACATGGAACCATCTGGTTTGGTTAGTCTCTGGGGAGAAGCAATAAATATATTTTGAAAATTTGTAGTCATGGACCTGTAACTCCTGTAGGATTGGGGCCCACAATATACTAAGGTCAAGAGGACCCCAGGGTAGGAAATTAAAAAAAAAAAAAAATCCTCTACGCAGAGGCCCCAGGGCACCTGTCAGAAGACAAGAGACATGTGCTCTGAGGACACATGTCTGCAATGCACAATGCACCAGGTCACCAGCAGATCAAGTTCAAGGAAGAAAACCCCATAATCCACAATTCAAGGTCAGTTTCTTTTCCTTCATGATTTTTTTTTCTTGCAAGATTCTTCATTTTTCCGAAGTTTTAAAGGAAGTACCAAATTCATTCTTATCACTTTCATCTTTAAATGTTCTTTCTTGTTTCTCTCTGGCAGCCTGGAAACCCTGGCTTTGTTAAAGTGTAAAATCATGACAAGTCTGTGTCAGGGAGGATGATTTCTGAGTGGAACTGAATGGGCTTTTTTAATTGGCTGAATAACAGCCTGCCAGAACTATCCATCAGATCGGGAACCAGTTTTCTGTTTTGCTTTTTTTTTGTTTTTTTAAATGTCCTTGCTCATGCTTTCTTTGTTGTTGGCATTTTGTGATTACCCATTTGCTTGTGGTTGCGGGTGCTTCTAGTTGATACCCACTTCTCTGAACCATTGTCATCTATTTGATTCACTGCACATCAGTCTGGTTTCACAGATCCCCGTCTCTCTATCTGTAATTGCATTGCTTTGCAACACCCACCGAGCTCTCAGTTTCTCCTCGGTGTTTACAAGGGGGACACATTCTTTGGCTATCATTACACATCCTGCTTCAGCCATCAGTACTCTTTTAGAGGAATTAATGTGATTTAATTCATGCCTTGTAAAAAGCAGCCTTATTCCTGTTCAACTTAGTTTAGAACATTCTGCTCCAGGTTTCTGCTGACTTGGAGTTCTTCAGTGATGGTATAACCTATTTGAACAGAAACTCCTGTTCGTTGAAGACTTATTTGTTGCTTGAGAAACACACCTGGCATTTAATTCCCGTTTTATATTCTTGCGGATGATTTTACTTTTAAGTTTTAGTTTAAGCTCAGAGGCGGTGTCCTCTCCAACAGCGCCCCTCTAGATTGCAGTGTGGACAGGGAGAAGCGGGGAAATGGTGTCTTGTGAGGGTCTGCTCAAGGGGACTAGAGATAGTTTACCTGAAGAATAGAACACCCAGGAAAGTCATAAGGACTGTCCCCAATATTGGGATACCCCAATATTGGGATATGGGGGAGAAGTAGGAATAATTAAGGAAGAAGTTGTAGCGTTAACATGCGGAGGAAAATGGGAACCAGACCTGCAAAACAACCTCATAGATGACTTTGCCAATGAGTGCTTTTTAACTAACCGTGGGGTTTGAAAAATCAAGCACAGACTTCGAGCCCAGACACAGGGCTTTGCTCCCCTTTCCACCTACAGAATACACAGTCCATAGTAGGAAGAAAAAAATAGGTGTATGAATTATATATGCGGTTCTCTTAAAATTTAATTGATTTAATTATGAGATGAAGCTTGGAAATAGGGTGCCATTATATTTTATACTTTTTTGTCTCTTACCTTTAGGGGAAGAGAATTTTGTGATGTCTCCAATATTCTTTTTATGATTTAAATGTCCTTACCCTTGGGGGATCGCGTGAAGAAATAAGACAGCACTTTGGACAAGTAGCTTTTATTTTCTCTTTACTCTTTGGACTAATCACTAAGGTATACAAGTTAAGAAATATGAAGGGTATTTTGTTTCTAAAGTAACCTACACTATGTATGTTAATGTACTCGTCGATATGATTGGCTCCTTGTTTTTTTCAACTCTTACAGAAATTGACTTACAGTTTCTAAACTAGAGAAAGTTTCTCATATAAAGAGAAGCCTGTAGAAGAAAACAACACACAACCAAGCAAAAAAGAAAAAGAGCAAAACCCTGAGTAGAAGTCAGTTGTGCCATTGTTCCACAATGGGGCACTCTTGAGTTTTGCAAGTTGCCCTTTTAATGGGCAGAAAGGGAACCTTGATAAAAAGGATCACTTAAAAGGTAACACTTTGGTTTCCTACAATGAGTTAGGTAATACGTATTTTTCTTAAGTGAGGATTAATAAGTCCTCACCAAAGAACTGAGTGCATATTATTTCCCTTCAGAAGTGCCACAATCTCCTGCTGAATGGTATCAGTTGGGCTTGAATTCTTTAGAGATGTGAACAAGCATACAGAAATATTTAAAATTTGCAAGTGATGTGCTAGGTTAACATTTTTTCCTCTAGGCTTTGCATCTGTGAATACAGCAAGAGTTATTTCAGTCATTAGACTATTAAGTATTCCAAAGGCCCTGAAGTCCCATTGATTTCTGGTCTTTTCAAAAATAGTACTCTGGACCAATATTAGGTTGAGGTGCTATGATACAGAATTAACCTGTGAGTTCAAATAATTCAGTGAAGTAGCCAAAGATTGCTTGGCATCATAGATGTAGACCTAATGATTAACTTTTTGGTTCTATTTTCCTTAAAATGTCTTCTTCTGTCATCATTAATGAATATATATAGGTACGTATTTTTCTTACTAGTGTTTTCATTCCTTTTGGATAAACTAGCTCTTGCATAAAAGCAATTTTGAAAAGAAAGGAGAAAAATTAATGTGTTATGGAAAACAAGTTTTTGTACCTATGTATTACTTCGGAGAGGGGAGACATATACTCTGTGGGGATCTTGCTCTATTCATCTTAGCCTGTTGGTTAAATCACTGACCCAGAGATGAACTCATTGGAGAAACACATGGTACATTGAGAGAGGAGGAGAGGATGAATGGAAATCTATACTGAGAGACAGAGTACACATTTCGTAAGTCTCAGTTGCTCTTGGCTGACTCTTGGGACCCTCCCAGTCCTCGCTGATCTTACAGATGGATGGTATTTAGAGAAGAAGTTCCAGAAGATACTCAGTCTGCCCTTGCATCCAATGGGATCTTAAATATCCCAGAAAGAAAGACAGGTGGCTTTGGCTTACCTACAACCCTGGGAAAGACAACAATTTGCCTGCCAGCGCAGTCTCTTCCAATGGTGAATTTGGGAAGGTCTTGTTACTGTGGTCTAGGAAGGGTATGTCACTGTTATGTTATTTCAGATTTGCTGGCCTCTGAGTGACCTCATAGTTGCAATAGCTCTCACCATCTATCTCCCTTCTGTTATGTGACCTCCTGTGAGAGAAGACAGCTCCTTAGTCATTGTCATGTCCCTACCATAACACTTGCAGAATTATAGCTGTCAAAGAAATGTTGGTTTCTGTATTAATATTTCTGGTTTGTGACACCAGACTCTCCACCACTGTTTTGTTACTATTCTCACCTAAGCATAATGGGCATAATGGTTGCTGTATTAATATTTCTGGTTTGTGACACCAGACTCTCCACCACTGTTTTGTTACTATTCTCACCTGAGCATAATGGGTCCAGTCCTTAAAGAATATCACATGCAGAGAGGGGCACTTGGGTGTCTCAGTTGGTTAAGAGTCTGCCTTTGGTTCAGGTCATGATTCCGTAGTCCTAGGACCAAGTCCCACAGTAGGGTCCCTGGTCAGTGGGAACTCTGTTTCTCCCTCTCTCTCTGCTCCCCCCTCACTAGTATGCACTCTCTCTCTCAAATAAATAAAATCTTTAAAAAAAAGAATATCACCTGTACATACCAAATAAAGCTAGTTTATTGCATAGAAGGAGAGCCAGAGATCTTACATTTGCTAGTTAATTATTTTTCTGATCATAAAAGTAAAATTGGTTCATTGGCAAATATTTGTAAAATACAGAAGAATACTGAGAACAAAATGAAACAATGTGTATTTGTATCCCATGGAAGATTTCATTCTGCAAGCATGTGTATACGTACACGTGTGTGTGTGTGTGTGTGAGTTTGTGTGTGAGTGTGTGTTTGTGCATGTGTAAATCCTGAGAATATGTCTTGCATCTCTTCTTGAATGTGTGAACCATTGTCTTTTTCTCTGGGAGACACAGAATGTGAGGCAACATAAACAGTTCCACTTAATTTTTTATTTTCATAAAGTATGTTATAATCTATATTTAATATAATGGAATGATTATTTGAAACAATAATTGACTTATTTTTTTCTTTTCATACTTCCTGCTACCCCTGTAATCTTTCCTTAGATGGGTCTGGAGACAGGAAGCTTCCTTTCCAGGGAAGCTTTTTAATGTCCAAAACTATAATCCAGGTGTGACACCAATGGATCAGGGAAAAAATATGTGATGAATTCTACTCTCCTCAATACTTTTTCCTCTTTCCACAATGAATGTGAGGAAATATAACAAAATATCTTAGGAAGGATAACAAAAGAAAGATCTCAATCCAACTGTAAAAATAACAAAAATTATAAAAATTAGCTTCAAAAGAAATGTACAAGACTAACATACAGAAAATTATTATAAAAATAACTCTACTAAGGGTCTGGAAAGAAGATAGGAGTAAATATAGAGCCCTGTCTTGTTTTTGATAGGAAGGCTTAATATTACAAAAATGTTAATGCTCCCAAAATTAATTTATAAAGTTCATGCAATCCCAAAGATAAAATGGAAGAACAAACATGCAAGAATATTTGAGAAATTCTGAGTTGGGAGGGATCGGAAAATGTGCTCTACCACAAATTAAAATGTAGTATGGAGCTGCAGAAATGTGTCCATTGCACTCCTGGTGTGAGAACAAAAAGTCAGATCAATGGAGCAGAACTGAGATCTGAAATAGAGTCCAAGGTATGTGGGAGTTTTGCTTCCCAAAATGTATGGCAGTCATTTCCCAATTTTTTAAAATTATTTATTTATTTATTTGACAGAGAGAGATCACGAGTAGGCAGAGAGGCAGGCAGAGTGAGAGGGGGGAAGCAGGCTCGCCACCGAGCAGAGAGCCTGATGTGGGGCTCGATCCCAGGACCCTGGGATCATGACCTGAGCTGAAGGCAGAGGCCTTAATCCACTGAGCCACCCAGGCGCCCCTCATTTCCCAATTTTTAAAAAAGACTTTATTTATTGATTTGAGAGAGGGAGAGTATACAGTGGGAGAGGGAGAAGCAGACCCCACACTGAGCAGAGAGCCCCACACTGGGCTTGATCCCAGAACCTGAGATCATGACCTGAGTCAAAGACAGACTCAGCAGACTGAGCCACCCAGGCACCCCTCCCAGTTTTCTTTATTGTGGTCCTCCTACTTCTTTTATTAGCCTCTTTCTATCCTTTCTCCTCCAAACATCTGGAGTCATTGTCTAAAAACACAACTGAGTTTATGTTTTTAGGCTCCTTCCACGTGGGCTGCTTGTCTCCTGGCTCTTTGCAAGGGGGACTCAATCTCATTTTTTGAACTTTGGTTTAAATTCAATGGAACTTCTTCAAGCAGTCTGTAGGAGGAAGCTACCCTGCATCTCTATCCCATCGTCCTTTCTCTACACTGTATTTGTTTCCTTCTCAGCATTTTGCAAAGTCATGCTTGCTTGTTTGACTGGTACCACACCATATACCGCTCCATATGGCACCGCATGGCAGGGACTGTGCTCTGTTTACCTCTGCACTTCTGGAAACTAACACAGTGCCAGCACTGTAGGCTTGTAATTGATATTTGTCGAGTGACAAAAGGAATGCATGTATAAATGAACAATAAAGGAAGATCTCCAAATCAGTGGGTTATTGAAAAAATGAAGTTTGGGCCACAGGATAATTCTTTGGAACCAAAAAAATAGCATGAACTCTTTGTTTTCTTATAAACGATTTCTTAAAAATAATTGCTTAAAAATAAATTTAAGGTGAATCAAATTTTTGCATTTAAATTGTAAAACTATAACATCTTGTAAAGAAAACTAATTGAATGTTTTTTGTGTTTTGTGAGCTAATACATGAGTATAATTCTTGGTGAAGACATGAACGTGAGATATCTCAGAGATGTCTAAGAAATTGCTTCTATCTTAAAATTTAAGCATTATTCTCTCTTATGTTAAAATACATGTTTTGCATTTATATATATAAACCTATAAGCAACATCACTGTCCCTTGTCTTTCAGTGTAAGTTGCTGTAACAGAGACAACTCCAAAGGCAGTGGCTTAATCAAGATAGGAACTTATTTTGCCTTTAAACAAGTTCCCAAGCGAGGCAGTTCAAGGTTGGTAGGGTGACTCTTTACCTCAACCTGTACCTCTATCTCCTGGCCAATGGGAAGAAGGGAGGGTAAAGGGAAATATAGGTCATTTTATCCTCTTGTCACCTAGAAGTTAGTCACACAGACATTATGTGCATCTTTTTGGTTCATATCCCACTTACTTGAACCTGGCCCTGCCTAGCTGCAATGGAAGCTGGGAAATGTAGTTTTTAGTTGGATAGCCTCCTAAGCTCAAATTCAGAAGTTTCTTTCCCAAAACACAGGAAGAATGATCACTGACGGATATCCTGGGGTTCTTGCCACAAAGAGGCACTCGACCACAATACACCAAGTTTGGTTTTCCCTTCTCACTTGTGTTTTGCCATATATTAGTTTTTAAATTTTGCTTTATCTGGATTTTCCTCTTTCTGAAACTCAAAATGTAAAGTTTATGTGGAGGGTGATGCTCTTCTTGCCAGTTTCACCCCCCCTGGACTTTGCAAAATTTTTCACTCCACCTTCTCTTAAGAAACCCATTGCCCTTGTACTATGGACAGACTCAGCAAGCCAAACCTGATGTTTTAGCACATCTTTGCTCAGCTCTCTGTTCTCAAGATCCTTTTCCTTGTCCTAGAATCATGTCCATTAACCTGATTTTATAGAGCAGGGGTCAGCAAACATTTCCTGTAAAGGACCAAATAACAAATGTTTTAGGCTTTGTGGGTTAAATATGGTCTCCAGGACATAATTTTTTGTTTGTTTTGTAATTGTTCAAAATATACAATTATTGTTAGCTTTCAGACTATACAAAAACAGAGTGTTGGGCTGCCTTTTACGCACGTGGCATAGTTTGCCGACCCCTCTTGTAGAGCAATGAATGGCAATGTGTGTCTGTATATCTCTCTTGACCAGTGAGGGTGGCAGGTACAGTGTTCCTACACCAGATGATATATACCAAAGAGCTACAAGGAACATCTTGGTCCATCTGAGTAATGACTGTAACTTGATATAGCTATGTGTCCTGCTAAACCCTGAGCTGGATGGCCAAAAATTATGATATAGTCAGTATCATAAAGCTTTATGCTCTTTAAAAAGATTTTATTTATTTATTTTAGAGAAAGAGAGAGAGAGAGAGAGCAAGAGAGAGAGAGAAAGCATGAGCAGGAGGAGGGGGAGAAGGAGAAGGAGAGAAAAAAGTCCCACACAGACTGTAGACACCGCATGGAGCCTGACACAGGGCTGGATCCCAGGACCCTGAGATCATGACCTGAACCAAAATCACGAGTCAGACGCTTAGCTGACTGAGCACCCAGACGCCCCATAAACCTTTGTGTTCTATTTATAGCATATCACCAGATGAAAGTCAGTTTGTTACATATATCTCAGTGCCTTTTTAAATGTTATAAACATGAACCTATCTATACATCTTTGTTGGAAATATGCTAATATCCTAATAGCTAACAATATATAGCTGAGAAATGATTTTCTAATTCCTAACTTAAAATACCTACAGATTGCATTCTCTCTGAATACTCATTAAGCCATTCAGTATATGATTAATCCTCAAGGGTTTCTTGAACAGCGATTTCTACAATACAGCAGGCACTGTACTAGACCCTGGGACTGCAACAGCAAACAAATAAAGTCCCTACTGTCCAGTAGGGGGAGCTCACATTCTAGAGAAGAAACAGGCAGTAATGTGTAAGCACATTCATTAACGTGTAGGATGCTGACAAGGGCTACGGAGAAAAAATAAAATATGGAAGTAAGGATATGGATACTGTTTGAAGGAGCTATCTTAGAGTGGTCAGGAATCTCCAAAATGAGGTGAGAGTTGAACTAATTCCAGAATGCAATCAGGGAGCAAGCTATCTAAGCTTGAAGGGGCCACGTGCAAAAGCACTCAGGAATGCTCAGGACCAGGAAGGGGTCAGGTGTCTGGAGTGGACAGAGTGAAAGGGAGGGTGTCATAAGGAAGGTCAGAGGGCTAATGTAGCCAAATAGCATATCGCCTTGTAACGTGGATTTCATTTTGAGTGAGATGGGAAGCCTTTCGGGGGTTTTGAGCAAAGAAGGGTTTTGATCAGACTTAGTTTTTTAAAAGGACCACTCCAGTTGCTGTGTAGGGAACAGTCAAAAGGCAGGAGGAGAAACAGGGAGACTGGGTGGGAGGTTATTATAACAGGGCAGGTGAGACATGACAGTGCTTGGACTGGCTGGTAGGAGGAAACGTAACTATTTTCACGTGGCTCAGCACACATGAAGTAGTTTTATCTTTAATTGTGGATATTCCTAATCCTGGAAGAATCCCATACAACCTAATTGTCTATCCCAGAATAGACAATTGGTAACCGAGGTCTCTTTCAATGGAAAACAGGCTAATTAAACTAGGATTTATTATGGTTTACTTATATCTCAAAATCTAGACAGTGCCATATTATTATTACTAATAAAGAGTCCTGGCTATAAATTAGGATGACTTCATGAGGCAATGCTTCCTTTAATATTGAAAGAGTTGATGGAACGCTATTTAGAGCTGAGTTATGTAGAACACTAATCTTTCAGCAATGGCTTGATTTCCAGTCCTCTATTTACATCATTGCATTGCTCTGCAGCAATAAGGAATGAACACAAACAAATGTAACTCTATGCCTAACAATGCGAGGCAACAACTGCACATAAACAAAGCTTGGCTCACTGTGGACCTGCAATTACTTGTTGTGAACGACAACTGAATGATGACTTTGAGCATTTAAAAATTAACACATTCAAGGGCTGAGGACATCTAGGAAATTAGAGGACTCTTATACCCTCCAAATCGACATATTTTTCTTATTTACTGTCAGGAAGTAATAGGTGCAGAGTAAATGGAAACTCCCATTTTCTGCCGTTTTTTGAAGTTCACTACAGTGACGAGTTTGGGATTTATTTTTTCCTGTCCATCATTCCCCAAACTTACTTACTTACTAGTTGATTTTTGGGTGGTAGCCTCTCTTAAAAAACACAAAGAGAGTATCTTATCAATGCAAATGGGTCCTTTTGTTAAGGCTAATCTTTTCTTTTTTGGACATTTGCAGCTTCTATAAAGGAAAATGTACAGATTTAAATATACTTAGAGCTTGATTAATTTTCATATGTATATACACTCATATAACTACTACCTGGGTCTAGTTATAACATATTTGCAGTATCCCTGATAATCCTGCATTTCTTCCAGTCAATACTCCACCAATGGAAATCATATTCTGACCTCTAGCTCCATAGTTTTGCCTTTTTAAAAAATTCTGCAAAATGAAAATTATGTAATACGTATTCTTTTGTATCTGGTTTCCTTTACTCAATATTATGTATATAAAATTCGTCCAAGCTGTCACATGTAGAAGTTCCTTTTTTTTAACAGCTGTTTTGTATTCCTTTATGTAAATGTCCCACAATTTACTTACCCATTGTAGTGCTGGTGGACTTTGGTAGTCTCCAGATTGGGGCTACTATGAATAAGGCTGCTATGACTCTCATACCTGTCTGATAAGGAATATACTTACTGGTATATGTTGACTCTATACCTGGGATAGAATGCAGTGTTAGCGGGGCTCTGCATTGCAGACTTGCATCAAACAATGTCTTATATTATTGGACAAAGAACAAGTTATTGCCAGAGAGACAACAGTGTTTGTTGATACTGTGGAAAGAATTTGATAGAATGCTTAATTGGATTACTTGGATTTATTTGCTTGGGTATTATTTTTCTCTTCACAAAAATAAAAAGTGAGGAACCACACTGAGATATCACCCTACAACTGTTAGGATGTTACCAAAAAAAACCTAATAAATTCACAGCAAGCAACTTGCCATTCAACGTTATCTACATAGAGGACAGAAATTGGGATGTCTAATTAAAATCATAATAAGGGACACCTGGGTGGCTCAGTTGGTTAAGCGTCCAACTCTTGATTTTGGCTCAGGTCATGATCTCAGGGTTGTGAGATCGAGACCTGTGCTGGGCTCTGTGCTGCAGCTTCTCTTCCTCCCTCTGTCTCCCCACCCCCCAAATCATTATAAAGTTTATTTCTAATTATTAAGAAAATAGTAAATAACAAGTGTTGGCCACGATATGGAGAAATTGGAACCCTTGTGCGCTTTTTTTAAAAATTTTATTTATTTATTTGACACAGAGAGAGATCACAAGTAGGCAGAGAGGCAGGCAGAAAGAGAAGAGGAAGCAGGCTCCCTGCTGAGCAGAGAGCCCGATGCGGGCCTCGATCCCAGGACCCTGGGACCATGACCTGAGCCGAAGGCAGAGGCTTTAACCCACTGAGCCACCCAGGCGTCCCCCTTGTGCTCTTTTGGTGGGAATTTAAAATGGTGCAGCTGCTATGGAAATCAATATGGAGGTTCATAAAAAAATTATTATTATTTATTTATATAATTATATATTTATATTAATTTATATATAAATTATATATAAATTATATAATTATATATTTATATAATTTAATAAAAATTAAAAATAGAATTGCATGTGATCTAGCAATTCCACTTCTGGTTATATTCCCCAAAGAATTGCAAATAGGATTTCAAAGAGATATTTACACACCATGTTCATTGCAGTATCACTCACAGTAGCCCAGAGGTGGAAACAACTAAAATGTCCATTGAAAAATGCATGGAAAAAGAAAATATGGTTATCTATCTGTACAATAGAATATTACTCAGCCTTTAAAAAGAAAGAAATCCTACACCATGGAGAGACCTTGAGGATATTATGCTAAGTGAAACAAACTGGTTACAAAAACACAAATAAATTATGATTCTACTGATATGAAGTAGTTGTGTAAAGTCAAAAATCACAGACACAGGGCGCCTGGGTGGCTCAGTGGGTTAAGCATCTGCCTTCGGCTCAGGTCATGATCTCAGGGTCCTGGGATCGAGTGGGGCATCTGGCTCTATGCTCCTCGCAGGGAGCCTGCTTCCTCCTCTCTCTCTCTCTCTCTCTGCCTGCCTCTCTGCCTACTTGTGATCTCTGTCTGTCAAATAAATAAATAAAATCTTAAAAAAAAAAAATCACAGACACAGAAAACAGAGCAGTAGTTTCCAGGGACTGGGGAGAGGGGGGAAAGTGAGCTATGGTTTGGCGGATGTAGTTTCAGTTTTGCAAGGTGAGAAAGTTCTAGAGACTTAATGAATGTGCCTGTAGTTCACATGACAGCACTGAACACTTAAAAATGGTTCAGAGGGTGAACAAAAAAGCAAGTATATGTGCTGCTGAAGCGAGCACTGAACGAAAAAGCTAGATGTTAGAGTAACATTATTGCTTGGACTGAGAAATATTCCTCTCTGCTTTCAGGCAAACCTATTTTCAAGAAATGAGATGCAGGACAGTGTCTACTAGGTTTCCGTGGTTCCTAAGCATTGTAGAATATCAATGTATTTGGTCGCACGGGCTTCTCTGCTCCCTTGTTACTGCATGGATAGTTTGGGGGGAGATAAGGTGCTAATATTGAACAAAATTCAAAAAGGAATTTTTCTGAAGGTAGTGGAGGAGTTATAGCTGATTTATAGAGACTAATAATTCACGAGTATGGGATCATTATTTTAGAGTTCTCTCTGATTAAATGAATCTATTTTTGTACTTCTGATCTTGGCATAAAACAAAAAATTCTGAAGTTACAGCGACTCGTAAATAATCTTAGGGAAACATTCAGCCCATGACCTAGCAGGTTGCAGGTTGTCAGGAGACGTGATGGAGTGTGAAGGCCTCTGGACAACAGCTGTGCGGGTGCAGAGGCCCCGCCCCCCGTAGAAGAGACAAGCCTCTGCAGGGAAGCCTCTGCCTGTAACTCTGAGGCCTGGGCGGGTGAAGGCACCAGAGATGTTGAGCAAAACTGAGGCCTTAGCGAGACATCACGGCTTTCCCAAAAGGGTCATGAATTTAGGTAAGCCAGAGAGCATCATAGGCACGCAATTGTTGATGAGGGCAGGCTTTCCAGTCAAGATATTATCGGCTCTTAATTGTCCTAGACTTGGCTTTCTGAGTTGATCCCACTTGAAAATAGAATGGGCTATTCAGATGCTCAGAAAAAGTCACCATTTAAAACCATGGAATTTGTGAATCTGTTTTTTGTCTCTCTTGGGGCATGAGCCTCTGGGTTTGTCTTGGTATACCCTATGACCTTGGGCCACATGCTGCCTGCCTTACCCTTGCGGTGGGGCCCAGGATCTAATTTCAGAGTTAAAGATTGGAACGCTGCCTCCATTTTACTACTTCCTAAATGGACACAGATAATAACATCGTAATGGCTAAAATAAGCAGCATTATTTTTCTCATCAGTACTGTAATTTTCCATAAAGCAGATAATCTGCATTATAAAATTGTAATATTATACATTTTCAGTGGGATGAAATAAAGTTATTTTTATTTGGAATTTTAAAAATATCATAAGTATTTTGCATTTTTTTCCCGAATTTATCTCTTTCCTTTACCTTCTTTCCTTCCTCTCTGTCTCCGTCTTTCTTTCTGTGTCTCCTCCCACCCTCAACTTGGACAGCAGTTGAGTCAGTTTGGAACACAATGTGAGCCCCAGATTCAGACAATCCCAATGGGACTCTCCTTGGTTGTATAAATCTTACCCCCTCAAGCCATCTGTTTCTCCTCTTTTTTTTTTTTTTTAAGATTTTATTTATTTATTTTTTTGACAGAGAGAGAGATCACAAGTAGGCAGAGAACCAGGCAGAGAGAGAGGGGGAAGCAGGCTCCCCACTGAGCAGAGAGCCCGATGCGGGGCTCGATCCCAGGCCATTGAGATCATGACCTGAGCTAAAGGCAGAGGCTTGACCCACTGAGCCACCCAGGTGCCCCCATCTCTTTCTCCTCTTATAGGATAAAGATAATAGTGGTATATCCTTTAGAGTCACTCTGGTGGTCTTGACAATCACATAGACATTTTGTGCCTGGCTTATAGCAAGGACTTGATAAATGTTAGCTACTATATAGTATTAACATGCTGAGACCACATAGTTTATGCAACATCAAGAACATTGATCTCAAGGGGCACCTGGGTGGCTCAGTGGCTTAAAGCCTCTGCCTTCAGCTCAGGTCATGATCCCAGGGTCCTGGGATCGAGCCCCGCATCAGGCTCTCTGCTCGGCAGGGAGCCTGCTTCCCTTCCTCTCTCTGCCTGCTTCTCTATTTGTGATGTCTGTCTGTCAAATAAATAAATAAAATCTTAAAAAAAAAACACATTGATCTCGAGTAAGAAAACAAAAAGGGAAAGATCATAAGCTAAAATCAAAGCTAAATGAAAAATAAAATGATGGCAAAACTGTTGAGCGAGATCTTGAAACTGTAAATTAGATACACAGGAAATAAGTAAGAAGTAGGAAAAATACATACTTTTAGTCAATGAAATAACAACAATAAGATTGTTGCATTAAATGAACAAAAATTAGTTCAGGCCCTAAGCTAAGCAAGAGAATTTTCCTTATTGTGATCAGCATTTACATTGGGAAGACTGTTTTAGGGGATGATACTTTTTTGGATTTTATGAGAGATGAAAAAAACTGTGAGCTTACAGATCTCCTGGTCCAACTCATTATTTTCCCAGGTCAAGAGACTAGGGTTCCAAAAGATTAAGCATCTTGCCTCGGGTTACACATCTCCTGATAGCAGAGCTAGACCAGAAAACGGGTCCCCTGGTTGGAGCCCAGGGGGATATCCTACTGGGACACACAGGTTTCAAATTGTGACAAGATAAAAAACCCAGAGAACTTTCATGCTGGAATGAGAACAACATTGCCTTCACATCAGGGATCATTTTTCATCCATGAAATTCAAAGCATTCTAAAGAGATATCATTATGCCCATTTTCCATAGAACAGAATGAGAGATAGGCTCTTGGTTGACTGGCTTTGCAACCCAGACTTAGGCACCCTAAATACACCCATCATGCCCATGCAAGCTGCTATTTTAACCATCAGCAAGTCCCTGCCCTGACTCTGCGCCACCTTACAGCTTGCTTTCTATTGCTATAGTCTAGCCATTGTCTCCTTTCTACCAAATGTAAGATTCCCAAAGGAGTATTTTCTGTTGTTCATAGATAGAACCCCAACTTCTTAAATAGTTCCCAGCATGTATTTAGCTATCAAAAAGAGTCATGCCATTTCTTGAATAAATGAACAAAAAAAATTGATAGTTTGGGTTTCTCTGTCTAGCCACTTGAATTGGCAGGTGAATTTTGAGCCATATGTGTAGGCTCTGATTTGGAGACCTCTACTGTATATTGTCCAATTCCATGTTCTGCAACCTTGGGTCAAAAGTACCTGCCCTTGGATCATACTCTGGATTCCAGGATACAACATATTGAACACATTCCATGCTCCACTCAGGGCTAACAGGAAAGAAGATAAGACAGGTATACTCTAGAAGACTGGACTTGTATATTTCAGAGCTATAAAAGGGAATCCTCCAATCCCTATGCATGGTGAGAACTTTGTTGATGGCTCCTTAGTGAGGTCAGTGAAGTCTCCCCTCTGGGAAAAGGAATAAAACCTGGCGCCCTTGGACACAGACCCAGCGAATCCAAACAAGTCTTCTCTCCAGTGGAATCCACCAACCACCATTATCAAGGTTAACCCCACCTTCAGATTAGATGTACAAGGTTTCCTTTAGCCTAAAGTTGTACTTGATTTTCATTTGAAGCATACCTCATCAGCATAAGAAGTTTGTTTAACCACTGATGTCAGAGTGGGACAGCAAAACAGCTTTAGGCTTTTGCTTTGTTTCTTTAAGCAAAACAGCTTCAGTCTCCCTGATCAAACAGTCCTTCCATCAACGACCTCCAATGTAAACAGAAAACCCTCCACACACTCTGCCTTACTGCAGAACTGTTACAACTCCTGAGTGTCTGTAGAATCCCCAACAGGGCCCGAGGGTTCACACTAACTTAACTGATGTGGTCACCTTACTGATGGCATATTTACCCCCCAAGGCCCCTGGAACCCACCCCTTTGGGGGATTTCATGTCGTGTCAAAGGTAGGCTGAGTTAAACCTTCTTATGACACATGCCACAAGAAGATGATATGGCGCCTCGGATGTTAGCAAGTACACTGCTTACCAAGGAAGCACCTCAGAGCGGATATTGTATTTTCATTTCTCACCCAGAAAAAAAGCAACCTCCTCCTCATCAACTGCGGCTGAAGTGGGCCAATCAAGATCAAAGAATTGACTATTGTCAGGCTCAGACAAACCCCACGGATCACACAGGTAACTGGTGGCACATGGTGCTCCTAGAGAGGTTAGACAAGCCATCCAATGGATCTTCAAGATGGCCAACACTTCTAGGCCTTGGGGATGTTTACAATGTACTCTCTGCTTCAGCCTTGGTTGCTCCTATTTTTATACTGTCTTGTGATCAATAGTAAATATGAGGTTTAGAAGGAAAGATGCTGACAAGTAAGTTGAAATGAGACAAAAACAGCATCTGCAACATGAGCTACTCCATGCACATACCTGACCAGGTCTTCCAACGGTCAGATTCTTGCTACCCAGGCCACTGGCAATACCTAATTGGCAGACCCTTCAAAATATCTTGTCCAATCCCCTCAAAAATTGACCTTAATTTCTGACCCCAAGACACGATAATTATAAGGTTGGGAGAAACCTTTTCCTAAAGCAATCCTGGACCCCTGTTCAGCTCTAAAGATAGTTGGAATAAGTGTGAGCAGAACCGAGTTACTATAATACCTACTGTTGAAAAACACCATTTCATGGACTTAGAGCATTGGGATAATATTTGTCTCTCACAAATATGTCCTTTCAAAAAAAGGAAGTCCTTCCAAAAAAAAAAAAAAAAAGGAAGTAGAGGTGGCTTTTGTGGCTTTGGCAGGGTTTCATTTCATTCTATACCTGTTTCCCTGGTGAACCATTCTGCCATACACTTGTTCTTATGCTTGTTGGGAAGCCAAACTTTGTGGGTCATTGAAGGTCTTTAAAGAGAAGACCAATATGGATCTCCCTTCTTCTGCCTGGCCCTCAAGACTAACGTGGCAAAAATTCAGATTATTTTACAGGTCATCAGACTAGGCTTAAGACAGGAAGTCTCAAGAATTGTTTTTGCAAGTAGCTTATTATCAGAGGAAATGTCTGCTGAGTCAGGAGCATTATTCTTCAGATGGACCTGGGTGTTCAGGGATTTAATTGGGGTGAATAGTTGAGCGAGACAAAGATGGTTTTTCCTTGGGGATGCATGTACTCTATAAAAGGGCCAAAATAGAAATGCTTACGCAATGACTTTCTTCCTAAAAATTCAGAGCACTTCAGAAATGCCCATTAATATATTCTCAGCTTGACTCTGAAGGTTAGTAAACTTACGATGCAAATAAGTTTTCTGGGAAGTTACATATATGCCCATAGCTCCTTGTATGGTAATGTATAGTCGTTAGAAAAACTGACAATTTTTGAGTAGCATCACCAAAGTATCATTAAGGGCTGCAACGATAAACCTTGTGTTGGGAGAGGAGAGTTTAGAGATATTGGGAGGGCTCAGGAATAATCAGCCCACCAGGTCTACCTACAATTTCTATTTTTCAATTTCAATGTTTAAGCACTGGGTACTTTCCTTTGTTTGGTCTTGTGTGGAGGAATTTGATGTTATTATAGTGGGTTTGCATCTTTCCATCTTTTCTGCTTCAGGAACATAGATGCTGTATTATTTGGTGGGTAGATGATTATGATGGTCACATCTTGGAGTCTTTAACATTATAAAGCAACACTATCCAAAGCACATTCTAGGACAACCAACCACTTTCTGTGGTATTCAATAGAACTTTTGTGATGATGGATACGGTTTCTGCACTATTTTAGTTAATTAATTAAATGAAATAAAAAATTCACGTCTTCAGTCACATTACCCACACTTCAAATGCTCAGTGACTTGTTGCTAGCTGCTACTGAATTGGACAGCATGGTTATAGAGTATCTTCTTTGTCTTGCCTGATACTTTTTTGCTTGAATTCTATCTTGCCTGTTCCCCAAGCCTCGACCCCTGCTTTCTTTCTGTTTGTTTTTGACTGGCATAATTTGGCTAACATTTTATTTTTAACCTTTCTGGATCACTTTGTTTTAGGCAAGTGTCTTGTACAGAGCACAGAGCTGAATTCTGTTTTTATCTTAGGTTGAGCCCATTCGCATTTATTGATATAACCTCTATGTTTGATCTTACTTCTTTCATTTTTCAATACATATTAGAAATATTAGTCATGCCATCTCTTTTTAGTTAATGCATGCTGGCTTCATGCTCTGAGCTAACCAAAATTAGCTTGCATCCTCTTTCTTCTCTCATCTCTCATCCGGTTTCCAACTTTAATCAATAATATTATCTTTCGTAGTGTTTACCTTTGTAGTCTCAGGCTTCTACAGTTCAGTTTGTCAGCATTAAATGATATCCTATGACTTCCTCCAACTGCTTATGATGCAATGAACATTCTACTTACCACATTCTCTGCTCTCTTGTTCCTTCCAACATTTTATTACGAAAATTTCCAAACTGACAGTGAAATTAAAATAATTTTTATAGTGAACATCAATATACCCACAGGCCAGATGCTGTCATTAACATTTTACTTTATTTGCTTTATCCGTATGTGTCCATTCATCCATCTATCCTTCTGTTCATCTGTCAGTCCATCTCATTCTTTCCTGCACTTCAAAGTTAGTACATTGACCCTTAAATACCTCAGCCTACATATCACTACCTAGAGTTTAAATATTTATTTAAGGTATTTTCCTTTTGGTGCAAAATGCACATGCTGTAAAGCACCTACGTCTTATGTGTATCTTTGCTAGTTTGAAAACGCATACCTCTGTGTAACCTGACCTCCTAACAAGATATAAAACATTGCCATTGCCCCCAGAACATTCCCTAGTGCTCCTTTTAAGTTAATCCCCACTCATCAATTCTGACTTTTTTTTCTACCATAAATTAGTTTTACCTGTTTCACAACTTCACAGAACTAGAATCAGACAGTATGTACTTTTTTGGGTTAAGGCTTCTTTCACTCAGCATAATGCCTTCGAGATTTGCTCAGGTGATTGAGTCCTATTTGTTGCTTGGTAATATTTTATTGTAAGAACATATGGCATTTTGCATATTCTCTTATTGATGCATACTTTGCTTCCATTTGGGGGCTATTATGAGTAAAGCTTCTATGAAGATTTTTAAAAATGATTTTATTTATGTATTTGAACGAGCGAGAGAGAGAGAGAGCAAGAGAAGGGGTGGGGCAGAGAGAGAGAGGGAGGAGTGGGAGAAGCCGACTTCCCACTGAGCAGGGAGCCTGATGCAGGACTCGATCCCAGGATTCTGGGATCATGACCTGAGCTGAAGGCAGCTGCTTACCCGATTGAGCTGCGCCAGGGCCCCAAGCTTCTATGAACATTTCTCTATAAGTGTTTTTTGTCAGCTTTTTAAATTGCTCTTTGGTTGATACCTACAAAGAGAATTAACTGGGTCATATGGTATGACATAGGTGTATGTTACGTTATGAGAAACTTGGGACTACTTCTCAACCAGTTTATATCCACACCAAGAATGCTGTTGTCTTCACATCTTCACCAGTATTTGCTGCTGTTAATCTTTTTTTTTTTTTTTTTTTGTTAATCTTTTTAAACTTCAGCCATTCTGGTGCAGATATACTGGTATCTTATTGTTGTTTTAATTTTCATTTCCTTGATGACTAATAACATCGAGCTCTTCATTTGCTTATAGGCTGTTTGCATGTTTTGTCTTATGAGCATGTATTAAAATATTTTGCCCATCTTACAACTGGGTTGTTTGCCTTTTTGTTTTTGAATTGTAGATTTATTTATTCTAACATGCTGGATACCAGTTATTTGTCAGATATATATTTTGTGACTATTTTCTTCTATCTCTAATTTTCTCATTCATTTTCATAACAGTATTTTTGAAAAGGACATTTTTTTAGTTTGATGGCATTTAACTTTTTGTTTCAAAAATTGTCTAGTTACTGCTTCCAGTGACCTGCCTAGGAAGATTTTGTCTACTCCAAGTTACTGAGACATTTTCTTATGCTGTCTTCTGAATATTCTATTGTTTTAACTTTTATACCTTGATTTCTGATCCATTTTCTCTCCACTTTCCTCCCATATTTTGTTAAATATGCTAGTGCTATCATATCAGAGTGCATAATTCTATATCATATTTCCACCCTTATTTTCAAATTTATTTTAGTCTTACTTCTAATGATTTTATGCCCCACCCCCACCTGTCCCTTTGCCAGTATTTCTCCAGTCATCCTGTGGTTGGGTGAAGTTTGTCTTCTAGTAAGTTTCTAAAGAAGGGTGCATGGGTACAATTTTCTCGGATTCTTAGCCTCCAGACTCAGGGGAGAGTTGGGATGATAAAACATCTTTAGTTCATACTTTCTTGCTTTGATTAGTATTTTAAATATGAATTATTTTCCATTGTTTGTTATTTTTCTGAAGGGACTTCAAGTATATAGGCACTGGATGAGAAATCCATTTATTTTAGACTATTTTCTGAAGATCTACACATAGCCATTTCACCTCAACCTTGTGTTCAAGGCCATGTGGGGGGCTGCCTTGTAAATTTCTTTGGTACTGATGGTCAGTATGAATTTCTCCTTTGTAACACTGGGTTTCTGTGAGTTTTGAATTTGTTTGTACCTGTGAAAGTATATAGTAAATGTAAGGTATTAAGCAAATATATACAACAATAATAATAACCAGTCTTAACTATTTTTATAGTGAGAGGTTTATATCTAAGAAAGTAGAGTCTAGATAATTTAGTTTCTTGTATAAACTTGGGACTCAGATGTCAATTAAATCCCAAATTACTGACTCTTAGGAAAACTTTGAGTCATTACAAGCTGGGTAACAAAGCTGAGTTCATGAGGTATGCATTTTTCCCCCAGTTAAACCTTTCTATATTTAATCCTTCCTTACTTAGCAAGTCTATATAGGAGGAGTGAGGAATCCATTATCTCAAAATACAAGAAAGCTTTTAAAAAAATCTCTCAGGAATAAGCAATCACCAGACATTAGCATCTGATCTAAATGCGTCAATGTGAGATAATCCACAGAATTCAATATCCTTCTCTATTTGTGTCATATGAATATCACAACATGGTATTCAGACACACATCATTCTGTTTAACAAAATTATGTAATAAGACAGGAGAAAGTAAAAAATGAATAGGTAATTTATAACATGCTGGAATTATTATTTACTTGTTTAAAAAAGATTAAATTCATATAGCATCATGTTGGCAATGGATGTACGAAGACTAATAATAAGAGATTTTTGCCCCTTCACACAAGGACAAGGCTTTTCATGAAGACAGCATATCTCTGTTCATTAGGGTAAAAAATAATTAAATCTTTACCTTCCATGGAAATTTTAATTTCAAAATGGAAGGTTTTTTTTTTAAGATTTTATTTATTTATTTGACAGAGAGAGAGAGATATCACAAGTAGGCAGAGAGAGAGGGGAAAGCAGGCTCCCCGCCAAGCAGAAAGCCGATGCGGGACTCGATGCGAGGCTCAATCCCAGGACCCTGAGATCACGACCTGAGCCGAAGGCAGAAACCCAACCCACTGAGCCACTCAGGTGCCCCTCAAAATGGAAGTGTTTTTTCTTGTAAAAGTTATACATGCTTCTAAAATGTAAAAAATACAATTGCATATAAAATAGGAAGTGAAAGCATTCTATCACTTCTACGGCTGCCGCCATTATTGATCTAATGCCACAGAAAGATCACTGATATTCATAACTTAGCATTTCAGACATTATATAAATATATTCTATATTATAAACTTATAAATTGTGTAATTTATAAATATACTCTTTTGCCTTACTAGAATCTGTAAATCTTACCTTTTTCCATTCAGCACCGTATCTTGCACGTGTTTTATGTCAGTCCATACAGATCTACCTTCTCCTTTTAAATAGACATATCTCATATATATATTATATGAAGGTGCCTTAATTGAGTTAAAGAATCTTCTACCGATGGATGAATAGTCAAGTTGTCCCAGTTTTTCAATACTATAGACTGCATTGTAGTTAGCATTCTTGTACATATGTTTATCTACTAAGGGGATTTACTATATTTTTTTAGAAGTGTAATTTTGAGATGAAAAGGAATGGCCATTATCAATATTCCCACATGAGGCCAGATTATACTTTGGGTTATTATAGACCTCAGGACTTCGCTTGGCTTGGGAGATGACCAATGATAGAATAATAGAAATTTAAGATATTGAAGCCATATTATAATTAATATCTGTTGTTTTTGTTGTGAAAAAGATAAGAGGATTGATGAGAGGATTCATGGTATTGGTCAATGATTGTACCACATGCAGGCATGATGCAATGGAAGGGATACACTTACCTTTAATAAAACGGATAAGGATAAGTACCTTCCAGGGCTATTGTGATGATTTAAGGAGGCAATCGTTGTAAAACTCCTACACTAGTACTGACACAAAGCAGGTGTTCAGTAAAAGTGTGTTGATATTTCTTAAAAGAGAATTTATTCTCATGACAGAGCCCTCTTTTAGCTTTCATGATCACATTTCCAATAACTCCTATTGCCTTCTATTTTCAATTATGAGACATTGGTAAATACTTAGTACAATTTAGTGTGATCAGGAAAAAGTTGTGGTGTCTTTAAAAATGAGTGATTGAATTTTATGCTACAAAATATGGGATGTTAGCGGTTACTAGTCAAGGGCAAAACTTAGGGCCAGGAATATCTGCCATATGCCAAGGGTCAGTGCCTGCAGGGTGAAAGGGACCAACACGAGCTCAGTTGTCAGGAAGTGAAGCAAGCCAAGAGTCAACAAGCAAGATGATTCACAGGTAACAGGACACCCAAATGCTGGAAGTCATAAGAAGCCAGGAGCCTGGCTCTACAACCACAGAAAGGCTCAAGATCATAGCAGACTCAGGCCAATGTACAATCTAATGTTTTAACGTTCAAGGTAGGCATCCAAGGGCCCAAGGGGACCAAAGCATACCTCTGTGCCAAGAGACTTGGCTGAAAGTGTTTCTAGGTTCTTCCAGTCTTGCGTGGGTCAGAAGTCAACCACAGAAGTCCTGGTTCTAGATTCTCCAGGACAGGTAGGTGAATCGGGCAGCAAAAAGTTAGATCACATATAAGAAGAAGAAATATATTTTCTGTGATAGCTGCAACACACCATGGAATAAAACTCTCCCTCGCAAAGCATTTGAAAAGCTAAACATGCTTGTGTTAGCAAGCCACACATCTGCTATCATCTCTCGGGAAATGGAATTGCTGCTGTGTTCTTTCCTTTGTGTTTCTTGAACAACAAATATCTAAAATTCTTATAGCTCTGCTAAGATTGAAGCAACTATGGTACTAAAACCCTCATTGTAGGTTCTGTCCATGGGTTTCAGTCACCTTTTTCTTTCTGGAAGAGGTCGAGGGTGATGTTGGAGGGAGATGTTGGAGGGAGATGTGCTGCTAAGAGGTAGATGGAGGCAGGCACGAGTCAACTATTGTAGAAGCCTCACTCTTAGACTCGAACCACAAGATGTCTGGGGATGTGTAAATAACAGCCGTAGGCCAATTTTCTAGAAAACAGTACCTGAGGCTAAACCTTAAAATGCTTTATTGGGAAATGCAATCCCATGAAGCAAGAGGGAGACAAAGGAGGAAGCAGAGGAAATAGGAAAGTGCCTGTTATAAAGCTGGCCATGGCTTGATTATAAGCGCCATTGATTTCTCGTTCTTGCAGGATGTCTGCAGAGAGATGCTATGAAGTTTTTACATCTCGATTTTGGGGGTGTTGGGGGGAAGAATTATCTTCTGGCTTTCATTTTCAATGGATCAAAGTTTGCTCTGCAGGGCGTTACTAAACCCCATCCCCGCCCCACCAAACTTCCAAGTTGTCCCTCCTGGTCTGTCCATCAGCTGCTGGGGAGGGTAGATCCAAGAGAGCAACTGTGGCATCTGCAGCATAAGCCACTTTCCTCAGGGCAAGCCACAGGGTAGACTCAAGCCACTGGCATTTCCCACACTGCTGCCTGGAGCGGGCAACCTCACAGGTTCCACTGGGTGGGTGCTCAGTGGGTTCTGAATCATTTAACTTAAAGCCCAAGAGCAAGAGGGAAGTCTAGGGGAGGCACTGGCTGGTCATACCCCCGAGTGATGTCCCGGCCACAGGAAAAGCACAAGCCACTGATCAGAATGCAAAACATGTGTTCAGATCTGGGGTGACTCTTCAACTGAGCCCAGTACTATGACATTTACATGTTTCTGATCACACAATAACTAACACAATGGAGTGCTTACAGCCCAAGGCACTTTATAGTCGAATGTATGAATCTCACTTAATAGAAATTATTTTATATCCTATTTTTTCCATTTAATTTTCTATGGTGAAGATTTGCTCATCTCATTTGATATTCTTCAAAAGCATTTTTCACTGGCAACAGCATATTCCATAATATGGATATACAGCAGGGTAATTTCACTTTCCCATATCATTGAACGCATTGGTCGTTTGTAATTCCCTGCTTTCATAAGTCATTCCTTGTGTGCAAGCCAGATTTGTCTAACCTATGCTGTTAAAACAAACAACTCTTAAATCTTGGTGGCTTAAAATAACAGAGATTTATTTTTCACTCACGTATGGGGTTAGCAAGGAATCTCTGCACATCATAGTCACGTAGACACCAAGGGTAACAGAGAAGTATCATCTCAAATGTCATTGGCCACTGTGCCAGAAGGAAAAGATAACTCTGGAGAGATTCATGTTGGCAATTAAATGCATCCTGAAAGTGACACATGCCACTTCTGAACTCATAGGTCAAATCTGTTTGCAAGGCTCCACCCGATCACAAAGGAGCCAGAGGGGAAAAGAACAAGACATGAAAAGTATTACTCAGGGTGACATCATTACAAATGTCCTTGTACCTAAATCTTTTTGTGTTTTGCTACTTATTTTTGCTACTTACTGTGTTTTGTTACAAATTGTTGTCAGTGTAAACATTTTTATGTTATTGACACAAGCCTTGGTGTTTGTTTTACACTCTCCTCTGTACAAGGGCATAGGGACCTGTAAACTACATTTCCCAGATTCCTTTGCCTGCTGGGTAGAAGCCATTGTTTTGTTGTTGTTGCGTCTGGCTCCATCAGCAGTCATGAGAGCCAACTGCAAGAGATCAGAGTCTCCAGCAGCAAGCCCAGAAACACCAACAGGGTGTCGGCTTTCTGCTCAGTGTTGGTGGTAGTGCTTGTGGACTCTGGGTAATGCCCACCTTCTCCCTTTTGTTTCTCCAGGCCATGAGGGAGAGAGTTAGCTTCCTGCAATTAAGCATTACCTCTAGGTACCATCATCTTCCCCCCTTTGGTTCTTCCAGCTTGGCTAATAATTTTCTAGCCAACTCGCGTGTTAGATTTCCTCCACCTGAGATGCCTGATTGGACCCCTACTGATATACCGTATGTGTCAACTTCCCCCCCAGAGAGTTTGTTCCAATTTATACACAGTTCCTAAGCATCTGAAAATACCTATTCCTTTTAATCTTCACCATAAAAAAAAATTATATATTTTCATTTAAAAATTACCTCATGATTTTATAGGTCCTGAATATTTTGTTGTTTTTAATTTGTATTTCTTTGTTAGTTGTTGAGACTGAATTTTTTAATTTGTTTGTTAGCCATTTGTCCTTTCACAAATTGATCGCTCATGATCTTTACCTCTTTTAGTGCTATCTCTACTTTCCATTGCTTTGCAAAAGTTCTTTATATGTTAAGGACTTTCATCTTTTCTCTCTTATTTATGTTTCAAATATAATCCCAGTGTGTCATTTGCTTTTTAATTCTGTTTATGGTGTTTTATAACATGAAGAAAATAATTTAAAAAATTAAATCAGTTCTACTAATTTTACTATATGATTGCTGCCTCCAGATTGGATTTTGAAGACCTAATTAAGGCCTTAAAAATTTACTTCACAGAATATAGTTTTAACCTATTATCTGTTAGAGTTTAATAGTAAAACTAGAGATGTGTGGTTTCTTAAAATGTTTTTATTATTTCTCCTTCCTCTTACCTCTTTTCATCCAGATCACAAAGGGCTGCACAAAGGGCAGAGAGGATGATTCAGAGCCACTGTGGTGAAGTGAGATTCTCTCCACGGAATCACAGGAGCTCTGCTCTCACTGGCCAATGAGCCCTCCCCACAGTTCCAATGGAAAGTGGTCCATGAAATGACTCTCCCGTGGGTATCGCTGCGATGTGAGAAGTAATGGCTGGAAGCCCAGACTTCTGGTCCCAACTGTCTGATCCTCCTGCTTTACCGGGGCCACCACTTCCCTCATCTCGATATTCCGGGCTCCTGTCTTGAAAAGTGGTTTTTAATTAGTATACAGAGACTTCTCTGGGCACTATTTCACACCCAAATCATGCTCAACATTTTTAGCTAATACTCTCTCTGTTGTCCTTGCAGATGGTTCAAGGAGATGAAATTATGTGTTGGATGGATATGTATCAATAATTTATAAAAATTTCTACTCAGTATTTCACTGAAGGATGTCATTTTTTTTTCTCTATTGGTTTCTGCCTTTGCTTTTATGCTTAGAAAACATTTTTTCCATCTCAAGATCAGAAAGCCATTGATCTTTCTTTTCTGTTTGTTTAGAGATAGTAGAATAGTTATCCTGAACAGTGAACAGTGGTTGGGCCCTAGAAAAATCTTACAGCAAAAAGCAGTAGCTAGGATGCAGAAAAAAAAAAGAAAAAGGTATTTGCCTTTTCTTTCTTTTCTAAAGATTTCTTTTTTCATTATGGAGAGCATGATTTTCCAATAGTCTATTTCACTTCATTTCTTTCCTTGAGAAAGAAAAGAAAAGGGAGGGCTGGACAGGATGCCCATAACTTTACACTTCTCCGTAGCAAATTCGCCCCTTCCTTATTATGGTAGTAGCCTCACAGCCTGATCCCTCTAGTCCAGGGGTTGGCATACTTCTCCTGTAAAAGGCAGATAGTAAATCTTTGAGGCTTTGCCAGTCTGTGGAAACTACTCCATTCTGCTTTGTAGGGTGAAGCAGTCTTAGGCTGTGTGTAAACGAATGAGTGTGTTCCAGTAAAACTTTACAGGAACCAAAAGCTGTTGACGCCTAGCCTTCATGCTGTGGAAGAGGGTAACCTGGTAGATGTGATGAATGGACCCTTCAACTTTTGTTACTTTTGTGTTAGTCAGGAATGCCGACCAGTTTGAATCTCACAAGTTTGTTTAGTTGGGATGTTCGTTAATGCCATTAGGGGAGACCCTTGTGTCCGGTGTGGTTTCTGTGGCTGTGAATTAACTGCAGTACCATTTTGTCTTGGAGGTGAAGTAGGGAGCACTCATGAGGTAGGTCAAAGACCTCGCCTGAGAAGTGGGTGAGTTCTTCGGCCCCCAAGAGTCTGTTCATTATCATAGGTTGAAGCTCTTAGGCTTCTATGACTTGTCAATGTGTCTGTTTTCCCTGATGTGCCTGTTCTTTGGGAAAACACCAGCGAAATCTGGACAGACTGCAGCAGCCAGCTCCCTACCCCTCTTTTAAATACTATACCTTAGTACTGTACACTCACCATCTCAGTTTTCACAAAAGAAAGAAACTGCTTAATTTTGCCATTTGTATCCATTGCTCAGAGCAAATTCTAGGAGTCTCTATTCTTCTATACTTTTGACCAGCTTCAGTCTTCACATTTTTATTACACATCTACTTGAGAGGAAAAATATATGGGTTATAAGAATGCAAAGTTTTTAAAAAAATCATTTTAAAGCCTCAGAATTGGACTCAGATCTGTGTCAAATAAATCAAGCTTAAATCTTATCTCATCTTTATGGGTTTGGATATAGGCTAGCAGTATGTGCTACAGATACCTTCTTTTTAAAGGTTTTTTTTTTTCTTTTTAAAGTTTTATTTATTTATTTGACAGACAGAGATCACAAGTAGGCAGAGAGGCAGGCAGAGAGAGAGAGAGAGAGGAGGAAGCAGGCTCCCTGCTGAGCAGAGAGCCCGATGCGGGGCTCGATTCCAGGACCCTGGGATCATGACCTGAGCCGAAAGCAGAGGTTTTAACCCACTGAGCCACCCAGGTGCCCCAAAAGATACCTTCTTATATGGCTTTAATAAAATCTCCCTCCCAGACACACGTATAGACTGAAGGAAAGCCCAATCACTTGCAGTTTTAACTAAAGCTTAAAAAATTATGTAAATATTAGCATATTTAGCTCCTTGCAAATAATGGTAGGCATCAGGCCATACCTGATGTCATTAGGTGTCATTCAACCCACCTCATCAGCAGAGGCCACTTGATTAAGGGTTTATTTATTTGACAGAGATCACAAGTAGGCAGAGAGGCAGGCAAAGATAGAGGGGAAGCAGGCTCCCCGCTGAGCAGAGAGCCTGATGTGGGGCTCGATCCCAGGACCCTGAGATCATGACCTGAGCTGAAGGCAGAGGCTTAACCCACTGAGCCACCCAGGTGCCCCGTGATTAAGGGTTGATCCAGATTTTGTGTACTCTGAAGCTTATATAACTCTATATATTTTTTTTTAAAAAGACAAAATTAACTATCAAAGTAAATATTTAGAATGAAGAAAATTTATAATAGTTTATTTTCTTAAAAAGTGACAAATAGCACAAACATTAGAAAATCCAGAAAAATAACATAACACTTTAATGTAGTTAACTTTCTAACACATCTCTATAATACCTGTCCCTTACATTTTGGCCGTTACTCTAGAATTGCCTCCATGAGACTGCAATTTTGTAACATCATTTCATAAACAATAGAAATAAAAGTTAGTCTTCCCTCTAGCAGAGTTCATCAAAATATTCTTTTTCATTATTGATAGTTTAGAAAAGTCTCAGGTTTATGACTTGTAAGTAATACTGTCAGGTTAATGTGTCAGATTATAGTCAAATTTAGAAAAACTTTTCTCAAGTTTCTTGTATGACTTCTAAGATTTCTGGGCAATGCCAATGGTTTGTGCAGTGAGTCGTCTTTAATACTGGGTGAACTGACAGCATTCTTTGCTTTGTCAGGGCCTCTCCCAGGGTCTTGGAAGGGTGTTTGGCAGGTGGAGGGAGGGTCCTTGAAGCTTAAGTTTTCTTAGTCTCATGGTAAATTCATTCCTGCACTAGATCCTACAGGAAGGTTCAATATTGCTTCACTTTTTTAGATCAAACACCTGGAGAGGCTAGCTAGTCGCCAGAAGACTACCTTAAAAACCTAACCTTTTTTCTGCCTGCCTGAGTCTCTAGATACTGCCTGTTCCTGGATCCCTCCTCATTGTGCTTTGCTCCCTTGGGAGGATAGAGGGCCCAGTAACCGGATTGAGGTTGTTCTAGAATCCATTACTATTTTGTGAACATTTTGCCTTGTTAGTAACTTGGATGTGGCCCCTGCCCCGGCTAATCCAATTCCAGTGGCCAGCCTGGCTGCATGTTGGCCACCATCCCAGTGTGCCCTTCCTGTTAGTGTCCAGTCTAATCACGGGATATGACCATGAGACGACAGAAGTGGGGAATAACAGGTGGTTTATTCATCCACTAGGAGTAGGACTGGGTTGGCCAGAAGACTACATGGATAAGAATTCTAGATGTCTTTCTGAATGACAAGGAAAATATTAGAGTAGCTGGAGAATATATTCACGTTTTCTTAACATATAAATGGCTTGAATCCAAGTCTCATGAAAAAGATTTGCATGAGAGAGAAAGTCGGTGGGGACAATGGAAGAGAATGAAAGAATGGAGGAGTAAATGGGAAACTAGAAAGTGATTAAAATAGTTGGAGACAAGGAAGGAGACAAATGGAATAGAAAAATGTGAGTGGATGGGGATAAAATGAGGTATGTATGTAGAGGGTTTAGGTAAGCAATGATATTTGGAAGCAGTAGTTGAACTGAATGAATGAATACATGGATTTAAAAGTCATATAACAGCATCTGGTGGCATATCTTACCTACCTTTTATTCTAATTAATTAATTAATAAAAGATTATTTATTTATTTATTTATTTGAAAGAGTGTGAATATGAGGGGGAGGGGCAGAGGGAGAAGCAGACTCTCTGCTTAGCGGGTCTTGATCCCAGGACCCTGAGATCATGACCTGAGCTGAAGACAGACATTTAATGTACTAAGTCACCCTGAGTGGCTCATAGGTGCCCCTATTTATTATTTTTTTTTAGAGAGAGAAAGAGCGAGACCGTGATCTGGGGAATGGGGGACAGAGGGAGAGGGAGAGAGAGACTCTTAAGCAGGCTTCATGCCCAGGGCAGAGACTGGCGTGGGGCTCTGTCTCACAACTGAGACAAAATCAAGAGTTTGAAGTTTAACTGGCTGAGCCACCCAGGTGTCCCCATGTTTTAACACCAGGTATTTTCAAGTTATTAAAGTGAGCAATATGATAACACAATTATCAAGCATGAGAAAGAACTTTCTGTGTTCAAAGAACTTCAAAGCCTAATTAAAAGTTCCAAGGATATAAATCAAAATATTATTATTCTATGAAACCAATTACAAATGTTTTATTTTTCAAAAATAGTTTGATGCACCTATAACCATCATTATTTGCAAATAAAATATGTAGAAGAAGCTAGTAATTTGGTGATCCTTCTTTACTCTTCTGACATTATTTTTGGAGATGTAAGTGCCATATTTCCTTATAAGAGATCTTCAATTAAAGAATTTAATTTCAAAGAACTAAATATTGTTTTTTATTAGACACTGGAGATGAATCCCTGCTCCAGGGTCCTTTAACATGTATTATTAAATACACATTAAATCAATGCCTGCTTCAGGGAGTATTAAAAACAAAGTCTTTAGCTTGTGTCACCCTTTGCCTATGGGACACTTTATTTTAATATCACTTTGAGATATAGAAAAAACTTAGAAACAAATCCATCTTCAAAACAATTCATAGAACTTCCACTTTATAAATTATTCATAGGTAGGACACTGCCCATAAAAATAGAGGCTTATCAGTCTCTCCTTTGTTCTCTGAATCTATGCTATTGTCTTTCTATGCATTTTACTAGGAGTATGGGAGAGATATTTTCAGTTCTCTGTAACCTAAAATATTTCTTGGGTGCTAATGACAGAGGAGGAGATGGTGTCTGCTGCCTCTTCAATTTTGGCTGTTTTTATTCCATTAGTGCCAGACTATTGAACAAATGGATGAAATCCTATCAGGAGTGGGAGGCTATAGTATCTTCTGCCCTATTGTTTTTTCCTTCCTATCAATAGGTTCCGTGAATGTGCACAGAGGCATTCCTGTCAGGAGGGCTGGGAAATTGGGGCTTGTGACAAAGCAAACTTGAATAACAAAGGAGAAAGAATGAATAACCCTTAAAACCTTGACAATTAAAAAACGAGCATGTATTAACATAAACTGACTACTTGGCAAAGGAGAAAGGGCCCTAATGGGTCAAACACCAAAGCCCAAAATTTTGAGATAGGCAAGTCTGCTGCCTGTGCTGACCAAGTCCTTAAGCATTTATATTTGCATGAGTTGATATCCACTGGGGCATTGCTTGTTGTTGTTAAAAGAAAATGAGAGGCTTTGTGCAATGGGCAAGGCCGGCAGTGGGAACCAGCCAGGAAGGAGCAGAGAGGGCTGGCATAGTGTCTGTTTAAGGTGGTTGGAGCTAAAGCTGGTGAGCTGACATATGAATTGGTCGAATTCAGGTATGTACAACATGGAAAAGATTCCCTCTCTTCCCACACCATTTTAGCCTGCAAACATGCTCTGTCCAGTTCCCATCACCACTTCTGACTGGTATGTTGGTCAGATTCCTTAGCTTTTCACTTTCCCAGGTCAGAACAGTCTGATTTTCAGGTACAAAGACATCCGACTCAGTGTAAATAACAACTTCCATGTCATACTCATGTCAGAACTTCTCCTCTCCCCTGCATAGGTTGACCTTGGAGGCAACAGAGGAGGGGCTTTGCTCCCCCTTTCATGCCTCCATCGAAACCCCTGTTGCTCTGTAGCCCCTCCTCCTCCTAGGCTGAGGTGGTCTCCTGGTAAGGCTCCTCAACCCTGCTCACATTTTTTGGTGGGATCCTCTCAAGATGACTTGAGTCTAGCTTCCTTCTGGCATGCCCCTTGGTTCCCAGGGTAAAATCATAACCCTCGCCCAACAAACCATGGGCTGTGCCCTCTGTTGCCTTCTCTCTTGGCTCTGACAACATCACAGGCAGTTCCTCCATCCTCCTCCCTTCAGAGTTCTCTAGGTAAGAGGAAGCCCTAGTTCTTAGGTTCACATATATCCCTGAGCTCCAGGTGGCATACATCAGGCTCTCCTAAGAACTTGCTCATGGTGCCCCACCCTGGGCCCATGGGGTTCTGGGGTCTAAGTCCTGCATCTCAGTAACCATCTTGCTGGACGGAAAGACACCGGTCACCCTTCATACAAGCTCTGGCTACTCTCTGGTTCTTGGCTTGAATCCAAGTTCTCCAGCCCCTGTCCATCTGGCTGGCAGCTCTGTGTCTCCATGATGCTAAGCCATCTTTTTTATAATTTCTAGTCTCTTCTCCTGTAATAGTTAATAGGGTACAGCGAAAGTTCTGGTTTTGTTCTTAATTAGTGAGTCACTCATTTAACATCCCGTTACTGTTATTTCTAGGGGAGACTAATACTCAAGGGTGACAAGGAAGCCAGAAAAAGGAACAGAATCGTGTCAGCCCTGAGCTCAAGTAAGGTGCCCTGTGGGAACTCCCAGAAACCACTGAGGTGACTCTGGGAGATATGTTAGTTTGTGAGGACTGCCATAATAAAATACCATAGACCAGGTGACTTCAAACAATAGAACTTTATTTTCTCACAGTTCTGGAGGCTGGAAGTCAAGGATCAAAGGGTCAGCAGGGGGGCGCCTGGGTGGCTCAGTGGGTTAAAGCCTCTGCCTTCAGCTCAGGTCATGATCCCAGGGTCCTGGGATCGAGCCCCGCATCGGGCTCTCTGCTCAGCGGGGAGCTTGCTTCCTCCTCTCTCTCTCTCTCTCTCTCTCTGCCTGCCTCTCAGCCTATCTCTATCTGTCAAATAAATAAATAAAATCTTAAAAAAAAATAAAAAAGGGTCAGCAGGGTCGATTTCTTTTGAGGCCTCTCTCCTTGGCTTGCAGATAGTTGCCCTCTTGCTGTGTCCTCACATGGTTTTTTTGATGTGTGGACAAGCCCCAGGGATCTCCTTCTCTTCTTATAAGGATAGCATCAGATTGGATTAGGGCTGCACCCTAATGGCCTCATTTTAACTTAATCACCTCTTAAACACCTTAACTCTAAATATAATCAGATTCTGAGGTACTGGGAGTTAGGACACCAACCTAGGAATGTTGAGGGAAGCCTATTCAATCCATAACAGGAGGAGAGGGATGAGGCTGGAGTTTTCTGGCCCCTTATTGCAACCCTGAGGGTGCTGCCCCCCCCCCACCCCCCAGCACACCCTCACCCAGTGACCTTTGGTATGGCAGTGCCTGGAGTCCTATAGGCAGACCAGAGGGGATGACCAAGCTCCTGACATTTAGGCACCGATGCTAATTCAGTCCACTGGAACTCTCAGTCTTCCAAAGGGCAAATCAGTCCTTCAGAGTCAACGATTACTTTCTAAAACATTTAATTAAAATAACATTTCTTGCTTTAAAAAATGACAAGGAATTCCCCAGACAACTAGACTTAACCATCTACTATCAGATTAGAAACAATTCACTTACTTCTGTGTCTACCCTAGTCAAGTAGAACACTGAGCAATTATGTGTGTGTTTGCTTAAATTATGCAAACAATTATCCTAATAGGCCACATTGTTTTGTTTTTGTAGATCCAAACTTTATCTGACTTAAGTGGTTTATTTATTAGATCCATTGCTTTTTAAAAAAATTTTATTGTTTTTAATTCCAGTATAGTTAACTTACAGTGTTGTATTAGTTTCAGATGTACATTGTAGCGCTTCAACAATTCTATACATTACTCAATGTTAAGTGCCCTCTTTGATCACCTATTTTACCCATCCCTCCATCCACCTCCCCTCTGATAACCATCAGTTTTTTCTCTGTAATTAAGAGTCTGCTTCTTGGTTTGCTTCTCTTTTTACTTTGTTCATTTGTTTTCTAAATTGCACATATGAGTGAAATCATATGGTATTTGTCTTTCTCTGTTGGATCTATTTTACTTAGCATTATGCTCTCTAGTTCTATCCATGTTGTTGCAAATGGTAAGATTTCATTCTTTTTTTTTTATCATGGAATAATATTCCATGTATAATTCCGTTGTATATATAGCACATCTTCTTTATCCATTCATCTATCAGTGGACACTTGGGCTGCTTCCATACTTTGCTTATTTGCTTCCATACTTCTCCTCCTGCTGTAATAATACTGCAATAAACATAGGGGTGCATATATCCTTTTGAATTAATGTTTGTGTTTGTATTTTTGGGGTAAATACCCAGTAGTGTGATTACTGGATCCTAGGTTAATTCTATTTTCAATTTTTTGAGGAACCTCCACACTACTTTCCACAGGGACTGTACCCATTTGCATTCCCACCAACAGTGCAAGAGGGTTCCTTTTTTCTCCACATCCTTGCCAACACTTGTTTCCTGTGTTTTTGATTTTAGCTGTTTGAGGTGTATGAGGTGATACTAGATCTATAACATTTTAATGTGGCTATTTTGATACAGCAATATTGAAGAAGCTCTTTTGATGACAAGATATTTTGACCACTCAAAAAAAACAAAGAAAGAGGGGCACCTGGGTGGCTCAGTGGGTTAAGCCTCTGCCTTAGGCTCAGGTCATGATCCCAGGGTCCTGGGATCGAGCCCCGCATCGGGCTCTCCGCTCAGCACGGAGCTTGCTTCCTCCTCTCTCTCTGCCTGCCTCTCTGCCTATTTGTGATCTTGCTCTGTCAAATAAATAAAATCTTAAAAAAGAAGAATTAAAAAAATAAATAATAAAAAAAAAACAAAGAAAGAAAATCCTATTAACTTACAGCTTTCAAAATTATAATACTATGTGTAGAACAGGGATCCCCACTCTTAGTCTCACCCATCACAACCCCACTCACAACAAAATTTTCCTTCTTCAAAGATAGCAAATGAATGAAATTTTAAAGATTTTATTGATTTATTTGAGAGAGAGAAAAAAGAGGGAGAGAAAGTACACAAGCATACAAGCAGGGGAGGGGCTTTTTTTTTTTTTAAGATTTTATTTATTTATAGCAAAAGAAATTTTAACATCTCTGGTAACAAAACCTTGGAGGGGGAAAAATAAAAAAGAAGGACCTGAGAAAATACAACTCCAAAGGAGTAGGGCACTTCAATTTTAATGTTCATTCTTTTTTTTAAAAAATATTTTATTTATTTATTCGACAGAGAGAGAGAGATCACAAGTAGACAGAGAGGCAGGCAGAGAGAGAGGAGGAAGCAGCCTCCCTGGTGAGCAGAGAGCCTGATGCGGAGCTCCATCCCAGGAACCTGGGATCATGACCTGAGCTGAAGGCAGAGGCTTAACCCACTGAACTACCCAGGCGCCCCTTTAATGTTCATTCTTATAACACCCTCATCTTTGCAAATTTTGGGGGACTCTGGTTGATTTTGTGGAATATTTCTGGATGCTCTGTTTCCCTTGTCCTAACACTCTTGAGACTATGGAAAATTTGGGACCAATACCTTTATAAGAAATTTATATTAATAAGTATACCGGAAAATAGAATGTAATACACATGAGCAACATTAAATGTGTAACATGTGATCCAGGGATCACACAAAAAGTAAAATCATTTCCAGAACCAGTTTATTTCATCCAAATGTGACCCAAGCCACCTGGTTTCTCTTTGAAAACTCCTCTGAATTGTCTGCATTTATTCCTTTCTAGAGACTGGTGGAGCCTCTTGATGCTACCTGGTCTCCTGAATGCACCTTGCCAGTCTTCCCTGGTGTTAACCTCTGACAGTGTGTCACTATGCTCAATAGAGCTTTCTTACTTTTATTTTTTCATTCATTTTCCTCCGAATTCAATGGGAAGTGCACTTTGTGTTCCTGAAGGTTGGCACCTTTTCCTCTTTTCTTAACCTTTTTTCCTGTGTGGGCCAGAGAGATTTCTCATCTCCACTGAATTTCTTCTCAGAATGAGTCCCTCTGACTTAAGTCTTCAAATTAACAGTCTATTTTGTTAACCTTGGATTGCTTTGAAGTGAAGTTGATCAACGTAATTGTAGTATAAAATCCAGTTTCTGTTTTTTTTAAGATTTTTAAAAAAATTTACTTATTTGACAGACAGAGATCACAAATAAGCAGAGAGGCAGGCAGAGAGAGAGGAGGAAGCAGGCTCCCTGCTGAGCAGAGAGCCCGATGCGGGGCTCGATCCCAGGACCCTGGGATCATGACCTGAGCCTAAGGCAGAGGCTTTAACCCACTGAGCCACCCAGGCACCCCTGAAATCCAGTGTCATTCAAATGGTAAAGTGGAAGAGATGATAAAGTTAGCAATTGTTCAATAATTACCATGGAGAAGGCATGAGCTAATTTTAAATGTCTGATTTGGATCCACTTTTGAGGAGATCAGATGTTAAATAAACAAGGCACATCTGTATAGGGTGGTTTTAACAAGTGATTTAATAATGACACACCTTTTAGAAAAAAATTGTGGTTAAATATACATAGGATAAAAATGAGCGTTTTAACAAATTTTAAGTATACTGTGGCATTAAGTACATTCATGTGCAACTATCACCACCATACAACTCCAGAATTTTTTACCATCCCAAAAGGCATTCTGTATCCATGAAAAACTAAGTTCTCATCCTCCCCCCACCCCCAGCCCCTGGCAACTCCATTCTACTTACTGTTTCTATGATTTTGACTACTTCATACAAGTGGAATTATTCCACATGTGTCCTTTTGTCTCTGGCTTCACTTAGCATAAGGTCTACAAGGTTCATCCCCTGTTTGTTGATTTGCATCCCTCTTGGATGCTTCCCAGGTGTATCTGAAATCAGCCTCTTAAGGAGGAAGGCAGGGAAAGACCTAAGAAAAACGAGGCTACTCCAAGTTGGTAGATGGCAATTTTAATAAGCAAAGGGAGCTTACATACATAGGAGGCTTGCCTTTGGTCACAGCAAGACAAACAGATCCCCACACCCATCTGCCAAATCTTGTTTACTAAGAGGCCTTTAACTGGGTTCATTCATGGTACACCCGGAGGGTGTTCTCAACGTATCATCAGAAGGCTACGTCCTTGGAGCAGCGTCTGGGAGCAGGAAAGGCAAGTGGAACCCCCATTCCAAGGAGAGGGGAGGTGGAGAGATTTACAGTGCCTGGGTCCAGCTCACAGTCAACTGGCAGTTAACACCTTTTCAGTTACCTTCCTCAACACTGTACCAAGTGCTTTGCAAGTATTAATCTACATAATTACTCATCTTTGTATGTTCCCCAGGGTCTAGAAAGTGCTTTGCATGTTTTAAATATAAAATATTTGTGGAATGAATTTCGGTAGGTCTTAAGCATTTCCAGGTGGATCTGCTTGCTCTTCTGGTTGGAAATTTACAAAAGGAGTCCGTTTCTCCCAGGGGCATAATCTGACACTAGATTGCAAGTTTAAAGAACCCCTTTATTTAAGTCACATTTAGGCCAGTTTCCCACTAAGGGAAGCCATTCCTGAGTGACAGAGACTATAGGAAGTGACTCAACGTAATTAAAGTTTTTGTTTCGTTCTACTGAGACCGCAATCACCTGGGAGAAGAAAACTCCGGAAAAGGGAAGACCCGCAGGCTGGGCGGTCCACGTGGTAGACGGACAGAGGAGGCGGGGCCCGAGGCTAGTCGAAGCCCGCGGCGGGGCGGGGCCTGTGGGGCCTGCGGGGCCTGCGGGGCGGGGCCCTGACAGGGCGGGGCGGGGCGCGCCACTGCGCCGGGCGGCGATGGCGGCGGACGGGGACTGGCAGGATTTCTATGAGTTCCAGGAACCGGCCCGGAGCCTCCAGGACCAGGAGAACTGTAACGCGAGCCCCGAGGCCGGCGCAGGGCCGGGCGGGGGAGGCGACGGCTTCCCGGCGCTGGCCTGCAGCTTGGAGGAGAAGCTGAGTCTGTGTTTCCGCCCCTCGGGTCCGGGCGCCGAGCCCCCGAGGGCGGCCGTGCGGCCCATCACCGAGTGCAGCCTCCTGCAGGGGGACGAGTGAGTGCGGGCCCGGCCGGGAGCGGGCGGGAGCCTCCCCTGCCCCTCGCGCTGCCCTCGTCCTGTCCTCTGTCCCTAAGTCTGCAGCCTCAGGGGTACTCCGGCCACAGGCTCCTCCCCGCGCCCTCCTTCCGCGTCGCGAGTCCCCGCCTCCTCTGCTCCCCCGCCGCGCTCCCTGGGCGGCGGGGTGGGGGGGGGTGGGTTCGGCCTCCTGGAGCTCTGCAATTTAAATCCCCTGCTCCCCAGCCCTCCACGCTCCCTTACCCTCTGCCGCTGCCCTCCTCCTGCTCCCTAGAAACCGACCCAGGTTGGGTTCAGAGGGGAACCTCCTTCCACGGAGCAGGTAGTTAGAAATTGCACCTCCTCGGGCACATGTGTAGCCGCTCATTCATTCAACTAGCATTTATTTAAGCGCTAAGTGCCAGAGGCTGCTTCGCGCTGGGAATACCAAGGTAGCTGAACATACCCCTCCCACGTAAGGCACCACTTAGGTTGGGGGGCTGGATTTGTACACAGTATGTATGGGTGTGACAAATGCTCTCCTGGACATACGTGCGAAATATAGGATATAAAAGGGTTGTGTGTGGGAGAGCCAGGAAAGGCTTCACAGGGAAAGAAATGTGCAAACTGGATCCTGATGGAAGAGTGGGAGTTTGCCTGGCAGATGAAGAAGGGTCTAGCATTGCTCCTCGCGATATAGCACGTGCAAAGGTACCAACGCTGAAGCAGCATTTATGCCACAGGAATTTATTGGCTCTATCGGAGAGCCCAGTTGGAGTGCAAAACCCGACAGAGGCAAAAAAAAAAAAAAAAAAAGCTGTGGTTATTAATAGCACGGATCTCCTAGTCTGGTGGGATAACGCATGCAGGAACAGGTAGTTAGTATAGAATTATCTAAGTGCAGTGTTAGCATTCTTAAGGAAATGCGCAAACTGGGTAAGGGAGAGGCAGAGTTCCTGGGGGGGGGGGTTGTACTTCATTTGGCTATCTGGAACCCCAGTTATAATTTGGCTAAATAAGGGTTCTAATTCTGTACCTCAGTGTCACCCCCAAAAGATAGTAAAAGGAATGGTGAGAGTGAGGATGCTGAGCATGTGGTATGGGTCTCTGGGGGAAGGAGTCGCTGAGGAGGTGAGGAAGCTAGGAGTGGAATGAACACTGTGGACATGGGTGGGGGATGGGTTTTTAGAGCCCAGAAGGAATTCATAGATTAGAGGTTAGGGAAGGATTCTTGAGAGATGGAGAGGGATCCACAGGCATAGAAAGGGCCTTTCAGCCTGATGGCCTCCTTTCCTCTGTGAATAAGGTAGGAAGCTTGAACAGAGGAATTTGGGAGTGAGGGCCTGTAAACATGGCTTAGCAGTGGTTGGCACCCAGCTGTGTAGGGGACCATGTCCTCTCCTTGCCATCTGTCTACAGTGTTCTGCCCAGTGTGGAAGGAGGAGCTTATGATTGGATTTTGTATATGGATGTATGCAGCCAATAGCAAAAGATGACCTTTTTGAAGGTCTATTCCTAGAAAAGATAGTTTTATATATACATATGTAGATTTATATACTCTGAATCATTGGGACTCGACATACTCTGGATTAAAACATGATAGTTCTGATGCGTTTAGGTTTGGCAAGAGTAACTTCTCAGAACAGATTAGTGGTTTGTACATAAATGTTAAAGGTTCCCTATTTTTCTTCACCTGTACTGTCTAGAAAGTAGTTTATGTTAGTCTTTGCTTAAATCCTAGGTTGATGTAAAACTTAAAATATTTTGTTACTCTTGATAATGGTTTTTAGTAGATGATATGTTGGTAGTAATGCCCGATTCTTAATTTGGGAATGCATAACACATTTCTTTCTCTCTTTTCAGGGGCCAGGGCTGGTCACTGCTCATTGTCCCTTTTCTGTTGCATACATCTCTCTGTGGCTTGATAGAGTCCATCTCTGCCCCTCTCAGAGAGAGTTGAGAATTCTTTCACTCAGATTTGCGTTGGCTTAGGACACTTTATTTTACTTCTCTGAGCCCTACCTTTAGTTTTGGTTAAATATGGATTGCACTTATCTGCTATGGTTTTACTTCAGAAGGGTATCCCATAGGATTCAATGTCACAGGACTTTGACCTCCTTGGAAAAGAGCTTTCTTGCTGGTTGTTTATGACTGCTTGTAATATTTTATGATAAAGATAAAGGCAATTCATGTCTTGACGGGAGAATTCTAGATATCTTTCTCTTAGGTCAGCCCTGTGTCCTTCCAACTACAATTGTTCTAACCTTGGTGGAGATGGAGGATTGTTATTGTCCTTCACTTTCTTGGGAGATCAAATTTACCCACAGTATCTCCTACTGGGTGAAGTATTCCGCTCCACTTGTCATCTTCTTCCAGCCTCATTTAAGAAGAAACAAACAAGCAGTCCCCTAAAACGTGGACTGTCTTCACCTACTAGAATATCCTACTCGAGTTCCTAACCAAGGTTAGGTATATAGTCAGTTATCCGGTATCTGAAAGTCTTATACTCAGGAAGGTGTGGGTCAGAAACGCAGCAAGTTTAGCTGATTTTAAACAATCCAGAGTTGTTGCCTCCAGCTGGAGTATTTTGGCATTGGAGAAGGTTGTGTTTCTAACAGAGAGGAGAATGGGAATGAACTATGCATATGGGAGATGTGCTGGGTAAATGAGCCAGTTTCCTAGAGCTTTTTGGGTTCACATTTTCATTGAGGCTAATGTGCATTCCAAAGCCAAGCATCATTTTGGGATTTTATGTTTTTGGCAGTTATGGTCCCATTGCTTCTTCTCTTTAGCACCAAATCCCAAATTCATTAAATCAAGTATATTGCTTCTTTATTTTTAAGCTTGCATTCTTATTTTTATGCCTCCAGTGGTCTTGTTTTCGTCTCTTAGTGGCTTACACGTTTGGAAAAAAAGACAAACCCACTCAGTTATTTAATGGCATATTCATGATTAGATATCTGCCTTATACTTTGGGTATTTTTTCTTATGACATTTGTGTATCTCTGCCCATTAAATAGATTATATATGTAGTCTTTAACTTACCCCAATTTAATTTCATCTCATTTATATCTCTGAAGTCATGTTTTATTATGCTGTTATTACTTTGGTACTAAATCTGAATTTTGGTCATGAAGTTGGAATTTGCTGTCCTTATCCAGTGTGACTTAGGACTTCCCTCAAAACAACTCATTTGAAATAATGCTTAAGAGTAATAGAGCTGGAAGGGATCTCTGTTACTCAGGCCTCTCATTTTAGAGAAGGGTGGCTCTTACTTAGAGAGGTTATGGAACATGACCAAAGACTTCACTATTTGAAGAAGAAAGGAAATGAGAGTCTGTGTTTCCTGAATTTTAGTCAAGCACCCTTTCATTTTATTCTTTTGCTCCCCCAAAATGCTGTTTGGCAAAAGTAAGGGTGATTGCATTGGCTATAACTGTTAATGCCCCAATAATGGGTCCTTGATTAAAGGAGCGAGACTGATCCAAAGCGAAGGTCAAGCAAAGCTTTATTTCGTGCCAAGCATCAAGAATCTAACCAAAGGTTCAGAGCCACACCTCTTAGAAGAGAGGGCGACCCTTCTGTTTCACAGACTAGCTTTTAAGGGCAAAGGCCATGCGGTAGGGCCTGGCCACGCACAGGTGGCCAATGAGATTGTAACACACACAGGAAACTCCACAGTGATGCTAGGTGACCACTTGAGTTACAATTTACCCTAGTAGACGTTTGAACCAGCCTATTACACCTTGATTGGGATTGGCACCTAAAGGCTCCCAAAGGGCGGGGCCCATACTCCTTGGTAACCAGGGAGACAGTATGCATCCCCCCACTGTTTGAATTCTCCACCTAGCCTGACCCACCCTTGTATCTGGGCTTTGTTACCTGGAGCTGGTTTCTGGGACTTGTTTCCAAGTAAATCCCCTGGGGGAAGGGGAGCAGGGACAGTTTCTAAATAGGTCCTTACAATAACCTTTGTGCATTTTACTGTGAACTCCCTTTTCTCTCCTCCTTCATTTTATCTGTCATAGTCCTTAGCCTATTATATTACAAAATAGATATTAAACCCCAGACTCACATTGAGACTGAATCCTTTCTCCAGGGAGAATAACACATTTTGGGTTAGAGAAAGATTATTCACCGTATGAAATGATCAATAAGCAAGTGTGAAACCCCGTGTATGTACTACCCGCGTGGCTTGGGACACATTACAGAAGCTCCCTGTATTTCAGTCTCTCCTCTGTGAAATGGGGATAATAATGGTTCTTCATAGTATTGTTTTTGAAGATTAAATTAGTTAATCTATGTAAATTGCTTAGGAGGGTGCCTGGCTAGTATTGTGGAAACGTGACCTGTTGACTTTGGGAGAGTTTTCACACCACTGGATCTTCTCAGCACTTCTTGTCAGCCCAGGGATCCGGTGGTCATTTAGTTTTCTTTAGGGGGCTCTTTGTTGGGGTTTTTCTGGAAAACCTGAGGCCTTGCATTGTTTTGCTTTGACATTTTTTGTTCTTTCTTTCACTATGGTTTTGGTATTTGTTTAACACAAGACATGTGGAGGGTGTTAACTTTCATTGATTGTAGTTTTCTTCTTTTTAAGGATTTGGAATGCCCTGACAGATAATTATGGAAACGTAATGCCGGTAGACTGGAAGTCCTCTCATACCAGGACCCTGCATTTGCTTACACTGAACCTCTCAGAAAAAGGGGTAAGTTAGGAATTGTTTCTGAATAACTGATTCTGATAATAGAACTAAAAAATAGCCTTGCTCTTGAACAGATTCAGTGGGTTGCCAATTATTTCCAAGTTTATAGCCATTGGCGTGGCCTTCTGTTGCCAACTTGGCTCCACCACTGTCAGCTTTTGCTAGCACTTTCCTCCAGTTCTTCCCAAGCATACACTCTCTTTTGTATGTTTAGCCAAATCTTTGTCACCTGGGAATGAACAACAAAGATCAGCGGGTTTTTTGGTTTTTGTTTTTTTTTCTTTTTTTTCTGAGCTTAACTAGCACAATTTTGGTGTGCTGGGAAAACTGGGTAATATACTGAGGGTACTGGGAAAGCAACATTGAGTTAACTTTCTGATGAATTTAAGGACTTGCTGGACATGACACGTTTTCTGAAGACTGTGTGTTCCTGTATTAGATAACCTTTAAAAGACCTTAGGGCTCTTGGCTACCTGTTTGAGCCTGCTGGGTACTCCTCGGGGTTGTAAAGTGAAGGTGCCTTGGGTAACAAGTGTGAGCACAGGTGATGGGACAGCTGGGGTCGGGGTGGACAAAGGGAAGGTCATTGTTTTAGGTGGAAAAGCACAGTGTTCGGTTTATCTAAAGGTGATGAGAAATAGCCAAGTTATATATAAGTTTCAGGGGCTGTTTAAGTTCCTTATCATATAATAATGTAAACTCATTCCAGACCTTTTGGCATGCTCTATGTTTCATTAAGTATCTTTGTGTAATTGAGAGTATAATGCATTGGGGCTGTCAGTACCTTAAATAGTATTGTTAATGTTTTATGTAAACGACTTTCTCAATTATATGATTCAGGACAGCTGGCTGCCTATTATTTTCTAGTAAAATGTGGAGTTCTGCCTGTGCTTCCCAGTATTCGAGTAGAGAGAGAAATCTTGCTGTATGTTCTAGTAACCCCACTAAGCTATTCTGCTGACTGACCTGGCATACATTTTGTGAAAAGGAATAAAACAGCATTCCTTATGCTTTATCTTTTCTTTGGACCCTAGCTATCATTTTGGGCTTGGTTCAAGTTTCCCTTCCCCTCTGAAGCTTCCTATTACTGTTTTAGCCTTTGCTGATCTCATGGAATTATACAATTTTAAAGTTGGAAGCGACTTTAAAGGACACTTAATCCAACCTCTCACTTGGGGGGAATCCCCATCTACGGCCTCTCTGACAGATGGCCCTTTAGCCATGGCCTCAATCCCTGTGTGGAAGGGAAATGCAGCTCTCTCTGTGGGAATTGGTTACACTGGTGGGGGTGTGAAAATCTTCAAGGACTTATTTGTCCCACAGAATTTAGCCCTGTTGTCTCCTGGGTACCGGTCCCCACAGCACTTTGTCCATGTCTCAGACCATTACTTTGTTTTCTTATTAATCCTGTGTTTTAGGGTCTGTCATTGTGATTGTGATTTGCTGGTAGCAAATCTTTTTGGTCTTTTTGGTAACTACCACTGTTCCTGGCACATAGTGAGTACTAAGACAAGTATTGAGTGAACAAAGGAATAATCTTGTCAATGAGACCATAAGGTTAGAGAATATGATGGAAAGTTCTTTTTTAAAAAATAGGTATTTTCTGTATTATTTAACATAGTACTAAATCCATGATAGCCAATCAATGAGTATTTTTTTGGACATACTAAAAAATAGATACTTTCATGGTTTCAAATTGAAGTGCATTGGCAGCGTGAATGGGACACTATAATATGGTTTCATTGAATAAAATGTATGTCTTGTATTGTTCTTAAATCACATCTTGGGAAGTTGCTCCCTTTTTCAGCCTTCTGGTTGTTATTTTCTTTAAAAAATTTTTTTTTTAGTTAACTACTTTTTTTTATTAAAGATTTTATTTATTTATTTGAGAGAGAGAGAAAGGAGAGCATGAGAAGGGGGAGGGTCAGGGGGAGAAGCACACTCCCTGCCGAGCAGGGGGCCCAACGCGGGACTCCAGGATCATGACCCGAGCTGAAGGCAGTTGCTTAACCAGCTGAGCCACCCAGGCGCCCCAGATGTTATTTTCAATGCCAGAGTAATGGTATAGCCAAGGGTGGTGATTTGTAATGACTTGGGAATTTAGTACTAGTAATTGATCTTAATTATAAAAGCCTTATCTGAAAAACTCAGCAGATTAAAGTGGACAAGTGATCATCCATCTGTCATCTGCCTACCATGACACAACTACCCAGGTGATGAATAAGAACTGAAATTAGAACTCTGTTCCTCAGGAAGGAGTAGCACACATTAGGTTCCTGGAGAACAAGGAGCTATGTAAGAAGAGACCTTCACATTCTATTAGATAGCATATTATTACATTTTTTTTAACCTGAGTTAGTTTATTTAGCATTGCCTACTGTATGCTCTGTTGTTTCCATAACCGAATTGTGTTGAATTTACCTTTGGAAGCATCCTTTAGATTATTCCATTTGTAAATAGGATCTGTAGGAAATTTCTTCCTTTTCTTTCTTTCTTTCTCTCTTTCTTTCAGATTTTATTTATTTATTTGATGGAGAGATAGCACAGGTAGGCAGAGTGGCAGGCAGAGGGGGAGGGGGAAGCAGGGGCTTCTCTGGGCTCCATCCCAGGACCCTGGGATCATGACCTGAGCCAAAGGCAGCTGCTTAACCGACTGAGCCACCCAGGTGTCCCTGGAGATCTTTTTCTGGATGAAGGGAGAGGACCTTTCTTTTGCATTAGGATGAGAAAAACATTCAGGAAAACCACCATTTGCCACATTCCAACTTTTAATTTTTCTTCCGTTGAGGTTCAAGATGGCACACTTTTAAATTTGCTGAGTCTTTCTATAGTAAGGGAACTAGTATATTCCAGATTCTTACAAGGGCACATTTTTTCCATTTGAAGTAGCTTCAGTTTCGTACAGGGCAATAGTACCACCAGCTCTGTGTCTAACCTGGCACAGGAAGGAGTGATGGGAATGTTTGGCAAAGAGAAGACACACTGATGCCGAAATGGGAGAGTGAATAATGATACCCATGACAGCCAAGGTTAGTTTTCAAAGCCGAAAGGGATTCCAGCCCTTAACATATGCCATCTCTGTGGGGAATGGACTTGGCTCAGTCCCTGGAAAGATGATCTGGGATCATTATTTCTCTTGTTATGGAAATTTATTCTAATGGTTTACTGGTATCAGTCATGTGTTTGGCAATAGCTATAAAAACTATTCTAAATCCAGTGCCATTTTTGAATATGCTTATATGGGAAAAGGCTTCTAAATCATATTGCCTTAGGAACATCTCATGTGCTTTCTCCTTCCTCCTACCGTGAACGTTTTTTTAAGGACAGAGACTTTGTTTTATGCACCTTTTTATTTTTAAGAGCAGAGGCAGGAAGAAGATAATATCTTCCTTAGGAATCATTTTTAAATGAAAACTTGGATTTGTCTGTAAGAGGAAAAATAAATCTATGGTCCTCCAATTATAATGAAGATTGATTGTGGGAAGTGTTGAAATTTAAGGATCCATGAAGATAATTGCTAGGTCTACTCCCCATCATCCATACACCCTTGTAACTAGATTGTGGCACTTTTCATACCCACCTCTGTAATCTTGAAGTCAAACATCCTCTCTCACCAAGAGCCTAAGCTCTTGATCTTTCACATTCCTTATTAAAAGGATAGCTGGAAAAAAAAAAAAAAAAAGATAACTGCATTGGTTTAAAAGTACTAGAACTAGTATAGACCTTATCATGAAAAAGCAGCCTCTGCCCTCCTTACCCCATGCTTGCTTTCTACTTACCAGAGGCAACCACTTTTAGCTCCTTGAACTGTTTTTTCTGACAGATAACATGCTTTCCTCATTTTACTTGATTTTTTTTTTTTTTTTCAACTTTAGACTTTATCCATTTACTTTCTACTCATCGGTGAGGGTTTAGGTCTCTCTCAGTCCTCCCACTGTCCCTCAACACCGTAACCCTCATGGAAACTTTCCCTTCCCTTGTCTTCCCAATATAATTATATAAAAATAATTGGTTAAATTAATCTTCATCATTTATATTGACTACATAAATATTTACAGTTGACCCATTTCTGTACATCATGAGTGAATTTCCTCTTGTAATTTTTTTTTTCTTAGGGTAATAATCATTGTCTTTTTGTGGTTCATTTAAGATATCATTACCTCATAAATTCAGCCTCAACAGAGCCATAAAACTCGTTTTAGTAAGTGACATGCACCAGAGAACCTGTTAATGTCTCTGCCTCTCTTTCTCTTATCCTTTTCTCCATGCTCCATGCAGTAACAGTTGTTCTCTGAGCTCTTTACTCTCCAGGTGAGCTTCACAGCCATCATTCTGGAACCTTTATTCCACCATCATTACAAGAATTCCCACATTTCATTCTTGGATTACATCCCAGGTCTGCTTCCTTTCTGGTTTTCCTTCTGGTTTGAATGGAGCTTATTCTGCAGTAGCTTTCTGAGAAAGGGTGATTGAGGTAAAATACTTTGAGATCTTGAATGCCTGAAAATGTGTTTATTCTGAGCTCCCAACTAATTGTTACTTTAGCTGGAGATAGGATTCTAGGCTGAAATTTATTGAAACATGGAAATAACATTGATTTTTTTTCTTCATCTCGTTTGTTGCTGTTGAGAGTTTAAAAGCCATTTTGATTCTTGATCCTTTTCATGTGATGGTTTTTTCCCTCTCTGGAAGCTTTTAGATTCTTCTTTTTCACACAGTGTTCTAAAAATTCAGAATGATACACTGAAGACCATGTCCAGGCCTTTCCTAGTCTATGGCGCAGTGAATTCAAACCCAAGGAGGTGTGTCTTCACCGAGTTACAACATGGACTTGCATTATGTGGTAGGACAAGCCCCAGAACTCTGATGTGGCTCCTCTCCCAGACTGACATTCTGAAAGGCAGCACTTGTCCATTTTCACCTACTGCATTTCCCAGATAAGGCTTTACAATTAGGACTAGTACTTAATTTTTGGTCATGATTTTTGGTGTGGGCAGCTTAAGGGACACCAGCTAGGTAGGCATGGTGTGATAACCCAGGGTGGGCAACGGTAAGCAGTAGTAGCACCCCTGGGCATGAAGAGGTAAGGAAAGGAGAAGTTACCAGAACCCAGAGAGAGTAGCTGTAAGGGGACAGGTCTGCTTGACAGGCTCTGCTGCTTTTGGCAGTCTGGCCAGGAGGGGGACAACGGAATGAAGGTCCAACTCTCATCCTCCCACCCTCCAGTCTCTTGTGGTTTGTGTCTGCCGGTGGTTTTTAACCCACTGGAAGCCAGAAGTCCAGGCCATCCTTTGATTTAGTGTATAAAGTTCAGCGTCCTGATGCCCAGAGCAGGGTGGAAAATGGCGGTGAGGCAAATGAGAACCTCCAGCATGATTACATTGAAAGATTTTCTTGGAACCTACAGAGATTTTATTTTTGGAAGAAGAGCTGTTCCCCTGTAAGGCAAAGTTCGACTCTTGTGGACAGTGCCAGGGAACCAATTCCTAATCTTTTATCCTGAATGTTAGAAGTTAGTTTGGCAGTAATTAACTTTATGTTATCTGTGGAATTTTAACGTACACCCGTCCTACTGTTAGATCGTGAACTAAATAACATTTGCTGCTAAACCTGCCTATTACCTCCCTCCCCATCTCCTGTAATTCCCTACGACTTCTAACAAACGCTATAAATGACCCTCTTCCCCAGGGAGAAGCAGCTAAGCCTGTGTCCGTATTGGGGATTAGGGGAAGCGTTAGGGGACGCATGCGGCACCTCAGCAATTTCATGTTTATTTTCCCTTCCCCCCGTTGGTGTCTGAGATGAGTAAAGGACTTCAGTGCCCCCTGGCACGGAGCGATCGTAATCATTCCTCCCTTTCCAGGGAAGACTCTTCTTTACCCGGACGCTGCGAATTTGTTGTGATCAGGATGTCCTGCTTTTAACAGTGGGTTATTTTGCTTTCAGATAAGTGACAGTTTGCTCTTTGATGCATCGGACGACGAGGAGCTGAGAGAACAGCTGGATATGCATTCGATCATCGTCTCCTGCGTTAATGAAGAGCCGCTCTTCACCGCAGAGCAGGTAGAGACAAGACCTTCGTCCAGGAAAGGAAAAGGAAACCTCAAGCTGAAAAACAGTTTCTTCCTGGGGCAGTAAGGGATGGGTTGTCGGGATTTACTTCTTTTTCCTGCATTTTCTGTGTAGGTAAGCTCATCCGTTACGTCCTCCACGGAGAAAGGAAGAAGGTGTATGTAATCGGAAGCAGACGGGATCATGTTAGTTGGGAAGATTTTCCAGTACAAGCACTTTCCCAGTGCAGGCCTGGTTGAAACAGTGCAGCAAGTTACCAAGGGCGGGTTAGTGCTTCACCTGAAATCAGAAAAAATACTGTGAATTGTGTACTTTTTCAAGAGTTAGCAAGACATGGCAACCTATACCGTATCTGTGCGGAAACTACCTACTTTCTCTAAAAGCCTGTGTAAAAATCATCCGCACCTATTAGAAGTACATATTGTGCGCCCAGAAAAAGGTGAGCGTGATTCCTGTGGAATGCTCTAATAACGTCAGCCCCGTATTCATTTAAACCACTCGCATCAGCTTTCTCAGTGTCTGAATACTCTTCCCACTTGGGTTGGGTTGTCAAACTCCTGAAGTAATGCGCTCCAACGCTGCTCTCACTGCAAACCCTCCCAGAATAAAGCTTTCGGCTGGAAACGTGAGGTCACTGAAGAGATAGGCTGTGGCCAGGTTGGGAGGAGTCTATTAAACGTGTGCCATTTAGATGCTCCTTCGTCATATTTGTGGTTGGATTGTTCTAGACCTGGAAAGAGTGTGGTGCTTAAAATGCCAGATAATGGGGATGGAGGGCTGTGGGAGGTGGAGCGTGATATCCTGGGGAAATAGCACAACCCCGAGGGTTCATTGTCTCCTCGGGTAATCTATCTGCCTGAATGCCAGAAGCCTTCCTCCTCCCAAGATTTAGCCAAGCAGATTCTGCCCTCTTCTCCAGGGTTTCATTGTGCTCTTTTACAATGCCTGTTTGAGAAAATCTTCTTACTAATTAACATAATCCCCACCTCCTTCAGATTTACTCTTCTTTTTCTCAGTACAAGTATTACATCTTAAGCCTGCTGATTCATCCCGCATTTTTTTCTAATAGTTTTTTTTTTTTAACTCTTAGATCTATTTTTTCTTAACTGTTGAGTAATTTTTCTGATTCTAAGTTCCCACTGACTAATGAATGTATCCTTCGCAACTTTTAAATGTGGAGCAGGACAAGATAACTATCGTAAGATTTGAGCAGTGTTGCCCACGACAGTAGATTATTGTTTGAAAGACAGATATTTCTGAAATTTTCCTGCTTCTGTGCAGCTCTCTTTTTCTCTTTTAAGCTTCTACATTTCAGTTAATTTTGAGTATCTCTTAATCTTCCATTGAGTTAATACATGAAAATATTTTTCTGCTGTTAAAGGAAAAATTTGCTGCTGTGGAGGTAATTTTTTGCTTTATATAACAATTTTTTATACTTTCTTTTTTTAAATTTTATGTCAATTTGATGAAATCCTTTAAACTGAGCACTGGCATGTGGTATGTTTTCTGTCATTTGCTTTCTTTTGACTATAATCTGGCTCTAGCACATCCGAAGTAAATTATACGTGTGTTTTTGTGCCATTTCTAAGACATTGCAAGATCTGACCGGGCTTACTGAATCGTGATGGACATTAAATCATACTCTTGAATTTTGTGCTTAGCATATTGTTTTTTTATTAACCACGTTCACTCTTAAAATCAAAATTTTGTTTATTCAGAACACTAGCTCCTCCTGCACACCATTGGCCAGTGGAGAATTCAGTGCATTTCTGCTCTGGTTGCCTCAAGTGAGCGCCGCGGGCAGGCAGGTTGTTCAGCTGAGTGTCCCCGAGTAACAGTGCTATGTGTCCGTTTTGGAAGGTTATTGAAGAAATTGAAGAAATGATGCAGGAGTCTCCAGACGCAGAAGATGATGAAACGCCCACCCAGTCAGATCGGCTGTCCCTGCTGTCCCAGGAGATCCAGGCTCTTCAGAGATCGAGCACAAGCAGTCACGAAGAGAGTAAGACACCGTCCTTAAGTCCGTGCTCTTCACACTTCCTGTGTGTCTCCATCTCCAGGAAGCTCGGACTCGCACAGGCCATGATACACACCCTCCTTCAGCCCCCCAGCAGTGCTCGCGCATATTCTTATCAGAGCTCAGGGACTTGGTCATGGTCACCTTTGAATCCCATACTAGCCGGCTTGGGCTGCTGTAACAAAGTCCTGTAACCCTGGTCTTAAACAACGGGAATTTATTGTCTCAGAGGTCTGGAGGCTGGAAGTTCAAGATCAAGGTGTCAGCAGGTTTGGTTTCTTTTGGGGCCTCTCTCCTCAGCTTATAGGTGGCCGTCTTCTCTCCGTCCTCATGTGGCCTTCCCTCTGTGTGTGTGTGTGTCATTTTGTAAGACAGCACTCATCCTGGATTAGGGGCCAGCCTAGCAACCTCATTTTTACTTACCTTTTTAAAGACCCCCATCCCCAAATACAAGCACATCCTGACATAGTGGGGGTGAGTGTTTCAGTGATGTCCTGGCCTCCCTCACATGAGCCTCACTCACATGCTGAGAAAAAACTGAAGGGGGGTTTCAGGGAATAGTCTTTTCTTTCATCTTCCCAGTCTTCAAAAAAATTCACACATTGGGGCACATGTGATCCAGTATGTTCTTGGTTTAAATTTTTTCAGTTCAACTCCCGTCTTCTGAAGTGTGCTAGAACCCTGCTAAACTGCGTGCAGTTTCTTGTCAGCGGGTAGTTTCTGTACTCGCCCTCGCCTTTTGTGTGTGTGCTTTTCCTTGTATGAGCTTTTTTCCATCCGCTCCTAGGATGGCTGAGTTAGGCAAGTAAAGAATGTTGTTACACTTCTCAGCTTTTTGAGAAGGAAGTTTGCCCACCTACCTCTGCTTAGTCCCGCCCACCAGAAGCTTTAGGATGACAAGAAGATCTCCCACAGTTTAATTGTTTAGAATATGATCCTCGCTCTTTTGGCCTAAAACACCCCATCGTGCCGCTCTCTTGAAACCGTTTTGTCTTAGTACCTGCCGTGCTTTGCTTTTGGTCACAGGAGTAAAGAGGCTCTCAGTATCTGAGTTAAATGAACTACTGGAAGAAATTGAGACAGCCATCAAGGAATTCTCCGAAGAGCTGGTGCAGCAGTTGGCCCTGCGAGACGAACTGGAGTTTGAAAAGGAAGTGAAGAACAGCTTTATTTCCGTTCTCATTGAAGTGCAAAACAAACAGAAAGAGCACAAAGAAACAGCTAAGAAGAAAAAGAAACTCAAGAATGGCGGCTCCCAGAATGGGAAGAATGAGAGAAGTCATATGCCCGGCACAGTAAGTGGTGTTCTGTGGGAGTCTTCTTGCGCTGGGAGTCGCTCCGTGGTGGCCCCAGGGCTCCCGGCCCAGACACAGGCAGGTGGGGCCTGTGTGTGATGGAGAGCACTGATGGGGCTCTGGTCAGGGAGACCCGGTGCTCAGCTCTTGCAGGAAGGTGTTTTCTTGGGGAGCACATAATGGTTATCCGGGTAACTCGGCGCTGAAAGGTTTAGGAGGGAAGTGAGTGCAGGGAATGGGGTGGGGGGAAGTAAGGAAGGAGGTGACCTTCAAGGTGGCCACTTTAATACAGCAAAGTGTTACTAGTGGTTGCTTATGTTTGGCTGGTGGGCTTACACGTGGTATTAGTATTTTCTTGTTTTTGCTTCTCTTGTATGAGTGGTATAATAAAAAGTGAAAAGGGGTGCATTTAAAGGTAGCTGAAGTGTGCTGAGCCTCAATACAGACTGATTTGTAATCAACTTCCTCCGATTTACCAGTGAAGTTGGAACGAGGCGGGGTTAGAGGCAGTGATGTGGCATCGGGCATTTGCCCAGTAGTGGGCAGATTAGGATATTTCTGACCAGTGAAAGAAAAGTTTAGAATATGTGAATCTTTGACTCTTCGTAGGAAATTTCTAGTTTTCTACCTTTTCACTTTGCTTAAGTGGTCCTATTTTGTGCGATTAAACTCCATCATCAACATTAACTAATTACACGAGATGCATTTCTTTAGTGATTTTAGAGCCTTTTCATTTTTCTTTGATCAGTTGAGCCCTATATTGCCACCTTCATTTTGTTTGTGTATGAAGAAATGTTGATTTTATTTTTTTGGAGTATAATTGTTGGGCAAAGGGATCCATTTTTCTAAAAGGAGTGCCCCTTTTTCATTCATAATTTTGATAACATGGTAATACAAATCACCACAAACTAGATAGTATGGTTTGTAATAATATAAGTTCTGTCTTTGATTAAGTTTCAATTTATTTGTCTAAGGAATACTTGTCAGAGAAATGGTTCTCATTAACCAGACTGCTGGAACCCAGGGAAGAGAATGACGTCCTAGGTTGCTGGGTCACCATTGAGCACTTGATGTGAACGAAAAGAATCTCCCCATTTTAGCCTATTCATTATCTGCTTTTGGCATGTGAGTAAATGGACATTTCCTTAGTGTAATGTCCATTTGTTTGCTGAAAGGACATAGTTCATAAAAGGACTTGGAAAAAGTTCTCAGATATGTGGTACAAAATATTTTTGAGAAATGGCAGTATGGATTGCAGAGGTGTTCTTTAGTCGCTTCTAGGGACTACTCTGGAAGAGCAAAAATAAATAAATAAATAAATCCAAAAAACCCCAAACCCAAACATTTGTTTGAATATACAGTTCTGGAAAGTTTGCTTTAAATTTCCAGAGCAAAACTTATGTCTTATTTAAAAAAAAAAAAATTGCACCTTTTAAATTGTCCTGTTATTCAAGTGTGATTAAGCGAAATGCCTAGTTGAAAAGTCTTAGCATTGTTGGTAATTTCTGTCTGCTGTTAAGAATTACACGTAAACCTTCCATTTATTAGTGTTAACATTTGGCTGGGGGAAATAAATTTATCCCGAGAGGTGTTTAAAGACTTCTTTTTGTAACTCCCCTATAAAAAGTGTTTGAGTGGGTTCATGGTGTAATTGTACATGGCATTTATATTGAGAAATGGATTTGGCAAGGCAACATTTAGATCTCACTCAAACCTTTATGAGTCTTGAATAGAGTCATAGTAATAGTTTTTTTCACAGTATTTGGACTTGTTAAAGTGCTTTGTGAGTCCTGATCTACTATTAGTAACAAAACCTTTAATCAGGTTTCTTTTTTTAAAAAAATAATTTCTTTTTTTAAAAGATTTTATTTATTTATTTGACAGAGATCACAAGTAGGCAGAGAGGCAGGCAGAGAGAGAGGAGGAAGCAGGCTCCTTGCTGAGCAGAGAACCCGATGTGGGACTAGATCCCAGGACCCTGGGATCATGACCTGAGCTGAAGTCAGAGGCCTAACCCACTGAGGCACCCAGGTGCCCTTTAATCAGGTTTCTTTCTTTTTTTTTTTTTTTTTAATTTATTTGACAGACAGATCACAAGTAGGCAGAGAGGCAGGCAGAGAGAGAGAGGAGGAGGAGGCAGGCTCCCTGTTGAGCAGAGAGCCCGATGCGGGACTTGATCCCAGGACCCTGGGATCATGACCTGAGCCGAAGGCAGAGGCTTTTAACCACTGAGCCACCCAGGCGCCCTAATCAGGTTTCTAATGGCATTGCTAACCTTGCAGTACTGGTTCCCTCTATAAGCTGGAAGAAGACCCTCCCATCTGTGACAGAAGGAGCCTGAAATCTGTGATTCTGAAAAGCGTGGTAGGAGGCTCAAAAGAACCCTAAAGTGAAACCGCCAATTGGATAAACAGATTGCGAAAGATGTTACCTTGTTAGACATTTTATGTAACATGCAGCTTGGGCAAGGCCTCTTTCTCTGAGTTAGCTATCAGCAGTGATACAAATGTCTAAAAATTGGTGACCTTCCTACGGCTATCATGCGTTACCTGTTTTCTAATAACATTGGTCACTTTTTTCTTTTTACCTTAGATATTTTTGTTTTATTAGCAGGACTTGGTTTTCTCTCCTTAAGCATGGAATAGCTTCCTTCTGTTTTTTCTTAAACATGTTTCATTGAAACAAAACATTCATTTGTAGTTGGTATAAGGCTTTATCCATATTTGCTAGCTCTTCTCTTTGGTCCAAAACACTGTAAAGAAATACCTGGATGGGAATAGAGCAGAGTTAAACTCGTTAGGTGTTAATTTTGGAGACATTTTGTTTCAAACATTTTTCTGTAGTGAAAAAAGGGTTGGGGGCTCAGGGATGCTATTTAGAGCATTAGACAGTTTTGAGGCCATGGGAATATTTTAAAAGTATTGAGTTTCTTATATAAGTGAGATGTTATCCTGATTTGTTTTATTTTTACAATCTGCTACGTGTTGGATAGGGTAAAGCAACATACATTCACTCAGCAGATACTTGCCGAATGCCTTCCTTGTGCCGGGCACCGCTGAAGATACAGTGGCAAATAAAACAGAAAAGGCCTGTGGCCTCTTGGAGTTTATATTCTAATAAGGGGCACAGGCAATGAACAAAGAAAGAATGACTAGGCAATGTAGTTTCTGATAGTAATAAATGCCACCAAGACAATAAAATGCTGGATAAGGCAGTTGATAACAATGCTTTTGGGGATCTGTATCTGTTACAGCAGTCACCGTGTCACTACTCCTTATGAGCAAGGTAGGCTGTCCGTTCTTTTTCTAGTGCTCTGTGTGGAGGGGAGGTCAGAGGAGTAGATCTTCTCTTTGGGAAATGAGACTCAAGAGAGCAGAAAACTCTCTTTTTTCTGTTGTTCAGCATCAGGAGAAAGAGAGCAGTGGGAGTGGAGTTTGGAATGGTTGATGGGTACTGTCTGTTAATCACTATGGTGACTTGCATGCATTTTTTTTTTTGGAACTGACCATGTTGTTTTGGTGTTTTTATGTATGCTCCTCCCTTTTCTGGAGTGGCCCTCTGTTCCTGTTTTTCCCAGTCCACTTTGGAGATTTTTTTTCTTTTTAACTTGACCTTCACAATCCTGGACAAGCATTATCTTCCTTTCTTAGAACCTTCCTCGATGACTCTTCATCCAATGCAGAATTGACTACTCTCTCCTTCTTTGGGGGTTAGTATTATTCCTCTTGACTATTTCTGTTGGCACTGTCATACTATATTGTAGTTTTTTGTTTTTGCATCTGTCTGACATGGGTCACTAATGATAGGAATATTATCTTAATATCCTTAGGTATAACATTCGGTACTAACAAATTTCTGCTCATAAATGTATGAAAGAGATAAACTTGCAAATCTGTATTTCTATTTAGGGTCTTTCTGTCAGGTGCCAAGCCCTCGGAGGCTGAAGAACCTGTTGATGAAGAATTTTAGGTCAAGAGCTGTATTTGAGTCTGCTCCTGCTGCTGGGTATATCTCCCTTTGAGATTTGAATTTTGGAAGGGTTAAATGAAGTAATGTATGGAAGAGTAGCATATATCCTGAGTAAATGCTAGTTATCATATGTCCAACTGCCTACTAGTTATTTGTCTCTGAAATTTATCAAACTAAAGTTACCATTTTCCTAGAGTTGAATTTGTTTCTTATATATTTTTCTTTTGGTTAGTTGAACAGTCTACTCATTCACTGAAATCAGTGGAATTTCTAAGTCAAAGGATATTCAGTTTTTGGAGGGATTTAAACAACCATCTTTTTATATAGTTCTACACAAATGAAACCCAGTAATAGCATAAGTGAGTGGCCATTTCCCACACCTCCAACCAACAATGGGTGTTGTTAGCCTTCTGATATATACTGATCTGAAAGGCAAACAGTGGTTTGATCTGTTGACTTCTGTATTCGTTTGTGAGTTGCCTATTAAGTCACGTTTGAGATGTTTTCTGTATTTATTTATGAGGGTACATGCACTTCTGATCTCATAGTATCGCGCTCTGTTGTTACCATTGGATGAAATCTTACCTGGGAAGGAGTACAGCCTTCCCAAAAGCTCATTCACATTATTTCATTGTACAGCATCTCACCTAATTTTTGGTTCTTTGCACATCACTTAATGTCTGTTTGTTGAATTGAAACTTCGCTATAAAGGAGATAGAATCCCAAAGGATTTGGATTTGTCCTATTTGAATTGTTGTTCTATCAAGGATTTTTTGTCGTTGTTTTTGTTGCCAGTCTAATGTTTATGTTGTATAGAGGCACAGACCATTGGATTTCAGTGGCAGTTCACATGAGTATAAGAACAAGTCAAAGTATACCACTTACGTTTTAATTTAGCAGTGGTTGGCACCTAGAAATATCTGAAGTTGTAAAGACGTGTTTACTTTCCTGGCATCATACATCAGTATATGGATGAAATGGACATACTTCCTCCTTTAGGATCCTTAAAATAATGTTTTCAAATTAAAAGTCACATGTAAGATTGTGTTTTCTAAGTCTAGGGTTGAGAAGATAGGAATCCGTAGTATCTTTTCTGTTTGCCATAATCACTGAGATTTCAAGAGAGAGTTCTCGTGTTTGGACTTAGCACCGGCAAAAATGAATAGTTGCTTCAATCTAATCTGAAGAAGTTTGTTTTGAAAACTCTGTTGTAAAAAAAAAAAAAAAAAAAAATTATATTGCCCTGTTGCTTTGGGAGGCTAGGGAGGTAACTGCTTAAAGATGGGGACAGCCAGCCTTGTGATACTCTTTCTTACATATATATTTTTTTCACAGATGCACGGCTCTGTATTTATGACTCACTTAGCTCATATTGTGATAAATAGTCAAATCTATTCTGTTTCTCTTTTACATGCAAAAATGCCCCACTAATAGTTTTTCATTTAAACTTTGTCAAAGCTGACTTTAAGAGAAATGTGTTCTCATTTAGATAGCTCTTATTAGATTGCTCTGAAGTTATTCTAGTTAGAAGGATCTATTCTGACACAACTACTTGAATTTGGGGCTTTTGTTTAAAATAAATGAAACTAGCTTTTTTCTTCCCTTTTTAATTTGGAATTTTTAAATTTCACATTTGCTAAGATGACTTAGACTGAGGATTGGCAAAGCAAACTACTGCCTGAGGGCCAAATTGGCCCTCTGTTTTATAAATAAAGTTTTATTGGAACATAGCCATGTCCATTCATTTCCAGATGGTCAGTGGCTGCTTTGGTGTTAAGGACAGAACAGAATAGTTGTGATAGACTGAGTGGACTCCCAACTAAAATATTAACTCTCTGGCCCCTTATAGGAAAAGTCTGCCAACCCCTGATTTAGACAAAATTTAATAAAATTAAAAAACTAGAAGAAAAAAAATATGCAAACTCCAGTTAAAGTGAATTCGTATAAAAAGATCACTATATTTTGACTAAAATTTATTTTAAAATGTAGCCTTGTTTTATCTAAGAGTGTATTGAATTGTTCCTTTCTTCAGGGCCCCAATCAGCAGCCTGAGTTGTGGCTGTAGATGGTGATCCCTTGGCCAGTCCATCTCCAAGCCACTTGCCTAAGCCCCTCTGCCTAGCAATAGACCTTTGTGGTTTTTTTTTTTTTTTTTTTTTTTAAAGATTTTATTTATTTATTTGACAGAGAAAGATCACAAGTAGACAGAGAGGCAGGCAGAGAGAGAGAGGGAAGCAGGCTCCCTGCTGAGCAGAGAGCCCGATGCGGGACTCGATCCCAGGACCCTGAGATCATGACCTGAGCCGAAGGCAGAGGCTTAACCCACTGAGCCACCCAGGCGCCCTGTGGTTTTTTTTTGTTTTTTTTTTTTTTTAAGATTTTATTTATTTATTTGAGAGAGAGTGAGAGTATGAGAGAGAGAGAGCATGAGAAGGGGGAGGGTCAGAGGGAGAAGCAGACTCCCTGCCCAGCAGGGAGGCCAACGAGGGACTCGATCCCTGGACTTCAGGATCATGACCTGAGCTGAAGGCAGTCGCTTAATGAACTGAGCCACCCAGGTGCCCTGACCTTTGTGCTTTTTGTGTCAGATTCCCAGTAGCTAAGTGAAGATAGCTAGCAGGTAGACCAGTTGACTCTAGATTTGGGGCCAAATGAAAAACTTAAAAATGTTGGCAGCCTTCCGGGTACACTGTATTTATAGACAGTAATAAAAAGTAGTCTGAAGAAGGTAGAGGAGAAGTAGAAAAGGAGCTGATCCCCCTCCACCACTTTTTCTAAGTAGTGGTACTCAAGAGGATAAAGTCTGCCCTATATATGTGAGTGTAAATATCAACACATTTTCAACAGTAATTTGTTGGTTACATTTGATAGCATTTCTCTGCAGCTTTCTTTTTCTCTTTTTTTTCTTATAGTTGACACACGATGTTACATTGGTTTCGGGTGTGCAGCACAATGATTTGACAAGTCCGTACATTATGCTGTGCTCATTGCAAGTGTAGCTGCATCTGTCACCATACAACGGTGTTACGATAAGACAGACTGTATTCCCCATGCTGCTCCTTTCATCCTGTGACTTCTTCATTCCAAAACTAGACGCCTGTACCTCTCTTCCTCCGGCAACCACCAGCTTGTTCTCTGTGTTGATGGGTCTGTTTCTGGTGTTGGCTTGTTTATTTGTTCATTGATTTTTTAGATTCCACATGTAAGTGAAGTCCTGTGGTATTTGTATGACTTATTCACTTAGCATGATACCCTTTAGGTCCATCCATGTTGAGGCAAATGTTAAGAATTCATTCTTTTTTGTGGCTGAGTACTATTTCACCACATTTTCTTTATCCATTTATCTTTTGATGGGCATATTTTGACTATTGTAAATAATGCTGCAGCAAATATAAAGGGTACATATACCTTTTTGAATTGGTGTTTTTGTTTTCCTTGGGTAAATATCCAGTAGTAGATCATATGGTATTTCTATTTTTCATTTTTTGAGGAGTCTCCATGTTGTTTTCCATAGGGGTTGCATCAGTTTACATTCCCACTAAGAGTGCACGAGGATTCCCTTTTCTCCACATCCTCACCAACACTTGTTACTTCTTGTTTTTTTTTTTTTTTTTTTGATACTAGTCGCTCTGACAAGTATGAGATGATATCTCATTGGGGTTTCAGTTTGTTATTTCTCTGATGGTTAGTGATGTTGAAATATTTTCATATTTCTGTTGGCCTCCTGTATGTCTTTTTTGGAAATATATTTATTCAGGTCCTCTGCCCATTTTTAATTGGATTATTTGTTTTATTGGTTAATTGTTATTGAGTTGTATAAGTTATATATTTTAATACTAACCCCCTATCAGATATGTCCTTTGCAAATATCTTCTCTGTGTGTAGTCTTGGTTGTTTTTGCTTTTGTTTCCCTGCCCAAGGCCACATATATAGAAAAATGTTAAGGCTGATGTCCAAGGGATTACTGCCTTTGTTTTCTTTAAGGAATTTTATGGTTTCAGGTCTCACATTTAGGTCTTTCTTTTTTTTAAAGATTTTATTTATTTGAGAGAGAGAGAGAGAGTGATAGCATGAGCAGGGGCCAGGGAGAGGGAGAGGGGGATCAGACTCCTCACTGAGCAGGATGCACAGTGCTGGGCTGTATCACAGGACCCTGAGATTATGACCTGACTGACCTGAAGGCTGATGCTTAACCAACTGAGCCACCCAGGCGACCCTCACATTTAGGTCTTTAATCCATTTTGAATCTATTTTTGTATATGATATCAGAAAGTGGTCTAATTTCATTCTTTTGCATGTAGCTGTCCAGTTTTCCCAGCACCATTTATTGAAAAGACTGTCTTTTCCCCTTTGTATATTCTTATCTCTTTTGTTGTAGATTGATTCACCATATAAGCTTAGGTTTATTTCTGGGCTTTCTGTTCTATTCTGTTGTCCTGTAGGACCATTTTTATGCCATATCATACTATTTGATTACTACAGTTTTGTGGTATATTTTGAAGTTTGGGATTGTGATACCTCCAGCTTTGTTCTTTTTCAAGATTGCTTTGACCATTTGGATCTTTTTGTGATTCCATACAAATTTTAGGATTACTTGTTCTAGTTCAATGAAAAATACTATTGGTATTTTGACAGGGATTGTGTTGAATCTGTAGATTGCTTTGAGTAGTGTGAATATTTTAGCAATATTTGTTCTTGCAGTCCATTAGCATGGTATATCTTTCCATTTGTGTTGTCTTCAGTTTCTTTCATCAGAATTCTATAAAACTTCTCAGAGTACAGGCCTTTCACCTCCTTGGTTAAGTTTATTCCTAGGTAATCTTTTTTTTCTTTTTTCTTTTGGTGCAACTATAAATTGGATTGTTTTCTTAATTTCTCTTTCTGCTACTTTGTTATTAGTGTATAGAAACACAACAGGTTTCTGTATATTAATTTTGTATTCTGCAATGTTACTGCACTCATTTATTAGTTTTGGTATTCTGTAGAATCTTTCAGGTTTTCTATTATTAGTAACATGTCATCTGCAAATAGTGACAGTTTAACTTTTTTCTTATTTATGTGGATGCCTTTTATTTCTGATTGCTCTTGTGAGGATTTCTAGGGGAGAGGGACCTTGTCATGTTCCTAAAAGCTTTTCCTCATTGAGTGTTATGTTAGCTGTGGGTTTGTCATAAGGCCTTTATTATCTTGAGGTATATTCCTTCCAACCTCACTTTATTGAGAGTTTTTATCATGAACAGATGTTGAATTTTGTCAAATGTCTTTTCCTGCATCTAATGAAATGATCATATGGTTTTTATCTTTCATTTTGTTAATGTGATATATCACATTGATTGAGTTGTAGTTATTGAACCATCCTTGCATCCATGGAATAAATCCCACTTTATCGAGGTGAATGATTCTTTCAGTGTATTGTTGAATTTGGTTTGCTAATACTGTGTTGAGGATTTTTGCAAATATGCTCATTAGGGATATTGCCTGTAGTTTTCTTTTTTTGTAATGTCTTTGTCTGGTTTTGTTTTGAGTAATAATGTTTGCCTCACAGAATGAATTTGGAAGCTTTCCTTTTCAGGTTTTTGAATTGTTTGAAGAGAATAGGTATCAACTCTTAAAATTTGGTACAGTTTGCCTGTAAATTCATCTGGTCATGGACTTTTGTTTGCTTAGGGTTTTTGATTACAGACTCAATTTTGTTCCTAGTAATCAGTCTGTTCAGATTTTCTGTTTCTTCCTGATTCAGTTTTGGAAGACAGTCTGTTTCTAGGAATTTATCCATCTTGTCAAGGTTTTCCAGTTTGTTGGCATATAATTTTTTATAGTAGTCTCTTACAATCCTTCATATTTTTCTTTATTGTAATAGGCATTTCTAAAAATTAGTGTTAGGGCCATAGAATGGAAGGTCATTGTAGGGTAGAGAGAAACTTGAATGTGTAATTTGTTTTAATAGTTCATACCTATGAATTATGAATTAGTTTAGATGTAATGCAGGTTTATTTTATGAAAGATAGTATTGCCTAGAGAAATGTGTCACCACCAGTTTTTGTTTACCATTATCTACTATTTGTTTTCTACAATTGTCTTTTGGTGACAGACTGGTAATAGTGAGCTTTCATGACCCAGCGGTTAAAAATCAGATCAGGAGTCTGTTCTTGACTCTTTATGCCTTGGAGAGGTGTATTTATTGTTTGTTAATATAACACAAATTCACATAAAAGCCACAATATGCCAGCAAATTGTAGTCTTATTATATACTGAGAGTATTCATAAGTATTAGGAAATAGTTCATAAAATTACCAGGGTTAATTATTTTACTCTAATTTTAGTAGGTTTGAAAATGTTTGCCAACACTTAATTACCACATAATATTCAATTACATAAAAATTTACAAAGATCTTCAAATAAAAAAAAAAAATAGATTGACACTATTCCATTTAACTCCTAACCTTGAAAATCTTCATACCACATCTTTCTGTTCTGAGAGCAAATTCCAAAATAAGTAGTTAAATATTCAAAACATACTCACATATTTATCTGCTTTGGTATAACTCTTCTAATTTACTTGGATCTGCTTTTTTTAATGCAGAAACTAGTTTTTGGTAGAATCTGCATTTGTAACTGCTTTATAATTCACATTAAAGGTATTTGAAGAAGTGTCAAAATAAGCAGATTCAAATTTTATATCTTAAGTAATACCTTACTTATTTAAATATAATGCTTTGTAATTTTTTTTAACATTTATTGCTTTCAGTTCTGTTTTTCTTGTGTTTTGTGTTTAAATTATTTTAAGAATTTAAAAATTAAAACTATTGTTCTGTAAGTCAATATTTGAAAATTGTGTCATGCAAACTATTGCAAATGATATGATTTATAAGGAACCATAATTATGTTTGAATTTCACTTTCTTTTGAACCTCTTGAGTATAAAGAATATTAATGGAGTCAGAGCATAAATTAGGATACGAGTCAGGAAATAGATGAAAAGCATTTCTTAATTGCTTTTCCTAACCTTTTTTCTGACACTGAGCTTTGAATTTGGGATTTTTAAAAGATTTCCTGATCCGTAGAGATCTGTGCCAGTGGGTGTCAGATAAGGCTAAGAGAAAAGTCTGGTAGCAGGAAAAGTCTGAATTTTCTGAAATTTTCAGAAAAGTCTGGCCTCCTGGTTAGTTTTTCCCTTCCCTGTGTTGGATCCTGCTTTCTGTGAAATTAGTTAAGCTGGTGAATATGCTGTGCAGAGAATGATTTGATAGGTTTAGGACTCCAGAAACGAAATAACAAATCACATCTCTGTATCTGATTCTTGTTGCTTTTCGATTTACACAGTGTTTTCTAGCTCTTTTTCTTGTTCAGAAAGACCTTGAATAACCTTCAAGTGCTACTTGTTTTCAGTTCAAGTTTTTGGGCTGAGTTGTGTATTTAGTCATAGACAGTGGTGTCTTTTCTTCATGTTGTCTAAAGCTCCTTAGGCTAGAGAATATAGTCAGGAGTGTATTATTACTCAGTTGCCATCTTATTTATATGAGGAGAACTAAAATGACTCATTACTTGTTCTGGAGAAAAGTGGAAAGATGTAGTTACTTCTTTTTGGGAGCTATGTCCCAAATGTTCTTCTAGCCTTTCTAGAGGAATGTTAGGAATATTTTTGGATATTTTTGGATTTCTGTATTTGCTGAACTCTTTGCTAAGTGATTCCCATGGACTGCTTCATTTAATCCTCACAGCAACCCTATAGGTTTTATTAATATTCCTGCCATTTCATAAATGGGTAGACAGAAGCTCAGCAGAGGCCTCAGCGCACAGCACCTTTCCACACTGGCTTGAGCATATAAGACAGAGGTGTGTGCAAGGGACCCTTGGCTCTGCCTTTCTCCTGGTCAGCCGTGCAGGCGTTTTGTCTGTGGGCCTGGAGATCTTGGCTCCTTTCCCTCTTTCAGGTTTTTCTAATTTTTGTTTTTAATCTTCTGTATCTTGTTTATACTTTGTTCCTGGTTTTGTATGGGAAAAGATTCCAGAGAATGACTGATTTGGAGACTCAATACCTACTCACGCCAGGGAAGGAAATGGTCATGAGGTAGCTGTGAGTATTCTCATTGTAAATCATGCGATTGGAGCCCAGGACTGAGTAAACTTCCCTCATCCTTACTGTTACTTGGCACTTTGTCAGCAGTGAGGGAAACAATAAAATAAGTACTGTTGTGCTTAATCATTTTCCTGCTTATAAATGGGCTCATATCAAAAATTCCATTCTGAGAAGGACATTTTTCAGAGCTGCTAACTCCTTTGTAAAGATATGGTGAAAAACAGATGGATAGATCACAAAATTTTAGATCCCCAGCATCTTTGTTAGCTCTTCACTTTGCATTTGAATGTTTTGATCCTTTAAATTTAGAAATGGTAGATTAAATGGAGGCAGGATTAGGTTTTCTGACATATTTAATATTGCAGTTGTTTGTTTTATTTATTTATTTGTTTGTTTATGTATTCATTCATTCGTTCATTCATTTATTGATTTTTTAAAGATTTTATTTATTTGACAGAGACACAATAGAGGGGGAACACAAGCAGGGGGAGTGGGAAAAGGAGAAGCAGACTTCCCGCCAAGAGCAGGGAGGCCGATGCGGGGCTTGGTCTCCGGACCCGGGGCTCATGACCTGAGCAGAAAGCAGCTGCTTCACGACTGAGCCATCCAGGCGCCCCGAAGTTGTTTATTTTAATTAAGCTAAATTAAAGTTAGAAATCCTTAATATCCTTTATTTCACTGCGCATTCCTAACCGCGAGATTTCTGAAAGTGCTTTGACGTGCCTGTGGTACTTTTACCGTGAGAAATGTTCAACAAAGAAATGCTTCTCTCCTTCTCTTCTTCCTTCCCCTGCCCTCCCAGTAAAATTGAGCATAGACAAAACCTTCCCTCTGGCCCAGTTTAGTACACCTAATCACAGCACGTCCGCTCTCAAGATTATAAATGTAGTGTTTCTAAATGAGGTGAAGTTTACTAAAAAGTAAATTTAATCTGTCTCTGAGGGTTTATCTTTTGAAAGTTCATTTTGCCTTCCAAAGGGTGGATTGTTTTCTGGAATTTATAGGGCAGTTGTGAAACCCTCTATCGTGTGCTCTCTGGAGCTCTTTTCCTTGTCCTCCGGCCTGGTCTTTCCATTCCTTGATCCTTCCAGTCCATCGATCTTCTGCTTGCTACTTTTTTGTTATCCTGGGGGTTCTGTATTTCTTAGTCACTCCATTGTTTTACAAACCTTGTCAGCAAGATTATTTATCTTACTTTATTAATTTCACACTGACTTCCTAGACCAAGTTCTTCAGTAGACTTTTTCAGAACTCCCTCGTTGACTTCTTTGACAAATAATTTTATATCTTGTCATGTCATCTTTCTTCTGTTTGCCTTCAGATTATTTTTGCTTTTAAGCTCTTTAAAAAAAAAAAATCTCTCCTGCAAGAAGTCAAGAGAAAAAATTTGTCTCTTTATGATATGGTTACCCCAGGCTGTAAGACTCTTGGGCTCTGGTCTTAGAGATGTTCAGCTGTGGCTTAGCGGACATCTGTAAATGCCACTGGACTAGATAACTCTGAATGTGTCATTTGGCCGTGCAGTTTTGTCCTTCTAGAGCACTCCCATTCTAACCTTAAGTGACCTCGCAGTCCTGTACTCTTGGGTATGTGTGTGTTTTGATTTGCCTTCTTAAAGAAACCATGGATCATCTTGGTTGAGATAATTCATAGATTGACGTGATTTATAAATAAGAGACCTTTATAAATGATAACATTTAATCACCTATTTCACTGGTGTGGAAACAGGCATCTCTGGGTTTAGTGACTGCTCTCCAGGCAGACATCAGTGGCAAGCCTGGGAGAGACCTCTGAGCCCTGCTTTCTAGTTCAGTATTTTTCTATCCCAGTTGACTCTTAGAAAATTTTTTGATTGCAAATACTTCTGACGAAGGTGTGGTTCCTAGTTCCATCCTTAAATCTGAAAGTATTTCCCTGGTATGGGAATAATTGGTACTTAAGCCAGTGACTGTCTATCAGATGCCTCCTGCGTGCTGAGGATGGGTTATGCTTTGTTGGCACACGAAAGAAGTATCTGACATTATTTCTGCCCTTAACGATGGAGAGTACTTAACTGAATTTATTAAAAATTAACCCAACCTGGGGAACCTGGGTGGCTCAATTGGTTGAGTGTCCTACTCTTGATTTTGGCTTACGTCATGATCTCAGGGTCGCAAGGTTGAGCCCCTTGTCATGCTCTGTGCTGGGCGTGGAGCCTGCTTGAGATTCTCTCTCCCTCTTATTTGCTCCCTAGCCCTGCCTCAGCTCGCTCTCCCTTAAAAAAAAAAAAAAAAAAAAAATTAACCCAAACTTTTTTTCTTTCTCTGCTGTTTTTCTTTAGATATTGTGCCTCACCCCCACTTTAAAAAAAGTCTGGATTATCTTTTCTCTTACTACTATGAGACAAGCATATACTGATCTCCAATTATGTGTCAGGCACAAGTAGAAAGGATGCAGAATAAATCCCAGCGCGTGGGGGTGTGCTGTGGGTGCGCGGGGGATCCTGCTGACAAGCCGTGCGGTGTGCTTTTGGCAGTGATTCTCAGCCAGGCCACTTTGCCTCCCTGTATGATTTTAGGCAATGTCCAAGCACACTTGTCCTTGTCACAAGCAGATGAGGTGAGGGGCAGTGCTACCAGCATTCTGAGTAGAGGCCAATGATGCCATTCAACACGCCGCCCTGCACAGGCCTGCCCCCATGACAGAGGACTGCTGCCTGACTCCACACGTTAGTACTGTCAAGGCTGAGAGACTGAGGTGTACAGTGATAACTGCTGTATTCAAAGCAGCTGCCATGCTCTTGGTGTGTTCTGTGCCTGGCCCCGTCTCATGATGGAGGTGTGGATAAATTACTCTTACCTGGGCTTTTGGTTCAGGGGTCTGGGATAGGCTGAGTTGAATCTGGAGGATAAGAAGAAGAAGGGACAGGCATACTGGGCAGAGGGCGTGGTGGAGGCAACCATCTGGAGGTGACAGGCACATCTGGGGCCCGTAGGTGGTTCACCAAACCTAGAAGTTGAGAGAGAAAGCTGAAGGCGAGAGAGAAAGTCACTCAGAAGAGGGTGTGGAAATAGCAAAGTAGAAAGCGTAAGGAAACCAAAAAGAGGTTTTAAGTGGATCATTCCCTGTTAAGATTTGTCTTTTGGGAGCATAACTTCAGTGTTTCAAGGCGAGCTCATTGGAAGGGGGGAATTAGGAAGGCTGGTGCACTTACTCGGGTAAGCAACGGGCCACACAATTACAACAGGGCTGGGAAAATGGTTGACTTTCAGAGATAGGAAGGAGGTGGAACAGGGGCGCCTGGGTGGCTCAGTGGGTTAAAGCCTCTGCCTTCGGCTCAGGTCATGACCCAGGGTCTTGGGATCGAGCCCCGCATCTGGCTCTCTGCTCCGTGGGGAGCCTGCTTCTTCCTTTCTCTCTCTCTGCCTACCTGCGATCTCTCTCTGTCAAATAAATAAATAAAATCTTTAAAAAAAATAAAAATAAAAAGGGAAGGAGTGGAACATATTGATTGGGCAGCAGCGAAGAGAGGATGAAGGGTGGGTCACTGATTCCTGACTCGGGCAAATGTAGGTGGAACCCATCCATGTGTCCCCTCCCCACACGGATACACACAGGTCTTGTTAACAGCAACTGCATCAAGCCTCAGGCCCAGCATCTCTGGGGGAATACCTGCCGGTCTGCTCTGCTCCGGAGTAGCCCCTGTGATGCCAAGGTCCAGCCTGCCGTTAGCACCTCCGCCCACGCAGACGGAGGCGCAGTGAAAGCTGCTGATGGGAAGGAGGGGAGATCGAGCTACTCAGGAGCTGCTGTTCCCGTCCCGCTCGGGGAGACCAGCAGGGCCCCCGCGCACTGGCCGTGGAATGAACGCCGGGGCTGGCCCGTTCGGCCGCTTTGGGTCTTGTTCTCTGAGAGGCTCTCCCGTCCACTGTCCTTTGTAGCTCATCGGGGACGGTGTTGACTTCACGCCACCGCTTAGACGTCATCTCCTCCGAGAGCTTTGCTTTGACATCTGGAATGAAAGATGGAGTTGTGGCTCTGGGCTGCGCGCACCCTCTTAGTGCCCTCGTGGGGTTACTGGTTCTACCCCCATGGCTCTTGGGGCTCTTCTGCCAGCATGTCGGGTCACCAGGGGAGGGGGCGCTCGCTCCGAGTCGCTGATGCCTGTGGCATCTGGCTCCTGGTTTTCGAACGAATGGATCCAGGAATGAGAAAGGTCCAGAATGCTGAAGAGGAATAGGACTTAAAACAAACAAACCCCGTTATTTCTGGTGGCAGAAAGGAAGATGAGTTCAGGTCTGGATGTGGGCAGTCTCAACAGGATTCAGGTGCAGATGGCCGAGAGGCCACTGAACACCCAAGTGACACTCAGGAGGGTCGGTCGTTGTAGTAAAGCTGGCTGACGTGTCCAGGACCCTACCCCAGTGCCCGGCTCGGTTCTCAGCCCGTTCCTTCTCTTGGCAAAGGGAGCTGTACATTCGTGACAGCAGACGGGAAAGACGGCGGCGTGGGACTGTCCAGAGAGCGTGCCTGAGAAAAACAGGGGGGACAGAACCCGGAGGACACTGGTATATGAGAGCTTAGCCCAGAAAGGGGCACCTCTCAGAAGGGGCAGCCAGAGGGGCAGGGGGAAGCTCAGGGCTTTGGAGGGACATGGGTAAGCGTCCAGGGGAGGGGGCACCGGGGGAGAGCTTATCAGGGGTCTCAGAGGGATCTGAGAAGTGTCCCAGGGCCTCAGCGTCAGAGGCCTGGGAAGCCCTGGGAAGAGCTGTTTGAAGAAAGCCCGGGGAAAGGAAGTTGGTGAGGGCTGGAGGATTTCAGGTTGGCCCTGCGTAAGAGCGGGGAGGGAGGACAGGGTTGTGATTCCCGCCCGGGGAGGTGGGATTGATGGCAGCCAGAGCCCCAATGGAGGAATGTTCTCCGACATCTCTCTCAGCCGGTTTTGTTGTATTTCCTGTGACCCTTTAGATGTCACCGTGCGGTCCTTTCCCCGGCAGGACGGGATGCAGTCCTGCATTACCGGCGGCCGCATTGCTTCCTGCTCAGGCCGCCGCGGGGACTGTCGGGCGCCCACTCTGGCCTCAGCTGCCCTCACTAGGGAGAGTTCCTTTACTCCTTTGCAGGATCAGCTGTTAGTTTCCTGATTTTCCAGGTTGCTGTGGCTTCAGGTGGCTGCGTCTCCCCTTGCTTCCCCCCAGCCTGGTCGCTCGGAGGTCACCAGGCTGCAGGCAGTGGCGGTGCTCAGCGGAGTCCACAGCTGCACGTTTAATAAGGAAACCTCCGTTTCAGCTGGAACCTCGGAGCTTCCAAATGTGCATCTATTTTTTATTTATACTTTGCAGTGACAGACATTAGGTTTCCAACTGGGGAGGTATAGCCAGTGTTTCTAGAACGTGCTATTCAAATGTAAAGTATACCCCAGTCTCCTGATGCATGGAGGCTAAAAGGCCTTCACCTTGTCTGACGGTTCCCGAGTCTATGTCTGGCTTTAACATGCCTCGGGATAATGGAGTCAGGGTATGCAGGGAATGAGGTATTTTTTCTTTGTTGCCTTTTTTTTTTTTTTAAGATTTTATTTATTTATTTGACAGAGAGAGATCACAAGTAGACAGAGAGGCAGGCAGAGAGAGAGACAGGAGGGAAGCAGGCTCCCCACTGAGCAGAGAGCCTGATGTGGGACTCCCTCCCAGGACCCTGAGATCATGACCTGAGTCGAAGGCAGCGGCTTAACCCACTGAGCCACCCAGGCGCCCCTCATTGTTGCTTTTGAGAGAAAATACATTTGATAGAATTTAAAAAATGACTGTAGCTTCTGGAGCCAAAGTAGTTCATCTCTCGATAATCTGCTTAAAAATGTGAGCAAATTATATGATAGCATATGAAAAGGCTACACAATACAAAAATCTACGAAAGAGTTATGTGTAGGTTTTCTTTTAAAAGTAGCCTACGTCGTCAAAGGGAATATAGTTATGCTGTCAGCAAAGTGAAGCGCGCTCAATCAAAGGGACGGGACCAGACATTTCATTCTTGCCAGAACAAAATGGCCTGCAGTCTGCGAAGGTGTCTGTGGGGAGGGACCACTTAGGAGGAGAGGCATGGATGTCTATGTTCTCCAAAGATAGTAACATTTGGTACTCAGATTTTCGATAATAGCATTGAGTACTTGACTGATAAAGAGGCATTTAGCTCCTTCATGACTGAACTTCGTGGTGTTTTTTAACTTTTTGTTGTTAGGACTTATTTTTACTCTTAAAATTCACCGAAGACCCCAAAGAGCTTTTGTTTATTACAGAAGTCATATTGATGGATAATTATTAGGTGAAATTTTTAAAAGATTACCAATCATTTAAAAATGCCAATAAGAAATTCATTAATGTTTATACAAATAGCATGTTTTTATGAAAAATAACTCTATTTTAAAAAAATTAGTGAGAAACAATGGCATTCCTGTGCATTTTTGTTAATCTTGTTAATACCTGGCTTAATTTAAGAGAGCTAGAGCCTTAAATCTGCTTCTGTATTCAGGCTGTCATTTTGGAATATTTCACCATAAGTCATGAAAGAATGAAAGTGAAAAAAGCAAATCATGCCTTATTATATCTGAGAAAATAATTTTGAGCTCATGGACCCTAAGAGTGTTTCAGGGACGTCCTGGGGGTGTTCCTGGGCCACACTTTGAGAACCACTTGGCTAAACCATACGTTCTTTCCTCTTCTGCTCCTGGGGGCCTGGTAAATATTTGTTATATTGACTCCTCAAATGTGTTCACTGATTCAACTTTCCTCTGCAAAAATCCAGAGAGGGGGCCCATTGGGTGAATCGGGACTGAACTCCCTTTCCAGGATGCCTTCCTCCTTAATTAGTCACACCGTAAGAGTCCATCTCAGGCCTCTGACTCAACAGCCAGAGAGGTGCCACTGGACTCTTTTCCCTGCGTCTGATGACATTGCATACTGGTCACAAATCAAGATAAGTAGTTGAGGGAAAAAATATTCCCTTTATAGTACAGTGAGTTCTAGGAAGTCTCAGAGGTTGGTGGGGGAAAGAAGCGAGAATCGTTTCCTAGAAACAGTGGGAAAGCCTCTGCGGAAGAGAGAGGGGCCTGCTGGCACATGGGGTCCACTCTGCTCTCCAGGAAGCATATGTGCTCTTGCAGTTCGCGCTTTCTGCACCAAGGCGGTGGCAGGCGGCCCGAAGAGCGGGTGGGAAGCCGTCCTCAGCTCTCCAAGTAACGGCATCCTCGTTTGCCAAACGCTACGTTCATATTTCTCCCAACTTGTGGGAGAAATATGCCAACTTAGGCTGAAAATACGCATACTGTTAGTATTAAGTTTTCAGACTTTTGATAAAATGTAGGTAAACAATATCAAAAGGTAGCTTAAAACTTAGGCAGTAAATTTTGCTGAAGACAAAGATGTGTACAGCTTAGGCTATTTACGTTGGAGCAAATTTAATTACCCGTCCGATGAGGACAGTCTTCAGGAATCTAGTGGCATGTGCCATTGTTTGACTTGCAAGGAAATGCAAGCAAAAACTGTTTGAAAACAGCATGATTTTGGTCTGCTTTATCTGAATGAGTAGTGGCATTTTCTAACTGCTTGTTTCTTGGGCACGTAAGTCACCGTGGTGCGATCTTACTAATAGTCTTTGAACTTCTTTCCCTGTCCTTGTCTTCCGGCCGCGCGTTGCTGCCTTTAGCGCTTCAGCGTGGAAGGGATCTCCACTGTCATTCAGAATGGCCTCCGCCACACCTTTGGAAATTCAGGTGGAGAGAAACAGGTGCTGGCTTAGCCTTATTTTCCTCATTCTCTGCTTTATTGTTTCTTGTGTAAGCGCAGGTCCTGAGAGCTGGCCGTTTTACTAATGTACTAAGACTGTTGCTTAAAAAGAGAGAAGTGAAAGTTCACCATTTTTACAGTCTTGATAAAGCATACGGTTACTTTAACATGTTTCAGAGCTCCATTTTCCACTACCTTTAAACAAATTGCATTGACATCATGAGTTGCATGTATAGAATGTAGAACTAAACTAGAATATGCCATGCTAATTCCAAAAGTTTGAGAAACAAGACGTCATTTTGTGGGGAGAGAAAAGGTAATGTTGGTGTCTTTTTGATAAGAGTCCTAGGTCAAACATGTCAGTAAGAGTATATATATCTCTTCTCTCCTTTTAAGTGAAATTCCAGTGTTTATAAGGTGTATCATATAGTGAGCCAACTCACGGTCTGCCAAGTGAGGCATGTGACCTGATTTACACAAATCTATACGTGGATAGAATTACACAGTCAAATGTGTAGCAGTTTGCTTTATATTAACTTTTTTGTATAATGATTTAAGGAGGATCGTGAACACAGGAAACCCAACCATATTAGTGAGTGTGCTTAAAATTACTTTTCACAATTTGAAATTTTCACTTCAAAAGCAAAACTTTTCAATGTAGCTCTTAAGCGTGAGAAAATGTGTGGAATGTAGCTTTTGACAGTTTATTGAAAGAAAACATTTGAGTGTAGGGTTTTTACTAAAAGATAGTTTCTGTATTGCCCAAGAAGGGCAATAATATTAAATAATCCTTCACACTGACATTTCCAGCTCTGTTAAGGGATGGTCTAAAATTTACTTATTATTTTTTTATTCTGGCACCTCTACCTCTCTCAAATGCACAGGATGGCATAGTAGCTTCCAGACTGACCCAGACACGCCAGTGGGACAGGAAGCCCGAGAGTCTAGCTGGGTAGTGCACTGGTGGGCGCGCGGCTTCCTGATGGTCTCAGAGGCCAGCTTGCCTGACACACACTCTATTCATGAAACCCCCGGGGGCTTGTTTCCAGCTTCCGGTGTATTGTTCACAGAGAAACATTCAGTGCTACCATTGGGTATCACCTTGGAGAAGTCTGCACCAAAAGATGGTGGGAATTTTTTCTTAAACATGGAATAATTCACTTTTCCTACTTTTCCTCAAAAACCGTTTTACCTTGTCTTTTGATTACGAGGTCACCCACGGATGAAAGCACTCACGGAGGATTAGGAATAGAGCGGAGATTTAGAGCAAGGACTGAGTAATGGGTGGGTCTCAAAAGATTCTGAGTAAGACAACAGTAGATCTCCAGATGAGCACATGCAAACCACACCGAACTATATAGTTTTTGGTGGAGTGGTCCGAACAGGAACATCTGGACAATAATTTTTAGATTCTCTTTTCATGGGACATATTTATAGGCCATAACTCTGATACTTGCAAGCCTTTACAGTAGCGAACGAGGCCATTTGTCTCGGTATCAGACGTGAATTTTTATTATTCACTAGGCCATCCTCTCCTTTCACTTTTCTCTTTTCCTTTAATGCCTTTAAATATCCTAAATAATTTAAAATAATAATAATAATAATAATAACAATACACCTCTAAAATTGATATGTGTGTCTATGGTAGCACATGACCATTTTGTTCAACCAGAAAAAAATGGCCTGAAACAGAATTTTTTGGGCATTGGGGATGATTTGGTTTATGCAGAACTGTTAAAACTACATTTTTAGTTTTAAATTACTATTTTTAAAGTATGTTGAAAATATACAAGGAGAATGTTAGATAAGACTTTAATAATTAACAAATTGAACAGATCACCCTCAGACCTAATTTTGTGAAATTTTCAATAACTGAAAGGTGAAAAAAAATGGATATTTGTGTTAACATTGGGCTTGATTAAAGCAGACAGAGGTGGGCCAAAAAAAAAAAAATGAGCTCCAACTGAGATAGTAAGATACTTCATGTTTCATGTTATAAAATAGACCTTTAGTAACTATATCAAATTTTTGCAGATAAGGTCATTCAGATTTAAGTGACTTTTTTTTTTTTTTTTGACTTGGCAGTACTTGACAACAGTCATTCCTTATGAGAAAAAAAATGGACCACCGTCTGTTGAAGATCTTCAGATATTAACAAAAAGTGAGCAAAGACAAAATTAAACTCTTATCATATTTACTTTTGCTGATTCTGCTGCTTTCGGTTGGTTGATTGTTGCTGTTATTGTTTTGTTTTGTCAATTTAGGGTAGTAAATGATGGATGATGTCATTATTTACTGAGAATGAAACCATGGATGGCTTATAACATCAAACATGACACTTAAGTCCAGAGTTGATTTGTATTTTTTGTGCTTTGTCTTACCTTTTGAAATATTTACAAGCTGAACTTTTGAGGAAAAAAATGTAACTTGGTTCTCCATCATCTCTTGGATGTTTAAGTACATATAATTTTTTTTTAAGATTTTATTTATTTATTTCACAGAGATCACAAGTAGGCAGAGAGGCAGGCAGAGAGAGGGGAAGGGAAGCAGGCTCCCTGCTGAGCAGAGAGCCCGATGCGGGGCTCGATCCCAGGACCCCGAGATCATGACCCGAGCCGAAGGCAGAGGCTTAACCCCTCTGAGCCACCCAGGCACCCCTAAGAACATATAATTTATCAATAAATAAGGTCTGTCATGGATCTTCTATAAATAGGACTGTCAGTAACTCAGTAGGAAAGATTTAGAATGTGGTCTGTAACACTCTTCTTTCTTAGGAATGTAGAACCTCAAATCCAAGGTAATAGTCACAGGTAGAATTTGAATTGATAGTAAAATTTTAAGAGTCATTCAGCAAATATTAAAAAGGCCAGTTCTGTGCCAGGCTGTGTTCTGGACATTGAGATGTTTTAGTGAACAAAGCAGAAAAGATACTCCACCTTCAAGAGGCTTGTATTTTAAAATAATTTGTTAGACTTAAATATATATTCCCCATTGAATCTTTCTTATGATAACCATAAATGAGCCATGAATTCTAGTTCGGTCCTTGTTATTTACAGTAATATCCTTGGATGTTACTTACTTTCTCATAGTCACAATGAAAAAGAAGGATAAAAATATTTTCTGTTTCCCTCATAGTAAATAAATGAACATATGTGTGATTTGGGTTAAGTCAGTTACTCAGCTTTGTTTTCCTTGAAGGGACTGGATTTGCTGACCTGTTAGAATCTTTGCAACTGTAAATATTTGTAATAACTGCTGATTTAAAGAGGGAGCCAAGTGAGAGGGAATCACAGGAATGGATATTGGTGATGACACCTATTTTGGAATTTAGGAATATGGAGGCATGAATGGGGTGAGCTCAAGGGAGCTGTCTGCCTGCTACCTGAAGTTATTATTCCTTCCTTTGGTGAACAATACTTGCAAAGCCTTTAATAATCAATCAGATGACGCTAGCCAGTCTAAAATAGAGAATGAAGAGATTAACTGGGTGGCCAGCCCTCTGATTTTCCAGAGGAACTCACGAGACGTAGTATCTAAGATCACAAGGGGAATGGTTAATTATAGGGCTGGGTCTCTTAATTCCCAGTCCACTGTACTTTTTAATAATGCTGGCTTATGGCATGTGATTTTATGTAGAACTGAAAATAAATCTAAAGCATGATGGGAAGCAGAAATACTGAACAGAGTAGCCTTCTCAGAAGGGGACATAAATATTGCCTTGGAAGCCAGAATTATTGAAAGACCTCGGCTTCTCAGATCAAGGACAGACATACTTGGCCAAACCAAAGTCATCATAATTCCCACACCAAAATGTTCTCAGGCTGATTCTCAGGTGACGTATTTGTAGACGGACACCATTTGGAATCTCTGGGTGAGTGAACGTGTATGGGGGCGTGAACTAATGTCCAAGCTAATATGACTTTCACTTTGAAAATAAGAAGTGGTTATCTTGGGAAAACTTGGGGGAGAACTGGAACCTCTGCTTCCACCACCTTGTAGATGTTAGCCACGGGAGAAGCCCTGGGGAGATGGGGTGTCATTTCTGGTTATGTAGCCTTCCTCGGAAAAGCTGTTGGAGGAACACAGCCGTAGTAAGAAGAGCCAGGATTAGTTGTGTTCATCAGTACGGCTAATGCTTACACAGCATATATTCCGTGCGGGACACTATTCCAAGTCTGTCACATCTGAATTAGTAACTTGGTAGTCACAAGCCTTTGAGACTGGTCTGGGGATGGTTCTCATTTTACAAATGAGGAACTTGGTGCACTGGGCGGCTAAGGAACGAGTTCCAAGTCCCACAGCTGGGAAGTGGGAAAGGCCAGGGTGTAAGCCCAGGTTGAGGACTTGGCCAGTTACACCACGTTGTTTTGTCCTATTTTGTGGGGAAAGAGTGCGGCATTTTCCCCGGGATGCTCTGAGGAGAGTACCGTGCGAGTGTAGCATTTCTTCACGTGTTTATGTGTACCTCAGTTGCTGAAAGTTTTAACCATTCTAAAAGCCGATTTTTCTATTTGTCTTTGCTTAGAGATAAAATTGTCAGAGTTCCTTTAGGATAAGGCTAATTCACCAAGGTTCCTCCATAGTCTAGAAGCAGCCTGGCTGGGTGCTGCTCTGTGAGGTCAGTCTTTGCTTTGGTCTCTCACAGTTGCCGAGAAGGCTGACAGACATCCTTGGAGAGTGTAGCTAACTGGTCACTTATCTTAGACTCTCCAGCTTGTGCGATCTGCAGACTGAGGCTCTCCTGCTCCCTAGGGCCCACGGAAGTGCTCACGATGGGACCTCACTTCCCAGTATTTATGATGACAAACCTAAGGCTCTGTGTAAATAACCCCATTCCTCTTTCCTGGTTCCACTGTTTGGAAGTTTTAAATTGGGGAGAGGAGTCTCGGGTAATAGGACCATTGTCACCTGAATAAGGACTTAACTACATTCTTGAGCATTTGTGGTTTTATTTCCGTATCCAGAAAATAATAGTTTACACGGATGTGTTATACCATATAATTAATTAAGGCTACAATGTAATTGAGATTTTCCATCTGAATTTGAAGTTGTTGCCTTATATTTCTCTCCTTTATTTTGTAGTTCTTCGTGCCATGAAAGAGGACAGTGAAAAGGTTCCGAGCTTGTTAACTGATTATATACTGAAAGGTGAGTCTTATGATATGTGTGCAATGGTTGGGAAGTTTTGATGAGTTGATGAACGGATCGTCTTGCTAATACATGAAAGAGTAACTTCCAGACACAGTTTTATCAATGTCATTTGTGCAGAGTGAGGATAGATGCGTGGCTTTCTTATGCTACCTATGAGTTATAGTATATAAAATTCAACTTTTATTTGGGGTCTTGAGCTGGTGGAAATAAGTTGACAATCCGCCGTAAGCATGGAGGCAGGCAGTGGAGGAAATATTGACATTCCCACACTTCTGTGAGTCTGAGGTGTTGACTGACACTGGGTGGGGTTGAGTAACGTGGTCTCTGCCATCTTGGGGATGATGGAAAGGGAAGGACCGATTGTGAGGATGTATGAAAGAGGGGACAGTCAAATCAGTGAAGAGTCCCAGAGGAAATATGAAAGGGATTGCTGTAAGGGACAGGGAAGGGAGGGAGAAAAAGAGTGGATTTTCATCAACTTGAACAGTGAAAAATGAGCCATAAATCTTAGCAAGATCAATATCACAGGTTGGGAGCAGGGATGAGGTGAAGGAAGGTCATTTAAGAAGTTAATGAAGACACTTACTTTGCTGAGGAAAGAACAAATTTGGATGACGAAGAGGGAACCGATGAACTTATTATAGGCAAAACTAATACTTTTCAATGAAATTATTTTCTGTAAGGTAGCAGTTACTCAGGTGATGGATTTTCCAAGCATCCTAAAATGCACCCCATAGGGTGTGATCCAATATTGAGAGCAATCCTCTCTGGTAACATTTTCCTTTGGTTCTCTCTCTTCTGCGTCCGATGCTGGCTGAACCATAGGAAGCGGGGGATTTCTGAAATGTTAGGTAACTCAGATGAGAAGTTTCTTTAACCTTAGCCTTGTAAAGAGGGAACCTCAGAAGGTACTGGGAGCGCAAACTGAGTGATGCGTTAATTCTCACCTGTAAGAGACTTGGACTGGAGCCAGTCATTAGTAGGTTAGGGGTGGGGGTAGGGGTTTGCAGATAATCAATTGAATTTATACATAAGCTGTGTTCTTCTGATGGAGGGCTTTTTCTTCCTATTACATTCTGAATGTTCTTTTTTAATACCTGACACCTTGGTTTGTTTTTATGTTGTGCTAGCATTGGTGTGAAAGCTGGATTGTTCTGAGGTTTGTTCTTACACGTGTGAGACAGGAATGAGATGAACATAAAGAACATGTCTTAATTTTTAATTATAGCGGCTTCCTAGGGCACTACCGTGAGGACCAGAGAGAGAATGAGTTTCTGAAGCATTCTCTGGCTGTTTCATCATTTGACCGCATGGAAGAATTTTATGACCCAGAGAACAGAGTGTTCTGGGGGCAAATGATGTTGAAGTTTTTTCCTCTGAAGACCCAGGCCTGCCACTGAACCTATACCACGGGCCTTAGGGAAGCAGCACTTACTGATTCTGTGCCCCGCGCTCCAGCCCGTGAGCCAGGCCGGTCTTTTCTGGGGCTGCTTCTCAGAGCCGCTTGTGTGCGTGTGCTGTGGCTTTGCCTCAGCCTGAGGTGTGGGTGGAAGAGCAGCCAGGGTTCAGACCCAGGTGGCGACTCCACGGTCTGAGCATGGAGTAGGCCTGTGTGTGATGCTCAGGTGTTCGTTCGCACGGGAAGGTGTGGACGGGGGGTATGGAGACGGGGACTGACCGAAAACGCTCTCTTCCACCCATCCTGGAAGTCTGCAGCCAGTCCGCGATTCCTCTACCTCAGAGTGCAGGTCCCCACCCACTAGAAGGTTCGCCTGGCAGGGGGGTCCTCCTCAAGGGAACACCCTCCTTCCGCTTTCTTGGTGGGACTTGCCCTAGTTGTCGTAACAGCAAAGACTATGGCTTAGCTGCTCAATGTTCATTTTAATGTGAAGGTGTGAAATGGAAGAAGGTAGAAAAGGGGCCTCATTGGGCCAGAGAAAGGTGGGATGGATGCTGTTTGGGCTCCTTACGGTTTTTCTCATACCAGCTGAATGACCCCGCTGAGGCTTCGATTGTACGGAAGGCTGGCAGTGTAGACAGGCTTGCTGCTCTGTGTGTGTGCAGACTTGCAACCCTTCTTTCACTTCCTGGGGAGCTGCTTGGCCGTGTTCTAAGCCTGATGGTACAGGGCTAACGTTATGGGTTCTTAATCTCTTAAGTGGTACCCTAAGTGACATGGCCTTTTGGTATCTCATTTCTGGGCAATTTTAATAAATGTGTCTTGAGAGAACTTTTCACTGTTGGCTGTAGCCTTTTCCAACCTTTTTAAAAAAGTTGCTACTGTAGATTCTTTGTTCTCATGATTAATAGTATATTTTTGTATACATATAGTGTATATACATCTTGTGTAAATATATATGAAATCTACATTTCTATTTAAAAGTTTTTGTTCTTCCTCTAGTTCTCTGCCCTACATAGGGCAGCTTTGCGACAGGAGCGGCTTTCTTTCGTGGACTACAAGCGAGGTCTCGTGTAGCGTTCTGAAAGCTGGCTACCATTCCCTTCCTGCCACTGGAAATCAGCACACTCGAACTTGGGTTTGTGATTCAGTATTACTAGATCATGCTTTCACTAATTCTTTATATTATGACCCATGAGCAGTACGGCACTGTTCTCAATTCTAGAGGTGTTTTTGTGTTAAATACTAACAGAGCTCTTCTCTCCTCCAATTTGTAGAGGAAGGGGGAGTCCTTTTGTGCATGCGCAGTTGTATTTTTCCTGAACTGACAGTACGCCCAGTTGAGTGTTTGACTTTCTAGATCTGAGCTGCACTAAAGAACTAGATTAAAGCACTGAGTGATTTATGTTGTAGCTGTTCTTCGATGGTGGCAAGAACCGACACTGATCTTTATAAGGGGACTGTCAGGATAAATATTACCTACCAGTATTATTCAGGGAGATGGACGCTGACCTGTGGGCTGTTGTTGGAAGAAGCCAAAGCGGAACGTGCGCTCCGTGGCCGCAGAGGGCCCGGGGGGTAGGGGGTGGGGGTGGGAGGGCTGACAGGGCTGATGCTGGAGGTTGCTACCGGTTTCTCCACTGTTCATGTGTTAACGATGAAGTTGCCATTCACTTTCAAAAATTTGTATTGTTGAACTCTGTATGTTTTTATGTTTTGCTTCCCATGTCTGCAAAGAAGTGTCCTTTACAGGGAGTCTGTGTTCCTTGAGGTGCTTTCATGTCTGCGCAGCCCCCCTCCCCCACTCCTGCTCTGTGTCCTTCGTGCCGGAGTGTCCACCCCATGTGCTACCCTGGGAAGCAGCTACTCATCCGCCTGGCTCTGGTCCTGAGACACTTCTCTGCCAGTTCCAGTCAAGTCATTGCCATTTAATAAATGTTGGAAAAAAGGGTAATGTATGTCAGAGAGATTTTTTTGTGTGTGTGTTTTTGTTGTATTTCTTAAGATTTTTCTTCCCTTGCAGTGCTAGATTCTCCCCTTTCCCATTCTACATGTTGTCCATCACTACGGCGTGTAAGCTGGTGAACCCGATTAGCTTCATGATGGTTAAGGAGGGGAGAGACAGACTTTTCCAGGTTGCCCCGGGTTGCTGTGGGATGAGAGAAGGCCTGCTCTTTTCCTGGGTCTTAGACATTCCCCACAGCTATGACAGCTCCCTCCCTCAGACCGCAGGAGTGTGGGAAGAGTTACAGAGGACCTGGCAAGGGGCTTTCAGGTTCCAGCTCAGCATCTGGGAGCACACAAGGCCCATCCCTATTCCTCCTTCCACTGTGTAACTGGGACACCAGGGCTGCCAAAGCAGCAGCTCAGGTTGGAGCTGGAGGCTGTCGTGGCATCTCTGTGATTTCCCGGGGCTGTGAGGGGCTTGCGCTTGTCTTGTCTTGTCAGTGGTTTGACAGAGACTGTGGGATTTACTCCCTGCCCTCAAGGTGATGAAGATGCATACTTACATAATACAATTAATAACTTCAACTAAATGCAAATTTGTGAAAATACTGCCTATACTAAGAAAAATACTACTTTAGAAGGCATAGGAGAGAAGTCCTTGAGGATAGGGTTTTTTTTGTTTGTTTGTTTTACAAGAAATTCAACAGTGTTCTGTTTATAGTTCATTTTTAAGTTGTTGCTTCTGGGGTCTATAAGAAAGTATTTTTTTCCTTTCAAATCCCAGTCACCTGATAATGAGATTTCTCTGATTTTGCTTGATAAATTTGCCTCTTCAGTGGTGAAGCGCCAGCGTTTCCCACCTTGGCCCTTCTCGTCTGCATGATGAATGGATTTTGATACCAGTGAGGAGAGGCTGAGCAGGTTTCTGGTTTGTCACTGAGGACAGGTAGGTTTTGAGTCTAAGAGCAGCACTGAAGTGCCATCTATCCCGAGACAGGATTTTTTACAAGGATTTGCAGGGCAAGGCCTGCCCTCTAAGAGCAGCCCCGGAGCTGCAGGGTCGTTGTCAGATGGATAACCTTAACACACAAGGACTGCTGGTCCTTTCTGTGATTGAGATTCAAAGTGTTGATTTGTTGCCAAGAACCCAGCTGCAAATAATTCCCTCATGGCTCATGGTTTGAGGAAAACAAAATAAACCGTAGGACCCCCAGTGCACTCCAAGTGCCATATATCTATTTTATTCTTCAGGAAATTATATTTGTTTTTCTTTTACAAGAGCACAACAGGAACCAAAGTAAAAGAGTAATAGATACAGCACTCAGGATAAATCATATCTTTAAAATAATAATAAAAAAATTTACACCTCATCCTATATCCTGTTAGTATTTTCATAATATGGCCATGATTGAAAAAACAAAAAGCAAGCATTTACAATTCTTTGATAGAGATTTTTTATGCCAGGAATGGATTAATTGTCGACAAAATTTTATACTAATCAGGCTGATGTAAATCTATTTTGGTAACATCGTATCATTAACAAATTTATTTTGGAAATAGATAAAAATATTGCCCCTTGATAATAAATCTTTTTTTTTCCTTTGATGCAAACAGCTAGAACACCTTTTTCTTTTCCTTTTGATATTCTAAGACAAAAAAAAATGGTTAATCTTCAGATTAATAAATTAGGTCATTATAATAATAAATTAATTTTTTTTTAAAGTTCAGCAACCTCTGTCCAAGTATTTACAACAATACTTGAAAGTTCCTTTACAAAACAGAACACATTTTCTTTTCACATTAAGCATACTGGGTATCTGTGTCTTTCACAACAAGCATTTTAAAAAGAAAAATCAATGCACAAATGGGTAATTAGTATAAAAGTGCTAAGAGCTGTTTGAAAAGTTAACACTATAGTATACAGTCAGTTCTATTTGAGGCAAACTACAACAAACTTCCAGCTTATTACGGACAATATTCCAGTAGTTGTTTCAAACAGTTGTTTGAAGAAAAAAAAAAAATCCAGGAGCTGATTAGTGACGCAGATAAACTGCCATCAGTGTTTCTGGCCGTGAGCAAACTGAAAACCAACAGAAAGCATATCCGAATGAGGAAGATTTTAGTAAAGGAATACCGTCTCCATAGCACGTGTGATGCTGACTGCAAAAGGCGTGTGCGTACACACACTCACACTCACACACACTCACCACACACATCTTTCTTCCCAATTAAACTGCAGGTAGAATGAGATTTTGTGTTCATAAAAATTTGTAGGTGATCAAAAGCATTGATATGGAATGCCTGTTTGTCTTTGTTCTGGTTAAAATCTCATAAAAATACATTCAACAGGAAAACATAAATTGTATGTGTATAAATATATACGCATATATATATTATATACACACGCACACAAATACTTTTGTTTTTTTGAAGCATAAGATAGTTACATAAATATTCCTATAATTGCTAAAGTTTAAGGAGGCATTTTTTTTTTTTGAGCTTCAACAAAGGTGCTTGAATAATACACAATTAAAATGAAGTAGTTTCTATTTTGTAGAATCAGTATATAATAAGGAAAACAAAAATCCCCAAACAGTCCTTTTTAAAAAAAGTTTCTTCTTAAGCTAGAGCTTCAACAAAAACTATGAACACCCAACAAGAGAACAAAGCCACGACAGACAATGAAGTACAGCCCCTGGAAATACCTGGTGTCCTTCGCCCTCTCCCTCCTTCCTGCCACACTGTGGTAAGAAAAGCTCCAGTGCTCACATCAAGAAATGACCTAGGTCTTGTTCACTCGCTGACTCTGCTAGGAACTGGCTGATTGCTTGCAAGAAAACAAAAGCAGCAAAAAGTTTAACTATCTCTGTAACGACCCGCATCAGAGAAACACAGCAGCGCATTTCTCCTGCTTCCTCACTGCCCACCGCAGCGTGACTGTATAGAAAAGAAACTCATGGCTTTAGCCCGGGGATGGCTAGCGACAGGTGCTGGTGTGCTCGTCTGCAGTCCTAAGGTGACCGTGGCAGCTGGATCACAAGGCCTTTGTTTCCCGCTCACTCGGCCCGAGCTTTGAAGCAACCAGTGCAGTCTTCAGAGCAACAGGCAAAAAAAGCTCCTCTGGGCCACTCAATTGCTTTTATTTTAACTGGATTTCTCCCCCCACCCCCGAGCTCAGCTGACCAATCTGCCTTCCTACCACCACCCTCCCAACCCATCTCCCCCACTGAACTCACTGTCCCCGCCCCCAAATATCTCTACAGCTATATTACAAGCAAATATATCTTAGCAACTTTGAAAACTTTGGTTCTAAGAAAACGCTTGGTCAGTTATCTTGAGGAAAGTGGGAATGCTTTGTTCTGCACACTGCTGTAGACAGAGCCCATCCCGGGGAGTTCTCAGCGCTGTACATCAAGTCACAATCCGAAACGATCCACTAAGCAAGTGCACGAATTCTAGTTTACTCTTAAAAGCAGATTTAGTCGTTTTCTGTCTCTCAAACCCTCAGCCACGTCGCCTGCCTTCACACTGTCTGGTAGAAATTGTCCGCCTGTAGGTGGCTCTGTTTTTGCATGCTGTAGAAGCCACTGAATCTGGCGTCCGGTTCAGCGATTCTTAGCATCCTCTGCGAACTGTCCACCGGGACTCTGCTTCCTTTCTTGCAGTCCACAGACACCAGCTGATTATTTAAGGAAGAAGGCTATTTAATGAGAGGAGGGAAAACCACAAAGAATTAGCTCTTTTATGTATCCTAAGTTAACAAATGCAGTCCCAACTCAAATGAGGTGATAGCTTCGCAGGACACCGGCGGGCAGACTGGACGTGCAGTCCACACCCTGTTCCGGCGCGAGCGGTCGTTTTGTGAAGGGTCCTGCCTCACAAACTGGTCTGCAGGTGAACTGTCAATAAGTTAGGTCAAAGGGAGTGGACGAAGGAACTGAGAAAAGAGACTGGTGAGGTCACGGACTATTTTCAAATCCTTAACGTGCGGTAAGGGCTGAGGGAGGAGTGGGAGTCCCCAGCGAGCCGGCCCCGGGTCTGTAGGCAGCCGGTCCGTGCACGTTATGAGCTGGTGGTCTCTCTTCCCAGCTCTGTGTCCTGGGGACTGGGTCTTGCCCAGCCCCCGCGTCCTGACCCGCAGGTGCCCAGCGAAGGTGGTGCCCAAAGCGTATTTCTTGAAAGAAAATCGGAGGCCGGATAAGCATCTGACGGGAATTTTATATGGAAGAATTGTCTAGATGGTAAACTGGATTAGAATACTTATTCAAGCTGTTTTCGGTTCTTAAGGGTAGAGGATTTATTTTTAAAGAGAAAACCTCTATGTGAAACGCGGACTTACGGTTGGGAGTCATGACTTCCTCCCTTTAATGGAAATAAACTCCCTTGGCTTTTAAAATAGGCTTATTTGGCAACAAACACATATTCTTTCTTTCTCAGTGTGAACTAGAAATATTTTCTGTGTCTGCCTGTGCCAGTGTTATTGTAGCCTTCAGGGACTTCTGCCACCTGTCCCCGGTGCTCACCCTGGGCACATCGCCTTTTCCTTTCGAGTTCTGGACACTCGGTCTTGTGCTCTTGCCCGAGTGCTGGCACCCTCTCTCTAGGATTTCTTTCCCAATTCTAAGCTGACAGATCACTGAGAAATTCAAGTTTTAATTTCTAATACGAATAATGACTCAGGAATCAATGCAGAAGTGTATCTTTTCGGAATTGTAAATCCAGGCCCTGGGGCGTGCGGGAGGTCAGGACCTGTTAACCAGTGGGTGCTGGGTACTTCATCCAGTGTGGGCTGCAGCCCCAGGCAAGTACTCCGTAATGGATGGCTCCAGCTTGCGTGCATTTGAGGCCATGAGGACCACAAAATTTTCACGGGCTAACATAAAAGACATCAAGCAATTTAAGGAAATATAAGCATGTAAGCCCTCCCAGTTTGGTCACTCAGGAGACAGACTTTTTCAGGACAATACCTTAGTTGGTGTTCGATACCAGCAAAGCAGTGGCATCCACTGTTTCTTCTGATTGATGTACAGGAATACTATTATAACAGAGAGGATGATTACTATGGGAGCCACAACCAAGGCAATGGAGTCCAGTGAAGAATCTTTGCTTGGATGCAGCCTGTTGTTATCTCTGTAATCGGCCTGCAGGTGACCCATGTCTAGAAGAAAAACAAGTATTTATTACTTAAGCAAGAATTTTTAAGGATTACTTTAGTTACACTGCAAATGGAGATCAACGACTTGGTTTCATTTCTTCCCAATGCTTTCAGGCTAAACATGATTCAAATGTAATGATCCAAAGAGCTCTTAGGAGAGGGCAGAGCTCTTAGGGATGGATGGGAAATGGGAAATATCAGGGTGAGAAGGTTAATAACTGGGCAGGATAAAGCTGGTTCTTGCTAGCCAAGAAAATAAAATTGTTATGTAGACCTTATATAAATTGACTAAAACTAGATTACTGAAAAGTGTCTGATTAACATTAACCTATATGGTCTTCTGTAAGATTTGGAAGCAGAAACATTAGCTTTTTAGCTCCCTGCTTACCAGCAAATAGGAGACTAGGACAAAGTACCTTCTTAGATTCACCTGAGTAACAGCCAAGACTAACTACTAATGTAATAGTAAAAACTAAGCCAGAATCAAGAGTTTGGTCTTTTGGTTAATATTCCAGTTCACTGAGCTTTAAGCAAAAATGCCTCCCTTTTCATAAACTTACTGAAAACTCACTAGGCCTATTAGATTATTTTCCTGCCTTAGTTAATATACTGCACAGGGGACAAGATTTAATTTTATTCTTATGAATGCACATATTTATGTTCCTTTAAATCATCATTCTTGCCATAAATATTGCAGAGATCACAAAGTTAACTCTATACCAATCAGGAGGATGCCCTGCAAGTTTCCTTCCTTTTATTTTCTTTCAAATAAACTACTGTGGTCAGGTTGTCTAAATGCATCAAAGACAAGGTTAGTGAAAGATGCAGGAATTACACCATCAAAAATAATTGCTCTTAAAATGTTCTGGAAACTCAGCTCATCATAGCACAGCTCTGTGATGTTAAGACTGTGGTTTAAAAATCAGAGTTAATATTAATATGCTTATTAATCTGTTAATATGCTTCTTCCTGTGTGTGTGTGGGGGGGTGGTTTGGGGTTAATAACTGGGGATGGAAAGATGTAGTTGGTAATTCTATCCAGTGTAGATGGTAATAAACCCTCATATTTATCAGCATCAAGACAAATGCCAGAGGTTAAAAAGAACATCTTATCGATGAATTCAGGTTTTAAATACACAATGAATAAAGGAATGAAATTTTGCCTTACTGCATTCCAAATGATAACAGCAAATGGTTTTGGGAATATATATTATACAAGAAAATTGAAAAGTAAATTAGGGAAAACTTAGTGAAAGGAAAAGGAAGCTTCAGTTCAAGTCTATTTACAAAATTCAGTCCAGTGCTTAAGTTCTGTTTTGTTGCAAAAAGCAGGCCATAACATTGAGCTTTGGGCTTACTAGCAGCCAAAGCACAAGTGGAAACATGTATCATGAACAAGATTATAGTGTCTTCAACATTAAGAAAAAAATCTTGCTCAGGAGAAGTATAAATTTGCCTGCTAGTGACACATGAGGAAATGATCTCCTAAGGGACTCTGTAACGGAGATGCTCCGTAAGCATAAGCTGAGTGAGCACAGGTCCTCAATACATCGCAGTAAATAAGGCTGTTCTTACGACCAAAGCCCAGCATTTACAACTGTGTGTGGCACAGAGCAGGCACTAATGTTTATTGACTGAATGAATGTAAACGTAATGATAAAGCACAATTCAGTCCCAGCAATTCTGCAAGTAGCTAAAACACTGAGTCCAGGAGTTTGGCTCTGGTTATCTGGCTTGAGCTAAAGCAGCACAGCCTGCAGAATACCCAGAGTAACAACAGACCACTAATCTCTCGTGCAATGGACACCGCTTCTCCCAAAAGATAGGATATAGAAATGGACTAGCAGTGATTTTGAGAATGTCCTTGGAGTAGACAGGAGGCTGTGCTGAGTCATGGCTAAGAGCAGGTTTATACTCTTGATCAAGAGGTCTACTTTAAAGAGAGGGCAATATTGACAGGAACCCTGCCTTGCCTTATCATGTAACTAATGAGAGACGGAATAACGTGCTTGTTATACACAACTGAAAGGGCAGAGCTTGGGGGGAAAAAAGCATGAAATAAAGCTGCTGAGTGGAAAAATCAGCACATGTAATAAACTGAACTCTGATGGAATAAGAACAATCTAGAAGCAGAGGGTAACCTAATGCACAAATGCTTACTCCAGAGTCCACAGGGACTGAATAATTTGTCATTCCTCTGCTTACATATGTACAAATATGAGAGCTGTCTTAGAAATTCCAGATACCAGGCTCTTAGGACAAGGAACATCTTTCTTTCCATCATCACTAAGTCTCTTGAGCATGTGAAGCCAGAAGGAGGCATTATACCCAGTTACCTGCAGACTTACTGTACTATTTTGGGTTAAATATGTTATAGCCAAGCGGGTCTTCTCTGGAGTCATTTTTTGAATTTACTTTGGCTTGCCATTTAACAAGATACCCAAAGGAAGTTAAAGAAAAAAAAAAGTAGACCATATGTAAGATTACAGAGATCTCAGTTGACTTGGGCACTCACCTCTGGGGAGATGGATGATGTCATTTTCACTGGGTGTAGGCCACAAGGGGACCTCCAGGTCAATCTCTCCACGGTGATTTGTTTTCTCAATGGGTATATTGGTTGGTTCTGGGACATACATCTCTAAAAGAAAGGGACATTTTTCGTAAGAGATGATGGAGGAGCTACTTACTGTTGACTTCTGTTTCCTCAATCCAAATGGATGGTACAGTCAACTCAGTACAGTATGCCCTGGGAAATGAAAGACCCGGTTTCTGCATTTATATCTTTACTTCTAGAGGTAAACGTAAAGACAAATAGTTTCCCTTTGCAGGCACGGGAAACAGGTCTTTTAACCATGTAAAAAAGGAAAAGAAAGTTTTCTTCCCCACCAGGTCAGAACTCGGCTTTTTCATGTTAAATGGTGTTGGCCCTAGAGTTTGTGCAAGCTGACAGGGACTGGCTGAAGTGGAAGGGATTGCTTTAACATCAGCTAAATACTATACCTTAATAACAGTTTCTTTCTCATCCATGAATGTCGAATCATTTATGTAAAATATGTCATAAGGAGTGAAAAAGTAAAAGCATCTTTCACTCTTTGTGTATTTCTTGGCCAGTTCCCCGCCAGTCACTTCCCCTCGATGGGAACAGACTGTAGGCAGACCTCACAGGGTGTGGCCCGGCTCGAGGATGAAACTTCTGCTTTGTCACCAGTGGAACCGTGTGGACTAGAAGATGATCTCTAAGAAATAGAGTTCCATTATCTAACCCGATCGTGTGGGCACTCTGATCTACAAGATAACTGCAACGTGAACATGAAATAAGACCATCTAAGAAGAACAATATTCTTAATCCCAAATATCAGGGTTTTTTTCTTTTTAAAGCTAAGTTTAAAAAGGGACCAGTTTAAAAAGTTCAGAGCTTTCTTTGGCTCCTAACAAATATATTTATATATTCCTTCTTCCTCTGGTTAACATTTTAAAGAAAATTCTTGAGAACCCCTATTTTCAAAAGTTGACACAAAAGTCTGCATTAACCATATAGCTCCTTTTAGCCAGATCCTGCCATATTATTAAACTCACTTTTATAAGGTTACTCAACGTTGGTAATACTAAATATTCACTAGTAGCCCAACTGAGACCAAAATAAAATACATAAAGTACAAGTTAGAGAAGTTTTAGAGAAATAGAACCAACAATCCTCTGCTTCCAGTGACTGCTGTCTATCCCATAGCTACCTGCCCTTCAAGAAGTAAATGGTAAGATGAGGTACAGAGAAGGGGAAAATGACAGGGAAGAGAGTATTTGCTCTGCTTCCGCTGTGTGTTAATGGAGTGCCTGCCAGGGAAGAAAGGGTAAATGGATTGCCCAAGATGACGCATCCAGGAACCAGCAGAGCTGGGATTCAAATCCAGTTCTGTGACGCCACTGCTCGGGTCTTCTGGTGCCCCAAGAATAAAGTTATTTTGGCCTTTGTCCCCGAGTCTTCTGCTTTCTTTCTTAAATATGGCTGACCTTGAACAACACGGGTCTGAACTGTGTGGGTCTAGTTACAGGTGCACTTTATCAGTACAGTACTGTAATTTTTTCTTTCCTTACGATTTTTTTTTACTATTCTCTTTTCTCTAGCTTATTCTGTTATAAGAATGGAGTATATAACACATAGAACTACAGAGTATGTGTTAATCGACTCTTTATGATGCTGGTAAGGCTCCTGGTTAACAGCAGGCTATTAGTAGTTAAGTTTTTGGGGAGCCAGAGGTTATGCAGAGATTTTCAAGTGCTCAGGGTTTGGCACCTCAGACATGGCAAGGCCTAGATACTTAAGAGTTTCAGAAGGATACCTGAAAACTCTAGAATTAAAGAGAATTTACTGACAGTGCAGTATTATTTACAGGAGTAACCAGTGAGTCTCAACTTCTCTGTCCTCTCTGAATCACCCGAAGAGCTTATAAAATGTGCTGATTCTCACGGGTCATGACTCCATAGATCTACGGTGGGTGATTCTGGGGTGGGTGGGTAAGCCTGGCATTTAGTTTCCCCACTGACAAACCCTGATTCCGTGACAGGAATTTCCTGAAGAGTCTGGAAAGAAAAGTGACCTTGACATTTAGGTGACATCTTTCCATGCCATAGCACCTCTGAGTACCTCCTCTGTGGGTCCAGGCAGCACTGACCTTTCCCGTCACAACAGCCACTCCGCCCCCACCCCCCCCAAACAACTGGCGTCAGGGAGCTCAGCAGAAAGGCCAAAGTGAGATCTACTCCAGCCACAACCTGGCAGTGTCGATGGCTAAGCAGTCAAAGCCCCGCGGAGGGCTGGCTGGGATCGGTTCCGCTTCACCTCAGGGTTTTCCGGGATGAGAGCAGCAGAGAAGCAGGCTTGAAATCCTCGTACCGCCTATCCGCACACATGCAGATTGCAAGGGAAACCCCACAAACAGCAGAATGCACAGGTGAGTCCTCCCATAGGTGCTTAGGAAGGTTCAGCTTGGTAGCAGTGGGAAAGGTAGAAGAGTGTGCCCTGGATCGGGGAGGAGGTCCCACATGATTAATTATATCAGCCCTGTCCACAAATACTTCCTGTGTGCTCCGCTGGTCCACATTTTGGGGAGGCAGCCCGGAGTAAGACCAGTCTTGCCCTCGGCCTCTCACTGCTGGGCAGCTCACAGCCTCCCCTTGGTACTGGTCTGCTCCCCTCACCTCTGTGTGGCTTGGATTAAAGTCGACCCATGCCTTCTTCTTCGTCACAAAACACTCAGAGCTTTAGCGTGGAGCCCTCATGGCCAAGGGGAAAGGGTCATTTCCCTTTAATGTGAACTTACAAGGGATGCTGTCTCTTTTTTGGCCAAAAAACAACTTGGACAAACAAAAAAGCTTCTCTACTTCCCTGCCTAGACAGGGCTTCGATGGCCAAGGCCTGCGTCTGACCCGTACTCTCGCATACAGCCCTTCTGGCACTTACTGTCAGAGCCCTGACAGCTGCTGGCACTGCAGACACAAACCCACAGCTGGCCAGGCCATGTGGATCACGGGCACGTGGTTACCATGAAGACCCACAACTGTGGTCAAATATGTTCTGAACTTCAGAGGAACCCAAGGCCACTTACTGGGGATATACTTTACTTTCAGAGATACCTGGCCAGTTTTAAGAGCCACCTTCCTTAAGATGTTGTTTCCTGGAATAAGGGGCAGGATGCTTGGGGCTCATAAGCCGAGGCATCATTTCTTGGGAGATGGAACCTGCAGTCAACTGAGGACCAGAAAGAACTCCCAGGTCTGCCAACTGCTGGCATGACTTCAGATAATTCACTTAACTTCCCTGAGCCTTGGTTTCTTCTGTAGGACGGTACAAGCCCTGACCGGCTCACAGGTTTTGTCCTCATATCCTAAGACAGCAGAGGGGGGAAGTGCTTTGTAAAGGGTGAGGCTACCCAGATCTCTAGTCGATATGTGCAGAGGGCATCGCGAGGTAGCAGGAGCTACCCATATGAGGAATGGAAGCCTGGTACTTCGGTGAAGATCCCGGACTAAGATGACACAGTGAGCCAGTGAGAGAGCAGGATGGGAATCCAACTTCCGGAAGGATGCACTTAATCAAATGCAAGGTGGCAAAGCTAGACTGACTGCAAAGTTTGAAGTTTGCTTAGAGAGAAGATGGAGAAGTGATTCATCAATAGTACATCAGGTGTAGAAAGGGGAGTTACGGAAATTAAATTTCAATCCAACAGTAAACCCTGAGAAGTTACTGGAGAAATCTCTCATAATGAACAAGGATGTTACATGTGCACTCTCTCCTTTCTTAAAGTCTCAAACCAAGGAGAGTGCATCTCACAGCAATGTCGCCTGGATGTGGGGCCTTGTTGTCACACACTTGGGATGTCTGAGATGTGAGTTATGGCTGTGTTGGCCTCTCATCTCCCCCTGCTTTAGTCCCTCCCACACATCACCTATTAATTCTCCCAAAGCACCTTTCTGACCACATCATTCACCTGCTCAAAAATCAGCCTCCCCACTCCACACAAAGGATGGTGTCTACACTATTCATTTCACTCCAATAAAGGGGACTCACCTGTCCTGCAAGGTCCACCTCGAATGCTGGCGAAGCCTGCAAGGCCATGCCCCTAACAGCAGTGTCACTTGTGAACCGTGTAACAGGGCTGATAACCAGTGTCTCCAATCCACCCTCCTCTCCTCTTTTGAAACCACTTTCATTCGACTTAGCCTCCACCCCTGTGCCAAAATGGCTCTGGTCAGGGCAATTAGGACAATGTTAAATGATAGTGGTCAGTCTCTGCGTCTCCTGTGAGGCCCTAACCGCGCCCCTGCCCCCAGGTGCCCCCGGCTTCCAGGTCCCAGCGCTCAGGCTCCCGCTGCGCCTCCTCTTCCCCATGCCTGGTCCTCCTCGCCTGCCCAGTATCCCAAGGCTGGAGGGTATCTGGGCTCAGTCCTGGTGGCCCTCCTCCACCACACTCACTCCCTGGGGGATCTCATCATCCAGTCCCAAAGCATACAAACCACTTGAGGCTGGCCACTTTCTAACGGACCGATGCACTCCCCGTCACCCCTGCACTCCGGACTGCACACGGACCGTCCGCTCGCTCTCTCACCTGGACGGACAGTGGCGGCCTCTCAGTAACACCGCCTGAAACTGGCTCGTCTCACCGCCGTCAGTCCGCGCCGCAGCCCACACCCATTCCAGCCATCTGCGGCTTCTCTTTTCTCTCGCCTCACTTCTCAAATCTGACGGAGTCTCCCCTCACAACAGAATCCCAGCCCGACCGCTTCTCCCACCTCCAGAGCCACGACTGGCTCCCGGCCGCGTTACTGGGGAGCCTCCAGTTGCTCTTGGCTTCCACTCTGGCCTTCCACGACCCCAGCCCCACGGTCTGTGCTCCACCCAGCACGGGAGGCAGCCCCTGAAAGGGGAAGTCGCACAGCTTCCCTCCTTTGCTTAAGACTCACCCCTCTCTCCCCCGCTCTGTAAAATCCTGCCACCACGGAGAGGCCGTCCCCTTCAGCTCCCGGCAGCCTCTGCTTGCCTGACCCTCCTGCTCCGGGGCCCAACCACACAGGCCTCCCGGCTGTCCTTCGACATGCACAGTGCAATCCCAGCCCAGGGCTCTGCCCCGCCTACACCCAGAGGGGTCTCCCTCTGCCCTGGGAGTCCTCCATTCTTCTGGGTCTCCCGAATGTCACCTGTTCAGACGAAACCACCTGTCCCTTCTCCTTTGCCCCCTGACCGGCTACGCTCTGCTGTTTTCTGCCTGTCCCTCCCCAGGAAAGTGTAAGCTCCGTGTGGACGGGGTTTGCTGAATTCTCTGCGGTCCCTCAGACAGGCAGGAGCCCAGGGGGCATGAAGGGAATCGATGCTGAACATACAAGATCAAGTCTCGGCATTTGTACCTCAGAAGCGTCTTCGTGGGAAGACGGGGACGGAACCTGTGAGACACCGGTGGTGTGGAGCAGACAAACCAGCTCCCGGGAGACATACACGTTCGTCCTCGCTCTGCTTTGTGTGACCCTCAAGGATTTTCTTTTCTGCCAGGTACAGAGTGAGGAACCAGCAGTACAAACCTGCCTCTCCATCTACACCATCTACAGCATCTACACATACACGAGGCCCACGAGACAAGCAGGATCAGCACCCAAGGGAAGGCTCTGGAACGGGCTTAGCCTCCTGAGCGGGCAGACTCTCCCAGCCTTCAGTTGGGGTAGTCTACATGACCCCTGAACAAAAGGTGAATGAGTGCAGACAGTGCAACTCTCGGAGCTTAACTGTCCCATTTACTAGCAGACTCCTAGCTCCCTGCACCGCACAGAACCAGATTCTCTAAGATGATGCAGCAAGGAAACACAGAAACCAAGGTGAAGATGGAAAGGATCCCCGACTCCCTCTAAGAGTGCAGGCGCCCTGCGGTCTGGACGGCAGGGGGAGTCTGTGTGTGTAGGGCCGGGGGTCGGAATGCCGCCAGCAGCCTGTGCTGCTGAGGGCTAGGACTAGGGCGTGAGACCTAGATGTGGAAGGAAAAAGGCCTGGGGGGATCTGGGTAGCTGTGGGGGCTGAGGTTTAAGACCTGCAGGTGGGCTGCTGAGCAGACGTGAAGGGTGGACGTGGGGCACCCCATGGGGTTCCACGGCTGCCGGCTGGGGTCTCCGCGGGCAGAGACGGGAGCTGGGCAGAGGGCTCGGAGCAGGTGGCCCGGGATAGGCTGGCTACTGCTGGGATTGAAGAACTGAACAGAGTGATCAGGGCTGACCCTTTACACGCAGCTCTTCCGCTCGGCTTCGGATGTATTTCCCCCTGCGATGGCTGTGAAGCGATTCCCGACTGCGTCTGCCCTCGGGCCGTGTTCGCCAGGCTGGTCCAGCGCGCACTGACACATGCCACCCAGACAGGATGGGTGTCCTTAAGAGTCTGTTATGGCCCTGAAGCTGTGCTGCCACTAGTGTTTAGAGACTGCAAATGGGAAGGACCAGAGCAGTTCTAGCAGGAAACCTTGACCAGGCACTCACCCTGACGTCACTCTTGAGCTACCCCCACCCCGGCCCCCTGTCTTCGCGCGGGGACGCCTCGGTCGGGCCCTCGTGAGGTCAGCGCCACGGCCTGGGAACGCCGGCTGAGATACCTGGGCACATCGGGCAGCAGCTTCCTTCCACGTTGATGGGCTCGACGCAGGGCAGAGGGGGGCAGCTGACGGTGGAGCAGAGGGTCTGGCCCTGCAGGCAGTAGCAGTGCGTGCAGCTGTCAATATCCCAGCGCTCCTCGTCCGCGTAGGCCTTCCCACTGAAGTGGCACACCGCCTTCTTCGGAATCGTGTCTTCTAGGGAAAAGAACAGCACAGGATGGAGTCGTGTGATGGGACCGAGCACAGTGTCTCGGGAACCTCGAGACAGAAAGGGGAGCAGCTCTGTACAGACAGGATGCGCTGCAGGACTTCGGGATCTGGGGAGACGTCTGCATCCTGAGGTCCCCATGGCCATTTTCCCCAGCTTGGGACAAGCTTGGGCGCTCACCCTGTGGCCACTGGAGACCAACACAGGGCAGTGACAGCTATGGCCAGGTGGGAATGGGACCCACTGGGCAAGGGTCCCTGTATCGTCACTGCAGAAAATCAAATTCAATCACACTGGTGGCTGGACGCACTACATGAAAAAACCCCAAATACAAACAGAGACACGTTCAGAGGTTTTACGTGGAAGGAGATAAAGAAGTCCAGCTGAGTATATTTATGGAGACGTTTCCTGAAATTCCTACTTTCAGTTAATGTTTTCGTAAATGATTCAGCAGAATGCTAAGGAATGACCATGGTGCGTCACCGGGAACGAGGGGGTATCAGTGGGGGCACCAGGGCCGCACAACCACTTCATTCTTCAGGGATGCTGGATGTATTTCCCTTTTGTCAACAAAGGCATTTCTGCTGTAGAAACCACCTCATTTTAGTTTGGTCCATTTTTCCAGCAGACCATGGTTTTTGATAACTATATTTCTATTTTTTAAGATTTTATTTCAGAGAGAGACCGAGAGAGTGAGTTGGGGGAGGGAGAGAGAGAGACTCTGAAGCAGATTTTGTCCTGAGCGCGGAGCCTGACATTAAGTGGGGTTCGGTCTTAGATAGTGAGATCATGACCTGGGCCGAAACCACGAGTTGGCCTTTTAATCGACTGAGCCACTCAGGTGCCCTGACAATGTATTTTTAGGAGTTATTTCTGTGTATAAGAATTTACAGCTTAAAACCCTCTGCTCTTTCTCCTCCAGTCTCTCTTATCCTAATTTCCTCCCTCCCCCAATTTTTCTCTAGAAAGTTCCTTTCTTTTGGACTCAATGCCACCTCCTAGTTTACCTGAACTTACTTGTGACAGGTCACATTTTATAGCCAGTCCTTCTCCTCAGAGCTCAAGAACGGTGGCTCAGAGTGAGGCCTCAGTGCCCAGCAGAGATGGGGCAGACCAACGGGGAAACAGGGGCAAGCACTTCCTCATCACTGGACAGGCCAGTAACTGGATGACCCCTGCTAGCCTGGGGAAATTTTATGTTCAGATTCTAAAGGCACCTCTGCTGACCACTGGTCACTAATAATTAAAAAACTACAAAGGAATCTGGAAGGAAAGTTCCTTAGAAAAGGAATATTAGTGGTTCAGGGTTCTTTCCATCTGGAAGGCTCCTGGGAGGCTCTAACGGAGGCAGTGTTTATTGCCCACAGAGGATGGAGCCCAGGATGCCTGTGGGAGCAAGGAGAAATGCGTGGGCATCACGTGCCATGTTCTCCAAGCAACGCCCACTTGCAGCTACATGCTTCAAGTTGGCTAGAAGCTGCTGTCTGCAGAGACCCCGCTCAAAGCTTCCTACAGAGCTTTTCCAGAGGAGGCTTGCAGACATAAATGTTCTCATCTGTTTTTGGTGTCCGTGTTCTTTCCTTACCAATTACTCAAGCACATGCCCCTTACTGAATGGTGCTAAGAATGTCCTATTACTCCAGTATGTTGTATTTCCATAGCTGTGTCTCAGTCCACTGCAGAATTCTGTAAGCAGGTGTGGGAAGGAATCTATGTCAAGTGTTAGAATGCACAATCTCTCTGTTTCTCAACATTTCTTCACTGTTTCTCTCAGTACTGCTGCCTGAGTTCAACAGGGGATACTGAGTAATCACAGGAAGTTCTAGTTGTAAACAGAAATGCTTTCTCATTATCTATGAAAAAACATACTTTGCTGTCTTTCTCAATGTTCCACAGAAAGTTTTCTGGTGCACTGACAGTTAAGCTTAAAAACTTAACTGGAGGCTTTTGAACCAAACCCATGACAGAAGTTTCTGCTAGCCTAGAATCCTCACGGGAGGCAACTTCATTAAGATATCTCAAATGCACATGTCAAATGGCTCAGTAGAATCATTTAATGAACCCAATTCAAGTAATACTCTGACCTCCAGCCAACTTTACATTGAGGACATTAGATTTGCCATCAAATCTAGAGTCTGTTATGCAGAGACTTCTTTATGAAAGGAAGCATCTCTTCATAAAGCAGTATCACTTATTATATTTTACATAAACCTTGTAATAGCCCCTATGATGGACCAATATCATGGCATAAAATTTGACAAATGGATTACTGTGCAAGGACCTTAGAAAAAAGATTAAACTCCTCTCCTATCTTGTCCAGCACTTTCTGCTGTGCTTTTCCTCCCAAATATGTCTAGGCCAGTCCTCTCAGAGAAAAGGATCAAGGGAATGAACTCCAGGCATGAACTTAGGAAGGATGGGGACTTCATAAAAAGGGGGTCAAGTCAAGCCCAAGCACTGGTGTGTATTTTCTCAGGATCTAGGCAAAGACACATCTTAAGATATTTAATTAATTAATGCTACTCATATTTATGAAGCTAAAATCATCTGTGAAAAATTACATTGATATTAAGAATAATCACAATATGTTAAACATTATAAAGATGTTCGTTCATTGATTCTACAAACTCTTCTCATCAGTGGGAAGGAAGGCATGACTATGACCCTGACCCAGAGGACTGCAGAGACGTGGTGGAACAGGCTTGGGGACTAGACACCTCTCCACAGAACATCACAGCAACCACTGCTCCTGTGAATTTAACACGGAGGGCAAAGCAACTAACTGCCAGGGAACTGGGGAAGGCATGACTCCAGACTCACTGTTCTCCTTTCACTTGGAGGGATGAGCAGGAGACAAAGCAGCTGGAGGGAGGGCATTCCCAGCGGAAGACGGTGTGTCTAACAGCTTGCCACGCTGGAAGGGCAGTGAGGGTGTCAGGCTATATAATATATGTGTGTTTGTGTGTGTGCGTGTGTGTGCGCGAGCGCGCGCGTACGTGCACGCACACACACGCACCATGGCCTGAGGTGAAGCTGGGGTCAGATGGTAAGGGGCCTTGAGTAACAACAGACGTATTGAGATTCCTTCCTGTAGAGGAGAGGAGGGGCCTCAGCAGCTTTAATGGTAAAAAGAGAGCTCTGGAAAAGGGCAACATGGAGGACCAGATGGGGAAAGGACGTTGAAGATCCTGTTCATGGGGATGTGACGTGGGTCAGGTTAGAGCAGCATGGATGCAGCCAGACAGGCAAGGAGAGATCTGAGAAATTTGAGAAGCAGCTGTGAGGATATGGATACTGAGGAAGAGGACACTTGAAGGACAGCCCGTCTTACATGGGAGGCCGGGCAGAGGCAATTCCAACAGGTGAGTCATTTCACTGCTTCGCAATACATGGGGAGTTTGTGAGGCACCCGGTCAGGCCTTATCGAACTCCTCAATATTCCAGTGATTAGTGATCGATTTCTTAGTGCAGCGATCGATCCTCCCACTCTGAGGCCTCTCTGTGTGACACAACCAGGAAGCTGCCGCTAGGACAGAGCCAATTTGGGGAACAAGGTAAAAGAGGACAGATTTCAGTCACTGGGAGCTTCGGGCAGGAAAGCGGTGGAACGTGTGGGGTCAGCGGCCAGACTGGCGGAACTCTTCCTGTGACTCTACGGACTTCATACCTCACTGAGCCAATACTTATTCTAGGACTCTATTCCAAGGAAATAATCAGGAAAGGTCTAAAGTAAGCGTTTTCTGGTGGAGGTTCATCACAGTGTTATTTACAACAGCAAGAAGTTCGGGGGGAAATCTGTGTCTAACAATAAGAGAATGTTTAAATGACTGAATGGGATGACAGGAGAGAATACTGGGCAGTTATTAAAATGCATCACATATAGTACAAGCTCCATAGTACATAGTACATATAGTACAGATAGTACAAGCTCCAACACGTAAAGAGGAAAACTAAAAACTGTCTAGAAAGAAAAGAAAATGTTGATAGTAACTGTTAGAACTGGTGAGCTTTTTTCTTCACTTTTTTTTTCGTAATGAATGTCAGTTACTTTTGATAAGGAGGCAGCAATAAAATGGAAATATCACACACACACACACACACACACACACACACACACACACGAGGAGCACCTGGCCATGTGCCGTGGTGCTTTCTGAATGCTAGCAGCTCAGCTCTGGAGAATCTGAGCAGACTGTAAGAAGACTAAACCAGGGAAGAAACAGAAACACCAAAGATTAAACTCTGAGCTACAGCATAAAACAGTGTTCGTGTAATTGCTGACTCAGCAACCGCAGGAGATCATTTCTAAAATATTTATAAAAGGACATAAGAGAGTAATGACTCTGAATGACTTGGAGGTGATGGGTTGAACCAAGAACTCGGACTATATGTTTGGGGGAACTGAAGTTCCTTATTTGATTTTGTTACAAAAATAGATCTTTTTCTAAATTCAATGAAGAATTCAAAGTAAATTCAAATTCAATTCAAATTCAAGTAAGAATTCAAAGTACTTAGGCATTCAAAGTAGCCATGTGACGGCAAGAAAGACTGAGCTGCATTCTCTGGGGAGCCCCCCCAGGGAGACACTGCGCCATGCCCCACACCGTTGCTCAGAGGGTGAGCCAGATGGGTCCCACGTCCGGGGGCTTCCATGGTTCCAATAAAGCCATTCCCCTCAGAGAGTGGGCTGAAGACATGGATGGAATTTCCAGGTACTTCAACAGGTTTATCTTTATTCCACTTAAACTCTGCTCATCACAGATTATCTCAGAAGCATCTTGCCTTCAAGATCATTTTCAACCAAGTTCATTCCAACTTGAGATCAGGAAGGTTTAAAAAACCAGGGGGGGCATGTTCATGGCAACATTATTTACAACAGCCCAGACATGGAAACAACCTAAGTATCCGCTGATGGACGGATGGACAAAGCAGTCATGTTTTATACGTAGGGCTGGAATATTATTCAGCCATAAAAACAACAAAAAAAAAATCCTCCCATTTGTGACAACATGGACGGACCTTGAAGGTATTAGGCTAAGTGAAACAAAGAAAGACAAACACTATACTGAAATGTGTCATCTAAACAAACACACACCAAACTCATAGAAAAAGAGATGAGAACTGTGGTTGCCTGAGGTGGGGGGGAACTGGAGGAAGGTGGTCAAAAGATACAAACTTCTAGTTACGAGATGAATAAGTAGCAGGGATGTGATGTACGACGTGATGACTGCAGCTAACACTGCTGTGGGACAGAGAGCAAGGCTGTTAAGAGAATAAATTCTAAGAGTTCTCATCACAATGAGATGGCAGATGTTAACTACACCAATGGCGGTACTCACGTCACAGTGCATGGAACTCAAACCATTATGCTCTATACCTTAAACTTACTTTTTAAAATACTATTTATTTGAGAGAGAAAGAGACAGTGAGACAGAGAGAGAATGCACGTGTGCACAAGTGCCCGAGCGGGGGTGGGGTGGGGCAGAGAGGCTGAAGCAGATTCCACACTAAGTGCAGAGCCCAACAGGGGCTTGATCTCACAACACTGAGATCATGACCTGAGCCGAAACCAAGAGCTGGGTGCTTAACTGACTGTGCCACCCAGGCACCCCTGTATGCCTTCAACGTATACAGTGATGTATGTGGATTATTTCTCAATAAAACTGTGAAAAAAAAAAAAACTGGGGAAGATGGTGGGTAGGGCACAGAGATAGATACCAGTCAACTGCTGGTTGGTAGCACTGCCTCAAAGAATGAGTTTCTCCTTGGAGATGCCAGAGAGTGGAAAGGGGACCAGTGCCTCAAAAAAGAGCTTATAAAAAGGCACTTGGTTGCAAGACTGAGGGACCTCAAGGACTGCGCAAAACTCCGAGCCGATGCTGAAGTTCACGGTGCAGAGCTCAGCGAGGCCCCGAGATCTAAGAACTGAATGACTCCAGGCAGCATTCTCACAGCGGACCTTCTTCTTCTTTTTTTTTTTTTTCCTAAAGATTTTATTTATTTATTTGACAGAGAGATCACAAGTAGGCAGAAAGGCAGGCAGAGAGAGGCAGGGGGGAAGCAGGCCCGACGTGGGGCTCGATCCCAGGACCCCAGGATCTTGAGCCAAAGGCAGAGGCTCAACCCACTGAGCTACCCAGGCACCCCCACAGCTGACCTTCTTAAAGACTGGAGCTCAGAGGAGACAAACTGCAGAGACAAGAGAAACACCAGAAGGGTCTTACAGAGGGATTTGTCAAATACTGAAGAACTGAAGAGCACCCGGTGAGCATCCGTGGGCCTAGGGAACTCAGTCCCATTCAGCCTCACGGACACCCTAAGAGAGAGGGCAGTCTATTGCTCCTCTTGGGGAGACACAGGTTTACAGAGGGGAAGGAAGCTGATGTAACCAAATCAGTATGTGGTGGAACCCACATAACCCCTTGGCTCCACCTGCCTGTAAGGCTTGAGTTCTCTAAGCTGAGCTCGACCCAGTGGCTCCCTTCCTTCCATCCCAGGAACATCCCTCTTCTTGTGGTCTCCAATGTGCCAAGGCCTCTCTGGAAAGTACACAACACCCTCAGGGGAGGGTCAAGCCGGTTCCAACATGCTGCTGTTGGGGGAGGGGCACGTTAGCTACAGGTGTAATACGTCAGGACCGGCAGGCCTGGGATGTGGCCTTCAATCCCTGAGGAGATCTGTTTCAGAGACAGTGACAGAGCAGTGCTTCAGACCATTGCTTAGAGGGAGTTTTTTCTACGGTATCTTCACCTCTGATCAGTTTGAACTTCCATATCAATACGCTTCATAATGATCAAGTTGTGCTTCTTCAAAGGTGCTTTAAAACAAAGCCACACGTAAGACTACTGAGCTTTCATGTGAAATAAATGGAGGATTTTTGGTTTTTGGAAAGTCCGAACCCTTTCCAGAGTGGCTGTAATGTGGCCCAGATTCATCCATCAGAGTTTGGTTAATGAGGCTTTACAAAAATATTTTTGCTTTTGACTAAATTTTACCTGAAAGGCAAAGATCTAAACAGAGGCCTGAAACCATGGAGTTTCAGAAGACTCGGGAACATCCAACTAAAAGCGGTCTTTGTGGTTTATATCCGGATGTAGAGTGGGCTGGGCTGCTTGACTGTTCTATTTATCACTCCAACTGGTTTGTTTACACTGACAATGACATTATTTTTATTCGTTGATACCCAGTAACAGGAACTCCCACTTGCTGTACCGGCCAGTGTGCTAAATGAGTTACAGGAATCCGTTCTAGTCGATCTTCACAGCCCAGTGGGACAGGGTATTACCCCCGTTCCACAGGGAACGGAGGCAGGGGGAGAGTACGTGACTTGCCCAAGATGCAAAGTTAGGAAGTGGCAAGGCCAGGATGGGAACCAATGTGGGTTGGCTCCACAGTCCCCACATACCTTCTGTCCGTCTGTACCCAGCAGGGTAACCTCAGGGAGGGCCACTTCCTGGTGCCACACAAATGAACATGGTGATTACCCACGAACTCTAAAAAAAATGGGCCTTAAGAATTCCTGCCCCTTGCATGCACTGGGGCTTCAGGTTTTCATCTTCAAAGGTAATTTACCCTTCAACTGACTGAAACATACGTCTGGCACAGTCCTATGAAGGAACACAGATAATGAAGTTGTTATTGAGGACTCACGGTCTTTCTGAGGCAAATCTCTCTTTAACATCTTTTGGAAGAAGAGGATTAGAGGAGAATGTTCCAAGAAAAACATGAGGTAGGACACTAACATAATGAGGTTTATTTTTAGGACAAACACATCAGGAGTTATATATCCAAACAAATGTGATCCCCTTCTTCTAAGCAGTCACTATAGAGGGCTATAAATGTATTCCAACGAAACTGCCCTTGCTTCACATGGCTTTGGAATTTTCCTTTTGCAGAGGCATCCAGAGCCAAATTTTGACACATGCAATGAAGATAGTTACTATTTTATGGCCACTCCTTGGTTTAGATCAGCTTTGGTATTTGGTTTCCTCAGCTCAGGCCTCTCTCATCCATCAGACCAGGCTTGAATTGACTTTTGACCTCCTTCCGAAACCAAGTCCTGGCTGTAGGATGGATGGGACACCGTGTGTGGGGACACACTCGTGTGTGGTGGCTCCTTCCATGGGGCCATCTAACTTGGAGTGCACAGACATGCCTTGTAGTCTTTGGATTCAAATATAAGCAACATTATAAGGCTCCATGTAGGACTAGAGTTAAAGTGTGCCACGTCCTTCAGTGGTAGAATTTGGAGAACTTGGGTGTTTTTGTTTTCCTTGATTCTGGTTCATAAAGAGGCCTTGAAATGTTAATTCCTCTCAAGGTGACTTTTCAATCCTTTAAACTTTGCCCTCTTACTTCAAGAGAAGAAGTACTAAGATGCTGTTAAAGTTGAACTTTGCTTTTACTCTTGAGCTATTTTACTAATTATATACCATAAAACTAATTAACAGCTGGGGAAACCATAGACTCCACAGCTGTGGTGGTTTCTTCCTCTATAAAGATCCAATTCAGTGTTTCAGAATCACTGATGTGGTGGCTCAGGCCTTGCTCTGAATCGGCCACGGTGAGGGATGCACATCAGACCCCGAAAAGGAGGCAGCTCCAGACTTCCCCCCCTTGCCTCTGTGGAAGGATCTGAAAACGAAGATCCACACGAACCCATGCTAGAGCTGGACTCTTCAAGTGCTGCCCGGAGACAACTGTCCTGTAGAGATGCTTCAGGTTCTCACTCTGGCTGTGGTGGTCAGGAGGCCAGAGTGGTGGTGTGGGAGCCACTTCCTGGGAGGAAGGTAGGCAGCTTTTGACACACCCTCCATTCTTTCCAAGCTCCCAGGTACTACTTAGAGTCCTGAAAGGTAATCTCCTCTGGAATCCCAGAGGCCAAGAAACTAAATGCAGCTCTTATTCTCGGAGTAAGTCCCACCACAAAATAATCCACCACAGGAGCGGAGCGGGGCGCCACAGCTTGGTCCCCAACACTAGAGACACAGTGATGCCCGAGCCTGGTGAGGCCTCTGCCTCCGGGGAGAGACTCCTGGATCGGGAGGATCTCACCAGCTCTAAAGGACCCCAGGTCCAAGCAGACGTGCTGAAGGTTTTGGAAAGCTGTGCAATCTATAGGCCCTGCTAACGTTTCACTCCGATTTGGTTTCCTAATTCTGAAGCACTTACAGCAGCATTAGTGAGAGATCCCTCAGGCAGGTGTGAGAAGGTACAAGGTACACTACGGGTGATAGGGAATTCACAAAAGGGGGTGAAAAAGGTGACCAAGAATCACCAGTGAAGCAGCTGACTCTGGGAAGTGTCGGGAAAGTGCCTTTAAAAATTTTCGCTTGTAAGTTTAACACTGTGGTGATCTTTCTCTAACTGCCACAAAGGAACAAAATGCTACTATTCTATTTTATCTTCTTTTAACGGGTAAAATACTCAAATCCCTGGCCTGTGATCTCATCCTCATTTCTGTATCCCAAAGTCGGGCACATGCTGGGCACAAACTCTGTGTCTGGAGAAGAAATCGAATGTGTGTGCCTCCTGTTTGAGAAACCAGCTTTACTTCTGCTTACGTAAAGAGGGGACAAACAGAAATGGAGTCTGAGCAAATAATTTGCAGGAAACAAGAGGTGCACAGACTCACAGGCACAGATGAAGACCGATTTTCAACAGGCTGGCCCACTGTGCCTTTCCTGACTGGGGAAGAACGGAGCAGCAGAACTCGACTGAAGTCTTGCTGAATCAGATGCAGGTGGCATAAACAATTTCAATGAGGCACAGGTCTAATATCTGTTGCAAATGATTAAAGGTTTTTGGCTAAAAATACAAAAAATATTTATTGATTTAATTCAAAACCTGAGTTCCTTATAACTCCTAGCTTCTAATAAACATCTGCTGTTAATTCATTTTTATAAAAAGAGAAAACCTACTGCCAGGTAGGCCAACCTCTACCTCTGTATAATGTCTCAAACACTTTGAAAGCGGATCTGACCACCATTTTAAGACCTTTCTTGCAACTCCATTTGTGCTTTATTTTATTCTATTTCTTGGGGTGGGAATCTAGGTGTATTTTAATAAAGGCCAAAAGAACCTTTCAGGTTTCTTCAACATACTGGAAAAAATAGGTAATAAAGTCACTAGAAAAGATTATAAACTTTCCTGAGCTCCAGGAACAGAAATCTCACCAAACGTGGTAACCACAGGGACTTCTGGCTGATTTCCGGTGCGCGTAAAGAGGACAGAATTTCTCAGCGAGAGGACTTAATCCGTGCATTAACCGTCTGTTATGGGTCAAGTAAGCACTTCATGGATGGAGGTTCAGGGGAAAATTCCATTTTCAGCTTTAACGGAGGTCCCATCTCTTATAAGGCTGGCAATCCTTTATGGACATTATACAGGGAAAATACATAATGTAGTCTAAAAGGCGAGCGGGAGCAGCAAAAGATGAAGGTGGCCTAAATAAGGAAAATAACACGATTGCTTTAGGACACAAGGGAAGCCGTCTATGTGAAATAGTTCAGAATCTTGTCAAGAAAACCCTGAAGTGGAAACCACTGGACTTCTCAGAGAAGGTTCTTATTGTCACGGCCTTCGTGGGGTCAGGAGTGCCCCACCAGGGTCTGCCGGCTAATGCCAGTTCTGATTATGTGCCCTCATCAGAAACGTAGCCCTCTTGTAGGGGGCTCTTCCCCACCCCTTCAACCATTAGAGTGCAAAATTGGGCTTGGTCTCTTGGACCGAAATAAGAGGTGAAAGGCATGTGCTTGGGGTCTGTGCAAGAGACCTCTTTCAAATAAGACTGTGTGCTGGAGCCCAGGTAAGGGCGATGCCACTCTGAGGCATACTGGGATTTCTGTTTACACAGCTGGGACACGGAGGTGCAAAGAGAAAGCAGCATATGGAGTGAGCAGGACAGGGTACTTCCCAGGGTGCAGGGTAAGACCTAAACAGACTGAAATCAAACACCGTTTATTTCTGTTGCGACAACTTGAGACCCATTCCAAAGTTAGCACAGAGCACAAGCAGAGTGTTTTGTAGTCTTTTACCCTTTAAACAGCACATCCCGCTCCCTCTCCCTTCCCTTCCGCTTAAATTACTTCAGCGCTATCTGGGACCACCCAGATTGCCGTGTTGGGACCTCAGGAACCCAGAGCTCTGCAGAATGTTCAGGAAGCACACCGGGGTTCTTCCTGATGCCAGTGCCCCTGGTAGCAGATGCCACGTGCTCTGTAGGAATCATGGTGGATCACGTGCTGTAAGCTCACGGACTTCCCGAGTGGGACTAGCCTCTCAAAGTAAACAGAAACGAAAAGAGCTCCATGCTCTCTCCCAAGGCTACGTCCAGAGGCAAGAAAGGACAGGGAAGCTCTGAGGCCTGAGGGCAGGGTGCTGCCCCAACCCAGCTGCACTCCAGGGCCATGGAAAGCATGCTGCCTCCACCTGGATCACCGTCCGGTGACTCAGCCAGTGCTGGGCTGTTTAAGCTGAGCGTGAGCGGGGACGAGGTGTGCCACAGAAGCGTTGCCTAAATTGTCGTTCACTAGGTCATCGCTGGGAGGCTATACCCAGGCCTTCCTTTTGCAGAGAGGTAGGTGCTCCATTTGAAGAGTGATCCCAGGACCCATACAGCACGTCACCCACATCAGCTGCACCCGTGCTGGAAGAGGGGTCACCGAATGGCGCTGAGCGTTCACAGTGTGTGGACTAAGCACAGTCGCACATGTGCATCATGTCACTTCATTTTCATGGCACTTTAGCGAAGCAGAGAACATTACTGTCCCCATCTCAGGGACAGAGATGGGGAAACTGAGCTAGAGTCAGACTGCAGCCCCGAGACATAAAGCTAGCATATGCCAGAGATGGGATCATAACCCTTCGGCTCCAAAGTAAGTTCTCTTTCCGAAACACAGAAATGTTTAAGAAAACACACTGGAGGGGCGCCTGGGTGGCTCAGTGGGTTAAAGCCTCTGCCTTCAGCTCAGGTCATGATTCCAGGATCCTGGGATCGAGCCCCACGTTGGGCTCTCTGCTCAGCAGGGAGCCTGCTTCCTCCTCTCTCTCTGCCTGCCTCTCTGCCTACTTGTGATCTCTGTCAAAAAAATAAATAAAATCTAAAAAAAAGAAAAAGAAAAAAGAAAAAAGAAAACACGCTGGAGAAACAGCTGTGAAAAATGTTGCAACGGAGATGCCAGTCTCATAACATTATGGCTCAAGAATGTACAACCTTTAATTCTATGGGTTGTATGTCTCAGAGATGCGGAATTAAATATTTGCTATGTTTGACTCCTGGGCTGAGTTAAATACTCAGTGATCAACAGATGTTCCACAGAAATACTATTTATATTTGTAATCGCTAAGAAAAGATACCTAAACAAATTAGCATAATCATACACATACATCTAAACAAAAATGAATGGTGTATAACAGACTGACTCGACAGAAATCGTAGACCCCGCCCTACTAAGGACATTCTTTATTAATCATTTTCTAGCTGAAGGTCACAATAGAGAGGAAACAGAGTCGTACCATCACAACCAGCGGAGTGTGCCAAGTCAGCCTGATTCTACCTGAGAACTCTACTTCAAATATTAAGACATATATAATAAATATAAAAAATACCTAACCCCTAATCAGAAGGAGGTACGATCAGGTACCATCCATAACAGAACTCATTTTCACAGACCCTTGAAGATAGAGATAATTAAAGACACTTAAAAGATACTGAGAAACATGTAATGAGAGTAATCTTAACTTTGTTCACATCATACATAGGTATTTTTTAACTTGTATATATAGACTTTCATAACATATCATCTCATAGCTCATGTATAAACACACACACGCAGACACAAACAACAGACTAGCATCCAAAAAGAACTGACCCTTGGCAAAAGTTTCTTAAGTCAGAAAGATGAACTGACTCAGAAATTTCTAGCCAACAAATAGGACTTTAAATATCTGACCTCAAATATTTTCTAAAATAACACACAGTTACAAATAAATAAACACTTGCCAAATCCCAAGTTTCAAAACAATATTCTGTGCACTGAGTAATCAGACTTGGTGGACACCGGAGCCGCTTACTCAGGAACAGCCCTGTTCAATCAGACGGGCTCAGTCAACGGGCACACCTGAGCACCTCCATTTCCAAAGTCAACAGCGGGTGTGATACAGCAGCAATATGGCCTTGACCCAGTAAGCTAAGAAAGATCCTTATGGTCAGCGTAATGCTCTTTTTCTTTATAATATTTGTCCAGGAATGAATAAGCCCCTGGACATAGTGAAGGCCCACTGGGATGCTGATGGTGGTGCTCCTCAGAGAAGCTGCTAGAATCTGGTCCTTGGCAGAAGCATCACTAACACAGTCATCAGAGCGAGGGTGACATGGTCAGGGCCAGCATCCCCACAGGCTCTTACTAGGTAAGGACTGTTGGCTGAATTGTTTACTGTCATCTAGGAGTCAAGGAATAAAGACCTCACTGAAATCCTTTTTGCTCTAGAAAGGTCCTAGGAAGGCATGTAGGATGTAATGATAAGGCCATGACGTTATCTTGCATGGTGAAGTCTGTCACACTGAAGGCATCGCTGTTTACATGGAACCAAATATCCAATTTGCCATCACACATTAGAATTCCCACCAGACCTTTTACCTTCACCTGATTTATGTGTTCAAGTCATCTTTTGATTCTTGGTCCCCATTCTTTAAGCCATCATTACAGTAAAAAAGCCTACGAAAATAAAATCTAAATTTGTATTTGCATAGAAAACTGGAATATAAAAAATTAGGGAATCAGAAAGTGTTCCATTAAAATGACTGGGTAATTACTACTTAGTTTCTTTCTAGTACAAGGATGAATTCCCAAATGAGGGGTATTATAAGTAATGAGACAAAGCTGTTCACTTTTCAAAATTAATCACCAATCCTATTAATTATGTCTGTATTACACATTCTATTAAACTAGCACACATAATATGAGGTCTTCACACATCAAAAGAAAAGCATTATCATTGCACATTAGTGACTTGATAATTTAGCTGAAAGGAACACAAATATTTGTAATTATACTACTTTTTGTAGGATCACCACTTTTCAATTCTCTTATGGTACGAAAAAAGGATACTTCACAAGGTGAAAGAAGCATACTTTTGTTTAGGGGTTTTATCACTAAAAAAGAAGTCAGATTAAAGACTGGTTTGAGGTTTTCAGAAATCTGTCTTTGAGAGACCTAATTAGGGAGAACGTCCACCGAGGGACCTGCAGCCACGGTGAGGTCAGTCCTGCAGGCTGGGGTGAGGCATGGAAGCTCCCAGCTAACCATCTAGGTTAAGAAGGAGCTGGCTTCAAACTGAGGGAGCCTCCAACAGGACACAAGGCAAGCACCGGTCCTCTGGGCCTAGGAGAAATAATCGGGTGCTTTAGGACAGGCAAAATGATGGCCTGTCTCTTTGCTAGGTGATCTGTGGATGGTGACTCAGGCTGGGCAGCTGAGACCGCTGAGAACGATGCAGTCACAGCCCAGGCTTGGAGCCCTTACAGAAGGCCCAGGCTGACGGGAAGCTGATGACAGAACGAGCCAGAAGAGGCCAAGGGAGCTACCCGGAGAGCCAGATAGGGAATCTTCATGTCACAGTCATGGACTGAACGTGACTTCGTATGCTTGGACATGAGAGGGAGGAAGGAGGAAGGCCAATCTAACAAGGCTACTTGCAAAATACATACGATGCATAGTGAAAGGGCTCAGTGACTAGAAAATAAAACATGTAATAAGCGTTAAGATGAAGGAGTAACAGCATCCAGTATTAGTCATCAGATGTTAAGTCTCCCCAATACGTTACCCTGAACATAAGCCTTAGAATCACATGGTACAATTATACCTACATTTTTACGTGTATTTGGTGGTGGGGGGGGGCAGTACAACCGAAACAATTTCCTCTGTACTAGTTGAGCTTTACAAACCAAAATTTACTGAAAATGCTTGCAAACTAACTTAAAGTCAAAGTAAAAAATTTGGACCAAACTGGTATTTCTCTCTTCACACTAAAGGACGTTTAGTCTAAATCACGAAGGAAATGGAAAAGCATATAAGAAGGCCAAAAAAAAAACAAAAACCACAGCAAAACCCCAAAACAACAGCAAAATACAAGAAAGACACAGAATACTGACTTGAAGGTTCCTTTTCATGAATTTAAGTGTGTTAAATTGGTTTTGAAAAAGAAGTGGTTTACTATTTATCATGGAAACAAACTCATTAGTTGAATAATTTACTGAGTACAAATTTATCAATTAAGTAGCAAAACATAAGAACTTGTTTATCTAAACAAGATAATCTGCAAATTTTCAACATGAGAGAGAATCACTACCAGAGTTTTCCTCTGAAGGTAACGTGACATTCGCAGCCTCTTGGGCCCTGGTTTCTAAGTATTATCTAAGCACCCCTGATTGATTCATAAACTGCACCGAAGTTCTGATGTTTAAATATGGTTGTCCTGGTTGTACAACTCTCCTCTCCACCAATCCCCTGGCCTGAAATAGTGGCCACTTTACACCTTTTATTTAGATCTCAACAAAGGCAGTGACATTTTTTGTATAAATACTGGCCAGTTCTTTGAAAAGCTACGTAGCACTCAGCTGGATGTATGCCCTGACACATTTTTTGGCCCCACTTACAAGTTACGAAGCTTATGGGTATTCTAGCAGAACCCAACATTGTTTGGTCACTAAAAGGTAGGGCAGCCGTATGTCCTGATTTGCTTGGGACACTCCTGGTCCAGAGCCATTGTCTCATCCTGATTAATAGCTTCCATTCCTCTCTCAAAAGCATCCAGGTTGGAAGAATGGATTACCTAGAGAGTCATTCTATTAAAAGAAGAGAATTCAGCTTTTAAACACACATTTAAACTCTCTGGCTGCATGGAGAAAAATCTAGCTCTGTAAAATTCCTGAGAGCAGAAATTGTGTTTTTAGAATCTCTTTCCATCTCTCTATATAGCGACGTGCAGAATGAGACTCCGAAGTGGTCCCCCATCTAGCGGCCAGAGGTCCGACAGTCAAGGAGAAGGAGCTGTCTGGATAAGCTCGAGTTATGGCCAACATATACCTGAGCACCATTCATCAATTCATCTACAGGAACTGCTACAAAACACTGTGGCCAGATTTCCCCTTCTCCTCAAGTTATCACCCCAAATGTGTGATGATTTGTATCTAGAAAGCAGGCGACAATCTCCAGCTGTGAATGTATGGACCAGTTAGAGTAGCTTGCCCAACCCTCACCTGCTTACTCTGCTTACAGGTTCACTACTGGACTGAGATGCATCATTGTCTTTCTCTTGATTTCAAGAGCTTCACTCAAAACAAAATTAAAGACGGCAAGAGCCTTGGGAGCAGCGACTGTGCCTTTGTGAGAGCTCCCAGCTGTCTGAGCCCTGCCTTCTGGACTCCAGAGCGGCATCTGGCTTATGTCCCTACGACCAACTTCAGTACAGACGTCAGGGGCAAACGTACGGACGTCTTCTGTTGACGGGCTATACCCCACGGGTCATAAGAAGGAGAGGACTCTGTCGGTTTCTCAGGCCTCATGTTGGGTCCCTAGGCCCTCGACATGGACAACTAAGTGCATGGTTGAAATGGGATCAGGCAGGTGGCAGCAGACACGAGGAGTAACCAGGCCATGAAATCTGTGTTTCAGAGTTAGTGGATCTCAGGGCAGCAGCAAGCCTCCTATGCTCAGGGCTCTGTGCACAGACAAAAGGACCACTGTAAAGAACAGGGTGAGGAAACAGAGTTCCACCCTGAAAGTCCCAAAGAGCAAAGGAGCTCAACAGGGGAGGACGGCGCGAGAACATCACAGCATTCCAAGAGAGCCTCTCATTCCTCACAGGCTGTGTCCCGCGAGCACACGACTTGCATCACTCTCCTCCTCGCGCACTCCTTTGGGTCCGTGTAAACATGAACATGAACTAACACGAACATGAACTGATCTAGTCAAATGACTGCCAACGTCAATCTAACGCCACTGGTAGAAACGAAATGTTTTTCCATTGGTCTTACCTATGCAGTAGGGACAACATTGGCCTTTTCTCAAGACGGGTCTTTCGCAGGATACTGACGGGCAAGACTCGGAGTAGCAGCTGATGACGCTATCCATGCACACACAGCTGGTACAAACGTCGGGCTTCCAGGACTCGGCCGCCAGGAAGATATCCCCTTCATCGTTTTTGCAGTAACTAGGCACGCTCTCGTTATGGGGTGAGGAAGGCTGAGGAGGTTCCTCTGGAAAAACGAACATAAGGTCAGTAGGGAAAAGAAGACACGACCGGCCACCAATTGTGTGCAACACAGTGTGTTTCATTCCATCTTACAAAGAGCGCACTCAGTCACGTAGGGCTCTGTGTGCCTCCTGTGAAAACAACTCAGACACCAAACAGCAAGTCTGACTGTGCAGGGTCTTACATTTTAAAAGCCAAACAATAAAGACCCCAAAGACCTGTTACAGAGATTCTGTTAAGTAGTTTGTAACAACATTCACTCTAGTCTTGCTTTAACAAAATCCTGGTTTTCTTGGAGGGAGGGGTTGGCGGGTAGATGGTTGAGGATTCAGATCACGATGGGTGTAAGTCAGACAAGACACTCCTCCTCCCTCTTTTCCAGGTGGCCATGTCACCTGTTTGCCATGTCACCTGTCTGTGGCTAAATGAGGGGGTTTCTGGGAAAGCTTCTACTTTCTTAATAGTGTTCCGCCCACTCTTCCTGCCTTGAATCCAAGTGTGCTGCCTGTAGTTGTAATATCCTTATCATACGTGTAGGGGAAGGACCTTGATATCTCTGACACCGAATCAGTGCTGATAAACACCCGCCTCCAAACTTCTTCTAATGTATGGAAAAGAAACTTCTGTTTGTTTAAAAACTGTCGCTGGGTTTTCTCTGACTTGTACCCATGTGAAGTCCTAACCTATCGATACCCAAAGAGACTTTCGTTGCACCTACAGAAACACCTATGTGTCCCACCCTGATCTTCAGGCATTCGTGTTAATGGCTGACAGACAATGGGACATCTACTCACAAGGATGTACCCACAGAGAAATCATCTGCAGGTCATTTGTCTTTGCTGTTTAAAGACTGACCAAAGGGCTCCCAGTTACAGTTACAACTTAAAAAAAAGAAAGGAGTATTACCGGGAAACCCAGAGATCTCTTTGGGTCTTCGCATTCAATGAAATTACATAAAAAGGTATACCCTCGAGCAGAAACCTGACTGGAAATAACAAAGGAAAACATGATAGTGAGGTTCCTAGGTTAGAAATGTCACTATGCTGCTAAGAGAAAGTGCTGTCAACCACCTTCACCACCCCAGAGCTTACAAGCAGCCATGATGTACCCCCTAGCAAACCTCTGCATTTTCTCAAGAGCCACACGGTCAAATGAATGATCATGTGCCCCTCTTAGAACCAGTTTCCTGAAGTCCGCCATTTTCAGCCACACAACAGACCTAACTAGGATAGACAGGTGGTCATCCCCGTGATGTGGAAGCTTTAATGGTCACATTCCCCTTCTAACCACCTCATGAATACATCCGACAGCCACGAAACTAAACTTGACAAGAGCCTCTCTTCGAAGCAATGGTACTGCCTTGTTCTGGGCCCTCTCTGAGGAACAGAGGGCAGTTGGCAAAATGGACTGGGCCCATGCCCTCTTCTCAAAATCACAGAACCCTGTCTCGTATTGCCAGTCCCAAAGTCAGTCCTAAGGGGAAAAGAAGACACTGGTCCCACTGCTCCCAGTGTGCTCTGGGTCTAATTTTAGGGACAGTTACACAGATGACATCTATATGGGTTAAAGATGGTGGTGAGAAGGGATTACTTTCACAGTGACCTTTTCGAAGTCACCCAGGCCTTGGGATAATTTTGCCACTAGGTTCCTCTTGGCTATCTTCGCCCTTGTAAGCAGTGTACACCCTCCTCATGTCTAAACATTTATAAGAGGAAGCAGGGACAACAGTGATGGAGCTATGGACAACAGGTGAAATGGATACACTAGAGTCTGGAAGCCTCCTGGTAAAACCCAGAGACGGCCCCAGGGGACACGGGAATGCGTGATCAGTGCTAGAGGGGGAGCCGAAGCGGAGGTGCAGGAGACGCCTAACCCAGTCCTGGCTGAAAAGGTCATCTGGGAATCTTGCCCACGATATCTTCCTTCTTTAGGCCTCTCCTCCTATTGTTTTCCCGCCCCAGGGACCCCTTCTTTATATTTCTGATTCCAACTACTAACGCTCGATTTGTTTTTATCCGTTCTTTCACGGGTGCTCATTCTTTCTTTTTATTTCTATTCTACCTCTCTCTCCTATGCTATGCTTCTTTCCAACTCTAAACAATAAAGAATGAAGGAGATTTAATAAATCTTTAAAAAGAAAGACATATTATTCTCTTCTCTTCCTGTTCCTACTCTGGTGAAGTATCACCACCCACAGGGATGCTCCATCTTTCTTTGGGAACCCATTTCCGTTTCCAGACCTTGCTCTAAACCAGGACAGGGGAAAGGGGAAGTGGAAGGACAGAGGGAATGATAACATGGCACCCGAGGGGAAACAATCACCACGAGGGACACAACTTTTCTAACTGCACATGTATCTCGTTTCTGGACTACTTTAGAATGTAAGCATCCTAAGATTAGAGATGGCCTTTTTCTAGATGTGAAATACACCATTTACCAATGCTACTGTTGAAACTTACTGTGAAGAAAATGGTATTTTCATTTTAGGACTTTTTAAAATTGCTGCAACACAACTATGAATGGAAAGTTCAAAAAGATCAATTATGGGGCAGATGACTTATTTTAAAATAAGAGCATTCCAAGAACGCTTATTCACAGATATAAGAGTAACCTCTGGAATACTGACATATAAAGCAGTAAGTCCTAATGTTTAAGATGAAGGCTGGCACTGATGTATCTCTCAAGTTATAGATAAAGAACAGACAAGCCACCCAGGCATTAAGTTATTAAAGTCAATGCTAGTGCTCAGGGGTGTCAGCCTCCCTTAGGAAGAGAACAGAAAAACATTACAAGGGTTTGCATATGAACAGAAGAGTGATAAAAAATCAAGTGATGAAACACAAAGGTTTATGTTTTACCGAGCAGAACTACTCTAAAGATAGACATTGAGAAGGTAGTTACTGATTTAAATTAAAAAGACCAAAGATTAAGCAACAACAAAACAAAACTAGTTATGTTGTCAATTCAGTGATTTTACATATACAAAGTACCTTCTGGAAAAAAGGAATATATTCCAGTATTAATTACAAGTGTCACTTTAGTTACAAAACCAGGAACTTAGGCTTAAAATCCTGACACAATTTTGTCATATCTGTCTCATGACCATAAATTTACCAGCCAGGGCCAGATTACTTGAGTAGTAAAAGAAAACAATACTCTAGGTGTATGTGCAGTACCAGTCAAATTAATACTTTTGATCTTAATTTATCAATCACCCCAGCTCTGAGGGGGTGAACATGATGCGTATTTTAGCAATTTCCTGTTTAACATTCTCAAAAGTATCTTCGCCACCCTTATACATGCAAAGAATTTTATTTACATGACTTATCAATAACTGCTCTTCACATCTGTGAAAGACAAAGACGACTTTTCACCTTTGCAAAATCATAGGGAATAATTTGGTGCAGCAGGGCTGTCTCTTGAGATGCAAAGTTAAGAAAAAGGAATGGCAGAAAAAGAAACCATCTTCCTTTTCCCCAAAGGCACGGCAGATGCAAGGCACATTCATTACATAAATCTGTGGCTGATGGAAGGGAACACATTTGGGAAGTAGGCTCCCAGAGGTTCCTGCCTGGGTTACCCGCCACTGGGGTTGGCACGCTGCCCCGTGCGGCTCCACATGGTACGTGAGTCCCGCCCAATGACAGCGCCTGCGCCACAGCCTCCCCCACCCCAGGGCGTGGCAGGGCGCGGTGCAGTCACCTGTACACTGCGGGCAGCAGGAGTCCTGGGTGCGTGCGGGGTTCTGGCAGAGCAGCGGCGGACACACCTCTGTCTCGCACAGAACCCTCCCACTATGGCAGGTGCACTGTGTACACGAATCGATGTTCCACGTTTCTCCTTCCACAAAGTACTCTCCTCCAGGGGCGTGGCAAATGGAGGGGGTGCTGAGCTCTGGCTTTTGTACCACAAGGTCATCTGGGAAATGACAGAAAATGAAAACACAGGAAATTATTCAATTGCAGTCTCACCAGCTCTCGAAGAACCTGGTGTTGTCTGCTCGAAGGGACAGAGAAGAAGGGGCTGTAGAGGGGCTCCCTCTGCTCTTATCAAGACAACAGTGAGGAAACAGTCTGTGCGCACAACAGAAGGCGACAGTAGAAGAGCTGGTTTCAAGAAGGGAGGTTCAAGTGGTTCCAGTCTGTCAACAATGACAGAATTCAATAAGGGAATTCAATTACCTGGAGAGGACACTTCCTGTCCAGAAGAGAACAGGGCCTCTTAGGGCAGCTCTGACTGTGTGGAAGTGTCTAGAATAGCAATCTCTCACTTACTGAATGCTAACTGTGGTCCAATTTCCATGCTAAGTGCTCTATTTATTTATTCCTTACACTGACCTTGTAAGGTAGTGCTAGGCTCCTATTTTACATATGAACAACACAGGTCTCAGTATTAAGGCCAGACAAGGAATCTGAACCCAAGACTGTTCTTTTGGATCACGGCAGCTATGCCTCCAGATTAAACTCGACTTCCAACTGATCTGTGCCCCATCCTCTTCTTTAGCTCTGAGATCCTGAGGACGGTGATATTTGGAAATCCATCCTGCTGTTGAGTGGGCCGCTCCCCAACTGAGACCAGCCACCAGCAAACTGAGCAGGAATGCTCTTTCAGAATCAACAGTCTGGAAACCCTCACCTGAGACTAAACATCTGCTTGGCGATGTCATCATCAGGAGCAGTCAAGGCCCAGAGACCCACGATAACTATGATTTCTTTCCTCTGAATAGAGGCGACTTTGGTGTCTTGGTGAGATGATAATAATAGGGAACTGAATGTTTACATGTCTGCAGAGGTGCTGGGAGTTGCCCTGAGGCTGTGCCGGGGAAACAAGCAGTAGGAGGACCTTAAGCATATTCGGGTAATCCAAATACAACAAGCATGTCAAGAGAACGTTGACAGTGGTGAAGCCTGCCAAGGAGCAGTCCGGAGACACCGTGCCAGCTCCTGCTTGGGGCTCAGTGGAAACCGGGCTGCAGGACAGCTACGCTGTCTGCGCAAGGATGCTCAGAACTGGAATCTCTGAGAAGCTCCCCTGCGGTGACATCCAAAGTGGTGGTCAGCACGAGAGTCAAGCACTCCGATGACATGCGGTGGCGTGGGCTGATTTCCAGCTCAGAAGGGAACTGTGCCTACAGCTTTGTCTCAACGGAACACGGAGAGACTGGAGCTTTGCGTGAACATATTACGGGGAAGGGACAGAGCCAGGGCTGATGTGCACAAGCCACCCAGCAAACCCTGCAGTGCTGAGCCAAGGGGAGAGGAAGAAAATCGGGATGAAAATGTGCTGGGACGAGGTGGTTTACAGAGAAGACAAAAACTTCGAAATAGCAGCTATGAACTAACGTTAGGAAAGTCTCCCTTACTGCTACTGCCTTTTCCTTTCACAAAGGACTGAGAGAGGCACCCTCAGTTACCGCCCCTCTCCACAATGACATGTAGGGAAGTGGCCAGGAGAAAGCAATGCGTGCTTGTGGGAGTCTTCTCTCGCTCACCTCTCTGCCATACTCCGTGCCTCAGGGCGAACACGAGAGCAGCAGGAGACACGGAGAGAGAGAGAAAAGACCTGAGAAACAGTATCATTTGGTAAATCTTCTATCAGGAGAGTTTAGGAGCTGCTCACCTATCCCAGAAAGGAAAACAGCTGATCCCTGAATGGAAAAGGGGAGAAAATATTTAAATAGGAATCCCTGAATGCAACAGCTCTGGGGTCTCTCAGGAGAAGAATGTAATATATATGGATACCTATGTATCTTCATATATCTATGTGTGTGTGTGTGTGTGTGTGTGTGTTTATACATGTATATCTAGATTTTCACCACCAGAAATAATACTTCAATAATCCTGTGTGTGTTTACAGGAGAATTTTCCTTATCTCTGTAACAGAGAAAACTCGTTTTGGTTCCACTGACTTCTAGTTCTTAAGTCCATCATCTGTTCTTAGTAACGTCTCTGCATTTGAACCAGTCTGGCGGAGACCTCTTCACTCAGTACAAGTTTAGCAAAGACCCAGGTGCAATCCACACTCCACACACTCAGGCCTAAAATTAAAGCATGGGGTCTTCATTGGAACAAATGATTTTTCCTTCTCCAAAGAGTTAACACAGAGTTGTTTCATTAAACTGCTCATTTATCTTCTGTGTCAATGGACACTAGTGGTTTTTCATATTTAACTAACAAAATGTGTGAAAAAGGAAACTTTCAATATGGACACAAAGGACTGAACTATGGGGAAAAGAAAACAAACATGATAATCTGATCCTCTACAGGGGTATGGGGCTGTCACTTTGATACCTTAGTTACTGAGGGGTGTAGACACTCAGAGCTAACAGGGACATCAAGTGTCCCTTTTCTCACCCTGGTCACGGCAGACGAGGCCACCTCCCATCTCATGGCAGGCCTGCCTTACTGGAGAAAGGCAGGTTTCAGGTTCCTGATGGAACCCACTGCATAGATGGATCCACCCACAGGGGGATGTGGGGCAGGACTGATCAGAGGAGAAGTAATTAGGGCTCTGAAATCTGATAGCACATCCATTCCAACTTTAAAAGATGTGATGCAAGAATCACGAGACTTCATTTCTCCCTGGCCTTCGGGCATACTATTTGACTTTGGGTAAGAGAGCTAGTATTTCTATGTCTGTTTTTCCAAACGAAAAACTGCCTGAGCGCATCTTCCCCTAACTCAAGTAGCTTGCAGAGAGGAAGGAATAATAAATGTAAGACTATGTTGAGGCACTAGATGAGGTATAATGGTAATAATTACTGTTATTGACAACCATAATTCAGACCCCCATGAGTTATATAATCTCATCTGTTCTTCTAGCAACATCTCTTGATTACCATCATTAGGATTTTAAATGTTTGGGACGTGTGGGCACTCTAAATGTCTCCATTTGGCAGGAATACCACACAGCCATTAATTTAAAAAGGGGCAACAGCCAAAGACTTTGATAATTTTCTCCCTCTCAAATATTCCTTTGTAAGTAATAAGCTTTTATGGAATAAAGTTAGCATCAATCCTTTCCAATTAACTATAACACTCAGCCTTAATATACTATCTGTCAAACGGAGAGCTGGAGTTTAAGAGCATTAGGTCTGCAAACCTTTACAAAAATACAGTTCAAAGACCACTATCATTGAGTAAACCAACAAAAAACGAGGAGAGTCATTTTAGGGTTTGAGCATTTTCTCTGGTCTTTGGCAAATCTTTGATAGCACCTGGCTGACTTTGTGGCCCTTGCTGACAAAAGCCACGGAGAGCTAGAGTGTGCTCCAAGGGTCGTCCCCTGCGTGTCCCCCAGAGTCACAGATGTGATGAGGCCCTGCAAGGCAGAAGTCATTTGCTTAGGGAGCGCACAAGATGGCAGCCAGCTTTTACCTGAACATGACGGGCAGCACTGTCCCGGATGAATGGTGGGGTTGCCACAGGCAGGCACCGGGCAGGTGATCAGAGCACACATTTCCCGTCCATTGTGACAGTAGCATTCCCGGCACCCATCATGCCAGCTTTCCTCATTTTTATGATGATGGCCATCCATGGACAGACATGTGCCTGACAGGACAGGTGGCCCGGCTGAAGCAGGGACCTCTGGACAGACAGAAGGCAGCCTGGTAAAGAAGCAGCTACTGCACAGGAGAAACAGCCTGTAGTGTCCTCACAGGTAATGCGACCCAGCCACCGAAAATCACGGGTATAAAGGATGGTTCATGACACGGGAAAGGCTCATGAAAAGAATTTAACAGGCTCTCACTTTTGAGAAAAGAAAAAATAGGAAAAAACCCTCCAAATATGCTAATCTCTGACAGGGTTACAGTTGATTTTTACCCCTTTCCCTCTACTTCCTCATATTTTGTACAGTAAACAAGCATGGATTTCATAGCAAATGGTACACATATGTTTACTGTATGGAGAATAATCACTCTAGTAGTCACCCAGTGGGAAAATCCTGGGCCTCTTGAAACTAACAGATTTTTGTTCAGTGCAACAATCAAAGCAGTGACTAGATTTTTTTTACTCTGACCCCTTAAAAACACTGCTAAGGGTGAAAACTGCCTAACTTTGAAAAAAACACGTGAAAAACTTGCAGGATCTTTTACTCCTGAATCTGTGGATCGTGCTGACAACCAAAGCACCCCGGGGTGAGCGGCCAGGCTGGAGCTGGGGTCAGAGCAGAAATGGCAGTCAGGGTGCACGCTTGCGGGGCCTCAGGGACGTCTCGAACAGGGAAGACCCAGACAAAATGTATGCCCAGGATTTGTGCGTATGTGGAGACGGAGGCTGGCGTGTGCTCATTCAAAAGTTTAAATTCTCATGGAAAACGGAGTTACCAGAAAATAGACAAGCAGGTTGCTTAGCCACACCCGCCTTCACGGGCCCCAGAAAGGGCTCTCTGCGGCATCAACTATATCCAGCCGCTGCTGGACTCTGTGGAGGGTCAAGGTAAAGGTGCTCTAGGCTAATGTTCCTAAAATGGGTAAAACTGAAGAACTAAGAGGTCATTCATTTGGTCAAATGTGCTTGTCTGTTTCATGCTTGCTTTAAATTCTACTCTGAGGTCTTATACCAATGAGATGGAAAGAAAAGGGGTGGACCATAGAGAGTGACATTTGTGTCTGAGCAGACAACTGTCACTGAACCAGTTCCATTTACATGATGTCCTCTGTTCTCTGTGTCTGAGCCCTGGCTGCTCTGAGGAGGGAAGGGGGGGGTCATGGGTTCACACTTACCTCTGCACTTGCAGAGAAGGCAGCCATGACTGTCCTGCTGGAAACCCAGGGGACAGATTTTACTGCACGGGAGCTCCGGGCATTTCTTGCAGCGACAGATGTCACAGCCATGCTTATTCTTCCTGGGTAATTAAAATGTCAGAGGTCAGAAAATCCGAGTCTCAAGTGATGATCAAGCACTCAGACCAAGGATCGTTGAAGGGATACTACTATTATGCAGAATTACTTGACTTATGCTCTCAAAAACTTGCGGAGTGATGTGTAATTAGCTGTCCATGGCCATGACCACCACCCTCCTGTGGCCAAGGTTTAGAACTGCCCAAGGAGTGATGTGATTCTGGGATGTGAGTGTCGGAGCCCCAAAGACATGACTGTTGTTTTAATTAGGAAAAGTAGTACCGTAATATAAAAAAGATGAATGCGTAACTCCATGAATGGGATGGCGAAGGACAGACTGTTGGGTCAATGTTGGGACCAGCACTGGGGAGAAAGTCCTCCTTTTGTCAGGGGAAGCCTTCCTCACATGACCACAATCTTGGAGAAATTTCAGACACCAGTAGAAATATATTTTTTTTAAGATTTAAAATATTTATTTGAAAAAGAGAAAGGAAGAGAGCGAGCAGAACAGGGGAAGGTGCAGAAGGACAAGCAGATTCCCTGCTGATGCGGGGCTCCATCCCAGGACCCCGGGTATCATGACCTGAGCTGAAATTAGATACTTAACCAATTGAGCCACCCAAGTGCCCCACCAGTAGCAGTACTGATGAGCACTTTATTGACCTCAGAACAGACAGAAGGAGAACCTGAGGCTCCACAGACCTGGGAATGCCAGACCAAGACTAATAAAGAATAAAAGCTCTGAGAAGCCCTGCAATCAAAGTACACTCATGATCTCACGAGCTGGGAAGGAGTATTAGCTGAACAGCGCTCCGTACACAGGATATAAAGAAGCATGTGGGTTAAAAGGAAAAGGCTGCACTTTAATAAACTACAGTGCCTAAATTTTGTGATTGGAAAGAGGATGTTAAATAAATAAATATGCGTTTATGAAATACATCACAGTAGTTCAAGTGAAGATTTTTTGGAAAAAAAAAATTCTTAACAAACACTCCTTCTCTTCTGTCAAAGGAGAACGTCCCTGTCTGTTACAGAGGGGCCTACTCTGGATCCTGTCCACCAGCCGCTGGACTGAGTCTTCTCCTAGGCTCCGCATCTCCTCTGCAGGTTTTGCCCTAGTTGGCTTACTAGGCCTCAGACAAGGAGGAGTTACTCTATTTACCCTCAGATCTCATCCCAAACAGCCCCAAGTGGCAACAGTGGTGTTCAACTAAACACACACACACACACACACACACACACACACACCCCTGTTCTTTTTCATCTTGGATAAATTAAGAGACTCTGAGAGGAGACAGATCTATGGGAAACCCTGGTATACCACTGTCCAAGTGACAATTAAACCACAATCTGCTAGATGAAATGAGAGCTGAGTGCTAGCGTCTATATATTTAGGTCAACATGATGAGAAGAGCGAATTAAATGAATTATTCATACCCATGACAGGTAAGTCATTTTTAAGGTCTATCAAGGCTTTACCTGATTTGTTGTTCGTTCCTTTAGATACCCATCCACCTGTCTGCCCACCCCTTCTGGAAACCTTTGCTGCACACACAGAGAGTCAGACCACTCAGCAGGTATGGGTAAGGGGCACGGAAGGCTACCTTTATCCCAACACTCCCATATGGTGTCTGGCCAACATTTCTCCTTCAGATGCAGTCCTTGAAACACATTCTAGAAGATAAAGTCCTCATTTGTCTGTGGTGGTCTACCTGGTCCTCCTGAATATGCTCACGGACAGGAACATGACATGGACTCCACAGTCCTCTAAGGGATTGCTCTCCAAGGTGAAGGCTGGATTTGAACCTTGATTCTGAGCTGTCATAATACTGCAGCAGGTGGTTATAGTTACTTTTACTATAATAATACTTTATTGTACGTTAGAAGTGAAGCTAAGAAATAATTATACTTTTATTGGTATCATAGTCATATTTTAGGATTAAGAACAATGACAGTTTATTAATTTGGGGACATTTTAAGGATAGTGAACATTCTCCATTTATCCCAAAATCAGAGTTAAGATTCCCCAATCCCCGCTAAACTGGAATTCCTAAGAGGAACCATAAAAATGGTAACTTAAAGATGGCAGGGATGAGATGATGAATCTACATTCCTCATAATTACTAGCACTACACAAATATATTAAAAATTGCAAAGGCAGATGGGTGCCTGGGTGGCTCCGTCGGTTAAGTGGCTGACTCTTGATTTTGGCTCAGGTCATGATCTCAGGGTCGGGAGATGAAGCCCCGTGTCAGGCTCCGCATTCAGCGGGGAGTCTGCCTGAGGATTCTCCCTCTCCCTCTGACCTGCTCCCTGCCTGTGCGCACATGCGTGTGCCTTTCTCTCTCTCTGTCTCTCAGATAAATAAATAAATCTTTAAGGAGAAAAACTGATAAAGCAAGATTATGAAAGATAATTTTTTAAGGAACTATCTTAATACAAAGGCAGAAATAGATGTTAGTACAGACTCTAAACAAATGTGAACTGCCTTCCCCCCCCTGGAATAATTTAGATTTTCATGGGGTTTGGCTCAACAAAGAATTTTTGAAAATATAACTCATGTTTTTATCTCTAAGGAAATACGTAAAAGGCACTGCTACATGAAGAAAAAGATATTATAAACCATAGACCAGCCCCAGGATAAGACAGGGAGGTGTGACAAATAAGCACGTTCCGCATGGCCAATGAGTGGCTGTCCGCTGATTTAAAAGTACACATTAGTAAATAAATTACCACCATATAGTCACTGGGATAGTAATGAAAAGTTGCGGCACGTGCAATACTTGGGTCTCATGACAATTCCATTACCCTTGGCCCTGTCCGAAGGCCCTTGCCATGAGGAAGTCTCACAGAAGAGGCCCAAAGGACAGTGGCAGAACGAGTCTCTGGCCCACTTTCATCAAAGAGTAAGAGTAAAACCCGCCCCTTGCTGCTTTCTGACTCGCTGAACAAAGGAGCACAGGTATTCTGGACTCCACGCATCTCTGATCCTGTCACACACGCACGAGACAATTAACAAAAATAAGTTTGGACGTTTCCTTAAGTGACGGATAATTAAGAAGAAAGCTTCTGGATTAAGAAATACTTACAGGTATCCAAACGGACAATGCTTGTCACAGATTATGGGTCTGCACTTCTTGGGCCGTGGGCGGCACTGACAGATCTCACAGTTGTGGGCACCGGTCAGGAAACCGAAGGGGCAGTCCAAGGTACAGCCTTGCTTGAGGCCCGAGCACAGCTCCTCCCCTGTGAAGAGAGGCGGAGGGTGTGAGGTGCTGGTGAACTCGTGGACACGTCCAGACCTGCCCCTAGTCTTCTGGTCCTCTTCTGCAGACGTGAATGCTATCCTGGACTTTACTATCCTACATTATACGCTAGACTGTATACTGGACTGTACTATGGCATGAGGAATGCTTAAAAGTTATGGAGCCGCCATTTCGTGGTAATCCCAACGTAACTCCACATCTTGGTACTAGTCCAGAATCCAGAAAATAAAGCCCAGAAAAATAGATTTCTGCAGCGTATCTCCATCTGGTGCTCAAGAGCAGGCTGGTAACAACATCGGAGGTGTGGATGAGACCGAGTGCTGTTTTTTCATGAAACTTGCTCTTATGAGTTCCTCAAACTACTGATCACCATTTACTGTTAAAACGTGAGAGTTAGACACTTACACCCCAACGACATTATATATTTTGCTCCTACTAAACACTTAGGATAACACACATTCTTCAATGTTCACACAATGTTTTGTCTTAGGAGTTTTACATATGATCTTGGGACACTGCACAATGTATGCGGCCTAAAGCATTTCTTTAAAGAGAAACAAGTCTAACAACATGATACAGAGTGAAACAGTGTTTCATTTTCATATCCACCCCGATACGAACAGCCACGTCTTTGGATAAGCCTAATTGACTAAAAAGTGTTATGTGCCAAAACGTCTACATTAAAGTTTATCCACCATCTGAAATGTTCAAACTCTCCTCTGGTAGCAGAGTTTGGTGTGATGTGTAGCTGTCCTCTGTTAGTGAGCAGTAACATTATTTTAGAATTTTAAACACCGGGCGAGGGGAGGGAGGGAAGCTAGGGTGGCAGGTGAAAGGAAGTACTGGAGAGATCAGCTTCACCAACGTCTTCTAGGAAGATTTCCAAAGGTGTGAAATGTAAAGAGATTGACATAGCGACGGCAAGAGTGCAGCAATGTTTGATTACTGCTCTTCATGGGCCGGCAAGGTGGGAAGCAGAGACTATTTTTGTCGGAATAATGAATTTGTATTTTATTTGAATGCCCTTAAAGCGTATATATTATAAATAATGCATGTTACTAAGAAAACCAGAACGCATGTATCCCCTCCACACGTGAACCTTGTTTATCATCTAAAATTAGGCCCTGAACTACAATTAATAGGTGAGATGGGTTCAGGTTTTGCACAAATATTTTAAGAGAGCATCTTTTTGTGAATCTTAGCTGGCAATACACGAACATTTAACCTGCTATCTTTTAGAGAGGAAAATGTGATTTATGGTATAATTTTCTACTCTGTCCTGATCATAAACCTTTCATTACACATATTTAATATAACCCTGTGGGTCTGTATCACACTGCGAAGCAACTGATTACTAATTTGCAACCTTAAAAGCAAAATTCTAAATGGCTCATTTAAAAATTTGTAATTATAGGACTTGAAAGGTCATCAGTTTTCCTTTCTTTCCATCATTAAGGGATGATGAAGGAGGGAGAAGACATTCACAGCCACCTTTTTTCCTCTGACACTGAATTCAAAGTTGTAAGCCTATTTCTCTATCCCATGAATTTTTAAGTCACAACACTGTGGACCGGGCCTGTCTCCTTTCTATTCCCTATCAGAAGAGGGCTCTGGGGTAGGGCTTTATTTTCTTTCTTTATACAGCCTATGTGCCATCACGGTGTTTAGCTTGGAATGAACGTTCAATAAACATTTGCTGAATGAATGAATCGATCAAAGTTCTTGCTATTTACTCCTCCACTCTCGAGGCTGCCATAGTAAGAGAAAAACAACAAAATGGAAAAACTTACTCTGCTAGTACTTAAAATCTTCGAAAACACTGGCACTTGCTACACATCTCAAAATACCATCTTCTAGCTCAGAAATGAAGAATATTAAAGACTATAAGGTGGTCCTAGGTCCATGTATCAATTACGAATTTTTCTTGATAAATGTATCATCGAGGCAAACCTTTACATAAAGAGCAGAACCAAGCAGAAATGCTTTATTTATAGGTGAGTGGGGGTTTATAAGTTTGTCTGAAGAGCTTTAATCACTCGAGGTAGCAAGAAAGAAGGAATGGTGGCCTTACGTTCAGAATTTTTTTAGCATTATGGCTTTACTGAGATCTAAAAATGCTTCCTAATCTATTGGGGAGAATTACCACCGAAGAGAAAGTGATAAGTAACGGCAAAGTACATAGCCTGTGTGTCACAGTCGGCTGACAGCAGCTATGCAGTCAACTCTGTTTACTCTGGAGAAAAAGTGCTATTAGCTCCCGGGGCCAAAATATGACACAACTGTACCTGTCCTTCAGGTTAAGCGAGTACCACGTAACTACATTCGGAACCCAATATGACCGTGTCCCTTCTCTGTCTATATTCGTGGACACTGGTAATTCCCACTAACCTGTTAGTTAGGAACACCACAAAGGTGCTGAGATGATTAAATAAAGAAATGCAACACTACAAATACTTGTCCCAGTCTTGAATCTGGGCTTTAGTTATGACTTTGGCTCTGAGTCATCACGAAATGGAAGCCTGGAGTCTGCCTCCCTGTATTTGTTGCTGCAACCTTCCCTGGATGCCAGATTAAGATAAGTTTTTCGTGAAAAGTAGGAAGGCTTCCTCTTCTGGCTACCATTAATTTGCTACGCCTGCATCAGCTTCTAAATAAAAGCATTATTATAGAATTACAAAATGTTAAAACTGGAAGAGAAGTTAAAAATAATCCAGTCAAATCCACTTGATTTAAAGTTGTAGAAAATAAGATGCCAAAAGATGGATGGAATTTAATCAATACAGATGTCACTTACATTAGTTCATACGGTAAGCTGAAGGGTAGCGTGTCTATTCGGTTAAAAAGTAATGTTATTAATAGCTTATATCAACAAAGTATTAGGTTACTAATAGTATACTGAAATGATTTCAGTTTTAACTTTTGTAGCTCTTATACTTAAACGTCTTCTACCATATTTCTTTTTTTTTTAATTAAAGATTTTATTTATTTATCTGACAGACAGAGATCACAAGTAGGCAGAGAGGCAGGCAGAAAGAGAGAAGGAAGCAGGCTTCCTGCTGAGCAGAGAGCCCGATGCAGGGCTCGATCCCAGAACCCTGGGATCATGACCTGAGCCGAAGGCAGAGGCTTTAACCCACTGAGCCACCCAGGTGCCCCTATATTTCTTTTCTTTATTCTAAATATGGGAAAATGAGTCAGGGATAATTTAAATTCTCTGTATGCCTTTGATGCATTACTTTGCTGGGCAGTGGTATAAGAATGTTATTTGTTACAGGTTAAAGTAGCAAAGCTATGGTATGTTCACATAAGAGAATATTTTGTCCTATACCTTCCATTTATTTTTTGAAGGAGTTGTTAACACTGGGTTTTAATTTCAATCTAAAAGTTTCGATCTAAAAGTGGTTGTGTATAATATGCTTAAACTGCAATATCATTACAGCTTCTTATTAGTTGAGGATAAAGTCCATTTTTATCTTTTTCATATCCCTAAGTACATGGCATATGGTAAGCAGTCAACAAATGCTAGATGAAAAAAGGATGAATGAATAACAAAGCAGTGAACAGGGGAGAAATTTCTATCTATTGGGCAATGGTCTGATTTTAAGCAATCGTGATGCCTGTGGTTTATATAAACAAGGTCTAATCCCTAACAGAAAACTGAGGTATGGATGGTTAGGGCCACAGCATGTGAAATGGGCTTTGTTGGATGGATGCAAACAAAAATTATGTAGGGGAGAAATTCAGACAAATTCAGTATTTATCAAGTAGCTGCAATGGGAAAGAGAACACACTTATGCCATCTTTTAGTGCAAGGAAGTTTCCTTTTTCTAAAACTAGGTGAAAGAGAATGAGAATATCTGACAGTTAAAATTAAAAGATAAAGGGGAAGTTGTTTGTGTGAGTGTCCTCAGAGGACACGAAGAACCAGAGGCAGGTTTGTATTGGAGCAAAGGTGGGGAAGCCGGGGGCTTTCCAAATCAGCCAGCCTGCGCTGACTCAGGAGTGGATGGATTGTAAAACAGCGATCATTTTCTGTAAACAGAGTAACAATTACCATATGTTGGCTAGTAAAGCTAGTTTTGCATTCATTAGTTTACTCAGTCCTCAGAATAACCCATTAGTTAGGTATTATTATTTGCCCTTTACAGAGGAGGACACGGAGCCTCTGAGAAGTAAAGCGACTTGTCATGATCAGCTAGATGTGGCTCAGTCTCCTGCCAGAGCCTGGGAGGCGAGTGAGGGGTGAACACTGACGGGGGTCTGACAACTAACAATCTGGGTGGTTTGCTTTACTAACTCCCCTCCTAAAGGTGTGGCTTCCAGAGGTGTCAGGTCACAATGACACGGGAATGAGGACAGACTGCTTGATGACCACACTTCTGTATGATACAGACAAATCGACAAATGCCACTTGGTGTTTAATTATGTCCTTAGGTACCAGGTGGCAGCAAGTGAGACGGCAAGAGACTAACCTAGGTCAAGAATCTCAGTTTGATAAAATGGATGTGGTCAGAATGGCAAGAACACAGAAGGGGATCTTAAATAAGAATGATGTCCAATGGCATCCCCAATTCTGATGGCTCCTTGGCTCGCTGGCTCAACCAACGTCTGCTAAGCGCCCAGCAAGGCCCTGGGAGATGGGTTAGTTCCTTCCCTCCTCTGGTGCGAACATGTGCCTGGATTCTTCTACAGGACCAATCCTTTCACAGGAATTCACAGGATTTGTAAGTTACAGAATTTGACTTGAAATGGTGATATTTCATTAGTGTATTGGTTACAGGAGGACATCTTGTACTGTATTCATGTTTGTGGGACGAACACCAAGTACAGGACCAAGAACGTGGCAGGTGCTCTATTATATGAGGCAGAAGAAGAAAGGAAGGAGGAGGGAAGGAAGAAAGACCAGAGATCTATCTTCCAACTAAGTAAAATTTGCATATAATGAACAGCCAATAAAGATTTATATTTAAAAAACCCCTGACAGGAGCACCTGGGTGGCTCAGTGGGTTAGGCCTCTGCCTTTGGCTCAGGTCATGATCCCAGGGGGTCCTGGGATCTAGCGGAGCCCTGAGTTGGGCTCTCTGCTCAGCAGGAAGCCTGCTTCCTTCTCTCTCTCTGCCTGCCTCTCTGCCCACTTGCGATCTGTCAAATAAATAAATAAAATCTTAAAAACAAAAACAAAAACAAAAACAAACCACTGACACAAAATGCAACGGTCTCCTGTACCTATCTCTTCTGGCATGTTAATGAACTGTAGGTGCCAGGCAGTCAGTATACACGCACATTCCTGTCACAAAGCCGGAAGGCAACACAACTGCAAAGACAGGCAGAGCAGAATTTTCCTAACAGCCTCACCCTGCAAAAAGCCAGTGATCCATTTTTGACTCACTTCAATGACAACTGGAGGAAAATGGTTTCTTTGGACTTAACTACAAAGGGCTCTTTGTAAAGTGCCAGGGGTCTTATATAAGCATAACCACGTGGTGAAAAAGTTCCTAACAGCAAAGCCCAGGTGAAGGTGGGAGGCGGGGAGATCAGGCATGATGAAATCTGTATTTTTAGACTTCAAAAAGTTCAGAAAAAAAATTCCGGTATACTCCCATGATCAGAGAGGTGTGTACCTCAAGACAGTTGAAAACTATTAATATATAAACTCTTCACAATACAATATGAATTATGTTGGTATCAAAACAACAACAATGAAGTTGGCCTGTTACACAGACACATGTGGATGCCAAGGCAGCTCCCTAACGAATTTAGTTTTCCAAACAGGACAGCCCCGATGCGTGGAGGCTTCTAGGACATTTAAAGATGGTAACCACCAGGGTCCCAACAACAGTTTTGTAAACTCCGTTTTAGCACCAACTCCAGGAGGCAGGCAGAGGGATGGGGACATGTGAATGGAAAAACTCAAATTACTCAACTCCTATTCTGTGTCTGTCTTCTTCATCAGAAGTATTCTTATAAAAGAAAGTGCTGGGTAATTAAGGTTAAGAGGACATAAAGCCCAAGATAACTAATAAATCAGAAAGTAAGCATCTATCTACATAAGTAATTCCAAGGCTCGGAGCCCAGGATAATTATATCCAGAGGCTCACGGAGAACCTGCTTATTATGGAAGCACTGTCTATGTCTGGGGGATCAGAGGGAACAGAAAGAGATTTCAGAAAACTCAAGGAGGCCACCAGATGTTAATTCAAAAGAGACAAAGGATTCCAAAACTACAGAAACCAAGCTGGACATTCACAACTGAAAGTTCTTCGGAAAGAACTGTTAAACATGTGATTTGTGAGCAAGGAAAGCAATGACACTGTAGGTTCATGAAGAACAAGCCATGCCCCACTAACTTCATTTTATGTTTAAAATAGGGTTTCCAGCAAAAGTGCTACAAATACAGTGTGTTTTGATGCCAGAGAAGATACAGATGGGAGTGTTTCCAGAATTTCGTGTGGAGATGGAGCTGACATGTTAGCTGAGGGACCTCGCTGAGGGAGGCAGGATTATGCTTCATTCTACAGGAAGGTTTTCCGAGCAATGGGGATCTGTCCTTGGTTCTGTACAACTTATTTTCCTTCAGTAGTTTGGGTGAGGACGGTCAAGTTATGCTTATCACATTACGAAGATTCGAAAACATCCCAAATAGTTGGAAAATGGTTTAAAATTCTCAGGATAATTTCTTGTTTAATTTGGCCCTGTATTTGTATCGTTAAAAAAAAATTAAATATTCAAATACAGAACGAATGAAGAACCACATACCAGCAGCTGATGTAAAAAGCACCTACAGGTTCTAGCAACTTGTAAACTCAGGATTGCCCAATAATGTGTAATTCAAAGTGCTAATGCAAACTTAGGCCACACCACAGCACTGCACAAATCAGATCAAATTCTGAAGTTCTGTTTGTTTCTGGGCCACCCACTGACATATAGTGACGGTTTATACGTATGTCAAAGATGGAAAGGACCAAGAAAGTTCTAAAAACTAGGTAATGTAACATGCAGAATGGCTGAGAGGACTGAAGATGTTTATTCTAGCAGAAGAATCAGGGGCATTCGAAATCATTTTAAACATGAAGGGCAATTCATCGCCCCTCCCCCACCCCGGGAGCAATGCAATATACTCTGTCTAAAGTTTCAGAGGACAGGGCCTGAGACATGATTGGAATTTACATGGAAGAGAGCTGGGATAAACAGCGTGAGGCACATTCTGAGAATTATGGCTGCCACATGTGGTATGTGACAGCCTCTGTGTGGGTGACCGCCTTGTCACTGGATGACCCCAGCAATGGTGTCAGAGATAGCACCGACTGGGAGGTTAGAAAGATGTGTCCTCCACAGCCTAGGGGGCTGCCCCCATGATGCAGCTGGATAGGAGGGAGTATCTGAACACAAGGAAGAATAAAAGAGCACCTCTTTCCCCCCAAATGACTATGTATTTGTGGGTGTTAGGTATAAATTTTCTCTTCTTCTTTCAGGTTGCTAAGGGAATGTCATCAATAGGAATGAAAAAGATATTCAATCACATAATATGCTTTGACAGTACCCTATTAGGCCCAGAAAAAAAGGCACGATCTTCTGTATACTTACTGTTTTTGCACTGACAGGTTCGACAACCATTGTGATCAAGTTTGAAACCATAAATGCACTCCTTCTCTGTCAACGTACAGTTTGATAACTCCCCACATGCAGGCGGATCAATTGTGATGTAGGTTGGTTCTAATAATAAAAAGAGAAAAAAAAATCAATGAAACATATGATTACCTCTTAGACGCTATTCAATCTTTGAAATCCCATACTACAGTAAGTTGTAAAAAAAAAAATCAATAATTTTCATCAAACCCTAAACTTTTATACTTTCCTAATGTTTTTAATCCCTGAAACAGAAAGATTTTTATTTAGGTTTTTGAAAATCCAAAAACTCTTTTTCTTTACGTTTGAGTAATTTATTTATTTCTTGGTACCCTCCCATTATACTTCCCTGATGGTTACCACTATAGAAAGCAGACAGGAGAGGTTAAATCAACAACATGTAAATTGTTAACTATTCTTCTATTTCTCTTGATGTTTTCTGCATTTATCTTCTGTAAAAATCAGGACATAGCTTCCAACTGTCAATTATCTCTCCATTTTGCAACTCTTCTGAAATCTGGATTTCCTATCTTCTATGTGACACTCCTTCAATTATTACAGGTATGATGGATAATAGTGACTAGGAGCTCGGGGCCCAGGGGCAATGGGAGTGGCAGAGTCAGACACAAGCCGTCAGCAGGAAGAGTGAGCGGCCATTCTGGGAAGAAAAGCCTAGAAGACACCAACGCCAAAGGTGATGCTTTACCTTCCCCGCCATTATAATAATGAAGATTTGTCCTGGCGATGAAATTACACACTTCTGTAAAGTGCATCATGGGTCCGTATGTTTGCAATGCTCTTTAAAATGCCTCAAGCTTCATCCCATTCCGGGGAGATGAGTGCTCTCATTTTCCCCATTTTATGGATGTGGAAATCTAGGATTGCTTGCTTGTCCCAGATCATAGAGTTAGCACGTGATGGACCCAAGACTCAAACCCTGGCATTCCGGCTCCAGGGTCGCAATCTTGGTTTCCATGCAGTACAAAGCCCATTGTAATGATCCTTGCTTTGCAGCTCAGATAGGCAACAACTTCTATGAGACGGTGGTCAGGGTGTCATCAAAAGGAACAGGGCCACTGACATATTTCTGTAGTTCTTTTTAACCAAAAGATACTATGAACTTCTTCAGAGGACGCTGGTGCTCACAGTATCTTTGTGAAGAGTGAAGTATGGAATGTCTCTACCTAGGTTTCCACAAATGGAAAATATGAGGTACAGAGAGGGTGACTGGCTTATCTAAGTTTACACAGCAACCCAGGAGCAGGCTGGGAATAGAACAGAATAGAGGTTCCTGACCTCCTGTCCAACACTCTATCCATTAGTTCACAGTGTCTTCTCTAGTTTCGTTTCCCGTTGGAAGACAGACTCTCCCCATGGAAGACAGACTAAAATAAGTATTTTAGCTGCCACTGCTAAGATCAAGAGTTCTAAATTTTTATCCATCTGCTAAAAGAGGCCAATGATTCAGCTCTTCACAGGTAGTGGGCAACTATGACTTCCTCAAGAGATGCTTTGATAAGCATTCTCCCTGCAAAAATACGTATGAACAGGGTGTAGCATATTCTCTATTTTTATTGCAACACAGTGCGAAGAACATCACCCTGAAATTTTGATATAAACTTCCCTCCACTGTAAAATTTCTAATTTCCTTCCACCACTCACGTATCCCTTCTGAAAGGTAACTGTAAACATCAAAAAGTCATTTAAGTTTAGGCAAGTTTTATGATGCCGTGAATTAAACACAGCTGTGCCACTTTCTGACATTCTTGTAAAAATTTACTGTCAACATCTTTGGTTTTCGAACCTATATGGTCTTTCTTTTATCACCACTGTTATTAGTCACCCAAAATACTGATTCCATTTCAGCCTTCAGCCACAAGACAGCCAATGTTTTGTCAACGTTAGTCCAACCACAAATGTCAGACATAACAGAGGACCTGTATCACCTTCAAGTAACTATACTCTAGATTATCCCACAGAGAAAGGAGTTCGGTCTATGTGCTAGAGGTCTGAGGGCAAAGATCAGGGCTGGATTCTGAAATCTGTGTTCATGCTTTAGGAAATGGCTATGGGTGAAGAAATGTTGAGCACATCGACTTGGACCAAAACCTTGTGTTCTCACCTGACATTTAAGTTCATGAACGACTTTTGCCTTCAAAAAATGTGTTATGGAAAAATATATTTGGGCAGACTACACCAATCCTGGGAATGCATAAAAATCACAAGGTAGTGAATTCTGGTGAATTTTAGGGGTTTGTTAGGAGGACAGTGCTATAAATGCTACTTTTGATACTTATTTTGTTTAACGCGTGAAATCAGAACTGTGATCTGTGGCTAGAAAGTCAGGGAAAAAAAAAGAAATGGGTGGCTTGAGGATCAGAACCACAACACTGATTTGAAAGCTCCCACGCCTTATCCAAACAGCTTCATCAGCTAAGGAGACAGTCACAGGCGTCCACCAAGCACACATTTCTCCAGGAGAGGAGATACGCTGAGCCTGTTTTCCCACAACATTCAGGATGATAACTTTTGTTCAGTTTAACAAATGAAAAGAAAATGCAGAGAAGGGCTGTTTATTAAGTACTGGTAAATATTTCAGATAAAACAAGTCTACTGGATGTCCTCCAAGTCTCAGATAACGTGGTAGAAGGCAAGGGACAAAAAATTATGTTGAACCTTTAAAATTATGTTTCCTTTTCATTTATGATACATTAGATGGAAGAAATTGGAAGTGTATACATTTCAAATTATGTCTCCCTCAACATTTAATATTAAAACACAAAAAAAACCTCAACAAAACCATTTACTCATGAAAATTATCAATTACTCCAGAACTATTCAATTTCCCCTCAAGAGGTTGGCTGAACACAACAACGTTCACTGTGATATACTCAGTATAGTATTTTAACACTTGTCCTCTCGTTTCATGACATTTAACAAATAAGTATTGTTCTCCTTTACAAGTACAAACTGGAACAAATTTTAAAAGCCTTTTGAGGGTAGTGATGCATGACTGGGGTGGGGTACTTACTGCCATTGTCCTAGGTCACTGGAGGAAATGCTGATCTGTAAGAGACACGTCTGTAGACCACGAGCTGTCTAACATTTCATCTGAAGCCATGCATTCATTCTCTCAACAACGTAGTGCCCAGTGTCCTACCCTGTGAGGCACTCTCTGTATTTTGGTTAGATTCTTTAAGAACAACATGACAACAGGAATACGCAACTACAAATTATCTAGTAAAAGATCTGACATTATCATAAACAGAACTGAGAGTCTGTTCTCAGTCCAAAACATTCACATGTAATCGCAGAAGTGGTCCTTTTACTAACATCACGGCAGTGTTTGGGGAAAGAAAGACCACTGCAATTCAATTTCTTCTTCCTAACAATGAACTCCAAAGTGAGAGACCCATCTGATACCGTCCTGAATTGGAGCATTTAAAATCAATGTTACATTTAAGTCCTTACAGAGTTGCGACCGGAAGTTAGTTAGATTGTTTGCCAAGTTTCTATCCCAGGAAATTCTTGGGGTGGGAAGAGGTAATTTTAAAGAATCTAGAATCATGGCATCATAATATGATTATTTCTAAAGCATACACATAAAGAAGCTCAAGAAGTGTTGGTGGCATGTGAGAAATGTGTGTGAGCTGCTTGTTCGAGTACCCTGAGCTGTGTGTGTCGGGGACTGCGACTAGCTCACGCTTGGTCTGCACAACGGTGTTCTGAACATGGACAATATCCTGATGAGTCTTGGCCTGAACACTGGAAGATTCTCATGTAAATCCTGCATTTCTATGATCTTATATCACAAGGGATACTGAGAGGATAGGCCAAGGAGTACATGCCTTTCTAGAAGGATGATGTGACGTTGGCCCTTGGCAGGTCTGGGGATTATTAGTTGAATGGAGGTCCCGCCAAGACTTCTGGAGACAATGATGCATCTTGGTATACGATACCTGTTGCTTGGAGCAAAGAAAACTGTCTCCCTTCAAACTGGCCGGGGAGAGACGTGTTAGCGGGCCCCTTTCAAAGGAGAGAAATGGTCTTAGATCTCATTTAGGAGAACGAGCAAATATTTGCACGAAGGTTGGCACCTGGCACGGGGAAGTTCAGCGAGGTGCTGCCTATAGGATCAGCCTGAATTCCACCTCATCTTGTACTGAATCAGCTGAGGAATTAAAGAAATACCTTAATGTCCTCCAAAGGAAGAAGGCTTGAAACAGCAGGAATTCATTGTCTTTGGCTACAACTATTTCTAAAGGGAACCCTGGAACAGCTTCTTTGTGGAGAAGAATTCTAGAAATACTTTCTGTAGAAGCAATAAAGAACAGAAACGGGTGTTTGTTACGTCTGCATCCAGGTTGCTTGCTGTCTCCTACCCCGCGTCTCAGTGGAGGACTGCTGCTCTCCTCAGGCTGCTGTCTTCCTGAACGGTCTGCAAAGACTCTTTCTGAGCACCTGACATTGTCCAGTAGGGCTATTTTTACCAGAACTCTTGGGACTGGGTCAGGAGTGCAGGTGTTGAGCCAATGATTCTCATCCTACGCCTTAGAGAACAAAATGCTGGAAGGAGACCTATTATAACATGCAATAACATAAACACACATTAACTTTTTATTTTACATTTATTTAAAATTTAGGGGTAACCATTTTTCATATCTTAGCCCAACAAAGCCCTTCCCAGTAAAAATATTTCCAGGAAAACATTAATATTTTTCAAGATTTAAAGAGCCTCAGGAACTAAGTTTCAGAAGAACACCACCAATATTTTACATGGATGTTCGTGTATTTCCTAGAGCAACTGTATCCACTCAATAGAGACGCTCAGGCCCTGTGGTCCCAGTTAATTTCATCAGGAGTACAAAGTTAAAAAAAAAAAAATCATTATTTTAACTCCAAGGCCATAGCACTAGACCGTAAAATAAGATATATTTGGTTATTCAGGAGATATATATGTGTTAAGCAAATCTAAACTCTCTACTGTCTTGCTTTTTGTTATTTTATGGAAAATTCTCCAAAAAGAAAGGGAAGAAGTTGAAACCTAAGTATAACCTTTTGAGATGTTGATTTAAAGTTTTGATATCAGTCCTATTGTCATATCAGATAGTTTAACACATTTGGGACAACAAAATAACGAAAAAGAATGTAATCTGATCTTCAGTTATTTTAAAGTGTATAATAGTAATGTGAATTTGCTCCAAAATAATTTATATAATCACCAGTTTTTATATTTTGAGGGGCTATAGCTTAAATGAACATGTTAATAGATGCTTTTAACTTGGGGTCTAATCTGTATCACGCCATTGAACTTCTGGTTTTGAAATAATGCATACAAAGTTTTTCTCATTACCTTAATTACTATGAGCTGTTTATCTCCTACAAATACTACTAATTATCTCCATTGAGGAAGGTGTGAAGCACTCTTTCTGATTAGCAACTCTGGGAAGGCTGACAGCCAATTAGTAGCTCTTGAGTATGGGTGGGTGACTCTGGAAAAGTACTTGTGGAAAACATCCAGAGTCATCCCTCCTGAGCCTGTCTAAAGCACGGCCTCCGACAGGGAGGTAATTAGCTCTAGTTCCAGACTTCGACCATCTCTAGGGGTGCTGCCTCACCCTGCTGTGGCCTGGGTGTGCGGATGGGCTGGGGGCCGGGCTGTGGGCAGCGGCTGCCTACCAGCACCCCAGTCCCACTAGCATGCCCGAGTGTATACATGTGTGTGCCCACACACATACTAAGAGAAGTTTTTCTGGGAAAAAACCTCACTATCTGCAAATTCCTAGAAAAGGTAGTTTTTTTTTTTTTTTTTTTTTTTAAGGCAGCTTACATTTCTTCCATAAGTTAAAAAAATTTCAAGTAGAAGTGTAACAAGATACATGAAGTTTACTCCTATCTGTATCTGATTTACCCCTGCTTTTGGACTTTGATAATGATTTGCATAATGTTACATGGCTCTTCTCTGCAAATTCGTAAGCCTGCTTACTCAACTGTTGAGAGACAGAGATGAACAATTACGTTCTCTTTTCAGTCCTAATTCAAGCATTCTCTTAAGATTCTTAGAAAAAATTATCGATTGATTGATTGATTGGCTGGTTTTGGTTAAGCTACGTGAATAGCTAATGAGTGGGAAAATTCCAAAGAGTCACTCACTTTCTAAGGCTAAATCTATCAGGTCCAGGAGCCCACTAGTTACTGTGCGCCTGGCCAGGACCATAAAACTGGAGATAAAGTTGGAAAAGACAGAACCAAAGGAGATAACTTATCTGCTTTACTGTGTCTTCATATGTCATTCTGTTACCACAGTGGCTTTTCAAATGTGACCATAACTAGTCAGAAAACCATCCCAATAAATCACCAAATTGTCAACATAATTTCAGCTTGGGAAGAGAAGTACTATAAAGACAAAATTTTCCCAAATGAAGCTAGAGGGGAAACTATTCATATAGATGATGAGAAGAGACACAGGATACAAAACTCCCCTAATCTGGAAGGTGGGGATTTCCATGGGGCATAGATGTGTATTTACAAAAGTCTCATGAAGTCATGGAAAAAAATCTACAGCTGGAGTTTTCAAATTCTTTCTGCCATTACACACTTAGTGATCCTTTTTTCCTTTGTATATACTTCTCATAACAACACCTACATCCTTGTAATTTTTAAAGTACTTATCACAGAGCAGTTTCTTTATTTTAAGATGAATGGTGTGAAAATGTCCCCAAGATCTGCATTATTTTATGGTCAGATAGAGAAATGATCACATATTTACTTTAGACCTATTTATTAACTTTGTATGCTTTTTCTAAGGAACTTGGATGTTCCAGATATTTTTCTTCCTTTACCAATCTCATATTTAATAGGAAAAGACAGTAGTAGGATTCTGAGGTTATTGTTAAAAAGACCACAAAAGACAAATTAAATTTTTTTTATAAAGAAGATGTCTTTTTCCAAGAATTCAGCCTGAGAGCTTTCACAAAATGACTGGAGTCCAACAATAATTTGGATCTTTTAAACTTGTCTTATGTTTTATTATTATATTATTTTTATTGTTCATTTTCCTAGAGGATGGATCTTGGCAATTATTAACCAGAAATAATGGGTCATATTTATAAATACATTTGTATATGTGTTTAAGAGCTGTCTTGAACTGGGGTGTGTCAGGTGGTCAGAATTTTGGTATCTCAGCCCAAACCTCTAGAAAATGGCTGAGGACCAGAGAGGAAAAGCCCCTGCGTTAGGAACAATTGTTTATGCATGGTTTAGAAGCTCAGCACCAAGCCTAGTACTTGGCCCACAGTCATGCTAAATGAATGAATAAAGAAGAACAAAGATGCCTGAGCACAGAAAGTCAGGGCACACTTTTTTGATGAAGAAGGGCTCCCATTCAGTATTGTCCTCAACAGGCTCAATCTCTAATTTCCTACCTTCTGGAGGACTGGACAGCAAGTCCCTTAGGATTCTCATTGCTGTAGCAGTCCCTTACAACATAGTGCATGCTCAACAAATGAGCTTCTCTCGAGCAGCAAGCTAGATCAGAAGGCTGCTATGAACCAGACTCTCTCGAAAGTCCCCAAACCCAAGCACTCTCTGTGAGAAACCCGGTGATGATACTCAACTGCCTAAAGTAGGTGAAATTATGATCTGTATCTTTGGCTTGAGAAGGCAGGCAAGTGTGCAAAGCATCGTAGGTCTCCCTCAAAATTCTTTTTTTTTTTTTTTTAAAGATTTTATTTATTTATTTGACAGAGATCACAAGTACACAGAGAGTGAGGCAGAGAGGGGGATGGGGGAAGCAGGCTCCCTGCTGAGCAGAGAGCCCGATGCGGGGCTCGATCCCAGGACCCTGAGACCATGACCTGAGCCGAAGGCAGAGGCTTAACCCACTGAGCCACCCAGGCGCCCCAACCCCCTCAAAATTCTTAATGTAAAATCTGACACCCCAAATTTCAGTTATCTGGGGAATTCACTTCTAGGACTCTCAATTCACCGATGGTGCCTAATGAATAAAGCATTATCAAAATGGTCCTGAAAAGAGCTGGGCACGCACTCAGTTCAGCAACGCAACTCGCAGGGGATGAAGAATGGGCACTCTTGCCGAGTGCTCAGCAAATTTACCTTGCGATGGAAACAAAGGTCAGCAAGAATCAGAAGGAGAAAAGGGATGAGTCGAAAACTGGAATGCAAATGAGCACTGATGATGTCATCTCAGTGCCTGACAGCTGGAGCCCACTTACTTTCCTCAGGGGGGACATGAGTGCCACTGGTCAGGACCCAGCGCCTGGAGAGACAAGGCTGGGCAGAGGGCGACCGCATGAGCAAAGGGAAAGCTAGGGAGAGCAAATCGCATGTCCTCAGGTGGGGCCCATATCCCTCGGCAGCCTCAACGGGCTTTCCCGGAGGTCAAACAGCAAGGTCCAAATTCCTGAGCCACACAGAGGCTCAGGAAAACTAACAGGATCAAAGGTTGGAACGACGGTAACTGGGTCTCTGCATTAAGAATAGAGCCAGGAGCAAGAATGGCTTCTGAATCTGAGCCATGATGGTCAAGCACTTCCACATTCACCAACTTACCTTCCTCAGCCTCTCCCTTCTCACAATGGGGGTCTGAAGAGAAGCAATGCCAAGGACATGGACTTGGAGTCAGGAGATTTAGCCAGAGTCCCTCTTCTCTCACTATCTCACATGTGGTGCTGAACCTCTTTGGGCGTCTATAAAATGGGAATATCCACTATTCCAACATCACTGTATCACTGTGAGGCTCAAATCAGATCATAAAGAGGGGCGACTGCCACTCTGTTACGTGGATATTACTTGTTGCTAGAATTGCCGTTGTCATGACCTTCCTTCCTGCTTTGGAGCTCGACCTGGTCTCAGAGGATGGCTGAGTAAATGAATTATGTGCCCTTTTGCAGGCCTTCAATGTTTAGCTGATAAATGGTACGGCCACTGCTTTGGCATTCTGAACCCTGTCCATTGTACCCTAAGCATCCTTTTCTATCTCCAGTGATAACGTGAAAAGTATCTAGGATGTGGGTTGGTCCATGACATCCTTTCATATGGTCTGGTAAGCTTTGGAGCGTGTTAGTGACCAGCCACTGGCGCCTTTCACATTTGCTGAGTGGCAGTCTGATATCATTGTTCCACATTTTGACTGTGTCCGTGATGTCTCGAAGAGAACAGAAATCTCTTCATAATCAGCTTATCCAGTGTGAGTGGAGACAATCGTCCTGTGTGCCTGGCTGACCCTGTTCTTCCTCTCTCATGATGGGGGCCTTGCTGGATCTTTGGGGAGGAGGGCAAACTCATTACATTAAAATACATAATATTTTGGTAGCTTTGCCAGTAGTTCTGCCACGCTCCCGTTGCAAGAGGATACAGAAGACCCATCTGTAAAAGCTGTCTTTGATGAGCAGATCCTAGTTTCAGACGTGGGACCAAATAAGACTTACGTCAACAGTAAGAGACAGTTCAACTGGTACTTTCTTAACAATAATACTGGGGGTATCTCTCTCAAATAATAGAACAAGCTCAGTCGAGCATCCCTACTGAATTAATCTGGCCTAAAATCTCTATCCAATCTTTCCAAAACTTAGTTCCCAGAAAGGATAAAAGAGTCATGATCTTGAAAAGATCTGAACGTGCCAATCCCTCTCAATTTATGAGGCCAATGGCCATCACAAATGGTTTATTATCATTGCTAAGCATTTTTTAGATGAAATTTTTAATAAAATAGAGACTCTCTGGATTGCTTTAGAAAGTGAGCTAATGTTCAGGGCAACAGCTTTCTAATTAAGGTGAAAAAGAAGAGCACCATATCTTGTCTTCCTACTGATGGCCAAGGTAATAGCATCAGGACCAGATAAATACAAGGCACAGGCATAAGCTAATGGCAGGTGCCAAATATCTCAACAACCATTAAATATACCTTCTTGCTTGGTTCCAAAGCAGATCCAAAGCAGCCTCATATTATTATCATGCATGTATACTTTTTTAAAGTGAGGAAACGAGGGCCAAGGTAAATTTTAAGTAGAAAACAATTTACTGCGGCCAGTGATGAGGCTAGCACCCAGAGTGCATGCTGTGAGGTCCTGACAGGTTGGGGACGTGGCTCACAGACTCCGCTCTCAGTCTGCTCCAGCAGCCAAGGTGAAAAGTCAAACCTAGAGGGGCTCAGCGCTCTGAGGCTCCCCAGGGACCAAGAACTTGTTGGCCTTTGAACTTTCTTGGGGATTCCTGACTATGTTTAGCAGAGCAGCACAGTAACAGCTAGAGCCTTGTCCTGAATCTTATTTTCGATTGGTGACCAGCATTAAATTCTGCGGTCTCCAGTGGTCTGGCCACCTGAATTGGGCTCTGTTTCAAACAAATATGATAAATCCAGCTAATCTCTCAGGTATGAAAGTAAAATTCACTCAGCGTGTAAATAGATATTCTGTAGATATAAACGTTAAGTACAAATATGGTCTAACTGCTAATAATTCAACTCAAATTTAAAAAAAGAAAATGTCAAGGCATCACTATCGCCTTGTGTTTCTGGCAAATTTCAAAAAACCACTCAATGTTCATTACCCCTTATTACCTACTGAATTTCTATCAAACTGATGGTAGGACCCTTGGACCAAGATGGATCAAGATGTGGCAGTACTGGGCCCCTGGTTACAGAGGTCCCAGTGTGCATGGGGTACATCAGTATGATCCTGCTCCCTGCCCCCTCAGCAGCTACCTCTAATGGAAGATCCACAAATGGCCAAGGGACACTTTTCAGCAGACATTTTCATTCTTACAGGGTTTTTTTTTTTTTTTTTTTTACAATAATACTGTAGCAGACATTTTATACACTTGAGTGACATTTTATCTTCAATAATCAGACAGACACAGCACAGAAAATACTTCTAAAGAGGCCTCTAAAACAAATCACTGGGTTACAGTCTCTGGAGCTGACCCTCATGTATTAAATAATGGGACATCATTTTGTTCTTATAAGATCAACTGAAGACCATACACTGAAACAGTTTAAAACGATACCACCAGAAGCGGAGTTAGAAAACTAGGATATTAAAAACAAATCATGTACGAAGCAGTACCCCTCTTAAAAGAGTTATTTCTATAGGGAAATTATTTTAGTCTAATTTGAAAATATATTTGAATGGATAACTTCATGAAAATGTAATACATGGCCACTTAAATAAATGCTTCTAGCCCCTAGAAGTCATAAAAAAATACTATGCCACAAGTGAATTGATTTTTTTTTAAAATAAACACACCAGGAGTTATACTTACAAATAAGTGTTATTGCTAAAAGCACTCACTTTCAGAGGCTATATGCTTGCGCTAAAATGCTTTTCATGTTAAAATTCTATTTGAAACTCCTCTTTGCAGTTGCTTTTCAGAGCAAATTACTATGTCATAGAAGATAAGGTACCTTTATTTTACTGTCCCTTTTTGCTTCCTCTGAACGACTTTACCAAGCTAGATCATCCACTTTTTTTCACCAGACTTGCACGTGAGTGACAGGTTGTTTCCTAGAGTCTGATAAACCTTGAAAGTCAGGGGTCTGCGAAGCTAAGGGCATTCAAAAGGATAGGCCACAGGCTCCGACACCAGTTTCCACAGAGAAATCCCCAAAATATTTTGAACAACTATATTTCTGCAGGAAATTGAACAGTTTTCCCATAGAACTATTTTGAAAGGAAAAACACTTCACTTAGATATGTAAATCTTGGTATGTCTAAAAATAATTTTGCTACTTGATCACTGGACCTTGTATGGGTATCAACAAACATGCTTCCTATGAAAAGGGCTGTCATGTGCTTTAAAACAAGTGTGTTGAGACAGATCCATTGCCTAGAACAGAGGTCAGCAGTGGAAGGAGAGGAAGATGAGGATACTAAAATGAGATGGTCTAAAGAGCGTCATGGTTAGGTAAAGCAGAAAATCTCTGAAAAGCTAGACAATGTGATTACTAGTTAAAATGTTAAATTCTAACAAGCTGACAAACGCTAAAAGAAAACCAATTCTGCTACTTCTGGGTCAATGCCTGTATCATAAAGAAAACGGAATCTTTCTCTTTTAAACGTCCATGAGCCTTTTCTGAAGGGCATGTTTCTTAATAACCTTCATTAACTTCTGTTTGGTTGCCTAAGAGTTGTCTCTTAGCCAAAAAAAGTTTAACACAGTCTCAGTAGAGATTGTGTTTATTTAAGCTTGTTGGAAAAACATTCCTATCATTTCAAGAATGACTAAATATTTTTCATTCACATAGTTAGCATTCCAGACTATGTTTTCCTGCCTCTGTTGATTAGATGAAAATTAGGAGGCCCAAGTCTGAACTATGAGATTCAATTATTATCTGCGTAGGAAAATTAGTGGACACCTAGCAGTAGTGCCCTTTTAGGTAAGGGAAGTGGACAGCAGGAGAAATAAAGAGCAGCCTGCCCCTTGCAGGCCACATCCACAGGAAAATGCTTAATAACCAGGACGGAGGGAAACTGTAACTTCAGAGGCAGAGGTTTTTCTAATAATGGGTTTCACAAGATGTTCTCAATAATAACATTCTCATGGTATTCGAAATATCTAAAGCTATTGTAAATGACTGGAGAAAATAAAAATATCATGAAATTCATCCAAGAAAAATTTCTGATGTTTTAAGGTTAAATACCCACCTAGGTTAACACACAGTCCTCTGCTATGCATTTGTGACCCAACACAGGACCTTATTTGGACAAGCTAAAAAACAGACCGTGCTATATTTTAATTCCCATTTATGGAGCGGGTTTCCAGGACACTTAGAGTTAAAGGATGAAACAGCATGCCTAACAGTCTTTGAGATATTATGAGTATTTTATTATTCTTGGCCTACTAATAATAGCACTGTAGATGGCACTGAAACAATACCACCCATAAACTGATTTTTGATCCCTGTTTGATGTACCAGAGTGTTAATATCATGTGACCTTGCAGCGTCTTTTGACTTCACAGCCTCTTGGGTCAGCCGAACTATGTTTGACTCCTTGCCACAGAAGCAGTAGCTTAATCATTTGAGATACTGTTCAGTGAGGAAGTATTATGGGCAGGGCTGGAAACATTTTTTCTTGTTTTAAGGAATTCCCACCCAGATATGTGCCTGGTACAGACTTTTCTGGAAGCCTAGTAACAATTTCATTTGAAGGGTGGCTTGATTCAAATGATATCATCAGCATTTATGGGAAAGAATAAGGTGTTTCTATAAAATGAGGACTGAGGAGAAGGAGGACAGTATGTCTGACTGCTGACAGCCCTCCAGCCCTCCAGAGGTACTCAGCATTCACTCTACTCTGTGGGCTGATGTTGAAGTGGCTTACTCAAGCCACACAGGTCAAGAAAAGCCTCACGCTCTTAACATTGTCCCAAGTAAGATCAGGATTACCCAAGTAAGAGATCTGAGAAAGCCAGATGCCGGGAAGAAAGATGGTTGATTGTCTGGTTCAATCACATTCTGTCCTAAATCCAGAGATTCAGGATGAATCAACGCACAGGGAATCTCTTATTCTTCTACAGAGTTGTCTTACTCTGGGTTAGCAGAATTATTAGACCAGTCTGAAACTCCTTTCGGTTTCATAAAATAACTCAATGAATAGCACTTATTTCCAGTTTTTATTATGGAAATGAAAAAAAATACTGAAGCAGATAAAACAATATGACAGACCTTTATATACCCATTATCTAGCTTTGATAAGCTACAAAGAACACTTTGATTTCCTGAGATGGGAAAAAGATTTGCTTTTGTTTCAGAGAAACAAAACTAGTAGAAAGAAACTAGCCATCTGCCCAACCACAAGCATGTAATTTATTTACTGGTAACCTAAGTCATGATGCTGAATATTACCTTATTAAATATTACCCACGTTGTTTCTAATTTTTGATAGGTGATACTCTTGGTGTTGGGTCTGAAATCCCCCAGGTCATCAAAACAAACAGATCCTCCCAGCAGGCAACCGACCACACACAGCCGGAAGAACACTCGGGTCACAGTGGCCCCCTGGGTGGGGTCTGGCCATAGCTTAAGATGAACAGGCTTGACATCAAGACTTCAAGTGACAACGTAATTCTTATCTCTTGCATCAGGTGTGGCAGCCAAGCTGGCCTCACACCTGTTCACATTTCTTGCATTTTTCTTACTGAGTCATCCAGGGTATGTCACATATGCCTTAGAGCCAGAATGTCCCTCCCCAACACCTTATCTACCCTTAATTATACAACGGATTTTTTTAATAGAAAATAGTACTGTGATCTTAGGGTCTCTTTCTGACATTAAGAATTAGCAGAGACAGCATTTATATCTGATGTTATCGGGGCAAAAAAATTAGAGCATTTTCAATATTGAATTGTGACAGTAAAAAATAATTTTGGCTGAAATAATAAGGCAGCAGCACCTACTCGCAAGGCAGGTCTCAAAAGCAGTACATTAAATGTGACAGCAAGCATTAGCCTTGTAGGATCTGCACTTAAACTCTGTGATTCTGGACAGGGGCTGAACTGCAGAGACAAGAAGCCAGGGTTCACAAACCAGGCTTGGAAGGCCCCATAGCTGCCCTGGGAAGGAGTCGAGAGCTCAGTGCCCATCAGCAGGCTGAGCGGTCAACTTGAAGCCAACTGGACCAACTTCCCGGCAGACATCTGGGCCCACCGTGTGCCAAACACACTCCATCTAAAACAATGCTTTCCATTCGCAGAGTGTATTTTCAAATAGAAGCATTCTAATGGTCTTCTTTCTTCATCTGATCAGGGTCAGCATTCGAGACTCTGGTCGAGGAAACCTTTATCAGGGTATGTCACCTCGCTCGGCTAAGACGGAGATCTGTTAGAGGAGTCGGCTTGATTTCCTACTCCAGGCTCTCCCTCACTCCCTAAACTCACTCGCTCATCATTTATTCATTAACAACTTCCCAGTGCCTACTTCCATGTCAGGTGCTGTTTCACAGATTCAAAAGAATATGCTAAACTCCTATCTCACGGGGAGTAGCCGTGTTCAGGCTACTGGTAAACCTGGAGTGCAGTGCAGGGTCTGGCTCCCGGGCACTCCACTTGTGGGCTCCAGAGCCAAGGCTCCGGGGACACGCTGCTCTGCCATTTTTGAGCTGTATGACCCGAGGCAAGTTACACAATCTCTAAACTTTGGGTTCTGTGAGGATGAACTAGGATGGTGCTACCAGAGGAGAGCTGTGAGGGTCAATGAGCTGTTGGTCTTTAAAGCACTCAGGCTGGCTCAGTCAGCGTGCACGAAATGTTAGCTACAGTTACGGGCTATAAACTCAGTGACACTAATGGTTCTAGATGCTGAGGAAGACCTCATTCTGCTGCCTTCCTTTTCTGTTGTCAGGTTTTTCATTTTGTTTGTTTGTTTTTTAAAGATTTATCTATTTTAGAGACAGAGAGAGAGAGCATGAGTGGGAGGGGCAGCGGGACAGACAGAGTCTCAAGCGGACTCCATGCTGGGCACAAAGCCCAATGCGGGGCTCGATCCCACGACCCTGAGATCATGACCTGAGCCTAAACCAAGAGTTGCACATTCAACCAACGGCATCACCCATGCGCCTGTTTTCAGTTTTTGAGGAGATAAGGACATATCTTCCATCTGTACACTTAAATTGCAAACTTTATACACTATTCCATTCTCTCCCATCCTAGCTCTTGAAAAAGGGCAGAAAACTTAAATCATGCGATTGAAGAATAAGAAGAAATGAAGAGAAAAGCCAGCAGAACAAAACCCAGGAATATAATCAGTTACAGACTAACAGAACGGGATGGCTTATCTGTATACCTAAACTGGGTGTTGACAATAATGGGGTAAGACTCACTCATGAGAGTACTTACGTGCCAATTAAAAAAGCACTTAGGTACTTGTGAATCAAGTTAGCTGTCAAGTAACAGCCAAGTCTTGAAGGGGCCCCAGGTTCCAGTCTCCAGTCCTCCAGGAATAACCAAACGCATGGTGTTTGTCACTTGGAAGGTATGGAGCTCCAGGAACAACGGTGGTGATAACAAGGTGACCAGTCGTCCCTGCAGGTCCTAACATGCCCTGTTTGGTAATACATAATTTATTTAGAAAGAGTCTCAAACCACAATCTTTGTGGGGGCTCTTTTATCTCGTTTCAGACTCTGAATGTGTACCCTAGGATGACAGCTAAATGTGCACGGAGGAATTTGCTGTGTGCAGACTCATCAACACCACTGTTCCTGGTTTCCTCCAAATAATTGCGGCTGATCATGTATTACACATTAACAACTTGCCTTTTTTATTTCATCTAATCTACTCCGAGATCACCTGAAATTCTACTTAAATATGCTGCTGAGAAAGTATTTTCGAATAGTTCCAGAGACTTTCTTGGGTCCCCTAAACTAAGCAATAAAATTCATTCACCCTGTATTATTTTATAAGTTTATTATAATTACTAATAAGTAACCTTTTAGGATTCACTCTTAAGCTGGGCACTGTTTTTTTAATCCCACACCAAAAGGATTTTTCTGTCTTCCTATGACATCTTAAAACAAGAGTTAATGGAGAGCAAGAACAATCTTATATGAATCTCACTACTTATGAGCAAAAACAAGAAATTCAAGATAATCTAGTTCTCTGAGGACTAGAAAATGGACTGTGCCAAAGGCTAGACGAGGAAGGGGAACAGAGACCAGCAGAAGCTGACAGCTTGAAATCAAAATGCTGAGTTCTGGCGAGGAGACTGTCTCAACACTGAGGCTCGGGAAGGAACTCTGTGATGGGTCTCTCCAAAGGCATCGGTCCCCTGAGCTTCTCAAACTGCCACCCCACTCCTGTCTCCTCCCCCAATATAGGACCAAGAGCCGAAAATGAAGAGAGATGAATAAGGAAACTGGAAATAGGGGTAGGAGCAAACAGACGACATCTGGGAGTGGGAGAAACAGAATGTAGCTGAATCAGACAATACGTCTGTGTATCCCATCAAGGCTATTTAACGGCCACTGACCTGGGAGGAAATTACCCTTGTCTCTTTCAACCTTAATTTCTTCATCTTTAAATGGGATGATGAAGGCTTCAGCACAGTGTTACTGAGAGGATTCAATGACATCAGGTACAAATACAAAGCACTTAACCCCGCAGTACCAAAATACAGGCATGCCTTTTCTCATCTAATTTAAAACAGCCTAAAATATTTTCTCTGACTTTAACAAGGAGTGGTCGCTTATTTCTTTGTGTCCAGTGCTGTATTTGGACAACCAGAAGTTCTTCATAAACTTGTATGAAGTTTATCACTCCTTTCTCAGACAGTGGGAGATTAGATTATAACTCCATGTAGATGCTGTTGCGACCGACCTCTAAGTAATCACACTAACGTTCACTCCCTATGCAAACATCTCCACCACGCCCGAATCCGTCAGTCTGTGTCACACACACAGACACTGCTCTTCACGGACAGTCTCCCTGCTCTTGTCACCGCAGTGGTGGGTACGTGAATGCCTGCAAAACAGCTTGCCTTCCCTTCATTTACTTTAAGAGGGAAGGTCTTATTATTTTTTTAATATAAGCTTTTTAGTCTTATTTTCAATTTATAATTCAAGACTCATGAATTTAAAGGATTAGTGTTTGCTGGTTAATACACTTAAGCTTAAACTTTCTATTAAAGTTTATCCCACAGTATATGAACGTGTATTTCAAGTTGACAGCAGACTGTCCCCAATCCTCAGGGAAAGATATTTCCATCTCTGTTTCAGCAAGGTACCCTTTCTCATAAAGCCAACCCTATACCATCATCCGGATTTCCATCCACTCCTTTTTCCGGCACTGAAGCACTGCCTTTAGGGGATGGGAGGAGTGTCTGTGTGAGGGGTGGGTGATTTCCACAAAATTGGTCATCTGGAAGCTATAAACTTCTGGAGTGTGGCAGCTGCACTCTGAGCAGAGTAACGGTGAGGGAATTGGTGATGTCAGTAGATCTAGAGTCCTCCAGCTTAAATTTTTATACGATTTTTAAGTTCTTTAGAATTCTAAGCCCTCAGGGGTTAATGAAACTAGTCAGGCAAACTCTGAAGCCTGAGTTTCTTACAATTAAGGTAGAAGCAAAAGACTTCCTGATATAGAATTTAGTCAACTGAATTTCATTTTTTTTTTTTAAGATTTTATTTATTTGTTTGAGAGAGAGAACAGCGGGGAGGGGGCAGAGCAAGAGGGAGGAAGGGTCTTAAGCAGACTCTGCACTGAGCGTACCACGGGGCTTGATCCCAGAACCTTGAGATCATGACCTGAGCAGAAACCAAGAGTAGGATGCAGGGTTGGCCGCTCAATCAGCCATGCCACCCAGGCGCCACCAGCCAACTGAATTTCTGAAAAGATCTGTCAGTTCTTAAGAGCTGTTTTAAAAAATTCTAGAAGGATCCATCTTCAACATGATCCACTGTAGTTCATTTTACTATGCAAATGTGCTTCTTAATGACAGATACTCTCTACTGGATCTATAAGTATAAATATTCCCTCTCTTGTCTGTACTAACAGGCACAGAGGATTAAGGTTGACTTAAGTGTGCAAAGACACTTCCCAGGATGGGGCAATTGGGCTGGAGTAGGGCTTGTGAAAGGCTAACCTAGGAAGCCTGGGGCTCCTCCCCACTACACAGGAAGATGGGCAGGCAGGCAACCAGGACTTAAGGAAAAGCCTCAGGATAGCAGAAGAAGGGTTGCTGAGTGAAGGCAGTTGGGAGAGCAAACTGCCTTTGATGGTTGCAGACTTTTTCCTCCAGCCATCAGGACTCCTGGGCTCATGGAAACACGAAAAGTCAAACATGCCACGCTTGCATCATGGGTCTTATTTCCCATTCTATTTCACCACCTTGACCTTTGGATGCTAATTAGGCTTGAAGTGAATGGAATTGAAATGTATATATTCTTACATCATAAAGTCTTGAGACAAGCATGTTGGCGGCAGTAAAAATTAAGACCACACGGTTCTCATTGCAAATTTGCAACATTTGCCCCAAACGATTAGTTTTGGCCGTATAATAAATTCATCTGCAACTGGTAACAGCATGAAGCAGACATCATGCCCGAGGAAATAAAAAACAAACAAGCACACACTGGTAGAAGCTTATCCAACACTAGACATTCGCCAGGGACTCATTAGAAGCAACGAGCCTTACCCTCGCACACAGGGCAGCACTCGCCAGGCACTTTGACGGGGTTCATGCAGCTCTGTCCGCAGGCCGTTGCCACGCAGTGCGGCTCTCCATTGATGCACTGGCAGAACGTGCAGTCGTCCTCCCGCCACCGGTCTCCGTGGGCGCGGATCTGACCATTGGCGTAGCAGCCAGCAGGGTTATTAAAAGGATACACAGGATCTAGATGAAAAAGGTGAGTTCCAGGTAAGATGGAGGGCATTCTAATTTAATCTACATTTTATCTCTGCCTGCTGTCATCGGCAGAAGCTCGGGTTGCATGGTGCCTCTAGGGGGACATGCAAAAGCAGCTGTCATCCTGAATTCGTGTCCACCCCTCCTGACACTGCAGACGGGGCAGGGGATCTGTAGCATTAAAACCAATGTGCAGGTGTTACCACTTCATAAAGTCACAAAACTCTGTGGACAGAGCTGTGGGCTGGTAATTACAAAATGCAGGTCCATTTTAGGCTTTTGACAAGGTCTTCTGAGTTGTCAATTTTAATGTTTATTATACTTCAATTTCACCACCTGTAAGGTAGAAAAATAATGCCCCCATCCAACTCAGAGGGATACTGTGGCTTCTTGGATAACTGAACTCTGTCTCAGGGTGCCTGGAGATCTAAGTGGACAGCACGTGGACACTGGTGAGTACAGCAAGCACTTGCTGTGGCCTTGTTCAGGACAAGGCTGGTTTAGACATACCACGGGTCATGGCTTGTGCCCTGGAGGGAAGGCTGGGAACCCAGACCATTTTTCTCCCCATAAGCTGGGTGGCCAAACAGCAGCCCAGGCTGGGGATCAAGAGTAGCCAAGGCAGGGCACCTGGGTGGCTCAGTGGGTTAAAGCCTCTGCCTTAGGCTCAGGTCGTGGTCCCGGGGTCCTGGGATTGAGCCCCACATCGGGCTCTCTGCTCTGCGGGGAGCCTACTTCCTCCTCTCTCTCTGCCTGCCTCCCTGCCTACTTGTGGTCTCTGTCAAATAAATAAATAAAATCTTAAAAAAAAAAAAAAAAAAAAGAGTAGCCAAGGCTACTGTAAACAAAACATGTTTTCTGACATTACTGACCAGGACATAAATACTGCATACAAAATCCCCAATCACCATTATTTTTTTAAGGTACTATTAAGTGTTTATTTTTTAAATCAACATATAATGTATTATTTGCTTCAGGAGTACAGGTCTGAATGATCAGTCTTGCACAATTCACAGCGCTCACCACCCCACTACCATGATAATGAGAGCCACCCGATAAACCACTTAATTTTCTTTTTCAGAAGCACATAAAATCTGGCTTCAAAAAGTCAGGGCTGCTGAGCTGGGAGGGAAGTCCAGGCAGTTACGAGTTCGGTCCTCTCCAGTCTAAAAAAGTTAGAATGCCACAAGTTAAAATAATGCAGTCCCAGCTTTAGAAAGCTGGGCTGCCAGAAATGGAAGCAGCCAAAGACCTGAGCTAGATTTTATAAATTTCTTTATAAAAAATATTTACACCGCATACTTCATTTCTACTCCGAGCCTGGATCTGAATTCCGGGAAGCGAGACCTAACCAGATCCATGCCCAGACAACTCATTATGATCATTACACAGAGGTTCCTATCTATGTTTTTACACCAACAACCGCTACATAGTTTCAGCAACTACTACCAACTGGGGCCAGCTAGGGAACACATCTTTTGGGAAGGTTAGAAGTTTGATGTGATTTTTAAAAAATTAATCCCCAACGACACCTAAAAATTAAACCACCTTTCTCCCATGTTGACCAAAATAACTGCTAACACGGGAAAGAATTTCCCTATTATGAACAGTTGTTGAGTGTTAGGAATGTAGTTTGTGTATTTTAAACCTTTTCACATTTTGAATATTATGTAGTAAATAAAGCTTGGACACTGAACAGGATTTTAGGAAACAGGAAAAGGTACGGAATGTGGCATGACATTTGTCCTCCTGTTCTCTGTGCGCAGATAAAGACAGGGTGAATGTCAGACAAGAGACTGACGTGTCCGATTCCAGATGGAAGGTCTGTAACCTAGTCAGTCAAGACAAGAAGGCTCACGTGACCCTCCTTTCTGGGGAACCAGTGTGATGTGGTCATAGCAGAGACACAGTCAGGTGTAGGGGTATCATTCCTGATTTCATTATCAACTCAAACAAATGATCTACTTTTCTGAACTTCCACTTCTTAAGCCTTAAAATGGTTGGGTTGTAGTGAATGGATATCCAGAATTATTATTCTGAAATGTTTATTATTTACGAATATCAGAGATAAGAGGATAAAGCCTACTGGAAGAATGTGATACTATTAGTTCCTAGAGGGGTGAGGGGATATAGAAAAAGCAGGCCCCTGAGAACCTTCAACCCAGGACCACACCTGACACGTGGCTGGGCCTTAAGCTGGTGTCACCACCGTGCCACACAGGCCACTCTCGCCAACACACGTTTTCAAAGAGCGGAGTGCAGTGGAGTCCTGGTGCGCCCTGGAGGGGTATGGGTGTGGAAAGGAGGCAGGAAAAGCTCCTCTCTGAGCTGCCTGGCTGAGCTGGTCAGTGATTAGGGCTGGCATGCTCTAGCCAAGCAACTTGAGGAAAGCAGGGGGAACTCGGATGTCAGGATGAAGAGAACTTGCCCCAGAACTGAGTGAGGACTGCTAGAACCAGGGGTAGGTAACTGAGAGCCGTTGTGGGAAATCTCACTCTCACGTTGATCTGTGTAAACAGGCGGTTCATGTCTACACCCAGGGCGTAACTTCCCTTGGGGAGAGATTTTCACACAGCCTTCCTGGTGTTATCAGAGTCCTAAAAGATGGACCACGAATATCCTAAAATGGGAACTTCTTCAATATTCCACTATTTTTGGATGAGACTGCTCTGGGTGGATTTTCATACTAAAGCCCTGAGCCACGTTTATGCTTATTAATCTTTAATCAGCAACTTTTCTTACCTTCGCACACAGGGCAGCACTCTCCTTCAGGCACATAGTACCTCTCACAGTTCAGCTCTCCGCACTGGGCCGTGAAGCAGATGGAAACACCCCCTTGGCATCGGCAGAACCGACAACTGTCCATTCGAAACATATCCCCATCGTTATATTCCACGTTGTTGAATACACAGGCTGGCTTTGTTTCTGAAAGGAGTTAAAGCAAACAAGGCACATTCAAAGTCAATTCTGAGTGGTGTCCTTTTGTTTTCCCAACAACCTCAAGAAAATTATGACAGCAGAAAGTTAAAATTTGATAGAAACGTACTAAACTCAATATAATTTTTTTTAAAAACAGAAGCAATAAGGCAATGCAAAAAAAAGTAAAATTTAAAACGTCACATATCTCTCCTCTTTGCCCCAAGGAATTGAAATTCTCCTTAACAAAACCTATACTGCCTTATCCCTCCTCCAAAGAAAGGTAACCCTCCAACCACGAAACTCATGTATCTGATATGTGCTTTAAAGGGATTACATTTGTTTTGTTAAAGAATTCTCTGCCTTAAAAAAATGATCTTGCCCCCACATTAGGTTTTGTTCTGCCTCAAAAAAATGATTTAGGTCTTTTTAGAGATGGTATTTTTGTGTTTTCTCAGTGTTCTTTAATTCTTTTTTTTCCTCAATCTAGCTTAATAATCTATAATTTTAATAGTACTTAGACCTTTTTTTTTTTTTAATAGTACTTAGACTTTAACAAAATACCATTCCACTTCCTGGAAACAACCTAAATGTCTATAAACTGATGTGAAGGACAGACGAACATGGTATACCCATACAACGAAATACTTCTTGGCCGTAAACAAGGATGAAGTTCTGATATATGCTACAACAGTAATGAACCTTGAAAACATTACGCTAATTAAAGGAAGCCAAACAAAACCCCAAACATATTATAGGATTCTAATTACATGAAATGCCCGTCATAGGCACATCTACAGAGAGAAAAACTAGATTAGCTGTTGCTTAATACTGGGGGTTTGGGGGACAAATGGGGAGTGAGTTGGGAACTAACGAGTTGGATGAGTTGGGAACTTTTACGGGGATTCATGAGCATTCTAAAATTGACTGTGATGATTACACATCACAATATACTAAATATTGTGAATATACTAAAAACTGCTGAATTATACAAATTAACTTAGTGAATTGCACAATATGTGCCTCAATGAAGCTGGCAACATAAAAAAACTCCCATGTTGAAGAAAGGTCTCCTGCGTTGATGTACCCTGTTTAATAAGGTGGGAAAAACTGGATTACGATACATGCATTTCTCACGGGTTTCTCTACCCCAACATCATTTAACATGTCACCCTGCATGTTCACAATTTATAGAGAGACTTTCACTGCCTTTTGAGTATATTTGCACTTGATTTGTATTTAAGGACAATGACTTTCTCATTTGATTTGTAACAGTCCAGTGGAGAAGACAGAGCAAGTGTTACCATCCATTTCTTTGATTAGGAAAATGAGCCTTCGAAGCAGCTGGGTGACTTGCTTACAGTCACATAACTGGCTGGAGGTGGCCGTGCACCCATTTACACAGGCAGCAAACGCACACGTCTGAACCTCCACCCTGCTGCGGCGGTACACAGTATTCCTTTTCTCTGAAAATTAAGGTTGGGTTAAGTATCATCTTATGACAGCTCAGAATTCCTCCATATGCTTTTGGCCAACACACTAATCTGAGCTGGGACTGGAAGGAACCGGGCAGTCAGAGCACGAGTTTCCAAGTACAGAAGACGGTGGTACCCTCACAAATCAAACCTGCAGGCTCTGCAGAGGGGTAAAGCCGTCCACCCTAATGAAAGGCTGAGCACCCATTCAAAGTGTCAGAAAAATGCAGAACCCCATCAATATTAATTACTTGGCTGCATTAACCAGCCACATCTACCATCTGTGTGAAGCTACAAATCTCCGCACAAGATGGGAAGAGGTGAGGAGGGAAGGGTCTGGTTATGAATATCGCTGCTCCAGATGAACCGTCTTTATGGGGGGGTGCAGGAGCTTAAGCTGGAGGGGACGGGCTGGATGAGGACTGGGCAGTCAGGTCTCACCAGCTAATACATAGAGAGAAGGAGCTGGAAGGTAGAGACATGAGGAGTCCTCAAAAACCCAGTCTGTTTTTTAGGGATGGAAAACATAATCAGTTCTTTAGGGATGATGATGACGATAATAATAATAATACCCACACGACATAATGAAATCTGTTTGATGCGGAGAGAAATTTACAGAGGCTCTTGAGAAAATACCTGATAAGAAGGACAGCAGGGGTCTTTGAGGAGCAATGACCAATGACTTCCCCGCCTGCAGGGGATAGAGGAATCGCAGAACATGGGAAGATGACCACTGCCTCTCTAAGAGGACAACTTAAGTGGCTGTGGAAATGAAAAATATTACAAAGAAATAATTTACTATGCAATTTGTACTTCTCAACACAGAGATGCATAAAAGTGTCTTTTTAGTCATTTTTATGTCTGTCCAATTGAATTTTATATTTCTAAGTTCTGGAATCTTCTCTTCCCTCTTTAATATATTACAGAATTCCCGAAAAAGAACCTTACGGTATAGATGGTTTCACTGCCTGCCAAATTACACTGGTTGGCAGATGTGAAAGGTATATTATTTTGATGAAGGAAAAGACTAAAACATAGAACTTTAAATCAAATGTGAAAGGGGAAGAAAAATCCAAACAGATACACTTCTGTTGCTTTTTCTCTTCAATTTCTCAGTGAAAAGGCCAGATCTTGCCTCTGGTGGGTGATGTGTGTAGGAAGCCCAGTGGGTAGACAACATAAGCCAAAAGAGAGGTACTGTATGGTAGACATCTACGAAGATCTCCATATGTCAAGAGCAAACAGGTCACAAAGACAGGGTGCATGCAGTTCTGAATACCTGAAGAGGAAAAGCCCTTGTCCCTGGGTGGGGGAGAGGAAGTGTATGCACTAGAATGCCCCCAACAGATCTACTTCAGGATAAGGGAAAGGGAACAACCCTTATAAAGGATTGCAAAAGGTGGTATCACTCTTAAATAAGAGCTGCTTATCTGATAAGGCCCCAGGAACACAATGGTGCTCAATTAGTGCATGTGAGGAAAATTTCTTTCAAAGTACAATATTCTCTTCATTACTGTATAAGTAAATACTTTATCTCAGAAACATTACTGAGCATTATTACTATACAAAGGATTCTCAGTAGATGTTTTTGCACTAATTTCTGCAGGTCTGAGCTTTCTAGGCCAAAATTTTACACAAAGATTAAGCCAGCCTTGGGTATGGCTCTCCCGTGACTGGTGAATTTCACATGTTAGTGTCTGATGCTGGAAGAGTCAGTTATTGGCTATGACACTTGGACTGAGATGTTCTGCTTTTTCAGAAAAAAGTTCAGATGTTTGTACATACACATACACAACTGATCACTTATCTGAAGCAACCAAATGATCACTTCCACACTGTAGGCCTGAGATTTCAGATCCGAAGTCCTCCAGGAATGAGGGGGTGGGCTCGTGTAAGACAACAGGGTGTATGACAGCCAAGTGGAGAACAAGCACCCATCTAAAAGCAGAGGCCATCACTCTCTTCCAGCTGACAGATGATGACACTTTTGTTAGTGGGCCCGAGTCCAGACACAGTCCCGAAGGGGACTCCAGACTGCTCCACCCCCGTGGAGGTCACACCTCCGGCTGGTGACCCTGATGACGTCTAAGCTTCTGCAAAAGGAACTCAAGCGTACCACCCGTTCTTGGGGTTTCTAAATAGGCCTGTCCTTCAACCAACACCTCAGAGATCCTCCTTTTAGCTCTCATCAGAGAACTAGTCACAAACTGCCTCTACCTGGTCTGCAACTCTCCAGTCCTACCGCCAAAACCAAACCAAACCAAACCAAAAATAGTATTTAGGGAGACTAGTCTATCTATTCATCCGGCTAATGTTTTCAAAACACAGGAGTTCTCAAATTCTCTGGGAACATTTTTCATTTTGTGTTTTCACTTTAATGCTCGTTTTAATGTGCACACGCACGCACGAGCGCAAACACACACACGGATCGCCTCAGGGGCAGCTCAGGAACCGAGCGCTGACATGCTGTCTCCATTTTCACATGTGGGGTTACTTATGTTAACATCCACCCCACTGTCTCCAGAGCGGGGTTTCTGGAACTGTTCCTATATTTTGGGGAGTTCTCAAAGTCCAAGAGACCATGCTCTTGTCATCTAGGCTCCAGCTGGGTGGCCCGCGGATCTCTGAGAACTACTTTCATGAAGTTGCATTTTAATATTCTGTTTCTGCTTTCTGCTGACAGAGGAAACCTATGTCTGTGTCGGTGGTATGAAAGTAACTCAGGACAGGCCCACTGCATCATCTAGAGCTTTTAAAAAACCCAGAGGAGACAAGAGCTGCCCCCTCCAATAGGTTTCTTTCCTCTAAAAATAAGAAATGTGTATCTGACTCTACCTCCTTTTCTCACTTTGTTGGCCAGGAGGTTGGGGGCCTGGCTGACGTTCAGCCCTGGCAATAACACAGACAGACACAGCCTACATACCTGCGGGTGCTTTCCTTTTGGTTTTCACTTTCAACTTTTATGTACCAGTCTAGGATTCCCTGCTTTCTCATTAATATTTCAGCATTATGTTGTTTTTGTTATAAAGTTACCTAAAATCTCTTGTGGATAAGGAAAGTTTTATAAATATAAATTTATAGACCCTTTCCTTTCTAAGTGATGACAACAATGAGCTTTTGGTAAGTAATATCCTCTAATGATGAACTTATGACAGGTAAGATTTTCCCAGGGCACTGGGGAGGGGGCACATATGCACGCACACAGACACGTGTGCATGCACACATACAGATAAGTGTGTGTGTGCATATGTGTGTGTATGTATACCTCAAAAGTAGTAAAATGCAGACCTGCAGGTATAACGTCTTTAAACATCATTGTTGTTCCTTGACTAGGAATCTTCGCAAAGTTAGTTTCTAGTCTCATCTACAACTCAGTGACTAAGAGAGTAATAGAGACACTCTAACAGGACAACAAATAAAGCAAAGATGACCCGCGTTTGAGGTGGCAAGAAAGAGGCACCCCCAGAAACAGCGCGAGGATGCTTTGTCATCTCTGCACTTGCTCGTGGCAGACGGCAAGTCCCATTCCTGGACTCAGAGCTCTATGAAAAATGAGGCTACACGCGGGAGCAGGCCCCAGAGATCCCCCCGCAGCCCCTGAGGTGTGGGGCAGTGCTCAGCTGTCTGAATCACACCGCACTGGGGGGAGATGTGAAGTGAATGTCTTGATAAGAAAGGCATATGCACAGATTTCTATAATCGAGATGTAAGGAAAGAAGAAAGGCACACCTCCTCCTCACCCAGAGGAGACAACAGCAAATCATATTACTAGCGGTGGTATTTCCAGGGAACAAGTGACTTTCAAGATTAATGTTTCAGGAAGGGCAGTAAAAGATGGAGGAGTCCCACAAAGTAGCCCCTCTGTGGGCTGGTATTTAACATTCCCCTCTAGCGGGAACTAAGATGACATGAATCTACTCACTCACTCCCCCGAGAAGCCCTGGGTGCCCTCCGTGAGGCAGACAACATGCGCCTGCCCACACAACAGGGACAGACTCTCTGCCTCTGGTGGTTCAGGTGGGAGAACGAGACACAGACATGAGAGCACGTGCAGAGCAAGGGGTCCTGGAAGGAAGCACCTCTGAGAGGCTGGGAGTCCAAGGGAAGCAGGGACTCTGTTTCCAACGGCAGGAGTTAAATACTCACAAAATGTCACCGACAAATACACGTATGCAGCAGTACCAGACAGAAAGCTGGGCCATTAGCTGGTGTTTACCACACATGATTACAGGTGACGAGAAGCACTGAGAACGGACTTTTTCTGCACTTGTGCCTTGGACTCGCGAGGTCTGAGTCAGGAAGCTCCTCTCACCTTCTCTAGCCCCTGGGAACATCCACAACAGTGTCTGCGGATGTGAATAGGAGGTGGGTCCCCAAAATAAAACCATGTGCTCTTGAGGCTCCACTGCGAGTGCTTCACATAGAAAACCTCAGGTAAGTGACAGTTATTCACTCCATTTGACAGATGTGGAGACTGAGGCCCAGGGAGACCAAGAGGCACCCGAAGTTACACAGCCAGTGAGTAGAGGAACCAGTTCTCAAAGCGAGGTCATTCGGTTCCAGTCTACATTCTCTCAACCATGAAGCCATACCACAAGTGTTTCCTCAAAGCAAAACGAACAGAACGACAGGCGGCCACTGGACTCAAAACTACAGGACGCAATCAAACAGGACTCTATTTTAATTTTCTTGGGGGAAAAGGGCAAGCTTGAGAGAGGGCGGAAATTCTTCCGAACTCTGGTGTCTTAGAGGTTTCTGCATGTGTGATTTTGTTGGACTTGTCCAAATGCATCTTCATTTTCCTTGTGTCTAGGTATTGACTAAACAGTGCTAGAATTATTGACATTTCACTTGCTTGGTTTTTATTCTTTGTTTTCCTTCTGAAAATTCTGAGGGAGGGACAGGTCTTAGGTTCTTCTCCCTTCTAGCATCTAAATTCAATCAGCCCCATGTCACCAAACACCAAGCCCTCTCGCAACAGGGGAAAGGGTGAGGCAGGCATGGATTCTATCTGAAGGAATCTTGTGACTGAGGAAGGCTTTTTCTGGGCCGCAAGGCTCAAGCCAAAAGCAGGCCAATACGAATGACCCAGCACGGTGAAAGACGTGCTCTCTAAGTAGGAAAACACTCCGCTGGGCGAGCAATGCCTCTCCTGTCTCAAGTTGTGTAGCTTCCATGTGGCGTTAGTTCCACAGATTAGCTCCTGACAGCAGTGGCAGGATGATCACAGGCTCCATGAGCCTTTCCTTGAAATCCTAACATTTCTGCACTACTGAAACAGCGGAATGTGACAGCTACATGAATCTGTGCCTCCACCTCCGAAATCCTCTCTCTGATTGAACGAGGATCCCCTTTCCTCACTGCCTTTGCTGCACTGTGGGATCTCAAGCAGACCTACTTTCTTGAGGGAGTTGCTCTGAGCCCCTGAGTAGATGCCCCTGCCTTACAAAAGGCAGAAGTGGCCAGACAGACCCCTCCCATCCTCCTGCACGAATGTACACTCTCTGAGAACAAGAGAAACCCCACGTACCATTAACACATTCAAAGACATCACAGCACTTTCCAGGTGTTCCATCTCCACGAGAGACTATGCGAGGAGTGGATCCCACCTCACACACGGGGAAACCACATAAGCCAGAGAGACACTCGCATCTGAAACCAAAGAAAAGGGAAGGAAAACCCCATGAATAAACAACAACATAGAAGTTGGAAGCCCACAAGGTGGCGGGGGCTGTGGCACGAGCTTGTCTATAGGGCAGTGTCCTGTGTATCTGGGGTCACAGGGGAATGGGGAATGGGTGCTAACGTAATTTGCATTCCCAATAACTGAGGCTCATCTCCTTAATACACTCCCATATTTTTAATTTTAACCATTTTGACAGAAATATTTCTAAAATGTATTATGTCGTTTCTTACTTGACCAGACCAGCATAACCTGCATTTCCTTGATGGTGTGGGGCCGAGTTTATGGGCGTACATTATGGGGTTACCCACAAATCAGTTAAGCTCACACGGGCTCAGGCCGAAGGGGCGCTCTGTGTAAATGACTGTGTGTTGCGGCTTTGCTCTCGACATTTTGGTGTTTTTCAGAGATTCTTCTGACCCTTCTTTCAGCTATTAAATTAGTGGCTTTTGAGTCCCTTTTCGTCAGTGTGATTGTGTCTAGGAGCGCCCTTATCTTTAGCCACATTAATTTATAATTGTGTATCACAGAAGAAACAGACTCTGACTAAAGACTAAGGAGGTCTTTAGAAACAGCATAAGTTTCGGTAAGTGGACTTCCTGACAGCGACATGAAAGCTGACAGTCTTAATCTGGGGCATCTTCTAGGCTACCACACGCCCATTTATGTCTATACGCGCACACATGAGGTGTTCCTTGAACTGTGAGATCGCTCTGCCGGCTCTCACCCTTCCTTAACTGCAACTCTGCTGGGAAACCAGCCTAAAGAGAGAAGAGTTAGAGTGTTGGGTATCCGCAGGAGAACCAAATGTCGTCAACTGCCTGGGGATGATCTGGTACAAGGACCTAGGCAGGAATGAGAAGCTCAGGGCAGCAGGATATAAATGAAATAAAAGGAAGGAGCAGCTGGACTCCAGCCCCGGGGTGGGCTGGAAGTGGGGATCAGAAGGCAGAAAGGGAGTTCCCGGGTTGACAGGAGTGAAAGGAAGGCATCCTAAAAGGGGACATCCATGCAGGAAGTATGTGGGTATTTGTGTACAGTGTGGGTCAAGATCACGGGAGAGTAACACTTCCAGCAGGGAAGTAACACTAGTAACACTCTCATTAATTTTGGTGTTGTTCCCCATCCCCTCTACTGAAATGATTGTTTTGTTCTCTGGATGTTTAACAAATTAAAATATGCATGTAGTCCACAAGTATCTCAATAATCAGACTCAGAGGTCTAGTTACATTTATATAACCACAGAACTAAAAAGGAAACAAATTTCAATTAAAACTTGCACCAAAGACCAAGAAAGCAACTAGAAAGGTGTCAACAACCCCTCTCAAGGTGGGCACTTTCAGCCTTCTTCCCAGTGGGGCAATGGTTATACTGGTCACCTGGGGGAGAAGAGGGGTTTAGATAATAATGTTTAGATAATAATGTTTCTTCCTACGGTCTAAGATAAACATTTGCCTGCTCTGTGTGGGCAGATCTGTATTCCCAAAGGACAATCACCTTACAGGGTTGGGTAAAGATGAACTGGTCTTTTAGCTCCTGCAAAGGTTATCCCATAGTGTCATCTGTATGTGCCTTGTCACTGCAGCTTTAAGCAGATAATCCTATCCCTGTGACGTTACAGTAATGATATATTATTTACATTTATTCTTGATACTCTGTACAACTTCAACTCTTCTGTCTTTACAGATAAAACGGGGCTCAGGGACTGAGAGGCCACGCCCTGATCCTGAGATCTGACCACGATTATAATGAAAGAAGCCTACGAGAAGAGCTGACTAATCTTTTCTTCCACATGTTCTGGGATCCGCCTTCCTCCCTGTTCCAGGGAATCATTCTAATTCAAACACCAAAAGAGTATACAATGAACCAAAAAACCTCTCTTCAGCTGTCCTTCAGCCCCGTAACCTTTCCTGGACACGTATGGGCACTCACATGCCAGGCTCTCTTCTAGGCTGTCAGAAATCCTGTAACGGAGTCTGCCCTATGGCTTCTTTCTTTTCCTTTTACATCTGACCTGCCTCCCCAACATTTAGATCTCTCTCTTGCATTTGTAGAGATTCACAAAGGTTGTCTGCGGTATCTTACAGAAGGTCTGAAACTGCACAGAACTGCCTAGTAACCTACTTAGCAAAGGAAAACCCTTGATGCAGAATTTTCACTTCTAAACCCAGAATAACTGCATGTTCAAGTTCCGAGGACTCAGGTGTCCCTGGTTTTGCTGGCTGGTCTGTCCCCAGCTCCCTTCCCCTTCTGCACTAGCCCCTTGGCAAGCCTTCCTCACTTCTTGCTATATCTTTTGACTTCTCACAGATTCCCCTGAACCAAAGATGAGCAGGTTTGTTAAAGACCATTAGCACCTGAATAACGAAGGAACTTACTAGAAAACCAGGACGGGTGAAAACCTGGGCTCACATCAGATATCTATCTGGCAACTACCTATTAGGTTGGAGCTTTAGGAAAACTGTCATTTTCCTATAGGTCAAAAATAGTCAAAGAGCAATTTCCTGTAGTTCCACACAGTATGACTCACATGGATTATGTTTTGGCAGATGGGTTTACACTCCCTGTCTCACAAACCGGGGGTGGGGGGGGGACCTCAGCAGGACTCTCACCTGGCACAGAAATTTGTTTTGTCTACAAATTATGTGAGTCCAATGTAGTTGTAAAAAATTCTGTAATAAGATTATGGCAGATTTCCTGGTTTACCTACACTGAGGTCGGTATTCTTCCCTTTTACAGATGGGAACAGTGAGGCACACAGCCTTCACAACTGACCTGAAATTAAATAAGGCTTCCTGCTCTGTGTTCTCTACTAGAAGAGCCTAGATTCTCTTCCAGGGAAACATGAAGAGGAAATGCTGAGTGACAAAACAACTGAAGCATGCGAACTGCTCGTTTGTCCTTACTACTTTACCCTTCATTTTTATTCTCTTCATTTTTATTCTTTCTCTGTCCCTTCTCCCCAGTCTTCCTCTTACCCTTTATCTCCTGCCTGGATAAAGAGTAAGCAAGAAAATTAAGAAAACGTGTGGATCACTGGCAGAGGAAACAGAGCGACACACAAGAAAGAGATGCTCATGACATCCATGTTAACACTTACCCTCACTTCGAAATCCACCCTCTCTCCCACCGATTTCCATGCTCTCCCCTGGCCTCCCCTGGATCTCTCCTTCTCACCCATCCCACTGCCCCATTCCTGTACTTCCGACATCAGAAGTCTTCATGGGCTCATTTACCTGCACAGCTGCTCAGCCCAGCCTCAGCCCAGCATTCAACACTGTCAAGTCCACGGGCCTTCCCCCCCAGTTCTACTCTGTGGTCTTTCTCTTCATTCTCCTTCTGCTCAGGTCACTTCTCTTCTCCACATAAGCCCTCACCCTGCTGCCTTTGCACTGCTCACCCCTGCTCCCTCCTGAACCCTCCTTATCCAGCTGTCTGTCCAGATGTCCTCTGTCCTCCGGGGCCAACCTCAGAAGACGGCTTGTCTCGCAGCTGTCAGGTCCCATAGTTCCCTTAAACTTCCTCTCAGTGTGTTCTGTGGTGACTTGAGCGCACATTTTACCATGAGCTCTCCTTGCATCTACTGTGTGTAGTCACTAATAAGTAACTTGTTAAATTCAGCAGAACGGGAAATGAATAAAAGAGTGATAACAGTAACAAAACAAAACAAAAGCACAGAAGAGAAAGTGAGAAGCAAAACACTGAGATTTCTGTTCCATGAACTCAAAAAGGCTACTTGAGGCAGAGCTATTTGTGGACACCTAGAGCAGAACTGCTGAAGGCTTTTTTTTTTTTTAAATAAAATAACACCTTTATTGAGATATAGTTAGCATGCCATAAAATTCACCCCTTTAAAGTGCAATTCCATGGTTTTATATTCACAGAGTTGGTCAACCATACTACCTAATTTTAGAACATCTTCATCACCTCAAAAAGAAGCCCTGTATGCCCATTCCCTCCCCGAGACCCTGTAACCACGAATCTCTGTTCTGTCTCTGTGGACCAGCCTCTTTGGGACAGTTCGTATACATAGGATCATACAATACATGGGCTAAGGGCTTTTGAACTTCAAACAAGAAGCAACCTGTATGTGCAATTTGCTGGAAAAATCAAGCTTCTAATGTGATCCTCAGTATTAAGATAATGATCAATCAAGGCACCACATTAATAAATTTTGGCATAATGTAATCACAGCTGCAGCCGGGTGGGTTGCTGAAGCTTTTTTCTCTGAGGAGGTAATGGATGCAGCTTAGTGGGCATCTGAGCGCCTGAGTAGCAGTGATGAATGACACTCAGAAACAAGCTAAGCCCCTAGAGGGCACTCCCCTCCTTAGGAGGCCCGGGCTGGCTGGTTGCGATGGCTGAAAGGCAATATACAGTGATGCTTTCCCCTCCTGTCCTCTGCTTCCTGGGCGACACAGACAGTCCCAGGCAGGCCAGAGTCCCAGCACAGCCCCCAGGGGGCTTGCAAGTCCAGCCTCTCATCTTTTTGAGCTTCCGTGTTCTAGTGGTTCCTCCATCAGCTGCACCTGAGCAACGGGCAATCTGCCAGTCACCGAATCCACTCAACCCCACCGACCCCCACCCAACCCGGTGCCAGGGCTCGGATGTACACTCCGCCTCAACTCTTCTGCCCTTGGTGAATTCCACGCAACCCGAAGACTACCCACCCTACAAGGCCTTCTCCGATCAAAAAGCAACCAGGATTACACTATATGATCACTAACTGGAATTCAAGTAAAAACTTGAAACCTTAAAAAAAAAATAGAAAAGAAAAAGGTGACCAGGATTAATTTTCTCTCCTCTGACCTTCAATAGTACACATGGGTGCTGAACTCTTGGGACGGAACACGTTCATCCTACAAAATCAAGATCTTACTGCCTCTCCTGTGAATGCCTCTAGTGGGGGTGTCTTATCTGTCTCGGAAATGAAAAAAAAAAAAAAGGATAAAGCCATCAAAACAATAATCTGGAATAAACATTTAATTTATTGTCAGTAAGTCAGAGATTAAACCATGTGTTATTTTTACAGTTATAAATTTCAGACTGAGAGCTAATAGTTAAAGCACTTTTCCACAATTAGTGTGTAGAGGGAAAGACGATGAATCTGTCTAGAATGCTGATTCCAGGGAGCCACCCTCCGGAAGAGTCTGTCTGTGAGTCTGGGGCAAGGCTCGGAATCCGACTGCATCACGGGTCCTCCAGGAGATACCACTCAAGGGAACCCGGGACCCGCTTTCTGAGCAACTTGCTCCGGGAAGGGCAGGCTCTCAGCTGCCATGGCTTCATGTGCACCTCCCAGTAGAAAAAGCCAAGTATAACTAGATCTATCTTGTTAATAAGAAAGATGATTCATAGCGCTTGCTCTCAATCATTTACAATACCTCCTTCCTGCCCCAATACAGTCTCTCAGGAGTGAGAAACACGTGGCGTGAAGAAAGACACAACAGCGACTAGGCCATGCCATCATCTACCAGGAACCCTGTCACCACTGGCAAGCCACACCGGGATGCACGTTTCTCGTCCATAAAATGAGATGGCTGGAGCAGGATAAGCTTTCTCTCTTCTCACTCTAAAACCTCACCCTTGTTATTGCCGTTTGCTTTCCCTTCATTCAACAGTCCGATCCTGGCTTGTGCCCTCCCACTGCTCCTCCTGGCTCCCACCCTGGCTTTGGAGCATATCACACGCCTGCACTCCCACGCTCCTGGCTCCTCCTCCTCCCCCCGATCCCCTTCTCCTTGCCAGCCCGTGACTTTCAGGCCCAGCTCATGGTGGGCCTCTTTCTCTCTGAAGAAGCTTTCTTGAATTTTTTTTTTTTTTTTTGAGAAGGAGTATACATACATATCTACCGCTCTCTCTTTTTTTCCTACTAAAGAGGACTCAGCAATGCAGGAGAAGAAATGATAGGCCTGATGCTAATGTCTCCAGACTCCTGGGCATGTCCTCATAACTGAAGTTAGGGCTGCACAACTCAGTTGAAGAAGCAATAGTGTGTTTCACGAGAATGACTAGAGACGCCTAGAGACGCCGTAAAGGAGACAAAACCAGAGGGGGTTAGAAGAGGCCACAGGAGAGGAGTCCTCTTTGCCACTCCCACTGCCACTGAGCACAGCGCAGGAGGGCCCTGTGGTGGGCGCCACACGGAGCGGAGGCCAAATGTTACTCTAACATTCCCCTACAATAAACTCCCGCAGAGAAGGAAATGTGAAAGCAACAAACCACAGAGGCCTCATCTTCCCGGAGCAGACCCATATCCCGGCCCACATCCTGGAGGGAAAACAACTCCACGAGGCCCTCTGCAAACAGTCCCTCCCAAACCTGGATGTACGCCACACCTGACCGAAGCCCAAGACCTTTGCAAGGGGAGAATCGCTGTCTGTAAATGAAACGCTGCTGTCTGCAGGCGGGAGGAAGCTCTCCCTTTAGTTAGGAAGCAAGGAGAAATGTGGAAATAAAAGGGCAAAAAGCACTTGTACTACTAGGATTCCATTCAGCGTATTAATGAACTAATTGTTGGGAATGGAAATTATAGTGACACATAAAACACACTACTATAAAAAGCTTCAAGTTTAATTAAACTTGGTGCACTATTTTTGTACTGATTAAATTTTTTACCTCCTTCCAGGAACGCTAAGTTAAAATAGAGAGAGAGAGAGAGAGATACTGAAAATAAAACATCCCAAACTAAACAGGTTTCCCTCCTGAGGGTCTAACTATCTTTACGGAGAACAGCACTCTTTCCTTGGGAAGTTTCTCAGGGTCCCAATTCTTCTCATGGCTCACCATAAAAGCTTTGCTACTCACTCGGTAACAAATCCCTAGTCACCCTTTCTGGAGCTAATTCTTGCACGACGTCCTTGCATTTCCACCCCTGGGCAGTTACACACGTGCGTTACTGGGCTGCACAAGCACCTGGCCCAGCTCTGAGGATCAGACGCTTCCTTCCAGCAGCTGATCCCCCTCAGCTTCACAGTCAGAAACTGCAAATTCCTCCCCACTTGCCCTTTCAGAGACAACAGTAAAATCACTCCGCACTGCTGTTACTGTTACGTCTTGGTTTTTTTTTTTTTTTCCTGTGGAGAGCAATCAAAGGATATGCTCCGATACACAGAAGATATAAAGAGGGCAATGAGGTAAAATATTCCTTTGCATTTCTAATATCAGTCATAACGACAAAGTCCATTGTAAGACCTTTACGAATTCGTCATTGAAACCCTTCTTCTCGTGTTCTCAAGAGGCAGATGATTATGGCTCCCTCCTCAAGGTTGGCATGTGGCATAGGATTCTTATCTTACGGTGCGAAGTTGAAAGAAAAGTGGTAGAAATGGTAGGAAAATGGAACTGATAAGCCCACATGGTTCCTGTAAGATTGACAGTCATGTTCTAGAACCAGGCTCCACAGTAAGCAGGGGGTTAAGGAGGCAAGGGCACTTCACACACGTCACCACCTCAATGCGATGGCCGAAGAAGAGAGTCAGGTGGTTCCAGAAGGATTCAATCCTGGCAGCTGGCGAACCAGAGTATGAGCCCAGCTGGAAAGACTCCCCAATGCCTGGGCCCCTGTTAAACAGGAGAGCTGGGACCTTGCGGGCAACCTGAACCATGCTCCGTGTAGCCCAACAGTCTGACAACAGCCAAGTTCCAGGAACGGAAGGCTCTCTGTCTTCAAGTCCTCAGACACTGGCATCTGCTCTCGTGGTCGGCAGGATGGGCTCAGAGAGTAAATGGGCAGGAGTAAGGGATGCACAGAAAACCAGTGAGCAAGAAGAGGAAGAAAGAAGGGAAACCAGCCAGTGCACTCAAGGAAGGAGGAGGACTGGGTTTGGATGTGGAGAGGAAGTTTTCATAGAGCAACATAAGGTATACCCACCTCAGAGCTGGGATCACCGACCGCATCAGAAACGGGTGCTGTGGAACACGGAACTAGCTTACGGATGAACATACAATTGTTTCCTAACCATCTGCCGAGTGAACACAAGCAGGAGGCACTCGGCTTGGCGGGGCTGGGGATGCACATGGCTCTGGCTCTCCGTTTAGGGAGTTTAGTTTAGGAACGAGTGGGATATACAATCACAAATGAGAACACAGTGGGATGTGAATTTTTCCATTTCCTCTCCGGAGCACACAAACAACAAACACCAAAGACGTCAGGACTAACCTTCTGTTGGAGAACCTGAACAGCTTGGGTGGCTAGCATGCCTCGAGCCCCTGGAGCCCCCTGGGGCCTGAGCTGCTGCGGACACACCGTGCATCATGAAGAAGCATGTGACCACTTGGACCCATGTGGGGTGTCAGTTCCCAGACCTCTCATCCTTGTCATCAGTGCAAAGTCCGAGACCCAAAGGCCTCTTGTCCTCAAGGGAATGGCCTCCTCACAGAACATTATTCTGCTTCTCTCACTCTACCACTCCAACCTCTCTGCCTTCCCTAACCTCTCTGCAGACAAACTCTCTCAACATCCGAACATCATGGCAGAGCGTGCCACTCAGATGGGTTCTGATACTCACCTGGTGTGGCCCCCAAATGGTATTTCCTGACAGCTGTCTTCAGTGAGACAGCAAATTCCCCCACACTCACTTATCACCTGGGCTGGAAGGGTGGTCAAGTTCCTCCTAGCTGGCCACATCCCCCATGCTGTTGTTCTCCTCCCTCATACAAGCCCTCCCTCTCTGTCTTCCCTCCTTTCCTAAGGGCTTGGAGTGGGGGCAGTCAGAGAAGGCACCTGAAGACAATCTTAGCTTTGAGTTTTGGCCATAAGGAGCTATATGACCTTGGGCAAATGATAGCATCTCTCTTCGCCTCATCAGAGCTACAGGTAAGATAGGGGCGATTAAAGTACTCCTAACTCCTAGTCCTGCTCTGTGAACTGACTAAGCTGATACATGAGAAGCACCTGGGATAGGAGCTGGAACACAGAAACGCTCACCACCTGTTAGCTATTTTATGTGATAATCTGGAAGGCCTCCATGTCCATGTGGACGAAGCACTTTCAACACCGACACTTCATCTCTTGGAATCGCGTCTTGCCCTTCAGCTCCTCGATCCTGAGGCCACAGCAATCTAAAATCCCTGAAGCCAACACCTTCCTCACTGATTACAACAGTTCGTGCTCTGGGTCCTGCCATGCCCAAACTCCCACCACCCGACTCTCAGCCTCCCCAAGACAGCTGCGCCCCAGAGATCTTTCCCTCTTCGCCTCAGCCTGGGCCTCATCCTGACTGTAACTCCTTAGCAAGACAGCCCCAAGCCCGGCATTTCACCTGAGCCCTTATCTTCACGATGTCTTTAAACTTCTTACCCTCTTAACCTTCATCTACATCTGGTCCCTCAACACCAAACCCAAGTCAGCTAAACCCAGAGAGGCCAAACCTGAGTGTCTTCAGAAGTCAGGCAGGAATCCTGAAAGAGTAGAGGACCACTGTGTAGACAACTCAAGAAGGTCTGTTCCTTATTCATTCCACCATGAAATGCACACTGTTGCCACACCTTCCCATTGCTCAAAAGAAGCCATATTTTTACCTGAAGCACCCCAGTTTTAAAAATGTAAGTCATTAAAGATGAGGGGGGAAAAAGTGAAGCAAAGAGGACACGTCTTGGGGTCAAATTCAGCCCCAAGCCTGCCAAGTACAAACTGTGGCATCAACTAAGTACCTCCCTCTCTGTGTGGAGACCCCAACTGTCGGCAGCTGCTGGAGGAAAGCCCAGTCGGCGCAGGAGCGGCTCGACATCTTCCACACTGCAGTCCCTGCTGGGCCTCACAGTCCTCCATTCCCTCCCGAGAGTCACTTCCTCCATGAAGCCTTCTCTGAGAGGCCCAGGGATAAATGCCTGGTGCTGTGTGTGTGTGTGTGTGTGTGTGTGTGAGAGTGTGAGTGAGGGAGGTTCTGAGCAGCTGTCAGGCATGGGATATAGGTGCGGGTGCAGGTAAAGACATTCCAGGAAGAGGAAGAACTTACTCAAATTTGCAGAGGCAAGAAAGAATATAGTGTATTTAGGTTGGAGCAAAGGGCTCCGCCCACCGGGCGCATGTTACGTGTTGGGGTGGGGACTGGGGGCTCTACTGTAGGGGGATCTACAGGGGATGAGACTAGTGAAGCAGCCCAGGGCTGGGTAAGAAGGGGCCTCGTGTACCACACTGTGGAGCATCTTTAATTGAAAACAATAGGAAAGTAATAAACAATGTTAAACAAGTGATGTATTCCTGAAAAGGGGTGGTTATCTGAGGGGGAAAAAAATCCACATTGTCATGAATTCCATTTTTCTTGAATCATAAAGATAGATGGGATTAGTGATATTGTTTTAAGCTGGAAGTCACATGAAAAGTTTAAAAATCAATGACCACAACAGCCCAGAATGCCCTTTCTTCTTTCTCCAGCTGGTGAACTCTGACTCATTCTTAAAGACTCCGCTCAAAAGTCAAATCCAACAGTCCTCCAAGTCAGAATCAGTATTTCTTTGCTCTATGAGCTAGTTTTTATTTTTTTCTTCACACTCCTGCTGCTGAAGCAGGTAGCTACTTTAAACTGTAATGATTTAGACATGTTTGCCTTCCCTTTAGAAGGTAAGCTCCTTAAATCGGCGTCTCTCTCTTATTCCCACCAGGTAGCACAATGTCCAGCACTCCATAAACACTCAAATAATCATTCCCTGAACAGACCAGAAACACAAAAGGGTTTTGATGGTAGGACTTGGCACAGATCAATTATCTATAAACTATCTACAAACTTAAAGGCAATTCTTGAGTATTTATTTACCTGTGCTCAACACTAATGGGAGAGAGACATAGTAAGGTGCATCCTTGCCCTCAAAAGTACACAATTTTAAGTCTCAAGAAGTATCGTTAAGAGTCTTCAGCAATCCGTGACCTACAGAGTACAAGATCACAAGAGCCATGACATACAACTTATTTCCTTTTCAAAAAACAAAACAAAACAAAATTTAAAAAAATTAAAAAAAAAAGAACGAAAACAAAAAACAACCAAGACAAAGTCAGGAAAAGGCAATTTAAGATGCACTTGTCTGGGTGATAACATTCACAGATTACGTGAGCATCAGTTCAAGCAAAGCAAGCTATCTTCGTCTTCCCTGTGGCTGCGGTTAAGCAGTTAAATGTCTACTGGGCCCAGACCACCCTGAACTCTCTGCACACTGTGTCCACACAGCAGTGAGGAGCCCTGTCCCTTACATCCAACGTGTGGGGGCAAATGAGCAGGGAAACACAATCCATGAGATCTGTGGTTGCTTTGGGCATTTCCAGAGGAAGGAGGATTTCTAACATTTTAGATGTGCTTATTAGTTACGTGAATAACTTCACAAAACATTTTTGCAAAACTGTGTGGAGCTGTTCTGTCTGCCTGCGTCATGATGATGATAACATCAAATGAGGGTGGGTGGGGAAAGTCCTCTGAGGTTCAATATTACCGGAGCAGTGGAGCCTCCTTTCCAAGTTTCCTGAAAGTCGTATGAAATTCAGTTGTGTGGCTCTCTTTCTGGGAGAGTCAGAGGGCCAGGTATCAAGGGTCTGCTGATGGCCAGGCCAAACCGTAAGCCACTCAAAGAGGGCCTTCAACTTTGTTTCAGGACTTACACAAATGTAACAGAAGACTGGATACTGGTCATTTTCATGGCGAAATGCAATAGGCGTAAAGCACCAGCGTAGGAAGAACAGGGCTCACACATCTGAAGTGAATTATTAACAAATTAAACTCTCTACTAGGGAGATAGTTCATCTCCATGGACAAGGGCTTTACTTCTAGGAAAGCATGTTTTCTTCAATCTGGGGATAAGTCCAATAACAACATGGAATTCCTAAAATTATTTTGTTTTAAAAACATCAGAGTTTAATATAGACTCTGGCTTTTTTAGTTATGAGTTGACTTGCTCTTTTGGGCCAAAAATTACTGTGGCAGAGGGCAACAGAATAGAAGTTCTTTTCTTAGTTGAGAAAGGAGGACTTCAAATATATTTCCAAATTTTTTTCTGGATATGTTTAAAATCAGAGGAAATGCTACCATGATAGCATGTCAAGAGTCAGGAATGTTTTAGATCTGTGCTATGCTAATGCATATTTTACATATTGTATAATTTCATTTTATATATTCCCAAAAAGCAGCTGGATAAATTATCCAAATTCAAGAGAACATCCAAAAAGTGAACTGAATTAGAGAAATCTGTTCTAACAGACTAATCTTACCCCCCCAAAAATGTTATTTTGAGACAGTGTCTTGGGAACAGATGGATATGATAATTAATTATAAGGCTCTTAATTTGATGAAGTCCTTTCAAAAATGCCTATTCAGGGACAATTTCCACTGGCCGGCTTGGATAGGCATGATACAAGCAACTTAATTACCTAGCACAATGTTAAAAGCATATGCATCTATAATAAATATCATTTCATGATCTAAAGAACTTAACACTGTATCAGAGAAGGGCCAGAGTGCTCTCTGAGCTCTGAGAAGGACTTATAGGTTCCAAGCCACCCTCGGGCAGTTTTTCTGGTTGGGCTGATGTGTCCTCTGTTGAGAGTCTCGCCCTCTGTATTCCTGGCCCTTATATGATCCTCCCACCTACCACTCCCACCTCCCAACACCACCCTCGAGGCTTTGACCAGCAGAATGGCAGACTGAGGCTTTGGAGATAGAGCGCTGAGGAGCTCTGGAAAGTTCAACCACCCACGTGTAAGTACATTAGCAAACAGGAAGCTAAAGGACTCCTACTACAGTCACTCCAAAACTACTACTCAGAAGTGGACAGAGGAGGAAGAAAATCCACTGTGTTTCCATTGACACGGGAACTGTATGATCCCAAGATTAAAAACTACAGGCAAAAAGGGAGAGAGACGAAAAATTATAATCAGCTTTTCTGTACGTGTGCTTTTTGAAGTCCTTGACTTCTGAGTTTACAGAAATTACAGCTTTTTCTGAACTTCAGTTCCATTATTTGGTAGAAAGCCAGTCTGTTAGTCAATTCTTTTCTTGAAAGCAGATCACTCTCTGTGTGTTCCCTCCTTATTACCTTCCAAAAGTCTAGAACTTTTTGGAACTGGCAGAGCTGATGTCTGTTGAGTTCCTTCAAGCCTAAGCCTCACCTTATTCATCACCATGCCCCCCACCACACTAAGCCCAGTGTTTTCAGCCTTCCATGAGGCCCTCAATGAGTCTTAGACATCTGACATTTTCAAAGCTGTACCTTTTTACTCACTGCAGCTTTGTGGTTAAATTAATTTTTATTTAACTCAAGTGCTTCCAAAGGGAAGAGAAAACCTGCCAAAGACTCCATTCTGATAGCTTCATCTGGTAGAGTCGATATCGGGCTATGAATTCTGGAACCTCGGAAAAGAAAGCTCCTTCTCTAAAGATCTATGTCTCTTCATAAGAAACGGTGCAGTGGTAATCTCACAAGAGTCTATTATCAAAATACAATGTAGCACCAACAAGACAGATTTTTCGTGAGAGCACAGAGAAACCAAGACTGAGGAATGGGAACGAAGTGTCCTAGATTCTCAACCCAAAGCAGATGAATACAAACATCTAGATGTTACAGTGAAAGTAAAGGAAATTTATGACTTTTGTTCTGGTCATGGGCTGTGTATCTGATGTATCCTTCAGATACAATGGGGTTGGCATCCTTCCTTTTATCTTATTTCCCTTCCTGGAATTGCAGTGTTTCAAGCTGTTATGATATGACAGAGTATGAGTGGGAAATTGTCTTCTAAGGTCAATGCCTTAGAGAAATAAAACTGAGGATCAAACAAAGAAAAGGGGAACTTAATTCAGTAGATCTTTTTTTTTTTTTTTTTTAATTTTAAGAGTTGCGGAAAGAAATGGTCCACTCATAAAGTCAGGAGTAGAGCATCTAACGCACTTCCACCCAAAGAGTGCTGGATGTGTGCGTGCGTGCGTGTGTGTGTGTGTGTACACAAGTTAGAGTAAAACACAGAAAAATGCAGTAAGAATATGGAGGAGCTGAATAAACACCGACAGGGAGAACAGACAAAGATAAAAACCTCAGGGAAAGTCAAGTAGCAACAGCTGGGGAGAAACAAGTACAAACATGATCCAGGGGCCAGTAAGCGGGCGCGGGCAGGCTGTAGATCATGCCCGAGTGTGCAGGGCCAGAAGGACACGACACATCACATTCTCCCCCAGCCCACCCGGCAAGGCAGGCTGACAGGCAGAGGTGTCCACCTTCTACTAGAAAGCAGCTGAAGAGAGTAACCCTTCTCTTCCAGATTCAGCCTTTGACCAGATATTCTCCAGTCCTGCTATATAAGGGACTCTCTATTTACAGATGTAAAAGAAAAAAAAAAAAGGGAAGAAAAAAGTAACTAGCAATATTCCGTTAGCCATCTACTTTACTGGGCTATCACCTGGCTTTCACGTTTCAACCAGACTGATTACCCTGATTTAAATCACTAGTCTTGCAAGTTTATTTCATTTTACCTTTCCTAAGTTTTTTTTTAAAAGAAAATGAAGAACAAAAGTAAACAACTGTTTTATGACTTTGTTTAGACTTTCTTCCATTCCTATTACTATGAAACCATGTATCGGGCGCCTGGGTGGCTCAGTGGGTTAAGCCGCTGCCTTCGGCTCAGGTCATGATCTCAGGGTCCTGGGATCGAGTCCCGCATCGGGCTCTCTGCTCAGCAGGGAGCCTGCTTCCCTCTCTCTCTCTCTCTCTCTCTGCCTGCCTCTCCATCTACTTGTGATCTCTCTCTGTCAAATAAATAAATAAAATCTTAAAAAAAAAAAAAAACAAAAAACAAACCATGTATCTCTCTCATTATCTTGTGAGTCCTGGAATTTTCTAAAATGTTCCTTCTTCCTCACCCAGGAGTTTCCTAGCACCAGTGGCTTGGGTTCTTTCCTCTCTCAAGGGCTTGGGAAAGTCAAAGTTAGAGGTAGAAGTTAATTCTGAGATCATCAAATCCCTCTTCCTCTTTATCTCTTCTCTGAGAAGAAAACAGACCAGATGACATGAGAGCCTTGTCCAAATTCATGCAGAAGTGGGCCTGGATTCCAGCACGCAACCTCTGGGTGTGTGTGCTCTCTGCGTGTCACCACGTGACGTGTGGAGGAATATTCCTTCACTTTTGGACAGTTTACTCCCATGCACACATGGGCTTACATACATTGGTTACGGACTATCGTAACAAAGGGAAGTAAGCAGCCCATAGCATGTTAGGTTTTCTAAGTGGTGGGGCCAAGCACAGGTGGGTGGGGAGTGAGCTTAGGGCCATAGGGGACAGCAAGACTGGTGGCTTGTGCCCTGCCACTCACCAAGCTCCATCTGTGAAACGGGAGAGCCATACAACCTGCCACCCAAGGAGGAGCGCTCGGGCTCAGATCTGTCTGCATCGCTGGGGCAGGTGCACCAGGAATGTGATGTGCTCAGGATATTCTAGTAAACTTCTCGGTAAAGACCAAAGTCACATATTAATCAACATTTTAGCTAAGAGATAATCTAAAACTTTTACATGACTTTGGATAAGGAAAAAAAAGTTAAAAATGCTTCTAAATCTTAATTTAAAAATAAAACCGGTTTTTCAGGGTAGTGTCTCAGAAAGCAAGAGATATAAATGTTCCAGATATAGGTTCTGGAAGAGAATCAGACCTGTTAGTCAGAAAGAGGCTGGAGCCAGGAGGGAGCTTGGGAACCTGGCTGGCTGCACTGTGTACAACCCAGGAAAAACCCTATTTTAAGTCTGAACACTGTAAACAATGACTTCGTTGATTTCTATCTCAAAATAACCAGATTGGATTTTTCTCAATAACTTTTAAGGAATGCATGTTTACAGACAGAAACTGATCACAGAACGGTTTCAGAACAAAAAGTTAGGGACAAATCTCATTAAAACAAATTTCAAAGGGGTGGCTGTCAGTAACATATTACATTCATTCATCTTAATAAAAATATAGAAGTTGTTAAATACCAACTCAAAAGGCATTAGGACTGAAAAACTCATCTGACTTACAGAGAGAGGAAATAAGGTAGAGGTATTATGGCCTAGATTTTTAACTAGTTAATGTCTGCCCTATCAGCCTGTATCTACAAAGACATGAAAAATTAGAGAGGCAATGGGAAGCTTCTATAAAACCGGGCACATAACCCTGGATATAGCAAAGAGGGAGGAAGGTAGAGGAAAACAAACCTGTGATCTAGGAGACATCCTCCTTGAGAAACAGCCCAACTGCGTGGAGGTCTGGATGGGCTGACACAGGGGAACACGGGCAGCACAGACCTCCAGCTGAGGCTGATCTATCCTCCGGCTATGTGTGGTGGGTCTGTTTCAGGCAACCATTACATAACCAACCATTATAGAGGAGAATTTCTACACAACATCTCTGAGCGTTTGGTGTTTGTTTTTAAGACTGATCTGGTTTCACCAGGCACATCTTACGGCATCCAAAAATGACATTCCCTGTTAAACCAAGTTTAACTGGGCAGTCACAACTTTAAGGAGAGGAGTTAAAAATAATGATCAGCTAAATGACGGCCAAGCTGGAATGGTGCTCGGGAGGTCCTACATCATGGGTCTACTCCCAGCTGAACTGCCTGCTCCCCCTGGTAGGCCCCGAGAGCAGCAGAAAGGTTGCTGCAGACAGAAAAGCAGCTTAGCTACAGGTTACCTGAATTATACTTGAGGGGACAAACCCCAGGCTCGGAAGGATGTTAGTCTTTGGAAAAGAATCCCATAGTTACAGGAAGCACTCCACAAATTTCTAGAATCAGAGAATGAAATCTAAAGAAACCTATTTGGTCAAATATGTTACGGTGGGTTAAAAATGGCCACAAATTCATTGCAGCTTCTCCCATCAAGATGTGGCATCTACTGCCAACTCTGAATCAGGGGTCACCCTATAACTTGCCTGGACCTATGGAATATGATGGAAGGGAGGCTGTGTGACTTCCAAGTCCCATTTGTGAAGGCCTTGCTAACTTCTTCTCTCGCTTCTGCCGTCACGGGAGAAGCCTAGGACGAAAGACCCCACAGGGGGTGACAGGCCCTTCCAGCTATCCCAGCTGAGTTCCCAGACATGGGAGTGATGCCACCTTTGACCATCCAGCCCAGACAACCTGCCAGTGGACGACGGAAGAACCACCCAGTTCACACACAGAGCCGCAAGAAATAACAAACATTTGTCGTTTCAAGCTACTACTTTAGGGGGTGGTAACGCAACAACTGATACGCAACAATGAATAACTGACATTTATGCATATTGTGTTAATATGTATGATGCTAAAATAAATACATATGTTGGTGAAATATAAATTCATAATCTCTGATATATTTCCTGGGCTTAAGAACAACAGCAAAACACTTATCAAAAACAAACAAAAAACCAAAAACAAAAAAACCTATAGTGGAGAGGACAAGGCTTTGGATCAGAGAAGCTGGGTTGAAGACTCGGACCCCTGCTCTGATCCTTGTACCAAAGAACACCTATGATTTTACATAAGTCACTTGTTCTCTCAGCCTCTGTTTTCCTATCTGTAAATTCCTTGCGGAATCAGAATGATGATAAAATGAGAACAAGAGTGCAAAAGCTCTGTAAACAGCAGGGCACATTGCACAGTTAAGCTGTCCTCCTTACTGCTATCTTCACGTTACTTAAATATTTCGTCCTTCCCTGCAAAGACACCATTTGGATCAATGTATCTGACATAACTTCCTCTGTTGTAAGTTTCCTTTTGCTTGGAGGTGTTTGCATGCACACATGCACACAGAGCCTTCCAAAGACCACAGGTGTTGTAAGCCCCTCAGACAGTCCTGGTTTTCCTTTCTGCCATCATACAGTGTTTAGCCCCCCAGCCACCAACTTTCATTCCTTTTTAGTGTCTCCTGAAAGGTGTGATGAACTCACATCCTATTCCAGGGCCAAGAAAAGAGAGAAGGGTAAAAAGAACTGGCAGCGTGCTTGGGAATCTAAAACCTAGGTGAGGAAAGAAGAATTAAAAATGGTTAGGAGATAATTATATCACATGTAAGAATGACGTCAAAATGGGATGAAGTTCAGGAAAAGAGAGCGGAAGAGGGGAAAATAAAGGCTGGGCCATGAAGAAAAAGCAGAGATGCAGCAAGCAAAGAAGGAATGAGCTCTCTGTAGAGAGGGCAGAAGTAAGGTGGGAAAGCCAGGGTTTGTCAGGAGTAGAAGAGGAAAGAGATGTCCATGCACGGTAAGAACATCTAGAGGGTAGGAGCTGTCAGTTGGAAGAGCTCAATGTACGCTTGACGAATGAGTGAGTAACAGCTGTCTGAAAACAGACAACTCAAAAGAAAATTCACAAACCGTGCAAGGACTCGCACAGAAATAGGGCATTTAGGGGCCTAAATGGGTAAAACGGTCTCACTGGGAATGAAAGAGAGGAATTTGTTCTTTAAGGTGAGGGACAGAAACTCCACAAGCTCCTTTCCTCATCTCTGGAAGTCCAATAAATCCTTACAAAAAAAAACGGGTTAAGGTAAAGCTCTACTGATAATTTACCTTCACCCTTACTGCCAAGGGCTGTCCCCCTGAATCCTCCACAACATCGGTTTTGATCTGAAATGGCTGTAAGTTCTTAATAATGCTCTTTATAAACATCCTGGAAAATATCAAACAATTGTAACAGAATTTTATGTATTCTAAAATACTCTTTCTACCTAAACACCATGCTCCTAAAGACGTAAATCACACAAAAGATAAAGTTATGTAGTTTTTTTCTCTTAAAATACTGTGATTACTCCATATTGGGCGCTCTTGTTTTCATTTCCATTCTCACATGGATTGTTTGGGTTTTTATTCTCCTGCCAAAGTATGACCCGTCATCCTCCTTAGTAAGTGGGGAACCCACTTAATATGCTAAACTAGGTTTAACTGTAGTCTGAGCATACTCTGCATTTACCGATTCATTCAGTATTAATGCATGTACAGAGGAAAAGAAGGAAGACACAATTCCTGACCTCTAGAAATGTCCTTTAGCTGGTAAGACAAGACTATGCATGTAACAGTTAAATAAGAATGCAAGGAAATATGTGATTAATTGGCAACACAGAAAAGAGTATGTTAGGAGTTCCCAGGGAGTAGGATGGGTGTTGGGTGAAGCATAAAGACCTTCTGGATAAAGTGGAATTTAATTGGAGTCCTGCAGGGTGAACAATATTAGAAAAGGTGGATGGGAGAGATAAAGGCTTTGAGAGGTGACCTTGGTGCTTGGAATGGAGAGTTTCTGTAGTACTGAGAAGTGGGCCATGAAGATGGGGATTGGGGGAAAAGCACAAGGCTTTCAAAGTGAGACAAGGAGTAGTATTACCACCCAACAGTAGGATGATTAACAGGAGACTAAAAAATTCATTTTTTTCCTTCTTCAATAAGTAAATCAACGTGGCTTAGAGTGGCCCTGCTCTCTCTCTCTCTCATTCATTCATTCAACAAATGTAGGTTGACACATTATAGCAATGCCTATTCTAGGTACTAGAGACTATAAAATACTCCCTTCCCTTGAAAAATCACAGAGTAGGAAATATTGACCCCCCCCAAAAAATCAATGATTTCAATTTGTTATAAAAAGTGCTTAAAGAGATACATGGGAATTTGTTTATAAGCAACAGAGGAGGGAACCTAAGTCACCCTCAGAGCTGAAGACACTTCAAAGAGGAGGAAAAGCAGTCCTGAAAGGGGAGCAGGAGTTGTGGGAGGGGAAGGCACTCAGGAAAGTCAACTGAGCCTGCGTGAGCATGAGTCTGCTTGAGCGTGAATGAGTGTGAGCCTGCACGACTGTGAATGAGCGTGAGCCTGTGTGTGAGCCTGCGTGAGTGTAAACAAATGTGAGCCTCCTTAAGCGTGAGCCTGCATGGGTGAGCGTGAGCCTGTGTGAGCGTGAATGAGAGCAAGCCTGCGTGACCGTCAGCCTGCGTGAGTGTGAATGAATGTGAGCCTGCGTGAGCCTGTGTGAGTGTGAACGAACATCAACCTGAGGGAGCGTGAACGAGCGTGAGCCTATGGGAGCGTGAGCCTGTGTGAGCGTGAATGAACGTGAGCCTTCGGGAGCCTGTGCGAGCGTCAGCCCGAGTGAGCATGAATGAACGTCAGCCTGCGGGAGCGTCAGCCTGCGTGAGCGTAAATGAACGTGGGCCTGCGTAAGCCTGCGTGAGCGTGAACGAACGTGAGCCTGCGTGAGCGTGAACGAACGTGAGCCTGCGTGAGCGTGAGCCTGCAGTGAGCGTGAACGGCAGTGAGCGCAGAGAGGGGTCTCATCCAGGTGGGAACACAGGAGCATGTGGAGAAGGGGCAGGGAGGGCGCATGGGTCACAGTAAAATACAAGAAACTAAAGGCTGTGAGAACTTATCCCTTCCCTGCAAATAATTTACAGTGGGATTCTGAATGACTTCCTTCTGTTTTCAATTTCTTCATCAGAGGCCCGGTTAGCTGACTGACCACTCCTCAGCCCTGAATGCCAAAGTCAAAACTATGTCAACACAGTAACAACCATCCTAAGGTTTATGTTTACAAGACTCACAGAAGCTTGGAGATAAAACGGAAGACATCGAAGCCGAGCGTCCTTTCCAATGTAACATTTCTTCTAAGCATTCCTGGCAGGTGGCCATCCAGGCGGAAAGAAATCTCTCCAGCTCTGGGGAGCTCAGGAAGCAGCCCAATTCATCACTGTACATCATTAGTTGTGAGGAAAATTTACCCTTAAACTGAGATTAAACATGTCTTCCAGGAACTTTTACCCACTTGGACCCCCTAGAGGGACTGAAAAATCACCTACACGCAGATGGTGCTATGTTAGCATTTATAACAATGACTTGAGAATTGCCCCTTTTCCTCACTAAAGGACTTGTTAATTAACAACTGGCTTAGTTTTGATTAATTATGTTCTGTAATGTAATGTGCCACCTTCCTTTTCATGAAGACCTTGAAGGGACATCTGTTACTGTTAGTAGCACTCCCTCGTCCTCCATTACTGACTGGTGATTCTTACGTCTGCACAGTGCTTCACCCTCCCCAAGCATCTTCAGATATGTTACCACACTGGAATGTCACAAGAAGGGGCTGCGCCATTTGGTAGGTTACCTTCACGAAAATCTTTGTATCTACTTTATGATACAGTATAAAGGATAGGACAAGGGGTGTAAAACACATCTGAGAGACTCTAGAGCTTCTGACAGGAGAAAGGGTAGAAAGGGTAGGGGAAAACTAATGTATCTGAAGAGAAGAAGAGTAATGATCAGAACACACTCTGGATGTCTACTCCATAACTGGCACTTCCCTACAGACCATACATATTCCTATCTTGACAGGCCATTTGTAAAATCGCAACTACTGCAACACACACAGATGGGAAGTGCCTGCCACCGGACTGGGACTGGGACAGACATTAGAAAGGGAGCAGAAGAAGGCACCCTTCCAACCGTGGAAATTAAATGTAGAGCAGAGTAGAAAGAAATGAACTGACTTAGTCAAAAACGATGTCTTAGTGGCCTGGGAAAGATGGAGGAGAGGTCGCGGCAGAGAAGGGTGGGGGAGGGCATCTTAGTAGAAGAAACAGAAAATAAACTCCATGTTTCCAAGCACAGCTTTCCCAAAGCCAAGCACAAAGGGCCAGCTCCACGGTGGTGCTCTGAAGACTGTCAAGGACAAGACCCGGAGACCTCATGCTCTGGAGTGAGCCTGGTCCTGCTGGGCTAAGTGCACGATGTCCTGCTACTGTGACTAAAATGACAGCAACTTTTTCCCCCCATCAAGCCAAAGAGAGCTGTGTTCATTCCTAGAAGGCATCAAAAGAATTCAGACTCCTCTTTGCCTCAGCAAATAAGAGGTGTGGGTAGATGTGTGATTGCAAACGTTAAGGACCCGTGGGGAGCAGTTCCGTGGGGCGCAGTTCCGTGGGGCAGGCAGTGTTTCGTTTCACTGGACACAATGGTGAAGCACCTGTCAGAGTCACTGCCGGAGGGTCAAACGCCGTGCCTGCTGGGACCCACACCTCAGTGCCTCCCTGACTGCATGCTGCTGGGGGACGTGTTTGCCTGTGTCGTTCCCAGCCTGCAGAAGTGCGCAGGCACCCCAATAATGCAGAATCGGGAAAGCTTAGTAATGTAACCTCATGACAGCTCGCTTTGATCCAAGGAACAATACATGTAAATACCATGTCATACTAACAGTTCCGATTTCTCCCCAGAAACAGGAGAATTTTAGGTTTGTTTCCCTGATACCAAGGGGAAACAAACTGCATGCCTGGAACTGTGCTGACACACGAGACCGAAGAGAGAAGCTGAGAAACCGATGACAAACCAACCTTGTTGGCAGGGTGCAGCAACCGTCCGCTGTGAGTCGGACTTGAGTCTCGTAGCTGTCCAGAGGGCACACGGCCTGCTGAACGGAGGGGCACTCCACAGTGCTGCAGTCCACGCTGAAAACTGAGAGGGGCAAACAGAGGCACCATTTACTGTTACATTTACTTGCATTTTTAGTCCCAACACGAAACACTGACCCTTTGCAAAGAAAGGGCTGCAGGTTCCCTGCATCCCAGAACCCTCTCCTAGCAATGCCATTTTAATTTCAGGCAAGAGTAGAGAATTGCAGTATGTCCCGGATCAGTGCCAGGAAGGCAGGTTACCAGATGTCTAAGTGTGAGGATGAGACATAGGGGGAGAGTGACACCAGTGGCTGTTACGTGGCTGGAGAGAGCCAGCCAGCCAGAGGCGCTTCTCGTGGAACACGATAAGAGACAGACAAGGGACTGTTTGGCTTGAGGGATTGATCTAGCAGTTAGGGAAAAAAACCACTCTGACCAACGGTTAGATACTTGCAAAGAGGAAAATCACTATTGCCTAGCCCTGTTCACAGACCATATTAGAAATGCCACAAGAACAAGGATGTTAGAAATAATATAAAGCAAGAGATAGCTGGGACAGGACAACAAACCAAGTGTAGCGAAGGTGAGGAAATGGTCTAAGAAGTCAGCACAGGCTATCAAGTCAGCGGAGGGCGGTGGGGAGCTGGCAGGGGAAAGACTGGGGCCAAGAAGCTCAGGACGACACATCTGGCTTTCTGATGCCTTTACTTAGCAAAACATAACCCGCTGTTTACATACAATGATTGTCTTTAAGTGTAATAAGGTGATCGATATGTCTACAAGTTACGGCTCTGATCTACTCTGGGGGAATGAAGCACGGAGCTGGAGGACCAAAATTGTTAAGCCCGCTTTTCCCGTCAAGCACACTTAGAAGCAAGAGAGAAAGAAGAAACAAAGATGGTCCCTATGTGCAGGCCACGTGTACTAGTGGACGATCACTCTGGCTCTCTGTGACTGGAAGGCCAGACGTCAGGCTGCTAGGACCTGAAGTGGCAGGTGTGCCCATATTCCCCGGGAGGCTGGCAGCGGCAGAGGGGGCTGCGACCCTGCGACGCGAAGCCGCGAGGCTGCGGAGGCGATGCCCGCGCGTACCTGGTTTGCACTCATAGAGGTCACAACACTGTCCCGGCTTCCCTGAGGCTTTGGACACTAGAATGTTCAGGTATCCCGGTTGGCAGACTTTGCGCAGGCAGCCCGCGGGGTCGCACACGCAGCGGCTGGGTAAGGGGCAGCACTCCCCAGGGGGAGCATAGCCCTCGATCAGAACGGAATCTTCAGGACACCGTGGAGAGAACTGGACTTCACAGCGGGCCTTGGAGCAATCTGGCTTCTCTTCTAAATGGGAGAAAAAGAATTTAGCACATGCCCGGAGGGCAGCGTGGGGCACTGGCGTCGTGAGCACGCAGTCCTGAGGATCTATTCATGGAGTGAGAAGGGGAGGGAAAGAACTCTGGTGGAAACCAGCGTAGCCGACCGTGAAGATCTCCCCCGAGATCCATGCACGACACAGGGGTGTGAGGCTGCAGTGACCTCCACCTTTGTGCTCACCAGTGCTGAACACTCCTCGTCCAGTGCTCGGATGAGATCAAGAGTGGCTCACGCAGGTGCCTGCATGATGTGCAGAATCTGGGAACTGGGCTCCAGCACTGACTCACCTGAAGATCTTTGAATTTAAAAGGAGTTTCAAGGGCTGCTCTTTGAAAACAGTGTATGTTTAAAACCCTGACACAGACCCAGGAAAAAATCCTGGCTACTTCAGGGACTGGGGACAAGGTATGTGACAATCAACGTGAAAGAACTCCATCTCTGAGCCCTGAATTTTAAAGAGATGAACTTATTCAGATCCTAGGATTCTACGATGTGGAAGCTCAGCAAGATGGAGAATGAGCTGTAATTTCCCTGAACGCCATCTGGCCTTGTCTATCTCTAGCAGTGACCCATCAAATGCCCCTCTCTCCTCTCTTCGGTATTCTGTACTGACCACGGCTGCATGGCCATTTTAAAAGATAAGAAAAATAGATCGAGCAAAGCCCTAGCTTCTGGAGCCCCAGTCCATAGTAGAGTGTCTCGGTTCAAGTTTTTAAGAAACCTATACCAACATCATGTCCTTGAGAAAAAGGCTGAAACGAACTGAAAGCACATCATCATGGTCTCACGATCTCTGGGGCAGATGAGGGAAGTTCAGAAAACACTGGGTGAAAATGATGCCATGTGGTATTGGGGTATGTTATCATTAGCTCTGTGTTTCCTCCAGTGAAACCCATACAGAATCACAAAAGCAAAGTCAGATCCAGATCACCTAGTCTTAGTCTTCTAAACAAGAAACTGTGGTCTGTTTTGTAGACACAGAACCTGGAACGCAAGAGTTCAAGTGATCTGCCTGTGGTCAGTGGTAAAAGGAAAACAAGAATCCAGGCCTCCTCACTTCCAGTTCACTTGGCTCCTCCTTTTACAAAGGTAGACCTATTTCCAAAACCAAGTCTTCCTCAGGTCACTCCTACCTTGACTGCTGTATCATTCATTCCACTGACCATCTACCTCATCTACTTCCTGGCTAATCAAAGTACACTGTAGGAAAGCCTTCACACTCACAGTTCTAGTAAATTCATTAAAAAATAATTATTAAGCACCTGCTGTTCTAGCACCGTGGGAGGCACCATGAAGAGAACAAGCATGGATTCCTGCTCTGGTATAATTCATAGCACAGTGGACAGAAATACCAAGTAAAGGACAAACATCATAAATGAGCAAACTGTGCCATAGCAGAGGGTGTCCGTGCCATGAGGAAAAAATGGAATGGAGCAAGGGCGAATCTGAGTGCATGGAAATGGGGGGACAGTTGCAATCTGGTCAGAACAGGCATCACTGAGAAGGCAATGTTTAAACAAAGACTTGAACGATGGAGAGGGTAGGCCATGGAGCTATCTGGGAGAAGAGCGTCCCAGGAGAATGCACAGCTAATGCACCCCTGTGTGTCCCAGGAGGAGAAAGGAGGCCAGTGTGGCTGCAGTAGGATATATGGAGAATGCATAGAGCCCATTTTCCTAAGGTAACCCCAAGCAACTGCCTTGCAAAGAAAACACAAGAGGAATCCCACTCTTGGATGTCCATCAGTGTGGACAGAACAAATCAAAGAGCTGATGAGCAGAAAGTGAATCTTAACCTCATGGGGACTGATGGAGACGGAGTCTGTGAAATACATTCAGGGCGTGGCTTATCGGCAAACCCAAACACATGGCCTCATAGTAAGAGCTCCGTGAATGTAACTGCAAACAGCACTTAATTCCTATGCTTGTTAATGCGCTGCAATTAACTTCTTTTGTATCACATTACATTCTTATCCTGCAAAGTATCTGGTATGTATAATCAGTCTTTTAAAACACATGCTTCATAGAACATGCTTTCATCATAACCTACCATATTACATCTTCCCGGTTATTCTGCTCTTTACGTTTCATGGTCTCAATGTTTTCACCTACTGATGTGTTGTGCAGTTTGAACTTTTATTTAACTCTTAAGAAGCACCTTTGTAATACAAATGGGGTAAGGTATATAGACATAGTCTGAACCACTGTCTGAAGGGATTTAGGAATGTTAAAAATGAGGGTTAGGTCTTATTAAGTGCTTTTTCAACTTTTCTCAAGGTGATTGTACCAGTTTTCCCTTTAATTTATTATATAATCAATTAGCAAATTTAAAGTTATCCTTGCTTTCTTAAAGCCTCTTTCTAAAGATCCAGCTGGATTTGACTTCATAACATTAAGATTTTTAAATTTATAAGCTTGACTAATAGTCACCTGTAGCTCTTTGGTGTGTGTGTGTGTGTGTGCACGCATGCACAGGTGTGTGCTGCCCTCATCCAGGCTTAGTTCCCAAGACACGCTAAATTGTTCAAAGAGCTTTTTATCATTATACCTTACTCTGCTATAAAACAGTCTAAATAACATAAGAATTATCCGTTTTTTGATGTTTTCATACAACCCAATTGTGAAACTATCAGAACTCAGTATTTTTTTTAAAGGAAGAAGGGACAGATTTATTAGATTTTAGGCATTCTACTCTTTTAGAGTCATCTGTACTGACGTTGCTAAGTGTCTAATTTATCTAGACCTAATTTATAGATTTTCAAATTCATTTCAGGTTGTATGACCATTTTTTTTGTAGTTTATGTGCTCATTTGTTCTGTTAGTTTTTGAATCTCTTCCTTCTTCATCTTCCAGATCATTTCACTGACTTTTCTCTACTGTTTAGTTCTCTTCTATTTCCTTTATTTTCTTAGAAATGCAAATAATTTTAATTGTGATTTTAATACTTTAGGCCAAATGTTGCTTTGGTAATATTCTGATTTTTTGATATGCATTACTCTCAATGTAACTCATTTCTAAATAATCTATAATTAGACTCTGATTCCCTCCTTAACTAAAGACTTTATAGAAGCATGCTATTAAAGTTCTGCATAAGTATTTCTGGCTTTCCTCTTGATTTTAATTTTTATAGTTTTATTGCCTTGTTGCAGAGAATGTAGGCCATACAATTTTCTACTTCCCTTAATTTCTTAAGCTTGTGTTTGTGTGTATGTGTGTGTTTTGGCACAAGTGTGTACACACGTGGTCTAAGGTCAACTTTAAAATATGTGGGTATTTGAAAAGAACATGTATTCTCTGTTTATTGGATGTAAACCTGCAAATCTATTCAATCAAGCTTAATTAGGACATTCAGATCACTTACATCTCCCCCTTTTTAATTTGATTTGCAAGAAGGATCTATTAAAATCATCCACTATGAACCAATAACTTCTTGTATTTCTAACAGATTTTGCTTAAAATTTTTAAGGTTGTGTTCTTAACTCCATGACTAGCAGGTGTAAGATTCAAGCCTATTATACAGACTTGGCAAGTTGTAAAATGATGCTTTCGAAGAATCTAGATTTCTAAGATTTGTATCTTCTTTTTATTTTTGTAGTTGTTAACATTCTTGGCTTTTCTCTTCTTTCAACCCTCTATTTGAGTCTTGATGGATTATGCAGAACCCCTACTCACCAGCACCCTCCCCCACCCGTTTTCACCTGTGGCTTACACCCAACTATGGTTACCATAGCATCAGGAAGTGTCTTTCTGATACTTCCTTTCTCAGCCCCATTTCTAAATTAATTCATCCTATAGATTTCATTTATTCATCTATGCCTCCATTCCATCTCTCCTCCACGAAGAAAATAAGGAGAACACCACAGCCACACATGTATTTCCCCTCATTTAGAAGGTTTTTCTGATATTACCTCTGAATTTTAAATTTCACCCATTTGAAAAGAAGCCTCTCCTGACTCTTACCCTATAGAGCCTAACAAATCTATATATAATAGTTAATTAACAAGATTTTCAGTCAGGTTGCCTTGGCAACGCTTTGCAACTGGCATCTTAAAAAAAAGAACAAAAACTGCCCCATATATAGAAAGATTAAAGTGAAAGTATCACTTGTAACGGGTCACTGAGAGAAAACAGCTTCTTTCATCATATTAATTATCTTCCTTTAAGAGGTTAGCTCTTAAAATACTGACAGGGTCACCCCATATTAGAATGATTTTACAATAAAGTGTGTATCAATCTTAGTCACTTGAACCTGTGTGACCACATGTTGGCTCATTGTAGATCTTCTCCAGGTCCATAGGTCAACAGGGAAAGTACAATCATGATCTACATGTAGCAATCACATTCAAGATTTTCTGCTTAAACACAGATTTAAATAAAACCAAAATTGAAACAAAAACTACTAGATGGGAGGAGGGAAGGAAAAAAAAAGAGAGAAAAACATTATACTGCCAGATTCTCACTCTTATCTGATTTTTGCAGAGTCCCACACATCTGACCCTGAAGCCTTCCTCCTCTTTCAAAGTCTCTTAAAATGTCACTTAAAATGCACATTGTTAATGGAAAACAGGCAGCATGAAACAGACAACTGAAATCTAGACAGGTAACTAACTCCAGAGTCGACTCTGCTGAGGGCTCCGCGGGTCCTTTCCCTGACACCTATTCCTGAGTCTCACACACACAAACGCCATGCAGGCAGCACATGGTCACTTTGACACAATCTTTGGGAGTTCCAACCACAGAGGTATTTCAAGGGACACCAAGTTTGAATCAGATCTGATACCACAGAATTGAGTAGGTAGAGTACAGAGTTAGAGGAAGGAACCTGGGACCACTGTTTCCCCTACATGTCACTTTGGTAATCTCGTTCCCTCAGAACCTGAAATCTTGGAGCAGCCGTGGCATCATGAGGGGATTGCAGGAGCCACTTGGGAGTTTGGGGGTGGCAAATCTCCTCACGGTACCAGCTGAGACGCAGTCCGAGAGATCCTCTAATCCCACTCTCACTCATTCATCTGACAAATGTTTACTGAAGGACTTCCACGTGCCAGGAGTTCTTGGGCACAGAGCTTCGAGCAGGGAATAAAACCAAGTCCTTGCCCTCCTAGATTCACAATTCTGGAGCGAGACAACAGACCAAGAGTGACACAGTGTGCTGCCAGGTGGAGACAAACGCCTGAAGCAGAATCAGCAAAGCGGGTGCAGCAGGTGGGCGAGGCCAGCACCTGCACTGAGGCCTGAACAAAGGAAAAGAGAAGGCAGGCGAGTAGCAGGCCAGGAGTGTCTTGGATGCAGGGACCAGCAAGAATCAAGGTGTTAAGGCAAGAACTCTCCAAATAGAAATACACCTCACAATTATTAAGAAGAAATCTACAATGGTGTAATTCACCAGTAGAAAATACCCATAAAGACTTACAAGAGGAGGCTTTTGACTGACGTTGCTTATTAAGGATTCGGTTGTCAGGACTGGGCTAGAGAAATGAAAGCGATCTTGATTGATGGGGCACCTTCTATGCATGGGGCACCACGCCTCTCCTTTTCTCACCCTTCTTTCAGACTCCCATGGGAACAGAGAGAACACCTTTATGTCTACCTGGCAGATGAGGAGCCGGGCACAGAGAGGTTAAGAAGCCCTGCTAAGGTCACAAAGCAAGTGACAGAGCCTCTAAAGCCTACAATCTTCCCACTGGTCCACAATGCCAAAAGCAAAAGGAACTTCACCTTTCCTGGTACTTGTATATTTAGTCAATGGCTACACTATTGCTCACATATAGAGACGCAAATTAACTTGCAAAGATGGAGGGGTTCAGAGTCTTTGGTACTGTCCACCACACTTTCTGGTGGCCATCCTCCCAAACGCATTTGCTCCTTGGCCTTACACATAGCACCGGATAAAAGGTGGAGCTTTTTTGTGTCCAGCACTATTTTGTTCTGAAAACTTCGATTACAAATGTAAGACGTATGTCATCCCTACATTTTAAAATTTAGAGACTGACTCCTTTAAAGTTACACTGTGAATTCTCTTCGTTCACATTCCATGATTTTATCATAACCTTTTTTGGCAAGCTTCGCAGTGAAGACTTGTTCCACACAATCGTAACCCCGAGGGGAAAAAATTAGGCTTGTTGATACAGTCCCAGAAATATTTCATATTTCAGCTTGTTCAGAAACACCAGCTGTACTTTCCCAGCACTCTCTTTTACTCTGAATTTAGGATTTAAACTGAGGGAATCTACATATGCCCTTTTCTTGGCAGTTTCTTAAAAGTGCCAAATTAAACTCTTTCATTATCTAATAAAGTTAGTTTGCATCAGAGTAGAATGTAAATTAACCAAATATAAAGAAAAAATTAAATTATCTGTAAAACTGCAACATGAGATACTTCAGTGGTTCTCATGCTGGCTGTCCATGAGAATCACTTATCAAGCTTTTAAGAATACCACTGTCTAGATGCCACCTTAAATCAATTCAGTACAAATTTCTAGGGGAGGGGCCTGGGAATTAAAATATTTATTTTAATAGCTCCCTGGGTAATTCTATTGTGTGATTAGAGCTGAGAATTACTGTGTTACTCCTCTGAGCAAACTGGGAATCTTTACGATGAAGTTCCCTATTGACGATAGAGCTTGGCCAAGGGCATGTTCAAACATCCTGTCAAATGGCAGCTGGCTAGGTGCCCAAAAAGCAATGAGCCCTCCAGATTTCTGCCTGCCACCAAATGGCCCAAGCTCCAGGAATCTCCCAGACCACACATCTTGTCTAACCAGGATCTAACTGAACTGGGTTGAAAATAATGCTTTAGATTAGAGTTTTGCTACTCAAAGGGTGGCTGGCCCCTGGACCAGTAGCATCATGCTGGGGCTGTAGAGACCCAGACCCTTGGGCCAGACCTAATGAATCAGAAACTGCACTTTAGCAAGATTTCCCCGTGATTCAGCGGTCTTGAGTAGTGGTTCTTAAACAATGGGTCATGGGCAGGAACTTCGGCCTCTCTTGGGGATATGCTAGAAGTGCAAATTCTAAGGCCCCAGAGCAGACCTACAGGATTAGACACTCAGGGGGAAGGGCCCAGAAATCTACCCCAAGAAGCCCTCTGTGTGGTTCTGACACAGTGCAGTCTGAGAACCACAGGGCTACAAGAGTGATTCTGCACCCTGGCAGCACAAGAGACTCCTGGGGAGCTTTAACAGTCTGGAAGTGCAAGACTACAACCCAGACCAAGTTCATCTACTGGCAGTGGGCCACTGGTATCAGGATTTTGTAAAGTCTCCCAACTTCTCCAAAGTTGGTCCAGTGTTCTAGGCACCTCTCCCCATCAATACCCCACACTCCCAGGGGATTCGAGGCTGCTTTAATTCTCAGGAAACCTGAATCAATGAGTTCTCTGGAGTCTTCCTGGAAAAGATGAGAGCTCCCCGGGAAGAGTGAAAATAGCCGAGAGGGTAGGGAGTAAAGAGCTAGATCCCAAACATGGCCTGTACACGTTCTATCAAATTTTAAATCACAGTTTACCAAAGGTTATTAGAATTCTGAGTCCAAAGACATTTTATTTCATCATCTGTTAATTCACACCAGGAACATGTATTCAATTTACTTCCAGAGGGATCTGCCACTTATATAATTCAATTTATATATTCATACAGAGTAACACGTTTTCAAAATGTAACAATGAATTTTTTTTTTGAAAACCTGGCAATAAAATAAAACCTCAGGATGGTTTGGATAAATGTACAAAGAACTGAAGATGGCTTTCAAAAAGACTAATTTTGCCTAATAAACTTCTCTGAATACCTCGTTCCCTTTTGGCCATAAACACAAACCCACAGAGAAGAAATGAAAATTATCAGAGAATGGGAAAATGACTAATGAGGAAAACTTAAATGAACTAAATTTGTGTAGTTGGTTCAGCACCATCTTAAGAAGAATCTTCCTAACAGTTTGAAAACATCATAGAAGCATAAACATTAGAAATGAAGAACTCCCCAGGGGGATGTTTAAACGGAAGGCAACAACCATTACGGAATACAAACAAAGCCTCTATCTCGCAGAGTGGCTCTGACTTTGGGTAGGCTGCTTTCTATACTTCAAGATTTCCTCCATGATTACATATGTTATCATGATACAGATTTGTAATCATGATACAGATTTGGAAAAATAAAACATAGGATTTGTAAGATGAGAGAAGGAAGGGTCTGGCATTCCTCATCTGTGAAATGGGGGGCTGGTGTTGTGGGTGTCCTCTGTGGATGGTGCCTAGCCAGGAGTTCTGTGAGCCCTTCTAAGGCAACCAAGGACTCCAGGCCTCTACTCCTTCAAGGAGGACCAACAATAATTGTTGAGTTAAAGGAGGAGCCGGTCTTTTTCTTTTAAAAGTCCAGGATTTGTGGATTTGTTAACAATGTTGAGTTTTAGTAGTACATTAGAAAAATGCAATCTTATGAGACTAAGAAACAAGGAATAGAAAACCAAGGGTGTTGGTAATATTGTCAATAAATTCCCGAGTCCCAGGGATTTGGGATTTCAAATGTCTTTAGAAGGACTCCAGAGAATATGTGATTATATGACTGGAGGTCTTCAGAAGTTCCTGGAAGTGACTATACTTATGGGAACAAAACAATGTATCAAGAGGGGCAGCTGGGTGGCTCAGTACCTTGAGCATCTGACTCTTCTTGACTTCAGCTGGGGTCATGATCTCAGGGTGGTGAGATGGAGCCCCACATCAAGCCCCATACCCGGTGTGGAGCCTGCTGGAGAGTCTCTCTCTTCCTCTGCCCTTTCCCTCCTTACTCATGCATGCTTTCTCTCAAAAAATAAAATAAAATAAATCTATCAAGAATAAGGCATGCAACAGAGCAGCACAAGTAAAGGACGGGTAGAGTACTACAGAATACTGCTGCTGTTTTGTCTCTGCTGACAACAGCAGCTGTAAACAGAGAACAGCAGGCTATTTATTCAACCGGTAGTTTGCATGAGGGTTTACACATTCTGGGGAAAAGAAACATGACCCATGTGGCTAAAAATACAGAAGTAGATTTTTGAAAAAATTATTCCGGACGTTTATTTCCTCTTTCTTTTCCTCCCTTCTTTGTTTTACTTAAGATAAAATACTTGTTTATACCACTTGCTTGCCATTGAACAGAGGTTACTTTTTAGATACTTTTTACCTTTCTTGTATGGCAATCAGTCTACCTATCGGCTTACTACCAAGATTTGAGAGCCAGAAAAAAACTATGTTCAAATCTTGGCTCTTCCACAACTAGCTATGTGATCTTGGACAAGTTTCCTGACACCTGTCTGTGTCAAAGTTTCCTCAGGGTTGTGGTAAGAGTTAAGCGAGACAATATATATATTGCAAATAGTCCTCTCCCTGGCATAGTAAGAATCACTCTTATCGTCGTCATCATCAGTTACTACAAAAAGTCTAGGCTTGGAGTCAGAATGACCTCAGAATACTCAGTATACATGTGTGTTCAATGGGACATAATACTTATTCTACAAGAATGCTTTGGAGATTAAAAGAATATGCACATTCTTTTATATTACATTAGTATGTAATATATATGCTATATAAATAGAAAACATATTTCATGTTAAACATATACATGTGATGTGTATGTACACATGCACACACGTGTGCGCGCACGCACACACACGCACGCACACACACACACACACAGAGGCAGGCACTACCCTACGCCCTCATGTTGGCTCACTTCTCTCAAATGTGTTTTATTTTTTTAAAGATTTTATTTATTTGACAGAGATCACAAGTAGGCAGACAGGCAGGCAGAGAAGTGGAGGGGGCAGGCTCCCCGCTGAGCAGAGAGCCTGATGCGGGCCTCGATCCCAGGACCCTGGGATCATGACCTGAGCTGAAGGCAGAGGCTTTAACCCACTGAGCCACTCAGGCGCCCCTCAAGTCTGTTTTAAACCTAATGCCCCACCCGACGCCTGGGACATGGATGTGATCAACCCGTGTGCTCTTTTTGATAATGGTGAAGTGGATTCTGAGACACACGCACGCACGCCCACACACACACATACACACACACCCATCTGTATCTCCACAAGCACACATCCTTAGAACGCTCCACACACAGTCATCTTTGGACGCCGGAAATTTTACTCAAGTCCTGGTTCTCTGTCAGCTTCCATTACTTTCTTTGTTCCACTTTTTTGAGAGAATAGTCTCTGCTCTGTCTGGAGAGAAAGAAGGAAGCCGCCCTGTATAGGCAGTTTTCCCTGGAAATTCCTCCCTAGCTATCTGTGCGTTCACGATATGCTGATGGGCCTGGCTCACCAAGTTATCAGATTGATGTACCTCTAGCCAAGACGTAATATAATGGTCAAAACGCCCCCCCCCAACATTTATACCCACATCACTAAAGGTCCTCCTGGTGAGAAAATGCTTCCTTCTTGCAGACGGCCTCTGGTGGTCAGCACCTCCCAGAACGGTCTCATTCCCTTCCCACAACTCTTTCTCTGAAGGCCTCCCCACCCTCCTGACCGTTCCTTGGGCTCCAGCCCCCAATTCCTAATCAGCCTTGTGCTGGGCCAAGCCCCTGAAAGGGCCCCACGTTTCTATGCCGTCTTTGTATTTTTTGTGTACCCACGGCGTAAACCCTCATCTACCACAGCCGCCAAGAGGGCACGCAGAGACTACAAATATGTGAGCTGCAGCTGAGCAAAGGGACGTGTTTACTTTCCATCCTGAACGACAACTTGACCTGCAGCGAAAACAAAAATACTGCAATGTGTATTTTTCCCCAGAAATGATAATTATAGTACTCCAAACATTTTTCAAACTTTAAATACCAAAATGGAAAAGGCATTTCAAAAAATAATTTATTAAATAGGCACTTATATTCTTGGTAGCCCTTACATGGAAATTCTACTTTTTCCCCCTCATAGCCATAAAGGGCTTGGCGCCTGGCTCAAAACCCTCTTCCAGGGCAAGGGCAGGTTCTGCTGCCGAGCTGACAGGTAGGTGGTAGCTGAAGAGGCCTCCTTATTCATTGTAGTCAGCACGAGTTAGTTTATGGCACCTCTTCCACTCAAAAATACCAGCGATTTAAGAATCACAGTCTGTGCACAGAGCAATATAAAGGCAATTCTCCACCCCTGGCTCATGAAACGCCTGAACCAAGAAGCAGAAGCCAGAGAGGCTCTGGGTACCAAATGCAGGAAGGAGTGCAGGATTTAGACTCCTCTCGGGGGCATGATGTGAATGAACCCCACTCATTCTTACTCCTCTCTCTGAACAGTATTTCCTCACTTCATTGCCCACCTGGTTGTCTCCTCTAGCCAAAGTTTTTCTAGAGTCTATGCTCCCATCAGGATATGGCCATCGTAACTACCACTCTCAGGCTTTCCGACCTGCTTTTGAACAGGGGTTCTCACTTGAGTATGCTGGACAGCTTTTTAAAGCACGGACTGTGAACCTTCCCTCCAGAGTTGCTGAGTTAGTTGGTCTCAGCTGAAGCCCGAGAATGTACATTGCTAACAAAGTCACAGGTTACTCATGCTGCTGGTCAGGTACCATGATTTGAGAACTGCCACTTTAGGCCATGTCTATTTGAAAAATTTTCATCTCTTATAAGCTCAACCACCGTCTATCTTCCCCGCCAGGCACAGCTGCGGCTGGCTCTCTTGCTCTCTCTGTAGAGAGGTGCTAGAGCTGGCTCTAGGTATAAAAGGATAGTGACATGCTTGAGGAACCTGATGGGTCTGAACAACAGAGGTCCCAGCCAATCTCATCCTCTTCTACATTTTTTTTCCCCCAAAGAGTGCTCGCTTGTGCGTGTGCAGGTTGGGGTGGGGAGGGCAGAGGGAGAGAGAGAGAATCTTAAGCTTAATGGGGGCTCCCCCTGGGGCTTGACCTCATGACCCTGAGATCGTGACCTGAGCCAAAATCAAGAGTTGGAAGCTTCACCAACTGAACCACCCAGGTGCCCCCAACCCCATCATCTTCTACATCAAATAGCAGACCCCATGGAACTACCATCTCAGACCTGAGATAAAATTCACAGAGGCGCTCTAGGCACATGGTTCGGACATCTGTGTCAGATGGCATGGAGAGGAGAGGGCTGTTGCCACTGAACACAGTGCTCAGTGCAGTCATTCCCATGTTTCAAGGGTACAGCATAGTTTCCAACTATTTTCAAATACAGCAAAGGACATAATGACTCTACAAATAAGTCTAACCAGAGTGAATTAAAGGGAACAAAATAGTATATGATGAATCAACTCCTGCAAATTCACACTCCAATAATTGGGAATTTGTGATAATTTGGAGTAAGAAAGTCATGTTATTTAACATTACGTGTCTTATGGGGAATAGACTCCACAAAATTGCTAGGGATCTAAGTTCCTTTCTTTTTTTTTTTTTTTTTGCTCAAGACCTACTTGTAGCCCTTGTCCATCTAGTCTTCCAACCAGTGTAAAGAGAGGAAAATGCAAGGCAAAGGGCACAACTCTTAAGTGGTACACTGTGCGCAAAGCTGCATTATGGCTTCTGCTTCCTTCACAGCGCCTGGACTTAGTCACATGGCCACGTCTACCTGCAAGGGAGTCTGATAAATGTAGTCTTTATTCTGGGTGGCCATATTTGTAGCCAAAATTTTGTATCTGTCGAAGAGGAGAATGGACATATGGACACAAGGACTAAAAACCTCTACAATAATTTTTCTAAGAAAATAAACTGTGTAAATAGGGAAGTACACTTCCCTTCAGAGAATCAAAGTAAATAAAGCTTCCTGAAGAATCACTTGAGAGACACTCCAATGAGTAATACAGGTAGGTATAAGGAACACCTGTCTGTATTGCTTATTTGTGTTAAAAGAAGCTGGAAGATTCTTATTTATTCATCAACTCCATAAATATGTAATAATCAAATACCAAGTAAGAGACATTATAATAAGTTGTATATTTTAATAATTGAGCAAGGCTATATACAGAGAACCTTTAGTCATCAGTGCGCCTAGATTTTCTCTGCACGCAAACTTTAAGCAGAAAGCCTAGGCTTCTTTTGAAATGTTCTAATTTCAACAAATCAGTCTAATCCTTCCTACATTAAAGTATAAAATAAAGGTGGACTGAAGATTTGAAGATCTAATTACAAGAAAGTAGAGGAATTAATATGCCTGTCCTTGTGTAAAAATGTGGGAATGGTTCTATCTACAGGATGCGTACCTGTCAAAAGAAAAGAACATTTTTCTTAGCCAGAAATTCTTACATGTAAGTGGAAAAACCGGTGGTCTAGCAAAGCCAAGTGACCTGCCCAAGAGCTCATTTGGCTAACGAATGGTGAAACAGGGCCAGAAGCCAGGTCTCCTGGGAAATTTTACATTGGTTCCACCAAGACACATGGTCATATGAACATTCTCATCCTTCGGTCTGTAGTCTGCATCTTTCCCTGACCGTTTTTCATCTTTTCTGCAATACTTAAAATTGCTCAGAATCTAGCTTAAGATTTTGATTACAAAGCTCCTTTATTACGAAATCAGTTAAATATACAAACCAAACCAAACCAAACCAAACCAAAAGTAACCCTTTGTAAGTGGAGTGCATAAGAAAGGTCAGGAGAGCAACCTCTGGCCACAGGAGAGCTTTGGTGCTGTCCACCACTCAGGTGCTGACAGGCTACTTGCCCACACAGGCAGAGAGCCTCGTCCTCTCAGACACAGGTAACGGATACACTGGGAATGGGAGGGATGGCAGGTTCACCAGGATGACATCTGTATGCACACCAAGGGACTTGGGACTGGGGACCTAGAAGGAGACAGCTCCCATGTGGAACACACCAGGGCCTCATACAACAGGGTTCCTTTGTAACAACCCAATCCCCAGGAAGTTTATTTAGACCTCTGACAATTTCCCCCCGTTCATTCAGAAAATGAAGGCAGGTCATAGAAAAGCAGAAACTCCAAGACCAGAGGAGCCGGTAATAAATACCAGAGAGCACCTCTCAGTGTTCGAGACAGAAGAAAGCCTCATGTGGAAGTGGAGTATCTGCTTGCAGACTCTTGACTTGGTGTAGCCTTTCTAACTCAGAATTAACTTCTGGAAAGCTCTCAGTCTGTAAAACCCCGTCATGCTGCCACAGCTTCCTCACATGTTCACCAGTGCTTCTCTGCTCTTCTCAGTTTTGCAGTGGACACGACTTAGCTGGATATCTGCACCTGGTGATGGCTGAAATCCTACTGACACTTGTGACCTGTGATATTCAGACCCTATCCCCACACTGAGTGTAGGGTTCTGCTGGCGCAGTCTTTCCAAGGAACTGTGGATCCCTTGTGCAGCCAACAAGGGGAATGTCCGCCTTCTCTATTCCTTCTCCATTTTCCCCTCCTGCTTTTTTTACTATTTTCCTGTAGTGAAGTCACAGCTATCTGTACGTTCAGAAAAGCCACTTTTTAGAATTTAGTGGTTTTGTTAATACTATCCTTTACCCATGTTCCAACTGAGAATATAAAAACTTGCCTTGGAAGAGGGAAAGGGAGCCTCAAAGGAGGTCAGGTTTAAACAAGGGAGAGCAGTAATCACATAGGTTTTCTCTAGCGATTGGGAGCTTAAGGGTCGGTTATATGACAATTTCTATTCTAAGGTGTTTTGTTGTTGTTATCGTTAAGAAACAAAACCAAAAAAACAGACTCTTTGGGCTCCTGGGTGGCTCAGCTGGTTAAGCAACCAAGTCTTCATTTAGGCTGAGGTCACGATCTCAGGGTTGTGAGACTGAGCCCCACGTCGCCCCATGTTGGGCACGGAGCCTGCTTAAGATTCTTTCTATCTCTCCCTCCCCAGCCCCTCCTCCCTCCCTTTCTGAAAAAGAAAGGAAAAAAAAAGAAAGATGTGGCACCTGGGTGGCTCAGTCGGTTAAGCATCTGCCTTCTGCTCAGGTCATGGGATCCAACCCCACACTGGGCTCTCTGCTCAGACACCAGTCTGCTTCTTTCTCTCCCTCTACTCCTCCTCTGCTCATGTTCTCTCTCTCACTCACTCTCTCTTTAAAAAGAAAAAGAAATAAATAAAAAAGTGTTGATACAAGTGGCTCTGGGTATATGCTAGGACTTCTACCTGATCTTAAAGCCTTAAGCAACAGGAGATTTGAGACAACTCAACTGACCTGCAAGATTAATGGTGTAATTCAAGGCTATTCAGTCAACATGTCATTACTGGGGCTTCCAAAAAAAAGGGGGGGAGATGGAAATATAAACTCTGGATTTCCGTTAAGAGGTAATCCTCGAGGTCTGTGCATACACTAATTGGTGATGTGCCACTCGTTACAGTCACTCCAGAAGGTGCAGGACCACAGCGGCCGGAACACTTACAGAGGCACTTCTAGGAACTGCTCTTCCTTGGTTTTTTTACGAGGCATTTCAGAGATTCAATCTACTTCCAAATACAGCACACCAACTTTTTAATTTGCCCCAGATTCCTGTTTTCTGGTAAGGAACCATTACTTTCTAGGACTTCTTGACTCCCCTCCCTCCTGGTTTTCTTTTAGAGCAGAGAAGTTTTGAGCCGTTCACAACTGCCTGCGCACGTGGTAAGGAGCTAAAAACCTACTAGGCAGTTGGTTTGTTACGGGCCAAGCGACTTGGTCCTGGCACGGGTGCTTCATGGCACACCTGGTTCAAATGACAAATTACTACATGTCACGGATCTTCTGGTCATTGTCTCATGAATAATTGAATTCGTGAAGGTTAAATCAATGAATCACAAGGGTCTACTGTTTTGGTTTCTCTGTAATGAACCCTGCACCAGTCATGGCTATTCCTAGCTAGCAATAACCTCATACCTAACTCTCTCACTGCTGACTTAAGAACACATTTATTTTTTTTTTAAACAATTTTTTTAAAAAATTTTATTTATTTATATGACAGACAGAGATCACAAGCAGGCAGAGAGGCAGGCAGAGAGAGAGGAGGAAGCAGGCTCCCGGCAGAGCAGAGAGCCCAATGCGGGGCTCTATCCCAGGACCCTGCAATCATGACCGAGCCGAAGGCAGAGGCTTTATCCCACTGAGCCACCCAGGCACCCCTTAAGAACACATTTAGAAGGCTCATCTCAGCTGATTCTCTGATGAGAATGTTGGGGACAGCAGAGTTTGTCACCAGTAAGCCTCCTTTTGAGTCAGAAAAGGATTTCTCACTTAGCAATTCCAAGAGCACTGCGGGATCTAATCTCCCATCCTTAATTACGTCACTATGAAGCAAAAATTATTAAGAAAATGATTTTTTATATTGGAAATTACTTTAGACTAACTTCTCCTACCTCAGTTTCCCTACCTGTAAAATGAGGATAATAAACGTCTCCACCTCACTGGTTTGTTGAGAGCTTTAAGTAATCCATGTCACATGGTTACACTGATACCTGGCACGTAAGTAAGTAGCTCCTTATCATTAATTGCTGACCTTAAAATACTTACAAAAGGTTCTTAGATCTTTTTATAAGTCACAGAACCAGAACAACAATGTAAAGTCAAAGAATCAAATGATACAAGGGCAATGGACTAAAAAATTTAGCACAATTGTCATATAGCACCAACCCAAAGTATGCAAAAATGTACCAAGTTCCCAAAGCCTTCCTATCTTCACGATACAACAACAGCAAAAGGTCTTGAACTTTTTAATACCTGTGTAGTTATTTCCATCATATTCCTTTAGAAACTCCTGCACGCAATGAACTGCATATTACTATAATACTGTACTTCAACCACATTGATTTTGTTAACAAAAGAACCCTGTATTATTGATACAATGCTTAAGAAGCTGAGCAGAGGGTGTGTCTTATGGTGTAATTAACTTTATGGACTTTTCAAAGGTCACCAGATCAGCAAGGTAATTATTTTAGAGTTAAAAACATGCTCTATCAAAACTCTTCGGTGGGCATGTGGTTTGATGAGTCTTGATGGACTCTGGTGCAGGTCCCCAGTATGATACCAGTTACCTTATGAAGTACATTGAAATTCTCAGAATCAGTTCTGAAAACAAACCACCTCAATTTATTTGTAAATTTTAAAGGGCTATAGTGTACTGAAATGCATTCTAAAGTACGCAAGAATCTCTGATTTAGACAATGAATAGATCCAATCGTCGTAGTGGTAAAATACTCTAGAATGAAAGCAATTCCTTTCTTACCCAGTGCTCTAAATATCATGTCTATAATGTGTATTTTTATGTGCTTAAATGCTCATTTGCAAGAAAATTTTTTAAAAAGGCTTAGGTTGGTTAATGCATTATAGTATTTCTGTAACCAGTCCTTTGGGGCAGATATATTGAATCAGGCAGCTGAGAAAATATGACAGAGACTGACAATGGACAAGCATCCAGAGAACAAATTTTAGCCCAAGACTCACAGCAGTAACAGGGCAGATACTGGCGAGAACAACCATTTCCAAAGTATCAAACATGAGCACTTAGGGAGTTGCAGGAAGAAATCACAAGAATAAAAATGGCATCATTAATTTTGGGGGGAGGAACCAAAAGAGAAGTAGATAATTTAATTCATGAAGCTGACTTACATTGCCTTATTTAAAATATTTTGCCTCAGGTGTCACAGTGTAGGTTATGTCACTAACAAACCAAACCTTTAGTATCATAATGGCCTCAAGAACAGAACTCTTGGGGCACCTGGGTGGCTCAGTTGGTTAAGCGACTGCCTTCGGCGCAGGTCATGATCCCGGAGTCCTGGGATCGAGTCTCTTATCAGGCTCCCTGCTCTGCAGGGAGTCTGCCTCTCCCCCTGACCTTCCCCCTCTCTCATGCTCTCTCTCTCTAAAACAATAATAAATAAAATCTTAAAAAAAAAAAAAAGAACAGAACTCTCCCTTTCCTTGTGAGTAAATAACTATTAAGGGTGAATCAGAGGAGGAGTAAGTAGCGGACAGAATGCACTCTGGCAGTTCCCAAGAGCAAAGCTCCTCAGGTGCCACGCTGACCAGAATCCAACAGTCTTGTAGATACTCAGAATTTCAAATGGCACTTATCACCATTCTTTTCCGCTTAGAAAAAAGTTTACCCTCACACCTTTTATTTACTGGAACCCCTACTAACAGGTGTATCTTCACAAATACAGTAATATATGAACTACGTTTGAATTAAAAACAGAGCTGTTAATGTATCCTAAAGTTCTTTTTGAATTAAAAAATATGAACTATATTTAATGTATATAATATGACAGCAAATTAAAGTGACAAAGTTTCCAAAAACAAAGTAACAGAACTTACTACATTCAAATCAGGTTGTTCTGCATGGAAAGTCACCTCAGGAAGTTATAGAGTAATCCAATTCTTCCATTTCTTAACACGTTTCTGTAATGTCCCTTCTGACGTTGCCTTTAAAAGCAGTTCATGAGATACACAATAAAAATCAGCCTCAGTGCCTAACAGTTCTAGCTTATATCTCAGCAAAAACAGAATTCCCCAAAGTATTCACCTATTGTAATCAGCTATGACCCTGTCGGTCTTCTGGCTATTTCCCAAAATAAAATCCAACTTCAAAAAATCAAAGTTTGCCATTACCAAAGGCATTCAAAAGAAAAGTACTACAAACACTGAAGGCAGTTAAAAACAAAAAAAGGAAGGACAGAGGAATGAAGCGAGGGAGGGAGGAAGGAAGGAACATGAGTAACATCCATCTTCTGTTTTATTTATTTATTTTTAAAAAGACTTTGTTTATTTATTTCACAGACAGAGATCAGACATAGGCAGAGAGGCACGCAGAGAGAGAGGGGAAAGCAGGCTCCCTGCCGAGCAGAGAGCAGGGCTCCATCCCAGGACTCCGGGATCATGACCTGAGCCTAAGGCAGAGGCTTAACCCACTGAGCCACCCAGGCGCTCCCCATCTTCTGTTTTAGGGTGGCCTCACTGGGACAGGCCACCCTGGCCTGAACTGCCAGGGTAATGGCTGAAAGGAGAACATCTTTTAGATTTTAAAATTCATTTAATTTTGTCTTATATAGTCCCCACCTAAGAATCTCAATGTGAGGTATACCTGCCCATGTTCTATTCTATGATTTTTGCCAGTTTGGTAATTCCCTGTGGGTAGGCTAGGGCAATATATTTGCAATCTGACTGAAATGTTCATAACTCACTGATTATTTTTCTGACTAAAGGTAAGAAAGAATGGGCTTAAAATAAAATAAAAAAAATTAAATAACTGGGTCCATATCTAGTCATCTTGTTAAAACCAGAAAAATGACAATAAAAATGTTCCTTTGGAAAAAAAAAAAAAAGCCGTCAGAAAGATGCTGCTTGTTTTTTGAAGGTTAATTTATTTTTTTTAAAGCATCTTGATTCCTTTTTTTAAAAGATTTTATTTATTTATTTAATGGAGAGAGACACAGCGAGAAAAGGAACACAAGCAGGGGGAGTGGGAGAGGGAGAAGCAGGCTTCCCACCAAGCAGGGAGCCTGATGTGGGGCTCGATCCCGGGACCATGGGATATGACCTAAGCCGAAGGCAGAAGCTTAACTGACTGAGCCACCCAGGCGCGCGTGAAGGTTAATATTAAACAGTAATTAACAGAAGTTAAAAAAAAAAAACAATTTAAAACACACTGATTATAGCTCTTCAACAACATCTCAGTGCTTCTCAGTAACATCACTTAAATGGGCAATTTCTCAAAAAAAAAAAAAAAGTAAATTTAATTAGGAGGAACAAACCCTAACTGCATAAAACCCATATATTTAATCTTACATGAAAAGTTCTTTGGAAAATATCTCTGTATTAATCTTACAAGTTAAGAACATAAGAACTGAAATTAGGTTTCTGTTTATAGTTTTGGATTTAATTTCATAGTAATTGTGGAGAACCAAGGATCAAAAGATTGCATGAAAACACTAGGTTTTGCAATGCCATAGCAATAAACTGTCCCCTCAGCTGATCTCAGCTACTGACATCAGACACCATGGAGCTCCTAGGATCTCCAGTGGCTTCCACGGAACAAGGCAACACTGGCAGGAGACATTTAAGAAGGAAAACATGGCATGGTGACATCAGCTTCCTAATGACTGAAGAAGAAAGTCCAAACTCTTTACCATGGCACTTGAAGCCCTTGGCATCTGGGCATGACCAATCCCAGGCCTCATGGTACCCCCTGACCACTTCTCCACTGTTGCAAGACCCATGCTTGCTCCAGTTACAATGAGAGTCACTGCTCCCTCAACGTCCCATCCTCTCGTCTCTCATGTTTCTGTGCTTCTCTTCCTTCTAGTTGGCAAACTCTCAATTACCCTTAAACCCTCAGCTCCACAAAGGTGAAGACTTCCCTGACTTTTGTCAAACACAGGTATAAAGGAGTACCCACACATGCCTCTCATGTGACCCTTAGGGTCCCGCACTGCAAGAGCAAGAAAGGGTCTCTGCTACAGTTCTAGTGTCTGTGTGTTTAGCATGATGCTGTGACCTCACTGGTGACCACTAAACCTTGATGGACTCAACAGTTGAGGCAATGAAGTAACAGAGTAGGCCATGAACATGGAATTGTCTGGGTTCCTATCTTGGCTCTACCTGGTTGTGTGACCCTGGGCAACTTACTTCACAAGGTTCTCAGGATTTATTAAGTAAAACAATCCATATAAAGTGCCTGGTGACATCTGGTACATGGCAAGCATGTTACAAATGTTAGTTATTATCACATCCTATTTTCCCACCTAATGCCCAATTTTAGGAATGAGAGGTCTGTTTTTAAGCAAATGAATTAAACTAACGTAGTTTGCTGATGGGCAAGAGAACCTTTTGGGCAGGGAAGATCTACAAGACAAGACAGGAGAAGAAAGAGGACAGGAAGCTGGAGACACAATAAGGCTGAGCATGAGTTAAGCCTCAAGCAAACACAAAGATAGGAAACAGTAAGACTAAGAGGAAATAAGAGTCAGAAGTTAAGTGAAGTTTTTTAAAATAAGCAGAGAACCAAACGGGATTTCAATGTTGTCGGTCAGGGGAACAAAGAAATCAATCACCTCACTGGGCTCTAATGCCGCCACTTTGGTATAAATTAAGATTATTTATGAGCTGCCATCATCTCTCGGTCTCACCAGTGAATAGGACCACTGTACAGGACTGCATTCCAGGCATTTCAGATGTGCTGTCCCGAGCACCCGTGTCAGAATATGGCCAAAAGTCCTTCTTCGATTTATTTCCTCGTGCATGTCCCATCTTTCAAGGACTGGCTCCAAAGAGAGGAAAATGAACCTGTATGCTCAGATTCTAACATGAGCTTCAGGACTACGAAAAGCAATGTTAGGAAAGCTGGCTCCCCTGACAAAGACCTCCTGAAAATCGGAGCATTCTGCCTCTTCCACACGGTAGATAAGGTATGTGCAGCAAGCCCTTGAACATTACAAAGAATGGGGAATGCAAATGGCGCCGGTGCAGCCTCAACCAGTATCAAAACTATCTATTCCGGGATGCCAGTGAATCCATTTCAAGCGGCAATAAAATCTACTCTTATTAATAATGCAAATAGGAGACTATAATATTAACATAAGTACTTCAAGAACCATGTGCTCATCCTGACATCAAACTCAATTTTTTGAAGAGAGACGAAATGCAAGTCAGGACAAAGCCATTAATGAAACCAACAAAGCATACATGCCTTTTAGTCTTGCAGAGTAGGTCCTCCCTCGACAAAGTAACCATGAAATCTAGTTAACAAATGTATGGATGACCAGAACCTTAGTTTTAAACTCGAGGATCCTTTCTTCTTGGATGTGAAAGCCTATAAACCACTCAATTTTTTACTGAATCATAAAAAAATTTCTTTGACTATGTCAGTGTTCAAACAGCAATAGCCACTTGTATGTACTGCAGGGGCAGCATCAGGAGAAGTCAGGTTAAGAACTAGAGCAGGAGAGAGGAAAGGAAGTGTGGGAAGGAGAGGAGCTAGAAAGGACAGAGCCTGGATGTGACTCCACCTTCAAACAGTGCAGCCCAGTGGCCTAGGACATGGTCTGGGGTTGCCATCTTGTTTTTACAGATAAGGCAAGGAAGGCTTGGAGAGACTGAATGCCTTCTTTGAGGTCACAACAGAAATGGGAGCCCAAAAGAAACAAAGCTTTCAATCAAGACACACCTCAGTCCACTGAATTCTACCAATACAGTTGTGGGGAGTTATAGATGTAGTTTCCCATTGAGTGCAGGCAACGTTCCCTCATCTCTAGGGCGGATTCTCTGGTGGAACAGCTTCACAACATCTGTGGTAAAGGAAGGCCAGACATGGCAGAAGAAGAGCTGACCTATGAAAAGTCTCGAAGTTAGGTCCCAAAGGAAAGTCTGTGGTGCTATCGGGGGCCCTGCATGCTTATATTGTGCCCTGAACTTCTTGCTCTCTGCTAGTTCTTTCCCTTCAGTTTATAAACACGCTCAAGTCCCTAACACGTCCATCTTTCCAAGCATAAATAAAATGCCACCTTCACTGGGAAAGAACATTTTCCCTGGTTTTTCCCAGTCAGAATATCACTTCTCTCCCAGCACTCTTACAGACTTCTTGTACCTCTAAATTATAGAAGTACTTATTTCGTCCTACTTTCTATTTTAGTAAATTGTTTTCACGCCTAGCTCCCCAAGAAAACCGGAAATATACTGAGCTAGGACTATACATTATTCATTGTTGTATATGTGAATGTTTATTGCACTAAAATCTCCTTAGGTAAGAGTTGAACGGTTAACACATTTTTTCCTGCATCTTCCTATTACTATTTTTAAGGTATTATAGACAGAGTGGAGATAGTGCTCTACTTCTGAAGACCCTACAAGGATTCCAAACTCTACTTAGATAACAAGCCCCTGAAATAAAACAGACGGAGTCCAGAATAAGGAAAATGAGAGAGAAAGGTAAATTAACTATATAGTCAGCTGCAACAGTATTTTTATTTCAGGCTATAATGCTTCCATAAAGCGAGCGGAGTTTGTTAAACTGGTAAATACTTTAGATTGGCTAAAAAAAAAAAAAAGAAGTGTGTTAATACTGCTGGAAATGGGCTGACATACGAGGCTATTTCAGAGTAAAGGGGGGGAAACACAGGGGTGGGATGACGGAAGGCACACAGAACTCAGGAGAGGTGTAGAGGAAGAGATGATAGGAGAGTGAGAGGAAGGGTGAAGAAAAGAATGTCAGGAAAAGTTCCAGGGCAAATTAATCACGACAGACACAGGAGCTAAGTGGCCTGGACAGAAATCAAGAACAAAAGAACGAAAGAAGAACTGCAACATCTTTAGAGGAGAACCATGGACTTCTGAAGGGGAAGCGGTGTCCGGTGTGAGTGGAGGGCTTCTGGCTGGAGGGTACCGTGTCTCTGCTCTCAGCTGAAACATCTACGTCCATCTGGATGCCCTTCCCACCTCCGTGCTCTCTGACCACCGCATCTGACCTGCGGAGGGTGGAATCAGAGACGAAGCCCTGGCTGGGGCTTCTGCTGTGCAGCTGGACATGTGCTGAAGCCAGGACAGACTGGGCTTGGGAAAGCAGCTTTCCAACTGCAGAACAGATTCTCCCATTAATCAGGAATGGTCATGGGAGGGAGGATCTGAGCCAGTCAGCTACTGGTCTGGATATTGCTAATAATTTCTCTCTTTGGTTTCTGGAGGATCTGTGCCAGGGTTTCCTCCAACTACATACGGCAACTATGATTTGTCTTTGTTTCTGGAAAAATGGGCAGCAATAATACTGAAATGAAATATGACCAGAGCCAAAAGGGTAAGCTTAAATGAAATTAGGCCCACATAAAATCAAAGACAGGTCAAAAAATACTAAATTTACTATGTCTCTTCCTTTCAGAGGACAAATAGAGAGTATTACGGTATGAGTTCCTGTCCTGGTTCTATCACCTAGAAATCTCCAATAAATGACATACTTCTCTCCTTATCAGGTAAATGATAATTAACATTCATCATCATGACCTGAAGTACTTCCAAATTCTGAATGTGTTTTGTACTTAAGGATACTTTCTGAGGACCAATGTATTCAGAGCATCTCCTTATTACCTTCTAATCTGAACCCCTCTGATTACAAGCCTGCAATGGGTCCTCAAGGGCTACAAGTTAAAGCCCAATTTTTCTTCGTATTTCATGAGTGATCTCTTATCATTTATTCTTAACCCATCATTTTTTCAATCATGAGATATTTATTACCATCAAGGTGCCAAGCCCCACGTTTGTCTTCCGGGGAAACAGGCAGGCACGCAGGAGAGTAAAACATGGTGTTAAGCACGCATCCACAGAGCTCCCACCACATCCACACAGAGGTCTTTGGGAGAAGGATTTAAACAAATGGGGTTTCCTCATAAGCTCAAGGGTGCGCCTGAGAAGGGACATGTGTACTCTCAACTCCCTCCACGGGTCTGGGATTCTGGGGCGTGAATGATCATGCCCAAGGGAGGAAACACATGTGGTCATAAACTCAAAAAAAAAAAAAAAAAAGAATCTGAACAATTTTAAAAGGAAGCTAAGCAGATTTTGGGATGTGGGTTTTGTTGACATCCCTGGGAAAGAAGAAACAGAAGCATTTACCAAACTCAGAGGGAGAAACACAGCCTCAAATGGAAGAGATTAAGGATTAGATAAACCAGTCAGCGGAAGACCAAGCTGAGTAATGGCCACCAAGAGCCACTAAGTTGGAATCTTTGGAATTTTGCTCATGCGTTCCAGACAGTATAAGACTTTAACGACTTAATTTCCAAATGTCATCACTATACAAAGAGAAGAACTCAAAATCACCTCTATCCCCTGGTACACTCTGATGCATTTCAAAGGCTAATTTTGATTTCACCCAGCTTTTGCTCAGTGTTCCCCATCTCAGGAAATGATACCAGCTGTTCAAGGCAGAAGCCCAGGGTCCCATGAGGAACCCACAACTGGCCCCCAAACTTAATTAAGTTGAAACTTTGTAACTATACCTCCAAAAGATATACTGCATCCCCTCCCTTCTCTCCAACTCCTCTGGGCACACCCCCTGCTCTGGCTGTAGGATCACCCTCCTGGCTCTCCCTCTTCAGTGCACTAACCCGTCCCCTGGCTCTACTCCAGCCTCTTCCTGTAAGACCTTCTCCACAGAGCAACACAAGCAGATCTTCTTAAAAACGGCATCCTATCATCTCTGTCTGAAGCTTAAAAACCTTCCAGTGGCTTTTGATTATACTTAGAATAAAATCCAAACCCCTGGCTTTATAGTCTATTTGATTTTGACCCTCCCTGCCTCTCCAAAACCCAGGCCGGGTTGCTGAATACGCGCTTCGCTCTGCCTGGAATGTCCCTCCCCAGGCTCCTTGCACAGCTCACTCCCTCGTAACTTTCAGTCCAACTTAAACATCATCTCTTTAGAGACAGACTTTCTCAAACTATCCTACCTCGGTCTTGTTATTCTGTTGTTATCCACCTGCCTGTAGATAATACTTTCATTTACGGCTTTCATTTATTTTCCCCATAAGACTGGATGCTCAAGGGGACTGGGACGTGTCTTGTTCACTCTGTACGTAGAACCATGTCTGACATGGAGCAGGTTCTCAGTAAGTATCTGTTAAATGAATGAATGAATCAATGAGTGAGTGAATGCAGGAATTAGGGGAAACTACATAGGCATTTGCTAAGCGCAGGGGATTATCCCCTTCAACATGATTTTATAGGATAAACACATTCCATCCATAAACTTTGGATAAAACACAGTTTTGGGAGTCTGATGGCTTTTGGGAACTACTTTTAAGGCTACTTTTAAGTCTGTTAACGTCTATGCGTAACAGTATGGATGTATCCTTTTTTGTGTCAGAACCCCACAAATGAATGACCCATGGGCACTGGTAACGCCAAAGCCTGGGGTCTGCAGCACGGAGTGGCTAAAGTAACCAGCAGCAAGAGAGGCACAGGCTACCAAACTCAACTCCTGCAAGAGAAGGACACCTGGAGGAAGCGGTTTCGTATTATTCAAAATCTCAGGAAAAGCTTATCAGATGTAAAGCTGAGAGAACACGGAAATGTGAAAATGTCCCCCGCTTACTATTATGATAGGAGTATTTAAGTTAATGGGATGGCAGAAGCCAATGCTCATTCCCTGAAGTTTTCAGGGAGCTCTCACTGGTGGTAACTGACAATCAGGGCCGCAATGGAGCAGAAAGCAAGCACGCTGTCAAAATACGGGCGTACACTTCAGAGCACTTCAGTTAAACTAGGTTCTCAGCTCAGCTACAGAAGATGCCCTTAAAGAAACACCTTCAAGCAGCTGAAAAACCATGTAAAGATCCCAAACCACATACAGATGATATAACATGGATACAGTGCTAAAGACCTGAGAAGGTCAAAACAACAGGGCCCCGAGAGCATGACGTCGTGAGTGCATGGATCTGTATGTGCAATGCTGTACGACATCTGTACTCGTGTGCGACTCTGTTTTCTTTCTGGGTCGAGGCTTCCTCTGAAACAGCAAGCCATTCAGGGAGGCCCTGCCTCGGAGCACAGGGCAGAGATCTATTGCTCTTGGCCTCCGGACTGTCCCTTCCAGCTTATGTGAGAAGACCGTGTTGACTGTGCTGCGAAAAAAATTAAAGGAAAGAAAAGCCCTACTGTTGCAACCACGCCAAAAAAGTATAAAGAAACAAACCCAGATGCTAGAATTTAAGGCATTTCCTCTGTTTTGTGACTATGTCCTTTAACTGAAAGTCAACAGAACATTAAAGGGATTAAGCATCCGAAAGCCCGGAGTGGATATTCTGTGGCCCCTCCTGGTTTACACACACCGGAGACATATATTTAGCTGACATTTTGTACTCATTTATTCAGCAGCATTCAAGGAAAATCACGGTATTGCTTTCAAACAGGACTGATTTAAATTTCTAGTGCTTTCTATTACTACAGATTGGTTCGTTTCCCTGACAGCCTGATTTCTTCCACAAAGCCGGTAAGAAAATAAAGTCACTTTTAAGCCCACTGCACATTTACCATCCCCCAATCCCTCCGTATGTCTGGGTTGTCATTTTAGAACTATTTTCTTCTAAGGACATTCATTTATTTTTGATGCTACAGATAACAGTAAATAGTGTGAGATATAATCATTTCATTTCGCTTCTCTTCCAGGAGGTACTTGACGTAAGATTTATAAAGACCTCAAACATGTTTTCTGGTAATAGAAAACAGTACTTCAGCCCATGGGACATATAGCAAAAGCAATCATGTTACATTATGTTCAGAAAATGTCTGTCAAATGGGCCACCGCATTGGGTGGCATGACTCCTATCACAAAGGAATTCTTTGAAACGATGGCAAAACTCTTGATGGAAAGGTTAATATGACTAAAGAGCAGATGACACAAAATTATAGAGCATCAAGTTAGTACGTGCTTTAATTAAAAATCCCTTTGAATTGATGAGTGATACAACTAAGAGATATTCTAAAGATCTAACATCAACTGAGAATAGTAATACACAGCAAAGAACTCAACTGCGGAGCTCTGAATGGCCAAATATGGCGACTCCTTTAAAAAAAAAAAAAAACAAAAACCAACAAAAAAACAAAAACACCATTTCCCTTAGGCTGGTCCAGAAATTGGGGCAGCTTTATCCTGCATTGATTCTAACCTTCTTCCTCAGTATTCTCCTTCTCCATATATAGAAAGTTGAAATGCAGTTCGTAACAAGTTAACAACCATTCCGTTTCTGTTTATCAGAATTCTGGGTTATTTACTGGAATGTTTTAAATAATTCTGTTGGGAGTCATCATGGTTACTAAAGGACATACCGTCTAATCGTGACCCGTAGCAGCTCTTGTCTACACAGAGGAAGAAAAGCTTTCTGACTTGTTGCTCTAGAAATGTCAACAAAAGGAAGACAGTTTTTAACTTTATCTCTCATATTTCCCTTGCTACTCAACAGGCTCAGCTTTACCAGCGTGTGGGAAGCAGATAGACGACACAATTTAATAGCAAAGTTGGGTGTGGTTGTTATGGTGATAAGGGAAATGAAACTGGAAGAAGTTGGAATAATATTTATTTGAAGACTCTTGCCTTATCTTCCATAAGCTATTCACAGAGTTCATAATATTACACCAGTTCTTAAAAAGCACTGCCGGAACATATAGCCAGGGGTTACATTCCAGGATTAACTTCTACTATCCAAGAAGAGCAAAATTTCCAGGAAACTCTTAATCACAGAATGTTAACACTACTGTCAACACTGTCATATTTAATAACTTCTAGGTAAATACAGATATACACATATCAGGTAGGATAAAAATTATCCTATGGTTGCACTTCTTTCCATGTTTTAATGTTATGTCACCATCTATGTGTTTATATACATCTAGCTATAGAATCATACATGTACATGGAACATGTATGTATACAAGGTACTTCTGGTACAGAAAATAAAGAAATGCACGTAGCAGGATTTTTTTTTTTTTTACAAAAAAAAAAAAAAAACAAAAAACCATGTTTCCTAACACTCATGGGCACACATGATTAAGAGACCCACATGGGATACACTTTCCAGATTGAATGTTTGCTTATTACTGAAATACCCAAAAGACCCCCAAAGAAGCCATTATAATAAGCTCTGAATTTAGGCAGACACGAAGCCAGGCCAGGAGGCATGAAAAAACACATAGGTAACATTTTTGGGAAGTTCCATGTCGCCCTGAGGTGTGACACCACGGCCTAATTTCCTTTGAATAATTTCTGACAGAACAGAAACAAATTGGCTCTCGGTCAGAAAGCACTCAAGAAGGTTCCACTGTGATTAGCAATGAGAATGCCAAAAGGCACCGAGAACATATAAATGCAGTAATATTATATCTTCTCTTTACTACCACAGAGATAAATATCACTTTAAATGCTACAAGGAAGGTAGTTAGAGAGTGTGAAAACCTCGCTAATTGCCCAGATCTGGGTCAGGCACAACTGAGACCATTAGATTTTATTTCATGACTTAGAGAGTAAGCAAGCAAGGTGCCCTGAGGCCATAGTAGGACCACCATGGGACAGGTCACCACAGCCCTGGCTCAACCTAGTTTCAAGGATACTGGCAGAAGCCCCTCTAAATGCACCTCTGCCATGAGCTCAAACTGCACCAAAACACTGAAACACAGGCATCCCTTCACCTTGCAAAAACGACACCTGATATTTACAAAGAGCTCCATGAGGCAGACTGGACTTTTTTGCCAAAGAAACAAGAATAGTAAATAATGCTTTTATATAATATAAATAGATAAACAAGGTCAGAATGTATTCTAGATATATCTCCCCTCCCTTCTGTTAAGGGGACAACCAGTGGTCTTACCTATCTTTCTAATTTCCAGGATCTTTACTCTCAATGACAGAACATGGGAACAGATTTTGAAGAGGAAAAAAAAAATTTTTTTTTCATTTTCCAAACCGGGTAAAAGAAGAAAGAAACCACATAAACTTGAGAAGAACATGATAAAATATGAGTTCATTTTATTGACACATAGCTTTTCTCTCAGTCTATAAAACTTGGATTTTTATCTACAAACATATGGATATATTAAGAAGAAGCACCAATTTTTTAACAGGATTAAATTCTTGTATTGTTCTTTTGTTAGTGAAACAGGAAAAGAAAGGCTACTGATAAGGAGAAAGCACTTTACTTGCTTTTCGGGAAATTAAAAAAAAAAATTCCAGCAACAGAAGAATAATGAAGCGTAGGAAAACTGGGAAGTTGTCAGCCAGGAACAAAAAACACATCTACAATTTAAAGGGACATTCCAGTCTCCTACAAATTCATGCAAATATTAATTCATCACGTGTTAATTCCTTCCCTCTTCCAGCTTTACAGGCACTGCTTCTAGCTGTTACTTCCTCCCAATGCAAAAACATTAGCAACAGAAGCAGGAAGTCAGAAGCAGGAAGGCCCACAGTAAGAGTACAGCCCCAGCTTCAAATGGATCAACAACCAATGTGAATCCATTATTATCTGAGAGCATGCACCAGTAAAAGAATGGCCTCACAGGTTTCAAAATCACTCAAATGCTCAGAACAGCATGCTTAGTGGTTGGTTTAAACTAGGGAATGAGTCACATCTTATTTTTATTAGAATATTTCTTTAAAGAGCTCCAATATTGAATTTTAGTGCTCTTAAATACCTTTCTTGAGAAAGTTATATATTTCACAAAGAAGACAGAAGCACCAGTTCTGGGAGTAAACATAATATGCCTATGAATCATACAATAGCTTTTAACCGAATTAATGTGAGCTTTGATTTATTTGTTTCCCAGGATCTTCTAGAAGGTCTCCCGTGCACAACCACATTCAGACTGGGAAGGGCCACGGAGTTATTACAGCCATCTTCTCAGGGCACAATCCTTTCCACATCACCTCAAATGCAGCCATGCAGCTGGGCTGGCCCCAGGCGTGGGGATATGCTCTCGGGAAGGGGCAGGACTGACTTCCGGGATCCCTGCTCCATCCTGAAGAGCTTTCCTATGTCTGGACTGAAGGACTTTCACAGGTACTTTTTTTTTTTTTTTAAGATTTTATTTATTTATTTGACAGACAGAGATCACAAATAGGCAGAGAGGCAGGGAGAGAGAGAGGAAGAGAAGCAGACTCCCTGCTGAGCAGAGAGCCTGATGTGGGGCTCGATCCCAGGACCCTGGGATCATGACCTGAGCTGAAGGCAGAGGCTTTAACCCACTGAGCCACCCAGGTGCCCCCTTTCATAGGTATTTCACAATTAGAAAGGATTAAAATGCAAGCTCTGGCTGAAGTAACATTCTAGAGTGTAATCAATCAACAAGAGTAAATAATTTAACATTTTGTCTAGATTACAGGAGCTGGCAATAAAGAGAGAAAGAGAATGCCAGGCTTCTGAGGTGGGAAAAAAAAAAACTGAAAGAAAAGAATGGGGCGGCCTTAGAGGGAAAAAGATAAATTGGCGATTTTCACCATTTTCACTTAAGGCTGGCTCCATTAACCTTCATTAAGAAGTGGAAGAAACTGTAGTTTTGACTCAAAGTCTATCTTTCTGTGTGACTGCATGCTTTCAGCCCTGTCTCCTTACATTAATACATTTCTCTGCTGTTTCAAAAATTAAAACCCTCTTTATTCAAAAAAGGTTTGTTTTGTTTTGTTTTAAGAGGATCTCTTACTCATGGTAGTAGTAACTACATAATACTGGCAAGGCTGGAAAAAGGTTTCCATCAGAGAATCCTTACCTATATTGATATAGTTATAAGGACATCTGAAATGATCACTTTTTGATGGACTGCAAATTAAAACCATTAGCTTTGCCAGAGTTGTCCAAGATCCTAGATTACGGTTTTGGAATACTAATTACATTAACTAATGAGGTTTTAATGGCCTGAGTTTGGGAATGACAATTCCTGAAAGCCCACACCCTCTGGGCGGTTGATGGGGACAGCTGGGCCTGGGGCAGGAGGACACAGAAGGTACAACTCCAGCTCTTCTATGGGGAGTGGTCAGGCTCCCCCTGTGGCAGCTCAGAAGGATAGGATTCCAATCCTTTGCTCCTGTCAGGAAAAACCCTTGTGGGGGCCGGGATTTAGCAGGACACAGCTGGGCAATGCAGCAACTCAGCGGCTCTTCACAACAGAGTGCACGCCAAGCCCTGGGAATAACGGAAAGGTCACCTACAGCCAAGTCCGAAACCACAAATGTGCAAGGGCCGGCTCAGGGTTACCCAGAAGCTGAAACGTTCACCTGCTAAAGGCAAGCCTCAGACCAAAGTTTCTTAAGCGTTTCTGGTAGATGGAAGCAGCAAAGCTTGGCCCCCAAAGAATACCGTTTCTCTAACTGAAAGCATCAGGTTCTTTTTTGTCCCTTTAATACTAAGTGTGTTTTAAAAAATATAAACTAAGTGTATGGTATTTAATCTTGAAACAAGCATACACTTGTAGCAAAAATCGTTCACCTACAACTTCTGGAACTCTTGTACCAACGTGGGAGCAGATATAGACGGGAAGGGGACAGACAGACGTCTGGGCTCTACGTAATTTGGACAGAAGAGACAGCTTGAGAGCACAGAGAATGAGTTAAAGCAAAGAAAGGGAGGAGACATTAACAAGTGGTACAGAACATTATTGGCTATTTACATTTAACTGCATAGAAAATATCATTCTAAGGGTCAGACTGAAGGTTTCTTTACACCATTTCCTGGAACCCTAATGCAGCTGAATAAAACACTCTTCTGCACAAACACAGACAGACAGACACACTCCCCTCCTAAGCACTAGGATACAAAAAATTTCATCATAACAGGTTTTTGTGTGTGTGTGTGTGTGTGTTTTGCTAGGCACAAGAAATCACAACAACCAGAAGGTCACTGTATGACTTCCAACAGTTAAAATGCAGGTATAATTATTTAAGCAACTGTTCCTCTCCAACTGGTCTCATGCCAAGTTCCTTGAGTTTCCTGTTTTGATTTCCCAGATATTTGAAACTGGTTTCCGCCTTTTGGTAGCCCCTTTTTCCCCCCTGTACCAGTTATCAAGACATCAAAACAACAATTTGTAACTATAGCATAAAATTCTAAAATACTGATTTAGTTGTCAACCTAAATAAGAAAGTCTACTACTTATGAAAATAAATAATGGTGTCTATGCTTTCCTTCCCTATGGCATGGCTGGAATCTAAAATGAAATACATATATTTAGATTTTAAAGTCACCTTAAATATTTGCTCCAAAACAGAAAAGGTAGATCATATTACTGATTTCTGATGGTTTTACAAAGCGAGGAGACAGCAACAGAGGTTTAATGTCGCGTGAGAGCCGTACTGTCCTCATTAAGCATGCGTCTTTAAGGACACTTGGACTGCTAAGGGGAAAATCAAAATCGGGGACCTTGATGGTAATGAGGACCCTCAGCCACCTGGAAGGTAGGGTTAAGTGGCTTCTTCTCCTTGGTCATGTGTCTCCATACCTGACAAGTCCTGTAAACTGAATACCTAGAAAAGCCTACCCTACGAAAAACAATCTGCAATGTGTAATTTTAATGAAGCACGTGACTAACTTAGAAATGATGAATTGGTGGAAGTCCCGGAGTAGGGAAGGCCCAGCCCCTGCAATGCGGCGCGCTTGGCTTCCAGAGAAGGAAGAGTCAGAGCCTGACAGGTCAGCTTCTTGTTGACTGTTACTCCTTCGGTAGTAAGTACATATATTCCACTATCAAGGATTATATAAAAGCCAAGTACTTCCCAAAGGTTCTTCCCCTAAAATGTTCTACACTCACCCCATTTCTATCCTCCCTTCCACCAAGCTGTAAGGACTTCATGAATTTAACTCTGCTCTATCATAATCTTACAGTCTACAGAAGTCTTATTTTGGGGAAACATATGATTTGATTTTCAGTGCCCCAGATCCTGTGAATTAATGATTACACTGGATCATTTTTACCACAATCAATATTATGTAGTAGGAAAGATTTGGGGATAATGACAATTAATACCATGTAGATCGATATAATTAAAAAATCTACAGACCAAAGACCAAATAGGTGAACTTCTAGAAAGAATCACCTCTACTAAAAGCTATTTCTCCTCAGCATCCAAGTCTTGGGATTTGTTTAGCTCTTCATCGTGTGATCCTACATGTGGACGATGAAAAACTTCTACTGGGTTTTAACTTCTTTTAATATTTACTTGGAAAAAGCTTTAAAAATTGTATGATAAAACCACTGCTATGTATTAATGTTTGAAGACAGGCTTTATGACAGATGCTCTGTATTTAAAAACAATGAAAGTAGTAGAAATCAAGAGTAAGTCCAACAATCACTTAAAGATAAGATGTTCTTTCCGGGGGAGACAGATCCGCATCAACCTTCCAGGACTGCTGCTCAGTGCAGGAAAGAACTAGCAGCGCAGCCTCTCCTGGGGGCTCCCAGGAAATGCACACTAGTCCAGTCCCTGTAAATCAAAACCTCGGTGTGTCCACTAAGCCCTCTCAAGTCTAAGGAACCTAGGGAACTCCCTGTGCACCTGGCGCCCAGACCTCCCCATGGACTGCAAGCCCCACGTGGGAACATGGGTCAAGGGCAGAGCCGGGTGCCTCGGTCATCTTTGTACTTATAATGGGATGGCAGCAGATGTCCTGCTATGGCAGACAGTGTCTCCATTCCACACAGTGCCAGTGCCCAGAGGGTCAGGAGGGAAGTCTGTTGCACTATCTCAAAGACAGACGGATGTTTAATAACGTGCCCATCTCCATTTGATCACATTTCCTTGAGTATTGTGAGGGTGTGTATATGTGTGTGTGTGTGTGTGTGTGTGTGTGTGTGTGTGATCCCTACAGCACAAAACGTTTGAGAAAAAAGTTCTGTGGATAAAAGGATTCAGTATCTGATTTCTTTCTACATACTAATTAAATTTTTGTCTACTAACAAATATTACAGATGGCATCACAAGGTGCTCTCTCTGATGAGGCCACACACAGCACAGGTTGTACCGTGGGCTAGACTGAGAAAAAGATAAGAATAAAATGTAGCACTTAGACTTGTGTGAAAAAAAAAAAAAAAAAAGGGAAATGTAAAACGCTAAAAATGGAATAATAAGCCCACATAATATTAACATTTCCTCAGGTATGACTGAAAGAGTAAATTTAGATCACAGAATAATTAATAAAAATTGAGGTTCTGAAGCAACTGTTATTTAGGTTTTTAAAAACTGAGAGGAAAAATTCTATAAAACAGAAGTCATTTGTCTGTATCGAAATTAGTTTAGCATCAGAACATACAGCCATATAATGTAAATGTTCCTCTTGTTTTAAGCAGAAGAGAAAAAAATACAAGTATCTAACTAGCTACATAAATTCTCTCATCTTTTTTCTTTTTTTTAAGATTTTTTAATTTATTTACTTGACAGAGAGAAAGCACAAGCAGGGGGAGCAGCAGGCAGAGAGATGGGGAGAAGCAGGCTCCCTTCTGCGCAGGGAGCCTGACGGGGCCTTGACCCCAGGACCCTGAGATCATGACCTGAGCCAAAGGCAGATGCTTAACAGACTGAGCCACCCAGGTGTCCCTCTCCCATCTTTTTTTCTAACCTTTAATTTTTGCCTAAACATATACAGTCCATGCAACATAAGTTTACAGAACAGAAAAATGCTTAAAGAAAAGACATCATTTAAGACAGTTATAAAATATCTTTAAAAAAATTAAGAGCAAGTTCCCGTAGCCTATCTAAAATGTGATTCTGTTTATACCTTTCTATCTGCACCTTTAGGGTCATTTAGAATATGGCCCTCAGTTAAATGCAAAACAAAGTCAAACTGGTAGACTCAGATGTAGTGATAGCATGTGCTCAACACTTACTTTCTGAATTAATAAATGAATAGAGAACAAAGATGAATGAAGAAAGCAAGCAGCTCCGAAGTGAAAGAAGGAACCTCAGAAGGTTACAGACAATGTTGAGAGGATTCTTCTGGACCGAAAGTGGCTACAATTTTCGTGCTCTTTCCTTACTTTCCCATCCAATTGTTTACTCGCCTTAGCATCCTACCCCGGATGGCTCTGATCTCAGGTATGGGTCTGACCAGACCCACTCCTGTACTCTCAAACACTTTAAAGGCTTTTCTGAATAAGGAAGTACAAATCAGTCAATCCACCAATAATTGATGATTAAAATGATATACTCCATTTTATACCTTCCACTCCCAGGGGCAGCGACACTTGTGTTTAAGGCTAACTTGGGACTGGCCACCAGCAAGGCTTCCTAGGCTTTCCCTCCCTGTGCTGAGGGAACACTTCCTGCACTGCCATCACTGCACTCGCAGTGTGCCAACACGGCCAGCCATGTGTGTCGTCTGTGGAGCACACACACTACTGTCTCATTAAACTTCTTAAAAACATTCACTCTCCTCACATCGTTTGCGTACTCATTAACAGCACGACACTCTCACTGGGAAGATGACTCACAATCCTTATCTCCAGCCCAGATCTCTGAGGTCCAGACTCCTAGGTCCTGTCTTCCCCTTGATCCCACAGACACCTCAAACACAACAAAACAAACTCAATAGCCACCTCATCCAGCCCCCCATAAAGCTGCTCTCCTTGTGGTCCACATTCTAATAAATAACACCACTAAACAGCCTGACCTCTATGCCCTCTTGAGCCTCTAGCTTGACAATCACCCCCTCCTCCCCAAATCTGGCCATCTTCAATTTCCTCATGCTCCAAAGTCAATCAGCCACTAAAGCCCACTGCCTTGGCCACTATAATTTCCTCCTAATCTGCACTCTTCTGTCCATCCTTTCTTTTCTAGCTCCAAGGCTGTTCTCTCTCTCTCTCTTTGTCTCCCCCTTTCTGTTGAGCCACCCAACATACTTCTCACAGCTGAACTCGGTTCCCAAACCCTCCACAAAGTCTTCCTTGATTGATCCAGCTTATTAATGTTGAGTTTTTGTCTACTCCATATATAAGACGATGATGTAAAGTATCACATCCCAGTTTCTTTGATTATCTTGTCTCTAAAATATCTTTTAGAGAAAAAGTAATTAAATGAAGCCCCAAATTATAAACCATTTAATGTTACCACAAATGCTTTTAGCTAAACTAAAGGAGGAATTTCTTAAACCCTAATCTTCCTCCTTTTGCAAAATATTCATTGTGTCTCCAAATAGGAGTAAATTTCACATTATCTATACTATCCCAGTAATCCACACGATGAATATGCACCAATGCCTAAAAAGTATATTTAAGAACACACTTTATGGATCCCACACAGGTATCCCTTCAGCTAGTCTCCTCTGTGTGGACTGGGTTTTTATTTTTCTCTAGAATCTCTCAACAAAGTTATACCTTCTTGAAGAAAGGAAGGGCTGACCTCTTCTCAGGGATATAGGCCTTTGTAGTCCTCAGTACACTTACCACTGAGCTTGAATTCCACTTACTGAGTTAATTACATAAAAAATTAGCTTAAGTGACAAATAGCTCTACTTGGGTGTCAGATTTAATTTGTCCAAAACAAAACTCTTGAATCTTCCTTAAATCTACTCCTGCTCCTAGGAAAGGGCACCACTTTGCTTAAAACCCAGCATCTAAGAGTACTCCTTGATTCTGCTTTCCCTTACCCCCAATGCGTAATCCATCAACAATTCTAGTTCCAGATTATATCTCAAATCCACCTATCCCGTCATCTCCAGCTCTGAAGTCTGAGGCACCATTACCTCTTCCCCGAACTACCGAAAGAACCCCTACCTGCCACTCAGTTCCCATTCTTGCTTCCTGAGGCTTCCCACAAGTCTCTGCCCCACCAGACACACTGCTGAACACACACAAAGCAAGTAATGCTATTCCCGTTCATAACCCTTTAACAGCTTTTTAAAATAGCTTTCCCATGTCCTCATGATAAAAGCCATTCAGTCTAACCTACAGGGCATTATGTGATCTAACCCGCATCCTCCTCTTCCTCTCCCATAACATTCCAGTCTCATGGACCTTCTTGTTTTTTCTTGCTATTCCTCCAACACACCAAGCTGGCTTAGAACTTTCACCTCTGTGGTTCCCTCTGACTGGAATTCTTTCCTGTCAGAGCATCCTAAATCTGATACTTTCTTACATTCACATTTTAATACAAATGCTCTCCCTTCATGGAAAACTTCCCTGACCTCTGTACCTAAAAGCAATTTTCTCACTAACCCCAGTAATTCTCGTATCATCCTAATGACTGTTTTTCAGAGCTCCCATCCCATTATACAATATTTTCTGTTCATGTCTGTGTTTCCATGTGATCCCCTCCTTCTGAATGTCAGCTCCATGACAGCTGTATCCCCATCCCAGAGATCTGTGCCCAGCACATATTAGGCACTCAATAAATATTTGTCGGATAAATGAATGTCTGAATGTTTTCCAGGGTGTTTTTCATCCTTCCTGAACTCGGTTTCATATTTCTGACTACTTTTTGAGTTTCTGACCACTTTGAACTATAATAAATTTTTTTAGAAAATAAAAGCCACTGACCGCAGCACTGAGTCATATGCATACCTGAAGGTCCACCTCACTCACTGCACCGTGGAAATCTTTGGTGGCCACCCTGACTACGGTTATTAAGCTCGGAGTGGCTCCTCCAGAGAACTGGGCAGCTGCAGGGACTGGTACTGCTCTTGCTACTTTCGTCCCCTCCTCTGATGATCCATCAGTTTAACTTTTGTGAAGTTCAGCACAACATTTTACCAAATCAAGAATGAACAGAGAGTGGAGCATAAAATTATGAGCCTCGTTAAGATCAAGGTGGGGCGACCTGCAGGTCATTCCCTTTATCAGACTTCCTCCTCTTCGGAGAAACACAGAGGATTCTGACAAGGCGTTCCGCACAGCGCCAAGGTCGGCTGTTACCCAGTGTCCTGCTGCCTCTACATTTGTGACCAGCTGATCTTACGGGGACGTGTTCATGGATTTTAGGCAAGAAAACATGTGGTAAAATCCCAGACCAACTCCTTCCCTTTTAAACGGAACTTGTTTAATGCCCAGAAATTAAGAGTATTCTTCATTAGTCTATAAATATGATACTGAAATGCCCTTCAATGACTTCCACACATTTTTTTTAAATGTTGCTACGGTTATGTTTAGAACTCATGCTCAGAATTTACTCTCAAAGCACAGAAGTGAAGACACGTGCTTTCTCATTACGCTCTGGCAAGAATACTCCTCCTCCCGCCCCACCCCGGCCCTGCACACTTGAACACTAGAAACCACCCGGAAGAATGGACCTACGCAGAGGGCTTTAGCTAGAACAAACTACTTATCTTCCCACGAGAGAACAACAAGAATCAAGTCTAACCTACTAACTAGTAAGTCTAACCTACTAACGATGAGGTCACTCATCATTACTGGACTCATCCTCACTGGGCTCGGCAAAATTGTCCATGCCCTGAACAACCCTCCCCCCCACCAAGTCCTTCTACTGAGCCTTCTGGAACTAACGGTCATTACCACAGTCCCCTCTGGCATCCTTCTCCCCTCACCTCCATGTTTTAATGGAAATACAGGTACCCCTGGTTCCTTGGTCCCCCAAAGTCCTCACGTGTAGGGGTGGCTTCCTTTCCCACACTCTACAAACCTGAGGCTGGGAGCGGTGTCCCCTCTGTTCTCACTGTCCTTTCAGGTCACTCTTCCCACCCCCCTTTAAAAAATGAAACCTTGTTCATGTGAAGCACATGTGATGGGATTGTGGACGTGCTGCAGGGAGCTGTGTCTTCCTCATTTCCTGCTCCTGTCCTTCCTGGCACAGGTCACACACCACCACCGACAAGACTCCTGCATGACCCTGGATCTTAGACCTTCCCTTCCTATCAGACACACCAGGAAACGTCCTAACCCCAGTTAGATGCCCCTGTCCACCTACACTGCGTCTGCACTGGAGCTGGAGGAAGCAACGACTGTGTCGGGGATGGCCCTTCCAACAGGTATGTGCGTGCCTCCAAGCTGCAGTGAGCTGTCCGTACCGGTAGGCGAGCGGAACCTGCGTTCCTGGTTAAGGCACTCGTCCCCTCTCTCGGAGGTCTAGTTCACATCCTCCTCCTCAGTATTTCACACCTCCTCTCCCACCTCAGTGTCCGCGGACAACCTTGTTTATCGTGTCTGAGAAAAAGAAACAATTTTGCTCCTCTCTCCAACACTTGGCTCCTATAATGAGTGCTATCTTGCTTTTTACTAGATCATTCTTGCCATCATTCAAACATGCATATCCTCATATATCCTCATTCAAATATGCATACCCTCTTGACCCTCTCTCTACATCCCTAAAACAAACACCCAGTCATCCAGTTCCACTTCAGCACAAACATCTCAAAAGCGTCCCCACCTCCGTGACTTGGACTAGCATTCTTGTGCTATTTCAGGTGGGAACCCTAGAATCATCTTTGTGCACTTCTATCCCTGTCTCTCAGCAAAATGGTGTGTATGCGCCTCTTCCCTGCTGTCTCCCTGCTGGTCCCCAGTTCAGCCTCCAGTGGCACCACATCTAAGTACCTGAAATAGCTCTCCAGGGAGCCTCTGGACTGCAGTATCTCCCCTGCTAACCCACTCAGCATCCCCCCAGAGCCGCCATCTGCCCATAGATGGAGGGCCTCGCTGGGCTCTAATTCTCTCTGCTCATAAACCTGCAATGGTTCCTGAGAGTTCCTAGGACCAGGCCTAAGCTCCCTCTGAGATGTGAAGACACTCTGTCCTCCAGTCCCAGGTTGCTCCCCATCTTTAGTTCCTCTGACCTATCAACATAAAAGCTTTTAGATCACCATCCCCTGTGTCTTACATAAGTCATGTAAGTCCTACTTCAAAGTTTCATTCTTTTGTCCATATTGTTCTCCTTCCCAGAACCCATCACCACGCAAATTCCAAACTGTTCAGACTCCACCCCCTCCAGGACACCTTACCCTACAATTCCAGGTCACACTCTCCCGGTCTTAAATTCCTAGAAGCATTCTAAATCTTCATTGCTTTTAAGGACTCCCATAGTATACGGTACTGTATCACCACTAATTCTTTCATATGCCAATACACACTCGACTACCGGCAGGGCTTTCTCCTTCCAACTTGTTTCTCAGGAGAAGGAAATCCCCTAATACTGACTTCTTACAAGATCTTGAATATTGCAGGGTGCTTTATTTTGAAAAACCAAAGTACTCTTTGTAGAAGATAGATTAACTTTAAATGAGCTCAACCAGTTCTACTTTTGGATTATATAGAGGTCATCTAACAGAATCTGTTTAAAAAAACAAAAAGTAAAGAAATTTAATCAGCTAATTATTCCTGGGGGAATGCTCTCAAAATTGGAAGTGCTAGATCTTGTACACAATCTACTTAGAATCACTTTAAAAATCAATGCGGTTAATCTCCACATTGTAAAGATCATGAATATACACATAACTAATTTAAAAAATGCAACTGTCCCACTTTTATGTGAAAAAAGACACTGAATTTTGAACAAAAGTTCTTGTGATAACTTAGATTCGCAACTGCTGCACAGGAGACCATTCAGTTGGTGAAGACGGCCTGCTGGGGAGCAAGGCGTTAAGGGACCTGGAAGGGAGCCTGAACAAACATGGTGGCAACAACAGAGATACATTTGAAACGTTTTAGGGGGTTGGGGGGGGAACAGTTTTGTGAAATATAAGAGCGGCAAAAATCGTCTAAATTGCTGTATCATTTTATTTCAGATCATGTGATTTTCAGTATTATAAGAAGTAAATTATTTAAACAGATATTTGACCACTCCATGTATATCCCTGCAAGTTTATTTATGCTAAAATTGGCAAAATACTCTTTTCTCTTTTTTGACAAGCAGTGGAGTAGGGACAGGGGTTAGCAAAGAGCCACAAGATGATAAGAATGAACTAGGTTACATGTTGTCCAATGTCATGATGTAGTAGGAAAAATACTTTACGTGGTTCGTCCTGGGCTTATTACTGAGCCATGGCATGGAGCTCAGCTTTCCAGTTTTCTAATTTAAGGGCCAGACTAAATGTTACCTAACTAAGACACTCTGTAGTTCTAAGATTTTACTTTTACTGTTTCCTACTATAATCTCTTTTAATGCTTCAGCAGCATTGGTAAATAAAAAGAGAAAAGCTATTTTAGAGGCTGTCATAAATTTTGCTTTCTTTATTACCATTTAACAGGAACTGGAAACTTAATACAATTCAAAAACTTCAGTCTTCCTATACTGCCCTTATGAGATCTCACATATCCTCACTATTCCAAACCGATTACCAATCTCTCCACCCTAGAATGACATCATGATAGAGATAACAGGTATACTTAAGAATGTCTGGCTCTGCTCTTTTTGTTCCACATGAGGAACATGGAGCTAGGACAGAGTTTCATGCCAGTCTGGGGCCTTATCCTTTGTTAATCCTGGTTTCGAGCCATGGTATCAAGCTCTGGGCATGCCACTCACAGTTACTGTAGCTAGGAATCATACTTCCATGTCTCCAATCTATTGCCTAGGTTTTCTGCAGGAATGTACAAAAGTTATAGGCCATAGGAGCACAATTTTGTTATTTTAATGTAATGTCTGACTTCATTCCACAGGAGAACCACCAACGACCCATCCACACCTAAGTGGTTTTGCTCCACGGCAAAACCCACCCAAGCCTTCAGCCATCCCTGTGCAATCCTCCCATCTCTGCTGAAGAGACACACTTTTTGCCAGATGAGCTGCATTTCTCATTAGCACTCCCCTCGTGGACCGTCCCTGCTACAGTCAATCAAGCGGAATGGAGCTGGCGACAACAGATGCCCATCGCGAGCACACCGCTTGTGAAGTCATCCCGTATGCAGAGGTGACCTAAGCAAGCTGGCGCAAAGCACCCGGCTCGTGAGCCACAGCATTACCAAAAGCACAGCCCGCAGGACCCGCAGACGCACATGGCACACACAAACACGCACCAGCCCATCAGTCATCGGGCGCTTCTTGTTTGGGACTATAAAAGGTACCCGTCTCTGTAAGCGCGTCTCTGCGTCTTCGAGCTCCAACACGACACAGCGCGAAGCCTGACAACTGGGAATCAGTACTTACCTTCGATCCTCTTCAAAGCTGAAAGGCACATGTCCTTCCTGGGAAACTCAAAGGGATTGTTGCAGGTGCGAATGGTGTCACATTCACATTTCCCGTTGATTATATTGCATCCGGAGACAAGGTTCTCGTTGCAGGGTTCAAAACCAAGCAGCTGGTCATCGTCCCAGTTCTCGTCTGTAAAACAATGAACAACCACAGAATATTGCTTGCAGCTTCATTCAAAGGCCTGTCTGAAAGCAAAAATGTGCAAAGATGTCAAGATTAACACCTGACACTGACACCTCGATTTATGAAAGATGGTTTTGGCTGCAATTTGACCAATGAATGAAATCCAGCCTCCGAATAAGTGAGAAAAAGGAAACAGAGCCATACATGTAGACATTAAATAACCACATACACAAACGTATATGATCAAAACCCACCACTTCTCTTATGTGTTATTTTACAAGGATTCTTGGATTTTCCTGCTTTCAATAAAATTATAGGAGACATTTCTGTCAACTTACAAAATGATTCAAAAACACCCACAGTTTTGTTTTTTTTTTTCAGCCCATCTGGTAGAGGCAAGCTTTGGGTTTAAAACAGCTGGCAATTTAATACATCAAGACAGTTAATCAGCATAAAACCTCAGATACCACCAAAGAATGGAGAATGGATACAGCGGTAAAGGAGTCCTCCAACGCATTTCAGCTCAGATGCTAATGTCCACAGGGCCCAAAACCAAAGCCAGAGAGGACAACGAAACTGAGGGCTACAGCTTAGGGAGAGGATAAGGAAGTCACATGCTGAAGCTGGGACCAAAATCACTATCCTGGTCATGGAATGATAGGAGTAGACTGTAAGAAACAAAGCAGATTTCAAAATTATGTTCATGGGCTCCAGCTCAGACAAACGAAACACGGAACAAGCACGACAGGACCGTCGGCCAGCTCAATCCTGAATGGTATTTCTCACAGCTGAAACACCTCTTACAGGCAATCAGACTATTTATGAGTCTTTGGGGCACTGTATGCATTTCCCCCCTCTTAACATGATCTTTAATAGACACTTTGTCGTACCTTAACTAGGTACTACCTGTTAAATAGTAAACATGTTTCTGATAACCGTATCTGGAGAGAATTTTTTAAAGTACTTGAATTTAAGATCCCTTAAACCTGCTGCTCACACAAAGGCAGGTATAAAGCCACTCTGAGAATGTGTTTTCGTAGAAGACAGTGTAAACAGATGGCTGTAATTCTTTTTACAGCTGAAATTTTACTTCTGGTGACATCACTAACTTAATGCAAAAGACTGTTCTCTCTTCCTGAAATAATTTTTTTGTCAAGGGGTCTTTAAAAAGATATCACTTACAATATAAAGAGCTTCATAGCAATTCTTTGAAAACCTCTTCTGTTCTGATTTCAGGCTCATTTTCTTGATGAAAGTCTCCAGCTCTTAGTAAAACGACTTTACAAGTTTAAACAAAAACACAATTAATCTGTTTTAAGATGTTTTCCTGTTTAGCCTATATTTGGTTTTTAGAAATAACATGTAAACACACAAAGGTACATTCCTACCTTCAAAACAACACTGAAATTACTAAATTATCCTGAAAGGAAAACCAGAAACGAACATAATGAAAGAACTTGATGTGGGAAAGTGGTTAATAATTTAGGCTTCAGTTATAATACAGAATACATTGGACATATAAACCATTTCCCATCTCTACATTTATTTGTTGAACAAGCTATCAGTACTACTCTCCTAATCCAGTTCAGTGAAATTTGTCATGAAAGAATTTTTGTGACTTTATATTCAAATCTGTAACTCAAAGTTAGTTCACCCCTAGGAACTTAAAAACTTATAAGAAATCAAGTAACATTTGAACCACTGGAAAACTAGTCTCTTCTATTTCTCACTTCCCCATCATATTCAGAGAAGAAATCTTTATTACTATTGGTTAATCCATCACCAAATCGAGTGGATACTGATTTTTTTTTCCCCACAGCAAACCTCCTTTCTTTCCATTAGAACTAGAACTCCCTGAAGACTTCATTCTCCTGAAGGACTGCAACATCCCCTTCCTAGTCTCCCTACCACTATCCTCTTGCCTCTCTACTAACTCCTTTCCCCATGCTATCATCAGAATCATTGTCCTCAAAAAATAAACCTGCTCAGTGGTCCTTTCTTATTAACAAGAAAAAGCCAGAACTTCTTAGAGTGGAATAAAAGGTTCCTCATGATACGGCTTGCACTTCTACAGACTCAGGTTTCACCAATCCCACACATCCTAATGCACTAAGCACCCTGAGATTCTCACTACAAACCCTGAGTAACTGCTTCCCCACCCATCTGCCTAAAACACCTCCCCCCCTTCTTCCTGTGGTAACTTCTATTCATCCATCAAGACCCAGTTCAAATGTTACCTCTTTGGGGAAGTTTTCTCCACTATGAGCAGCTCCATTTTCCATGCCCCCTCAGGCAGGTGCACAGACCTCCAGTCTCCTATGGTACTGGCTTTAGGTAAGTCAAATTTCCCCACTAGGTAGAGTCCTTGTGCATAGGAGCTGGGTCTTATCTAATTTTGAACCCCCTTAACCCTAGAACTTAGTTCAGTGTTCATTACCTACACGTATGGTACTATAACATACATACATACATATATATATGTCTTTATATATATGTATGTATGTAAAATTATATATATATGTATGTATGTAAAATTATATATATATATGTATGTATGTAAAAAATAGGACTATATATCTAGCCACGTATTTCGTCAGTGGTATGGTCAATGCTGCTGTCCATATGTTTTTAAGAAGACCATTTTATTTGACTGTGAAATTCGAATTAAAAGGCAATTGCTGTTGATGCTCTTCCCAACTTCTTACTGATTCCTGCTTTGTTCCCAGTAGAAGCCTGTGGGCAGCAGCAACAGGCTGATGGGAAGATGCACAGCTAAGCTCGACTGTCCCCTCAAAAAATGCACGGCCACCATGTCCAGTTAGGAAGCAGTGGACTCTGAACCCCAAAATGTCTTATATACCTTTTTCTTTTTTGAGAGGAAATCTTTTTAATTCTATGCCCCCACCCTAATCAATACTTTTTCTTCTTGGCAAATAGTTCCCTTAGCAACCACTGCACTACAGGATCAAGTACAGCACACTTCTGAGACAAATGCTTTTATGTTTTTCTATTACAGAACATCATACTTTAAAATAATTTAAAAGCCAACCAACAGGAACTCAAAGCAAAAATTCAGTGAGGTTTGAGTGTAGAAATCAAATCTGAGCCCAACAGTTCTGCAGCGAGCGGCTGGCAAATCTGATGTTTCTAAAGATTTATTTTTTTTTTATTATTTATTTGACAGAGAGAGATCACAAGTAGACAGAGAAGCAGGCAGAGAGAGAGAGGGAAGCAGGCTCCCTGCTGAGCAGAAAGCCCGATGCGGGACTCGATCCCAGGACCCTGAGATCATGACCTGAGCCCAAGGCAGCGGCTTAACCCACTGAGCCACCCAGGCGCCCATGGCAAATCTGATGTTTTTAAATCTCTCTTAAGTAAATCCATATACACAACGCAAAGATGAGGGCTTTGATTCTCTGAATCCTGATTTCTCCTTGGACTGGTCAGGGGGTAAAAAAAGGAGTTACAAACAGGAGTACTGCCCTTTAAATATTTATTTCAAGTAGTCTTTTTTCCCCGGTATTCTCCACACAAGATATAGTCTCCAGCCAGAAAAGACAACTGAGATACCTCTGCGACTATACTTTTAAGTTTGTAACTTCTGCAAGACACGAAACCGGGACGTTGAGCTATTTTCTCTCAATATAAGATGAGAGAAATCTAATAATTTCAAGTATGAATTAAAATTCATGTATGTTTGAGTATGTCAAAATGCGTCAAGTCCCTCAGTGAGGAGACAGTCACACGGAACTGCTGACAGGACAGCTCCACTCGGAGGCTTGGAAGACATCCCGAGACGTGATGCTCTCCTCTCAGATTGCCACGGCACTTCACCATGAAACACAGTCACCTCACACACACTTCCCATTTCGTCCCCCAGAACAACAGTACGAGATGCAAAAACAAGGGTAATGAGGGGCAAGAGACGAATGCGATGACTGGCGGTTGGTGCCGCCGCCTCCCTTCACACTGAGATACCAGCAGTGCGACCACCACTGCCTTTGAAGCCTTGGTGCAAAGGATGACACACAGAATAAAAGAAACACTTTAATACTGCCATGAAGACAGTCTGGACCTCATAGACTACCTGAAAAGGTCTTGGGATCCGCCCCCGAGGGGTTGCTGTTGTAAAGAGCATGTCTTGCTGATACACCTGGGCCAAGGCAGCACGGGACCCAGGTCTAAGAAGTAACAAAGGTCATGGGGTACCTCTTCTCCTAATGCTTACCCTAAACCACAGACATGTGCCCTCATGGGGATTTAGCTGCTAGGTAATAGGGGGGGAAAAGGAAAATGAAGTCAATAAAATGCAAACGTTGTGTTGATTCTTACATGATCTTTTCTCAGCACATTAATGCTATGAAAAGATCAAGAGCAAGTGTTCTCACAATGAAAGGAAAAGTCTGAGCAATAATGAACACTTTAAGTAAAAGCTGATAGTCTTCTTTAAATTCCCTCCTCTGGTGCAAGAAATGATGATTCTAGTGAATGAACTTTCCATGACATGAAACTACCCAGGGAGGCTGCAAATGCAAATGCAAAAAACTAGAGATATTTCCTCTGTATATAAACATCATGATGAAGAAACTACCCTTAGATTTTGGGTTCAATTCTGATGAGCCTGGTCTCCATTATAGGTGAGTGTCTTCAAGCGTGACTCTGCCCTGAAGGAAGCAGTAGGGGCAAGGGGTGAGGCTGCGAAGGGTGCACTGTCCAGGCTCTGGGCGAAAAGCTATGGGTGGCTTACCTTTGTCAGTGTTTTCATCTGGATTCTTATTGTCTATATCTACCCTTTCTGTATATAGTTGTGTAGGTTTTGAGTGTCCTACCCCTAACCCTATTTTTCCCCATCTCTCTCTGTTTTTAGTGTAGTAGATGATTGTGCAGAAGGCTGGTTTTTGTTTTAAGAGCACACATGTGGTGCCAAAGCAAAAACACCTGTTCTTCCAACAGCCACATTCAGTCTCATCCTGCACAAGGCATCTTCCAGTTTTCTCAATGATGCCTGAAATTCCTTCCTTCCGCATGTTACACTGATGATTTTAAATGCGAGGGCTAGTTAGGAGCTTCAATCCCAAGGGTAGGAGAGAGAACACTGGGGAGGAGGATGTGGGGGCAGAGGGGTCTCAGAATATGTGCGGAGTCATCTGACTCCAGATCTGGGAAGCAGCTCCAGGAACCAGCCGTGGCAGCTCTGGCCTAACTGATCCTGGCTTCCACCTCTCTGCCCTTCAAAATATCTTTCCATCTGCGTGCTGGTGTCTTAAATTCCACTAATATGGAATAAAACGTTTCAGGTGTGACTGCACTTACTGGACACGTTACTGCGTCTTCATCTCAAATCTCTTGACTTCCTGGAGGCACAGGCATCTGTATACTCAAAGCCTTACCTTTTCTACCCTGTATCAGCTTAGGTTAATGGAGTTTACTCCAAACCAAGATAGAGCTGCACCCCATTATGTGGCAATCCACTTACCAGAAATGTGCTATAGCAGATATTAAAAGGCAAGAAACAAATTCACAGTACACACTCAGAAGCTCACAGTAATGGAATTCTGTTGGCAGAGGAGAAGCTTCTGGGAATATATATCAAATTAATTCTCCAGCTGTTCACATATCCCTGTGGCTACAGTAAGATGCAAACAGCTAATACTGGCATTTCTTTCCATGCCAGCCCAGAAACTCCAGTGTAATGTAAAATTGCTGCTCTTAACTCCCCCAGCTCCTGGCTGGCTGTTATCAAGCATTCATTCTGCTCAAGGAGGAATCCAATGCTGTGAGCTTTCATTCTCTCTGCTTCAAGCTTAAGGCGGATGTTCCAAAAGCCAGTGCTTCCCTCTCCCTCTCTTCCTGGTGCTGTAATCAGTGCAAAGCAGGAAGGGCAAAATTATGGTTATCAGTAGAAATGATTCATGTTATAAAAATCTGTTTTACAGGCATTTCCACAAAGTGAAACTATGTTAAGCATATGTAACTGTATACCAGAGTGGACAGGCCCTGACTCTAAAACAATGGGAATGCTAAAATATGCTCACAAATATTTTTTTGAAGACCGACTTCTTAAACTGATGCAAATCTCTAAATTTAGAGCAAACAACCATGACCACTGATTCGTATTATGTCCAAGTGGGGAATTCTCTGAAAAACAAACAGGACTGATCCAATTTACTAAATCAATTTGTGGTAAACGTATGTTCCACTGCTATAATTTTTGTCAGACACCTTAGCAATACATCTAACGGAAGAGGTCCAGAGATGAACTACAGAATGTAAATTCACCCAGCCATCCAACCAACCATTCTTCCTTCCTCTCATCTGGTCCTCAGATTGTGGTATCTATTATACATCAAGAACTGAGCAAGGTGCTAGGAAGCAGGAGTTTGCAGTACAATTTTCTGCCATTCTAATCAAAATCACAAGTGTTAGGAATAAAATAATAATTTCCTTTTTGATAGCAGGAAGCTACTAGGAACAGATAGGAGCTAAAGACAAGGAAAGAAGTGTCTTTAGAAGCCAGGAATTCATGGAACAAGAAGAGGAGAGCAGAGCCTGGGACTACAGAACACAGTTCCCCTACGTTGCAATTCTGCCTAAATTAGGAACTATCTGTCTTAAATTGCATATAGAAAAACAGAGAGCCCAGACATCTGTTCTCCACATGGACAGTGCCTGACCCAGGAGACCATAGACTAGTGCCTGGCCCTAGTTCTGTCATTAGTTTGCAGAGTAACCTTGAACAAGGCATTTAGCCCTCAAGGCTTCAATTTTTTTATTAACAAGGATGTCAAGTGGACAATTCATGAGGTCCCTTTAGACTTTGTGCTCACGTTTCCTTGATTCTGCCATCCTGGATGAAACTGTCCAATGTTAACAATTTATTGGGAACAGAGTCAGAGAATCACACACTTGTAGTGGTCACGGTTTAAATTTAAAATAGTTTCTTATTTATCAGACCCCTCTGAGGTTTGGAGAACTGTCACAAGGCACAGGAAGGCAAGCCAAGGGTGCTTTTACTATAACAAAGATCACCTTGCAGGACCTTTCTAACACCTCAGTCCTAGAGGATTTAGTAGCTGAGTTCTCAATATATTAAAACAGGATTGGCCATGAATTTATTTAGAACTAATGAAGTTTTGTGTCATTATACAATTGTCTCTACTTCTATATAGATTTAGAAATTTCTTTGATAAAAAGTTTTTTCTGTTTTGTTTTACTTTTAATGGGAGGGGATTATAGGTAAAGTAACCAAATACTTAAAAAAGAAGAACAATAGAAATACGCCATCAACATTGCTGGGAAACAGGGAAGGCAACGTTTAAAGGGAAATTTCACAGGAAATGAGGTTAAAAAAAAAAAAAAAAAAGAGAGCAGAGTATTCATCTGAAGAAATTAGAAAAAGAGCAACAGAGCAAGTCCAAAGAAACAAGAAAGGTGGAAATAATAAATGTAGGAGGGAAATCAACGTAATAGAGATAAAAGTAACACAGGTGATTAACAAAATTAAAAAGTGGCTCTTCAGAAAGGTTATTAAGACATCTCATAAATGGCTTATGATTAACACTCCTATATAGCAGGTCAACTCATCCAAGTACTGTGATGTATAAATATATATAAATATATATATAAATATATGTAAATATATACATTTAATATACACATATTAAATGCATATATTAATTTACATATTATATATTTAATATACATATATTAATATATATTATGTATATTAATATGTACATTTAATGTATGTATATTAAATATATATATATTAAGATTTTTTATTTATTCGTTTGAGAGTGAGCAAGAGAGAGAAAGAGAGAGAGAGCAAGAGCAGGGGAAAGGGCAGAAGGAGAAGCAGGCTCCCCATGGAGCAGGGACTCAATACCAGGACCTTGGGATCATGCCCTGAGCCGAAGGCAGATGCTTAACCAGAGCTACCCAGGTGCCCCTAAAAATACATTTTTAAAATCAGTTTCTCTTTGGTGGTTTTACCAGGAAGTTACTCAAAGTCGGACATTAAATGGTTATATTTTGGAAATTTTTTAAAATAATGAAGGTATTTGATTGCTCATGGCAATGTTTCCTGAGCTATAATTATTTTGTACCCTACGGTGTAAAACTCAACTCCCTTATATTTCTTCTGCTTTGAGCCTAGATCTCAGTATTTTTTTAAGGAAACTCTCACGCCTTCTCACCTGGCCCATGTTGGGCAGTGCAGGGCCGGCCTTCCATTCAGGCACAGGTCATTATTGAGCAACACGGTATTCTCTGAGCTTGAGTGTCTATTAAAACATGTAACTCCCCATTTCGCCAAGCTTCAAAGAACACTGGTTTTCAGCTATCAAATATACTGCTGCTTAAAAGTTAATACATCTTGGTCGAGGGAAAAAATATCTTGAAGAAGTGCCTAATTGTGTCACATTTCCTTTCTTCCCCTAGATACTCTGAAAGCCAGCCGCGGATTAAGCCCGGTGATCGGCCATCTCTAGGTTCACAGGGATCTGTTCTCCTGCACAGGTGTGTTAATATAAAACACACAGTGGGGATGTTATAAGAATAGCCCGGATGAACTTCCTAAGGAGACAGAGTTGGGAAGCAAGGTCTCCAAAACAAAGTTCAACATCCGCCCAGCCAACTCTTGGGCATGGAAGACCAAGCCTGCTAGATTTGACCCGAACCCACTTCTTCAGCCTCCCCTCTTCCATTCCTCCCCACTTGCTCCACAAGACTCAAGCGATTAATGCCTACGTGCTCCCAGGCTCCCTAAAGGACCCAGGCGGTTTCCTGACTCCCCAGCTGTGCACAGCCTGTTCTCTCCGCCTAGAAAGCTGCTTCTCCTTACTTGCTTTGAAAGTTTCTATTCAGTTATTAATGTTTTCTCCAGGTATCACCCGCTCCATAGGGACAGAATTAAGCATTTCCCCACCACGGAACGTCTACTGTATACCTATTAAAATTATTTCGCTATGGCAGTATCATGAAATCGCTCATCTAATCTCCTCTACCAGAAAGTGGGTTCTTTGAAGCTAAAGATCTAGTGTTTCTCTTCTTCTCTTTTTATCATTGTGACTTTAGGTCTTGGCAAATAGGGTTTAACAAAATAAATATCTGTGAAGGAAGTGAACGGGAATGGGTTAGAGAACAAGAGTTCTCTAACTGAAAGTGCCAAACTTTTCCAGGAAAGTTGGTTTGGTGGTAGGGGAAGAAACATCTTTGGATGTCAGTCTTCCCGCTTGTAAAATATTAATACTACCTCAAATTTTCTTTTAACCTCAACATTGTATCAACCAAAACTTCCACCTATCAATAAATATTTATGACATGTTGAGTGAATGAATATACCTCAACTATGTTAGGTAAATAAATAATAATAAACTATTATCTCTCTTTCTTCTACTTCCGTCTATCACAACCATAATAAGATAATGTGACACAAATTAATGCTTCTTGCCAGAAAGGTACTTGTGGCTATGAATAATGCACAGTCTCATTTTATAAATATTAATGTATGCTCTAACCTAAAATCTGTTAGTCAAATGACCGAGAGCAAAACAGAAGACTAGATATGGGAATGCCTTTTTTCTTGATTGCACTCATCCAAAAGTGTGAACCACTAGAATGAAAAGAAGAAATGTGACCAGAATCTCAAACAAGAACAAAACGAACACGGCGTTCTGAAAATAAGCTCTTTGACGGAGATATATTTTCCATTATACTAGCTGAACAGTTAGCACAGGTAACGAAGCACGTTTCACACATCTCCCCCCGAGATAAATCTTCTGATAACAACTAACATTTATTGAGCCACACTTTTATGTGCCAGGGACCAGACTAGGCGCTTCATTCTCAGACAAACACATTTAGCTGAGGACAGAAGTTCAGCAACATAGGCCTGAATTCTGCATAGACAACCATCAAGCGGAGAAGAGGAGGAAATAAAGGAATAAGGAAGTGAGGTGGTCAAAGGGCTGGGCAAGATGTCAAGTTCCAGTGAATTCAGAGGACCCGAGCATCAGGGAAGATGAAGGAGGAAACACTCCTATGTTTCCCGTGTTACTCTGGTAAAGCCCATCTCCAGTGCATATGGACCCAAGACCAACGGCTGGTGTTGTATCCTAAGGGACAGGCAGAGGCCTCAGGATGACACCTTCTAGGTCAACAGAAGTGCAGTTGCCAGAGGACCCTTGGAAACATCAGAACAGAAAACCCAACAACATAAACATGATCTCAACTACACCATCATCCCGGAAACAAGGGTTTCTTTGTTACGGCAATGATGCCTTCACATAGAGCAGTCCTCCTGAGATTCAAATGGTGATTATTTTAAAAGGTGTAGAATCCTTTCAGGATAATAATTTTGTGAAATCGGTTAGCAGTCACTTTGTAAGGGCTGTTTTTATAAATCCACCTGAGCACTGCTGCGAACTTTACCTTAATAATTTATCTGAATTTTTGAAACTAAGCCAAGTAGAAAATAAGAAGAGAATTAATGATCAAGATTAATTCCAATGACTTTATTTCTCATCCTTACCACTAACTCTAGTACTGTTCTTCAAGGAAATACCTAAAAGCGCAAACCTTTAAGTTTTTTCATAAATCAAATTTATCTCTATATTTGATCTTATTTCTAGTCCTACACATGCCAAGAATCTCCTGCTACCTGGTCCTGGCAACAAAGCACAACCTGCCAGCAATATTCAGTGAACACTGTTTTGCGTGCTTGGTTTACAACTTCCTGTTACCTGGTTTCATCAGAAGTGAAAGTTTGATGTGTCTGTCTAGATCTTTTTTTTTTTCCTTAGAATCCATATTGCTACAATATGTGTATGTGGGAAGTAGAGTTATAAATCAGAAATGAAAATCAGAGAGACAACTGTGGCCTAGAAGAAACCTCACGCAACACAGGGCCTGTCTGATACACTGATTTCTGAAGGCACCAAGTCCTTGAAATCCATCCTAGAACTCTCTACCTAAAAGCAAATGTAGATTAGGAGACAATGAAAAGCAGGACTCTCGCCTTAGGGTAGGTCAGGAAATGAACATTAGTATCTTGGGAGTTACCATGATTTACAGAGCCATGACTTAATCCCCAAGATTCATGTGAAATAGACCATGTGACGTGAATATAACAAGAACACAGAAGATGAAGAAACTTTAAGAATGTGTTTGAAGACGTATTTGCACATTTCTCATAAAACTGGAGTTTTCTTGGTGTAGTAATTGGACCCCTATGCCTAATAGGCACCAAGCTCTGAGTCACTGGGTACTTGGGTTTGGGAATCTCAGTGATGACAATAGTAATGACTACCAACACCATCCAAAATTTTTTTTTTTTAAGATTTCATTTATTTATTTAAGAGAGAATGAGCCGGGGGAGGGGCAGAAGGACAAGGGAGTTGTGCAGGACTCCATGCCAGGACCCCAGGATCATGACCTGAGCTGAGGGTAGATGCTTAACCGACTGAGCCACTCAGGCACCCAACACTATCCAAAAATCTTTACTGGCTCCCACCAGCCCACAGTCTCACGTCTGACCCCTCCACTGATAAACCAGGCCTGTGCCTGGCACCAGCTAACCTCCCACTGCACTAGCGGAACCTCCTATCTTACCAGTCCAAGGAAGCCTTGGGGCCTGGGCACTCATGTCACCAAATCTGGAATGCCCATCTCCTGGTTTGTGTCCCCCCCCCCACCACTCCCCCAGGTCTCTGATCATACCCCATTTCTCAGTGAGACTTTCCAAGGCCACTCCATTTAAAACGTGTCCAGTGGTCCCTGTTCTCCTTCTCTGCCTTATTTTTCTGCACAGCACCTATCTTCTTCTGGCATGGTATAAGTTTTATGACTAATTTTTTTTTTTAAGATTTTATTTATTTATTTGACAGAGATCACAAGCAGGGAGAGAGGCAGGCAGAGAGAGAGAGAGGGGGAGGCAAGCTCCCCACTGAGCAAAGAGACCGATGTGGGGCTCGATCCCAGGACCTTGGGGTCATGACCTGAGCCGAAGGCAGAGGCTTCAACCCACTGAGCCACCCAGGTGCCCCTTTTATGACTAATTTTGCTCACGTTTTCTCCCTATGTCAGAAAGCTCCAGGCTGGCGGGGATTTATCTGTCTTGCTCACGTCTGAACAGGGCTTACACATAGTAGGTCCTCCACAAGTACTTACTGAACCCATCAGTTCTATCAGTAGACTGTGTACATCCACTTTGGTGGGCCCTGGCTGATTCTGTTTCCTCTGGGAAGGCAAGGCACCATCTTTCTTCCCCCATTCACCTGGAAATCTATTATCTTACTGTGCTCAACTGGTATCTTCTCAGAGTTTACTTGATTTTCTCCCACCTACAACCTTTCACTTATCCCCAGGCACTGCAGCTGCTTGCCGACAGCGAGATTCTGAGCTTTCCGGGGGCAGACCCTGCGCCTTCCTGATTTCCACAGTCACTCCCTGCTGAGTGGATAGCACACAGCAGGCCCCACATCCCACTTGCTGAATGGAGAAATGAATGGTAACCTGGAGAAGGTGGCTGGCATGAGGGGACCTTCTGTACTAACAATCTCGTGTGAAAGAAGAGAGCGGCAACTTGAAAGATGCTGTGCGGGTATCCAAGATTCCGGTTTGCTTATGTTTGTCAATACTTAATGCATTTATCTGTAACATTTATATTCATATGTAATAACCTTCCGGAATGTGTGAGGTGCCAAAAAAAAAAAAAAAAAAAAAAAAGAAACTGTACAATAATTCATGCCTACCAGGGACTTAGGAAGCAGGTAAAACATCTTTTCAAACATTGCAGTATCAAAATTATAGAAAAAAGTTGATCTATTTCTACGTTTTAAAGTAAAACACATGCATGCATAAACACACACATAGAGAAGTATCTGTTTCCAAAAGGAAACATAAATAAAACCCATGTGAATCACCCAGTCCTTTTTCTACACGCTTACAGCAACATGCATTCCCGTACTCAGCAAGGCAGGTGGCTTGTAATTCTGCAATGTTATTCTATTTAGTCTTTACAGTGTTAAGTCATGAAAAATTGCTCGAATGAGCCATTTGTGGAAATACATCTACCTTAACTCCTACCTGAAAGGTTAAAAATCACTGTCTATTAACTTCAGTACATGTTTCAAAAGCTAATGGTTTTCAGGATATAAAAGGAAATATCAAATTCCCAAAGGATGCTGTGATGCAATCCATACCCTATTTAACTAACAATAAGAATCACCAAGTTTCAAAGGATTAGAATATACAGAGATAAGTAGCTTTAAACTTACACTTAGGCATTGAACGTAACTTTTAATAATTCAGTTGTTTTAAACACCCAAATTCATGGAAGAGCTACTGGTTCTCAGGGAAGACTACAAGACGCACACCTCGAGGAGTGAACCGCTGACCTGCCCACCTGCCCGAAGCATCCCACTGGACCTCACCTGGAGGCTTTCGGTATTATCTGGGTAGAGGAAGGGGTGTTGCATACTGTGGTTTACAGGTCCAATCAATGAGTCGAATAACCACATTTCTTTCTTAGCACCAGGGCCACCTTCCTAGGGCTCTGTACCATGTCATGTGAGAAAAGAGAAGAGATTAGCAGCCTGCCTTCAGACAGGATGTGGCAGGACCATGGAACACTAATCAACGTTCAAGACAACCCTGGGAGCGGGAAGAGTCAACAGACTCAGCATGGGGAGATTCTGGAAGCAAAGGAAACCCAACCCCTTCAAGTCCGGCTGCAGTTGCAATTTCTCTCCTCCTAAAAAGGTGTTTCGGGGGAACCTGGGTGGCTCAGTCATTAAGCGTCTGCTTTTGGCTCAGGTCGAGAGGTCCTGGGATCAAGCCCAATTGGGGCTCCCTGCTCAGTGGGAAGCCTGCTTCTCCCTCTCCCACTCCCCTTGCTTGTGTTCCCTCTCTTGATGTCTCTTTCCCTGTGTCAAGTAAATAAAAGTGTTCCAAAAACACTCTGCCACCTGTAGTTCCTGCTCCCTTCCCACAAGCATAGAATTTTAAACACCCTCAACTACAAGCTGGCCTGCCGTGGCAGTGAGCCCCACAGACAGCGCGGCGACGCTGTGACTGCCCACAGCTCTACCCCGCTCCACGAGGCAGTCTCGCTCCGCACCTGCCTTCTCAGCTTTAACTGGGGAGGAGCTGAGGAAGAAGCAAGGTTCCCTTATTCTGGAAAGGGGCAAAGAGCTGGTGGAGACGTCCCCTGAGGCTGACCCTCAGGGTTTTTTAAAATCTCTTCAAGGGCGGTAACTAGCTGGTAACAGTCTGAGGGTGCTCAAGGGCCGGGTGTGTCACTGACAGGACAGAAAGGGACAGCTAAGTGTCAAGAGGGTGCCACCGGAAAGTGCAGCCACCCTCTCTACTAGCCCTGCCTCGCCAAGGGTAAGCATGTTAAAAAGTCCGGAGTCTCTAAAGTAGGGTGGAAGTTTAAGGCAGTCTTTCCCATCTCCCAACATTTGGTTTCTGAAGTAAGAAATGCATCCAGTCTGTACAGTGACTGGACATTCCTTCTTTCCATCTACGAGCTTCTCCTTCGTTGCCTCTTGTTACAACGGTTTCCTCTGCATTCTGGTCTGTGCCTCCCATCTTCCCCTCAAATCCTTTCCTCTTCACCCCAATTCCCCCGGCAACTCACCTCCAGGGGCCCAGCACTGCCAGAGGCCCCCACCCATGGGCCTGGTCTCCCCTGTTGTGAGAGTCGACTGGGCCTACTTGGGGAGGTTACACTTCCCTGTACTTCCTCTCTCTGTCCCACCCCAAGTCCACGAGGCACCCTTCTCCCCACCCGCTCTCCCCTGAGTCCTTCCTGTTTCCCAGGCCAGGTCCATCCAGGACACACAATGCCAGGGGTCAGAGTGCTACATTCCAGTGGCTTCACATGCAAGGAGGGTTCTGGATTCCTTCATGAGGGGTGGGGGTGGGGCAAGAAGGCAGGCAGGGAGGGAGAAGTTCAGCAGAGGAGGATTCGGCCTTCTGTGCCCACGACTCAGGGACCAAGGTCATGGGGCAGTGAGGCCAACAGGGGCCCCAAGAGGTCCCCCCAGAACAGGTAAGAAGCAGCCACTCAATCTCCTCAGGTCTGAAAAAAGAGGCAGTCACTTGCAGGCACACTGGAAACTGTAAAAAGCTCAAGAGAACACAACAGACTTTTACGGGCCTCGGTTCCTCAATCTGTAAAACAAGGGGGCTGGCCTAGAGCTGCTTTTCCGAGGACCATTCTAACTCCATAGTTCTGATTCCTGGTGTAGCAGCAGTTCTCTGACCTCAGTCATTCTCAAGGCCTGAGGTCATTCTGACTAGCAAACAGGATGCCACTTCCACTCAGAAGGCAACCAAGCTTCTTTCACCTCCCAGAGCAAAACTGTCCTCTTGCAAAATCAGATTCCTGTGCCTCTGACTCAATGTCTCCCAGACACTCTTTGTGCCTTTGTTGTGATCTCTGTCTTTCGGATTTTAACTTTGTAGAGGGCTGGGCTCAAACCCTCAGGCTCTGGCCTCTCAAGGGCCTCCCAACTTGTCCTGCTTGCAGGGCCCCAAGGCTCACGAAATCAGGCTCCAGGACAAGGTCACCCTCTGGAGCTGAGGACTGAAGCATGATGGGACTTAACACCTGGACCCACAGAGGGGCAGCTGGGAGCACCATAACACAGTGTCCATCGTGGAACTCCTCAAACCCAGAAGTTCGAGTCCACTGGAACCCAAAAGGGGAGGCTGGGGAGGACTGAGGAGCTGTCCCTGTGTAGGAAGGTAAACAGGCCAACTTCAGCCTGGGTGCAGGACCACCTACTCCCTCCCAGAACAGTCAAGGTGACTGTCTTCTCCTGGAGGATGGGCAGTGAGGGCCCATGGCTGGACTGGCATCCCACCATACTAGGGACAGGGGTCAGTTTGCTCATCAACCACCTGATGACTGATGAGAATAAAACTGGAGAGAGAAGGAAGAGAGAAATAGTTCCAGGGAGACTGGGGAGAGGGATGAATGAAGAGGAACCCACTTAGGGATGCTATTCATGAGTTAGACAAAGTCATAAGAAGCATCTGTCAGCCGGGTTCTACCTCCGGAAGACACTCCACAGAGAAAACAACACACTCGAGTGGTCAAATCTGCCGACTGTACTTCAACTAAACATCTATCTTTTCCCTTTCTTTAAAACCAACAATTGTTTCTAGTAAGTTCCTATGAGTAAAGGCTGACAACAGCAGAAAAGTAATTCTGTATAAAAGATAAAAACGATCCTACAAAAAGGTATCCTGACGGAGAGTCATCTCATTCTAAGTAATCCCTTTTATTGAAAACAAACAAACAAAATAGAATCCCAGATCATTTACCACCGTCTTCCTGTCAGTTCAGGACTCAACACCGAATACTCCTTTATTTACTAAGACCCAGACAGTATGGAGAGAACATGCCTTCCATGTGGTGAATCATCTGGAACTAACTGCACTCTGGACTTCCTCACCCTGCCCCAAGTCCACACCACCCTTCAGAAGAAAGCAGTCCAGCGTCCTGTTCAGTAAAACATGTATGTTCCCACCACGTGTTGTCCCCACTACTGTCGACAGACAGCTCCTCTGTGGCAGCTGATTCCTGCACACAAGCAAGGTGTGCGCCCAGAGCAGACGCAGTTGGGTGGCCCATAAAGACTACCCTATGACAGCTCTTCTGTGAGGAAGGTCAGCTTTTCAATGGGCCACTTCAATCTGAGTGAGAGAGATGTGAGAAAGGAAAGGCAGTTCTACACTCTTCTTTTTATAAAATGATGAATCCTTCAAACCACCTGTGAAATAATCTCACCATGTAAGAAACACACAGCACTCACTGACACTGAAATAAAATTTATTTTTTTTTTAAGTTGGGTAACAAGGGAGAACCTTAATGGTCGAAAGAAAAAAATTCTGGAATATACCAAGACCTAAAAAAGAAAAAAGAAAAGAAACATTATTAAAATGACACTAGACAACAAAAATGTCATTTAAAAGGGCAGGGCAAACGGTTTTCTTTGAGTATGTATGTGTGTTAAAGTTCTTCCAATTTCTCCATAAAGAAAAAGGATTCTAACTATTGTTGCAATCCAGTCACATAAATCATTTCTTGAATCAATAAATACTTTTAGGATGAAAAGAAGCTGGAGGACTGCCAGAGGACTTCAGGTTCATGTTCTTGTCACCTTTGCAGACACGATCACTCTCTTAAAACCATCTTTTCCTAACCCTAATTGCCAGGGCCTGGGTCAAATACTCCCACCCTTTAGATCACAGTCCCTACCAAGAGAACACAAGGATGTATCTTCTTCAGTCCTTGCCACATGAAACAGTATCAGCAGAGACTTTTAAACTTTTTAACATGGAAGCAATGGCTTACCTCTTCTTGCTAGAGCTGTGATCCTCACTGAAGATGGCTCAGGTGCCTCATGAGAGAGGAGTGGCAGTGCTCCTTCCCGCACCATCTATCAGGACCCCTTGGGGACCATTTGTTCTTCTTCAGGTAGATGGGCAGTGACTCTGACAGCAGGCCTTCACATTCAATGGTCTATTGCCCAACAGCAAGAGACCATCACCTTAGGGCAACTGCCTGGGGGAAAAACACGAACAAGACCTCCTCACAGGTACCTTCGAGCCTTCAGTGTGATGTAATGTGAAGAAAAATGTGCCATCAATTTACTAATGAATTTCAAATATTATTTACTGAGCAAGTACTTCTTTGTTGGCACCACTGTAGGCACTGAGGCGGTGACAAAGAAGCAGTGACCTATTCAATTACAGAGCATCCTTCTACCCGTCTTCCACCTCCAAAGCAAACATAAGTGAGAACAGAGTGAACCCGCAAAGGGCAGAGCCCGTTTTAATACAGTCATCAAATATGCTGGAATCTGAAATGTGCCAGTAACAATGCTTACTGGAAATAAATCACTATTAAGTGGTTTTTTCCTTTCAAAATTATCTTGTGAGCCAGTAAACATTAACCAAACTACCGAGAGACTGTGTGTGTTGGGTCTGATTAACAAATCACAGCACACAGTTACTGATATTTAATTTGGAACATCCTCCTATCCTGCCCCCCAACCAGGGGGGTAAGTATCTTCATGTGGACAGTGTCTTACTGCAACCAAATATTACTTTTATTTTATGGTAAAAGGGGGGGAAATCATTTTCTTTCCACCTTCAGAATATTACGTTTAATCAACAAAACATTTAATGAACCCCTGCTCTGTACAGGCCATAGTGTACAAAGCTGAGGGACAAAAAGCTACCATGACAACTAACATTTTCCACCTGCTTATTATGTACAAGTTAGTATTGCAATGCTGTACACAAATGAGTTAGCTTAGGTCTGGCTCATAACCACCTCAGTGAGGTAGATCCTATTATTATCCCCATTTTACAGATGGAAAGCATGCACAGAAGTCAAGCAGCTCGGCAGGGTAAGGCACCAGGTAAGTCACTAGGATGGACTATGAACTGACCTCAGGGCTTGAACCCCTGCTAATACTTAATACTGCCTCCCCCAGATAAACATGGTTTCTCCTTAAGGAACTCATTTAGCAACTACCTTTCTCCTGAGGAAGTCATCTCCTCTGGGTAGGTTTTCCTGATACTGTATCCTCCATGCTCCCTGGCAAATGGAAGGAAGACAAGCTAGCCATATGGGTAAAATGTCCCAAGACGATAGTAACTGCTCATCTGGGAAGGAAGCCATGGGGCTGAGGAGGCAGCGCCAGTGCTCGGAGTGAGGCCAGAAGCACCATGAGGAGAGCAGTGGTCGGGCTGGCTGGGCAGTGTCCCCAAATTGCTAAGGGCAGAGGGTACCCGCGTGCAGAGCCGCGGGTGGAGTGAGGGCAGCAGATGGAAGTGGGACTTCCTCAAGGAGAGTGGGTACGAGAGAAAGGGACTCAGACCTGCCCAGGGGAGATCAGTAACCAACCCATAAAGAGAAAAAGACTCCGGGGTGGGGGGGACAGAGGGAGGAGGCTTGGGGCTCCAGTGGTCTGTGTCTGCCCTTCTCTTTCTCTCTCTGGGTGCACGGAGCGCTGGCGATGTGCACACAGAGGCAACAACAACTGGGTGTGTTGCATCTGATTAACAAGTCACAGCACACGATTACTGATATTTAATTTGGAACATCCTCCTATCCTATGTATTATGTACAAGGTAGTACCTCCCACAACTCCAGCCCCAAATGCTACAGGCATTCAGCGTTCACGGAACTGCCTTTCTCCAAGACGCATGGTGTTTTGTTCTTAAAACTCCAATCTCACGGGAGGTCAGGAAGTTAGTTATTTGACTACAAATTCAGAAAGAAAAGGGACAGAGTGGCTATGGTTGGACTATGGTTTGGGGGGACATCCAAGTCACTCGCCACACCAGATCCAGACCTTGAGCGCTATCCCTTGGGAGCACCACCTCTGAGAGGTAAAAGTGTGAAGAAACGATAAACACATCCATCCACCATTTGCCCCTGGCTTGAACCTCTGAGTCTGCAACCTCCCTCAAACTATATTTATACCTTCTCCCATTGCCTCACATCTGAACAGCCAGAAATAAACCCAGGGCTCTCAAACTTGAACCCTTCCTCCTCTGCCTCATCGAAGCTGGCCAAGTTCCAGAGCTCTGTAAGCAAAAAAAAAAAAAAAAAAAAAAAAAAAAAAAAAAAAAAAAAAAAAAAAAGCAACTCAGGGGCACTGTACTAGCCCTCACCAACTGCTGAAATGTTCTCCAAAAGCCAGACGCTTTACATTCTACCACAGGACAAGGAACATACAAATCAATTTCATTATCCATTGATTTAAACATTTATAACCACATTGTTAAGAAGCATTTGTAATGAAAACACAAGTGGTTTTGGTTGATAATAAAGATCAGCTGATTAATGATTAACTGTTTAGTACTGAAGATAATCTATTGATGAAAAGACTTAAATAAATTTTATAAATTTGTTACAAGAGGAACTATAGGCCTTACATAGGGCCAAAGCTTAGGACAGTCCCATGCTCCTTCCCCCTGACAAACCTTTTCCCTAAAAGCTATCAGCTTTCTCACACATTTTTATTCACCCTAAAGACCCAATGTCAGCACACATATTTTGGTGCTGGTGGCGAGTGTCAAATATTTGCTTTAGTACTGTTGGATGTATCTACTAACCTTTGTGCTTTAATTAATTTTTAAAAAGATTTTATGTTGTACACTTGACTTTAATAAATGCTACTGTCCCATAATACTACCTAAAATTCCACAAATACCCAAGGTTAAACTATTAAATCTAATGTGATTTCACCTTCAAATTGCTTTTTCAGTACAAAGTGTGCTTATTTTAAATAAATGTTGACCCAATATGTGTTAAAATCCAGCTGTGCAAATGCATTACTGAACTAGATACTGTGGTTTAGTGGCATGTTCCTGGGTTCTCTTTCCAACCAAGCAGCAGCCAGAGAAATCTCCAGTATTTTCTGGACTGGAAATGTTGACTGGTAGTGATCACATGCAGGAATTATAAATTTTGAAAGACTTATATTTCAGAAACATTTAATTTAAAGAGGTAATCAAAATTTGTGTCTTCCTTTTGATAATCCAAAAAGCACTTCAAATTTCTATAAAATATATTTGAAGCCTGGAGACCTGGTTTTCAATACTGTTTGTACAATTGGTTTTGAGTGAGAAATTTTTAAAGACTACAGAAATCAATCTGAAATATTAAAACAGATGCTATCTATATGTTTTGAATAGGCAACCAGTATCTGAGTTGTAAAAACTATTAATATATCAGCCAAAAATAACACAAGGAAAAAAAGGTCTGTTTTCTTGATAGAATTTCAACAAATTTAATTCCAAAAGTGATACAAGGTTTTCCAAATTTTATGCATGTGCCTCGTGGGATAACTTCTAGGCCTCCGGTTTTCATTTATAAATTGGTGGAAGTGGAAAACTTAAATTCTCAGGTAAGATCCTTGGTAACAAGAGCCTATGTCTCATGCATGCAAAGCACAAAGGCTGCGAATTCATCTTGAAGTCAGTATCTAGTATCTATTTAGGATGTAGTTAATTATATCCATCTTTCGCTCTAAATAAGTTTTGCAATCCAATAATGCACTGCAAAAAAAAGCAACAGCATAAAAATGTCCCTACCCAGAGGGCTGGCTATTTGCACATAGCCAACAAATCATTAGTTAACAGAGGAAAAGGTTAAAAAAAGCTTCAGTGTCCTCAGAGTCAACATGGTCCTGGTGGTAGCAAAGATAAATGACAAAACAGCTAAAGGCCACCATCTTCATGCCACATTCCCGGACACAAAGGGCTACAGACACAGGTAGCAGGCGGTCAAATCCTCAGTGAGGGAGAGAAGACAATTGTTTTCATGTTTGGAGAGTCTAGGTAACTCATGGAAACAAATTAAGACTACAAAGAATTTTGCCTTAAATTCACCAGAAGTGGTGCTTTCTTTTTTTCTTTCCCTTTTTGCCTTTTATATAGTCCTGAAAGGAAAGCAATAAGGAAAATGAAGTAGAAAGATACAGCCAGCACATCTTGGTTAATAAGCTTAAATTATAGTAGTGAGATATCATTTGATATAATTTTAATGGAAAGAAGCAATATACAGATGTATGATTTTAAAAATGTATGTATACAGAGGAAGACCAGACGAGGTATATACATACACAATAGCACAAAACTAGTTCTTGGGTTTGGAGCAAAAGCATTTTTGGATCATTGTTTCTCTATTTCCCAAACTGCCTAGTAAAGTTATGTTGTCTTTTTAAGACCGTGGACCTAGTTTCTTGCCCCAGCACATACAGCTAGTCAAGGAAAATAAAATATTCAAGAAATAAAATTACAGAAAAGGAATTTAGGTAAGACCTTTCTAAGTGACCATTCAAGAGACTTGCGCTTTTTTTCCCTCTTTACAGGGTAAGACCCTTTCCCACATGCAACTAAGCTCCAAGAATCTCGGAGTATAAAAAGTTCTAAGAGATTTCTGTATCAGTCCTTTCCGATGGTCTCCTTGGCATGAGCAAGACATCAGCAGCTCTACGTCAGACAAGGTATCCTAACTATGAAGAAGCAACACAGGGAGGAGATGCCCAGAGCTTTATATAAGCCTCTTGGGAGACAATCTACAGGTCTTTATGCATATAAATTAATGAAGGATGGCCAGAGACAGAATTTTTTCTTCTGTTGGGATGAACAGAGTCTAACGTAACATTCCACTTAGAAGAAAATGTTATCGTAGTAGTAAAACGGACACAAAGAGACGATCAGGGCAAGACTGTGCCCTCTAAGGAATTTGTGTCAGTGTGAGTGTGTAAGCACACGCACACATCACATCACATGCAATGTGTGTGCAGCTGTCCACTTAAGGACACAGTTTTCCACTGTAACAAAAGACAGAAAGAAAACGTCTCTGTTTCCATTAACTCTAAAATCATGCACCGACGCAGGGATGCTGTCCCACCATGTTCTGCCAGTCCACTGGCTCCCCCACACAGTTTTCCCTCGGTCATGGTGACTTCATCTCTACCCTTCAGAGAGCCACATCTGTTTGCTTTCTCCAGCAGAAAGGGGACCTTTTTCTCCCCCAGCCCCGTCCCTGGGTCCAGCTGTAGGCTCATCAAAGGTCAGTTAGGAAACTGATTTCCCCTAAAGACCTCTGAGGGTTTTCTTTTGGGCGGGGTGGGGGGGGGGACTCAGGGCAACTCGGCTATCTCTGTAGCTGAAAACGGTACTTGCTGGTTGCACTTGACACCTACTTCTCTGGTTCTCACCTTCCTGATAGTCTACTTTTCAGTTACAGAACTGTTTACTTTGGCTTTCAACAAGAGGGGCCCTCCCTCCTTCAAGTGTGTTTCCCCATTCTCTGCCTCCATTCATTTATTTTATTAAAGACTGAGAGTCAACAGTCTCCTCTAGCTGCAAGAACAGTTCTGGGTCCTTCACCTTCTACCTCAAATTAACAAAAGAGCCACAGGTTTTGCGATACACTTGCCTCTAATTTGGGCAGTATCCAGCATCAAGTTAAACACTGTCTGCTGATAAGGTCTTAAAGAAGGCCAACACTTGAAAGGGAACAACTTCCCAATGTCTGGAAGCTGACTTTTAAACTTTTAACAGTAATGAAGCCACCTAAAAGTAAAAAATATATTTTTGAAGAGTTACAGGAAAATCATCAGTGGACACACAAAAAAATTACCTTGCTTAAAATTGTCAACCTTTCATCGCCAACAAAGCATCATGGAAAACTAGAGCTCCACTCCCATAACCTTAGCTGCCAGTTCCAGCTTGCCCTCCTCCCCCTTCCCAAAGCTTTTAGGACAACTGGTGCTCTAAAGTGGGTTACTGCGAAGCTGCCAGCCATGTCACTGATATTATAAACAATTACAATCATGTGTGAGATGAGCACCTTAAATATGGGAAAGTCGAAGGCACATGCTGTACCAGAGACACCAAAATTAAAACTGCACTAAGGAAACGGGGCTCTCTGGGCACACTCACTAAGGTCACAGAAGGTTACAGATGCCCGACTTCCACTGGGATAATTCTGTATATGTGTCTGTGACCCTGTATCTTTTATCTTGGGCCTATCGCTCTCTCTTATTTAGCAGTTGAAAAGTTCAATACCAAATGTATCACCCCAAAGGTTGTACTTTACTGCTGTGTCCTTAAGTGTCTAATGTCTTAGTGTCTTAATTTGTAAACCACTTTAAGACTTTCAGGAAAGTAAACAAACAAACAAAGAGTTCATGACTGGTGCTAAAGGAAAAACAATTCCACCCAGCTTAATAACAAGTTGGGATTCCAGCCACGAGTCATCAAGAATTCCTCAGTCCCTGAAGTCATAGGGTTTGGAGTGAATCCAAATGGAATTTTGCTTTTTTAAATTCCTTATATTGCATTCCTATGGACTTCCTGTTCAAACTCTTGTGAGGCATTTTTATTATTCACAGTCACACACTTCCACCCTCATGTTGTCGGCCTTGGATCTCCCTCCCCAAAGAAGGTGCACAGTTAAATTCCTGAGGACATTTGCAGATCACCTGCAGCAGCAAACAGGCTGTGTCATTCACTGGTGCAACACTCACAGATGGAAAGTTCTATCCGTGTTTGTTAACTTAAACTCCTTCCTGACCAGGCCACATACATGCTTCAGACACAATCCTGGATTTGCACAAATTACGGATGTTTACAATCATCAATTATTCATATGGTCACTTATCTGAAGTGTGTCTATATAATAATTCATCATTGTTTGTCAGTTATAGTTTACAAGCAGCTGATCACTGTAGCATCGCCAACTGCTCAGTGTACCAGATCTCTGGTGGTAAAGAGGTTGGTTACAAGCTGCCGCCCACAAGGGAAATTCTTACAAGCTGATGAAAGGTTGGCGAATGAAAGGTGACACCTTTATGGCAAACAGGCAAAGAAAGAAAAGTTCTCACAAATAAAAATTACCTTTAAATATTTGCCAAAATAAATACCACTGAAATTAACCTATCACAGCAAAATTTAAAAACTGAATTCTAGGGATGACTGGGGAGGGGGAACTAGGGGGAGGGGTGCGACGGGAGAGAGGACCTGGTTAGCGAGTTCCAAGCTTCCTTCTGCAATGATGAGACTTCTCACTGGGATTCTCACAACGGCTTTCATTTGTTTCACTTACCACAATACAAACCAAACAGTTCAGATGGAAAAGTTTTTGTATAATATCTTGGATGACCTTGAGTCTAGATTTAGTCAACAAATGCTCATTGAGTTCTTCCTGTGTGCCAAGCGCTAGAATAACACACAATCCTGGCACTCGAATGGGTCGCAATGAGGCAGAGAGACAGAAATGTGAACTCTAACACAGTGTGAAAAATGTTATAGCAGGGGAAGGAGAAAGTGCTATTTATGGGCACTGGGGGTGGGGGGATGGCATTGCTTTTTCCTGGGCAGGGCAGGAAGTCCTCACAAAGGAAGCAGCATAAAATGGCAGGGTTCGAAGGATAAGGACACATTCTGAAGGATGTAAAGATAATCTGGGGGAATCTGAAAGCAGACACCACACCCATTTTCCAGTTGCTGGCTTTGCCCCCGAACCTCTAGTTGCCACAGATATTAGGAAGCATGTGCCAGACAGCTCTCCTAATTTTCTGCGTTCTCAAAGGGTCTTTCCCAACACAAACTTGAAACAAAGTTAGAAAGCCTACACCTTGAGAATAGTCAGGTACTGAATTTAGGAGTCTAATTTTCCCTTACCTGTGGGCTTTTAGTAATGACATGCAAAGTACTAAGGCTCTATGGGAAGTTAAATGCTTACTATACTAAGATTATTAAAAAAAAAAAAAAAAAAGTAAAGTTGGAACCATTATGCAAATGAAATATATCCCCCCCAAAGAAAAAAACAATTCACTGTTCCTCCTTTACTACTAGTCATCCTTTATGTTTTCTCCCTCTCTGTACCTAATACCTTCTACTTTTCCATTCTCTCAAGAAATGGTACCAGCCAAGCATTTCTGACTCCAGGGCACATGCTTACACATTCACACACAGTTTAAAAAATATAATACATGACTATTTTCAGTGCCAAACGTAGCTGTAACTATATATTTCTTTTGGACATGTTTTATGTTATAAAGCATGTAAATACTTTTTCTCCCTCAAGTTTTCCAGAACTCTATTGGCAGAGTCTTTTTCCTTTCTTTTTCCAAAGCACCGAATACAATTTCCTGAACAGATAGTCAATAAACTTGGTTGCTGAGAGCTCACTCACCTTTTCCCAACATAGTCTTTGAAAATAATTTCATCTCCTTCCAACCAAAAACACCTCTGGCTTCTTTTATTTGCTTATTTCCCTATAGAGGTATTCCATTTCCCACCCTAAATTTCTGTTTTTCCTTTCTGCTATGACATCTAAAATTCCTGTGTAAGACCAAAAACTATATTTAGTGATAACCTACTATCAATCATCCCACACTGCCCTTCGCATAATAAATCTTTTGTCCCAATCAGCAAGAAATGAAGTCAGTAATTTTCCTGAGCTCCACTTGCCCATGTGTAGGTATCCCAATTAACTAGATAGCTTAAAAGCCAAAGCACTTTAATTAGAATTGTTTTTTTCCACGTGTAATAAAACAATGCACAATCTTTATTTATTAAGAAGTCATTTTCAGTTTGCTGATCTACAGAGTAGATAGTATATTTAATTTGCTCCAACTATGCAAGTGGTTTTCAGCACATACACAACACAATGCAAAGTATTCTTTGTATTGTGCTCTCAGTAGCTGTACCCACACAGACATACACACACCCCACTCACTCACTCTATATCCAAAGGTACGAAGTTAACTACATTTTGAAAGAAGGAATTATCATAGCTTCTTGTCTCTCAAAGTCACATCTGTAAGTGTACCAGAGGCCCAGCTGCTGATGCTACAGATTTTACCAACCTGGGCACACCTTTTTAGGCCAGCCTATCTACCACAGCCCTGTAAACCCTGTTATAAGAATTTTTATCACTTGCTGATTCCACAGAATCAAATGAATCACATGTACTGGCAACACTTCCCCTCCAAACATTTCTACAGAACTCCTCTCTGCCATCCTGCTAGTGTAGACACCGTTACTGGAAGAGGTCCTCACAGAGGACTTTTGATGCTTGGCACCAACTTCTCTTACTAGTCGGGTTACCAGTCATGGAGAGCTGCATACAACCATTCCGGGAAGAACGTGGAGGCAAAAGGAAAGACTGCGGGAAAGCACACCTTTCAAGGAGAGATCCAGCTCACCCTCCGTCATGGCAGGGATTCACTGGGGAAGGAGGGCCAGAGCACAGCACAAAGAAAGACACAAGCATGAGAGGTACCAAATGGACCTTCTAGCACAGACTCTGAGGGCAGCAAACACACACTGAACACCCTGGCCGCTTCCAAGAGAGAACTGCTCTAGAGAGAAGGCCCTAGGCATTCAGACGGTCATTACTGCCCCCCACCCCCCCACCATTTTAAAAGTTCTTAAGTTCTCAAGCTAATATGCACCAACCAAGCAGGAAGAAACCCAAATAAAGACCTATTGATATACCAAAGGAGAGGAGACTAGAACCTAGCTTTTCAGCAAAAGCTCCGGTTAGTAAATGAACACCAGCCACCCCTCAATGGCTATTTCAGACACCACCATTATTAGCGATCCAGAAATCTACCCTGGAAGGACAGATAGGATAAGATCCGGAATTAACTTTGGATATCATCAAAGACAGAAAGAAAGAAAGAAAGAAAGAGCAAGTCACAGTACTCCACAGCCCAGAAAGGTTTTCTGTTAAATGAAAAAATGTCTATCCAGTTATTAGTAATCTCAAAGCAGTTTTACAGACTGGAGGGAAAAAAACAAACAAACAAACAAACAAAAACAAAACAACACCCTCTGGGAGCAAAAAGCAAAATATCACAGAAAACTAAAAATTAAATAAGTTCACATTGCTAAGGATTGGTGGCTTAGGTAATTGAACTGAAAGTGAGAATCACAGAAGAGATCTACATAATAATTAGCTGCTGAGTTTTCTCCAGTCGCATACTCCCAAATGGAGTATTTAGCATTCAGCAGACTTATTAGCGAATAAATGCCCGACTGGAATTAACTAGCACCTCATTCTGGAAGGCTGCTCTTGGCAAAAATGTAATATCCACAAGGCAGAGCAAGTTGATTGCTGGTGTACACTGCAAGCTGGGCTGAGCGTCCCATTCTTTGGAATAATTCATGTTACATCAAGTTTCAGAGCCACAGGTCCATACCACCCGGACAAGAGGCAAAGGATGGGTGAGGCTTCTAGACCCCCCGAGACAACTTCCCGAGCTTCACAGCTGGCCTGCTCTCGAAACAGCCAGGGTAGGCTTGCCGCCTCGCAGACACACAGGGCTTCCTGCTCTCGGGGCTCGCAGCACACAGCGGTAATACGGGGGCTGGCGTGGCGGGCAGCACATCCCTCTCCAGACACTAATCATCCCACCCTCCCAGTGTGAAGCGCCCAAGGGCCACTTGGGCCAGAACCTCGCCCCAGTCCCCAATCCTCACGTGCAAGGACTGCTGTGTTTCTTTAAATCCAGCCTGCTCCTTAAGGAAACTCCCTGGCAAGTGAAAACAGCAGCAAAGGTAAAAGAATGCTGGGAATTTGGCTGCCGCCTGCAGTATTAGGAAGAACAGCAATTACTCAACTCTCTTCTGGTGTCAGAGGCAGAAATGAGCATGTGAATTTGGGCAAGTTTCGGCCCGTCTCTGCTCAAGCTTCTCCCCTTGTGGTATCTGTCACCTACCTTCCTCATGGTTGTCATAATTAACGAAGTCAAGGAGGAAAAGGGACAGAGAGTGAAGGCAGCAGGCCAGCACATTCACAAAAGAGAGGCATAAATTCTGCCCTGACTCCAGGCCGGGCTAATAGTCACCATGGCTTAAAGATTGCCAGCATTTAAATACGTCAATAACTTCCCGATAACTGTGTTTTGCCCTCTCCACCGCCTCGCCATAAACAGAACTATGCGAGAACGCTTGATCTCTTCCTGCAAGCCCTTCCGTTGACAGCACTTAGCAGAGAGTCCTGGAGACACGACCACTTCTCCTTCCCTGGCTTTGCAAATACGAGGTAATATTTGACTCCTGTGCCCCACTTCTAGGTCGTAAAAACATAGATCTTATGACCAGAAGGGCCTTAAGATATCATGGGTTCAGTTCCTCTGCCTTCAGGTAGGCAACTACCTAATTCCCTTTAGACAAAGTAAGGCAATGTCCAGGGACGCGGAGGTTTCATGTGAATTACTGAGCTACGAGGGGACGAAAGCAGATTGGAAGGCACAGCTACTTCGTCTCCCGCATCATGTATATTCTCCTGAGCAGAAATGTTGTGCTCGTTCTCTCTCCGAGCAGCTGTAAATCCTCCCTGCCACAAACCGGTACACGTGTGAACCCATTCGTTCTTTTGATTAAAACATGGAAATTTATTTGGTCTTTCATTTTTAGGTCACAGACAGTGGTAACAAATTTTCCCAAGATCTGCCTGAAATAGAAGAACTCAGTAGATCTGAAAAACGCACAGAATACTCAGTGTTCCTCAAACCATTTAAACATCCTTCTATGTTGGTTTTCGGAGGCAGAACTACCTACTTCTCCCCTTTTCCCCATGCAGAATGTAAATGTCCGTGTCTTCAAGAAAGCAAAGATGCCAACTATGGGAAGGGAGGAAAAAGGGGAGACCACGTGAAGGTTTTCTAGGTCTACACTTGACCAGAGGATGGGATGTTCTGTCTCTGTGGAACTGAGAACACACACCGAGGGTACTGAGCGCCTGCATCCCGGACGGATGGTCCCTCACATGTGATGGGTCTGAAGTGGTCCAACTAATCCTTAAGATGAAAAGTCTAGCTCAGGTCAAACTTCCTTAAGGTAGCTTTACCTTATTTTGGCAGGTCTTTTGTAGTCTTAAAAAGAAGTATCACAACTCTCCAGTGTTGAGGTGCCTTTTGTTTTATCACAGCTGGGAATCGTTCTGCTTGTGGCGTTTGGATAAGAACCTAAGTAAGTTACCTCTTGTAGACCCAGGACTTTGCAGGCTCAGGTTTCACTCTGCCCTGCCAGAAATTCCTTTCTGTTTTGAATCTGAGATGTTTGTTTATGGTTTTTGTTTTGAAATGCTAAATAAGACAGGCACAATCTCTAGTTACAGCCTATATCCTTTTTTTTTTTTTTAACCTTGCTATAGCCAGAGTGGCTTGTTGTTAAGGACTAAGGACTTCCCTAAAATTTCCAAAGAGCAGACTCTTCAAATTATCTTCTCAGGAATTTGAAATGTAAAATAACACCTTGAAATATAATTAACACTTAATTTTTGTTCTTAAATGTTCGTAAGACAAATGTTCCCAGGTGATTTCAAATTAGGGTGTTATTTTGGATTTGAAAAGCACATACTTAAACAAAACCTTGAAATTTCAAAGTTTACTTCCCCTTGCTTGTAGGTTATATGTTTGAATACCAGCACTCTTGATGAAAGACAGAGGCACAACAATGATAGGTAGTGAAAGAGTTTCTAGAAGAAAATTCAATTTCTACTGTGTGATAATAAGGTTTGGTTGTCAAGAAGAAAATAAAAAACAGTTGTAAACTATTGATTGCAAGGACTGTATCTTCGTCAAGTTCTTTCTCCTTGTTCCCTAAGAGCCAGTATAAAGCATTTGCTTTTTGAGTCCTCAGCCCCTATTTACTGGATAAAAATGACACTCATTTGCAGGCATGAAGACAGCGCAGCAGTTCTGTCTTCCTAAAGTGGGGGGGGGGGGGAGGAACCTATACCAAGAACTAACGAGATGAGAACTCAGGTATTTTACTTCTAGGTGTTCTTTCCTAGCCTTCCACTTTAGCACAAAGATGCTGCAGAGAAACCACACGGCCAGTCCACAGGAAGGATGGCTGGAACGCATGGGATCAAGAAAAGCAATGCAGATGTTCTCTGTGCTGCACACCATCTCCTGCTCATTCTTAACCTGCCCCTGTCTTTGAGCCAGCTAGGACAGCAGCTCCTTCCTTCCTTCCTTCGGTCCGTCCATCCATCCATAACTGCAGTGATCCCAGCCTTGCTCTGGTGACACTCCCAGGGTCTCACATGTCTCCAGGGATGCCCTCAAACCCACAGAAAACTTCTAACAATAAAAGGAAATTTAGGGTGCCTGGGTGACTGCCTTTGGCTCAGGTCATGATCCTGGAGTCTAGGGATCAAGTCCCACATCAGGCTCCCTGCTCGGCAGGGAGTCTGCCTCTCCTGCAGACTGCTGACCTCTCTCCTCTCATTCTCTCTCTCTCTCTCTCTCTCTCTCTCAAAATAAATAAATAAATAAATCTTTTAAAAAAGTAAATTTAATATGCTTCCATTAAACCACAAGCCATCAATATTAAGATAGGTCACCTTTAAAAAAAAAAATCACCTTTTAAAAAGTCTTAGTTTGAAAACAGCTCACTGGTACTAAGAATTCAAACCACAAAATCAAGTAAATGCCCACATTCTGCGGAAACAGCAAAGAGGTTCGGGACTACAGCAGTACTGGATGTGAGTATGAAGGAGCTCTGTCACAAAGCCCATTTTCTTTAACTTCTATATAAAGCTAACAAAGAAAAAATGAAAAAGGAAGACAGAATGAAAATGAGAATTAACATTATCTTTTTAAAATCTACTTGGTACCAGGAATTATACTCTACACACACCAACACATGTTACCTGTGTCATTATATACGTACACGTATCCTCTCCAACCCTCATTTCAACATCCACCTCACAGAAAGCTAACAGTATTGCATTTTTACAGATGAGGAAACCAAAGCCCAAAACAATGAAGCAAGCTGGTTGTTCACAGTTAAAAAATAAGAACTGAGATCTGAACACAGGTTTGTCTAGTATCAAGACCTTCTTTCCCCCCCTAAAATATCCAGCACAGAGGAGTGGGAAGCCGGAAGGAAGAGAGCAGAGAGCACACCCTCCAGACTTGCGTGGTGCCACACCACCACTAAGTCCTTCCTGGTAGGTAGAGTCAGAGCCCCTCTTTAGTTGCTCTCCAGATGCTCAGCACTTCCTTCTTGGGGCTCAAGAGCTGTAAGGAACTGTCTTGGATATAACTGTCTCAACTATCTGCCATTAGACCATGGTCTCTGTGAAAGCAGGTCCTTATCTTATTTACTTTGGCTGAAAAATAAGAGCAGGTAACATTATCAGGTCTCACAGGCCATGCTCTGTTCTATATGCTTTCCACGGACTAGTTTTTTGCTCCTTAAAATGTGGTCTCTAGATCAGCAGCTTTGGCATCACCAGGGAGTTTATCAGAAATGCAGAATCTCAGGCCCTCCCCAGACCTAATGAATCAGGACCTCCATGCTGAATGAGATCCCCAAGTGATTTGTGTGCATGTTAAAATTTTCGAAGCACAGCGTTATCTCATTTAATCCTCACAACAAACACACACGCTGCCTGTTACTATTTACTAATTGGGAAACTGAGGCTTAGAGAGGCAACATCATAACAGCGTAGCTCAAAGACGGGACCCACAGCAGCTGCTCGGGAAACAGTTGTGGGTGGAAGGACGGCAGGGAAACAGGTAGGAAGGAAACGACTGACTCAACGTCTGACCTCTAGTTCTGTCTAGTTTGTACCAATATACCAACTGCAGCAGCAGGTGGGACTGGGGCCCCAAAGCAGGAGAGCTGCAGCGGCCCACGCCGCTTCCTTAGCTCGAGTCGGGTCAAATCCTGTGGTGACCGGCACGTGACCACTCCAGGAGCTAGGGCCGAACTCTTCCCTCAGAATGTAACGTGAAGGAAAACACACAGTACCAACTACAGTGAGGTTAGGTGCCTTCCTCTTCCCCAAATGAAATATTAGCCCACAAATAAATGGTTACATTTACAACTCCTACGATGTAATGCAAAAATTTTCAGGTTCCTCCTTCTTTATGTTTACCCCCAATATACAAATTATTTAGACAATGTTTAACAAATGGGCATCTGAAGAAAGGCAGCAAATAGCTTCAGAGGCCCTTAAGTAAGTTTTTTACTCAATGCACTTATGGTGTTGGGGGAGAAGAGAGGAGGGGACCGGAACCAGATAATTTGCTCCTTTTCTAAGAGCCCGAACTCCTTAACTACTGATGCTCACTACTCAGATGAGGATTAAGCAGAACAACATAACGCACCCATGTCAAGTTGGTTTACTTATGCTCCTTTCTCCCTCGTTGATCCTGTTCATCACCTGTCAGTCACTCTTCCAAGGGCTTCATAGCAATTCATTCACTGAATCCTTACAGCAACCCTACTGTTAACGCCACTACACAGACAGAAAACTGAGATGCACAGAAACAGATGCAGAGATTTGACCTCAGAAACCAAGTTTCCACCCATGACACTCTTTTATCAAGGTGTGAGGCTTTTGCATGGGGAATTAACTGGGGCTGGGGAAGGGAGGTAAGGAATTGAAATCTGTCTGTTTTGTAAAAGAAAAAAAAGATCTTTTAACATTTTTTTTTCACATGGCCCCAAAATGAACACTTAGAAGTGTTAACTCTGTGGGCTTTCTTAAATTTACATCTATTCAACTACTCCTCTAGCCAGAAGACTGAGGAGGTCTTGTCGAAGCACTGAGGTTTTTCGTAATTTGACCAGGCTAACTGGCCAAGACAAGCAGCAGAAGAGTGGGTGAGATGGGAAGATGCTTGATATAAAGGGACACCTCTCAGTTCACTGCCCACGTTCATCTGCCTAGTGGAACAAGCTAGAACAAGGAGAAAAATCACCCCGGAAAGGAAACTTGCCATTCTGAACCACAGCTAGTAAAGCATTAAGAATGCAGCCTCATTCTCAGATGTTGGGAAACACTGATGTGTGTTGCATAGGCTCTAAGAAGAATGGGTAGGATCTCATCCCCCAGCAAAAAGAGCTCTTATCATACTTTTACGCCTAGTTTGAATTCGAATTCTCCTTTTCAGCTTTGCCACCAGAGCCTGAAAAGATCATCTCAGATCCTGGGATTCCTAGAATAAATTTTAACCACTTATTTCACTCACCAACTAATCACACACACACTTGCAAAATCATTTCTACTTGGCTTGAACTTGTATTATTATGTAGACCCTTTAAGGTCTTGCTACCTTATTCTTTATTAAGATGAAAAAATTGTAGAGGAGGGGCAACTGGGTGGCTCAGGTCATGATCCCAGGGTCCTGGGATCCAGCCCTGGGTGGTCCGGCTCCCTGAGAACTGCTTCTCCCTCTCCCTCTGCCATTCCCCCGACCTGTGTTCTCTGGTTCACTCTATCTCTCTGTCAAATAAATAAAATCTTTTAAAGGGGGAGGGGACAGGGAGAGGAGGGGAGAAAAAGGAGGGAAGGAAGGAATGGAAGGAGGGAGGAAGGGAAGGAAGGAGTGTAGGGGGTAGGGAACACATCTGAGAGGTCCCCAAGCTCCCCAGCTTCCCTCTGCCTCAGCAGAAGGCCTGGTACAAAGTTGGAAATTGATGAATGAGTGATTGATTTCTGTGCAAAGACAAGTTAGATCTCTGAAAATTCAACTTTGGAGAACGCAACCTCTGGAAAGGAAGGCTCTCAGTTTGTTACTCATGCATGCATGCTTGGCTAGTCCAGTTTCTTCTTTGAATAATTGAGCTGTACTGGGGTGCCTCTAAAATCCTGATAGTGCATATGCCACACATGGTACACAGTGTCACCGGAACCTGCTTCACCAAACGGCCCTGACCTTCCGTTCATCTCACCATGGCTTACCCACACGCTAAAGCAGCACTGCCTTCCTGCCACATTACTGCCGTCGCCTGAAAGATGTTAAACACACCCACGTTGTTTTTTTTTTTTTTTCCAAGAATTTCACAATTAATGTCTGGAATGTGTTTTGGATTATTCTTCAAAAGATGACACAGTTGCCCTAAGATGAATTCAATATTTTTCCTTTCTCCCATTTGTCATTCTTTGGTCCTCCCACTCCCTTATCTTTTTAGGGTCATCTACTTACTCCTCCCAACTTCATAATGCCTGTCCCCAGCACCCCCAAGCCGTTCCCTTGTTTATCCAAGTCATCAGCTCTAACCAATCCACATAAAACGCAGAACCTTGCGCCACTTCACTAAATACCTCCTACTGCTCGATGCAATGCTCACAGCTTAAGGAGTCTTCAGACAGTTTTCTTCCTCAATTACCCTGTTCACCACTGCCTTGCCAACATTCTTGCATGTGGGTTCTCCTGGTCACTGTTGGGCATGAATTAATGGCAGCAAATATCTCTAGACGTGCTATTTTTGCCTTTCTGGTACTATGCAATTCATCTGCCCTTTGCCAAGTGTTTTATGTGACCAGATTCCTGAATAACAGTGAGGATTCTGTAAGCGTGAGAGCCAAAGCGAAGGTCACCAAGTCCTGTCATTTGTATGTGTGCAGTGAACAGTCTCTCCATATTGTCAATATTTACTTCTGGGAGGAACTAATTATTTCCTTGTTTACTTGCATTGGTTTCTCTTCCCATACCCTAGTACCATAATTTTATAGGCCCTCTGCTGGCCTTCTCTTTTTAAGAGCTCACTCCACCTGAAGACTTTTGAGAAGGAAAGCAAAACACATTCCTCAAAAACAAGGAGTCCTGGGTGTTTCAAGTTTTCAAATGCTAATAAAGGAGTACTAACTTTGCCCCTCCCCTCTTTTTAATTACTAAATTTAAAACTCCAAGTCCTACATTTCAGAGCAACGAGAGGAGATCCGTGTGGCTTGTGCATTAACCAAATGGTTTGGTTTGGGAAACAAACCTGCCTCCTGAGCAGCCTGACCTCAGATCCTCCATAAATTCTTTTCCAAGGAGCCATCATCTCCGACCCCAACACATTCTTCCAGGCTTTTGGGGAAAAACAAAGCAAAGCAAAACAAAACAAAAAACCCTATAACTTTCTAAAGGCAGCAGATCCAGCAAACAACAGGAGCTGTAAGCAGCCACCACATAACCTGGGTGGTTCTCCTCCTCACTGCCCCCGTGAAAAACTCGGTGGAAGGAGAAGTTCAAACGCCTGGGAGAAATGAAAGGACTGTGTTTTGAAGGAGATAGTTTGGGAGATGCCATGGTTAAAAAAAAACACGGCAAGCTCCATAAAGACGAAGCTACTGCGTAAATATGCACTAGGGAAACAAAAGCTGGTACTTACCTAACGACAGCAAACACCTGGCTTTAGCACAGCCGGGTTCTCGGGGCAGAGCCACGCAGTAAGGTCTGCCAGCTTCCACGTCACTCTGTCCTCACAAACTGTCAAACCCAAGCCAGCATGTGCTTTTTTACTATGCAGAGAGAGAAGGCTGCCCATGTTCTCCCCACCTTGCCCCCACGCCTCACAACAGAAGCATAACGTACTATTCCTCCTAAGAGGGAAAACGGTCCTCACCCCCATCGCAAAATAGAAGCCTCACGGTACCATCAAAACATTCTTCCTAGAAAATCCCGCTGTGGTCATTTTTCACAACTGTCTCTGATCTCCCATCCAGTCTTCGTCCTCAGGAGTTCAGAATTCAAACTTGTTTCTCTGGCTTTTAGGCGATTTACCTGGAGGCAGGCAGCCCAGCCAAGGGAGAGGCCACTTGGGAAGTCAGAAACGGCCACAGGGACTAACCCAACGAGTGGAAACAGTAAAGACTTGTGCTCCCCCCTTGGGGGGCCAGAAAGCACTTTTTAGACCACAAGAGAGAACAGAAAAAAACTTTAGGTACTTGGCTCTATGGTTGATTTTTAAAATGCACTTAAACCAAAAACATCTAAAAAAAAAAAAAGGTATGATTTGGTTAATAACTAAACAATGCCAAAAAGACGAGTGTACATGTCACATGACTCATAAGGCATGACTCTTTATATTTAATTTATGTCCTCGAAAGCCGGTAGATTAGTCATGATAATATTTCTTTAACATGCAATATGATTTCTCAGTGAATTAAGTAAGTTTTCAAAACAGTTTTCATTAACAGATACAACCAGTAGGGGTCATTTTAGTGCAAAAATTGCAACGAAAGAGACTTCAACATGAATAAAATATATCAGTTCCTATTCATGTCAGTTACAATAATCGTGCTTCAGTGTGTGAATTTCTGGATAAAAATGGAAACTGAGGGAAAGACTAGCTGTTGAGAGATATCTTGCAAACGAACAAAAAAGAGCCCCTTCTAGGTAATTAATGACATTGAAAGACTCCTCTAATTTTTATAAAAAGAAAAAAAAGGTTATTTATCCTATGTTTCCCCTAAATTCTGTAGTAAAGTGAAAATACTTGAAATTTTTAGACAGACCATTGACAGTATCTGTGTAAATCCAAACACCGCATCATGCCAGGTAGCCCTGTTCTTACTTTGGTTTAATGGATTTAGAATACAACTTGACTGCTGCTTTTAGAATTCTACAAAGATTAGACAAAAAAAAAAAAAAAAAAAAAAAAAAAGCTGGGCGCCCAGTTTCGGCAATTGCAAACAGTCTTGCTAGATGAAAAGTGCTGCTAGAGACGGCAAATTGAGATATAATCACCGAAACAAGTACTTCGAAGCATCTTTGAGGCTAACACCAAGTGCATGGGGTGTTACCAGAAGAAATCAAACTAAGAGGGATGCCATCACTTCAGAGGAATGAAAAGCTCACTGACAAACTGCCAGAGTAACTCTATACTGTGATGCCGGAAGACTGGTGCCAAAACACTCGATTACGGTGTATGTTCCCCCAGCTCCACATTTCCTTCACCAGAACCATGAATACAAAAACAAGGGTTAAAATCGTTAAAACCTCCAAGAGTCCTTCTCAGAGCCTAGAAGTTTCCACTGCAGTTGGCCTTGTTTCATGCTGCTTGTTCTTTTCAGATTTATGGGAGGCTGGCTTAAGTAAATCATACACTCCAAGTGGCAGGGTTCAAAGATGCATCTTCTAGTCCAACTCATTCAGAATTCCCCGAATCAAACACATAAAATTGTATCAGAAGTTAATCTCCTGGCCATTTTTTTTCCTTATGTGAGAAATAAAAACACATGTTTTAACATGGGACTTAACACCAGTTCAGAGGCTTTTGTGTTTCAGGCAAATCAACTCTTTTCGTCCAATGTCCTAAGGGTGCAGCAGTGCAGGGCCCCTTCCCTCTGAGCTCCCTTCACTCCATACTGCCCACTAGCTTCCAAACCAGAAAAGCCTCCTTGATTTTCCAGAACTGTCCAAACTCTTAAAACTACAGGTATAAATAAATGTGCGTGTATTCAAAGAAAACCATAGAATTGAAATCTTTTAATAGACCCATTTTATCCCTAAGATTGCCACCTTCTTTTTCAGTACCTCGGCACGATAAATAAACACAGACACACAGAAGGATGCCTCAGAAGAAACCCTTCCCCGGTGTCCTGGGTCTGGCGGTGAGTAGTAAGGAACGGACCAGGTCACGGGGCGCCTGTCCCTCCTCCTCGCCGCTCCTCCAGAAGTAAGGCAGCTGCTCTGCACCAGGACGCCCCGGAACAGCATCGTCACCCCAACGTCAGCCGGAGCAGGGATCTCGCTTTTAACTGGTGCTCACCGAGTCCTGCCCATTGGCCAAATAAAAAGAACTCACTGCCTCTCCCTAGTCCCCAAAGCAGACCAAGCACCCGGAGGGCGAGGCAGGAGGGCAGGGCTCAGGGCCGACCCCCGCTCACAGGGTGCACCCAACGAGGGCAGGCTCACTACTCTAACCGCTTTCCTCCTTGGTCAGTGTCCACACCGAGGTGCACCATGCTTCGTGGAGAAAACAGCAGATCAGCCCTCGCTGTCAAACAAACAGAAGGAACCGGCAACACGATAGGAAACACGCGGATATCCATCTTAAGCAGCAGCCACGAATAGTCAGCAATAACTTTTCACTCCTAGGTGCAGCACCCCGCACCCCTCCCCGCCCCCATTCAGAAGAGAAAGCCTTTGACTGTTTTCAATAGGCAAATAAATGAATAACCACCGTATGTAACTTCCCCTGGGCTGACATATTCCGGAGCTGAAACTGATTTACACGCGAAAGAGGAGGAAGGCGGTGAAGGAAGAGCGCAAGGAAAAAATAATAAAAGAGTCACACAGGGAGTGTGAGCTGAAGACACGTCTCCTCGCCAACAGAAAAGGGACTTTCGACAGCGGTGTGCAGCACTCGGTAGCACACTGCGCTAGTGCGGGGAGGGCGGCAGGGGCCGGACTCCCCGAGGGGCTCGCGACAGCCTCCGCAGTGCCCCCTGCCCGCGACGCCCCCACTTCGGGGAGCGGGATCCGCCCCCCGCCCCACCCCCGGCAGTCCCAGCCAGAACAGCCACACGTGTGCGGGTCTCTGCGCGGCCACCCCCAACCGCCCATCCCCACCCACGAAATCCACCCTCGCCCGAGGCCGGCCGGCCGGCCCAGCGGCCGGGGAAGCGGACGAGCGGGAATCAGGGGACCCTGGGGCCCTCTCCCGGGGGCGAAGGCCCCCTCCTCCCGCGGAGCCCTCTCTCCTCGGCAAAGTCTCGGCCAAACTTTGTTAGGCGCAGCCAGGTGGGTGGGGGGGCCCGCGGCAGGCGGCCGTACCTTCGCATACGCCCACTTCGTACTCGGTGATGGAGTCGCCATTGAGCGGGGGGCGGATGACACAGCGCAGCCCCCGGTCGCAGGCTCCGTGGAGCCCGTAGGCGCCGCCGCAGCTCTCGTTCCTCTGGCGGGCGCACATGTAGCAGCAGCCGCAGACGCCCTGCACGATGCTCCCGGGGCAGCTCCTGGGCTCTTCGCACTTGGACTCGTCGCAGGGCAGGCAGACCAGCGCCCGGGTGCCGGAGCGCGCCAGCAGCAGCAGCAGCCAGACCAGGAGGTGCCCGCAGCCGGCCAGCCCCCTGCCCCCCGCCACCAAGTACATCCTCCTGCGCCGCCGCCGCCGCCTCCTCGCAGCCGGGCCGGGAGCGGGGCGGGCGTCCTCCCCTGCGCGGGGCACACGCGCCGCCGCCGCCGCACCCGCAGCCCGCGGTCCTCGCCGCCCCCCTCGGGGCCTCCGGGGCGCGCCTCCCCTCGCGGGGCGAGGCCCCCGCCCCCCGCTGCGGGCCGCGCCGACCCCGAGCCCACTAGCGTTGGCGCCAGCGGTGGCTTCCCCTCCTCCTCCTCCTCCCGGGAGGGAGGGGGAAAAAAGAAAAAAAGTTTCCTCCCGGCAGCTCCGGTTCAACCCAAACTTCTGGCGGCGGCGGCGGCGGCGCTGGGCTCCAACCCCGGCTGGCGGCGCCGCCTCCCTCTCCTCCTCCGCGTCGGCCGGCCCCGCGGCGGTGGTGGCGGCGGCGCAGCCTCCGGGCCGGTCCCCGCCTCCCGAGCCGCCGAGTGGGCGCGGTGGCGCAGCAGAAGATCCGCGGCGTCCGCTCCGCGCGCCCAGCTCGCCTCACTCCTGCGCGGCTCCTCCGGGCGCTTGTTTATGGCTCGAGCCTCCGCCGCTCGGGCTGCGCCCTCCCCCATCCTACCTCATCCCCCAGACCTCGCCCCCCACCCCCCCGCGCCGCGCGCAGCTCATTGGCTGCCCCCCCCACCCCTCCCGGCCCGGCCGGCCCCCTCCCCCCCTCCCCCGCCCCGGCGGGCGGCCGGGCCCTTCCTCCCTCACACGCCTCCTCCTCCTCTCCTCCTCTTCCTCCTCCCCCTCCGGCTCCTCCGGCTGGAGCCCGGCGCGCCGAGCCGGCCCTGCGGCCGAGCCTTCGCGCGCCTCCCTCGCCCGAGCTCCGCCGGCGCGCTGCGGCTCGGGCTGGGGGCGCACACGGCGGGCAGCGAGAGGCGCGGCGTCCGGAGCGCCCGCCCGCACCTCGGCCACCGTGGCTGTGGCCTGGGCGCCCCGAGGGCGAGCCGGCTGGCCCTCCTCCTGAGCCGGTTTGGGTTCGGAGAGCGGCGGGGACCGCCGAAGCTCGCTGGCGAGGGGGTGGCTGCAGCCTTGGCTGGGGCACCCGCCGGATCGAGAGGGAAGCGAACGCACGGAAACCTCCGCAAATGGATGAGAATCCATCTTCCACTCGAGCTGGGGCTAGACTTTGTGAAAGATATTATGTAATGGAGTCTCGGGAAGCTCGAGACGCCTCCAGCGAAGCTGCTGGTGAATTAATTAAGTGCTTTAAACCGTCTAGGTAAATATTCCGCAGGGGGTGGGGAGGACGGTCGAGGGCTGCTGTAGCTCGAGTTGAATTTTAACTGTCCGCATCCTGTGTGTTTGGTCGCTCTGCCGTCTGTGCCCAGGCGCTCTGTTATGGGAGGGGGTGAATGGAAAGTAGCAGAGCTGAATTTCTCTCCCTTGAGTAAGGCCAAATACTGGATTACCACAAGTCCTGACATGATTGGACCCGTGTATCTCATGCATCATTAATGTCATCTGACATTGCCCTGTTCTTTCCCAAGCTCCTGTCCAGAAGTGGTGGGTTTTCTTTCTTTCTTTTTCGGTTTACTTATTTATTGTTAATGTATTAATAAAGAAGATGTGTGGCAAATGTTATTTGTGAAAACCCTGGTGAAGAAGTAACAAGCGATGCAAAATGCGTTGTGTGGAGATTGTTTCCCTTCTGTGACTGTCAGAAGACGTTCTGGAAATGACAGGCTCTGTAATGACCCACCCTTCACAGCGTATGTACCAAGGTCAATAAAATCAGTGAATTAACAAAAAGTGACTTGCACCCGTGTGAGGGGGAAAAAAAACCCCAAAACACAGGTCCTGTGGCAGGTGTGAGGTAGGAATAAGCAGCGGACATTCTGATCCAGAATAGCCTGGCTCCTGAAAGGTGGCAGCCAAGTGGATCCTGAAAATCGTGACTAATGAACCAAAGTTAATAGCAAAGCAGTGTAAGGAGAAAGGAAACAAAGATGCCTTTGAAATCCTCTGTTTTCGGAACAAATTTACACTTATCATAAATATTTTGGATTTAACCTCTCCAGTTCTGAACCAAGGAGCCAGAGTTAACCAGTGGAATATTCCCCAGTCACTGGCATCAGAAAACTAAACAGTTCTCCAAACCTATTTCTTTGTCCTGAGGAGGAAAAGAGACTCATTAACTATTATCAGTGGGTGATAGAAGAAGATGTTCAATAGTAGACAGGGGAAATGAGCATCCCATTTTCTAGAAGAATCTAAAGAGCTGTTGGGATGACCAGTTTCCAAAGGTGTTGTAAAGACAATTCCTATAGTTGTGTAGGTCAGGTTAAAAAGACCCTAAGGTCTGCAATTATAACTATTAGTGAAGCCATTTGAAATATGCTCGATTTTCTATTAGCAGAATTCAAGAAAGATAAAAACACACCACACTGTTAAACCTGATTGTTGCTTGTACCCCAACAAGGCACCAGCACTTCACTGTGGGATTTGCCAACAAACTGTCATTGTCACACTGTGTTAAAAGGTCTTTGCCACTCTTGCAGAAAGGTTATCTATATTTCTGTTCAAATCCAAGTATAAAGACATTATTAAAATGTAGCAGATAACACTGTAGGACTCAACGGGAAAAGCCAAGGTCGGGTGATGGAAAAAAAAAAAAAAGGCAAGAGGGAGAAAGCCACTGTTCATTGAAAGAAGGATGATTATTCTCAAGGTCCTGCGTGTGTGTGTGTGTGTGTGTGTGTTTAAGACAGTTTATTAAAGGGTAGGGAAAGCTAGAGATTGAACACAGGCAAGCGACAATATGGAAGTCTGGGATTCTTGTGGAGGGTTGACAAACACAAAGTGATAAGGGCTGACTTCTCATGGGGAATTCAAGTAACCTTAGAAAGGACTGGAGAGATTCTTAAGACTAAGATGGGTATATCGGTTTAGAAAATTCAAGTTATATGGGGTCCTATGCCATAGAATTCATAGAGAAGCAAAGGAGAAAACAGGAAGAGTTACATGAAGCTTGTATCTAGTAATAAATAAGAAACAAGCAAGGGCCTGGCACCTTATCTGAAACCAGCATGTGAACTAGGAGCTCAGTTATGAAATAGCAGTTTCTTCCCTGGAATCCAGGAGGGACTCTTAGGTGACCAGAAGCCAAGGCTGAGCTTGAGGCTCAAACACAAAAGGTTTCCCTCATCTTTAGAGACTAGAGTAAAGATACAGAAGAAAGGATGGGTGAGCCCAACATGGTGACAATTAGGGGCCAAAGAATAACATAGACCCTGGGAGGCATATACAGATGAAAGAGAGTCATACAAGGAATATGGTCTAATGCCTCCTCTTCTGGGAAGTGTCCTGGGCTTATTCTCTGATCTATTCTATAACATTTTGTAACTACCTCTGCTTGTAGCATTTATCATGGTATAGTATAAAACTTTCTCTAAATAGGTCTGGCCTCCATTAAATTGGGGGGTGGGGCAGTGCATGACTTATAAGAATGTATGCATGCTTGAATGAGTTGATAAAGAGAAGGAAGAACTATAGGCAAAAAGATATATGCACATTTTTGTCCGCAGCCCTTCTGTCTTGGTTTTAGTAAACGCCTCTAAAATAAGCCTTTGAAAGGGTGGTTGGACACGAAGGAGTCTTCCAAATTGGGGAGGTAGTGCACAAAACCAAATCCCACAGGTCTAAAAGGAAAGGGAATTAGACTATACTTCAGATGGAGGTCTGGAAGCAGAGACAGTCCGCCCTCTATTGGCCATTGGGGGGGTTGGATGGGAGGGGTTTGCTCAATTGTTAAAAATATCTAAAAATCCAGCTGGGGACCTAGCAGAAAGTGGAAATAAGAGAGCAATAGACAGACCACTGATATTAGAGCCCTCCTGCTTGGTACAGTGCCTAGTTCAATCTCTCCACTCTAGTCACACCCTGGGACATTTGTGTTTTCCTGAAACAAAAGGAAAAATGTAGGAGTTGTCTTTTGAGTCTGAAAAACACACTCTTAGAACTGAATTGCACTAGAGAAAAAGTCTCATTGTTTTCTAAAGATGTTGCATACATAATAGAAAGATCTATAAAGAAACCAGGACAAGAAACCTGCTCCTTTCCCCTGCTCCTCCCACAGCTCTCGCCGACCTCAGCTGGGCTGACCTTGGGCTTGGGCCCCTTCAGTGGCAGAGAAACCCCTGGTTTGGGGGCTCAGCCATCTGATCTTGGCTCTGGATCTGGTACTTGGGCTAGGTTATCACCACCTAGTACCTAATTTTACTAAGGGAGTTCCTGTCTTATCTACGCTGCCTGTGTATGGCAGCAACTCTGGAGGAATTAGAACCCCGGTAAGGCATGTGCACAACACAGGTTCTCCTCTCTCGCTGTTTACACACATTTGAACAAGGTATTTATCTTATCTGAATCGGTTTCTCCCTTTTAAAATGGAGGCAAATTTGAATACCAACCTCACAGGGTACAGTATGGACAAAAATGATCATTCTCCTTTTATATTTTTATTTTTATTTTTATTTTTTTTTAAGATTTTATTTATTCATTTATTTGTCAGAGAGAGAGTACACACAAGCAGGCAGAGTGGCAGGCAGAGGCAATGAGAGAGGCAGGCTCCCCGCCGAGCAAGAAGCCCACTATGGGACTCGATCCCAGGACTCTGGGATCATGACCTGAGCGGCTTAACCAACTGAGCCACCCAGTGTCCCTATACTGTTATTTTTAGAGTCCTTCTCATTGAGTGTCTCCTCGAGTTTTAGGCTGGAGCAGAAATCCCCACTCTGTGCTATCCCAGTACCTCCTGTTGTGCAGCCTCTACCTGCCCAGATAGACACCTTTTTTCCCCCTTCTTACTGATCTTTCTATTGATCCTGTGTTGGCAGTCTGTCTGGCCCTGGGGTTGTAGCCTTTGTGATATTTTCTTGGACCTATTCCAGTCTTATTTTAAAGGTTAGTTCATTAATAATATTTCAAAGGGTGTATCATTAATAATAATGATAATAACAGTAATAGCTAACCTTTGTAGAATGCCTGCTAATAAGCTCTTCACAAAGGTTATTTTAATGAATGCACAGAATAGCCCTCTAAGGCCAATGCCTGATATTACCTCCCATACCTAAATGCTATCTTCACTTCACAGTTGAGGAATTGGAGGCACAGAGGGCTGTGTGGCTTGCAAGGTCTTAGAGCTCTGTGGATGGCTATTCAGTCTGGAACCCAGTCCTGCTATCCTGTCAGAGCCTGTGTATTTGTGTATCACATTCTCAGGCAGTAAGTTGAGAATGGTAAATTGCTTTTCTTTTCAGTTTTATTGTTTTCTTGTGGACCCAACTTAAAATTAACATCTAAGACAAGATCTTGCCTTCTTTGTTAATTTGCATATGAAAAGTTAAAACACCGATTAGTGCTTTTCTCAGAATGGAAATAGCTTTGTTGTTTTCCTAATTATTGAATAAGAAATATTTATGAAGTATTTACCATTTCCTGAGTATATTACCATAACTAGTCTTCACTATGGCCTGCTGAAATAGGTACATAATTACCTGCGTTTTACAGGTGGGGAACCAGAGACACAGAAAGATTAAATAATATATACAATGTCACACCTATTTGAAAGGAAAATATGGGGTTCAAACACAGGATGTATGGCTCTAGAGTCCATGTTATACGCTACTACTTCTAATATATATTCTCTACAAATACATGATCATGGAGGTTAGGGGAATATGAGAAAATATGAGCAAGTTAAAAAAAAAGAAATGAAACATCACCTATAATTCCATCAGTGAAATATTAACCATTAATGACATTTCTTATGCATCTTCGAAGGCTTATTTTCCCCTTTAAATATAAAATATAAAATATAAAATGGGATACCATCCTAGTTTATAAATGCTTTTGCACTTACACCTATACATGACATATTGATCTTTAGGATAAAAACTGCATCTTTCTTTTTTTTTTAAACTGCATCCTTTTCATTACTACTGAATATTATTACATGGCATGGGCATATCACATTATATTTAATAATGTCATATTAATATACCTTTAGGGGTTTTTTGTTTGTCTGTTTTACATTGTCACTGTCACAAAGCTGCAGTGCTTTCCCATTTAGCAAAATCTTCAAACATTTATCCATTGACTTCCTTTATTAAATTCCTAAAGTGGAATTGCTAATTATGGGTCAAAAAGTATGCCTATTTTTGACACTGCCAGACTGCCTTCCAGAAACTTTTATCTGCACACTCCCTCAAACACTTAGTGCAAGTGCTCAAATCATTCTTACTATGTTTATTTTGGAATTGCCTTGTGTAGTCCCATGGGAAAATAAGCTTCCTTGTTTAACCATCATATATGATTCAACATACTATAACTCAAGTAGATTACCTTCTTCATTCACCAGACTTGGCTCGAACTTAATTTTTATAATCTCTTGGAAATTCATCTTCAAAGGAGGGATATTTGTTGGGGATATTTAAGAGAACCAACACATGTTCCAGAGACGATATGTTTTTAAAAAAGAGTTTAAAAAATGGTGCTCCTTTCACAATATACACAAATATCAAATCATTGTTATACATCTCAAATTAATAAATGTTATATATCAGTTCTACCTCAATGAAAAAGATGGTAGGCATTGGTGGTTTCCACGGAACCAGCATTCAGCTTTTCCAAGTAACAGCTGACAAGGAGACATCATTTATTTGAATGGTAAATTCTGATGTGATAATGTTCATCAGAATACTGGTATTTTTATATTCATATCCTATATATCATACAGATGTTTTGTCATTGAAATGAGAATTTACTACCAGTTTTCTGGGCAAAATGGTGGTGCTTACCAATTCCTATGTTCATTTCATTCTGGACAGACACTTACGATCCTCCTTGCAGTTAGATGGAGCCATGGAATGTGGATGGAAATGCGGATGGGGCTTTTGTTTACGATGGGCTCTAAAACGTTTCCACTGCGTATTTTTAAATTCTCTCTCTGTTGGGGCGCCTGGGAGGCTCAGTGGGTTAAAGCCTCTGCCTTTGGCTCAGGTCATGATCCCCGCATCCTGGGATGGAGCCCCGCATGGGGCTCTCTGCTCAGCGGGGAGCCTGCTTCCTCCCCTCTCTCTGCCTGCCTCTCTGCCTACTTGTGATCTCTGTCTGTCAAATAAATAAATAAAATCTTTAAAAAAAACAAAACCTCTCTCTGTTGGCTGACTGAAGAGCATGCCATAGAGGACCTGAGGCACCAGATAAATTTGGAACCACTAAATGGATAGTACCTGGATCCCTCAATGGTTGTCTGAAGCTGACCTCCTACACACAGACACATTCACATACATGGACCTCACTGAAATCTCAGTGGATGGTGATGTTAGGGAGAAATGAATCTTTACTGTGCTAAGTCACTGAGATTTGGGGCTTGTTTGTTATAGCAGTCACCTCATCCTAACATATTTTAGCCTACACAGAAATAACATTAATTGCTTATTTAGGCCCCAGCTATTATTATATGTTCTCAGACAAAATGCCATTTTGGCATTTGTTTCTTTGACCATGGAATGTTGTGAAATGATTATGTTATCAATTCTAGCCTTTCTACTTTTTTTTATTATTACAATGTTCTAAGAAGATCTTAACGATGTGTTGTTACCACTGACTAGTAGCAATTAAAATAAGTAATATCAAAACTTTCCACTTACTCAAATGAGAGGGTGGCCACCTCCATTCTGCCCCCCAGTGAAAGTGAGCTTCCACACGCTCATACCGTCCCTATCCCTGGCTTTATTGTGGGTTACCAAAGCCCATGCACTGGAAAGACAATGAATCTCTTCAAACCCTCATTCTTCTCCTTTTTTCCACATCTGTCAAAATATATTACTTTCTCTGCCCTTTGAAGCCTTCCCCACTCCCGAGTATTACCCTCATCACATTGACATCTGTAAGTTTATTATGGACTTTAAATTGACACCTTCTCCTATTTATCACTTGAACTTGAAGAATATTCCAATATTTTGATATTGGATTCTAAGGCCACCATAGTCCTATTATTTTTTATTAATTAACTGATAGCTTAATGGGTCTCGATCATCTTATTGGCTACATTGGTTGTTCTTCACAAATTATTTCACGCTCAAACTAAAGTTCATGCAACAAAACATGTTCACTGACCAAGGGCTAGTTGTCAGCAAGCTGTGACTGTGTAGATTAGCAAGTAAACTGGAAGATTGGGCTCCTAGGGCATGAAACCATAGAGGAGAGATTCTGAGAGTGTCTCCATCATCGGCTGATTATTGTCAAAGACCATGTCATGGTTCTTGTTTAGATTTGCCAAGGAAAAGAGCCAACCAGCAAAGCCAAACACAGGTGTTTAAAGAAGAGGGCTATTCAATATTTTTCCTTGACACGTTATGGACTAAATCAGAAATATCCTCAATGATGAGGAGGCATTGTGGCATAAAGCACTCTAATGGAAAGAACATGATCTTGGGAATCAAAATGACCTGGGATGAAATTCTGACTGTGTTTATTACTGTCCATGTCATTTTGAATAAGTTACTTAATAAGAGTTTCTCATCAGTCACTTAGGAAATTAGCACCTACAGCATTCTGAGCATGTAAGAGATACTTAATAAGTCTTCTAGCATTTTTAATGATGGAATTTTTTAAACCTGTAATAGATTCAGATATTCACTAAATCTTTGCTGCTTTCAAAGCTTTGTGGTTCTAGAACATTGTAGTACTTTCTGACCTGTGTGAGGATCAAACCCAAGAGCTTCACCTCAGAGTGATTATACCCTTTACAATCTGTACTTCCCCTAAAGTCTGTACTTTTCATGTCTGTCTCTCCACTTAGGGTGCATGATTCCCTATAAGGCAGGATGGGAACTTTGAAGCCAGTCAGCTGGATATTACATTTCTAATCACTATACTAGTTACAAAAATTAATGTCTTTCCTTGTGCTCGAGGGGCCCGCTGTCTAGAATGGGCAACTGGTTAAGTCAACAGTTTCAATATAGTGTAATAGAAGTTGACGAAATTAAGTCTACATGCAAAAATTTGATACAGTTAAACAAAACTCTTTCATGAATGAGAAGAGAGTTGGGTTGAATCTTGAAGGAAGAATCAATGCCAGTTTTAGGGGGAGGGAGGGGAAGAGATTCCAAGCAAAGAAGACAACAGAGTGACTAGAACAGAGCTGGGTACATAGTAGGTGCTTAATAAATGTTGTTGAAAGAAGGAAGACAACCTGTGCTTTTGCTGTGGGAGAAAGAAAAATGAGGGTCTGAGGAGACTGGATGTCTGGCAGCATATATTAGGAGACAAGGCCAGTGAGGTTGGGCTGGACGATAGAGGCCTCAAATCTGTAGCAAAGGGCTTAGACTTCATCCTGGAGGGGAAGGTTTGAAGCTTTTAGAGACAAGTGACTTAATCAGCTTCATATTTTATAAAGATAACATACTTTATTCACTTTGAGACACACTTTTAGAATATTTTAATAGCTTTGAATGTGGGATGCATCCCACAGTTGATGGCATGTCATAGCTTAATTGGCAGTTTATTTTCTTTCTCGGTGGTCTATAAAATAGTGTTGCTTAGGAGTAATGGCATCTTATATGTACTAAAAAGTTGAAATTATGGTCAGCAGAGTAAGAGAGGGAAATGAATGGAAGCCAGGGGGCTAGTTGGGAGACTTACCAAATGGCACAGCTGTGAGGCAACGAGCAGGGAGATGAACCCAAACATGCCACAGTAGATTTTGAAAATCCGAAACAGGTGAGGAGTTCCTGCGTTTCATGGGTTCAACCCACATTTTGGTTTTCCATCTTGTTCTTTGCCATATGGTTAGGACTTGAGGAAAGCTTTTAGCTTTTCATTAAAACTATATTTTCTCAGGTGAACAACTTAAGTACAAAGAGTATTACTTGGCCCATATTAGGCATCAGCATTTTCTGAGGAAAGCACTCGCTGAGATTGGAGGCCCCTTTAGCACTCTCCCCAGGGGTGCATGCTTTGTGCCTAGAGATTTCTTATTGACAGAAAAATATTTTTTTTCCCCAAGTATCTGAAAACGCTTCAGCTATGTTCGGGTTCAAGACCTTCGTTTTCACAGATGAGCAAAGCGAGGTCCATTCTTGCTGATTGCCTTCCATTTGAGGGCTCTTAGGAGCCTCACACATGGCACACGGCAGCTGCAGCGCTCAGCCCTCCTCCGCCCTCCTCAGGATCAGCACGTTAGTTGTTGGTCCACCTCTGGGTTAATTCTGACTCCAGTTCCGCTCCTGAGCAGACAGTACAAAAGGATCTTTTGCCTTCACCTGCCACAATTTACCATTAATGCATTTGGTATTAACTTCTCTCTCTTCTTTCGGACTCGTTCTACAGCTGGAATCGTACTCTTTTTGCCTAGATGCCTGGTTGTCTGCATCCTAATCTCGGCGGTTGAGTAGGGATGGTGGCAGTTGAGTAGGGATGGTGTCTGGGATGGTGCTCCGTTGTCTGGACAATGGCTGCTTGGGTTCTGATGGGCACCACCTCTCTTCCCGTGCCCCAGCTACTACCATAGCACCCCAAGTCACTTCACCTGGTCCCAGAGAAGTCTCCAGAACACAGACCTCCTCTCTGTTCTTTTTTTCCTTCCATCTAACTCTAGACTGTTTATATAGCATGATAGTTTGGGTCCTGTTGAATATTTACTCCTTTCTCCAAGCCCCCAAATTCTGCAACATTTATTCACTGTGAAAACCCCTTTCTTATCTCTCATAAATAGTACATGCCAGTAGGATGTGTGGGGCTGCATCCCTTCTAATTGGTTGAGTCAACTTTTCCACTCACTGGGATGCCCTCTAATTGGCTGGTCAGGCATTAGTTCCAAATAACCAGTGACCGTACAGTTTAGCTCTTAAATATTTTAAACGTCTCCTCTGCTTCCGAATAACCATTGGCCGAGGACATGGAACCTCATGTATGTGAAATGCTTTGCATATATTAAATCTTTTGATCCTCATAGCAATCTCATCATGCGGTACGATCAGATATATTTTTAAAGAAGAGGAAGAGGCTCAGAGAAATTATATGAATATCCCAAGGACATAAGCCATGAGACAAGATTCAGATCCAGGTCTTGGTGACTTCATGCCTCCCTGTGACATTGCAGCTTCCTCTATCCAGTACCAACTCATTGTGTATTGAGTCTGGTCTGCTTATCTCACTGCAGGATTAGAACATCTTGGCTCAGATGTTTGGTGCTTCCATGTCCTTCCTCGTATATTAGGGCAGTAGCCATTTACCTGTTGAGAACCATGAGTTTACCCAAACCTTACAGGCAGACCCAGCTTCCAGGTCTTTCCTACCCCCTCAGCATCCAACTCACCTGCTCCTCATACCTAAATCCTACTTTAGCGATCCATAAACTGTCAGACCTGTGTGTGGATTCTAATGTCTTTCTTTATTCTCCTGTTGTTATCTTCTAAAAGCTACCAAAGAACTAAGAGATAGTTCCCTTTGGTTCCTGATTTATTTCTCACTCTAGAACATTCTCTAATTTTATTTTTTTAGTTGCAAAAATGAAATGTGATGAGTCTAAGCATATCATCAGGGCAGCTTATCTGCAGAAAGAGTAAACAAAAATACATTTAAAAAGTGCCTCACAGGGAATCTGGTGGTTTAGGTTGGAGCAGGTCATGAAACCATGTAATAGTGTAACTCTAATAACTAATATTGCTTGAACACTTAAAATGTTCTCAGTTCTATTCTACATAATTTTATACATCCCCTCATTGAATCCCCAACAACTCTATACAGTAGGGACTATTATCATCTGCATTTTATAGACGAGGAAACTAAGGCACAGTATAGTTGAATCACAGGTCTGGGTCGCCCAGGTTCTAAATGAAAGAATCAGGATTCAAAGACAGGCACCCTGATTCTAGAGCACAGGCTCTTGGTCAAGCCAAGGATTATAATGCTTTAGTTAAACAAACATACAAGAATCAGATACACAGATGGTTATTGTTTTTCAAAGCACTGACATCACCTTGGGAAAATAAGCCCATTTTCTAAGAGTGTTGTCATTTCTCAAAATATTTTTGGAACTGACCTCTGACCCAACTACAAATTTATAAGGCAATTAGACTTGTTAGGCTTATACCTTCGTCTTGATTAAAAACAGCATTACCATAGTATAAACATAGTTCTATAAATCAATAAAATTGATGAACACTGCCTTCCCCAAATGGAAATTCATAAGGAAAGGTAACTCCCAAAAGAAGAAATATAAATGACCAAAAAACATATGAAAAGATGTTCAACCAAATATAGTCAAAGACATGCATATTAAAATTATGAGAAGATACTTTTATCTACTAGGTTGACAAATATTTTTACTTTTTTTTAGACTTTATTATTTTTTTTTTTTAAGGAATTTATTTGATGGAGAGAGCACAAGTAGGCAGAGGGAGAGGGAGAACCAGCCTCTCTGCTGAGCAGGGAGCCCAATGCAGGACTTGATCCCAGGACCCTGCTGAAGGCAGCCACTTAACCGACTGAGCCACCCAGACACCCATGGTTGACAAACATTTTTAATGATTGGCAATATCCAGGATTAGCAAGGATGGGGGAAATAAATACTCTTATGAATTACTGGTGATAGTATAACTTGGTATAATTTTTCTGGAAGTCAGCTTAGCAATACACATCAAAATGTTAGTTGGACATATCCCTGATCCAGATATCACAATTTTAAGAGTTCATTCTAAGAAAATAATTCTGATTCCAGGAACATTCCTTATTCAGAAAACTACTTTCCTAAGAAAAAGAGAATAAGGTCAAGTGTATAAATATCTTGCAACCAGGATGTCTGTTGTAGTCCTGTTCATAGTTAAAAAACTGATAACCAACAATGCCTATTAAACTAAATGTCTATTAATAGGGTATTGATTAAATAAATCTATGTAATGGAAAATTATAGTTATTAAAATGATGTGTGTTAAAGAGATATTCACAATATAGTGGTTATTTTTATTTTTGTTTCTTATAGTGTTGATTTTGAAAAAGCAAGTAATATAATATAATTGCAATTAGTATAATACAATAATGTAAAAATTATAGTAGAATCTCATCTTCTCTCATTTTATTTACCTCTATATATCTCCACCTACAAATACACAAATATGGATACATATTCTCGGAAAAGCTATTCACTAATATATTAAGGGTGATTATTTTTGTGTGTTAGGACTTCATGCAATTCTTTTTTATTTTATTGTCATACCATGCAATATAGTCTTATATTGTTTTTAACTTTATAATGTTCTCTTTATAATTAGGCAAAAATAAATCTCTTCATATTTTAAAAAAAAATGACAAATACCTAACTGGATCATTCACAATCTTTACCAGACATGGTTTGCAACAATTTTGGACAGTATTCAAAATAAGAAATCCACTCCCAAATGAAGGGAGCTTGCCACTAACGACATTCTTTTGTCATGGGAAACACAGATCAATCTCAAAAGAGAATTTACAGAATTGTTTCATCACATCATTGAAATAAGAGTCTCCAAATGGCGACGACGTATAAGTGCTCAACGTTTATTTGAAGATATAATTCTGGATGTTTGTTGACAAAATCATCTCGCCACTTTTACTGTTGTGCCTCACATACTCTGTTTACATCAGTTTTCGTAAAAAATTTGAGATAGCTGAGCACCCCCCCCAAAATCTTCTCACTCGGTGGCTGAACAAGCCGTAATTTCTTTAGCTTTGGCATGCATCAGTAAAAGAATGCATATTTTTGCTTGCTTGACCAAGCTCAGGAATCTGCAAGTCTGCTAACATTGCATTATGTGGACGGTGCCCTGAATAATACCATGTGCCCTGTCGCAAAAGCAAAAGATGCGCGTGTGGAATTTATTTTATACCGATTTATGAGGACTGCTGCACACAAATAGATTATTGTAGTGTCTGTGATTAATGGGACACTGCACGGCTGCGTGGACTTCATAAATCATTGGATGTGATGTCTGAGTGAATTTTACTTGCAAAATCAGTTTCAATCATCTTGGCTCCAAAACTGGGTGAAGCAGGAAGATGTATTCAGGGGTGGGAAGCATGGAGGACTCTGTAGCAGTCAGTCCCGGTCCGGTTTTTGTCTCTTGTTATCAGTGATGTGGAAGAACGAATAAGCAGCACGTTAATTAAATTTGCAGATGGAATTGGAAATGTCACAAAGGCTGAGAAAGCCCGAGAAATGATACAAATTGGCCTAAATTCAGTGATAAGTGGGGGTTGGAATAAAGGACAAAAATAAAAGAGGTTTGAGCATGTGTGCACATGTACACACAAATCAATAAGTGAGTGATGAAAGAAATCAGTTAATTTTATAACTCTCTTAAGATCTCGAGTATCATATGAAAACAGTTTGGGGATAATGAATATTAAACAAGAATGCCTGCAGGGTTTTATTCTAAGTCAATATTTAGCATTTGTTTTGTTTTTAAAGTAATGGGTTTATTGTTTTTTTGATACATGAGTAATACATATTCATCATAAAAAAATGAGGAGCTACAGATCAGCAACAATAAAAAATATTCCTTTAATTCCATCATTCAGTGGGATATATAATCATATATATATATATATAAATGAGAAAATGAGATCATATTGTATATTCAATTTGGTATCCAATTTTATTCGTGTAAGAATATATATATATATATATTTTTCCAAAGGCCAGGTTCTTGAGAACTGTGGTCTATACCCACCTTTCTCTGGCTCATTGAATTTGTTCCCTCAGTAATTAGAAGCTCGGAGAAAAATGACAAAGGGCTAATATTTGTAAAGGCCAATGTTGGAGAGAAAAAAAAGAAAAAGAATTTTTCTTTTTTTTTTTAATACTGTGCCCGCTCCTGGGAAATTCCTGACACCACCAGCTAGCAGTCCATCTCTCTGAGCCCTTAGGGGTCAGCCTTTCACCAAGGGAGCAGTCACGGAATTCCCCCCACATTTCCTGGCCTGGTGCTGAAGCTGGCCCTCTGATCCTGAGAATTATTGGCACTTCAACAGAATCACTGTTATGAACTGAGGAACACTCCTATTTCCAGAAACAGTTTACAAGGAGGCGATTCCCACAAGGAAGGTTATTCACGAGGGTGGAGAAAGGTAGTCATCTGAGACAAATGTCCTACCAAGGGTGGAGTTACCAGAGGCATGAAAAGAGGGAAGGAAGAAAGAGAAGGGAGCGTGGGAGGAAAGAAGAAAGGGGAAAAAAAAATGAAGGAAAGTTCTGGTCTGGGGCCCTGAAATAAAGCTCTGAGCCAAGGACAATGGAATAAATGAAATAAAAGCCTAATTCAAACAAACACAGGCAGAATCTGAATCTTACTATGAATCAAACCTGAAAGTGTAGGAAGATTGTCAAATCAATCGAGAACGAAGTCATTCCTGGAGCCTTGGATTTGACATCAGGTAGACTTAGGATGCCAGGGTGCCCTGTCCCAGCTCTGAGGTCTTGGTGAGGAGGGTCACACGGGCTGCCCTGGGCTCACCTGTCCTCAGGTGGCCACACAGGAGGGTGTGGGGTCCCTGGAATCCCAGTTTCCTGTTTTCCCATCCACCACCTGGCTGTTGTTAAGCACTTCGTGTCGCTTCTTTGAGTCAGTATTCGCATCTAAGAAATGAAAAGTTAGCCCTGAATCACCTCTAACATCCTCTTCAGTGGGCTCCTAGATCTCCACAGCACCTTAGTACTACCTCGGGAACTTTCAAAGCCCGCCACGAAAACGCCTCCCTCCAAACCATTTATATCAGAATCTCGGGGGTGGGACAGGTGTCAGCATTTTTATGGTCCTCAGGTAATTTCAATGTGCTTCCAAGGCTAGAAATCTCCGAACCGTACTGGACGAGTTTTGATTCTTAAAACATAAAGAAAAATAATAGCTTTATTGTATGTTCTTTCTTCGCCAGAAGCACTTTACACATTATGCTTCATTTAATCCTCCTGAGGACCTCAGGAATTAAAACTTTCTATTTCTCCAATACTACACATGCAGACATTGAGACTTTGGGCGGCTGGGTAATTTGTCTGAGGTCACCCAGCCAGTGAGCAGGGAGCTAGAATTCTAACGTAGGCAATTCGATCCCAGAGCTCAGGATCTTGCCCGGTAAGCCAGGCTGAAATCCAGAAACCTGAACAGTCTCTTGTAAGAGAAGTTAGGCTTTGGAAATTTTGCAGAATTACCATTTTTTCCATAAATTAGAACAGGGTGACAACATTTCATTCTAGTTCTGTTTCCTCTCTGTCCTTCGAATTTTGTGATTTCCTGTAATTTTCACTCTGAGTGAGTGCAATAGGGACTGCCTCACAAAGCGTTTGTACTAGTATCGCCATGTATACTGTTAACAAGTCCTTACTGACTGCCTACGATGTGCTGTCCACTATGCCAAGTGTTCTTGTGTTTTCATGTACAGTGGACCGTTATGCAACATGGGTTTTTGCTGTGCAGTCCCTCGAACACAGGGATTTTTTTAAAAATAAATACAGTGTAGTACTCTAAGTACATTTTCTCTTTTTCATGGTTTTCTGAATAACATTTTCTTTTCTATAGCTTGCTTTATTGTAAGAATACAGCATAAAACACATATAACATAAAAAATATACTTTACTTGACTATATTATTGGTAAGGCTTTTGGTCAACAGTATGCTATTAGTAGCTAAGTTTCGGGGAGTCAAACTTTTATGCAGATTTCTTTCTTTCTTTCTTTCTTCTTTCTTCTTTCTTCTTTCTGCTTCTTTCTTCTTTCTTCTTTCTTCCTTTCCTTTCCTTTCTTTTCTTTCTTTCACAGAGAGAGAGCACAAGCAGGTGGAGCAGCAGAGGGAGAGGGAAAAGCAAGCTCTCTGCTGAGCAGGGAGCCCGATGCCAGTTTCGATCCCAGAACCCTGGGATCATGACCTAAGCCAAAAGCAGATGCTTAACCAATGGAGACACCCAGGTGCCCCTCTATGCAGATTCTTGGCTGGGGTGGGGATTGGTCCTCCTAACCCCACTGTTCAAAGGCCAACTGTAATTTTCAAAAATGACCACAATATTTTGTGAGAAGTTCTTCTCATCAAGAAGTAGAGTCTCTTTCTTTACCCCTTGTTTCTGGACTTGGCCATATGATTTGCTTTGGTCAATGAAATATTTGTGACATAAGCAAAGGCTTAGAAAGTGCTTGAGGACTTGTGTGTGACAGTTCTATCCCTTAGAACCCAGCCACCACATGAAGACTTGCAGGAGAACCGGCTAAATGTTCGGGATCTGTGGCTCTGCCACCCAAGCCGAGTATACCACATGCGAGTGAGGCCATCTGGAACCAACCAGCCCCAGCCCACTGCCATTTTACTGCTAGAACGTAAATGATCCTAGTGAGACCAGCCCAAGAACCCCTTAGCTGAGCCCAATGGAAATTGTCAACCCAAAGAGTAATGAGCCAATATTGTTGTTTTAAACTATTAAGTTTTGGGGCAGTTTTTTATGCATCAAAAGCTAACTGATACACATATATTCACTACTTTATTTCTCATAAGACACTACCAGGTAGATTTTGCTATTATCTCTGTTTTATAGGTGAAGAAACTGAGGTAGAGGAGGGTTCAGTATTTTGTCCAAAGTCACTTAGCTAGGAAGTAGTTGTGTCAGGGTGTGAACCCAACTAAACTGGCTCTAGGATCCATGCTCTTAACTTCCACGCTATATTGTCTACCAAACTTAAAAAAGAACAATCTTCCTTGTAATTGTTAGTTGCATTCCTGAAGAACTCAATATGTATTAAAACTGCAAAAATGCTTTTATATTTTTACATATATTTACATGTTTATATGTTTATATGTAAAACAGAATTAGGTTCCAGGATGAGATAATTATAAACAATTCTTTTTGGAACATGAAATAATCTAAGAAGATATTAAAAAATGATGCAGAATACAAGACAATTCTTTTTTTAAGGAATGGGTCCATGATTGTAGGAAGCATATAATTCTTGGGCCCTGTCTACCAAATGCCAGGAGCACCACCCTCCTACAATCATTGTAGCTACAAAAAATTTCCCCGTAAGTTTCCAAAAATGGATACTTGGGTCCCACTCCTAAAGAGTCTGTTTAATTGGTCTAATGTACAGCCGGCATTAAATCTCTGGTACAGGTGAAGCCCAATTATGAGCTAGTAGAGTTTGGTCTGTGATGATGGATAGATTCTTTATTTTACAACAAGGCCATCAAGAACGGTTGTGCAGGTTGTGCACTGCACAGTCCTGGAGGGTATATAGTCACAAAGACCGTGAATCTCTCTTCATGTATCAGGTAGGAACTCTATACTTGCTGGCTGGCTCGAGTGAAATCACATGGGAAAATATTATATACATACTTTAGGTGACATGGAAGTTCCCCTTGAACAACTTTCTTTAGTTGAGTAGCATTTTAAATTATTTAGACTGTATCTCTCTTCATAAAAACCTACAAGATGTTATTACATGTATTAAAAATTAAGCTTTATAAAGATTTTTAAATTAAAAATCCCACATACCATGAAGTCACAACCCACATACCATCTTTTGTCTTTTTCTAAGATAGCCTATTTTATCAGAGGTCATAATAAATTAAATCCCAAGGTACTCAAATTTTGGCAAGGAAATTCCTGAATTAGAAAGAAGAATTGCAAATATTCTTGGAAACATGATAAGCATATTACCATATTGGGATATATGAACATACACATGAAAATACTACATGGATGGGGAGGGAGACAAACCATAAGAAACTCTTAATTTCAGGAAATAAACTGAGGGTTGCTGGGGGGTGGTGGGGGAGGGATAGGGTGGCTAGGTTATGGACATTGGGGAGGGTATGTGCTATGGTGAGTGCTGTGAATTGTGTAAGACTGATGATTCACAGACCTGTGCCCCTGAAACAAATAATACATTATATGTTAATTAAAAAAAAGAGAGAGAAAAGAAAATACTACATGGAGAAGTTGGGAGTTGATTGTTTTGTATTAAAAAGGGTTACGGATGAACGTTTGTGTGTCTCCCCATTCCCTTGGCCCATTCATTTGTTGAAGCCCTGCCCCCCAAAGTGATACTATTTGGAGGTGGGGCCTTTGGGAGGTAATTAGGTGAGGTCATGAGGGTGGTGCCCCTTCCTTATAAGAAGAGGAAGAGAGGCTAGAGCTTTCTTTCTGCCATGTGAAGACACAGTAAGAAGGCAGCTGTCTGCCAGCCAGGAGGGCCCTACCGAGAACAATCTGCTGGCATCTTGATTGTGGACTCCCAGCCTCCAGAAACTGTGAGAGAAAAAGTCTGTTGTTGAAGCCATCAAATCTATGTTATTTTGTTATGGCAGTCAAAGTTAACTAAAATACAAAGCAATTCTTTGGAAAATGTATCTCTGACCTACAAAGGATTTACTTGACGAAACTTTATAAACCAGCTTCCTTATTTCAGTGATAAAGTGACTTAATCTCCAGCAATATTCTCTGGGTTATGTTTCTTAAGATCTGAATATTCATCGGATGGTATTTTAACAGTATTTATTGAGTTACTACAATGTGCCCATCACTATACTAAGGCTGCGTGTTTCAGTTAAGATGAGACACTATTTCTGCTCACAAACAGCTTCCGGTTTGTGAAGCAGATGTATATGCTGACAAGTCAAATGCAACCTCACAAGTGGTAAAATAAGAGTTGTATACAAAGTGTTCAGGGGAGAGTGCAGGTGAGTCAACCTGTCAAGGGGGAGCATGGGGACAGGCCCTTATCAAAAGAATGGGTTGGATCAAGTCTTAAAAGACTAGCTGACATTTGCGTGCTGGAGAAGAAGGCAGAAGCATGATACAGCAGGTGCAAAGGCACTGGGGCTGACAAGTGAATTTTCAGAAGCATAAGGCAGGGTCTGAGAGGAGGCAACAGTGATGAACTTGAGGGCCTAGGAAAGAGGTGAACAGGCTTCAGGTAAGGGTATTAAGAATGGCACAGGATAACAGGCCAAGCTTTAGAACCCAGAACCTGAAAATTCAGTGTGCATCAGAATCAGGGCTTGTTACAAGACAGGCTTCTGGGCCCCTCCTGCAACATTCTGACTCCACACAGGACGGGAGCAGGGTCTACTGATCCACAAGTACCCATGCGATGCTGACACTGCTGGTCCTCAGACTAAATTTTGAGGAACGAGGCTCTAAGGGGACTCCGAGCTATAAAATGCCTGGATTTGGTTTCAGGATTTAAAAACCACTTGAACCTTCAGGGGTAGACATTTAGCTACCAGACCAGAGAGGTCTGAGTGGGTGGTGGAGGGCCAGTTCCTGACAGACCAAACATACAATCCGAGAGGCACGGCAGCGGAGTCGGCAGCTGTACGTGAACACCAAATGAGACTTGATTTAAAAAAAAAAAAAAATTGGTTTCTCCTGTCTGCAGGCAGCTGTTACAAAATGGGACTAATGGTTGTTTAAGGAAAAGTGAGAGAAAGAGGCAGGCGCAAGAAAGCACTTCACAGACACTGTCTCTTTGGAAACTGGATCTGTCAGCTGGGAGCTGGGGGTCTGCCCATCCAGCCCTTCACTGCTCCAGCAACCCCAGAGTGGGAGCATCCGGGCTTCTCCAGGCTGACTGGACGCACCCCCACCCCCGTGACAAAAACTTCCTGGTCTTCAGGGGCCCCTGTCTAAGTAGGAAGGCAGGATTTTGTTGCACTATTAAAAGGAAAAAAAAAAGGTGAAGATAATCAAATTCTTGAATTGATTTAATTATGGTGCATCTTTTAAGATGACAGACTGAAGAGGCTTCTAGAAACTAGGCCACATTTTCTGGAGAGCTGCCAGCAATCATACGGCATGAATACATATATAAGCAAGATGTTGATGCTCAACAATTTTTTTTTTCTTTTCTGACTTAAGCTGCGAAGGTAACAGTAACACTGAAGCCATGGTGCGACCCAAGCAACAGATGGCAATTTGCTTAAATTGCAAGATGGATTTGAAATTGGAATTGATTAAAATACTGGTGTCTGTAGTAGATGAAAAGGAGTTGATTCATTTTCCAAGATCCTTCAAATATGGAAATTATTAATCAGCGAATCAGCTAGTTTATCACCAGGTATCAGCACATACAAACAAAATCTTCTAACGTTCTTACCTTTGCAGCACGAATTCCTTTAGTTGCGCGAGCAAACAAACACTCCGTTCCCATATCACTGAATAAACAAGAATGTAATCAGAGCAACCATGACTGGAGTGGTGTAGGGTAGACAGTAGGTGCTCAGTATGTATTTATTGAACAAATGAGTGAATAAATGAATGAGTTGCCAAAAGCAGAAGGTGGAGGTAACTGGCAGCCGCGTACCAGATGGGGGCTACAAAGATGGAGAGTGTTCAGGCTTTGGCTACAGAACTGCAGTGTAGAAAGCAGAAGATGTAGAAAGACAGAAGGACGGGGGGTGGGGGTGGGGAGAGAAAGAGAGGAGGCTGAGAGGGAAGGGGAACAGGAAAACCTGGATTACTAGTCAGGAGGGTCCTGGGTGACCTGGAAGATTAGCACACCAGAGATGTCAATGACTGAAATCCTGATGAAAAACATTCTAGCAAAGAAGCTCTTCAAAGAAAGGGATAAAAATCAACATCGACACCAACAAACAAACTCTTGGTCCTAATTATTTGGCAAGCCACTGCTGCAAATCTTGAAGGGAAAGGGAGGGGCTGGATCAGCAGTTTTGGAGACCCTCCTGGGGTCTGGAAGGCTCTTCAGGAAACCTAATTGTTGGGATGCTTGAAGTGCTGGAGACAGCAATTTGTTATTTCACAAGTGTTTATTGATCTCCTATTATGTACAAGTACTTTGCTTGGTACAAAAGAGAGTAATACGGAACTTCTGCCCTCAAGCATCATATAGTCTATACGCGGAGAATATATACATTCAGAAATAATAGTATAATAGGACAAACTTTAACAATTGCCCAGAAGTCTGAGAATGATTTGAAATATTCATGTATTTGTTTATTCACTTGTTCATTGCTTAGAAAGTGTGCGATTAAGTGGATTTTAGGATATCTGTAAAATCACCCCTATGTAATTGCAGAGTATTTTCGTTACCTAAAAAGGAACCCAGTGATCATTAGCAGTTGCTCATCATTTCCCGCTCTCTCTCTAGCCTCTGACAACTGCTAATCTAGTTTCTGTCTACGGATTTCCCCATTCTTAGATGATTCCCCCAAATTAACTTAAACTAAACATAAGGTTTATTTCTGGAATGTGAAATCTATCCCAATGATGTTTATGACTACACTGTCTTGCTTACTGTATCTTCGCAGTTAAGTTTTGAAATCAGGAAATTTGATTTGAATCCTTTGATTATATTTGCTTTCAAATCGTGTTGGCACCTTTGGATCTCTTGCATTTCCATACAAATTTTAGGATCAGCTTGTCAATTTTTGCAAAAGTATCTGCTGGGATTTTGTTAGGGATTTCATTCAATGTGTAGATCAGTTTGGGGAATATTGGTGTCTTAACAATATTAAGCTTTCCAATCCATGGTCCTGGGATTTCTTTCCATTTATTTAGCTATTCTTTAATTTCTTTCTGCAGTATTTTGTAGTTTTTAGAGTGATACATTTTGCACTTATTTTACTAAATTTATTCCTAGGTATTTTACTGTTTTTGATAGTATCATAAATGGAATCATTTTCCTTTTTATTTTTATTTTTTTTTGAAGATTTTATTTATTTATTTGACAGACAGAGATCACAAGTAGGCAGAGAGGCAGGCAGAGAGAGAGGAGGAAGCAGGCTCCCTGCTGAACAGAGAGCCCAGTGCGGGGCTCGATCCCAGGACCCTGGGATCATGACCTGAGCCGAAGGCAGAGGCTTTAACCCACTGAGCCACACAGGCACCCCTCATTTTTCTTTTTAAAGAGATTTTATTCCATTTCACTCTTAATTTTATTTCTACTGTAGTTGATATACAGGTTTACAGTTGTTTCAGGTGTACAATATAGTGACTCGGTAAGTCCATACATTACATAGGGCTCGTCAAGAGAAGTGTACTCTTAGGGAATTGTTTTCTTAATTTCATTTTCAGATTATTTGTTGCCAGTGTACCAGAATAGAATCGGCTTTTGTATATTCCTCCTGTATCCTGAACCCTTGCTGAACTTGCTTATTGGTCCTAATAGCTTTTATGTGGATTCCTTAGGATTTTCTTTGTAAAAAATCATGACATCTAAAAATAGAGATAATTTTATTTCTTCCTTTCCAGTATGGATGCTTATTATTCTCTTTTGCTTAATTGCCCCGGCTAGGACCTCTAGTAGAATGTTGAATAGAAGTGTAGAGAATGGATATCTTTGTCTTAGTCTTAACAAAAGAAGGAAAGCTTTCAATCTTTTTTAAAATTAAATGTAATGTTAACTGTGGGTTTTTCATAGATGTGCTTTATCAGGTTGAGGAAGTTCCCTTCTATTCCTAACTTGTTGAGTATTTTTATTCATGAAATGGTGATACATTTTGTCAAATGCTTTTACTGTGTGTGTTGAGATGATCATGTGGGTTTTTGCCTATATTCTGTTAATATGGTAGATTATACAGTTTATTATATGTTGAACCAGCCTCACACTTCTGGGATAAATCTCACTTGGTCATGGTGTACTTCATATATGTTGCTGGATTCAATTTGCTAGTATTTTGTTGAGGATTTTTGCAATTATATTTATAAGACATATTGGCCTGCAGCTTTTCTTTCTTGTAATGTCTATCTGTTTTGGAGTCTGTAATACTGGTCTCATAGAATTACTTAGGAAATACTCCCTCCTTTTCTATTTTGTAGAAGAGTTTGTGAAGGATTGGTGTTCATTCTTCCTAAAACATTTGACAGAGTTCACCAATGAAGCCATCTCATAATTAGATTTCTTTGTGGGAAGGTCTTTTCTTATAACTTCTTTAAAAAAATTTATCATTAATTCAATCTCTTTACTTATAGGTCTATTCAGATATTCTAGTTCTTGAATCAGTTTTGGTAGTTTGTCTTTCTAGGAACTTGTCCATTTTATCTAGGTTATCAAATTTATTGATAGATAACTGTTATCTGTATTACCTTATAATCCTTTTTGTTTCTGTAAGACTGATAGTAATGTTCCCTTTTTTATTTTTTATTATAGTAATTTGAGTCTTCTTGCTCTTTTCTTGGTCCAGGCTAGCTAAATGTTTGTCAACATTGTTGATCTTTTCAAGGAACCAAATTTGAATTTTATTGATTTTGTCTTTGTTTTTCTGTTACTTATTTTATTTATTTCAAACTTTATTATTTCCTTCCTTCTGCTTGCTTTAACTTGCTTTTCTTTTCTTAATTTCCTAAGATGTGAGATTGAGTTACTGCTTGAGATCTTTTTTTATCTTTAAATATAGATTGAAATTTTACAGATAGAAATTTACAGATAGAAACAGCCCTCTCAGCACTACTCCCACTGCTTCCCATAATTTAAGCATGTTGTATTTTCATTTTCATTCATCTCCATATATTTTCCATTTTTTCTTGTGGTTTCCTCTTTGGTCCATTTGTTGTTTAGTAGTGTATTGTTTCATTTCCACATATTTGTTAATTTCCTAAATGTCCTTCTATTATTAGTTTCTAATGACATTCTACTGTGGTTGAAGAATGCATTTTGCAGCATTTCTCTCATTTTGAATTTATCGAGGTTTATATTTTAGCCTAATCTATGGTCTATCCCGGAGAATGTTCCCTGTGCCCTTGAGAAGAATGTATGCTGCTTTTGTTGGGTGGAGCGTTCTGAAGATGTCTACTGGGTCTAGTTGGTTTGTAATATTAACGAAGTGCTCTATTTCCTTGTTGATCTAGAAGTGAGGTATTGAAGTCTCCAACTATTCTTACTAAATTGTCTATTTTCTATTCAATTCTGTCAGGGTTTGTTCATGTATCTGGGGGCCCCGTGATTTGGAAATTTTTAAGAGGCAGAGAACATCAGGAAATGCATGTTCCCCAGACACACATACATAGATCATGTATGTGTGCACTCACCGCCCCCTGGCCCTATGTTCCTTCAAACGGCCTGTTTTTCTGCTTTCTGTGTCTCTTCAAGAAACATTTAGGAAACTGTTAGGAAACAGTTAAACAAGTTGCCAAAGAAGCACTAAGCAATTCTCTGATTTAGACAGATTGGAGCAAAGAAGAAGGCGGTGGGTGGAGGGGAAGGCAGAATTATACCCTCTGCTACATGGAAAACTGTCCTGTAGCATCTGTCCTTAAAAGAGGCAAGTATTACCTCAATGGTCCAGCAAGCTATAATACTGTTTGAACTTTTGTGTTTTCGAGGTCATCTTGGAACCTCAAGAATAGTATTCCTAAAGAGGCTAGTGCACAACACTAGAGGAAGTGAGAACCCTTGTCTTTCAGGATCTGATATTCTCTAGGCACACCAGAGTTCTACTGTCAATGGCCCATGGGTGTATATTTTTTCATGGATATCTCCTCACAGATATATTTATCTTTCATAATTTTACCTCAAAATGAGGTAAATTGGAGCTGTATCTTAGAATTTTCTGGTAAAAAATTCCTAGAATATATCTAAACTTTACTCATATTGATTTATATTTTTAGTTATTGCTTCTTGTACTTTCTAAATTTACTTAGTTTCATTTTTCTTAACTTCTTTATTCAAGAAGTGGCCTATAAGTTCACTGGAAATATTATGGTAATAATGTTATCTTCAACTCAACTCTTGGAAAGTATTGAGTGACTTTGGGTTCAAATTACTCATCTTTAATCTGAAAAGCACCACACAGAAGTTTTTGTGCATGTTGTTTAAAAAGGAAGTTGTGTACCCTTCCACTCAACAGAGCTGGGCATAGGGTTTATGCCTTCTGAGTAAAGTGGGAGAACCTGAGAAAGGAACATGCCCAAAATAAAAGACCATTCCTCCCCTCGTGCCTTTTCTGGGACCCAGCACACAAAAATAAGGAAAGACAAAACCCTGGGCTGGACCAAAACTCTCCTTAAGGAATAATTTTAGGTTCACTCTAGTTCACTGAAGAAGGATATTGAAGACCCTAAAACTTCAGGCCCTAATCATGGCCCCAATACTATTAGTCTAGAAATATTTGTAAGAGATGTAACCAAATGCCCATTGGAGCATGAAGTAATTCAGTATAACACCAATAGTTTGTATTACCTTGGGCAATCTCGGAATTACCTACAAAGTATACACCCACGTTTTTGAATGAATTATTTTGTTCTGCAGGTTTTCAACCTTAAGTCAATGAACGTTGGTGCTATGGACCTCTTTCAATAAATGATTGCCTGGGCTACTGTTTGACAGTAAATATTTGGTGTAGAAAGAAGGACCAACTATCTACTAAGACCACTAAATGCAAGACAATAATATGAAGCCATCTATATATGTGAAAATGCTCATCTATATTATTTTATTTTATTTATATATATTGTTTTGAGAATAGGAGTGAAGGAGTGCAAGTACCCAGGTCATTAAAAAACTTTATTAAGATATTGATTAAAAATAAAGAAAATTAGATGGCGCACCTGGGGGCTCAGTGGGTTAATCCTCTGCTTTCGGCTCAGGTCATGATCCCAGGGTCCTGGGATTGAACCCCGCGTCGGGCTCTCTGCTCAGCGGGAAGCCTGCTTCCCTTCCCCTCTCTCTGCCTGCCTCTCTGCCTACTTGTGATCTCTGTCTGTCAAATAATAAAAAAATTAAAAAAAAAAGAAAATTAGATATAGAGTATTAGGTATGGAATGTTAGAATATTAGATAAGGAGTACTGGATACGTCATTTGTAATTGTTATTTCTTCAAAAAGATTTTGCTAACAACCATATCCCCAACTATATGGTAAGATGCAGGTTCTGTATTCATGTTAAAAATGGGGACCCGGGGTGCCTGGGTGGCTCAGTGGGTTAAGCCTCTGCCTTCGGCTCAGGTCATGATCTCAGGGTCCTGGGATTGAGCCCTGCATTGGGCTCTCTGCTCGGCAGGGAGCCTCCTCCCCCCTCTCTCTGTTTGACTCTCTGCCTTCTTGTGATTTCTCTCTCTCTCAAATAAATAAATAAAATCTTAAAAAAAAAATGGGGACCTTTGGGCCTATGGGTGGCCCAGTTGGTCAAGTGAGTGCCTTTGGCTCAGGTCATGATTTCGGAGTCCTGGGATCGAGTCCCATGTCAGGCTCCAAGCTCCATGGGGACTCTGCTTCTCCCTCTGACCTCTCCCTTCTCATGCTCTCTCTCACTCTCTCTCTCTCAAATAAATAAACAAAATCTTTAAAAAAGAAGGGGGGGGTACTCTTTATTGAGTTTCTGCAATATAGCCTATACCTGGTCTTCCAGTCAAAGGTACTCTCCATTGTTTTTAAAAGATTTTACTTTAAGGTGACAAAGAGCAGGAAACTATGTAGCAGAGAAAGAAGTGTGCCTAAAGCTTGCTTGCCTTTTGGATTGGACAGTTTTGAAGTTCATCAAGTAGGAATTAATGTATTTGGGGTTGAACAACTTATAAGTAGTAGGTTGGGAGAGGTGGATTTTAAGTCCAATTAGGCAGAGTCATGCCTTCAGATATGACAAAGTGAAAACACATTTGCAAATCACCAGTATCCTCCATTCAATTCTGTGATAGGGAATATTCTCTGCATCCTCTTTGGCATGAATTTTTAAAAAATCAACTATAAAATATAATGAAATGCTACTAGGTCCCAGGTAAAGAAGACTTGGGACCCTCAAAGTTTAGGGCCAGTTAACCTTTAGTTTATAAAGTTGGGAAAACCAGTGATCTCAGATTTTACTAGAATCTGAGCTACTTTAAATTCTTCTACCAACTTCTTTCCTTCAGTTACTGTTTTCCAGGATCTTCTCTTATTGTCTTTTTGGTGGCCAAGTTCAGTCCTACTTATTATATATGACAATTTTTTAACCCTCAAAATGGAATTTATAAGAGGATTTAAATTTAATAAATTCTAGATAGCTTCCTCCAATTTCATTTTGCATGATACCTAAAAAGAGGTCCCTGTCAACTCCAGCCATAGGAGGTCAAATCCAAAATTTTCCAGAGCCCACTATGGCAATCATCTTCCTCTTATCAAGAGGAAGAAGAAACACCTTTCTCGGCACAGAGGAGGGGTTGTAAATGGTTCCTGGATAATATCAGATCACAAGGAGAAGCTGAAATTTCCTTACTCTATTGTGAACTTTCCAGCCCCACAGCTTCTCCAGTCCAATCAGGAATATGGATGGGCAACTGAACAGGTCCATTCAGGTTTTAAAGGCAGAGTGGGAAGCATGAACCCAGAAGAATCCAATTACAAAAGCCAATGGTCTTTTGAAATCTATTGGGTTCGATACTGTGCTTCTCTGCTGCTTTTCAGGTTCCAGACTTGGACAAATAATTTTTCCCTCACATCAGAATCACTTGGCTACTTCTATCCACTGCTCGAATATTAAATACTAATACTCTCTATGATTTAACAAGAAGTGGATATGCGTCCAGAAATCTGTGGTATTGGACTAAAAGCCAATTAACAACCCAGTTTGTTCCCAGCTCATGAATATGCAGTAGGAAAAAAGACTCCTTTATAAATGCTGACGCACACGCACGCGCACAGCCGCCCCTCAGTCTCCGTTCCTCTTGCTGCTACAGGCGTTTTGGAGACCACTAGGTGTCGCTCTGCACAGATCCCTACATGCAAAGGCAAGAAAACTTAATTGTCTGGTGAAGCTGTTCACCTTTTCTTCAAGAGATAGAGACAAGATTCAATACACAATGAGTTTAATTCCCACTTTCTCATCAGGGAAACTCTTTATCTTTGATTTAGACCTGAAAGAAAACTTTCTTGAGTTCCCTCCTTTTGTGTCAACCTTCTTTTCTTGAGTTTGAAGAGACGGAAAAGCTGTCTTTTTGATGAAGAAACATACGTTGAAGGCTAAAGAATCATACGCTTTATGAGCCTTGTGGAGGTCTTCCTTTGGAGGTCACAGAGTCAAATCTAGCATCTCCTCAGATTCCTGAACCCATTCTGGCGGAGCAAGCTTTAAGAGAGTGGGCCACCTTAATGGTAGGATTTGAAGCTGTGAGTGCGTTTCCCCTGACTCAAGTGTCCACTTGACTTCATTAGTGGGTCCTTCCCACCTGGAGTGAAGGTTGTCAAGGTCGCACCAGCGAAATCTCACCTCTCAGTCTGGCATATTGTGTAAGCAAAAATATTGTTATCTAGATGTCTATGTTATGTGGTGCCCCTCAGGAGGACATTAACAGTAAATTATGTAAGTATATTAAATTAGAGTTATTTTAACTATATGTCCTCATGAAAGACACAGAGGATGTATCTTTGAGGGTCTATGTTATTGAGGAACAGGTCTTAATCAGTATAATCAAATTGGGCAGGATTAGGACCTCGGAAATATAGAGAGGACAGGGAGTGGCGAGTGACATTCTCTATCCTTGTTTCAAAACTCCCTATCTCTCTGTCACCCTTCTGTGAACACCCCTTTTCTTTCATCTAATTTGGAAAATACAAAAAGGTCCATAGGGATGTATTTCATGAAACAGTTAAAGTGTACAAGAAAGGAAGGATAAAATGTGAAGTGTCTACCTTGCTCTAGGCCCTATATTCTATGCAGTGTGAATGTGAATTCACTTAAATTATCCTCCTGTAATAAAGTAGGAAAAGGAAATGCACGGTCTTAAGTAAATCTCCCAAGTTCTCATGGCTGGGATGAAGCAGAGCCAAGGCTAGAACAGATTAGAATCTTCATCTGACCTTAAGAAGATAAAGTGTTTGGATAAGCCTGTGCATGAACTTAGTGATGCACGTATTAGAGCATTTATTGCAGCATTGTTAAATGGGAAAACCAGAAATAACCTCCAAGTCCATGAATAGGATAACGCTTGAATACGTTATGCCCCTGTTATAAAGCACCTAACTCTGTAAGTACTTGAAAGGAAAAATCTCCAAGCGAGGTTATAAGATGAAATGGCACATTATAAGATATTATGTACCATCCTACTTGTTTTTAAAAGAGGAAAAATGTTTTTTTATATATGTTTCATAATATATAATTTATATCAATAATTTATATACAATCTGATTACATAAATATAATTTTTTATTTATAAAACACTAGCTTGTGCTTCCTATGAAGGCAGAATTTTTTTTCTCTTTTGCTCAATGATGTATTCTCATTGTCTAGAACATTGCCTAGTGGGGTGACAGACCCTAAGGTGACCCCGTAATTATTCACAGCTCCTAGCATTCATGTCTTTGTATAATCCCATCTGCTCAAGTGTGGATGGGACCCATGACTTGCTTCTAATCAACAAAATATGGCCAAGGTGATGGATGTCATTCTCATGCTTAGGTTTGATTAGGTTACATTATATAAGGCTCCATTAGCTGACTGGAGCTGGAGATTCTCTCTACGGTCTTGATGAAGTAGGTGGCCATGCTAAGGAGGTCAACACATCGCTATATATGAGTTCGGAGCCTTTCTGTTGATTAGCATTCCATGGTATGAGTCCACTATACTATATACAACCTTTCACCACTGATGATTACCCACGGTGCCTGTCATTCTCTGCTATCACAAACAATGTCTTGGTGAATATCTTTGCAACCATCACACTATGGAATCTGAGAATATACCCCATATCTGGGGAGTGGTATTGCAGGACCATATATATAATACGTTCCTTAATTTCACTCGGCACTGCAAGGTTGTTTCTGGAAAGGCTGTACCACAGAGCACGCCCACAGCAGTTCAGAATGTTTCCGGTTTTCTCATCCTCCCCAAGTGTGTCTATCTCCAAAGTTCATGTTCTTAATATATGTAAGTGATCTCCTGGTCATCAAACACTCAAAGACAGGCTTTCAAAGATGAAAAATACTCCGAAGCTCCAGACATCAGCATACTCTAAAGTGAAAAGACAGGTCATTATCTGCACACTCTACGGTCTGTTACTATCTGTTGTTCTCCACTGACATCCTCTCTTTTGATTATGAGAGAAAAATCTGGGTGTGAGAAGAAAGAAGTACGGAATGTTGCACGGAGCTGCCGGGGAAACAGACACGTGGTACGCCCACGCGAGCATGCACACAGGGGGTGGGGGTTGTGGGGGAAGGAAGAGACGGTGAATCAGGAAAGTGAAGAGAAACAAGTGAAACGTGGTAAGAAAGGAAGATGTGTTCTCTTTAAAGCATTGATTGGGAGTGAGGGTGATAAAGGTAGAAGATGATGAAGGCGATCTGAGATGACCTTGTGTGGCTGTGCAGGAGCTGGAGGCAGGACCTTTGGCCCGCTTCTGCTTCCCCAGGGTGTGTAAACCACCTCCGTGGATGGAACTCAGCACTGGAGATTTAACACATCTAAAGAGCAATAATTAGTGCTGTTGTTCCTTTGTGTTTGGGGAGATGAGGGAAAAGTAGAATACAATGGCTGCATTAAGCAATAAGATGTCAGCATGACCAATTTCTTCTTTGCTTTTTTTTCCTTCAGAGCTAAATTGCCCAGGTGTTGGAAAAGAAACTTGAAACCAGAATCTCTTCATCACCAAATATTATGTTTTAATTGCTAGGCGTGCCAGGTTTAAATAGATAGCACCAAATCTGCATATCTGAAGAACATGAAATGCAGGCTTTTAGAAGAAATTAAGGTCTACATAGGTTTTTCCTGACAAATTTTGTTTGAAAAATGTATTGAAAAATAGCAATTTCTCTTACCAATCTGATGACTAATTCAAGTGTGACTGTTATACAAATCAGCATCGGGGAGTAAGCATTACAGTTACATGATAATCCATGCTAATAGAAGGGACTGAGATTTACGTAGCTGTGAAACCAACGCTGAAAGAGAAAGCGAACGCGTTTGTGAAATGCAGTCACCTACATACATACCCATGCTTTGGAAACACCAGTCTGACACTTTCAGGGGTGTGGTCTCCTCTCTGTCATCTGGGACCGGAAAATAAGGCCCAACTCCACCCTCCCCTGTGTTAATGATGCTGATGGGGCAATGGATGTACCGGCTGACGGTTCTAGAAGGACCTTGAAGATCACCCAGTTTGCGCCTCCGCCTGGTGCTTGATTCTCCTCAGCTCTGTGTGATGTGGCTGTCCAGATTCTGTTTCAATACTTCAAAGGATTAAAAATTCACTTCTGGGGCGCCTGGGTGGCTCAGTGGGTTAAGCTTCTGCCTTCGGCTCAGGTCATGGTCTCAGGGTCCTGGGATTGAGCCCCGCATCGGGCTCTCTGCTCAGCAGGGAGCCTGCTTCCCCCTCTCTTTCTGCCTTCCTCTCTGCCTACCTGTGATCCCTATCCGTCAAATAAATAAATAAAATATTTTAAAAAAATTCACTTCTACCCAAGATACCCTATTCTGTGTGTATGCAATAAATAGAAAAATCCAAATTTTGCTCTATTTAAGCAGATATCTACCCATTTGTAATTTTCCTGTAAGTCCTGTTTCTGACCTTTTGGATGACACAGAAAAAAATTATCCTGTCATGGTGGCATGGGCCACTGACTGGCAGCCGATTCTGGACTGGTTGCCTTATCCATGGCAAATAAAAGAAGGGTGATTAATTCAACTGCTCCTCCACAGTTCCCTTTGTTGGTGCTAGCTCCTGCCAATTCAGTGTCCTCTGCATTTGGAATGACAGACGCCTTCAGGATGGACATTGATGAAATCCACAGTTCAACATAAAACTTCATGTTTCTGAAATCAGCTTTGCTATTTTAATGCCAATACCATTAAACCTCCCTTTGAAGCCAGATTACTGGCTTATTATAAAAGGGTACGACCTAGGAACAGCCAAATGGAAGAGATGCATAGGGTAGGTTCTAGGGGAGAGGCAGGGCTCACCACCCTCCCTCAAGCTTCACATGTTTACCAACCTGGAAGTTCTGAGATTTTTTTTTTTTTTAAGGGAAAGTGATATATGGCAGATTTAGAAGATAGGTCCTAAAAAATTAGTAAATAATACAAAATGAGACTATCAATAGAAAGTGAGAATGAAGTCACTTACAAGGTCAAGATCTTTCTGAAATCTAAGGTCATTTGCCAGAAGTAAGCTGAAGAGAATAGAAGAAACCCATGACTCTGCCTGTTATCTCTTGACCGGATCCCTGCACCTGCCCCCTTGCCTTCATTCTGCTTCCCCTTCATCCACTTTCCACGCTACAACCAGAGTGATCTTTTGATTCCTTTACTTAAGTTCCTTCAATGGCTTCCCATTTTTCTTGGCCCAATGGCCAGTGTTCTTACCAGTTCAGTTCCTACATGGTCTTGATCATCCTTCCAGCTTCACCCTGCATCATTTTCTTGTAACCTCTGCAGCCACACTGATCTGCACCCAGTTATTAGAACACACCAAGGGACCCCTAACCCCAACACAGGGTTGCTGCCATGCTGTTTCTTCTCCCCCTTTTGCATCTAATTAACTGCCACTTACCATTGAAAATCAAGTTTAAATGTGGCGTCCTCAGGAGAACCATTCCAGACCCTCCATTGTAGGTCAGATCTGTTTCTTAAGCACTCCCAAAGTTTCTTTCCTTCAGGGTACCTACCTCAGTTTGCAGTTGTATATTAGCCTGATGGTTAAGTTAATGTCTGTGTAACAGGGATGTGTTTAATCACTGTCCCAGCTTGAGGGGAAAACCTTACTATGAGTGCCCATGAATATACTTTCCTTCCACACTTTATCTCCAGGAGCTCACCTGGTATCTGATGTGTGTGTGTGTGTGTGTGTGTGTGCGCGCGCGTGCTCTTGTATGTGTCTGTGTGTGTGTGTGTGTGTATGTACAAGAAAGGGGTTATCCTTACAAGGTGGTTGGAATGGGACTGATCAAAGTTTTTAGGTGGTCCCAGGTGCTGTGCTGCCAGTGCAGTGGGAGGACTCCTGCGTCATCTGCCTCGATGGTGCTTTGCTTGCAAGCGAGATGGGCAGACTTTGGAGGGTAGACCCTCCCTCTTGGTCTTACCCCTTGACCCCATGTCCCTGACTTTCTCTCATCATGATGACTCCCCCTCTTTCTTCCTTTTCTCACACTACTTCCTAGTCTCATTACTCTCCTGTAGGATGGAATTGGTGAAGAGAATGCTAGAAAACAGTACTTCTTCCCAGTTATCAATTGGCTAATTACAAAAAAAAAAAAACACAAAAAAACAACTAAAGTAAAAATTTGGCTATTTTGAGCTTGAATTCTTCTTTGATAATATTTCCCTGAGATAGTAGACATCTTGTATCTAACTGCCCAAATGAAGAAGGGTCACGGAGAAAAAGAACAGACTAGGTAATAAGCACATTGGCTATCATACAAAATGATTACCCCATCACAGGTCTCTTCCCATCAAACTGTGGAAAAGAGTTGATGCCTCTTCTCACCTAACGTTGTATCATCAGTACCTAATGGAGTGTCTGGTATATATTAGGCACCCAATACTGATTTGCTGAATGAATGAACAAGTGAATAATTGAACAAGGAGGTAAATGAAGCAACACACAAGAACCAACATGAATGATTTTGAAAGGAAGGGCCTGGAAAGCAGGACCTGGTAGCCAAAGACAGCCCGATAGCCCAGAGGAGAAAGATAACAAAATCAGAAAGACCAAATCTCTGGTGGATTAAGAAAAAAGAATTTACCCCAGAAGCAGTCTGTGGAGATATGAAAATAGGTTACTTTCCAGTCAGAACAAAGGCCATCGTAATGTTTGAGTAAAAGAGATGACTGAAAACTTAAGGTAGCTTTGAATAGAAAGCATAAGTTCAATCTATAGTCCCAATATTAATAATGTTTTATAATAAGGACATGTTTTTAAATGCCAGACATGACTGTACAAAACACTTCATTCACAGCATCACATTTAATAGTCATAATAAACCTGTGAGGTAGTATTTTTTATGCCAGTTTTACAGATTAAGAAACTGAGGCTCAGAGAACATGACAACTTGCCCACAGGGATACACAAACACGTGGTAGAGGCAGGAATTAAATTCAGATCAAAGACACCCCCGAGTCACAGTTTTAGACCCAGTGCTTACTGACATTCATAAACTGCTTGACGGTTCCCAAGATACTTCTGACTTCTGTTTGTGGACACTATCTTAACAATCCCAAGAGTAGGCAGGACAGACAGCATCATCCCCATCTTACAAGTGTGCCACCCTGAAGCTGTAAGAAGCACTGAGGTTTACCCAAGGTCATGGACTCAGAACTCACATGCAGGCCTGGTCTTACCACTATACAGTTTTCCTTCCAGAGATGTTGGCCTAACAAGGTGACTTAACAGCATAGGTTGTTCTAGAAAGAATAAAGACAAATGGTTCCTGTCTTACAACTTATTGAGGGTTTAAAACCTGAGCTGCCATTGGTCAGGGGGATGGAGTGATAGTTAAAGGTAATAAAATCTGCATAACTTGACTTGAGTGATCCTGATATTACTTAATTGCTTATACTCTGGACCCTCAAATATATTACCTGTATAAACTACTTTCTGTGCAGGTGTGCCTGATTACCTCTGCCATCGCGATGACTTGGGAGAATGGTCCCTCCCTCGGCAGGGGCCAGGCTGACTCCCATGTTTACAGCACGTGAAGTTCATCCAGCCCCTTCTCACCAGCGTTGACGAGGTAGAGTGCACACCCGATAAGGAGTAGCCAGTTAATTTCTATGTGTGGCTGGAACTGGGGGACAGGAGAAAAGCGAACCCTGGTTGGGGATGAAGGGGTGGAAGAGGTGGGGGAGGAAGGTTGGAGGCTGTGAATGGAGAAAGCGGATCACGGAGGGTGAGGACTGAATGAGTCAGGCAAGAAGAGAGAAGCGGAGACGAGAAACAAAGATGATATCTCTTCTGGATTCCTAAAGTGTTTCTAGCTTCCGGTTCCATTTCTACGTGGAGGCCTGACTGCTTTCCTGACAAACGAACTGGAGTTAGGTTTGGTTATTTGCATCCGAAAGTATCCTAGGTGAGGCTCCCTTTTTGACTATTGTTAGAGGACTGAGGAGTGGAAAGACAGGCCTACGCCAAGGCCATCACGGGTCCAAAGAAGACGGGTGGAGGCCACAACCCAATTCACTGCCTTGGAGTGACGGCCATTGGATGAGTCTCAGGAGGGGATTCCTTGGGGCTCCTAGGGATAAAAAGACTGGGGAACGTCCCACAGGACTCATGTAGGTGGTGAGGGCATGGGGCCTGTGATCACCCACAAAACATATGAATATGCCAAAAAGCAATCAGCTGTGCGTTGTCTTCCTTTTGTTTTTCCTCCTTTGGCTACTATGGCAGTGGGATCAGGCTTTCCTCTGGCTTCTTCCTGGACACTTTTCTGTATATCACAATTTTGATGACTCCAGGTAACAGGGAAGTACCAGGATGAGGGCTGCTGCCACTGTCGCTAACATCTGTATGGTGCCTAGAGCTTACCAAGTGCTTCCCCACACATTATAGTGCTCCTGCCGTGGACCAGCTTCAGTCCGGGCTTAATATATGTGTAATAGCCCTGATTCCCACAACCACACCCAGAGGGAGGGATTCTCATCCTCAGTTTACAAATCAAAGACCGGGGCTCACAGAACTCAAAGGATCTGCCTGCGAATATTCAGGAGCCAAGGTTTGAACCAGGCTTTTGGGTTACAGTTTCCACTCTTTTTGCCGTATGATACTTTTCATTTCACTCCATTAACCCATATTTTCATAAAAAAATATACATGATTAGGTCAAAGTAATGGCAAGGGAAGTAATCAAAAATAAGTAAGAATCATAAAATAGAAGCATGGAGCAACTCAGCAAAGTCAGGAGTGAAAGTATCAGATCAATCCCCTTCGGTTCTCTCTGGCAGAGGTGAGAAATGAGGTTCTCATCAATTTCAATTTAATTTAGATATTTAACAAATTCAACAAATACTTATTGAATGCTGGTCTACTCCATGCCAAGGATTGTATTAGACACTGTGGATAGAAGTTAAAAATACGTGGATACAATTCATCGTCCTAATGGGTTTTTGAGCCAGTGGGGGACAGATTTATACTACAGTCCCCACAGGGGCACTGAGAGAGGTCAAATATTTATGGCGTGCAAGAGGAACTTAAGTGTGAATAAATGTTTGTTTTTGCTGGGGGAGTGATTTGGAGATGCAGAAGTGATCATGGAAGATGTGATTGGGCTGGGATGTGAAGGATGAGAAGGAATTTGTTAGGAGGGCAAGGAGGTGTTATTAGCACGAGAAAGATCACTGCAGATGCTGTTTCTTTCAATCATCCATGTGAAGAGGGAGTCTGGAATTTTCAGAGTCGGTTCTTCTACTAACACATGAATCCATTTTTTTCTTGGAATGAATCCTAGAAACAGGAGTTGGGTAGCAACAGAAGACGCTTATTCTAACTCTCCTACTATGGCATTTACTGTCTTGAACTTACCATATGTAGTGTTTCCCATGCAGGGGCGTGTGTGTATGGACTACGTTTTGGGGCTTTTCTTCCATCTGCTATTGGAAGAGTGACTACAGCAGTCATTGTGAGGATATACAATCTAATAAGGCCCCAGTTATATTTCTTACTTTCTTCCAACTATTAATGACTATTTCAATAGTAATTATCGCATTATGTGCACGACTTATATATATCTTTGTTTATATGTTTAACTTTCATACCAGCTGTGTGTTCCTTGAAAATGCATTCTTTATTCTTTTTTGTGCAACTGTTGTTAAACAGTTGTTGCTTCCAGACGGAAGAATATACCATCAGTACACTTTATTAGAAATTTTAAATTGGTTGTGGAGTTCACTAATCAGTAACTAAAAGGTCAATTAATATTAAACAATTTTAAAATAATTGCATAATTGCATGGAAATGCTCAGAAAATCTTTTTGCATAATCTGAACAGTGCTTGAAAGAACATGTATTTCAACAAGAAAGTTGTGGGGTGGTGTAAAACATCTAGAACAACATGAACTTTGTGAATTCTTAAACACTCAGGTTTTCCAGATCAGTGAGAGCATCTAGTGCAATACTGACTTAATGTGATATATTTAATAAATGCATTAGAACTGGTCGCCAAAGAGCATGTGAATTGACGATGTGTCCATTTGCTCAACACATTAGGGAGCAGGCGACAACTGCGTATAGATCCTGCCTTGAGACAGGGTGCTTTCTAAACGCGAAGGTTCCATGTGTTGTGGCCAACATAGTCCCAGCGGGAACCATTCTCTGAAATGTTAACTGAAGTTGTTGGGATGTTATTTGTTTGTAAAGTAATTGATTTACATAAAGTCTCAAGAAAATATTGAATGCCTAATGCAAAAGCCACAAGTAAAGCACAATGTGAATGGGTAGCCCCCACTTTTCTTTTTTTTTTTTAATATATTTTATTTATTTATTTGACAGACAGAGATCACAAGTAGGCAGAGAGGCAGACAGAGAGAGAGGAGGGGAAGCAGGCTCCCTGCTGAGCAAAGAGCCCGATGTGGGGCTCGATCCCAGGATCCTGGGACCATGACCTGAGCCAAAGGCAGAGGCTTTAACCCACTGAGCCTCCCAGGTGCCCCTGTAGCCCCCACTTTTCTAAAGTCTGTTTATGCCACTTTGCTTTCATGAAGGACCTACATTGTAACATCAGTTTTTCATTAACCAAAAAAATTACAAAGAGGATTTGTACTTTTACTTAAAAAGGCTAAAAGCAAACACAGCTTTCTGTGTTTGTTTCTTGTGGAGCCCTAATAGAGGCAGCAAGAGTGAGGCCACCAAACTCTTTGCCTGAGAACTGCCCTCAGCATCTTCGCCTCAAGCCACCACAGCTTTGGACTGTGTCTGTGAGCAGTTTTCCTTTATTTTGATTTATTTTGTGCATCCCTTAGCAAGATGTCTCCCAAGTGATCAGAAAAGCCTAAGACATGTGATTTTGGGGGGTTTGGGAATGCTCAAAAGTTTTCTGTGTAAATTAATTGCCAGTTGGGAATTAGGACTCAACTCTCTGCTTTATTGCATTTCAGCATGTGAAAGGTTTCAGATGAACCCCCTACTTTCAGATAGCCGCGGGTTGCGGGGCGTAAGCAGTCTTGGGTAACTCAATTCACATAAAGTTTGACATAAAAAGACACAAGTGAAACTGTATGTCTGTGATGTGGGATCGTAAATGAACAAACATTCTAACTGGCAAATATAGTTAAGACCTGAGGCTCCTTCATGCCCATCCCAGTCGTTCTGTGAAGCACGTATCACATCAGAAGGCTTAGCTTCCTTCAGGGGAGTGTGCCCAGGGAGAAGGCGATGCCGACAACGTATTTGGATCTCGATGGGTTGTATTTCATTCCTTGTGGCATTAACCTCAACAAGGGGTGGTTGTTATAGCAATACTGGCTTAATATCTATCCACCTGCATTGACACTGTCAGTGGATGACACTGGATTAGTATTTTATATTTTTATCACTAACCTGGATAGGGCAATTATGAGCATTATCAAATTTTCAGACAGCACCAAGATGGAAGGGCTTAACACCTCAAAGCTCACACAGGAAGAGCGCAGTGTAATCTTTTGAGTCAAGAAGCTTGAGAGCGTTCCAAATCCTCTTCAATGACCTGACAGTAGTCTGTGGCTTATTATTAAAATGAGAAAGTGCAGAGTGCTACCTTCTGTAGGGCCCATTGAGTTGTAAGAATTACCTGGATGACGTTTTGTTCCAACTTAATAGCTTTGCACTAGGCAACACATAATATACAATAAAATGACGTCAAAAACTTTTGAACTGGTTCCAGGATGTTGGCTCTGTGTGTTAGGAGGCCTGTGAAAGCCTCCTCTCCATCACTATTCTTTTCCTTCCTAACACTTTGCCCTAATTAGTAATTACAAATTTGTTTGTTGAATGATTTTCTAAGCACTGGAATTATGTCTTTAAAAAAAAAAAAAGAGATCAGTATGTTCCCAGTATCTAACACTTAGTATGTGTTTTATATTCTTTGAAGAATAAATGAACCAAATTTACATTTACCGATTTTTCCACAGAAGTCCAGAATTCATTTTCATCAAGGGCTCCAGTGTGAACCTGAGCTATGACAGCAACTGGCTTCAGATCCATCTGGGTTCATCCCTTAGGAGAGAGGGAAGCACCCAGGAATCTGCATCTGTTTCATTAAATTAATGTATGTGGGCAGAAGAGGAGTGAAAATATGGCCCCAAAGCTTCCTGTGTAGAGTACGACAATAAAAGGTGGGGCAGGAGTTAAAGGACTTGTTTCCATGAGGACAAGTCCATGAAGACTTGTTTCCGTATCTCTGAGATACGGTGTATGATGTAAGCGGGTGAGAGATAGCACGCCTTTGCACCCAGGACCATTCTCGTACGTCAAGGGTTGGCATCTTTGGGAAGGTACAGGTGTCACAGACATGGCTATTCTCATGAGAGGAAGAGCACCAGTGCTAGAGGAGACACACTGAATAAAGTGGACATCAAAGGGAGGGCAGAGGAGAAGGAGAATGTGGCAGAATTCTGCCACATCAGACTGGTTCCTGATCCTAAGGGACACCTTTGAGCATTCCCAGATACAAGTTGGGGAGGATTTGGCCCTTTTTAAGTTGATAGGGCTAAGCGCTGATTAGACGTGCATTATTCTGATTCTGTGATGTCATCTTTACTCATAGTTCAAGAGGCATGAGGCAGCTTAGGGTACGGTTCTGTCAGGAATTTTTTTTTTACCTATCTAATTCCTTGGTTGACAACCTTTAGTTGATATGGCCAATGACATATTTCACTGTATTAATTGTCTTTCAAGCTTCTGGTCTGACAGAAATTCTGGGTTGAAGAGTCCACGAATCACAGCAAATCCATGCTTTATTCATCATGTGGATGTTCTGATAGGAAAGTCAAATTCAAGGAGACCTGATATTCAGGGTGTGAGCTCCTATCCTCACTGGGAAGCTCCAGGAGGTCAAGGTTTGTGTCTTAAACACTTCTGTGTCCTCATGACCTAGGACCATGTCTGGCCCAGAGAAGATACTCAGGAAATATTTGTTGAACAATGTTTTATTTAACTTTATAACCCTAACAAGGCAGAGTAAATGGAGTTGACTCTTCAAAGAAAATCATTATTTTCATAGAAAAAGGGAAAGAAAAAGCAAGTGAGGATCTCAACAGATTCTATAAAGCAAGGTTTCTGAATCCTTATTTTGCCCTTAATCCATTTTTCTACCTCTCCACTCTAACAGCTGCTGCTCTGACCTGCTCCCACCTGTAGCCTTGAAGAAACCATGCTACCTGTCAGCTAGGTTCATGAGGGCAGGGAATGTAGTCAGGGCAGGGAACACTCTGAAATGTGTTTGGCGCCTTTTTCCTCTAAATGCCATTCCTCGTACTAAGAAATTGAATTGTGTGGGACACGTTCACTGAGATTTGTAAGCTGAACTCCCTGGCTAGGGACATCTAACCACTGCATCCTGACCATTCTCACTCAACAGTATCTCTTCCCTTAACATCATCCCAGCCTACTCTTCTGTTCACTTGATTCTTTTCTGAGAAACACCAAGTATTTGGAACATTACAGATGGCCTGATTCTAATGGATGTTGTCATGGCCTTCTGTAATTAAGACAATAGTTGCTGGACAGAGCAAGGACTGAAATAATGAGGCAAAACTGCTTAGGTTTCACTGGCTTGGTTAAGCTTATAGTATCAGAATAAGAAACGTGTCTATCTCCTGCCCAGATTGTAATGGCACCATGCTACCAACATGGTGGGTCAATGGGAAGGACCATCTGGGCTAGTTGCTCCATAGAAATGGTGAACACATGGGCAGTCCATCCAGAAGGAACTCACCATTAGGGGTCAGCTGGGACTCAGTGAGCCAATCTTATTCTCTTCCCAGTGATGTTCATACATGGTAGTTGTGCCATCCCAAGCTGTGGTTGTCACACTCCACTTGGAGCAGAGAGGCTTGGACAAAGATTGACTTTTTTCCTTAGCCTCAGTGTCATGATGTTTTAATTTAAATTAAATGGAAAGTTCCCTGTTCCACTATTAGTTCTATTTACATAAAACATTTCAAGGAAGAATACCATCACGTGATACTTTTCTTCATCAAAATATGTCAATTAATCTGATTAATTCATTTATCCAGTCAGTGCATATTTACTGAGTGCCTACTATGCACCAGATCCTCTTCTAGGCCCTGGGAATACTCCAGCAAACAAATCTCTAAGTAGTTCAGGCTTTTTCTAGCAAAGTTAAATTTCCACCATTTTAGAGGTATGTGGGCTTGAAGATAATTGTTGATGTCGTAGTGCGGTTTTGGTTTTGTTTTCTTCTTGTTTACTGTTCTGTAGAAACACGGGTTCAGTTACATCTTCGGTTTTTTCCTTTCCTCTTCTTTTCCTTGCTTTGGCTTTCTTTTATTTTTATTTTTTTTTTCCTTCCTCCCTCTTCCCTTCCTTCATCCTATCTTTTTTCCTTTTGCTTTCTGGTCATGTTAGTCTAACCGTCACAAGCACGTACAAGACAGGGACTGACAATTTAATAACAGTGAATGAAGGCCTTGAGATAGCTGTAGAAAGTAGAAAAATAGGAAGCTGAAGGCACAAATGCATGGCAATATAAAAGACAGAGCTCTCAGGGGTGCCTCGGTGGCTCAGTCGGTTAAGTGTCTGCCCCTGGCTCAGGTCATGATCCCGGGATGCAAGGATTGAGGCCGGCATCAGGCTCTTTGCTCAGTGGGTAGCCTGCTTTTCCCTCTGCCTGCCACTCCCCCTGCCTGTGTGCTTTCTCTCTCCCTCTCTGATAAATAAATGAATGAATGAATGAATAAATAAATTAAAAAAAAATTTAAAAAAAACCCAGAGCTCTGTCCATGTTATACATGTATGCGTGCATGTATGTTAGGCATTTGGCGACCTGCACACTGGAGAATTAAGGATACATTTACTGTATTAGCTAAACCATAAATGGTCTTAGATGCCAGGGCTGCTCAGGGGAAGGGCCGTCTGCCTTTTCCGTTCTGAGATTCTCCGGTCTCGACTCTGCCCATCGATTAGCATCTTCAGACACACATGCCTCTTCCTTGACGGAGAGCTTGGTCTAGGGGGAGACGACTGACAGCAATCAGGCCTGACTTTATCTGCAGGAGGTGTTGCTTTTGGCTAGGCCCCACCTGAGGTGGAGGGGAGGGGTGCTGTCGCAGTTGGATTCTGAGACACCTCCAAGCCATCTCTGACTACCACAGGTGGTATCTGCAAAAGCCCTCCTCCTGATTCCCAGTTCCCCTGCCTCCTGCCTTTCGCCTCAGAATGCACGTGCCCTTCTCGCCCTGGGTCCTCTTCCTTTCTCTGAAGTGTATCTGCAGAGCTGGCAGTTGCTTTGGAGGAAGAGGAGCCACAGGAGGCTGGGTGGGCTGTGTGTTTGCCTCCTGGGGCAATGTGGCCTGTGGAGGAAAGCCGTCTGAGGGATGGCTGCTCCAGAGGCCCGGAGGGCGCCCCAGCTCTGCCCCCTCCGCCTGCAAGACCAGCGACAGATTGGCCCCTTCCGTGCTGCTGTCACCGCTGACTCGGGTCTCTCATCCCCGGCAGCAGCCACGGGCCTGGCTGAAGTGACAAAGGTTTTCGCAGACACGATTTATGACTCTTGGTTGAGTTTATATTTCTTGATGACCATGTGTTTCTTTTGCTAATATCTTTAGGTCCCATTTCGTTTGAACACTACTTTAGGGTTAGAATTGTCTTCGTGTTTTCACATTTCAACAAATACGAACTAAGCAGCTTCCAGGGTCAGTCACAAGAGAAAGAAAATGAATCAGTTAGTTCCTGCCTTTCTTCCTCAGTTATTCACGTGTTCACTCGTCTTTCACGCAGTCAACGAGTACGCATCGAGCACCTACTTTATGCTGTCTGTTGTTGCAGGCTTGGGGATGTACAGACAGTATTTCCCGCTGTAATATTCTAGAAGGGGGAGATAAGCAATAAACAAATAAGCACATGGTACACCCTATTGTGATAAGTGCTATGGAGAAAATTCCTGCAGGAATGGGTGGTTGCAGTTTTATTGTTTATATTTTTATTTTTTCATTTGAGAGAGAGAGTGTGCACGAACATGAGAGAGAGAATGTGAGAGAGCACAGGAGCAGGGGGAGGGGCAAAGGGAGAAGAAGAAGCAGGCTCCCCGCTGAGCAGGGAGCCTGTCACGGGGCTTGATCCCAGGACCCTGAGATCATGACCTGAGCTGAAGACAGACAATTCACTGACCAAGCCGCCCAGGCACCCATGGGTGATGGCAATTTTAAACAAAGAGATGGGGGAGGTGATTTTTTTAGCTCAAAAACTGAATAACTATTTTCCATTCTGTCTGGAATGCACTGTGCCCAATCCCCATGGCGATTCGTAGCATACCTGCACTCTGAAACCCAACCCCAAGTTGTCATATTTATACTTATGCTGAAAAAACCCACACAAATTATGTAATAGTTATCTGAAATTCAAGTTTAACTGGGTGCCCTGTCTTTTATCTGGCTACCTTAGCACCCCATGCTTCTTTCGGGCGGGGAATGTTCCATCTCTCTTATGCCCCGCCAAGCCCCTCTTCTTCTCCTCTTAAGGCACTAGGCCCCGGGGGTGTCACATTTATGTGGAGACAGATTTTATCACCTCCTCTCCTCTAAGCACACTGACGTCAAACCTTCCATGATTTGTCTCTCTATCTCGGCACCATGGAGCCGAGAGCTGGCTCTTCGCAGGTGTGTGTATATTTATTTACTTGGATGCACAAGGTGTTTATATGGACTCTGAGATGAGAACATTTCCTAACTAGGCAAGTTCTTTAAGGCCGCAGCCTTTTACTGAAGTCAGAATTCTCCGCCACCTAAAGCTGTGTTTCCTAGAACACTCCGCAGGCTCCTGAATGTCTCCGTCTCCTGCTCCGACACTCTCTTCTGTTGAGTATGGGCTCTGCTCTCGCAACTCAGAGTTCAGGCTGCCCTTTCTGAAGTGCATGCTGACATAGGTGCTCACTGGCAGACACGAATCCATTTGGGAGAACTCCCAGGGCTGTATATAACCAGATATCCTGATGCTTAGTGATTAATCTGAATTCCCAGGGTAGGATCTCTGAGACCTTTGATTTGGTTGGAATCAGGGTTCTTTAAGGGTCGCTGAGCCCAAACTTCTCCTGATTCCCTCTGCGCCGTCTTCACTCAGTTACTTGTCAGCTAGCAGGCGCCAAGCATTCCTACTAACAGGACCCACTTGACTTCTCCACGGCTCCTTCTAACTTTCAGCCCCTTCCCTCACACCCTCCCATCCTAGTCCTCCCAGAGTGCTGAGCCTTTTGAGGGCTGTCCTGGGCGGGTCAGGTCAGGCTTCCATCCTTGTCCCTTCTGCGAGGGTTCCTGGGGCAGCTTCCTCTGCTGTGTGCTATCGATCAGTCATGGTCCTTTCTGTCTCATAGAAATTCTTCCTTTCTTTTTTTTTAAATAATTAAAAAAAATTTTTTATAAACATGTAATGTATTATCAGCCCCAGGGGTACCAGTCTGTGAATCGCCAGGTTTACAGACTTTACAGCACTCATCATAGCACATACTATGTGCTACCTCCCTCCCCCGCGGCAACCCTCAGTTTGTTTTGTGAGATTAAGAGTCTTTTATGGTTTGGATCCCTCCCAATCCCATCTTGTTTCATTTATTCTTTTCCTACCCCCCAAACCCCCCACGTTGCCTCTCCACTTCCCATATGAGGGAGATCATATAATAGTTGTCTTTCTCCGATTGACTTATTTTGCTAAGCATAATACCCAATAGTTCCATCCACGTCGTCGCAAAAGGCAAGATTTCGTTCCTTTTGATGGGTGCATAGTATTCCGTTGTATATATACACCACATCTTCTTTATTCATTTATCTGTTGATGGACATCTAGTTTCTTTCATAGAAATTCAAAGCTAGCCTCCTCTGATGACTTTCAGCCCCTTGTTTCTTGCTGTATGTTGACAGTTTAAAAAAACTTATAGCTTTTTTTTTTTGTTGTTTTTTAAAGAATCCCCCTGGATGGAGAGGAATTAAGATATGCAAGTTTATTCTGCCAACTTGCAGAAGTCCTCAGTGCAATGGAAAGATTTCCGTGAGACACCCTTTTGCTCTAAATTGTGTCTTAGACCAACCCAATCCAGCCATGCCATCCTCATTCCCTGGGAATGATGACATTTTCTTGAGAAACCACTGTGGATCATGTAACATTTGGGGACCCGCCAGAGTTCACTCAGAGGTTTCTTTGCATCTCTTTACAATTCGGCCATACCAGAGGCTTGAAACTGGCCATACTGGGAGCATCTGCACCGTACAAAAATGGCAAATGCCACAAACTGAGCTATCTCGCCCATCCCCCAACTGGCAAGCTCATTTACTTGCATATATCTTGACTATATTCTGTGGGAAGAGGGTCCGTGCAGGACGAACCTCTTTCCTTTGGCCCTCACTGTACCTCAGCAGAGTTACTCCACCAGCCTAGCTGAGCACTCCCTGGAAAGTCAGGGAGTCGCGTCTGACAAATGTAGTAAGATTCAAGACAGGGGGGTTTCAGTTGCCAAAAAAAAAAAAAAAAAAAAAAAGTCCTAAAGGCCCAGAGCACAGTAAATTCCCAGGGAGATATTTGGAGGGGGCCCCCGTGAGGAGGTAATGCCCAGTGGGAGCTGGAGAAGGTGCCGAAGCCACAACTTCAAAATGAGCTGCGGGTTTTAGAGAATGAACAAGGACAGGAGAGGCAGCCACCGCAAGTTTGCTTTTTCTTTCTTCAAGGAGCTAACCTCGCTAGAGGTTGGGTGAATCATTCTTTTCACCTCCTTCCTTCCCCCCAACGGGGACCTGACACAGCTGCTCGACTACCAGGAACGGCGGCAAGTGCAAACACCTGCTGGCACTGCTAATTACCAGATGCCCCCCAGGACGAGGGCATCGGGTAACACCTGGGCAGAGGGAGCTGACTCCGTTAGAACCAGAGAATGTTGGCATCGCAGTTACTGCCGACCTGGATCATTAATCAGAGAAATAGTGCTTTGTACCTGGGAAGCAAGGCCGCAGAGAGTCTTTTACTTCCGATTAGCGGGTGTTTGTTAAGAAAAGAACATAAACAGATTTCCTTAACTTTCCTGCAGTTGACATCTTGGAAGAGCCCGATGCGAACTCATTAGTATTTGGGTGAAATTTGTTGCCTGAAACATTAATGAAAGGTGTACTCACCAGGTCGCCTTCTCTGTAAATGACCTTAGTATTTCTCTGTGATCAGACTGTGTGTCCATTTATTTGAAACCCAGGCTCTTTGATAATGTGGGCATCAGCGTCGTGGCTGTGAAAAGGCTCTGGAGAACACTATTTAACAGTTTCCCATTCCTCTGTACCCTGCCCGGCAGCTTTTGCCGAGTTTCTAATTTATTGTTGGAGGGCTGATGTGTCAACTTTTTTCTAGTATCTTCCATATGCCATTGTGCCAGGCCCTGCGTCAAGGGCTGCGTAAAAATAATCACATTTCATTCTTCTAACAACTCCCTGAGGAAGGAAATTACTTCCCCCCTCCCCCCCGCCCCATTTACAGGTGAGAAGCTGAGGCTCAGAAAGCTTAAGAGATTTGACTCAAATCCTACCTCCTCCCATCTGTCTGGCCTGCATCCCCACTGTCTTGCTTTAGAAGTCGTGGGGGTGGGGGGTGTCACGGGCAGGAGGGGGCTGGCTCTTAGAGCTGACCACAGGGTGGGGATATTTTGACTTGCTTCTGATTTTGATTGTTAAACACTTCAGGTTCTTTAGTCTTTCCCTTGATTTGTCTTTCCCTCTGCCTTCCGGGGGCTGGCGGTCAGACATGTGGCCTGTGCTTTCAAGGAAGAGAAGTAATGTTCACTGCCCCACAGCAAATGCCCACGATCACCATTTACGTGGGAATGATAGCGAGATCAGATCTGAATTGTGATGTGAAACAAAAAGCCTATTTTTCTGGTTCCATGAATACATTTCCTTATTGATGTTATTCTTGAAGGGTAGTTGGAGGAAAGGCAGACAGCTAGAAGGAGCTTCCCCGCCCTAAGAGGAAACCACCCTTAGAAAGATACTACACCCACCCTGGAAGGAGCCCTCCACCCTTTCCCATGAGACAGGTAGAAGACAAAAACCTGACTGGGAGACATGCTGGGGTTAATCAGATTAGAACAGCCTGCTGACAAGCCCATAAAAACCCCTACATCCAAAGGCCAAATCCGCAACCCTCTCGGGTCCCCTCCCTCTTTGGGAGCTCTGGGCTATCGCTCAAGAAACTTGGCTTTCCTGCTCACTACTCTTCATCTGGTCTACGTTTTTATTCTCCAAAGGGGGATGATCAAGAACCGTGGGCACTGAAGGAAAAGAAATCTTACAACATTGTTGTATGTTATGTCATAAATGTTAGTAGTTTTTTTTTTTTTTTAATCTGTCTGCACTGCAGATACTTAAAGGATTTTTGTGTAGTTTTTTTGAATAAGGAAAAATGAGAAAGTCTGTATCTTCTATTCATGAACCTGACTATAATTTCCAATTTCAGGATAATGTAAAAGGAAGCATATTTCATCTAGACAGCATGGCTAGGAAACAAAAAGCAACACAACAGTCCTTTTAAAACAATGAATTTTCAGAGTAGCGTCTCCATGGAAGACCTAATCCAAAAGGAACCTTGGTTATTTATCCGCTGCCCTTTGAGGTGATGACTAGAGTTAAGACTTCCTTGGAGCAAGTGCTAATCACACAACTTTTATTTAAGCATTTAAAAATCAACAGCAAACTATTACTTCAGGAAAAAAATTGGGACTTATTTTAAATCTCTTTATATTCGCTGGGGTCGAGGATATTCAAGATCCAGGTCGGGGAACGGAGGACTTTTCGGGCAGTGCAAATACTCTGTGTGATGCCATCATGCTGGAGACACATCCTTACACACTTGTCCCACCCCACAGAATGTATGATGCCAAGGGGGACCCCCAGTGTAAACTACGGCCTCTGAGTGATTATGACGGGTCAGAGGAAGTTCACCAATTGCGACAAATGTACCACTCTGGTGGGGGATGTTGATAATGGGGAGGAAGTGCTGTGCATATATGGGACAGGAGATAGATGGGAAATCTCTGTATCTTCCTCTCAATTTTGTTGTGAACCTCAAAACTACTCTAAAACAATCTTAAAAAAAAGTCAAGGGAAGACAATTTGTACTGAGCAGTGCTTTCTCAAAGGTGGGCTAAGAACACTTGCCTCAAATGACACGGCCGCTTCTTCACCATGCAGGATGCGAGAGCCCAGCAAATCCTATTGAACCAGAATCTTTGGGTTTTGGACCGAGGAAGCTGAATTTTTAGAAAAATGTTCAGATGAGTTTCTTCTCCCCATACACTGATGCTTGGGAGCTGGGAGAAAAAAGGCCTACACTCTATTGTCTGCCAGACTTGAATCTTGACTTTGTCACTTTGTAGTAGTGCAACCTTGGACAAGTGCAGAACTCCTCGGTGTTCCAGTTTTCTCACCTGTAAACTGAGAATAATACTATTTTCCTGGAATGGCCGGAGGTCGTGGACAACCACCACTGGGTATAGCACCTGGCACACACTTTACACGTCACAGCTACTGTTGTCACCCACGTGTCACCAGAGTGAAAGAGCCTTACAAGCTGAGAGTCTTGTAAAAAAACATTGACCATTTTCCATCAATTAACTTCTCCTTATTGAAGGAGAAGGAAGCAAGTGATCGTGTAGAAGGATGCCTCATGTTGGAAAGGTCCTTCCTGAGGTTGTGGGCACCTGTGCCTTTGAGGGATGTTGTCTTCCAGAACCATGGTTCCTAAACCTCAGAAACGGCCAGCGACTCCTGGGATGTTTGTTCTACACACAGATTTGGGGTATCCATTCTGCATTTGCCGAATCAGACCTTGGAGGTTGGAGAACCAGAATCTGTGTTTACAAGAAGCTCCTGTGTTGGTTTTTAGGAAGCCCGGGGAAGCTTGCCCTCATAAACTAACTTTGGGTATGCACAGCCCAGTCCACAGTGTTTCATCTTCTTGATGCTACACCACTCTTTCCTTCTTCCCAGTCTGAACACTGAGCCCCGGGATTATGGTTTCTAGTGCGAGTGGTGACAGTGGTAATAGCAATAATTACGGCTAATGTTTATTGAGCACTTCCTGTCAGCCAGGAGTTGTTCTAAATTTTACCTGCACAGACTCTTCAATCCCACAGCAATACCCAAAGATGGGAATTATCATTATCTACGTTTTACAGGAAGGAAACCTGAGGCATAGATGTTAAGCGCAGAGGAGACCTGGGACCCCTTGCCCTTAATCACTAGGCTACCCTGCATTTCTCCGGTTAATGAAAGAGAAGATGAGTTTGAGAGTGGACTAGATGTAACCAGCCCCTCTACCCTGCAGATCTGAAGTGGGGGTGGGGGGGCTTTCTTACTTCAGCGCGCATGCGCCTCTGGGATGATGGGTGTGGGGGAGGGGACGCTGGCAGACAGCAAGTGCATCCGGAGCAGCCGCATCAGGTGATGCGGCAGGTGTGGTGGTGAGAGATTCTCTCCCAGCGGCTGTAACGTGAGGGCATGTTGCGAGAATCAGAGGTAGAGTACGAGGTTTGTACCATTTTGAGTCCGTAAGAGTGACTGTGAGCTGAGAGACACACCTTTCACGCCCAGCACTACATTCCTGGTGGAAAACAGGAGACTCTTGTTGCTTAGAATGCCCCATGCTTCATTTTTCCAGGACTTGGAGGCCATTTCTTGGAAGCCCCAGAACCTAGAGCTTCATTTCTTCTGTTATATGACTCTCCCTTCAAAAATGCAGGTATTTCCATTTTCAGTGTCCCTGGTGATAAGCACACCAACTCTTCACTGTAACTGTTTTTGTTAAGAATTGCTCAAGTGAACTAGGAGATGGCAGAAACCAAACCCAATGAACAAAGTCACAACGTCACCTGGCAAAGGGGTCGGGAATCTTAGGTTTTCAATCCAGTCGCTGTGTCCAGGATTCCTTTCTTAGAGATTCCTCAGATCAAGTTCTTCTCTTTTATTCATTATCTCACCAAGCGTCTACAGCCCCTCGGCCTTCAGGTGCTCTGGGAAACCGTTCTCCACCTTGAGTGTGTGGCGGAATCTCCCAGAGGCCTTGGTATAATTGCTGGGCCCCAGGCAGGGAGGGTTAGGTCTGCACTGGGAAGGAGTATTTGCATTTCTAACAACTTCCCAGGTGCCCTGATGCAGGGACCATCCTTTGAGAACTGTTACTCTGGTAGACAACAGGTCTACAGATATAATTCAGGCAGAAACATCTGTTATTTAAAGGAGGGAGTGGGTCACCAGATAAAATACAGAATGCTCAGTTGAATTTGAATTTCAGATAAACAAATAATTTTTTAATGTACACACATCCCAAATACTGCATGGGACAGATTTATATTAAAAAATTATTTGCTGCTGATCTGAAATTCAAATTTATTGGACTGCCTGTGTATCCTGCATTTTTATTTGCTAAGTCTGGCAACTCTATTTCAAGGGCATAGCATTTGCAAGCTTCCTGATAGCATAATAGCTACTTGGTGACTCAGGCTATTTTCTTAGATACTTTCCTTCTACCATTTAGCTCTCAGCCTCCTGAAATGGATTTTCCGACTTTGAAATGGGGCTATCTTGTCCCAACCTTCCACTGAGACACCCCTCTAGGACCTACCTGTTGACTTAGCCCGTTCTAGGGTTTTACTATACTATAATCCCTTGGAGCTTACTATTGCCATGTCTTCCTAGAGGAACATTCCTTTTCTGTATCTAAGTCTTTCCATATGCTTTAATAGTGGTGATGTTAGACCAAGGCAGGGGAGACTGTTGACCCCACAAAGCACACAGTCAGCTCCTCTACTTTTGCTGATACCAAGACTGGCCAAGCAGGTACACCTGAGAAGAACCCCCCAAACAAGATCAGAGAGGGGGTGGTGTGTCTATTGGAGCAAGCAAACCTGGTGACTTTGCTATGCAGAATAAATGTTAATAACATATTGTGTGCAAGTGCTGTTCCTAGGCAAGTTAAGGATTGCAATTTGTGTTTAATTTTAAAATGCCATTATTGCTCCTGTGAAGGCATTTCTGAAGTTTGAGAAGCTTACCTGCGAGGATGTGTCAATTTCAGAATATTGTTCCTAAAAGCACAAGAGATTTCTTTGGCATTGACTATGATAATGATGATAATGACAAGATAGATAAGGAAATTACTGAATGGAGTGATCTCAAGAGACTTCAGTTTAGTTGGAGTCCAATGTCCGAGAGTTCATCTGCCACTTCTGATATTTCCAAAAGGAGCAAGTGTATTCGAACTCACAGCCCAGCATCATGGTGAAGGCTGCAGAGTTTGGGTCTGACAATCTGCGGCAGATTTCTGGAGTGAATATTTAGAAGGGCAACGTAGTTCTCTTCCTTTGAATACTAATAATTCTGATTCAAAGAACAGTAACTCGAAGCGTTTTTCCAGGAATGCAGTCCTATTTCCAGACACTCTAATAAAGCTAATCGGAACCTTGAGGCTTTATTTTTGTTTTTCTCTGAGGAATGGGTTCCTGTTAAGTATTTGCATTATAAGTCTGAAACCTACCGTTGTTTGAGAAACAGATTTTAGAAGAGAATGCCATCAAAAGCAAGAAGAAATGACTATAGCTGAGAACAGATACTCATTTTCACATGTGATGGCTATGTATCTAGTGGCTTCCTATAATAAGTCATCAATGAATGAGAAAATCAAATAAGAAGTGCGTCTGTTGTTTGTGTGCAAAAATGTTATTAATAACCCGCCATTAGAAGTAGTGTGTGTTTTGGGTGTTTTTCCATGAGGTCAGGTGTATTTGGGCAATGTCACTCATAGGCTCTTGCCTCATCATACTATTAATCAGTAGCAGGCATCTGCAAACGAGATAGCCAAGATTTTCTGGTGTGTTCTGTGGTCAAGGAAAAGGGCCAGATTTCTGCTCCAAAGGGGAAGGGAGCCGGTTTTCTCAACCCCGCTGCCATGGTGCTTTTGTGCCCAGCGGCACACGCTGCCAATGCTATCTGGCAATAGGCAGAGCAGCGACTTGGTTTCATAAACGTCAGAGTTGAAAGGTATCATGCATTTTCTTACTCAGGAAGCTGGTCTACCCTCTTCTTGCTATACACTCTGCGAGCCGATGAGAAATGCCAAAGACAGCAGCAGGGAGAAACAGTAGTCTGTGAATATGGTCTTGGCTTACATTCCATACTGAGAAGCTATTTTGTTAGTTTGTTTGTTGGGTTTAACAGATTGTGCTTTAATTACAAGCCATTAGCCAGTCATTAATACATAAAACAGTTTGGATTTCATAAATATTTTTGGATATTATTCAACTCATTTAACATTTTTGTCTCTGGAGAGAATATCTGATTTAGGTGAAATACTTGAATTAATTGACCTCCTGTCACTTGTGGGTAGCCCAGCCCCTCTGACACAGTCTGGTGGGGCTGGAGGGTGGGGGCTGGGGGCTGGGGTCGGGGCTCTCAGTATTAGGACTGCCTTTATTCCATTCCTGACTGCCACTTGCTGGTGCGTGGCCTTGGGCAAGCTAAGTTCTCGGTTCCTCTGCTTCCTTATAACCAAATGAAGGCCGTTTTATTACAACACCCTAGAAATGTTTTCGGCCTGATGTGAGATAATCCAGGTGAAACGCCTAGCACTGAGTGAACACTCACTAAGTATTAGATAAAAATAGAATAAAATTAAACAAAATTCTAACGGTGTCTTCTCTATACCTGATGGATCTCTTACTATATTTTGCGGCTGTTGAATGAAGTAGAGAGTGTGTTGGAGACCTAATAAAATTTAACCAATGACTGTTCAAATTTTGGAATAAACTTATCTTACACACTGACCAGAGATTCATTGGATACCAGTAATAAAAGTACTAAGGGCATATTTAATAAAATTAAAGATCCCTTATATTCTGTTGTCACTCTAGAATCAACTTTTGCCTACTGCCTAAAGCCATAAAGAGAACAGTACACAATAAAGGTAGCTTCATCTGGCTTCATTTAAAATGGTGTTTCTAATCTTATTGTTTTCACATTTATTCATAGGCTGAGTTTTTCTAAAAAAATTCTCAAGGTCTATGATTCTTGGACTTGGGCGATGGCACCATTAAGCCCTTGGAAAACCAGTGAGTGGAAACAGTGCTCTCTTCAAGGATGTGGTTTCTGTGGTCTGGCTTGCTCTGTTGTAGCCGTCATGGCTTGGTGGGCAGGAAAGTAGGCATGGAAGGAAGTTGGGTAAGGTATTGAGGTGGTGTCAGTGGTAATCTGAGCGGTTAGACCACTCGAACTGTGAAAATTTAGTGTTGGTGATTTCCTGGCTGCAATGATTTTCTTTGATGTAGTCTCCAGTCCCATAGGGACAGAGAGATCCAAGAATCAACAGAGAAGGGTGTTGGAAAAGAAGGAGGTAAGCTAAGGGAACACACAGAATAGTGAGTCTTCTCTGTGCCTTATTTGCTTTCCCACTGAGCAACTGGAGGACCTTGGGATTTTTTTTTTTTTTTAATCTAATTGGAATGGGCACTCGTTGCTACTCCAGCCTCGCCCTCTGTGGTTACAAATGAGACCCCACACTGGTAATTCTTGCCTCTACGAGGGACTTTATGTGAGTCACAGACATTCTCAAAGGTAATTTCTGCAAAAGTAAAATGTGTATTTGCTGGCTGAGTTATTCTGTGAATTGATTTGATAAAATTGATTCCCGCTTCATATCTTAAATGTTTTGCACAGCCTGACAGAAGAAGAAGCTGGAAAGCATTGCATCACATCTAACACACAGGTCTGGGCTTTCTCCTGTATCACAAAGGCACTTGCTTATTGTGTCTTCTACTGATTTATCTCGTTTCCTTCTGTTCAATTAATTGCAGATACCATCTCTTTTGGCTCTTTCTGAAAGGGTAGCCAGGCCTGCTTTGTTTACTGTTTTATATGCTAGCACATATCGAGTCATATTTGACGGAACTACCATTGTCAAGCATTTACTATATATGCTTTGTATGCTGATCTCTTTTCAAGAAACCATATATATGTTACTTCATCTAAGTCTTGTTGCAAGCAAGAAAGACATTCCTTCTATTCACAGAAATTCTGAAATTCAGGACATTTACATATTGTGCTCAAGTTTCAACGTGTACTGAGAGGTATTCAAAACTAATATAGTTCAACCCCTAATGTTCTTTCATTAGGCTATGAAGACTTAGATCTTTGCTTTCTTAGCACTGGATTACTTTGTATAGAACCCAACACAGTTTTTATAGTATTTCGCTGTCTTTCCAGATAATGCTATCTCTCTTACACGCTAAGTTCATTTCAACATTATTCAGCTTCTGCACAAATCAAGATTCTTTTCTCTATCTTTCGAATGTATAGAATTGACCACAGGATCTGCAGCACAGTGCAAGGAACTGTAGGGCCTACAAAAGTAAATGAGTCATGGTCTATAAACTTAGGAGGTTCTATTTTAATGGGAAAAAAAGTGAGCATGATAAAGACTGCTTACAAATGTCTATAATATGAAGCAGAATGAAAGTACCATTATTGAGATATAATCCATGATAGGAATTTCCAAGGAGAAGGCAACCACAGAAGCCATTTCCCTTCGGATCTTGGTTGAGATTTGGCTTTTTTTTAAAACTAGGTATTTATGGGAGGGGAGGACCAGAGAGAAAGTTCATTGGTCACATTTTAGTGGTTCATTGTCACTGTCTTATCTCTCTCACACTTACATATTGTAGGGAGTGGGGGCTTCTTATGACTTGCTGACAGAGACAGAGAAAACCCAAGCTTGGTTCATGAATGGGTTGGCTTGGCATGTTTATGAATGTCAATACTGAACTGCTGCTGCATGACAACCCCATTTCGGGGGGGGGGGCTGAAAGACAGTGAAGTGGAGACTTCTCAGTGGACACATCTTTGGGCATTGTACCTGGTAGTCCACTTTGCGTGGAGAGAGAAATGGAGGTAAGGAGAAATTTGGACTTCTGAACAGCGGCAAAATGACTTAGCTGATTGATTGTGTTCTGCAAAGGGCAAGATTAGCAGATTGGGAATAAGTACATTGGGGCAAGAGGATTTATAGGACTAACCACAGAGTGTAAAGATATTTGCATCCTGCATTCACATATCTGAGAGTTTCTGTCTGGAAGAGGCACTATACAACCAAAAGAATGACTTAGCCAGTTTACATCAGCCAGAGACATATTTTGAAGTTAGACGCCAAAGAGTTTCCTGATGGACTGGATGTGGAATATGATAGAGAAGAGTCAAGGATGACCCTGAGATTTTGGCCTAGGGCACTGGAAAAATGGAGTTGCCACTAATTGACGTTGGATGAAGAGGATTTTTGCATAAAGGTTAGGAGTTCAGCTTGGGACACGTTGGCTTAAGATATTTTTTAGACACACAGATGGAGATGCTAATGGGCATTAGATATGTGGATCTGAAGTTGAGGAGAGAAGAGATTAACCCAGAGTATAAGGTTATGACATGGTGGAAAAATCATAGAAATGAACAAAGAAGTCCTGACTATTGCACTGAGGGACCCAGGACAAAGCCTTTCCCTTACTTGCATTGCTCATGTGTATAAGGAGAGGACAGAGGGTGTGTAAGGTAAGGTTTTGTCAACCTTGTAATTCAGATTCTGGGCAAATTTTGCAGGGAAGGAAAGATTGAGAGCTTGGGCATTTTTAAGGTGGTGTCAGTGTCTAGAAACTTCTAGTGCTCTCCCATTTCTGATATACCTTTTCTGGGGGAGCACATGGAAGAATCACACTTTGCAGCATCCCTTGCAGTAAGTCAGGCTTATATGAGTAGTTCTGGCTTTGGGGTTGTGAGATGGTTGCCACTTCTATGCTGAAGAGTTCAGTTGCTGGCACAGGACCCTCTGGTGCTTTCTTTCCCCGCTGTAATGAGCTTGGAATCAGGAAGAGAGGCAGGTGCCACAAGACGGAAATAGTCAGATCACTGAGCTGGTGCTGAGGACTTGCAGCCCTGGGTTTTGCCCAGACGTGCAGCAGACTTTGGTGCGTGCTAAGCTTCTAAGATCTTGGTGTTGCTTGTTATTACAGCAGAACATAGGCAGCTTACCCTGATTGACATAGTCTGCTGTTGGCACACCTGTAGTGGGAGGTCATGGAAATAAGGGTCTGGTCTCTGGAGAAGGGACAAACCAAATTCTACTCATGTCACAATTTTCCTCAGGGCTCTGAAGAACAAAGATACTGTTTTTCTCATAATTGTGCTATTCTTTTCCATTTTTATTTTGGTTTACACATTGTTTTTCAGGAAGGTGTCTCTCTTCTCTTTTCCTTGGTATTGCAATAAAAAACCATAAGAGAACTGAGGGTTGCTGGGCAGAGGGGGGTTGGGGGGGGTTATGGACATTGGGTAGGGTATGTGCTATGGTGAGTGCTGTGAAGTTTGTAAATGTGGAGATTCACAGACCTGTACCCCTGGGGGAAAAAAAAATATATATATATGTTTATAAACAATAAAATTATAAAAAAAAAACAAGAAAAAAAAAACCATAAGAGTTATTTGGATGACAACAAGTCTATAAATATTTACATCTCGACTTCTCCAGTTTTAATGAACCAGGTGATTAGTGGAGACCCCTCCGTTGCTTAAAGATGTCACTCAGAGTAGAAGTTCACCTGCTGAACAATTAAACAATTAATTCACTGATGGTTAATGGAGTTTCCAGTGTACCTAACTAACATTTATTAATGATAATGATGACTTTATGTTTTTAAAGCTTGTCAGTTAGATTTAAAATAGACTACATGCATCTCTGTCTCAGGCCTTTATGCCCTTGGTGGGTCAGGCCTGAGGATAAAAATTTGTATGAATTTGGAGGAAGGAATAATTTTAGGATGCACAGTTTTAATCCTGTGGTGTTGTCTATTCACTAGTCATCTGTCTTTCTGTAATTTTACAGGGGGAATATACCACTGAGTTTTGGATTAAGTAAGTCAGATATGTAACATTTTGTGGAGTTCGTAGTTGATGGTTGGTGAATATTGGTCTGAATCTAATCATATGAAAAGCTCAGCAAAACCAATAAAATAAATAACAACAGCAATAAAATACAGAAACAAAAAAATCTACCCAACACATTTTTAGCCCCAGAAGAAACTGGGCACAAAGTTAAAGAATGAAACTCAGTATCATATGGGCCCACTCTCCTTTTGGTACCAACAGCTACATTTTATGTGAAATCTATGAAATTGGCCAATTGATAATAGCAGAAAGCTCATTACCAAGCAAATACAAAAAAGCTATTCACCTTTGAAAGACTGCATTTTCATTACAGAAACAGCAGAAAAGGACCTAGAAAACTAATGAAAAAACATAAAAATGCAAATTACTGCAGCTAATTAGTTGTGTCTTCAAACATATTCTGAATTATTAATTTACAAAAGAGTAAATCTCTTCCTTTACATATAAGGAAACGGTATTCTTCCCTCATGGTTAGCATTAAAATGATAATGTTCCATTCTTTTACACCTTTAGTGTAATTGTATCAAAATTTTGTTGAGGGAGGGGGGCAAAGAGGAAGAACCAAAGAATTCCAGTTTTTTTCTAAAGCTCTAAACTCTTCTGTTAAATAGCTAGTTACATGTTAAATTCCCAGTCTCCATATGCTGTTAATAAAGAAGCACACTGAAGGCACATATATTAGGTAGTAAGTTCCAAGAGGGTCGGTATTCTCACTTCTGCTTAGTTCACTGGGGTGTACCAAGCATTTTTCACTGTCTGGCATGGAGCCGTTAGAACAGCTCTCATCAAGGTAATCCACATTTCCAGCTTGACAAATCAATAGTAAGATTTAATCCCACTTGATATCTGACACAGGTGACCATTTTCTCCTTTTGGCTTCAGGGATATTGCTTATTTTCTTCCTACTTCACTGGATATTTCTTCTTGACCTACTGACTCCTTTATCTCTTCCCAACATTTGGAGGACATCAGGGCTCACTCCCTCACTCTCCCTTTTGATGGAAGGATTTGATCCCATGATTTGAAATACGATCTGGATGTTGAGCCTCCAGAATCTTGACTGTAGATCTGGCCTTTCCTGGGAGCTTCAGACTTGTATATCTAATTGCTGAGTCGACATTCCTTGTTTTATAGTGAATGGGTTTCCAAATCAATCTACAACAACACAGATGAATCTCAAAAGCATTATGCAAAGTGGAAGAAGCCAGAAACAAAAGACTGCATATTGTACACTGTATAATTCCATTTATAGGACAAAATTATAGTGATCCCTAGTGGCTTGTGGTAAGGTACAGGATTTACTGCAAAAGGGCATGAAGTAACCTTTTTGAGTGATGGAAATATTCTGTTTCTTAATTATGGTGGTAGGGTAGTGGTTACATGATTATATATGTTTGACAAAACTCATTGACTACAGACTTTAAATGGATGATTTTCTGGTGCATATTACTTATACTAATTATTCTTCAATAAACTTGATTTCAAAAAAAGCTCATTGCAATTAGGATACAATCAAAATATTTATCATTCTTTAGCCATTTGATCTTTGTTCCACAAAGTAACTAACTCCTTTCCATTTCCATGCCTATACCCTAACTCTTCTCCTTGCCTGGAAATTTCTTTTTCTGGATATTTAAATAGCTAATAGCATTTATTTCAGAAACCAATCTCCCAGAGAAACTTCCTGTCTCTAGTGTCTAAAATAGGTCTTTCTCCTCCTCCAAGTTAAACTCTGTCTTGTTATTCTATACTAAGCCCTTAGCACTACTTGAATAGTCTTGCTTATTTATTTACTTGTTTGCTTATTTACGTTCTCTCTTTTTCACTGGCCTAAAAGTTTCTGGCAGAAGTGGAAACTGTTGGTTGGATTCACTGCTGACTTCCCAAGCTAAGGTCAAGGTTGAGCATACTGTAGGCATAAAATAAATATTTGTTGAATGAATGAATAAATAAACGAATAGCAGGAACTTAATAAATGTTTGTTGACTGACTGGCTGACTAACTGAATTCTAAACCACAATTGTAAAACACTGGCACTTCACACTAACTCAAAGCATATGGTACAAAGAATGTGGATCAATGATGCTAATGGAGTATGTACTTATAACATGTACATCCACCAACAGGCATTTATTAAGGTCTATCTGTATGAGTGTCACTGAGCTACATGTGGAGGTCACTTATTTCAAAGGAAATGTTCTGTCCATCATTTCCACCCATTTGGTCAAACTTTCTCAAATGAATACCTTTCATAGAAAATCTCCTTAGTTAAAACTTCTGCAAGAAACTTGGAAAGTGTGGAAAGAAGTCATTTTAGTCATCTTTGTGTGTGTGTATAGAATTTTGTTCTTACACTAGTTGTTAAGAGTGTTTTATGGCTAACTTTGCTAGATTTGAGTTAAGTCTGAAACCATTATTTCCTCTAATCAATCACTCTTGGCACAGTAAAAATAGACTTAGTTCTTATAAATGCATAATCAAAAAAATAATCATGTAACCAACTCTATTTTAAGAATATAAAGGGTGGCTCTTTCTTGGATATCTGTAAGTAGGAATAACTGGGCAGTAAGTGATCACTCCTTTGGCACTTAACCTGGGGAGCATTTTGATAATGTTTACTAAAATACACCACACATTTTAAATCTGAACACATGTGTTTTCATGTGTAAACAAACTTGAACCACCCTGTGCTAATATAACTGTAGGAATGGTACTTAAAGATAGAGCAGTTAAATCACCAATAAGAAACACGCACACACACATGTGCACACACACAGTGGGTAACAGAACTCTTCTTTAGGACAGTTATGGTCTAATATTGATTGTAGGGCCCTACTCACTTCTTTCTTGTTTTGTTTTATTTTGGTTTTGATGGACACATTAGGGGAAACAAATCAGAAGGAAAAAGCCTCTTCCTGGAGTTCAGGGTGGTGGTACACTAAGCCCATAGGATCTGTGGCTGCAAGAGCACCTTCTGGAAGGGGAGTTTGAGGTGGAAGCAGGTGACAGCAGAGTGTAGGTGGGAGAGAGTTCAATGATGCTGTCTGTCATCTCTGCTCTAGATCCTCTAACTCTCCTTCTCCAAAGTGAATAATTTATGCTTGGTGACACAGAGGATCAAAAGTTCTTAGCAATTATGTCTTCCAAAGGAGCACCAGGTCACAGAAAGTAACAATAATTCAGGAACTTCAAGTGTCACATGATGGTATATCATGAGAGATCTGAGGTGTCAGATCCTAACTGTAAAATGTTTTGCTGTAATTCATATTGCACTGTTAGCTATAGTGTGGAATTTAGCTTTCTTTAGTGTCATCTAAAGAGAAACAAGTACACGGTTTTACTTAGTAATTAACATGTGATTATGTGAAATTGATTAATGTAGGTCATTTTCTTTTTCTTTCCTTTTAAAGACAAAATAGTACCTACTGTTTCTGTACTTTATGTTGAGCCCTTTATAAGTGACATTTTAAAGATTGTGATGCCCAAGTTCTTGGAGTTCAAACAATTGTGGTAAAGAGTAATAGTTCTGCTACCCCTTCAAGACATCATCTCTAGCCCCCTGAACTCATACTTTTCAAGATAAAAGCTGAAAAAATTAGTAAAAGCTCCTGCCGTTATTTTCTATACCACCTCAGAATAGACACTGGTGAGGCCAGCTTTCTGGAGTAGGCATTGCTTACCCATTTTACTCCTCGTCCCTGACTGAAGCAGTTTCCTTCACTCTGGATTTATTATGAACACACAGCATTATTTGAAAGCAATGGAAGTGACACTACAGAATGAGAACCATGAACAGCGTCCTACTCATTTGTCTTAAAAGAAGACTTACTAAAACAGTAAGAGAAAGAACATAAAAATAGGTACTACTTGCTGTCCATTTGAAATCTATCAGGTGCCAGAGCAGAAACTTCCAAATAATCACACGTCATTTACAACAACATATAATGTCAGTGCTACACAGACTCAGAATGGTTGGTTTCCTGCTCTGAGGATCAAATAGTTATAAAATGCCAGAGCCAGGGTCCGAGCCAAGTCTGTCTGCTCAATTTATGATATCACAATATCTCCACAATGATATTCTTGTAATCATATCTTCATCTCTGAACTCTGGCTGAGTTCAGACTTGTGTCTTTGTTTTAGCTGACCTTGGTCTAGGATTGTCTTAGGTGTATCTTAAGCCATTCTTTGTTGCTATGCTGTATTTTATGGGGCTCTCCCTTCTCTGTATCAGGATTCTTACTACTAATTATAAAAAATGATCAGTCTATTGTCTACGATAGCTCAAAATTCAGATTGTAAATACACTGCTCACTAACCTGTTGAAGGACACAATCCTGTTTTCTTTCTTCTCTTCTTTTCTTTTCTTTTCTTTTCTTTTCTTTTCTTTTCTTTTCTTTTTCTTTTTCTTTTTCTTTTTCTTTTTCTTTTCCCGTTTTCTCCTGACCTCCAGTACTTCCTACACTAGGATTTTGGGTTTTGAGGTCCAGGAGCTTTCTCTCTGTTTCTAAGCATACTGCTTGCTGTCTTTGGGTTGCCCACGGCCAGCATTCTGTCTGCCTAGGGGTGCTGGAGAGGATGTTTTGAAGGGAGGGGCACTCCTTGGTTGAATCAAAACTGAAAATGGATGTTTGCTATCACACTTCTTGCAGAATGCAGTTAAAATCCTTGTCTGGATATAGCGGTTATTGGTTCTATGCCTCGATCATTTTATGTCCACTAACTGTGTGAGCCACACAATGAATATTGATTTTTAAAAAGCACATACTGTCCAAACTGAGTTGTCTACAACTTTTCCCCTAAAAGTGTCCCTATTACTAAATATTTCTGCATTTTCCATCACACTGCTAAAAAGTAAAACTTACATCATGACGAAAATGAGTATCTAAGGCATTATCTGCAAAATCATGATTAAATCCAAGCTGCTACATTATATGCATTTTACTTTTCAGAAAGCCACTTTTAATAAATGTTGTCAGATATTTTACTGATCCTAATTCAATTTAATGACAATTTTTAGACAATCTGCTATCCATTGGTTCTGAGTTGCAAATTTCCATATGTATACACAAATATATAACAGTTTCTCCCCTCCAGGAATTTATAATCTACTTAGAATATCCGAATAGGTAGTGTAGAGATGTATGTGTGTGTATGAAACAAGTCACTAAAATACATGATAATATCTGTATAGTTTTTGAATAAGGTATGTAGGAGACAAACCATGAGTCACAATATTGAGAGCATTTTGAATGGGGTCTTCAGTGTGCTAGCCCTTCTAATCCTCTCACCGCAGCCGTGAAGCTTTGACTCAGTTTTGGAAAACAAAACAATATCCTCAACAAAACAATTTTAAACCTGTGGCTTTTTGGTATCCACTATTATTGCTTTTCTCTCCATGTAATAAAGGGGCAATGTGTTCCTTTATCCTCTTCTTGCTCTGGAGTCACTGAGCCACTTTACTGTCTTTCCTGACTTTCTGCCAGTTGCATCTCATTTCTTATTTTGGTTTTCCTGACTGCATTCCAAGAGGCTGACCTAAAGTCAAGTTATTTAGTTTCCTGGGAAAAAGAGTTTCTTTCCTATTCTTTTCACCTTGTTCTCCTGCTTGCGGTTGAAAGTTTAATTCACTAATTGGTATATTTCTATTAGATCCCCACTCAGGGAAGTGTAAGATACCATATACCTCTTTTCTTAAAAACTATTCTTTCACAATTTATAATTTTTAGAATTGTAAGTTGCCAACATTTTCATGTAATACATTTCTAAAAAAAATACATGAGGACATTTGACACAAATCTACAAATATAATTTTCAGAATTTGTACTGTAATAAAAAGCTGAAACTGCATTGTTAGCTGAAAACCGTTACCTGTCCCGATGAAGGCACAAAACATCATCTAATGCTATATTTAATGCTTTTGTAAAGAGCAAACTTTTGAGAAATAATCTGGAAATGTGTCTAGCCAGAATAATGGAAAAGGAGTGTGGTATATCATGGATCAATATAAATTTATTTTTGAGGAAAGCAAAATGACTAGCATGGACAATGAAAATGTTTCAAGCACTATAAAATGTATTGAGTTCCAGAAACCAGACAATTTTGTATAAAATGCCCTTTGGATTTGTTTTCCCTATGATGATAAAGACTGGAAAAAATGAACTAAAAATACAGAAAAAATTATACTCTGAGAAGCATATTAAATCAGAGAAATGATAGTATCATAATTGATTCCATAAAGAGACTCTCAGAAAAGTAAACTTGATACAACTAGTATGAAGCTTAAAATGGTAAATTCAGCTATCACTGGTCAATGAGAAACAACTGAAAAATTGCATCGAAAAGTCTGGAAAAAAAAAAAAAAACTAAAAACAAACCCTGAAATCACACTGGCATATGTGGTTAAGATGAAGTTTCTTTTGTCTTTGTAAGGGAAATGCAAATCAAAACCACAATGAGATTTCACCTCACACCTGTCAGAATGACTAAAATAAAAAACAAAAAAAAGGACAAGTGTTGGTGAGGATGTGGAGAAAAAGGAACCCTTTTGTACTACTGGTGGGAATGCCAACTGGTGCAGCGACTGTGAAAACCAGTATGGAGTTTCCTAAAAAAAAAAAAAAAAAGAATTATCACATGATCCAGTAATTTCACTACTGGGTATTTATCCAAAGAAAATGAAAACGTTAATTTGAAAAGATGTATGCACCCCAATGTTTATTGCAGCATTTTTTACAATAGCCAAAATATGGAAACAGCCCGTGTGTCCATGGATAGATGAATGGATAAAGAAGAAGTGGTATATATATGTAATGGAATATTACTCCACCATAGAAAGAATGAAATCTTTCCATTTCCAATAACATGGATAGATCTAGAAGGTATGATGCTAAGTGAAATAAGTCAGTGAGATAAAGACAAATACCGTATAATTTCACTCATACGTGGAGTTTAAGAAACAAAACAGATGAACAAAGAAAAAAAGAGACAAACCAAGAAACAGACTCTTAACTATAGAGAATAGATAATGGTTACCAGAGGGGAGCTTGGTGAGGCCATGTGGGAAGTAGGTGAAGGAAAGAAGAGTACTGTTATCACGATGAGCACTTTAGAATCATCAAATCAATATATTATAAGCCTAAAAGTAATATAACACTATATGTTACCTATACTGAAATTAAAGTAAAGAACAAAAAGATGAGGTTGTGCATTCATTTATTCTGATAATGTGCCTGCTTATTGGCTATATATCCTCCATGGCTCTGCTCAAAACCCCTCCAAGAAGCCTAGAAGGTTTTACTACTCTCTTGAGATTTGGTCTTTTATTCTAATTTAGATTTTCTTGGTCTTGACATTTTTTATTGATATGTTAATATTATTGATTTTATTTATTAGAAGCCTTTTCACATCTCTGTATGAATAAATTTAACATATATAATATATGTACATTGATCACCTGAAGAAGATGATGTACGGATTATAGCCTTTTAGTCTAACTGATCAGAGATCTCTCTGATGTCATTCAGGTTTTTACTTATCTAGAAAAATAACCTAATTGATGATAATGAGTATAAAAGCAATTAACAATTATACCCACACTATTATTTTAGATATGTTTTGAGATATAAAAACAGAAGAACAGACTGTTATCAATTAATCTAAAAATTCAAGATAATACTTTTGAGGACAGGTTAAGTGATTTTTTCTGGAATCTTTTGCCTCCATTTGAAAGGTAGATTCTCCAAATATTGGTTTTGTGATGTCAGGCAATTGATTTAATCTATGCCTTTTTTTTTTCTTATTTGAAAATGGGGAAATTAATGGTGGCTACCTCGCAGGATTGTTCTGAGGATTAAATGAGTTAATATTTTTAAAGTGTTCAGAACAGTAAGCAAGTATTTAAACATGATCTAAATATTTGTGTCTTATCCATCTCTCCCAATTCAATGTCCATCTCTCCAGCTATGTCAAGTATGGTGTTATACCCATATATTAAGTATTAGATTTCAATTATTGAGTTTTTAGTTGACATTTTATTTATTTCAAATCTTACTGTTCATTTCTTTTTGTTTTTGCTTGATAATATTTTCAAAACAAAAAAAATTCCTTAGATATATTATGTTCTGTGTTCAGAAAAACCTTCAGTTGTGAGATACTTGTATTTAAATTCTTGCCTTAAAAGTTTTTGGAATATCCAGGAAGAATGGATTTAGGCTGGGGACCCATACAGGAGCTGAATTTTGGTTGAGAATTTTCAAGGACATTTTTCCTTTTGTTCTTCATCTGGTGCCGAGGTTCATTCAAGATAGGAGAAGATGTGGTGTGTACACACACACACACACACACACACACACACACACACACACACACAGGAATATTATGCAGCCATAAAAAATGAAATCTTGCCATTTGCAACAATGTGGATGGAACTGGAGGGTATTATGCTAAGAGAAATAAGTCAATCAGAGAAGGATACTTATTGTATGATCTCACTGATATGTGGAATATGAGAAACAAGGCAGAGGATCATAGGGTAGTGAGGAAAAAAATTAAAGAAGATGAAACCAGAGAGGGAGACAAGCCATAAGAGACTCTTAATCATGGGAAACAAACTTAGGGTTGCTAGAGGGGGTGAGGGGTAGGATGGTTGGGTGATGGACATTGGGGAGGGTATGTGTTGTGGTGAGCACTATGTATTGTATAAGACTGATGAACCACAGACCTGTACCTCTGATACAAATAATACATTATATGCTAATTAAAAAAAATAGGTGGATGGGAGGTTTAATTTACTATTGTGTGGAGCTGGGAGTGGGCACAGATCTATTTCTATTTCACTCTTTCTCTGAGTTTACAGGATATAGTTCTTTATATAGGGTTTATTTTTGTTTTTGTTTTTGTTTGTAAATACAGGGCTCTCCTCGTCTTTTGGTCGACTTCTCTCTCCTTAGCCCTGGAAAGCCTTGAAAAAAAATCAAAGCTCAAGTGCTCCTTGCATAAAGCTCAAAGCAAATGCCTTTGGAGGTTCAGTTGACTTATTTTATTTTACTTTATATATTCTTTCCCAATTCTTCAGCTTACTGTTAAATTTCTCTTTTTTTCTTTCTTTCTTTCTTTCTTTCTTTCTTTCTTTCTTTCTAATTGGGGTTTGAGGGCACGTATTCTATGGAGCACTGGGTGTGGTCCATAAACAATGAATTCTGGAACATTGAAAAGAAATAAAATAAAATAAAATGGAAAAATAAATAAATGGGGTTTGAACACTCAACATGAAATCTATCTTCTATATATTTTTAAGTTTGCAATACACTGTTATTGACTATAGGCACCATGTTGTACAACAGATCTCTAGAACTTACTTATCTTGCATAATTGAAACTTTATACCCATTGAACAACTACTCCTTGTTTCCCCCTCCTCCAGCCCTTGGCAAATGACCATCGGTTTTTAGCTTCTATGAACTGACCATTTTAGATATCTTATATAAGTGGAATCACACAGTACTTGTCCTTTTGTGACTGGCTTATTTCACTTAGCATAATGTCCTCCAAGTTTATCCATGTTGTTCCAAATGGCAGGATTTCCTTCTTTATAAGGCTGAATAATGAATTTTATACAATGGAATCATTGTACGAATATACCACATTTTCTCTCTCTATTCAGTCTTTGATGGACATTTAGGTTGTTTCCATATCTTGACTATTGTGAATGATGCTTCAATAAATATGGGGGTGCAGATATTTCTTCTAGATCCTGATTTCAATTTTTTTGATTATACCCAGAAGTGAGACTTCTGGCTTGTATGGTAGTTCTATCAATGATTTTTTCAGTAAACTCCCTACTCTTTTCCAGAGTATTACCATTTTACATTCTCACCAGCAATGTGCAAGAGTTATAATTTCTCCACATTCTTGCCAACACTTTTTGTCTTGTTTTTTTTTTTTTTTTAAATCCATTCTAACAAGTGTGAGGTGATACCTTATTGTGGTTTTGATTTGTATTTCTCTGATGATTAGTAATATTGAACATCTTTTTATACACCTGTTGACCACTCGTATATCTTCTTTGGAGAGATGTCTATTCAGGTCTTAGGTTCATTTTTAAAAATTGGGTTTTTATTATTATTTTATATCAAGTTACACAAATTCCTTACATATTTTGGATATTAACCTCTTATCAGATACATTGAATAAATGTTTCTTTATTTGCTGAATGCTCTTAGACCATTTCCAGCGACTTTAAATGGTTCTTTTTACATAATTTTTCATCAGTTTCTCTGGGAATGGGGGGGGGGGCGTTGGGGTGATGGCACTCCTCATCCTGCCAGAGATGGAACCCATGTACTTACTTTTAAATGACATAATATACACATGTGATATAAATGATATAAATTCATGTGGATAGAACATTGACACTCCTTCAGATCTTCCTGTGTGCTCTTAATTGACATGACGCCCTGTTTGTCTCTCCTCAAAGTGACCAAATACTGAAATTTTATAGTTTCCTGCACCTTAAAATTCTTTTTATCAAATAATGATCTAGGCCTAAAATATGTAATATTTTATATTAATTGTTTTGAATATAAAATAAGTATTTTATATTGATTATTTTATATTAATTATTTCATATTAAAGACTATTGTCTAAATATAGCCTTCTGAGACCCTGTTTTTGGCCTACATAATATTATTAAGATTTCTCCATATTGCAACATGTAGTTGTCATTTGTTATTTTACTTCTACCTAACATTTTATGGGGTGAATTTATTTATAAGCCCTTTCTCCTTTTGATGGATGGTGGGTTGTCCCCAGTTTTTTTTTTTTATTCAGTGTTTGGCTCACTCTGCTATGATTTCCAACTGACGCACTTGACTAAAACTGGTGACAGCAGCTAATTAATTACTTCTGTAAAACACAATCCAATGGACACCTAGCAGTCCACATCCTACAAGACTATACACTGCCACTCAACTGAGCTGGCTTCTCCCTCCTTGAAAAACTTGCTCTCTTGGTTTTCATGACATCGCTAGTGTGGTTTATCTCTTGCTTCACTGATTTTCTCTTCAAAATCTCCTGTCTTTTCTACCTTCTATCTGTGGCCTTTAAATTATATTCCCTATGGCCTGATCCTGCCTCGCTCAGCTCTCTCTCCTTCAATGTCAAAGAAAAGTATTGCCTGAGGTACTTATTACAATGCAGATTTTTTTTTTTGGAGCTAGGGGGTGGGCGAGGTGGGGAACAGGGTTCCCAAAGAGATTCTGTTTTAGTAAGTATAGGGTGAGAAACAAGAGTTTACATCGTTAACAAGCACCCTTCTCTGAGTGGATGGTGGTAGTTCTTAGGATTTATCCTACTGTCTTCTCTGTAAAAAATTCTCTGCTTTTCTTAACTTGTGATGTCTTCTGGAGATTTTATGAAAGTTAATTTATTTTTAAAGAAGTTGCTAACACTAATAACACTTTTAACAATCTTGCATTGAGAACTGCCTTTAAACAGAGCAGAGTAGCTGTCAAGCAGAGTTATAGACTGTTTTCTATGCTTTGGAGATAGCACCAATGAAGAGCTGGCTGTGTGGTAGAGCTATCGGTTACCAGAACTGATGGAGTCAGTGATGCTGGTCAGGCTAAACAATTCTTTGAAGCAAAGGGAACCAGGAAAGCTTGAAATCCATAGCCACCTAATATGAAAAAGTTGTTGGATAGCAAGGCTTTCCCTGGTATCTGTAGATTTGGGCAGTGTGGTATTGATGGGCAAGATGATGCTAATAGGTAGGCAAGAAAGAAAAAATTATCATTTTGTAGGCCATAGTAGGACTTTTCTCTTTATCTCAGTTGGAATAAGATACCACTGGAGAGTTTTAGGTACAGCAGTTTCTCCCTTATCTGCAGTTTTGCTTTCCATGGTTTCAGTTATCTGCAGTCAACCTTAGCCTGGAAGGAAGTGATTCTTCTGACAGTAAGTCAGAAGGTCGGTAGTAACACAACACTATGTTACAAGGCCTACGTCATTCTCTGCACTTCATCTCACTCACCACGTAGGCATTTTATCATCTCACATCATCACAAGAAGAGGAAGGGTGAATACAGTAAGATATTCTGAGAGACAAAGAGAGAGTTCTCATTCACATAAACTTTCTTTGAAGTATACTGTTAAAATTGTTCTACTTTACTATTAGTTATTAGTTATTGTTAATCTCTTCCTGTGTCTAATTTATAAATTAAACTTTATAGTTCTATGTGTATAGTTTTTTCCTATATATGGGGCTTGGTACTATCTGTAGTTTCGGGCATCCTTTTGGGGGGTCTTTGAACATATACTCCACAAATAAGGGAGACTACTGTATAGTGATAAGGTGAAGGCAGCGGGTCCCATGATTTCAGATGTATACTTTGAAAAGGTCACTCAGGCTGTGTGTGGTGAGCAAAATGAGTGTAGGATTCAGTTGTACTTACTGATTGAAATCAAGGAGAGATAGAGTGTAACTTGAATCAGAGTGGTAGCAATAGAGATGAGATTTGATTGCATGGCTAATTATGACTTATGATAAACTGGGCTTATTACTGGATTACACAGAGGAAAGAAGGGGAAAAATGGTTTGAGGAACTTCCACGTTCCTGACTATACTACTGGATGAATTAGGGTGCCATTGACTGGAGTGGACTGATGTTAAAAGGCCACTTTTGGGTCTTTGCTTACATAAGCATCGGCAGTCTTTAGATCTGAGTGATAGTGACCCACGTGGACAAGTCATGGCTTGTGGTTTTCCTGTTTTAGTGGATGGAGAACTAAGGAAAATTTGTTTTTGTGTATTTCATGCATATTAATCTCTCATCACTGATAGTTATTCCCATGTGGATGAAAACATGGTGCACACAATTTTTATCCCTGGAAGAGAGAGTGCCTTGACTCTCTCTGGTTCCAGTTCAAACATCCAAAGGAATGCCCTCATTGTTCCAATTTGCTCAGCTGTCTATCCTTGGGCGAATCAATAGTTCCGGGATGGGTGGGGCCATGTAAACACATAGCAACGCCTGTGGGAACCACGTGAGTGCAATGGGTGGGGAGAATTAAGGGATTGTAAGGATTAAGGGAATACTGTACAGTAGGTGTCCATGGTATACTTGTTGAGAAAAACAGAACCCCCCGCCCAAAAAAAAAAAACCCAGTTCACTCTCTTCAGGACAATGCTGGTTTTATAATGTTTGCCTGATCTTGTTTTGGGTAAAATGTATGCACCCATAGTACTTTCCTTGTAATATAAAATACTGTGAAGTACTTGTCTTAGCACAGTAAAGTACTATAAAGTACATATCCATTTTGAGTACTGAGGTGTGGGATGAATTGTGCTTTCTGGGTTAAAGCACATAAAACATTTTATTTCCCTATGCTATGATTTTCCTTCTGTAGGTCCTTTCCATCCCTATAAAACTGGCCAGAAAAAAAAAAAAAGGAACTTGGATATAGTAAATGTGGTGTAATGCTATCTTGCCACACCAAGAAATTGTCAATTTGCTCTATAAAAATATGGATTTTGTGTACTTCCTGTTGTGTGCACGAGGAACCCCCAGTGCTCCAGCCCCTTGCCCCCATATTTGTGTCCTCCCTCACCCCATCCTCTCAAATTATACTCATTTTACTTCAGGAAATGCTAAATGACTTCTCTGATCCAAAACTGATTCACTTGGGTAATCATTCCATCATTTCACTGAGGTTAAGAGAGTATAAAAATTATGATGATCCTTAAGAAGGAAAATGGAAAGATAAATTGGTTATGACTAAGAAAAAAATTAAAACACAATTGCTGGCGTATAGATGACTTAGGCAAAGGGGAAAGCCAATTATCCTACGTCGAAAGATTATAGGCAATAATTGTAAAAGCTTTCCTATTTGCATAATCATTTTGCGTCAGAGTAGGATTGTTTATCTCTCTTACATGCCCACATTGATAAATTGTAAATTATCCTTAGTACATTAGTGACACAGGAAGATGTTCTTTTCTTTTCAAGCAAACACACTTTTTAAAAAGTAAAGAGGTTACATTTAGCATTTTGTACTTCGATTTTCAAATACATTTGTAGGTACTGCGTTGTTTTCTTTGTTTTCTGAAATTCAAGAATGTTGGAGGAGATCATGGAGAGGATTGCCCTGGGCAATCCAAAGAGCCTCACCCTCTCTTCTGTCCTTGGAATGGACATTCCGCCCACCCTTCCCACGGTGGGAGCATTTTCAAGGACGCAGCCTTGAGAGAGCAATGTGTTGTTGAGGCATCTGGCTTGTCTACATGAGTGAACACCATTAAGGCCTCTATTTAACTTCTAGGATTCTGGTGGGCAGGTACGGAGACCCGGGGTCTTACAGCACAACTCTGCAGGTAAGCTGCCTTACTTACTACACACACCACCTGCCAATCTGGAATGCTCTGCATCTTCCGGCTCTCCCTGCCCTCAGTGTATGGAGGCCAGTTTCAGATTTCACTTAGGAAACTCTGAGGTTTGTGAACCTACCAACAGCTTAAAAAATATCCTTTGGTTTTGAAAAAGAGAGCAGTAGAAGGTTCACATTTTTACGTTTTAAGACTTTTGAGATTTTTTTCTAAATTTTAACAACTCCTAATTAGACATGTACGATATATTGTAATAACAGACAAATAGCGTAAAAAGGAAAACCACTAACTAGGATTACTTGGTACTCTCATTTTATCACGGAGTAAAATCTAAATCTTTCAAATGCCAAATTTAAATAAGATAAGCCATATTTCGGGGTGCCTGGGTGGCTCAGTGGGTTAAGCCTCTGCCTTTGGCTCAGGTCGTGATCTCAGGGTCCTGGGTTCGAGCCGTGCATCAGGCTCTCTGCTCAGCGGGGAGTCTGCTTCCTCCTCTCTCTCTGCCTGCCTCTGCCTGCTTGTGATCTCTGTCAAATAAATAAATAAAATCTTAATAAAAAAGATAAGCCATATTTCATGTTTCTATTACTCTCCTCCTTTTCATTCACTGCAGTTATAGGGACATGTTAAGGCAATCTTCTAAATTTTTCTCTTAATCCCTTGAATTAGAAGCAATGTTAAGAATAAGGAGAAACTGATAGACTCTCCTATACGCCTTTCATAGGTCATGAGAAGAGAATAACGGCAAAGGGAAAGGAGGATCAATACCTATTTTTCTCATGGTTCATGCCTTGATTCTCTCATTCATTCATTTTTTCATTCGTCAACATTTGTTGAACATAGCTTTTGTTTCAAGGCATAAGGAAATAGCAAAGAAATGCAATCATAACCCTGGTGGGATGTAAAAGAAAGATACGTAGGACAGTTGTTACAATTCAGAGGGATTAGTGCTGTGGGGTGGAGTGGAGTACAGGGGTTGAAAAGACAAGTCAGGGGAGTATCTTCTGACAAGAGTCATTTGAATTTAACATTAAGGGACAAATTGCAATCTGAGTGGAGTGAAGAGAAAGGATATTTCCGGTGGAAGGAGTCACATGTACATGGCGTGGAAAAGGTAAGTTCGCTGAGGGACACGTGTGTGGCTTTCCACGGCTAAGCTTGTGGATATCTGAGAGGGGCGGTGGGTGAAGCAAGAGGAAGGTTTGGTGGGGAAATGTTCACTGGGAAGGCGATCGGAAATGGTCTTTCTGTCCTACTCGTGAAATGCCATTATTAATCTTTTCCTAACTTGGTGAAATCTTTCCCAAAGCCATTGTCTACTGGGAAAGTCCTCATAAGTCAGATTTGTACAGCTTTGAATTTTCCTGATTAACGATCGGTTCTCCATTTCACTGTGTAATATGTAGGCTCGGCCCAAGTTTCGTAACTATTTCTTTATGTCGATAAGCCAAATAGGATTCCTTTTCTTCAGTCTTAAATACCAGTGAGTGCTATTGTGAATTGATGAACCCCTGTTATTTGCAAAATTACCTCTATTGTTGCAGCCTGACAAATTACTAACAGATACACATCACAAAAATGCCAGGCACTTCAGCTTGTTTAACTGCTTTCGTTGGCATTTTATTCCTTCCCCTCATGATTACTGTCATTTTTTTTTAGCTCTGTGTTAAATCACCATCTAATTATGCATCATCACAGCAACTCGTAACAGTTGAGCATGTCTCACTCCTAAATTCTAAAAGCAACTCTGTTGAGTCAGGCTCATGGGAGAGAGTGTTGTCCCTTTACTTGACCTTGCTTTACCCTTTGGGTGTTTGGGATTTTTGAGCTCCTTTGTGATGGGAATCTTCTCTGGGATAGTGGGAAGCTTTTGAAAAATTCATTGATCACATGAAGTGAGGAGTAAGAAGCAAAGCAGGAAACATTCCCCCAATTGTCTCCCTTCCAAATTCAGATGACCTGGTTTGTTTTTTTCCTTTCTGATTCACCTTCCTCATGCACTGGTGGGAAGCTGGAGGTTGAATCTTGAGTTTGGGGCCAAATACGATCACGTAGTTACAAGTCAATTAATCTCTGTTTCCTCATTTGTCAAATGAGCACAATCCCACTTTCCCATCTCATAGAGATGTGGTAGGGCAAAATGTCCTAAATGATTGCTTGGTCCCCACCTGTTAAAGGCAGATTGCCATCCATGACTTTCAGGCAATGTTGCCTTTTTAAAATAGCTAGGGATGACCGGAATTTGCCTCTTGGAAATGGTACTACTGCTGCTAACTGGGAAAACTTCAGGTGGTAGATTTAGGGAATCCTGAGGAAAGTATCAGTTTTGATCCTGGTGAAATTCCTTTTAGAATTTGGAATCTAAGGTGAATGGGTGTGAGAATGAGCCATTCATCAGGGGTCCTGGAGTATTTCAGCGGCTCCGTGACCTCTATTTTCATTTCTCATATACTTTTCTCTTGATCCCTCGATAAAAATATCAAAGAATTTTAATAGGTTCATTTATAATTATAATCTCATCTGGGATCATCACCTGTTCCCATTTATCAGCATTGGCAAGGAAAAGTGGTACATTTTTATTTTTATTTAATGAAGAACCAGCTGCTTTAACAGATGTTTCATAAATTTAGAAGATGCCTTGCACTTCTTCATCAGGGAAAGAACACCTAAATGCTCTCTACTTATACAACAACGAATGTTAAGTACTTTCTTGACCATTGCATTTCTCAGAATAAATAAATCACAAATTACTCAACTCCCCACATCAATAATCAATACATAATGGTAGATTACACAGGCTTATCTATTTTCCCTTTGTGTTTTATCTTGAAGACCATTATTCAGAGAGAGATGATTATAATGTAGGGGTAGTTGGTGCTTCTGTAGCCTGGCTTAATCTGCAATGCAGCAATGGAAGTATTATTATCTTTAAAGAACCAGAGGTACAGGGATGCTAAGGTCATTCAGCTAGAAATAGCAGAGTCTATATTCAAACTCAGGTCTCTCTGACTTCAAAATACATTTTCTTTGCACCCTTACCTGTCTTACCAGCCAGGTATAGTTCCATACAATTTTTCTAGTGAATGCATAAAAAATATTCTTTCATCATGCTTGGAAGAGATATATTGTTCAAGGAACTCAAGAAGGGCCTTCTTAACAATCCCAGAATATTGGCATTGATTAGAAAAATAAAGAGAGTCAGGGCTTTTCCAGACATAATGGAAATGAAGAGGATTTTATATGGTCGTGTAACCTTAGGAAGGTAGTATGCAGTCAGAACACACTAGGCCGTGAGTCAGACTATCTTGAAGGAGAAATCTGAGATGTGCCTGGTGGGGAGTGTGAGGGCATTGTGCTGTGTCCTAGAGAGGCCCATAGACTTGGGACGTTGTCCTGATGTCTATAGAAACACTCCCCTCCCAGAGTTCACCATACTGAAATTTAGACATTGAAAATCTTCTGAGTTACTCTGCATCTCTGAGGCAATGCCTATGCCCCAAGGTGGGTGGTGAAAACACACTCTATAATTTAGTTAAAAAAACTTCAACATTTTATTCCCAGTCAGCTTTACACAGACACTTGTTTCATTCAAGTAGTCATGAGTGTTTTGCTTTGTGGGAAGCAAAACTTTTGTTGATACTTCCTACCTCCTAATTCATTTTATTCTCTTGAAATTAATTAGAAGAGAAACAAAACATGACTTCCAACACTGTTTTCCTTGAAGTTTTTGTTTTACTATCAAAGATGAATTACTTTTCTGTTGTGGCCTTGATCATTCCATAGAATCAGGTAACCTTGTTTTCCTATTTGCTCCTCTCATATATTTAACATCTCTTGCACGTTATCTACTCAGTAAACACCCATCCTATCCATCCTCTCTAAGGAAATAAATCTGCAGTTCAGAAGAGAGGTCTGGGCTACAGATTTAAATCTGGGAGTCATTGGCATGTGGTGGGTATTTAAAGCCATGAGACCAGATGAGGTCACGGTAGGAGTGTGTACAGGTGTCTCAATGTTGTGAGGCTGGGTGGGCAAGTGGCGCCAGCAAAGAACATGACGAATGACTAGTGAAGTAGGAAGAAAACAAGGGGAGGGCATCCTGGAAATCCTAGTGAAGAAAGTGTTGTGAGGGAGAGAACAGCTCTGCCAAATACTGGTGATAAGTCAAATAGCTATAGACTGAGAGGCAGATTATCAGGTCATTGATAACCTTTAAAAGAGTAAATGCTACACTCGTAATAATGATTATGAAAGTACTTTTGTTTTAAAGTCAAAATAGAAAATCTTGATTAAGGCAAATATTAAAGAGAGTATTAGCAGGTTAACTCTAGGAAAAGACATTAGAATCATTTTGAGCCATTGGAACTTTAAAATATTTAAATAATACAAAGCAGAATGAAATACATTGTATTATGTCAAAATTCCTTTTGTTTCCAATTTTTTGCATAAAAAGAACCATTCCATGATTCATATTAAAAAACTGTACTTACCTTATATTTTGTCATGTCACTGTAATCTGTCTGTGTTAGCCCATTGCCAGTCCCCTAGATCTTTTCTGCATATACGTTCAGTATTTCTTATTGCACCTATCAGCAAATTCTTATCTTCCCTGATTACTTGCTCAAAGGGCAGAATAGCATAAAGACTTTTTCCTTTTTTCTTCATTAATAACTCAGATATTTCTGCATTAGTATACAGAGAGCTTCCTCATTATATATGGATGGATAGTGTTTCATCCCAGTTTATTTAAAGAGTTTTCTTTTGACGGACACTTGGATTTTTTTCCCTAACTTTCAAAATTAGATGATGCTATGACCTTATATATTTCACATGTGTTCAAGTATGTGTATAGGATAAAGTCCCAGAAGTGAGATTGCCTGATAGAATTTTTTGTAAATTTTATATGCACTGTCAAATTTCCCTTCCTAGGGATTGTACTATTTTGCCCTCCCAGTAGCCAAGGTATGTGAGTGCCTGCAACTCTAAAGCCTTATTAGCAGAATGTGTTGTCAAATTTTTGGATTTTTGCCAATATGGTAGATGAAAAATGGTATCTCTTAAGGTTGAGGATGAGTGCATGTGTGTATGATTAAGGGCCATTTGTATCTTTTTTTCCCCTGTGAACTTTATGATCACATCCTTCACCCATTTTTCTATTGGGTTTTTGATGCCTTTCTTACAGCTTTTTAGGAGCTTTTACTATATTAGGGAGATGAACTCTTGCTTGTGATGTGAGTCATAAATACATATTTTCTGTGATTTGTCTTCTAGCTTGGATTACTTTTGTCATGTAGAAGTTTTTTTTTTTTAATGCAACTGTGCATTTGAATTTATAATTTATTTTATAGCCTGTAAATTTTAAGTCAGTAAAATATCTCCTCCACACCAAGATCATAATGGGATTTGGTATGTATACTTCTAGTACATTTTTGATCCATACCAAGATTGGTTTGGTATGTGCTATGAACACAATTTATCTTTTTCCAGATGGCTACCCAGAGGCAACAACTCCATGAAATATATATATATATATATATATATATATATATATATATATATATACACACACACACACACATTTGAGTGAGAGAGAGAAAGCGGGTGCACATGTGTGCACATGAATGGAGAACTGGGTGGGAGGGACAGAGGGAGAGGGGGAGAGAGAGAGAGAGAGACTCTTAAGTCCTTCTCAACTTGGGGCTTGATCTCATGACCCTGAGATCATGACCTGAACTGAAATTAAGAGTCAGATGCTGAACTGACTGAGCCACCCAGGTCCCCTCCCATAAGAAGTCCATCTTACTTCCTTTGATTTAAGATTCTACCTTTATCATACATCAAATTCTCATATGTATTTGGGTCTCTACTTAGCTTTTCTATTATCTTCTGTTGGGCTGTCCACATGATCCCACTGCTCTAATTACTGTGGCTTGACAGTATGTTTTAATATAGTAAGGTCCATCCTCTTTCCTTTCCTTTCCACAGTTTTCATAGCTATCTATACCATAATTTAAATAGTTGTGGAATTACTTGATATACTTATATTTATGACATTAAAGAAGCTTAAAATTGTTTTTAGTTGGTAGTCACTTAAATCCTTTCAATCACCCACTTATTCCATCAATATTACTTGAGCACCTAGTATGTGCTTAGCGCTTACTATATATTCAGGACATGAGTGAACAAAACAAGCTGGTGCTCTCTTAAAGCTTTGTAGTCACCTACGTTAGTCTTGAGTCTTTCAAGAAAAGGTATATTTGATTATTCTTCACATCATCTGAATTGAATTAAAGTAGAATGTCAACTTAGCCATCTCAATATTTTATGAAGGAAAAATACTCAAAATCTCATGCAACATCTATATTAAATCATCTTTGATTCAGAATAGTAAAGAATATAAACAGTATGAAGAAAAGAAGAAAGTGCTGGAGAAATATGAGATACCCAAGAGATATCTTGTTCTTCAACTTACCTCAGTTGAAATTAAGTGTCTATTTAGTGTCATAAATTTGCAGTACAGTGATCATATGAACATTTCAGCAGTTGACAAGGCTAAGAAATGATCATTTATACACTATATCAAGTGTTTAAAATTTGACTCCTAAACTGTTAATAATAAGATTGTAGTAATAATTTTTTGTTGTTGTTGTTAAATTCAAGATTTATTCTCCACTCTCAAGAGCTATGACAGGATATTTGACATCAGCCTTGGCTTTGGTTAACTATTGCTTTTAGCACTTGACTACTTTGTATGATATAAAAATACATATTCTGAGGTTCTTTACCATCAATTATGTTTTCCAAAGATAGAAGCCAAAAGATGGAAATTACAGGTATACGCCTGCCATGTCAGTGACATGTCAGACTCATGACTATCTTTTCCACAGTTAGAAGTGTTCTCAGCCCCCAGATAAACTGTCCAGTGAACAAGTTACATGGAGGCAACTTACCTGGACTTTGGCCTTTTGCCAGATAGGATCATCCCTTAGTCCTTTAGCAACTGTCACACACCCTAGATAAATCATTTCAGGCCTTGTCATTACAAAACCGACTTATTCAAGGACATAATAAGAAAACACCTCATGTAAACAATATATAACAAACATTTAAAACTGAAATGCAAAATAATTTTCCCTAAGTCTTTACGTAGTTCATTGCTTATGCCTTAGAACCTCCTTCCCCTTCTCACCTGCCTTTTCAGATTTCAGCCATTGCCTCTACAAGTGCATTCTTTCTGAACTTACTCCCAGGGAGTTAAGCACAACACATCATTAGTTGTTCACAGTGTACTGATTGCCTCCTAGCAATAGGATTAATACTGTGGTACTCAGATTTGGCATCCATTAGAATCACCTGGTAGGATTGTTGAACCACAGACTGGTGGGTTCAACCACAGATTGCTGACAGAGTAGGTCTGGGAGTAGGTCTGGGATGGGGTCCAAGAATTTACATTTCTGACAAGTTCCTCTCTAATGGTAATGCTGCTGATCTGGGATAACACTTTGAGGACTACTGATCCATTATTACAATAGCGGTTTAACTTTGTTTTTCCACTTGTCTATGAATTTGTGGAAAGCAGATCAAATTTAGTTTCCTGTCAACCTCTGGAATCTAGAAAAGTATCTGTCACATCATAGATATTTTATAAACAGCCGTTGGTTAAATGCATGGAGAGTTTTGTTGAATAGTACTATTTTGGATGTATAAAATTTCACAATTTTTGTACTTGTGAGCTACTTTTTTTTTTTCTTGAGAGCTACTAGTTATTTTCTGGGGTATTCAATTTCAAAGGTAACTGATAGCTTTAATGTAAAATATGAAGTATTTTATCCAGGAAAGTTTGGATTATTTACTTTATTAATCACTAGCTAATATAAAAGATAATTTTTTTTTAAAGTAGTCTCCATGCCAGTGTGGAGCCCAACATGGGGCTTGAACTCATGACCCTGAGATCAAGGCCTGAGCTGAGATCAAGAGTCAGACGCTTACCCAACGGAGCCACCCAGGTGTTGTTCCTCAAAGATAATTCCAAACTAATGTTTTACTTATAAAAAATGGAAACAGGTTCTTACTAGCATATTGAGACTATATGTATTCTCAAAACAAAACACCTCAATCTCAGCAGAGATTTCAGATAATAATAATGAATATTACCATTGCCTGAAGGTGAAGTTGCGTAGACTATGTGTAATAACACTCCTTGATGCCAACCATTAAGACCTATTGCATTAGCTCTATGGGGCAGTGATCTAGGGATTCCCCAGGTAGAAAGAATAATTGGCAAACATATAGATAAGTTGAGTAGAAAAATAATACCAGTTTTCCAAATTGCCACCAACAACCACACCCTCCAAAAGGAAAATCAAATGAATCAAAACAAAACAAAACAAAAAAAACCCTAGGATATTTTCTACAAAATTAAAGATGGAGAGGGATGAAGAAGGGGAGGACTATCCAATGGATTGGTGAAATGAGCACAAGCCACAGCACAACTTTATTTCCTCTCAAAGCAGCACTCTACTTTGGTGTTGGTTTGTGGAATAATCAGGTCTCCCCTGAAGTGTCTTCTCTCTTTCTGTCAACACCTACCCCACCCCAAAAGGCAACCTGTGGAGGGACCATAAGCTTTGCCTTCCTTCGCCAGGCAGGGTACTCCAAATGCACCCTCTGGCCATGTGCAGGTGAAGAAGCTGCAGGTCAGACTAGACAAACATTTGGTCCGTCGACCGTTAAGTCAGAATACAGCTTGAGACACACAATGTATATTTTGAAACAAACCATTCTGAAATATTTTTGAAAAATAGAGCAATTACTTGAAATAAATCTTAAAGTAAAGGTTAAACATGTTGACAGCAACATGTGCATTTAGCTTTCTTCCCATTTCTAGTACTTGTTTTCAGATTTTCTCATTCTCTGCTCAAATATTTGTTGACTCGGGAACTGATGAAAGGACAGAGATAAAAACAAAACAAAACAAAACACACACACACACACACACACACCCCAAAAAACCCCATTTAGTCTGTGACCTTACTCCTTGGCTTATGCTCACTGAAATAATAAAACTGAATAAGGTAATTTTCATTCTGCTATTTTCTCTTCTTTTTTTTCACTCTTAATCCCACTTTTACATTGCCTTTTTTTTGTTTTTAACCTTACTTTCCCTAGATGCATCTTCCATTGTTAGTGCTACCCAGAGTTCAAAAGTCTTTTCAGATGTAAAATTCTTCTGCATTCATTGTCTGGCATTTAATTTTTAATGTCTCTCTTATCCCCCCCCCCACTAATTGTATTTTTCTTTTCCACGGATTTGATCTCTTTGGCAGCTGGCATTATTTCATCCCAATCACATAAATATTGTCAAAGCACTCACCTCTGTTTTACCCCAAAAGAGAAACTAGTGGATAAGGAACATGCTACACCTTTTCTTTCTTTCAAAGAGAAGATAGCTCTTTTGCATGAAATGTCTCCCTTGTAAATTTCTTTATATTTTCCTGTAATAATTAATGTAGTCTTTGTTATTTAAAAAGTGATGTCATCCTCTTCTACAGATTCATTCTTTGTTGGAATCTCATGTATTCTTATCACCACAGAAAAGAAAAATGTTGTAAGAAGTGAAGAAAGATCAAAAGTGAGGAAGAGAGCTCCATTTTACCTATTAAATTTCTTCTCTTGCCTTTAGGACAATCATGTCTGATTTCAAATTTTATGTAAGTGCCTTGATTTTATAGTAATATGATTTCTAGCCTCCATGAAACTTAAAACAATAGATAATAATATTAGATTATATCTCCTAAAATTTCAATATATATATTATATCTCCTAAAATGTCCATATATATTTATATAGATATATAGATACAACATATCTCTCTATATATAGATATACCATATCTATCTATCTATCTATCTATCTATATTTCAATTTACTGAAATAGGATCATGTCTAGGAAATGTGTTCTCAATGTGATATCTGCAAATTTTGGTCTGTAAAATTTTCTATTCCAGTTTTAACTACTTAGCTTTTGTTTCTGGCATGAATGGATTATCTTGTTGATTCCTGGGATCCAATCAAAGGATCTTTACATTAATTTTGTTGAGACTTTTCTAACAGTCAGGAAAGGGTACTATTACTGGCTGGTAAGATTTTGGCCTTGATACAGTTTGTGGACTAGAACAAAAAGGACATTTCTTTATTTAGTGTAGTTGGTGTCGACTATCCCTGTGCTTCAGAACCATCTGGAGAGTCTTTTGAAAACTATAGATGCCGGAGATGAACTCCCAGAGATTTGATTTCAATAAGCTTGTGGGGAGGGTAGGGAGGTAGTCAAGAAGTGAGTGTTGTTGAGAACTTTTGAGTTGATTCTAATGTGCAGTTGACATTGTGAACCACTGGTTTATCATCAGGTCGATAAACTGGATGGCATACAGGTGCGGGAGCTTCTTCATGGCACTGAGCAGACCATGGCCTTTCAACATGTGTCCTTTAGAGTCCTAAAAGAAGACTTGAACTCTGGACCCACAATAGTTAAGTTTGCCTCTGCCTTTTCTTTTGCATGGCTACCATATACCATTCCTTTGAGAAGAAATGTAAATGTCCAAATTATTGATGAAAATCAGGGTAACTGAGGAGAGGAAAGACAGAGCATCCGTTACAGGGGGGAACAATGAAAGAGAGAGCATGTGCTTTTGTTTCTGAATCCGACAAAGGGTGCTGCTAATCTGGTTATATCCATCTTGTCAACGTTGTCTACAAACTTATTGTTGTCTGTCTACAGAGATGGGACATTAAGTAGCCCATATACTGTGTTATTTATTTGTTTATAGGTTAATTGTTCAGAATATTGATCTCCTGGGCTCATTTTCCCATTCTTTCTCAAATATCCTTTCAAATCAACAAACATAAACTAGGACAGATTCTTTCACGCTGGGGACTCTTAAATGGTACAGATTCTTTCTACTTGGTGCCTTTTTGAAAAATCACTCTTGTAAGAAAGCAAAATCTGATATAAATATTGTCACCAGTCTAGAAGTTAACTGTACTGTTTTTGGTCCTCACTTTGGGAGAGATGCAAGAAACTAGTTGGGAGGCACCAAATTTTTGACCATTTGCCCTTTTGATTAATTTAGCAGGTGACTAGAAGGAGGCCTTTGAGTTGCCATAAAATTCTATAAATTTTTCCAAGAAATTACTTGAGGATGTATTATCCAACTATGTGAGCGCTTCTGTGGGACTCTAAATCTGCCTTTAAAATTGCAATAAAGAAAAATATTTGCAATAAAGAATAAAAGCTTAATTCTGAGCAGTAGGGATATAGGCTATCCCCTGCCCTCATTTTCTACTGCCCATAGTTGTCATTACACGGTAACCTCAGCCTTAATTTTGTAATGCATTTGTTTTTTAATTAACAAAAAGTAAATTTAAAGCCTTCCGCTTGATCAGTGGGTAGGTATGTGAGGAGAAGGTGGGTCAGGTGCTTGTTAGAGGATTTTAATTTCCTTGATAGTGTTGTGTACAAATCCAGTTGGGAGACTCAGAGTTTGAAGGGCACGGTGGGGAGACAGCACCAGAAGTAGATCCTGAAAATCCAGAAGCTCAAGAAATCAATGGAGAAACTGAAGAGACCTCTGAGACTGAGGGCAACAACTTGAGCTAACAACATGAGTAAGAAAAGGGAGATTCCGCAATGGAGGCTTCAGAAGCAAAGAGCGAGTCAAAAGCAGGAGATAGAAATGTAGATGCAGAAAGGAATTCCAGGAGCAAAAGTAGCTGGAATAGGGGGAGTGTTCGCAGAGGCAGCAGAAATGAAATGCGACGAGTTGAGAGGCAACAACAGGATGTTTTAGTTATCTCAATTCCACTTTTGATTTTACACTATTTTTTAAAAGTATATTTTATCTTTGGTATTATTTGGATTTATGATTAAGAAATATATATTTTTTCACAGGACCTTATGACACTTGCCATTGGAGAAGAAAATTCTACTAGATAATTGGTTTTTTGAACACACTGGTTGCAACCTCTGTCGGATAGGGGGTTTGGAGGCCATTTTTTTTTTTTTTCTTAAGCACGACATTTAGCTTTTTTTTTTCATATGAAGAATCTAGATATCGCTGGGATCATATCTGTACTCACACTCCCTCCTCAAGTGAAGTGTGTTTTCTTCGCCATGAACAGGGCAGAGGGAGAATGGTAGAGGATGAGTGTGGAACTTTGTGGAACTTGAGAATTCTTAGGCAATAGTGAAACTTAGTGATATTGTAATCAGTTAGGAATGTGTCCCACTCTAAGCGACAGAGATCCTCTAAATGCTGGTTTAGACACACAGAGACTTATTTGTCTCTGATTCCAAGAAATCCAGAAGTAGACAGTAGAGATTGTCCCCAGAGGTACTGTTGAGATGCTGGTTCTTTCTCTTCTCTTACACCTGTTCACTGTGTAGGCTTTATTATCACGCTTACGGACATATGGTCTCTAAGTGGCTCTCACTTCAGTGTCCCAGGCGTAAGAATGGAAACAGTGTCATGTGGCAAGAATGGAGTTGGGGTCTTCTCTTTCCTGTAACAGAAATCCATGGTTTGAACGTCAATCACCCTAACTATGTCACGTGGCCACTAGAGCTGCAGGGGTGTATAGAGAAGTGAGTATTTTTACGTTGGCATATTATCACCCTTAAACAAAATGAAGTATTTATGTATGTATGTATGGATATATGTATTTATGTATGTATTTCCGGGAGAGAGAGCGTGCCCCAGTGGTGGGGAGGGACAAAAGGAGAGGGAGAAAAAGGAAGCAGACTCCTTACTGAGCATGGAGTGGCTCATCCCAGGACCCTGAGATCATTACCTGAGCTGAAATCAAGAGTCAGTGGCTTAACTGACTGAGCCACCCGGGGGTCCCAAAATAGAAGTTTTCTTAAATGACAGAGTGTATACTGGGTGGACAGTTACCAGTGTCACACAAAAGCTTATGGATAAGTGCAGGAGTAGATGCATTTCTAACACCTGAGAATTAGACCAGTTAGGGGGACAATGTCTAAATTAATAGCGTGATTAGTTAGATCATCCTCAGTATAGTCAGTGGATAAGGTCTGAGGCAGTTTTTTTCATAAGGATACCAATGTTTCTGTGAGTTCAAAAATAAATATCTTAAAGTGAGGAGAGTTTTATTTGTGTTTTCACTGATCTATGAATGGGAGTAAAATATGTCTCTTCTTTTTGTCTACCTGTGATACTTAACTCCAACCCATTCCACTCATGTTAAGCCAGAACCAGAATGCTGTTTCTTCAGTAATATGGAATTTTGACCTGTAGTTCCATGCACTTACTTTAAAAAAAGACATTGTGTTTATTTCACAAATAGAACTAAAACTCCCACTCATGTGGAATAAATCTAAAAGTACACAATTGGATTTCTGTATTTCATTTTTGTTTTGCAATAATAAGGTACCTGCTTATTTTTATTATTTCTTCTTTTTTTCGTACACAGTAGGTAGCATACTGTATGTGCTCTTCAAACTTTAGTTTTTATTTACTCTTTCTTGGGGAAAAAGTGCTCGATTTTTAGAGATCTTCTTCATCCTTTTTCATAGCTGCCTAGGACTTCATGGTGTGGATGTATCAGAGCGTGTTCAAACAATATTCTACACATGGGCATTTATGTGACTGCCAATATTTAATTTTTGGGAGGAATAGACTGTACATACTTTTTTGATATTGTTAGAAGTGTTTCCTCAGGGTCAATTTCGAGAAGAGGATTGCTGTATCAAAATGCAAGCATTTGTAGTTTGGGTACACATTGCTAAGTCCTGCCCCTCCCCTGCATTAAGATTGGCAACAGTTCATGGCAGTCAGTTTGGACTACTCTAACTGATTAGCATAGACTGGATGGCTTAAACAACAAACATTTATTTCTCACAGTTCCGGAGGCTGGAAAGTCCATGACTGAGATACCAGCAGATTTGGTGTCTAGTGAGGACCCCATTCTCAGTTGTAGACTGACAACTGCTTGTTGTATTTCCACATAGGCACAGAGAGCAAGAGCATTCTTGGGGTCCCTCTTCTTGAGGGCACTAATGTCATTTTGGAGGGCTTCACCCTGATGACCTAATCATCCACCCTGATGACCACATTGGGGGTTAGGATTTCAATGTATGAATTTGGGGGACACCTATTCGCAGCCTGTTGCTCTTTGCATCCCCGTTAGCAATGTAATAGAGTGTCTCTGTCCCCGACTGCCTCACCAACAGTGTGTTGTTATACGTCAGAGTTTTTTCCAATCTGACAAGAGAAGAAATGGTATCTCAGTGTGGTTTTCACAGGCATTTCTCTTGTCATGGCAAGGAATATCTTTTCATATGTTAAACAACCATTTGTACATCTTTTTGTGAATTCTGTTCATGTCATTTGCCAACTTTCCTGTTGTCTTACTGAAACCCTGCTGTGTTCCTTACACTTCCTGCAAACATCTCAAAGACCTGAGAAGGAGAACTTAAGTCTATGTGCAAACAGAAGCTTCCAAATGCTTGTTGTAGGTTTGGTATCAGCCTAGTTGCTTAACAATGAGCTAGGTAATACAGATTGACTCTATTATCTTCAAGTTTCTGATTCAAAATGACAGGAATGGGTCCCAGAATTCTTTATTTTAAACTGCCCCCCAGTGGTTTTCGCTGCCTAGCCATGTGTGGGCACTATTGATAAGGCTCTTCCTGGAACAGCAAGACTGGCTTCAATTCAGGAGCCTTCCCTGGGAAGAGAAAGGGCTGGACAGGTGGCTGGTGAAAGTTTCCTCAGACCCCAGGAATACACCAGAACATTATAGTTTACCTACACATTTTACCAGGTTAGCTTTGTCCTCCTTGGGGAGAAGGGAGGTGCTGGTTAAGCCATTCCTGGTCTTCCAAAAGCTGCTGGATCACTAGGCATCTTGCCTCTGAGAACGAATCAAAACTCAGTATTTTAACTGATCTAGATTGCCCAACTGACTTGCTGTTTTCATTTTGTTGGCTTTTGTGTTCTCAGATTTACACTTTGATTTCTCAGGACTACCTTATATTCTGCTTTTTGGGGTGACTTGATTTTCTACACTACTGACTTTAATTCACCCCATTCCTTTTATCTTATTATGTATGGTCTCTTGGTTTTCACTGCTCCTTTGGCTCTGGGAAAAAGAATTCTTAGCCCTTGGAACCCAGAGCCCAAGTGTTCCGTGATTTCTATGTGGGTAGAGCTTAGGGGCAGCAGCAATCTGGTTTGAATGTGGGCCTGGGATATCTCTCCAGAAGATGTGTTTGCATCATTAGAGTCTAGATTTTGCTTAGATTTTCTGTTTATTCACATGGAGGTCCTGGGGGTTAATAAATTAAGTGCCTCCAATTTGTTTCCTGGAGTAGCCACTAACATATATTAAGTTGGGCTGGGCCTCTGTGAATGAATACATTTTATACGTGGGTTGCAATACAATATATGACAACCTGGTCACAATCTGAGTTCCTGATCCTCTCATATTTTCCTAGCTATTGTTTGTTTCTTTCTTTTTTTAGATTTTATTTATTTATTTATTTTAAGAGAGTGAGAGCATGAGTCGGGGTAGGGGCAGAGGGAAAGGGAGAAGCAGACTCCACGCTGAGCAGGGAGCCCAATGTGGGACTCGATCCCAGGACTCCAGGATCGTGACCTGAGCTGAAGGCAGCCACTTAACTGACAGCCACCCAGGCACCCCATCTACAATTGTTTCTGAATAAAAAAGTAGACCGATCTAAGAAATGTAGAGCAATAATTTTTTTTTGAAATGGGGAGAGCTATATATAATGATATCTTTCTTTTTGTTCAGCAAAAGAGCTCATATTCTTATGTTTATAATTGTTTAATACAAACAAGATTGAGAGGGTATGGTATGCTGGTCAAAAGAGGAGATGTGAGAATAGTTGGAGGTGATGGTAGGGAATCAGCAACAGAGCAAAGTTAGGCTGGCTCAGGGGAAGAATGTCTTCATATTGTGCTGACCTGGATTTTTTTGTCTTTGACTTTATGAAACTCTGGTCTATTTCTCGTATTTACAGAACTTTACCTTAAAGTTCAGAATCACTGCATAAGGGGTGACATTAATATAAAGCCAGAAATCACTCAAAAAGAAGAGTGAAAGCCTGACTAAAGTCTGAAACATAGCCAGGTATCACAGAAAGTGAAAAAACTGAATCAGCTGTACTATTTCTTCAGGTGGAAAGGCCACAAAAATCACAGATGTCTAAATTTGGAAGGAAACATCTTAGAAGGGCTCTCTGGTATATGGCCTGAATATTCTTTTGGAATTCTACAATATCCCCAGGGAAAAAAGGATCTTAGATAATTTTCTTTAAAAAGGTTTCTTTTAGACATTAAAAGTAATGCATCTCTCTTTCTTGTAAGTGTAAAGCATACAGATTCTTTCTTCTTATTTTTTTAATCAACTTCTTCTTGGGGTAATCTGCCCTATATAGGTATATTTCACTTACCTATTGATCAAAATTGGGTTAGGGTTCTGCACTAAGGTCCTTGGTTCTGGTCCTCCTCTAAAACTTAACTTTTAGCTCTCTGATGTTGTCCCCTCTCCCCATCCCCACCCCCTCATCTATCTCCTTTTGTCTTGAAGACTATTACTTCTCTGTAGAGAGGTTCTAGAATATGTATTAATGGTCATTCTCACAGTCTCTTGTTATGGAGTCTCATTATTGTGAACAGACTGCAAGTAGATTGTCTTTAATATTCTCCTGAAACATATCCATTTTGTGTGTCAGCTGGTAAATAACATTATGGAATAAACACAGCATCATTAATTAAGTATAATTGGTAGTTGGTCGTTATCTCCTCAAAAGTTGGGGAATAAAAACACATTCTTACTATTTTGGTTGGTCTGTTAGAATTAGGCCAATCACCAGGAAACAAAATTCTTAAATGTAATTTGCAGAAGCCACTAATTCTTACCTACTCACTGTTCAGTTATTTCATGAGGTAAAGACAGTGGTGCTATATGAAATAGGTGTTGTACCCAAAAGCCATTTGGGTACCATTTGGATTTGCCTCCTAGGAGTCTAGTAATTATTCTTGAGCACCTTTAAGAAAAAGAAGAATTGAGGTCCAGGAGGACCTCCAGATTTTGAGTCCATTCAGCAATGTTTAACAAAAGAAGGTTTAACTTCTTGTGAGCTCTCTTTTCAAAGAGGGAAGTGGTTTTCAGAGTGCAGAGACATCTGCACTGTTTTTCAGGTGACCTAAATGCTGTTTTATCTATGATATAAAAATGTCTGTATTTTGGGTTCTCTTATGTGTAACAATTTATTTGTAATTTTTAAATTTTAAAGCCCTGGGAAAATTCCTGGGACCAGCAAATGAGAACAGATGGGTTAGGGTTTTGAAAATTGTAGGGTCTTTGAGATCTTCGATGAGAATGGTGTCATGGTCTGAAAGTCAATGAAAAATCTTTCCTTCAAGGACTTCAATTTCTGCCTCAAAATGAACTTATGAGATAGATTTTAAAAAGACTAATTAATTCATTTGCAAGAAAATTCAGCATAATATACATAAGGGTTAGTCAATTCCTCTATCTTCGATAATCATCTGATTCTCCATGGTGGGACCCAGGATTGTAGTTTCATAGGGAACTCAAGTTTCTTTCACGACTGTGTGTCCCACCTTGCTGGAAAAGACCAAGTAGATGAAGACCCAAGAGTAGTCCATCTCTGCTCTGGTTATTATCACATGGTTTGGAACAAAATCATGAACCAATACAATTTTCTCACTTGTTTATTTGAACTGAGAAGCTTGAAGGGAAGTTGCTAGTTAGTGGTGGACCCTGAGGTCAAAGAGTCAGCATCCTGAGAATTGTAGCAAACTTATGAACTTGTATAAACCAAGGAAGTTTAATATTCTCTTCAGTGAACAGCTAAGAATGGAACAAGCATGGGAGAGGAATTGAGATGCCCCCGGGGAGATTATATGCCTTCTGTGTTTCTAGTTTCTTGAAACCTCTTGGAAATATACCACCAGTCCTGAGATTTCAGATACTTATTATATTCTTAAAATGTATTTCATTTTGCTTGCAATTTTATCTGTTTTCTTTGCAGCCAAACTAGCCATACTAGACTAGTTTTACCTAAACACAAATAATTTTTGCACAGATGTGTTTAAGTAGCAATATTTTTCACATTCTTTATTCTATGTTTCATTACTTCTACAGCAAATGTATTTTTTCTGAGAGGAAGTGTTTATTACTAATGCAAATTAATTTATTTTTTATTTTAAAAATTTTTTATTTATTTCTTTGAGATAGAAGGAGACAGAGAGAGCTCGAGCAGGGGGAGGGGCAGAGGGAGAGAGAGAAGCAGACGTCCTGCTGAGCAGGGAGCCTGACATGGGCTCTCTCCCAAGATCCTGGGATCATGACCTGAGCTGAAGGATGACACTTAACCGACTGAGCCACTCAGGCCCCCCTAATGTGAATGATTTTAAATAATGTTAGTGACATAAATTCAGTCTAGGATAATGAGAATAAAATACATTTGAGTATTTTGATTCAAATCTATTCACTTAAATCAATTTTTATTTTTAGTAAATCCAATACATTCTATGTGCTCTTTTTTTTTTTTTTTAAGATTTGTTTATTTATTTTAGAGAGAGGGAGATCAAGTTGAGTGTAGTGGGGAGGGCATAGGGAGAAAGAGAGTCTCAAGCAGATTCTGTGCTGAATCCAGAGCCTGACTTAGGGCTGGATCTCACAACCCTGGGATCCTGACCCTAAGATTATGACCATGAGCCAAAATCAAGAGTCGTATGCTTAACTGACTGTGCTATCCAGGTGCCCCTCTGTGTGCTCTGAGTTATGGTAAGTTGTACTCAGTGGTTAACAGATGATGACAATTTAATGGAAAGGGTAAATGCAAATTATCTAAATATGTAGAAGTAACAGCATTTGATGCAACTTTTGAGTTTCTATGTGTATAGATATCAACTCATTGACCTATAAAAGAAATTGTTTTATTTTATTGAATAATGGTTTCCAAGTGAATACATAAACATGTTTACTTTGAAGCTTTATTCTTACTCTTGATCAAATCTCATCTTCTCCCTAGCTGGGGCTATGGCAGCTGGATGTAGAGAAGGTGCAGGCTGATGCCTGGCTCTGGGTCCTTCCTCTATATAATTCTTTCCTGGGCATTGACTTCTCCGGTGTTGTGGACAAGACATATGGGGAAGCAGACATCTTTTTCTGTGTCAGTGGTGGATCTGTGTATTTTCTTAGACTCAGCCTGGTTCTAGATGCTTGTGATATCTATTGGCATGAGCATTTCCCCTGAGATGGTGTGCTTGGTTTTCCTCAGGGCCATTTATCTTTACCCCAGCTCTCATTGTCACAGAGATGTTCCCCAGGAGGAGCAGACATGTCTCCCTTCATTTTCCTAGAGGTACCTACTTCAAGTCCTTTCTTGGATTGGACCTCCCATCAGTTGGTATCTTCAACTGCCTGGACATTCTCAGCCCATATATGTACACCTTTCTGTGGAGCTGGGATGTTTTCCTTTATGCTCTGAGGGCTGTGGACAGCTGGGACAGGTGCCTAGGAACACCAACGCCTTTAAACTGCCTTGGCACTGCTTCAGTGACCTCCATCCTTCATGAATCTCTAAGTCAGAAAGATACACCATTTTTTTATGTTCAAGAATGACCTCTAAACTTTAAAGGAAACCTGGGAAGCACCCACTTCCTCCACTCCATGGTGGAAGAAACAGACCCCAAAATGGTAATATGATATACTTTGGAGTTCAAGAATCCCTTAGCATGCTTCTCTCCAGGGCATTGCCAACAAGGGCCTGAGAGTTCTGTGGCTCAGAAAGTCTCCAACCAGAAAACTAGATGTCATTAACTTTTTCTTTCTGGAATCTCCAGCCTTCACAGATGATTATCTGGCTCTTTGGAGGGAAAACATTTCTGATTCCAGTATCTTTTCTTCATAAACACCATAGCACCCATCTCTATGGCTCCCTTGTCTTCTTTTTGGATGTGGAGATTAGTGGAGGGTCAACCACTCGGGGAAATTCTGCACTGTGCTTCTCAACTAGTCCTGCAGGGACGTGCTGGCTTCAGCTCCAACTGAGGACAGCTCCTTGTCAATAGAAATTAACTTTTGCCTTTTGTCCAGAACAACACAGGAAATCCCACTTTACCTATAAATCAGAGACTCTATTTGTCCCCAACTCTCAACGTTTTATTCAGTGCTTTACAAATAATTGGAGCTCAACATTTATCAAAAATAAAGACAGGAACAGTTTGGATAAGTTCAACTTTAATTTCAAGAAAAAAATTTAAGAAGCTTCCAAGAGAGATGGAAATGGCTGATAGAATGAAAGGCTCTATAGAGGTTAGAAGGGATTTATGAGAAGAAATCAGGTCCAAGTAATCTGACATAATTCCCTGCTGACATTCTCTGATGAAAATTAGTGATTGGAAGATGATGTATTAAGATATTGTATGTAATTTAAATCGAGCGAAGTTGTGCATTTTATAAAATAGTAGAGAAAAGGGACTTGGGAATCAGTATTAAACCAAATAGCCAGCAAATAGAAATAAATATTGAGTTTTAGGCTGTGCCTATTTAGGATGAAGATATCAACCATTTCAGTTTAAGTGAGTGTGTGTGTATGTGTGTGTGTGTGTTTTAACTGATTTGACTTTTATTTGACTGACTTGACTAAATTGACTTGCTGTTTTGAAGCCATGGAAACAGAGTTGTGATGTGCTATTGGAAGAGACAAAATAAATACATGGGCTAGGGTGTTCATGAAATTTTTTGTGTTTTTTCATATGGCTATTTGTGGGATTGACTTGTGTAATACAATTACTAGTTCATATTTCCTTTAAAGTTTCCCCTCTTTTTTTTTTTTTTCAAATGGAGAATTATATTTGAAGTAGGGTAGATTTTAGGAAATTTGGAAAGAAAGAGTTATCAGTTTTTGATTACTATAGATACTCAGGACCTCCAAAATTCAGGAAGACCCTCCATTTCAGAAGCATTCCCTATTGAAACTGCAGTGCATTGGCTCTTTACCGTCTCTCCCCCTGTACGTGGTAAGCTATTTGAAAAATATGTCCTTGGGCGCCTGAGTGGCTCAGTGGGTTAAGCCGCTGCCTTCGGCTCAGGTCATGATCTCGGGGTCCTGGTATCGAGTCCCGCATCGGGCTCTCTGCTCAGCAGGGAGCCTGCTTCCTCCTCTCTCTCTCTCTCTCTCTGCCTGCCTCTCTGTCTACTTGTGATCTCTCTCTGTCAAATAAATAAATAAAATCTTTAAAAGAAAAAAAAGAAAAATACGTCCTTTTAATCTTTGCATTACCAGTAACTATCATAGAAGCTAGTACATACTAGGAACACAATAGTGGCTTAAGGCACAAATGAATAATTATTAGGAGCCCCAATACCAGTCTTACAACATAACTCAGGTATTTCACATGCCTGGAGCGAGATCCTGGTTACCAAAGGGCTCCTGAAATTGCTGGCTTCTCCCTAACCTCTGGTATGATTACTCAGTTCTTTACTGATGGGCAAGTTCATAATATGAATTAGGACTTTCTGCTGAAATGCATCTTGGTTACTAGGGCACTACTAACTTCCTAGGTCTTGCCGGCTCACTAGTCACCATAGACCCTCTCACTACCCCTCAATTGCAGACTGATTTCAAACCAAGCATATCTCTGGGGGAAGCACTGCAGAACCTTCTGTGTGACCATAACCATTGTCTGAAGATGCTCCTGCCTCCATATTTGTGACTGGAGTCTCAACCAGCTCAGAATCTTTGAATACCGTTATCAGTCAAAAATTAGTTCCATCTTTCCTTCTGCTTTGGATAATGGAATTTTTACTGCTGGGACCAGTTTCAGCTCATAGGAGGCTAGTCTTCAGTTTGAGTTAGTCCTGTAGCTCCAGAACAATTTGTCCTTAGGGTCCTCCCTTGGCCCATAAGCAGACAGGCAGATGAGATAACGTTCAAGCTGCTCCAAGCTAAGGTCATCCTGGATAGAGCAGCCTTTTGCACCCCTCTGCTCTCCTTTCACTCACCTCTTCTGTCCACCAAGAACTTGCTACCCACACTGCTTCAGGAAGCTGAGAGGCTTCCAATGTACATTAATGTTCTTGGTGTATTGGCTAGAGCTTTCCCCTGGGACTGGTCACCTCCCTTATTACAGCCCCTCAGAATCATATCTCCACTACTTGGATTGATTAGAGAAATTGGACAGTAAACGTTTAATAGATTCTGCAAATTTTATAGGTCACATGTATTATAGAGAAATATTCCCCAGAATCAATAAATGCATTCCCACAAATAACTGAAATATGTGTGGATTATTCTGTATAAATTACACAGGAACAAGAACAAATGAAAAAAAAAAAAGAATTGGGCTTTGTAACAGCTGTTACATCTACTGGCTCATCTGAGTAACATGGCTGATGACTTACAATGAGACACAAGCATTTATTGTGGGAAATATTTCAAGGAATGAAAGCTAGCCTTTTTATTTGAGATGAAGAAAATATTTGAGAGATTTGGGTACCTTTAGAAAAAGATGTGTTCGGTCCCCATTGAGGACTTCTAGTCACCTCTTAATAATCCGAGCTCTTTAAAGTTAAGAAAGACAATCTGAATTTGATGAAATTAACATTTTATTGCATCCAGTCCATTTCTCTATGTGGTACCCACCTCAGGGGTTTGAGTGTCTACAAAAAACCCCAATCCCTGATAATTTATTTTCTTTTCTGATTGTGTTTCCAGTGCCAGTTATCCCAAACTTGTCCTATTTCTGTCCCTTCCTCAAACACAGTTCTTAGAGGATATCCCTTAGAAGGGATATCCCTTAGAAGATATCATTAGTTATATTATTGAAAGGATTACAACTACCTGGTAAACTATCTCTATTCAATATTTTTCACATCCTTACCAAAGTTTTCTATTTCCCTAAGATTTTGGAGGAAAACATATCTCTTCTTGAGAAGATGAATCCTCCACTCTTGCACAGAATCTCATCCCTCAGCTTCCGGTAGACACTAAGAGAGTCAGGTGCTATGTCATTGCATGCATCATCAGGTCTTTTATAAAAAGAATCTATTCTTCCTCTCTATCACTTAATATTTTAGTCTTATGTCTCCTCCCTTCATTGTAAAACTCAGTAGAATACCTTTTGAGCACTGCTTGCTGTGTTTTACAACTTTCACCTAGTCCTTTCTTAATGAGTTTCCATTAGTCTTAGATATTCATCATTCTACTCAAACTGTTTTTTTTTTTCAGGATTAACAATAATCTCTTAATTATCTCTGTACATTATTCTTGGGCTCCCTCTTCCTCAGCCTCCCTGCAATATATGGGATAGTTACTTACTCCTTCTCTCTTCTTGAATAGCTCTCTTTGCTTTCATGACATCACATTCTTCAAATTCGCTTTCTACATTTAAGAAGATATCAGCTTTATTGAAATATAATTCATATAAATGATTTTTAGCCAATGGAATGTGACTGGAAGTTATACATGCCATTCCAAGACTCCTCCATAGATACTTGCGGTGCTAATTTTCATGCTATTTCTCTCTTTGGCTTGATATTTGAACCTACAAGCCACCATGTTAAAGATGGTTCACAAAAAGGAAAAAGGAAGGGGACTGAGTCTCTGAATCACTGTTTGGAGAGGAGCCTTCTGCCCCTCAGGAGCACTTCTATGGATGGAAGGAAGGCAAAACTATATGCATTTATGTTTAAGCCATTGTACCCTTTTTACTTTCAGGCTTATTGTAATAAATGCTACATCAGCATATGGAAGTCAGCTGTGCACATTCTGTATTTTTATTTGCTAACTTTATTATTGAAATATAATCTTTGTGTATTTTTCCTTATTACCTTAAGTAAATATTTTTATATATTAATTCAGCATTTGTATTTATTTTTTGCAAATTGCCTAATTCTTTCTTTGTTAATGTTTCTCTGAAGTTGTTTTTTTCTTATAGATTTCTTTACATTTTAAGGACATTATATTTTATGTTAGATAGACTGGTGATACTTTTTCACAACTTTTTACTTTGTCATATTTTTAAAAATCTTTTGTTACTTAGGTATTAATAATTTTATATAGGAAATTCCTTTATGGTTTTTGTTTATGGTTTTCTTTTGTTGTTTCTATGTTTAGTGTCATTTCCAAAGTCCTTTCCCATACTGGAATTACATTCTAGAAGTTTCATAACATTTTTAAAGCATCTAAATCTTTAATCAATCTGGGGTTTAATATAGTATAAAATTCTTTTTATCTTTAGTATTTGGTCCAAGATCTTACTCATAGTAGGTACTTAATTAATATTTGTTAAGTTTTATTGTCTCCTTTTAAAAATTTAGGGTTGGATTAGATCTGTTGTTCTTATACTGTAATCCTCAGATAATCATCAACAGTACCTGGGAATTTGTTAGAAATGCAGACTCTTTATTTTTAAGATTTTATTTTTAAATTAATTAATTAATTAATGATTTTATTTATTTATTTGACAGAGAGAGACACAGAGGGAGAGGGCACACAAGTGGGAGAATGGGAGAAGCAGGCTTCCTGCGGAGCTGGCAGCCAGATGTGGGGCTCAATTCCAGGATCCTGGGATCATGACCTGAGCTGAAGGCAGACAAAAACTGAGCCACCCAGATGCACCCTAAGATTTTATTTATTTATTTGAGAGGGAGTGAGAGAAAGAGACAGCACAAGTGGGGTTAGGAGGGCCAGACGGAGAAGCAGACTCCCACTGAGCAGGGAGCCTGTCTACCCAGGACTCCATCTCAGGATTCTGGGATCATGATCTGAACCTAAGGCAGCCCAGGCACCCTAGAAATGCAAACTCTTGGGTTCCACCCCCGACCTATTGCAGGGCATAGCAGTCTGTGTTTTAACATGCTGTGCCGGTGACTCTAGTGCAGGTTAAAGTTGACAGCTCCTGGAATACGGAAGGCCATATTTCTAGCCAAATTTATCTGAGAAATACTTTTTTTTTTTTTTTTTATGTTAACAAAACCTACTGCTGTGGAAACATGATTCTCTCATTATTAGCAGAGTAGGAAATAGAGAAGAATATGTTCAATGCTAGTCCTTGTGGGACAAAGTCATGATTGCAGCAAGGGTCATAGTTCCTGGGCTTCTCAGCCTCCACTCTGCTGCCCACAGGATGCTTCTGCTTGCCTCATATGACTTCATTTCTTTGGAATCTTTCTTTAGAACATCCCAGAAAACCTTTTCTTCCCATGCAGTACATTGCTACAAATGCTTTAAACCCTTCTCTATCAAAACTCATTGCCGCCAGTGCCTTGCTCCAATGTGCAATCTTGGAGGAGAGTTCCATTGCCCCAGGGCTCTCGGCACAGATATGCCAAGAGCTCAGTCACAGTAAGACCTTACAACTCTGAATGGCTAGCCAGATCTCGGGGTGTTCCTGGGAGGTCACTCAGTGCCCCTTGCAGCCCCCTTTACTGCCATGGGCACCCCTGGAGTTGCACTGCAAATTTCTGAGGTTAAAGAGCCCTTCTGATAATGGTCCAGGGATATTACAGATCTCACAGTCTAAGCAAGCATTCTTCGCTTACTCACTTCCAAGGCTGTCTACACCTATCCACCATCTTGAAAACAACATTCTTTCCCTTTGCCTCTTATAGCCCTGGAAGACTCACGAGGAAGAGTTTATAGAGGGTAGACTGGGAATTATGTTTTAACAGCATATTTAGTTTCCTCCAACTTAATGTTAAGATGAATCAATCTTTAGAAAGAACTCCTAGTCTCTACCTCCTGCAGAGCAGTAGGAGAGAAGTTTCTATTCTAATCTGGGGAGTGGAATGTAGGAGTGAGAGCTCGTTGTAGTCCTTCTAGGATGGGCTAAGGGATTTCTTATTATATAGCAAAGCAGACAAACAACTCACCAAAAACAAGAGTTCAGGCTCTTTCCACATATGTCACACTAAGCCCAGACACATATTTCTCTGATATCAGAACTGATATTAACCACATCAAGGATATGATGTTGAGATTAAGTGTATTTGTGTAAAGGGGGTTGGAGAATGAGGTTTAGGTAGTAGGTGTAGGGATTCAAGCAAGAGGAATAAGATATTGCCACTTAAGCCATAGACAAAGCCTACTAACCACTTTTGAGAGAGAGAGAGAGAGACAGAGACAGAGACAGAGAGAGTGTGTATGTGCACTCGTGCATGCCAGGCAGGCACCTGCACATAGTCATACTCTGAAAAGTCCCAGGATGTGATTTTGCTTTATGGGGAAGCCAGAAATGCCAGTCCTACTTCTTGAGGGTAAGACCCTGCTGCAGGGCTTCTGGCCTGGGGGAATATTCTTGTCGGGGAGACAGGTAGGCAGTGCCTAGGGGTCTGCTTTCACACCCAGGTTCACATTTAGAAAGTGATGTTCTACCTGACAGCATGCTCGCTGCAGCAATTTCTGGCAGTGTTAATACTAAGGAATTTGTGTTTGGGGCCGGGAATGGAGAGGGACGAAGATAATTGGCAGGCCGCACATGCTGATCTTTTCCCGGGCTCCTCTTTCCTTGGGCTTGTGGCTGGGCTGGGTTTGCTCGCTGTCTCTGACCCGCCAAGCCGATCTGGCTGTATGCAGCGCGGGTCAGAGCCTCCTGGCACAGGCAGCCACGCTCCCTCACTTGACATCTCATCTCTCATCCTTCCTCAGATCTCGTCAACCTACAGAGCCTGCTCTGCCAACAGCTAATAGTGAAATGACGGCGAGGAAGGCGGTGACAGTGGTAGCTGTCGGCATTTATTTTACCTTAGGTTTTTGCTGCACAGAAAATTCCAGCGCTGATGAGGTCTGCGCTGTGGGGGAGACACGGAGAAGTGTGCATTGGGTTTGAGGAAGGTGGCACTCTCAGAATCTGCCCTTTCTCCTATAATAACGTGACATTTGGGCTGAATGGTCTCCAGCAATGATTTAATGCCTCCTTCGCCTGGACGTTTGTCCATTAAGATCTCAGGCTTGACAGGATGCGTTCAGGGTTGTATACAGGCACCAAGACTCAAGGACTATATATTTCTGCTTCCTGCATAACATTTGTAAGACCTTTTATAAATTCAGGGGCAAAACAGGGAGTTAGTCTCCTACTATCTCTTGTATTCTTGCTTCTTCTTTGTTCTCCTTGCCAAAATGATATCTGGTAGCATCTGCTTACCCATCTCAGTGCTATACAAAGTAGGGACAGAGGCTCCCCTAACCTCCAGTGCCATCCAAGACATGCCTAGATAGAGACACACATGATTTCTGTATCCCTTTCTTCTCTGTTACCTACACTACAGTTTGTCATAGTGCATGGAGTACACAGACTTTATAGTCAGACCTACATCCCAGTCATGTCCTGGCCATTTACTAGCTATGTGACCTTGGGCAATACATTTAACTCCTGAGTCTCAATTTCCTCATCTGTAAAGTAAGTGCAGCAATGAAGCCTATGTTTTAGGGTTTATAAACTTAGTGTTTATAAAATAAGCTGGCCTACAGTAAGTCTTCAATGCCTAGTAGTGGTTTTGACATTTTGTAAAATGTATCTTGTGTGTGTGAATTTCACATTTCTTGTGATGTGTATGGATGGGTCCTGGGTGAATACAAAGGACTTAAGCTATGAAAATCTTTTACTTCATATTAACCATTCTCTCTTCCATGCATCGTTTCTATTCCATCTGCCATTGATCAAGTTATGGAGCTAGCATGGAATACTTATTAACTTACCCACAGAGACATGAAGGTATCTGGATACATATGTACATGTACATGTGTATGTACATTTGTGTATGTACCTGTATATACATATATATGTATATATATCCATCTATATGATAGATTCATAACACACATTATCTGGATAGGGTAGCTTGAGTATAACATTTCCATTAATCAATTTCTGCTTCTGGATTATTTATAAGATATTGGTCTTTTGGTTGATTATCTTCAACTAGGGTCAGTAATGCTTACACTTATTGCATTATTGTAGCTAATGGAAATATTTCCATTTAGATATCTTTTTCTATTAACAAATATTGTGCTTTTAAATATATGTTCTTTGATGCATTTATGTATGTAACAATTAAGTTGGTAATTTGTTCATGTTTAATAAAGATCATCCATTATAATGAAATTGAGGAACACTGTTACAGATTAAATGATAATTACGTTTGATCCTTCTGCTTAACTAGTTAGTACTGGCTATGCTTATACTGGATACAGCTTAAGTAGAATGATTGATAGGTAAGATGAGTTTTTTCATATCAATATTTCACTAATCTCATATGTCCATGGGCCAATTTTCCAGTACAGTCTCAGGAAGGTGCTGCTATATTTTTTTTTCCCCCGAGCAGGAAAATGAGCCTTCTGATGTCCTCATGCTTCTGCCCTTAGCTAGCTATCTAAGAATTTCTTACACTTATAGCAACATGTTCTCTTCATAGTCCTTTCACTTGAACTCCATGATACTGGCCCCATTTCTAGTTTCCATCTCCTTGCCTCCATATATGAAGAAAAATGCCAACTACCCCATGATGTGAGGGAAAAGTGGGAATAATTCTTTGGAATGTTAAGCATTTTCCTTGACAGTTTGAAAGTCCAGTGTACAGTGAAGGCATAGGGCCATTTTTGGAAGAAGAGAGGGAAGATGGAATTCACAGTTTTGGCATTCTTTCACATTCCAGAGACTGGAGCCTGTGTGTGTGTGTGTGTGTGTGTGTGCGCACGCCTGTGCACGTGTGCATGTGTGTGTAGGGGAACTTATTACTTATATCAATCATAAACCTCCTTTGTTGTTTCTTGATTGAAGTATGAGTTATTGAAACAAGATTGTGAGTAAGTTGAAGCCAGAGAATCTTTTTTAGAAATGTATTTGCCTCAAAATGCTTAGCATAGTGTAGGGACATTTAAGCACTCAGTGGGTTCTTGCTAGGTGAAACTGAAAGATACTTTTTTGCTTCTTACTGCCTACCTAACACTGGGTTGCACGAAAGCAGCTCATGGGAACTTGTTCATTACGTTTGCTCCATGGATAGTAAGGCAAATGCTTACTGAAGGAGGGTCAATGAGACACAAATTCAGGTTATGATGAATGGTCCATGCCCTTTTTTGATCCCTAATGACTCTAAATTACTTTTAGTGATAGATGCCCATTGAGTTTTTCACAAAGTGGTGATGTGAAATCTGCTCCAAAATATAGGAATTGCTTAAAAATAAGTCTCCTAGAAATTTAGCTGAAAACAAGAAAAATTTCCGAGACAGAGTTGATGTCTGTTGCATGGTAGCACACTGCCAGTTGGGAGCCATTTCAAGATTGGAGATTTTCCTAACCAGTGCTAGGGTCAGAGATAAGTGGAACTGACAGTCAACCATGTACATGCCCAAGAAACATACTATGATGGTGAGGCTTGAGAACATTTGCTGTACCCCACCACTGTTATGTTAGTGTTATCACTTACGGCTAAAGGGTGCTGATAAAGAAAGGACTGTGGGAAAAGAGGTAGTCCAAGTATTTTAAAATGAGCACAATATTCCATTACTAAATATATCATGTCCCCACTTATTGGACCAAATTATCCTTACTGAGCCAGGGATGGTTATGGGAATTGCAATTTCTCTTGTCTAGGTGATTTATTCATTTTGTGTTTCTTCGGTTTCTCTAGGGTGGTCTGGCATAAGCCTGATCACCCAGTAGAATTTGCCTGAAGCAGCTGTTGTCTTCGTAATGGAGTGAATGAGGGATGTGCTGATTTTGTGCCTCTTCTCATGAGCTTCGTGGAAGATGGCAATATCATTGACACGGGATCCTTGGTTTCACCTCTCCTGATTCTTTGTTCATGATTGTGCTTGAGGTAGTTGTCTTCCTCGTACCATTTACCACTACCTAATTCCAGAAGACCTCTAAGAGACATTCCCATGAAAGGCCAGGCATACGAATTCTACGCTTCTATGAAAAAAGACGGTGGTTATGGAGATTTGTGTGAAATGATGAAATGTGACATGTTTATGGCTCAAAATACATGCTGGCAATATCATCTGCAGAGTGGGAAAGTTTTATTTTGTAATTTCCTTAACTCGAAGGACTTGGTGGTTTTTACTTTAAGTTTTAATTTATTGATGTTCTACACCTGCTTATAAAATGCTGACCCTCTGGGAAGTGTACTTTGTTGCCTACAGACACCTAAAAACCAGGATTCATAATTTTCTAACTAAAGTCTTAAAAAATCCTTTATTTATAGCAATCTTATGAAGGAATAATATATTGAGGTAATCAGGAACTTTCTGACTTCATGAAAGGGGAACATAAATGACAGTTTAGGAACTCTATCAAATCAGGCCCTTTTGTTAGGGCCCTTTAGATTACTGGTACATCTTTAGTACATTTTAAGCATTTGGCAAAATTTGGCTCTTTAGCTTAAATAATGTCTCAATATATTTATTTAAAAATAGTGTACTCCTGACTTTAGAACCTGATTATAACTTCCAAATTTTGACTATAAAATAGAATTCACTGAAAAAAAAAAAGTAATGTTTTAAAAATGATTCAATTTAAGGGTGCCTGGGGGCTCAGTTGGTTAAGCATCTGACTCTTGATTTTGGTTCAGGTCATGATCTCAGGGTTGTGGGATCTAGCCCTGCATTGGGCTCCACGCTGGGCTTAGAGCCTGGTTAAAATTCTCTCTCTCTTTCTTCCTCTGCCCCTCCCCGCTCTCTAAAAAAAAAAGAGATTCAATTTGAAATAGTGTTCCTTATATTTTATGGATTTTTCTAAAAAGCAAACTGTTCAACAAAAAAAGCCAACCTGAAAATCCTGTTTAGAAAATCCCAGATCTCTTATCATCCTATTTATTTTACTGAAATTACTTTCTACTATTGTTGAAATTTATTTTGAGTGCCAGAGTCCACTTCATGTACCCTCACACAGCAATGATGAACTGATTCATAAATGTTACACAGTAAATTCATATAAGAAAATACAAAAATAAGCCCTTATTTCTAAAAATAATATTAATACATTTGACCTCAAGAATTCCGTGTTTCCGCAAGGGCTCTGTGGGTAATAGGGGTTAACCTAATCAAAAGTATTTGGCTGGAAGAGACCCCATCAGACATGAGTGCAGTAGGTCTTTGAGACCCTGAGGGCACCCCTCTTTTGGTTGGTTTGATTTTCTAATTGTATCTTCTAGGGCATCTAGGGTTTTGCCTTCTCTCCTTGACTTTATTCCTAAACTTTTGACTTAGGCTTGGTGACCTGACTCCAGCATCCAGGTTCCTATACCACTCTGAGTTGCTGCATCTGCTTCTCTTTCAGATCCCCAAGGCCAGATTTCCCAAGTCAGTAGGTGACTGGACCTGAATTCTTTTTTGCCACTGCCTGATTTGACTAAGCTTGGGGATTGGCTGCATACTAATTTCACTAAGCTCCATGAGAGCAGGGCCTGACCCCTTTATAGCAGCCATCATAAAAGAGCTATTGAAGCAGAAGAGGGAAGTTCCAAAGGAATCCTAGAGTGAAAATTTTAGTAGAGCTGATGACACCTACACCTTTTCTTGGTCTTTAGTTTGAATATTTCCTACGGGGTGTACTTAAATGACTTGCGGCTTTCCCCCTAATTTTCTTCTAGGCTTTAATTTACAGACTAGAATGACATTCTTGCTCTTTACCTTTTGGGGAAGGAATGAATAAAGTGGTTGAATTGAGAAATAGAAGAAGAATCAGTGTGAGGTAGCCCAGTGAATTGAAGTTATGTGGTTTTGATCGGAGCCTGGTTTGAAAGAGGATGACTGACTAAGTACTACAGGCAAAGTAGTTGAGTGGGCATTTTATTAATTTGGCTCATAAAAAAGAGAGTCAATCAGTATCACACCTCGGGGAATATTCACATAAAATCAGATTCAAATATGGTTAATTAAAAGGAATTTCCAAGAGTAACTCAGCATAATGCCAAATTAAAGAGCAAATGCACCTGAGGAGCTAGAAGCAATAAGGGAAGCTGAGAGATTTTTCGGGAAGAAGCTGTGGTTAGCATCAGTAAGAGCCTTGGGGAATGAGACTCAAGGTCAGGGACTAGAATCAAGAAAAGTTGGATGAATTGTACTAGTCCCAAAAGGAAATGCTCCAAGAAGACAGAGTCAAAAATAAAAAAGAATCATAAAAGGTGTATTAGACTGTGCTAAGGATCTGGGTCCTGTTTGCGTTGATGACCCAGTGGGAGCTACTTAGGATGGCATGTGGAAAAGAAGGATCTGGAAGCCACAGAGGCCAGGAAATAGAGAGATAAAAATGTAGCCAGGAGAGGATTCTAGATTGAAAGCTGAGACAACTGGATTAAATAACAAGCTGGCAGGACCAGGCAAAGATAGAAACATTAGTTCATATCAATGCTAGTTGTTAAAAGGGTTGAAAAATGTAGGCTGAGGTTTGGGTGAACTCTGGGGTGAATCTTGAAGGAATTATGGAGAACAGATTCCAGGCATAAACACTGCAAGTGAAGAGTGAATTTGCTAGTCTGTCCACAGATCTGTTTTGAGCATCTACTATGTAATTCACACTATAATCAATATTTTGGATGAATACAGAGGTAAATGAAACACCTCTCTTGTGCCAGGTTGCTCGGTATGGTCAAGGTATATATAGCGTGGCACCGAACAGACACCACAACATACTTTTTCTTCTGTTATGCTTTAGTGACAGTGGAGTGATAGAACCAGCTCATATGAGCTGTTTGCTAGCATCTCTCCCCAACTCCGTGTTCAGGGACATCATGTTGGAAGCTTGAAACTGGCCATGGTGGAAGTATTTCCAGCATAAGAACTGGCACACACTCCAAATCAGGACTCCTCCTCCCCCTCCCTCCAACCCAGTCATTAAACTTTTTACCAGCATACTGGTACTAGATCAACTTAACCAGTTTAATTTAAGAAATATTAATTGAGGACTTCAAAAAAGTACAACCCTGTGTTGGATACTTGTCATCCTGCTTTCAAAAGATATTTTTTATTTCCTAGTCACTTAGGTGGTTTGAAGTTTTCCTTTAACCAGTACTATATTTTAGAGTGATGGTTTGCCTCCACTTTCCTGTGAAACAGGAGTGCAAACCCAAAACAAGTTTGTGAGTTTTCTCCTTGGATTTGGAGTATTGGCAATATGTCCCATGGATTTGCAAGGGAAGACCTTTCTACTTCCTGCTAGAATTCAGGTCCTGAGAGGTGGATACTTACCTTTAAAAAAGCTGTTCTTTGATCGGCTCTGACAATGATTCATGGTGGAAATTTGGAATCAGTGATTATCTAGGGGATCATGGATGGTTCTTTTGTTATTTTTTCCTGTGAAAGTGGAAGCATTATGTTTCTTTCCACCCCTATAAAAGATTCCCTTCATAAGTGTACACAAACTGGGTTATAGCCCTACCACCTCTTAGGTTAGACATTCAGGGTCACTTTATATTTGTCATTTCAGATACACTAATTCACTAACATTGAGATTAGAGTGGGAATCACCTCAGTGCTGTTAGTGCCAATTACCTCTGCAACAGTCAGATTAGAGACTGATAAGAGTCCCTCATGACTGATTAAAATATGGTATCCTAAAAATTAAGTGTCTAGTTTGAGTGCAGATGTAGCACAAAGATTTGTTATCTGAATTGACTCAGATTGAATGCTAATATTGGGGAAACTCACCAGAAATAATATAACTGTTCTACTTCCCCAGTAGGAATAAAGAAAGACTTGACACTTCTGGGCTGTGTTAACATCAGGAAAATTGGGATTGAAGTCTTTTATGATAACTTTTAAGTCATAAAGCCTACTAATGAGAGGGTAGAAGTAAAAGTAGTAGAACTAAGTATGGCATTAAAGTTTCTGTGATGTTACTTCTTTAATCTAATTTTACCATTTGATTTATGCTTTTCAAATAGTGTTATATGTAACTCAAAATATTCATAAGGGAGCAAAATTTTTTTTGAGTTCATTTCCTTCTGGCTGATGCTCTTTTCTCCAGGTAGCATCCAGCATTTGGATAACTACCTCCTTTTAAAACATAACTTTGGAAAAGATTTTAAGAGATTAGAAGATGACTGGTCAAATAGAACTAATACCAGACTGGCAGTGAGCTTTAATAGCCAGGTTTTATTTTAACTAATGAAAAATCAACATATGGATAATGTTGAGGAATGAAATAAAAAATTAGGCAAAGAGTTTTTGAGTTGCTGTTTGTTTAAGCTCTCTCATAGATGCTAAAATGTAGGCAATACTTGTATTTCTAGAAGGTTATAACGATATAAAGTACATTTATTCATTTTTTAAAGTGTATTCTTTTTTTAATTTAGAAAGGTAAAAAAACAAAAGATGGACAGAATCTTTATTCTCAGAAAAATTCTATTAATATAGTTTAACATTTATAATATTATGTAATATATAGTAGTTTGTGTATATCTATCAATGGCTACACATATGCACATCCGTATATACATGTCTCCATACATATATACATCTATCTATATAGACATGTATGTATCTATCTATGAATGCATGTGTAGGTATCATTTATCATTGTTATCTATTATCTATCAATCTATGGTTTATCTTATTTGTCAGAAAACTCAAAAGGTTTTTCTGGTTTCTGTAAGATTGAGGATTCAAATAATGCAAAACTGAATGCTGACCCAAACTTACTGGAAAGAACATGGAATCCTTGTTCACCAGAAACAAATAGGGAACACTGAAAACCAGAACTCCAAGAACCTGATCTTCCATCTGATAAACCAAGAACCTGTATCATCCATCTGATGATAAACCAAGAACCTGTATCATCCATCTTATATTCCTACCATGAGTCTGAGTGACCCAGTTTCTCTGTATCTCCTCCATCATTTGGTAGTATCACTATTTTTTAATTTTGGGTGTTCTGACAGGTGTAGAGCAATACCACATTGTGGTTTTAGTTTGCATTTCCCTGATGGCTAACAATGTTGAAAATCTTTCTTTTCCTTCTGGTATTCCCACGTGCATGTTGTTAATACCTTCTCTAGTTGTTTCACAAGTAACCGGGGCCCTGCTACTACTCCCTGGCAAAGTGGAATATCGTTGGCCCCATGGCCTCACAAGGATGGGTAGGGACAAGGTCTGCTCTGTTGCAGCCCCTCCCACACTTTCCTGGGGAAAGCAGACCGAGGTCTTGCACCTTTTGGGTGCTCCTGTTGTGCAGGGGGTAAGGTAAGCACCTTGATGATCCTCACTGACTCCCAGGTAGGAGGATGTAGAGGACTTACTGGCACTACTTTGCACTGTTTTATCATGCCTTTTTGTTGACCTGGGGTAGTGCAGGCTCAGCTCCCTGAAAGGGTGATTGCTGGAAGAGTGCAGGGAATGGGAGGAAAAGGAAGAAAGAGCTTTCCTTCTTTATCTTCCTTTAAAAAAATTTTTGAGCTAAAAAATGCACTTACTTTGCCCTCATTCTTTTGCGTTTATTTTTTAAACTAATTAATTATTTTTTATTTTTATTTATTTATTTTTTTAGCAGGCTCCATCCGAGGACAGGACTGGAACTGGAACTCATGACCCCAAGATCAAGACCTGAGCTGAGATCAAGAGTCAAGAATCAGGTGCTTTAACTGACTGAGCCACCCGGCCACCCATTTTGCCTTAGCTTTTAATTGGTCATTTTTCTGTGTACAGAATTTTTGGTCTAGTCATTTTTGTTTAGTGCTTTTGAGATTCTCCTCTGTGGTCTGTTGCTGCTGAGAATTCTGCTATCAGTCCTATCTGCGTTCCTCTGCAGGAATGTCTTTTAACTCTTAGTTAAGATGTTTCCTCTTGTTATACTGTTTCTCAGTCAACTTTCATTTATTTGTATTATTCTGGCTAGAATAATACAGTCCTCAATTTGGAAAAATTCTTAACCTTTCTCTTCTAATCCTTCTCTCCACACATATGCCCCATTTGCTTTTTCTTGGGAAATTTTGTGCTTGTATTTCATAGTTTTTATTTCATCATTTCTCTGTGTTGCATTCTTTTTGACCTCTTCAGTGCTCTCTTCTAATTCACCAATTGTCTCATCTAGAGTTTATGCCAAGCGATGATTCTTTAATTGGGTTATGTTAGTCACCATACAGTACATCACTAATTTTTGATGTAGTGTTCCAGTGATGAATTTTTTAAAAAAAATTCAGTGACTATATTTTTGTTTCCGTGTTTCTAATGAGTTTTTCTTGCCATCTGATCTTGTTTTAGTTCAACTTTTCAAATTTCTTATTTTTTTTTTTAGAAGAAAGCTTTATATCTTGAGGACCCTAAAACATACTTATTTTAAAGTGATTTTTAGATGGCAATCTTATTTTGGTCTAGTCTAGAATGAATCCTTCTCCCAGTTGTTGATTTTGTTGTCGATTTTTCTTAGCCTCAGTGTTCCTCATGTGATTTTAAATTGTGGTTTGTGGATTCACCTTGATTGTGAATTTCTTTGCTTTCTTTTCCTCTTCTCACTCCCTCCTGTCTAGTGGTTATCTTCTTTTTACTCCCAAAATCCTATGCTGGGACTTTGGGGCTTATGTCCTGCTCCAATAATGGCAATATTGCAGATCCAGTCAACAAATCAGAGTATAAAATCATTAATATAATAAACAGTAGGTGTTGGTGAGGATGTGGAGAAAGGGGAACTCTCCTGCACTGCTGGTGGGAATGCAAACTGGTGCAGCCACTCTGGAAAACAGTATGGATGTTGGAAAAAAATTAAATATAGAGCTACCCTACGATCCAGCAATTGCACTATTAGGTATTTACCAAAGAATACAAGAATACTAATTCAAAGGGATATGCACCCTGCTGTTTACAGTAGCATTATCTACACTAGCCAGTTATGGAAACAGCCCAAGTGTCCATCGACTAATGAATGGATAAAGAAGATATGATATATCTGTATCTATATCTACATGCAATGGACTATTACTCAGCCATAAAAAGAATGACATCTTGCCATTCACGACAATATAGATGGAGCTGGAGAGTATTATGCTAAGAGAAATAAGTCAGGGAATGACAAATACATAAATGATTTCACTCCCATGTAGAATTTAAGAAACAAAAGAAACGAGTAAAGGGGTAAAAGAGAGAGAGAGAGGTAAACCAAGAAACAGACTCAACTACAGAGAACAAACTGATGGTTACCAGAGGGGAGATGGGTTGTGGGGATGGGTGAAACAGGTGATGGGGATTAAGGAGGGCCCTTGCCATGAGGAGCATTAGGTGATGTATGGAAGTGTTGAATCTCTATGTTGTACACCTGAAACAAATATTACACTGTGTTAACTGGAATTTAAGTAAAAACTCAAAACAATTAGGGTATAGTTTGCTTCTGTTCTTGACCTTGAGGTCAAGTCTGTCTCCTTGGGACCACCAAGTTCAATTAAGTTGAAACCCCAGGTAGTTTTCTTCCACAGGTTTTTCTAGGCGCCCTTCCCAGGTGTTGGAGCCTCATTCCAATCTCAGCTTCGAGCAGTGAGACTTTGGTCTACTACTCATGAGGCACTTCTTGTCCTTTTATTTAGAATCTAAGACAACTGGCTAACTTTTACTCCCCAAACTCTGTAGAACCAGAGATTCTTTCATATATTATGTATATTAATATGCACAGAATATGCATAAATACTATATATTAAATGAGATCATGTTGTATTCATATATATTCATGGTATATATGAATCCTTCACTTAGCTATTAGCAGAGTGCAGGATATCAAGTAGCTATATACTAAATATTTGTTAAGATTGAGGTTGGTTGACTATGTTATGACTTTGGTTACTAATTTAACATAGTGAAATTTTTATACTCTTACAATATTTTTTCAAAGAATTTTTTCTTTGTTAAGCACTGTAATTCTGTGTTTAGCTAAAATTATACTAAAGCAAATTTAATTTTTTGGAAAAAAATTTACTTTTATGTTGTTAAGCCAGACTCTATCCTTTGGCTTCGAATGAATTAACATGATTGTACTAAATTGTAAAGATTTTAAACAGGGGGAAATAATCAATAAAGAGACTAAATAGCACACTTAGAAGATAAAATTTCCTTTTGGGAAAAAATAAAATTTTTTTTTTAGGAAGTTACTTTGATAAATTTACACTAGTGTGTTAGTGTGTTCATAGTGGGTGATCAGACTTGTGGAAAACTTCTGGCATCCTCCAAAATGTAGTAAACAATATAAAAGCTAACTGAAAGTTAAAGGAGATGACGTCAGGAAAGGGAAATGATGTTCACAAAGCCATGAACTTTGCAGATGGAGTTGCCCTTAATGGTCTAATATTGATTTAAAGTCAACTTAATTTAAAAGTATATGGACCTTTATTTAATAAAGTTCAGAAAAAACAGATCAGAAAAATTGAGGAAGGGAAGATGGTGGGGTAATAGGGAAGCTCAGAAGACACAAAAAATAGTTTGTGATGTGTTTATGTTAAATGGATGAATGAATTACGTTAAATGGATGAATCCCTGAAAACACATATTTACTAGTGAGCCTATCAGAAAAAGAACAAGTATAGTTGATTCTTGAGCAACATGGGGGTTAGGAGCACCCACCCCCTGCACAGTTGAAAATCTATGTATTACTTTTGATTCCCCCCAAACCTAACTACAAAGAACCTACTGTGGATCAGAAGCCTTACTGATAATGTAAACAGTGGATTAACACATATTTTGTATGTTATATGTATTATATACCATATTCTTAAGATACAGTAAGCAAAATAAAAGAAAATGTTAATTAAGAAAACCACAGGCAAGAGAAAATACATTTACAGTACAACCCACATATAAGTGGACCCATACAATTCAAATCCATGTAGTTCAAGGGTCAACTGCACTCCCAGTACAATCACAAATGGTGTAGTCTGGAGTCAAATAGAAACTCCATGTATTACAAGGCACAAGGATATCATGGTATTAAAACCAGGTATATTATTGTGTCAGTTTCTTTTAACTGCTGTAACAAATTAACACAATCTTGGTGACCTCAAAGAAAGTGTTTTCCTCTAAGTTCTGAAGACCAGATGTTGGCAAGGGTCACACACTTGTTCCGAAGCCTCTAGGAGGGATTTCGTTCCTTGACTCTCCCAGCTTCTAGTGGCCGTTGGCATTCCTTGGCTTGTGGCTGCAGCATCTTCCACTCTGTGTCTATCACTAAATTCCATCTGCCTCTCTCATCATGATACTCGTGATGGCATTTAGGTCCCATGCAGATGATCTAGAATAAGCTCTTTGTTTTCAAGATCCTTCATCACATTTCTTGCCATATAAAGTACTATCCATTCTTTTGCCACATAAGGTACTATTCACTGATTGCAGAGGTTAAGACATTATCTTAGTTTGTTGGAGCCTCATTCTAATCTCAGCCTCAAGCTGGGTGGTTTAGACAACAGAATTTGATTCTCTCACAGTCCTGGAGGCTGGAAGCTTAGGATCAAAGTGTTGGCAGTCTTGGTTTTTCCTAAGGCCCCTCCCCTTGGCTTGTAGACAACTGCCTTTTTCTGCATCTCTGTAAGTTCTTTCCTCTGCACACACCTGTCCTTGGTGTCTCTTTATGTGTCCATATTTCCTCTTCTCACAAGGACACTACTAAGATTGGCCCACTGTACAGGCCACATATTAACTTAATTTCTTCCTTAAAGACTTTATCTCCAAATATAGTCATATTCTGATGTACTGGGGATTAGGGCTTCAACATATGAATTTTTGGGGGGACACAGTTCAGCCCATACCAGATCTGAATATATCTTTTGGGGGGCACCAGTTAGCCCACTACAAATGTATAACTTTCATTGAAATGAGGAAAAAGTTAAATATAATCTACCATGCTCTACTCACCAATGCAGGCAAGTGTAATAAATTTAAGAAGTAGTCTCAACAAAACAGTTAAATTTTCAGAGAAAAAGAACTCTATCAGGAGTTGCTGACAATTAACTAGAAAAATCACTTATGTGGAATAGTCATTTCTCAATGAGGCAAGATTAAATGTAATGCTAGCATACTGCAAAAATCTCATGCTGATATTTATTTGGGAATATTTTTTAAAGCTCTCCCTTTCATTTATGGATTTATAAACAACTTGTGAAGATTACAATAGAAAAGAATTCTCCCTTGGTTAAAGGAAAACATGTAATTTAAGTGGAGGCATAATTTATACTATATACTGCAATTGCCTGACTTTAATGAGAAAATAAAGTAAATTCCAATATACTTTCCTGGGAATCATTCCAGCTTTCAATAATCGGCTGCAGCAGGATGCCAGGAAGTGGCTGTTCATAGGGAGATGACCCAAAGTCTATATCTATAAACACAAATAGTTTGCTTTCTTGGTAACACTATCTTTGATTACAAGGAAAGTGAACAAATGTTAATATGTATGTTTTCAGAGATATGTCATGCACATACTGTGTACCTGGTACCAGGACATCTAAGAATGTAAAACTTACAGATATGTAAAAAAAAATCACACCAATTTTATAGAGGGTCCCTTGCCTTGTATTTTGCTTCAGAAAAATCTAAACTTCCTTATTTTTTATTCCTGCTCCAGACCTTGAGCTTTTCTGCATTGCCCATACACGACACTTCCATTTCCCCTTCCATATCTCATCTGCATGATTCTTCCATTTACTCTTAGAATTATGGGCATAGGCTTGGGATTCAAGAACAGCACAAGCTCATTCAGCATCAATTGCTTCAGAATTCATGATAGTTTGAACACGCACTGGGTTGCATGGAATTCCCCCATCCCCCTTCAAAAAATGTCTAGCCAGAACTTCAGTAGGTAACCTTATTTGGAAATAAAGTCTTTGCAGATGTAATTAGTTAAATTAAGATGCAGTCATGCTGGATTAGCGTGAGTTACAATCCATTCACTGGTGTCTTTATAAGAAGAGTAGACAGAGATGGACATGCACGGGAGAGGCCACATGAAGACGGGGGGCAAAGGCTGGCGTGATGTAGCCACAAGCCCACGAAGGCCACCTATTGCCAGCAGCCACCGGTAGTCAGCAGATGCAAGGAAGCATTCTTCCCAAGAGCCTCTGGAGAGAGCCTGGCCTTGCTGATGGCTTTAAGTCATATTTCTAGCCTCTAGAACTGTGAGACAATACATTTTTTTTAAGCCACTCAGTCTGTGGTAGTTTCTTATGGCAGCGTTAGAACACAGATACAGAACATGAGAATGACAATTTGAATCTATGATGGAAGTTTACTCCAGATGAAATTTATACGAGAAAAGAGACTAGACATCATATAGTTAAAATTATACCAAGTAGGGGCACCTGGATGGCTTCATCTGTTAAATGCTGACTCTCGTTTTGGCTCAGGTCATGATCTCAGGGCTGTGAAATTGAGCCCTGCCTAGGACTTCATGCTGGGCATGGAACAGCTTAAGATTCTCTCTTAAGATTCTCACCCCTTCTCATTTGCTTCTAGTTAAATAATAAAGTTATTTATTATTAAACAATTTTTAATAACCAACTATAAATATCAACATAATTATTAATATTAATAACTAATAATTAATAATTGCATAATAAAGTTATTTAACTAGAAGCAAATCCAGAGTTAGTTGTATCAACTGAGATTTTTGAAGTAATATGATTTTGTTTGTTTGTTTCTGGGCTCTGGTCTGTAGGGTGGTGCAGGAAGAAATGGGTTTATGCTATTCTTTCTCAAAATAGGAATGGAAAATCTGAACCAAAAAAACCCCAATCACTTAAATACCACAACAAATTATGAACCATCTAGTCAGTTTCACAAGTTTTTACCTGTAATTTGCAGAAGTTAAATTAGGCAGAAGGCAAGAGCAAATGTATTAAAATTTTGGTTTATAGGAAATGATTAAAAAATGTGAAAAACATGCATTTATCTATAATAGCTGGGGGAAAATCTTTCTTAGTAGTAATGTTTAAAAATTTGCATCTTGAGTCATTGGAGGAGGCAATTTTATATGTACCTTTTGGAGAGCTTCCCCCCCCCCCCCCCCCCCCCAGCGCAAAATAAAATATTTATATGTTTGTTACCTGACCAATGAACAGTTTCTCCATCCTGAGTTTTGCTGCCAAAGTGATTTATTTAGTGATGCATAAGCATTTTTTATCATTTGGGGTTCCTAGCTGGAAGCTGCAGAATTGATCCTGACGGGAATTTGCTGAAAGGATATTAGTGGAGAGGAGAATGCTCATGAGAAAGGGGGCAGGCTGTAGGTAGGGGTGCTGTCTAAAGAGTCAGGGGGCATAGCAAGCAGTCCCCAGCCAGAATGACCTGGGCAGAGAGCTGCTGCTGCCCACACTGCAGCAGCCGGGTATGACCTCCATCCGTGCTTTATCTGTTGACCCCTTCAGGATGGGAGTCAGTGTGTGGAGAGTTGGCTTCTGATTGGCTGAGCTCAAATCACAAGGTTTGTCCCAGCTATACCTGGTAGAAGGATGTGTTCCTTTCTTCCTTCACCGTGGAAAGCAGAAACTTGGCTATATTAATTTTCTAGCGTAGTAGTAACAAAGTACCACAGACTGGATGGCGTAAACAACACGAATGTATTTCCTCGCAGTTGCAGAAGCTAGAAATCCATCCATGTGTCAGCTGGGTTGGTTCCTTCGGAGGCCTGTGAAGGAGGGACCTCTGGTGTGTAGCCGATCACATTCTCTCTACGTCTTTGCAGCATCTTTCTGCAGTACCTGTCAGGGTCTAGATTTTCAATCCTTGCAAAGACACCAATCACGTAGGATTAGGGCCCACCCTCATGACCTCATTTTAATTTACATCTTTAAAGATTCTACCTCCGAAGATGGTTACATTCTGAAGAACTAAGGAGTAGGACTTCAACATATGAGTTTTGATGGAGGGGGCCACAATCCAGGCCACAATACCGGCATTTCTCTTCCACGGACATTGACACAGTACAGTGCCTGGGAAAGGTGACTCAGGCTAGAGATGGGGGTGCTCCTACAAAGAGGGATAGATTCCAGGCAGGTAAAAACAAATGACAAATCTCATTCTACTTTTTTGTGTGCCCATATTATGAAGTTAAAAGATCTTTTTAATGGTATCTACAGAAAACTCGAAAATCTAAAAAAATACCAACCACATATCATAATATTCAGGGTTGGTAAAGGTGCAAAAAACCCAAAAACCAAAAAACCAAAAAACATGCTCTCTCTGCCAGTGGGCATGCAGGCTTTTATCTCCCTTCTTATCATTCTATTTTTACTACTGCTAAAGTAGAGTTGTGCCACTTAAATCTCTCTTAAGAAGGAATTTGCTCTAATACCTGGGTGGCTCAGTTGGTTAAGCTGCTGCCTTAGGCTCAGGTCATGATCCTAGGGTCCTGGGATTGAGTCCCACATCGGGCTCCTTGCTTGGTAGGGAGCCTGCTTCTCTCTCTGCCTCTGCCTGCTTGTGCTCTCTCTCTCTTTGACAAATAAAATCTTAAAAAAAAAAAAAAAAAAGAAGGAATTTGCTATTCAGCTGCAAGGGGAAGGAGGTTAGATCCTTTTCTGCTCTCCTGCCTTCAGGATCCAGCTCCACTTTCAAGCCAGGGCTGAGCACTTTCTGGGCAACCTCTGATAACTGAGCATGACAGGCGTACTAGGGCCTGTCCAACACTAGCGTCCTTGAATAGGGACTCTTCGCTCTGGAGCAGCCATTTAGTTTGTATGAGGCTTGGTCAAATCCACACGGTAATCTGAGCTTTGCCCACCTGCCCCATCCTACCTCCTCCTCCTTTCATCTGTCACAGCCTTATCCTGACCAAAGCTTTCCGTGCTCCTAATTTCACCTCTGTCTGCATGCCAGAGGGTCCAATTCACAATCATGTAACAGCCACACACACATAGCACATATATTTAGTCATATTTTTGTTTTCTTGCTGTTCTCATGTTTCTTTGTAGGTCTTTGTTATGCTAATCATGGATTTGCAAACCACTGTATTTTTCGAGGTCGAAAACCCTGTGGTTTTAATGTATTATCATTTGTTTTCTCTTTTACCATCTTACCCTTAGTGATAGCATGAAAATTTTGTATGTTTTTCTGAAATCAGTTACGCTGTATTATTGGCAATTCACCATCTTCAAGTTTAATTTGGGACTACTTAATCCAGTGACTCATTTAAGACCTCGATAGAAACTGTGGGAGAAAGACAGACACAGACAGACTGGGAGACCAGAGAGAGGTCTCCCCCTGAGTACTTGTATAGTAGAGCATAAAACTGAGTGGCTAGTGGTGGCCATGGCCTGTACTATGAACTTATGATCAGAGGAAGTTCTGCAGTTAGAAAGAGGAACTGAGCAGATGAACAGAGGAAAACAGATTGGAATAGAGAAGACCTGTTCTGATTCCCTATGAAATGGTATGGATCAGAAGCTTACCTGGCTCCCAGCTCCATTCCTGAGTCTTCCCTCTGGGTTTGGTGCCATTCTTTAGAGGCCCTCTAATGAATTCCCTTGACTCTGCATGTGTTAGTTTAGACGGGGTTACCAAGCTTTGCAACTCAGGAAGTTATCACTATCACATCACATAAGCACTTTGTAGAGCATAGTAGGAATTCAAAAAAGTTTAGCAAAATCTGCATCTTGTTACATTTTTTAGGTGCTTTTTTTTTTTTTAACTGTTTCTTCTCAGTGGTCACAAAACCTCTTTTATTATTTAAATTTATTCTCTTAAGCTGTAGATATATGGTAATACGACACACAGTCTTTTGTAACCTCTTGTCGTTTATAAAATATTACTTAGAAAAAATAATAACAGGGAGAGAGAGGGAGTGGGCAACCTTACTATTGGACTCATGGAAAGACTTTCCTCTTCACTAAAGAATTAGAGTTTAGATAAACGACTTTTGTCTACATGAGGAGTCCAATTTCCAGTTCCTTTGGTGGTGCAAGGTTTTAGGCTTACAGTGGGTAGGGGAACTAGACAGAAACAGCTCCCTTGATTGAGAGTTGACTCTGGACAATACACCGGCAGAGAAGTTGTCGCAGGAATTTGAGTTACCTGAGAAGGAGGGTGGGGATCTTTATTTGGATGAGATTCCTAGATCACTTGGGAACATGGATTTCCTCCATATGTATCCCAAAATGAGCCATAATATTCCACAAAGAGTGTTGGAGGCAAAAATTCAAAGGGATTAAAATTGGTAGACATAGAGTCCCTTCTTATGATGATTCCATGATCCAAATATACTGAATAATGCTTCCTTCCCTAGCCCGTATCATGCTGGGTTTTCTTTTTGCCAAGAAAAGGCCTTTGTTTTTGCCCTACTTTTTCCAGATGTCTCAAACTCCTATGCTAGTCTAGAGCCTTCAAAATGGTCCCCCAAGGGCAGGTCTCATCTTGCATCTGGACTAAAGGATTGACTGGAAATCCATGCTCAGACCATATGTCTTAGAGTCACCTTCCAAGTTCTCTGAGGTGATTCCTTTCCTTGGCAGCAATGTCTTATCTTTCTTAATCTTGTCACTCTCTGGAGCAGGGCACCGGGGTCCTGAAACTTGTTCTCCTCATCATTTTGTTGTCATTTGGAAGTGAGTGAGCTCTGCTTTCCAGCTCTTTTTCAGCTGTTGTTATTAATGATTCCAGACTTCTTCTCTGAATCCTGGAATCTGTGACTGGAAAATGTAAGACTACAGAGAATACAAGCCAGTGGTGTTTTCCAAATGTGTGTGTGCAGACTCTGTTTCTTCTATGAATTCATGATGACGGTGCCCGCAAGGGTCAGAAGGATCTTCAGATTATCTCCAAACCCTTTTAACAGCTGATAAAACACAGATTTTATAAGTAACAAAGAAGTCACGTTTTTTTCATGTATGGTATACACAGCTCACAGTCAAGGGCCCCATGATATTTCTGGTGGTGTTATCTCTCAGCTGTTATATTGACGGTACATGGTGAATCCTGTCACTTGGACATCAATAGAAAAGTGTGCACTTGACTACACTTTTAAGTGCAATGTCTAAGACAAGATAATTACAAGCAAACCTTACTAATCCTTGGTTACCTATTAATGGAAGAGAATAAGAGGGTGGGCTTATTTTGGGAAAAAAAGTGAATAATGCATCATTCTGTAGTGCCAGTAGCTCACACAAGTGATGGGAAACAGTGATAGACAACTGGGCTTTGGAGATCATTTCCCCTGGCTTTCAGTTCCAATTCTGACTCTTTTTGATTGTTTGACTATGACTTCATTAAGCTGGCAATAGTCATACCTACTTCATAAGGATTTTGCTGTAATTAAATATGATAATACTTATAATTTTAAGATATTATAGATTATGTTATTTATAAAGCATGTAGCAAATGTTTGTTGCCTCCTAGAGGCTAATTTATTCATAAAAGTTTTTTGAGCACCTTCTGTAAACAGGTGTTAAGTGCTGGGGATAAAAGGACAGATAAGTCAACATGCTTGCCTTCAAGAAGGCTGCAGTCTAACTGAAGAGACAGGTCTACAAATAGACATTTTGAATGCAATGTGGTAAAGGCAATTATATGGAGAGGCATACAAAAGTATAGAAACAGAGGAGACACATAATTAACCTGGTGATGGAGGTGGGATAAGGGAAGGCACTGGGACTATGTGCTTGAGCTGGGGATGAACCAGAAAACAATGAATAAAGACATGCAATGCACATGTTTTCAAGATAATGTGATATTCAATATATGTGAGTTTTCCTTAATTTTTCCTTTCTTTAACTCCCATGGAATCACCAACATTTTTCATATTTTTGGTCATTTACTGGTAATTCCAGGACTCAATTTGTTGGTGTTGGGGAAGGAGGAACCAAATTTATGGACCACCGTGGGTTTATAATTGCAAATTAAAATTCCTCCGATTGGTCTTTAAAATATTGACCACTAAAAGACTAAGAAGAAAAAAAAAATAAGACCAGAAAGACATTAAAACTGGGAAATACTGGATGTTATAAAATTAGATGCTGAGAAGTATAAACTGGAGGGAAAATTAAGGCAGTAAATATTACTGGTGTGTCCACATGTTTTAAATCTTGCTTTCCTGAGGTGGAAGCTGCCTAGCAACAGAGCCTCCCTGAGGCCCTGTTCTCCACAGCTGGTCGGCTCTTTAGGGTCTGAAGTTGCTGAGATCAGGGGTTATAGCTTGGGAAGGTCTCAGCTTAGAGCAGTTTAGTCGTCAAGATGCTAAGTCTCTGAAAGTCCTAGGACAGCAGGACCAAGGAGATTCAAGGCAGAGCTCTGGGAATTGGTTAATAACATGTAGCTTTGTTGCCAGTTAAGTAGATTTTTGTGGACTGGCCTTGGAGCTTTACCATCCTTTATAACTTTTGCTATCGGGTAAATTTATTTGGACTACCAACAGGGCATTGAGAACACAATTCAGCCATAAGATAAATTTAACTGTGTCTTTTTTAGGCCATGAAGTGAATCTATGGAAGTCTGGAGTTTGTACCTAAAATGCGTAAGTGCCATTTAATGATTGTTTTTCATTTTTGTACCCTGTTGCTAACACACTTCCTGAGTATAGCATCTTTAGAATCCTTTCAATGACTTTTCAATGAACAGTTTGGTTGACTAACAAATCAAGTAGCATCTATGAGATTAAGTATATAGGGTACTTTGCTGAGTAGGTTTATCAAATAAAGCTCTGCATTTCAAGATGCTCACACTGTAGTTTATTTCCAAGAACAAACCAACACTTGGGCTAGGTCTTCAGGAAATCCAAACATCTGGATTAAAAAAAATGGCAGGAACAATCAATCATCCAATTTTGTCAACATGATGCCAAAGACCTAGATAATTGGAAAGGTTTCCCACCAGATGTTAGAAAGTCTGTGGATGTATCTAGAATCAGGACTACAAACACAGACCAAAGAATAAAATGCATCAACAGTTTTTTTTTTTTTTTTTTAAGATTTTATTTATTTATTTGACAGACAGAGATCACAAGTACACAGAGAGGCAGGCAGAGAGAGAGGAGGAAGCAGGCTCCCTGCTGAACAGAGAGCCCGATGTGGGGCTTGATTCCAGGACCCTGAGACCATGACCTGAGCCGAAGGCAGAGGCTTAACCCACTGAGCCACCCAGGCGCCCCGCATCAACAGTTTTGCATTTGAGTCCACATGCATTTTTGCTTTTTTAGTTGGGACAAGGAGAAAGGAAGTTCAGATTTTGTGGAGATGGTGGAGGTTTTCTCCTGTAAGATAATCATTTCAGAATGAGAAAGGAATATTTCGATAGTTTTTTGGGAACACACTAGGTACTAAGAGAAAGCTACATAGGATTTTGGCTACCTCTGCAGTGTAGACTACTTGTCTGGGATTGTGAAAACTGGGAAACACAGTCGTTTTGTGTAAAACAAACTGAACCTTTTGTATTATTCTGTTAAAAAGACTCTTCTTTTGAGTTTTAGAATAAATTTGTGTTGCTTTTATAGCAAAGAAGAATAAATTTTAAGTGTTCATAGCTACTATTTATTAAGCACTTACTAAGTGGTTGGCACTATAGAAATTTTCTGTACTAAACCCACTAAGTTAAGTACCATTACTAGCCTTCTTTTGAAGCCCAGAATGCTGAGGCTTTGAGAAGTTCTATAAAAGATTCAAAACTTCCCCACCCATAAGTGGCAGAGTTGGGTTTGAGGTCAGGCAGTTTTCTCCAGAACGTGCCACTTGCCTTTTCCCCTCAGCCAGGCTGTCTCTATTGTGACAGCCCTACCCTGGGGATCTGTGGCAAATCCAAAGCAGGTCAACAGTCTTCGATAAACCAACACTGGTGACAGTATAGCAACAATAGTAATGATTAATAAGTACTGAGGACTTACTGTATTGTAGTGATTTTATTTTTATCTCTCATTTTCAGAACTCTTGCTCTATTGCTACACTGTACAGATAAGGAGGCCAAAGTGTAGAGAGATTGAGTAATGACCAACATCCCTTGGATCTTATGTGGTGGAGCTAGTACTGACCAGGTGAGTAAAATAAAATGCAACAAATATGTTTTTCATTGTATCAGATTGAAAATCATAGAATTAATCATAGAAGTTTGGTGGGAACACACTAGGTGCTAAGAGAAAGCTTTTGATAATTAAATAGAATAGTCTCATATTAACATCAAATTGCAAGATTATTTTATGCAGTTTGAATAAAAGTGAAGGGTCTCATTGGTGAGGAAAAAATGGAATGTTTCAATGGGAAAAAATTGGGTAAAGAATATAGAAAAGAGATAGTGAAAAGAAATAAGGGGGGGATAGTCAACTGTGGCAAATATTTCATTCCAATATAATACAGCAAAATTGATTCAAAGGAAATTGATAAGAATAAAATAAATTTAAATTTGAGACATTAATCTTTAAACACTGTGATTTTCAAAATAATGCCAACTAAATCATTTGCTACTGATGTCAGAAAACTCAGGTATTTGGGGAAGATGTCATTTAAAAATTATGCTTCTACCACATACTGGTTATGAATTATTCAATAAATGTGTGGGGGTGATATTGTTTACAGCACATTTCCTGCCAACTTCTGTTTTTCACTAAATTTTTTTTTAAACTTGAAGCAGCTTCATAAAGTAATTGGTAATAGAAACAGATGGCACTTTTTTGACCCTTTATTTTAGCTTCTAGGCATTTGCAATCAGTTATAAGCAAGGTATGGGGACAGACAATATGCATTAAAATTAGCCCCATCTTTTTTAGCTGCCAAAGAGTAGACATGGTCGTAAAATTTGAGAGTGAAGAACCTCAATCATCTAGTCTGATTCTCATATTTTATAGGTGAGAAAATGCTTGAGGTGAAATGACCAGCTCAAGGTCACAGAGGAAGTAAGGGGACCAGATCTCAGCCACTTAGTGTCAGCGATTCCTTGCTCCCACTCCCCATAGCAAGGCTACATTTTCCGTTTGGGAAGATTGAAGTGTTCGTATATTATATAAAATTAGGAAATATTTTAAGCATGAAAATAAACAAGAATAATATAACTCTGGAGTACCTTCCCACCCAGTTCTGTCAATAGTTAAAACATTGCCATATTTGCATCACCTTAAAAAAAAATTCATGACTGAGTTTAAGTCTTCTTTTATAGATCAGAATTGCTACATTCAATTTACATTGAAATGATAGCATATTAGCTGTGGATTCATTTGTAACTCTTTTTAAGTCAATTACACAAATACTCTCAACATCCTGAAAACAACAACAACGACAACAATAATAATGTTATTATTATTATTACTGGTAAGAGTAACAATAGTAGCCATTATTGTTCTGCTTACTGTATGACAAGCACTTATTTTGCATGTATTGAATTATTATTATTATTATTATTATTGTTATTTTAGAGAGGGAGGGGGGAAGGGTAGAGGGAGAGGGAGGTAAAGAATCCTAAGCAAGTTCCACACCCAGTGTGTACCCTGATGCAGGGCTCCATCTCACAATGCTGAGATCATGACCTGAACTGAAATCAAGAGTTGATGCTAGCCCTGCTTTAGGCTCCATGCTAACCACATCTGCTTGAGATTCTCTCTCTCTGTCCCTCCCCCTGCTTGCACACTCATGCTCTCTCTCTAAATAGATAAATAAAATCTTAAACCACAAAAGAGAGAATTAGATGCTTAACTGACTGAGCCAGTAGGGATCCCACACATTGTATTATTTTATATAAAATCACATTTTGTTTTTGTCCTAGAGTTCAACTCCTTTTCTTCTAGACAAATTTATTCTCTTTTGTCATTATTCTTTTCAACCAAAATAGGACCGTGTCATATAGGCCTATTTTTTCCTATTGGGCCATGTGGCCTCTGATAGCCTAAAAAGTGTCTTGGTATGGAAAGAGCCAGATGCTTTATTTTGGGGCTGGACATTGCTGCCTGTCAGTTCCACGACCTCAAGAGCAGAACTGGTGCTGGATTCAGCCTCTACATGCCCCCTTATGGGAGCACTCTTGTTTAGGGCCAGTCGTTGATTTACGGTGGCTCTTCTGATGGCCAGAAAGAGAGGACTCTCAAATCTGGGGAGTGAATCTGATTAAGAAAAGGCCGATCTAAAAGAGGAATACTGTGAGAACATTTGAATTTGGTTTTGGATGGGTTTATTCTACTTATGTTTGAATATGGGTTACACCCAATGATGTTCTAAAATTGACATCAAAGAGAATGAGGAAATCACACTGTGAATGAAGGCTGGGCTGAGGAGAGGCTGGGAACCCATCCAGGTTTTCCTCCAAGAAATCAAACCTTCCTTGGAACAGATCCTAAATTGAAATGATTGGATTTCAAAGCACATTCCTCCTGAAAATGAGATGGACTTAAAGCTAAAGCAACCAGGTGGGAGGAGTGTGATAGGATATACCACATGAAAGCTGTACCTGCCTCCAACTACTTCTATATCATCTCCCTCTGGGACCTGAGTAAAATAAAGATGGTGACTCTGTCATCCACACTTACCATGTCCCTGACATTACATTTCACCCACGTGTACTCTTCACCTTTCCCCAAAGCCAACAGAGATCTTTCACATTTCAGGTTGTCTGTTCATGCCACAACCTGGCCTGGAATCCTCTTCCCTTCCTCTACCTGGAAAATGTATACTACAGTCAAGTTTCAGGAAACACAAGTCAGGAACAAGGTGGTTAAAAATAAGTGCAAATCTGGAGAGATAAACAAAATATATATTTAGACTATTCAAATTTGGATAGGATCTCAAATGTCTAAACTTGAAAAACTGGTACATAGTCTGTTCTCAAGAAATATTAGTGGAATGAGTGAAGCAGATAATGCTGTGTACATGTAAGAGTCTTGATAATTTTTTGTTGGATTATAAGGTCTTCTGCAATCTTTTATCTGTAGTTAGGTTCCTTTATTTAGCTCTATCCAGTAGATTTTGACATGCTGTGTGCAGTGCCTTGCCTGAATTGAGACACAGTGATCTGTGAAATCACAGATAATATATGTCACCAGCATCCTGGTGTGCCTGGGATGACCCCAGGCACTCATATACCCGACAAGTATTTCTTTACTCCTGTTGTGCTCATTTACTTGAGGGTCTTGACCTCAGTCTTTTTTCTTGCTCTGGCATTCTAGCTCCTGGCTGGAATTTGGAAACTGCCCTGAGCCCTGGTACACTTAACTAGAGCCTGGGCCCACTTGGCTGTGTCTTGCTTTTGGCCTGGGGTATGGCTCATGTCCTCTTCTGTCTATCAAAGTTTCTGCTTCCACAGACTAGCACTGGGAAGTGAGAGGCTCCAGCCCTCTCTGATATGGAACATTCCTGTGCTGCACCATAGTGCAGTAGTCAAGGGCACAGGCCCTGGAATCAGATGGACCTGGGTAAGATTCTAGCTCCTTTATATTTAAGTTTAGTCAAGTTTTTCAACATCTCGTGTAAATTGGAGCTAACAGTAAATCTTCATATTGTAAGGATTAACTAATAATGTGGAGAACACTCAATACTGTGCCCACAGAAGTGATTAACATCTCTTTGATTTCTAAGGTTAAGACCACTGGTCCAAAGCCAGCTGAACACTGGTTACTGGGACGGATGCTGGCCTTCTTGGAATCTGGTTATTGACCTACAGAGGTCAGACCTACTGTGAAGTAAGCAATTCTCCTTCTAGTGTATCTTCTTTTTGTTTCTCTGTTTTCTAGCCAGATTCTAACAAGGAAAGGATGGGAGGAGCACAGAAGCATCTGTCCGTCTCATAATTTGCCTTGGCCATGCTAAGACAAGAAAGATTGATTATTTTAGAACACAGTAATTAAGTAGGCAGAATACAAACTGCCAATAATATCAACAAAGCAATTCATTAAGCAGAGTTGGTGCACTTGGTTAATAAACTGACTCTAAACAAAAGTTTGCCATGGGTAAGCCAAAATTTTGCATAATTCATCTAAAGATGAGGGAGAGGTGACTTTATTTTTAAAGTGTTTCTAGATATTACTCATAAATGAGTATGGAATAAATACTCTTAGAAATGAATCAGGATATTTCTCTAGAAGAAGTTACCCTTAAAATGGTACTCAAATTGTGAGGAAATTTCACTTGTGCTCAGCACATTTCATTGTCTCCTTTCAGTGATGTGGTAACTCTGACTCTTTTTTTTTAAAAAATTAATTTATTTATTTGACAGAGAGATCACAAGTAGGCAGAGAGGCAGGCAGAGACTGAGGGGGAAGCAGGCTCCCAGCTGAGCAGAGAGCCCAATGCGGGGCTTGATCCCAGGACCCTGGGATCATGACCTGAACTGAAAGCAGAGGCTTTAAACCACTGAGCCACCCAGGCACCCCTCAGTGATGTGGTAAAACAACCACACATCTTGGAGTCAGAAAGAAATGGCATTGAATTCCACTCCAACATAAACTTAGTATCACTGGACCTTAGTTTTCTCCTAGGCGAAATTAGCTTTAGTTTGCTCTATTTTTTCAAGATGGTTGTATGATTAGATGTGATAATGTATTATGATTAAATATGATAATGTATTCTAAGTGATTTGCATCGGGCCAGGTCCAGTTTCTACTCTTTTATCTTTGCCTTCCAAATCTATATGGAAGGCATACTTACATTAAATAAACTTAGGGAAATCACACATTTCCTCATCTGAAAGCTGTTCTGCATTTATCCCCCCATACAAGAAACATCGATGTGCTCTAATATTCTAGCATAGGGCTTGCTGACACTGTGATCCATTCTACTTTGGGGCAGTGCAATTCAATTTTGGGGTGGGGAGGAGGATAAGGGAAGTAAAGTGATTGAACTCATTGACTTGGAGGAACAGGAAAAGGAGGGTTACTGAGCATGCACTACTATGAGTGAAGTTGTTACCATAGACTCTCCATTGCACAAATAATCACTGAGTGCCTAGTACAAGTAAGGCACTGTTCTTGGTGCCGAGCATATAGCAGTGAACACAACAGGTCAAGTCCCTGGTCTCAAGTTGCTTAAGTGTTAATGAGGGACACATATGTGTCCCTCACATCTGTGTAACTCAGGTAACTCAGTAAAGTGTACAGTGCTATTGACAGTGATCATAATGTTAAGAAAAATAAAGCAAAATATTAGTGATGAGGAGTGCTGGGATGGGTAGAGTATTTCTATCTTACATAGTGTGGCCCAGAGAAGGACTCTGATGACATTTGGGCAGGAGTCTGAAGGGAGTGAAAGTGAGCTTGGAGATATTGAGCCCAACAGCATTCCATGCAGAAAAATAAGTTGCAAAGGTTCTTGAGGATGGAGGGAACATGGACTTGTTAGAGACTACCAAGAAGATTGGTGTGACTGGAGCAAGAATGAGCCCTTAGGGGCGCCTGGGTGGCTCAGTGGGTTGAGGCCTCTGCCTTCGGCTCAGGTCATGATCCCAGGGTCCTGGGATCAAACCCCGCATCGGGCTCTCTGCTCAGCAGGGAGCCTGCTTCCTCCTCTCTCTCTGCCTGCCTCTCTGCCTACTTGTGATCTCTGTCTGTCAAATAAATAAATAAATAAATAATCTAAAAAAAAAAAAAATGAGCCCTTAAAGGGGAGCTCAGAGAAATGAGGCATGAGTGGGCTATTTTTCCCAGAAGAGCGGTTTGTAAATGTGTGGGATATTTTCGGTTGTTGGAATCATTGGGATGTGGTACTGTTATAGAATGGATGGAGATCAGAGATGTTGGGTATACTGCAGTAGGTGAGATGGTCCTACACAGGAAGAATTGTCCTACATCTTGTCCAACTTTCAAATATCTGAATGGGTATACCTGTAGTATAGGGCTGCCACATGCAGTTGTGTAGATTGTGGATTGTGGGATTTTTGGAAGCACCACTGACATAGCTCTGCCAGGCACAGTGACCCCATATGACAATGTTGTAGACAATATGTATGGATATAAGTGATCCGCTTGCACACAGGTAAAAAAGCTTTGTAATTTTCTGAGTTTGCACCCTAACTCCATTTTACATATAAACAAAAAGCTTGTATTTTGCAGCATTATATAATTTCTGAATTTCTTAGGAACACAACTACTGTATAAGTACAAGAAACTTTACCAAGAATTGTTCCCTATTGTATCAGTCAGGTTTTAGTAAGAAGAGTGAAATCATTTGGTAATTTAAACAGACAAAATTTATTAATCTAAAGTATTATTAACTATAACATGGAATTAGAATGAGGGGTTGGTTGGTAAGAACAGAACTCAAAGAAATACATGAATGGCAGATATAATGATCAGTACTATCTCTAGTTAAGAGAGAACATACAAGGAAGAACCACCACGCTGGGTGAGGGGATGTTAAGAGACAGTATTTGTTGAACAGCACAATCATGAGTCACTGAATGGTAAAGAAGTTGCTTTTGCACTGGCAGAACTTGCTGGAACTTACCAGAAAATCAGGTGCTGGGGAAAACCTTTCTATGGAAATGTCTCTCTGAAGCATTCTGCTATGAGACTAAATAAGAGGTATGCCTGAGGAACGGTTGTCTGCTGGCTGTTGTCTGCTGGATGTCTGACTGCTGTTCATTGCAGGAGCTAGCTAAAGCCCTGGGGGAGGAAATGGCTTATAGGATCTATCATAGTGGCTGCCAGAGTCATTTTGTCTGAGAAGAGAGAATAAATAACCCAATCTCTGCTCCTTCCACCCTCTTGTCTTCTGCAACTGTCTTCTGTTGACCAAACTCAACTGGAAACTAGCAGGCTAGTGAGTTTGGGTCATTCTGACCACAAGAGTCAGCTAGCTGAGCCAAAGACCAGAGCAGAGAAAGATCTATAATGGATTTGAATGGGAAGCAAATGGACAATATAGAATTGGATCAATTCTAAAAAAAAAAAAAAAAAATGACAATTGCCCCAAAGTCCTCTGTTTGATTTGTTATTGCATATGAGATAACTCAACAATGAAGCTGACTTATTCTAGAAGACATTTTTGAAAGGTAGTCTCTCTGACCCCATAAAGTCATAAAGAGGATACAAAGGGCTGGCAGGTCAAGAGAAACTCTGCTATGCTTCTTCCCTGAGCTGTCTCACACTTTCTGGCCCCAGGGGCTGTGCTCTTCCCCTCTCCCCTCATTACCCTAGAACTTGCACTTCATATTTGTAATTGGGACCTTTCATATGAGAGATCCATCCAGGTTTTAATCTTCTTCCATCTATGTCATCAAAACATCACATTATTCTCACATGGAGTTGAACTAATTTGAAGAAGAGATTTATGCCAAGCCACTCGTGTGTTTTAGCCATTGTTTCTAAGGGAAACAATTTTTCTTTCTTAAATCTCACAAACATCTTTAAGTGTTTCAAGGCTTATCATTTAAAAGTGGGATTAGAACTATTGTATATTCTTAGCCATCTCCAGAGATAGAAAAGGACCAATGAATCATAACCATGTGCTTATATTGATCTGAAGCTTTCCAGTTGTGCAAAGCTAGAAAAGGCTATCTTGAGAGACAGTGAGGTCCCCCTCACCATAAGTGTTTGGCTATTAACTTTGGAGGGAAGTTGTAGAGCAGATTTAAGTTTTGGGTGTATGGTTGATCCTATTATCTTTTTCAGATCCCTGCCAATGCTGAAACTCCCTGATAGTGTATGATGAACTTTTCCTTCGTCTGGGTTCCTGAGAGATAATTAACAGACTAGAGCTCCCCAGCAACCCCCTAATGGACACACAGCCTAAGTGAGAATGAACTTTTGAACTACTCAGGTTTTGGGATGATTTTTACTGCAGCATACCCAGCCAGCCCTGATGGATAAGGCATCCTTCATAACAAACAGAGTTAGGGTTTACTCCCTGTCCTGATTCTTCTAGCCAGGGCACCATTTCCTAAGGACCCACTGTTCATCAAGAAAATCTGCTGGATCCTAAAACAGACAGCCTGGCCACTTAAATCTGTTTGTAGAATATGGTTTATCTGTGGTTCCATTCACCGTTCCAAACACTTCCCATTTTAACCCAAGCTATTTCCTTTGGGATAGAGCATATACTACTCTTCTGGCTCGTGTACCTGCAGCTTTAGGTGAAGAAGGCTTTGCCTCCAAACCTCACCCTGCAGAGACCTATCCATGCAGAGGCTAGTTTGCATGATCTCCCTGCCAGTCTCTGAGCTTGAACACTCTCTTCAGTGGTGTCAGAGTTGATAAGTGCTCACAATAGGATGAGATCGAATTTCCCAGTTTTTAGGTTAGCCTGACATGAAGTCTAGAGTTCAAGCATGTACTAAAGCTTATACTCAAAATTATTAGTTTTAGATGCACTCTTTCTAAGGAAAATAACTCAGGAGTGCTGTGAAAGGGGGCTGGGGAGACTGATACCTTCTAAGAACACCTAGGTCATGATGTTCATGTCATAAATCATATGGGGCAGCTGTGATTCTTACAAACTAATGGCTAAGAAATTTCCCTCCTTTTCAGTGACTTCTCAGTGTCTTCCTGCAGGCAAGAACCCAGGGGCAATCACAAGTAGGCGTGAATCATGGAGCACAACTGCATGTCCCTCATTTGTTGTAGGGTTCCGTGCAAGGAGAGGAGGACAAGCAAGCAGGAACAAAGAGGGCAGCTCTCATGTCCTCGAGCCACTATCAACAAATTGGATATAATTACAATCAGGACCCTTGAGAAATTGAACCAAAAAGTTCATCCTCTGATATTGAATTTTAAGGTGATTTTCAGTCATGTAACAGGGTAAAAGGAGGTCAGTTTGAAAATATGGCAAGGTAGGAATGTTGGTGCGAGGTTTTCCAGAGCAACTTATTTAACTGGGAGATTGCCTGAGAACCTTTTAAGAAATACCAGGAGGTCTTGAAGAATTGTTTCATTTTCCCCAATATTTGTTTTCTGTGAAATTTATTCTGCTGAACCTTCAAAACAGAAATAAAAAGAAAGGGAAATACATTTTTTCCTTCATTTTCAGTCAATGACTATGACATAAAAAATTCAGATTTAGTACATTGCCACACCCCCCAAATATACTGACTCCTATTTTATCTTGCAATTTGTGTGGCCTCCAATAAGCTGCTTCTCTCCCTGAATTTTGTATGTATTGATCCAGAATAATTTTTTGATTATTGTTAGATTGAAAGCACAAGAAACATTTCCATTTAAAACACAAGAGAAAAAAAAAAGACATGAGGCTGTAGCAGGATCGATAACTGAAAACCTTTTTCCTGACAGCACAAGTATTGTGGTATATTTTGTTTTAATTTAAAACAAAAAATTGGAAATGATTTAATTCCAATTTATGTCTTGTCTTTACCATGTGGCATGTAACAGAACACATAAAGATGAGATATTTTATTCTTTATTAAATGACTGGATAAATTAAACTCTCTGTATTTGTAAGTAACTCATTTGTGCATCTGTGTGTGTGTGTGTGTGTGTGTGTTTACAGAATTCAGTGACTTTGTATCCTGTGACCACGATGACATCGTATCTCCCTCCCCTCACCCTCAAATTACTCAACAAGATGGATTTCCTATAGATAACAGCTTCAGTTCTAATGGAAAGAAATTATTTATTGGATGAACTACAGCGTGTTCGAACTGCTAAGTGAGTAACAAGATTTGTAAAGAGCTGTAACAGACTTGAAATCAGGAATTGTGGGTTCAAGTCCCAGCTCTGACATTAACTGCTGTTAACCTGTCACTGAGACCCTTGAGCCTTAGTTTCTTATCTGTGAAGAGGATGTGATAACATTTCTCAAATCTACTCTGTCTTGCCTGATTTTTCAGGGCATGCTCTTCCATTTACATAGAAGGGTCTTACGGCCTTCCTGCCTACTTCTGCCCAGCAAACTCATTAGCAGCATCAAGAATCGAACGAAGCAGCTTATTTTCCTCTCCAGCCTCCCAAGTAAACTTGAGTGTGTCTTCCTTAGAGACACCAAGGGACTTTGCATTGTCTCTGACCTGGGAGGTTTCCAGACATCCTGGGACTCTCTTTGCTTGGGAATCTCCTTGACTAACCCTCATGCTCCGGGATGGGTGGGGTGGGATTGTGTGCCTACTCCTTTCTCTCCGCAAGGCTAGGTGCACTTGACAAATGTGTGTGGATTGAATTGGTGTGCACACCCTGCCTGTCTTAGGGCTGCTGTTGGTTGTTCTGAAAACCACAAGAAGAGAGAGAATTAGATATTTAAAGAAATAATAGTGATGCTCTGAAAATATCTTTGTTGCTTCTGGATTTCTTTCTGCTTGCACAGCTGTATGGATGGGTCATGGCAAATCTTACCATCTCCAAGTTTCAGATATGAGAATCTGGTACACTCATGGAGCTTTTTATTTCAGGTTAAATAAGCCCCAATTCCTGTAGTCATGATTTATAGGCCCCATTTTCCAACTCTTTAATCATTTTCATTGGTTTTCTCTGGACCTACTCCAAGTTCTTCAAACACTCATGTTTCAGGCTCCAAACTGGACATAGTATTGAGATACTGAGTAAAAGAATTATCTGTGTGCTCCTATATTTAATATTCTTGTTTATACATAAATGTTTTCTTTTCTCTAATCAGTCTACAAATATTAACTAGGCACTTATGTTATACCTGGCACTGTGCTTCAAATTTTTTGGCAATTTCAAATGTGATTCCTCTCTGTGAGACAGGCTTTCCTTGGTGGTACTACATGAAAAATGTTACATTAATAAGCATCTGTATGGTAGTAATTTATAGAAAAGTGAAGTGACTTTCCATGTCAATAAACATGCTCTTTCTTATCTGGTATGTTTACATGAAATTAATTTAATAGCTCATCTGCTCCATGAATATAACAAGTTCACTTCTCATCCCACATTACACTGTAAATTATAGAAGAAGGAGAAAATGATCTAATAATTTTTTTGTTTACATTCTGTACTTTCAATATGTTCAAATTTTATTCTAACTCATAGATTTTATTCTGGTTTAGCTGACCATTAAGGTTTTCTCTCTACTGTCATTAGATCTCAGTTAATACTACATATTAAACATTCAACTACTGTATCACTACTATATACTGCTTTATCTTTGAAGGCATTTTTCATGGCTCTTATTTGATCCTAGTAAGAACCTTATTAATAAAGGTAGAAATTATCACCATCATTGTCCATTTGGTTACTCTGAGGCACATTGGAGTCAAGGTTCAGCCAAGATCATACAAATTAATGGAGAGATAAGTGTTATGACTTATATAGGTTTTCCATCTGAGTTTCTCAAAGCTTGAGAAAAAATTGGACCATTACAATTACATAAGATCCCTATAGATTAAAACTTCTAGGAAAGCCAAAGTTATAAAAGTTGTAGTATATAACAAATGCTATTTTAATGAAAAATATTTGTAATGTACATATAACACTATGTCATGTGATACATTACACTATCAACAATATAATTAATGTGTTAAGAACAATATTTAGTCATAGACTATTTTAAGGATTGTGGTTTGGTAAAAGAGCACAAAATTGGATTATTTAGTGTTGGTATTAGTCAGAAATATCTACCAACCAAACCATCTATCATCTATGATTGATGATAAAAAAAAAAAAATTAGTTCACGTGATTATGAAAGCTGAGAAATCCCAAGACGTGCAGTTGGCAAGATGGAGACCCAGGAGAGCCAATGGTATAATTCCAGTCCAAGTCCAGAGGCCTCAGAATCTGGACAGCTGATGATGGTATGTATTTCAGTCCAGCAGCCAGCAGGCTCAAGACCTAAGAAGAGCCAGCGTTTCAGTCAGAGTCCAAAGGCTGGAAAAGACCAATGTCCCAGCTCAAGGGGTTAGGCAGGACAATGTCCCTCTCATTCATTCTTTTTTGTTTTATTCAGATCTTCAGTTGGTTGGATAAGCCTCACTCACATTAGGGAGAACAATCTGTTTTACTCAGTGTACCCGTTCAAACATTCATCTCATCCAGAAACTCCTTCACAGACATACCCCCAATGTTTGGACAAATGTCTGGGAACCCCCATGGCCCAGTGAAGTTGACATATAAAATTAACCATCATAGGATACATGATGAACCTTTTAAAATCTTAACAATATGACTCTGTACCTCTGTGACTACATTATAAACTCACTTAGAAGTCTTGTCAAAATTTGAATTTTGAGGCTCTCTAAGCACATTAATCATGGGCCAAATGTCCTTTCTGATCTTATATTCTGAAAGGCCATGTTTTTCACTATACTATCTGATGCCAACTGCTAAATTTCTCAAGATAGAGATGTGAGGAAGCTACCAGAAGGTTAACAGGAACCAAACATTATTGGTAACCTATATTTGCTGATGTCACTGTGGAATCAATTTTCTTTGAATTATTTAATTCCTTTCATGCACTGCATCAAGCATGTCTAAATATGTAAGAAATAAAAACTAAAGCCTATTTTTGTAGTCCATTTGTGAAAGATTGGGCCAAACATACATTCCTTTCTCTGGTCCTCTGAAAAATTACTGCAAATTTTGTTCATTTTTGTGAGCAAGTATTTTTAAGTTTTGTGAAAAATATTACTAGGTTGTTTAAAAATTTTTAATAATTTTATTTTAGAACCCCGGGGTTTTAAAAAGCAGCTTTATTGTGATGTAATTCCCATACCATACGATTTTACGACGTGTACAATTTTCCTGGTGGGGGAAATCATGGGGTGAGGGGTCTTTCTTGGCACTGAGCTATGCTGCCTTGGGGGAGGGCTGACCCAGGCAAAGCGAAACTTTTATTTTATACTCTTCAATGTGTCTATTTTTGCTCTTTTGCTCAAAAGACGTACTGTCACCTCTCCACTGGACTCCCAGGCTTCCACAGGGGTATTCCTGTCTATGGATGGTGATCAGGACTGACATTTCTATGGAGGTATGAGGGCTGGAATGTCTTTTCTGCCATCTTGCTGACATCGCATCTGTTATTTCCCCACCGCAAATCTGATGTGCCTCTCCCCTCCGACCAGGTTGAGAATTACTGGAATCAAGAGACTATTAGTTCTTTCTATATTCATCTGGGCTCAGGGTGGGAAATGTGTGGCCTTTTCTTTGAATACTTCTTGTGAGAAATGTGGCTGTAGTGACAGCAGGTTTCTCAGGAGAATCTAGAGAGTAAAGGGGCTCCTCCCTTTCTGATGATACAAAGCTTAGATTTTTCTGAATGTGAAAAGAATGGCATAAACTTGCAGAAATTTCCAGGAGAACTTTCTGCAATGACAGCAATTTTCTATACCTGCAGCATATGGTACTATTAGCCACTAGCCACATGTGGTATTGAACTCTTGAAACAGCTAAAATGAATGTAGAACTGAATTTTCTACTTGAATTATGTTTGACTTAAAATTAAATAGCTACATGTGTATAGTGGCTACTGTATTGGACAGTGCTGATCTAGAGAATCTTTTTCCTTGTATGTTGTGAGGTGGGTGGGAGCAGCTGAATTGAGTAGATCTAGGTGAAATTTTCTCTTAGGCAACTTAGCCCCAGTGATTATAGAAAGTTCTGGTGGTTGATCTAAAAAAAAAAAAAAAAAGAAGAGCGTTTTAAGAAATGTTCAAAAGAATTTCAAAAGTACAGGTCCTTAGAAATCTGTATTCAATCTAAATCACCTTGAGTTTCAACTATGTTATGTCTGAGAAAAGTGTAGACATTTTGTCATCTTTTCTAATAGAGGAAATAGTCTTTAATATACCATTTTCCTCCTTTTGTCTTCAGGAAACTATGTTTATAAAGCTTATTTTAAAAATAAGTTAGTAATCTTTCAATATGTTTCAGATAAAGTTTTCAGGGATTTTGGAAAAAGATCCTTTCGAATAGGATTTTAGGGAGAATGACCATTGTGAGTTTATTTTTTTCCCATTTCTGAATCCCCACGAGCATTTAAAGAGAAGCAGTCTGTGAGAAATGCCTCCCTCTGCAGACATTCTTTAGTCATTGGCCAATGTGAAGAGTTAAATGTCTACCTGGCTTTGGCAGCGCAAGGCTGCAATTTTGCCTGAATTCTGCTGTTCTTTGATTTCATCAGAAGGCATATTTGCATATGGACTGATAAGGCACCTTGGCACTGGGATCTTGGATTTCATACAGGCACAGACTTGGCACAGGATTGATGAAACTCAATTATGATTTATGTCTATGCAACAGAGTTTCCTATTGATTACCTGCCAGAACCATGATAAAGCAATGTTAGGCCTGAAGCCAAGTCTTCCCGACCATAATCTTTCCTTAGGTTTTGTATTCTATGTCCTTGCTGCAGTTTTCTGAACATTTGTGAGCAATAATGGTTCACAAAAATGATCCCTGGATATGCAAATGTGTCTGCAATAAAGGATCCTCTTCCTAGCGCATAGGTTTACTTTGTATTTACCTTCTAACAATTTGGGATTTATCCAGCACCTGCTTGTGTGTAATATATTGTTCTATGTTTTATAGGATGTAGAAGAAATGGATAACCTGGCTCCCATTTTGAGGAACTTGCCTACAGTAATCTGGAAGAGGTAAGCTGTCTGGAGATGAAGACACGAGTCCAAGAAGCAATTGCTTTCTAATATTGATGTTGGTGAAATTAAGCAACTCGAGACAATGACTAGAGCAAGCCAAAACTAGACTATGAGGCTTCTTGGTTATGATCATAAAGGAGGGGCTTTAAAAAGTAAAAGGAATCACAAGTAGGTAGAAGGAATATGAGATGAGGGTCATTAAGGGGGTTCTTGTAGAAAATCTAGCTTGCTTGATATTCAGTGTCCTGCTGAGATGGTGAGCATTTTACTCCTCACACTTACAAATAATATCTTTATTTAAAATATCTAACTTTAAAATAGTATAAAATATCTAACATTAACATAGTGGGTTGGGCCCTGCTCTAAGTGCTTTGCACATATTAACTCATTTAAATCTCAAGACATCCCTGTGAGGAAGTTCTATTATTAGTTCTATTTTACAGATCAGAAACAATAAGAGACTTGTTTAAGGTCCTATAGCTAATGGGTGGTGGTACTGCAATTTGAATGCAAGTAGTATGGCTCCATAATCTGAGCAATCAGTCATCACCTCATAAGGCCTCTCAACTGTGGAGAAGAACAGAAGGGCATATGCTGTGGTTTATGTCTTGGCTCCTCAAAGAGTAATAGAGTTGTCCTTTTTTCATGGTGGGTGCAGAAAGGTCACTGCTCCTTAATTTCAGGATGACCTAGGGATGGATGGGCAAGCCGCCCTCCCACCGCTTAAAACAGCCAGTTCTGAAGAGTTTTTCTCAATTCTGCAGAATAAGTTCAGTTAATGTGGTGTTATGGGTTGAATTGTATCTCCCCAGAAAGATACGTTGAAGTCATAACCTTTAGTACCTAAGAATATGACCTTATTTGTAAATAGAATCCTTAGAGAGTAATGAAGTTATTTTGTTATGGCAGCCCTAGGAAACTAATACAGGTTGAAAGTGGTTTTCAAGTGTGTAAGATGGCCTCCCATTAGTTGAAAACTATTTAAACTCTCAAGAGGGGATCTAATTTCCACATATCAGAGAGTGCAACAACTTAAAACCTCCACAGAGAGGTTAATGAGGTATTACAGGAAACAAAAGATCTGACGTGTCCACTTAGAACCTCAATTAAAACTTATTTCATGTTATCAGTACCTCAAAACACTCACCTAAAAACACAATTTGTGTCAGAATTAGGCTGTTAGGCTACTATTATTAGATATTGTAGTTGATTCTAGGGAAGTTCTTTTCTTTTTTTTTTTTTCCTTCCAAAGCTTTTTGAAGGACCTTCTCTCACCAACTTTCCTACCATTATTTATGATACAGGGACAATTCCACTTGATTGGATGAATAGTAAAATTTATTCCATATTCTAAAAGGACAATACTCCCTATCCAAAATGGTAGCCTTCTTTTGTTGGACAGTAGCCCTAAACTATATGCCAGGTATTTGATTATCAAATGACAAGCTTAGTTTTCATAGGCCAATGTTTTATATGAGGAACAGAAAGCACCAAGAAAAGCCCATTTCTTCCTAGAATACTGTCATCTTCTTTCATCTTTCCTAGAGAAATATATTAGAGATATCGAATTATTGCTGCATTTATTTCTTGATCTTTATTCTTATGTACAAGATTTGGCTGGGTTACGAGCATGAGCTCAATCTAGACAGAGCCCCAGGTACAGATACTTTTGCAAACCTGGCCCCATTATGGTTCTGCTCAGATCAGAGCCAATAGGAACAGTCTTTCAACACAGAAGACCATAGCCTTTGGATTATGTTTAGGTTTCCTTTCTTTAAAACTTGGCTCTTAATGATCTGGTTGAGCTTACTTCAGCCCCTCCCACTCCTGGCTACAGAGAAAAGTAGCACAAACATTCTTTCTTACACGAGTATTAAGGCCCTATTATTTCAAGCAAGGAGTAGATTGAATAGGCCTCTGACCCCACTGGCCAATTACTGTCCAAAAGAAAGGCCACTGGTAAGGCTTTTAGCCTTTTTCTTATTTACTTTTATTTTTCCAAACAAACTATGTCTTTGCTAGATAATCTCATCTTTTAGCTGGTTTATAAATAAGTAACAGTCCCACACAACTTGTTGCTCTTTCCTTGATGTGTATTTATGATGGCTTCTCTTGGAACACACAATAGAAAGTATTCTTCTCAAAGCTAAATATGTTTTCAGGACTAGGTGGATATTTTATTTTGCTGAAGGTGGGTGTCTTGTTATCTTTGGCTAATTGAGGCTAATACTACATGGAGTAGAATTTTGAGGCCTCACTGCTTTTATCTGGGTTTGTAGAGGGTTCAAAATAATTTTCTCGAAGTCATCCTGGCCTTTCTTGACAGAACTCCCCATGCTTACCGTATAGAAGGGTGGACTGGATGTCCACTGGTTGTGTGCCTTGGTGGGGTCCCCAGCTTCTGCAAAAGGATATGGACCCCAAGTCCAGCTTTGGGGTCTGCTTGGGCACTGATGGATGAATTCAATGGTCTGGGGACTAGCCGAGCTCTCAATACATTTGCCATCACTACACAATATCAATCATAAGGTAGGTGGAACAATATTTAGAGAAGATTGCTAAAATTCTTCCAAAGCCAAATATTCTGAATTAAATCCCTGGACCCAAGCTCATCAGCAGAGGCTGCAATACTGTTATTGTTGTGCCAATCATCCCTGTCTTGTTTTTCCCCTTTCCTTTCCAGAAGAACACCTTATCTCTGTATCATGCCTGTGTATGTGCCATTAGCCTATATCGAGTTATTTTTTTTAAAGATTTTATTTATTTATTTGATGGAGAGAGACACAGCAAGAAAGGGAACACAAGCAGGGGGAGTGGGTGAGGGAGCAGGGAGCCCGAAGCAGGGCTTGATCGCAGGACCCTGGGATCATGAACTGAGTCAAAGGCAGATGCTCAATGACTGAGCCACCCAAGCACTCCTCAAGTTATTTTAATAAGCAGCCCCGTGGATCTTGTTGTATGACTTGTAAGGATTGTTCGTTATATCACCTACTTATGAGGATTCCAGGGCAAGTTCCTGTCTGGTCTAAGTACCAACAGCAGTTAGACTACCCCAGGAAATTTGGATTGTTAGTATCTTATGGACACTATGAACTGTATAACTGATAAAGTTTCTCTTTTCATGGTGGCTGCCAGAAAATTTAGGACCAGATTTATGGCCTATAGATTGCATACACGTGGGTTATGATGATAAGCATTTTTAGACTCATTCCTGGCTCTGCTTCATCTCTGCTCTTGTTTTACTTTCTTTTCTTGCCCCACTTTTATCAGATGCCATTAGGTCATCTTTGATGTGTCTTATTATAGGCTATTTCAAATCTTTTCAGAAATAGAGCAAAATATAAAAATAAACACATATACATAAATGAAATAATTTCAGAGAGAGTTTTGAAGGGAGGGCTGCAGATTGGTTGGTGAAGAGAAAATAGGGGTTTCCAGATGCAGGGAGCAACATGAACAAACATAAAATCTTCCTTATTACAGTTAAAGTGATGCAGCAAAGCTGTTCAACTATCTCTAAAATAGAATGTGGAAAAAGATCCATGATATAAAATGAAATTGCTTTTAAAATCTCTCAGCCTGAAATATTTTATTTCAAGAATAAATTTGTGAAAATATTTTAGTTACTCTACATTGGAATGAAACTTAGAAGTTCTCTGAAAAAATAAAGGCAATCAAAATAAGAAAATCATATTAGTATCTTTAGATTAATACATCTTCATAATGTGTTATTTAAATACCTCAGAAAGAGTTACGTGAAGACATTCTTTCAATTTTACTCATGCCTTCCAAAGGTCATGCCTACATCTATATGACAAAGCAAACATGGGAAAACACTGAACATTTTATAGTGAGATTAGGTCTAAATTGGAAATTCAGATGAATGATGATGGCAATAGTTCAAAGATAAGAAACATTATGTCTATTTATTTACCTGGAGATCTTTTAATCTCAAAGCTCCATTTTCATTGATTAGTTCCATGAGATTAAGGGCTTATCTAGTTTATTATTGCTATATCCCAAGTATCCAGCCCATTGCACAGAACATAGTAGATAATCAGTATGCATTTGTTGAATGAATAAGTGAATGAGTGAATGAGTGAATGAAATGAAAGCTAAGTTTAGACAGTACTTATAGAATCAGGATCAAATTGATTCGACTTTGGTGAAGCAATGACAAGGACTTTAGTTTTGCCCCATTTGCCCCATTTAGTTTTGCCCTGGAGAATACAGGCTAAGGTAAAATTCTTTTTTTTAGAGCTAGTATCCCACATAGCTATTTAATGTTACCATTTCTATGATTATTTGAGGACCTCTTTCCTTCCACAATGTGGAGCCTAACCTAAGATGATTGCTTTGTGAAATAAGTATCCTGTTGCTGTTAGAATCATGAATGCTAATGGTGTAAGGAACTTTAAGATTGTTAGCTCCTCCCCATGGAGGGGAGAGGCTAATGACTGGGAGGTGATACTTGTGGCCCAAATTACTTGGCTCCATTTTCAGGGAGGCTGTGTGGCATGGCAGATATGCACTCTCACTCTGGAGACAGGCAAATCGCTGCGAGAGTCTGTTTCATCTGTAAGATGAGAATAATAATTCCTACCTCATAGGGTTGTTTGGAAAATATGATGAAATAATGAATGTGAAGTATTTGGAAGAGTGCTTGGTATTATTGAAATCAGGGGTTCGAAAGTATGGCCAAGTTGTATTATTAGAAAGCAAAGTGTAATTAGCTTGAGAATTCAAAGTCAGCTTTCCAAATGAAATTTTCCCTGATGCCCAAGTAGAATGGATTGCTTCTTTTTCTAAAGTAGCTTACATGTGTGTCACACCACCACCTCTCAAATAGTGACCCTTGTAAAGGTAAGGTCTGCCTGCCTGGTAGGCAATTGAAAATTATCTGTTAATTTTACTTGAATAATTATCAATATCATCGCTCAATGAAATTAATGGAGTGGTCTGAGACTAAGGCATTGTACACACAGATGACTTTAATGATTATTCGATTAGTCAAACTATGAATCTTTTGCCCTTACTCGACTGTTTCAGAGAGGAATAATTTAGTCATACTGGTTATTTGTCTAGATAAGGGTATTTCACACTTGGCACTACAGACGGTTTAGACTGGATAATTTTTTGTTCTGTGGGGCTGTCTTGTGCAATGTAGGAGGGGCTCTGTATCACTGGCCTCTACCCAATAGCACCTGCCTTCCCCACCGGTTGTGACAATAAGCCATGTCTCCAGACGTTGCTATAGGTATCCCAGAGAGCAGTATCTTCCCCAGTTGAGAACCACTAAAATGGATTACATTATATAGCTGCTTCTCTTTTTTTGCATTTTATGATGAACCTCTGGAATAGGCTTTAAAATAAGATCATGGAGTCTTCTTTCAAAGGCTATCCAGAAACAAAGAATGATAATTCTCAGTTCTGAAAGGTTTAGAAAGTTGAATCAAATGGACTTTTTACGTCTCAGTGCTCTGGATTGATGATCAGAAGTCCCACAAGCCACAAGCCTCCTTGAGGCGGCCTCCTGCTTATCTGCGTATATAAATATTTATCTGCCCTTCTAGGATGTAGTATATAAGGACTCTAGCCAAAATTACTGGAGAATAATTACAAATCTTGCTTCCTTTAAAACATTATTGCTTTGTTTATTAGTTTCCAATTTACCATATTTGCCTTGTACTTCCCCTCGGCACAGAGCATTTTGAGTCATTAGACGGGTCTACTGACTATAGTAGGAGAGGAGGTTTGGGGTGACTGTGGCTATACACACACCTCAGAGCCTCTGCACATCAAGTGGCTAACACACCTGGTGCTTAGAATGTATCTTAGCATGGCTGCTAGGGCAAACTCCTAGCACCCACTCCAACGCTCTGCAGCTGCCCCACCCAAAAGACAATCGGAGCATTGTGCAGAACAATCCCAGAGCTGTTCAAAGAGCATAGCCTAGGGCTCAGGGGGTTGCTATTAATTTGTGGCTCTAGATCAAGAATGATATGGCAGTAGCTTTATGAATGTGCTTAGGAAAGACTTGTATCAACAGCACCTGAGGCTCTGGCCCTTTCTCTCAGCCTTCTACCATCCCTGAAAACAATGCTGTTATGTATTTGAGGAGTTGGACATGTTCTAGGAAAACATGTATTAGGAATGCACCCAAGCCCACAGTGCCCTCTGAGTTTGTGGGCACATCCCTTGGTATTCCTCTGTCTCAGATATACATCATTATGCAGGTGAAGGGAAGTAAGACTGTGCATGCTTTGTTAGATGTCTGTTGGGCTTCATGGTCAGGGCTGGGACACGGAGTCACAGGAGGCTATGAGGAAGCTCATAGATGGCTCTAAAAGAACCAGATGCTTCCTGTCTCTATAAGGGGTCCCTGAGCTCTGTCTAAAACATGTTTGAATGAAGTCTTCTCCCAAACCCTAGTCATCCTTTAATTATACACGTGATCTAGTTAAAATAAATCACACTTAACTGATGGGGCACCCAGAGAATCCAACTTCAGAATACCCACAACACAATAAAGGTAGAAATATCCTAGTGACAAGGAAGATTAGCTAAAGGAAGAGGCAACAATAAATGAACCCATAACCTTTTTCCAGATGTATGGTTCTGACTTAAACACAGATAAAGCAGAATTGTGAACAAGATTTAGAAAGGACTCACAGAGGATTCTCACTTATTTAAGTATTTTTTTTTAGCACTAAGTTTATATGAAGCATGGAAGAATATTTATTTTGAACATTAGTGACTTGTGTTGGCACAACGTTTTTATTGACTATTATTCCAAGCTATGGCTGTTATATTTTCCTTTCTCTTTGACTGTTATTTAATGAGTATATTTTAAAGAACATTTTTGCTATTTTATGGCCAGGGTGCTAGCTATAGCAACTGGAAATTTGTAAAACTGTACAATATAGCCCTTCTAACATGGTTCCATCAGTTATACACCAATAAATAACAGTGATTTCAAGGATGATTAATCATAATCATTATAAAGCACTTTGGCCAAGCCAACATCTGTTTCCATGGATACAGCTGCCGGCCATCCAGGTTTTGTAATTTATATGTTTTAGTTATTGTTCCCAGATGACTATGAGGACCATTCTACACAATATGACCTTTTAACTTTAGGCCCCAATGGACTCTGTGGTTTACATGCAGCCTGTAGTTCTTCTGAGAAGTTTTTATTGAGAATTTGTAGGGCTCTGAGGAAATGAAGCAGGGTTTCCGAGGTCTTCCCATCATTGCTTCCTTGAAGAGTCAAAGTGAAGAAAAGAACAGTGGTAACAATATCAGTAACAGGCAACTAACTAACTGGCGACCTTGTCAGTGAATCAGAGATCTAAAGACCCACAAGGTACTGGGGAAACTGAGAAGTGGGAGGTTGGAATGTCTTGCTCCATGTCACACTGAAATTGAGTGGAAAGCTGGTTCCTAGCCAGATCCCCTGACTCTCAGGCCAGGGCTCATCTTTTCCTCAATTACTTTAGACAAATAGGTTTTATTCAGTTCTTTATTGAATGAGTGTTTATTGAACCATACTTTGTGCCAAGCTCTAGGCTCAGTGCTGGCAAGTTAATGTCAAGTCAATGAGAGAAGTAAAAACTTGTCTTGGTTTTTGCCTGTGTGGCTCAGAAAGATTCTACTGGGGAAGGCGGGCATTAAGCAAATAGTGACACAGGTGAATGGACAGTTAGGCTGTGACAAGTGTTGAGTAGGTGAGAGCTATCATATCCTTAGGGTCTGTCATTGGGTATTAGGTCAAGTTACAGAGGTAAGGACAGTTTCTCTGGAGGTGATGTCACCTGAGCTGAGATATGAGGAAGGAATTAATTTTTTGAAAACAAAGGAAATAGTATGTCAGGGGCCAGCATTTGCAAATGCCCATGGCAAGAGGAAGCAAGGTACATACTGGCAGTAAAAGAAGTGTAGAAGTATGGGACAAATGATCAGGGGGCTGATTATACAGGACTTGTATAGTCCATAATGAAATATTCTGTCCCTATTTTAGTTACAGAAAGTACTCACCTGCAGTAGCGTAGCCTGACTGGTCTGTATCAGAATCAGTGGGGGTAGTTGGGAACTGGTGGTTGGAGTCCCTCCAGCTGGGAGGGTAGAGCCATGCTTTGGTCCTTTGCCCCTTAAGCACCCTACTGTGACTTTTTCACATTTCTTCTTTGCAGTCCAGATACTGAGAATGGCAAGAAAGGCCCGAGGTCTTGGCTGTGATTGGATAGTTTGGTTTCATATGTGGCAGGTGTCCAGGGCCCTGGTCTCCTCTCAGGAGAGGAGGGAGACCATGCAGTGGACTGTGGCCACAGGGCTGGAAAAATAGGCTTAGCATAGACCCTTCTCTTTCTATGCATAGGAACCAAACTATAAAGTAATCAGAGAGTGACATCCCATCAACAATCAATTTTGTTGGTTAGAATAAAGTCACATACTGCTTCCACACAGAGGTTGTGGATTATAGAAGGCAGTGAACAACAAGAAACCAATCGTGGAGCCAGTCTGTCTGCCACACTATCCATGCCCTAACGTCACAGACTTACTACTCAGGGATTGTCTGCATAAAGCCTGGGTGAGTCAGAGAGACCTCTAGAAATAGTATGGCTGCCACCTAAGAGGCCTATGGAAGCCCAATAGTAAGTCAAAAATCCCTTGGTGGGAAGGAAATCCCCCAGCCTAGTTCTTTATAGAATGAATGACAAATGGAACATCAATTGCTGTGGGTGATGAGGGAAATGGGAGGGTCTCCGGGGATTTTCTCTAGTTCACCATGCTTCCCTTAGAAGGGAATCAGCAAGGAAGGAATAGGGAGCTTGGCTGTAAAGGCAGGAGAAGGCAGGTTTGGGGCAGGACAGGAACTGGCTGCTTTGGGTGGAGTTCTGGTTCTGCTGTCTCTGGTGTCATCATTCTCCCATGGGATGTGCTAGTAAACAGACAACTTGGAAAAGGTGATCTCTCAGTCTCTAGAATGGTAATCTCTGTGTGTGTGTGTGCGTGTGTGTGCACCTGTGTGTGTGTGAGAGAGAGAGAGAGAGAGAGAGACAGAGGAACAGAGACAGAGAGACACAGAGACAGAGAGAGATGGGATGGAGGGACAGAGGGGGCCAAATCCTAAGCTTAGCTAGATGGTGAGGAAGGGAAAATGTAGGACTTGAAAGGCTACAAATCCTAGATTATGGCCTTTGGTGTTAACTTATCATCCTGTAAGAAAGATAAGACTTAGCAGAAAATTGATTTAGTTACTTTACCAGCAACTCTGGGCCCAGGGTTGACAGCTGATTACCAGTTTGTACTTCCTTGCTTCTCCATGAATCGCTAGACTAAGGAGGGAGGCTTCCGGTGTTTTCAGGAGGGTAGAAACAAAGGCAAAGGGGAGACTGCTCAAAGGAAAATGACAAGGCCCCTAATTACAACTAGGCTGATTTCAAACTTCTACTTCAGTGGGGTATGATGGCGCTTTACTGCTTTGAACCAAAAAATTCTATTTTTTTAAAAATATCACTCTCAGATAGACATTCTTAGTCACATAGGCTGCTCTTGAGTCTACCACTGCACATAAGAGGCAGAGAGTTTTTTGCTTCATATTATTATGCAACACTGGAAGGCTTGCTAGGCATGGTATACCGGGTAGGCCTTTTGGGGCTGATGATCTTACTTAGGCACATTTTTGAACCTCGTGAGTCGTAGTATGCAACCTGACGATAACACAAGACCCTGCCGAGACAGGGCTGCTGACAGTACCATCACCTGTTTTTAACCAAGGCCAGCTCCCCAGTGTATCACACAAGGGAGAATTTCACTAAGTCTTCATTGCTCATAATCTTGCGGAATGCAAGTGAAAACAACAGTTATGAGCAATTTTCACCCGTCAGATTATCAAAAATGAAAAAGACTAAAGAGCCAGTAGGATATCAAGGCTATTGTCACTTTGGAGAACAATTTGGCGGTTTCCCCCAAAATCCTAAAAGTGCATATTCATTTCATTTCCAAATCTATACCTCAAAGAGGAAACTCATCTAACTGCATAAGCAGATGTGCATAAAGCTGCTTCTCATTCAGCACTGTTTGTGTGTGTAAAACATTTGAACAACCTAAATGAAAAAAATATAATGAAACATCCTAACAGAATAAATGTAATGGGGTTTGTTCATAAAATGGAATATAATCCAAAGGTAAAAAAATAAATGAATACAATCTCTCAACATGGGTAGATCTCACAAACATAATTTTAAGTGGAAATACTGCAGAACAATATGGTTTTATGATGCAACTTATTTAAATGTGGAAAGCAACACAAAAATAAAAATATGCATTATGAATACATAAATGCATATCCAATATTATAAATAATGAATATACATATTGAATATATATAAAATATATTATATATATAAAACATTATATATCAATATAAGATATATTATACATTTATATAAAATTATTTATATATACACACACACATACACACACATATGTACATATATACACACATACATCCAAGTATCATAATGGATTGGAAGGCTGAATAGCAAAGTGCTGGTAGGAGTTCCTTTGAGAAGGAAGGAGGAGATTGAATCGGAGGGTAGGAGGAGAATAAGGGAACTTTTATTTTTATTTTTTAAAGATTTTATTTATTTATTTGACACAGAGAGAGAGCACAAGTAGGCAGAGAGGCAGGCAGAAGTGGGGGGGGGGGAATCAGGGTTGTTGCTGAGCAGAGCCCGATGCAGGGCTTGATCCCAGGACCCTGGACCCTGGACCCTGAGATCATGACCTGAGCAGAAGGCAGAGGCTTACCCCACTGAGCCACCAAGGTGCCCCTGGGCACTTTAATTTGATTTGTAAGGTATTATTTCCTTTAAAATTTCCTTAAAAATCTGTGTGTGTGTGTGTGTGTGTGTGTGTGTGTGTGTAAGAAATGCAGGAACAGGTTTTTAATTTCATCTTTTGAGGTCTTTAAAAAGTTCTCAAAAATATTATTAAGGAAGAAGATTACCACTTCTTACCAAGGGGATGAATGCAGAACTTTGGAAATCTATTCCTTTTAACTACAATGAGAGGGGCACCCTGAGTTGAAAGCAGTTCAAAGGGTTAGCTTCAGCAGAATTTGGGATAATGGCATGTACAAGTGTACAATATGAAACTACAAATGGGTAACTACATTCGGAAATGACCCCTTGGTGGACACATTTCAAGTACATTTGGAACCACAAGACTTTTTAAAAAAAACAATGCGTTCAAAGAAGGCTTTAAGTAAACACTTGCTGACTTGAATATGCCTGATGATCGCAGCTAATTGTATTTTTAACAGAATTATTCTTTGGTGTGTAGGAAAAGGAAGCAGGAAATAAATTATTTTTTACATTAAGTCTAAATTTTGGACTGGTTCTGATTGTGATGGAAATTGCTTTGTTGGTTTTTCTGTAGTTCAGATGGGTGGCCATGAAGCAAAAACACTTAGTGAATTAGAGGGGAACCAATACACTTATAATTTTGAAGGCAAAGGCAGGGATTTGCAGCAGTAAACATTTCTAGTCAATAATATTCAGGAAACCAGACCTCTTGCTGCTTTGATTTCCTAGAGTAAAAAACTCCAAAGACACTGCTGGAGATCCTCTGATTTCTTTTAAACTGAAATGACTGAGATAGTTAAATGATGATGCAATCCTAGATTTCTGTATCTCAGAAACCTGTTTTTGCTGCATATCATTAAAGCTCTGTTTCAGTAGTAAATTATTCCAAGGATTACTAGTGGCCATTCTGGGTGTGATTCTTTATGTATGGTACACCATTGGTGTAGAAACAACACTTGTCGTTCAGTGAGGAGTTGTTACACAAACAGAATACCGGATTTGTTTCATGTTTTGTCACTACCTCTTTCTCCACAGCTCGTCTCTCATATTGGTTCCAAATTAAACCTCTCAAGGGATCTCTGATGTCATTATTCCCTTTCTTGGAAATGTTCAAGGATACCTCACTTTCCATTGAATTAAGAAAAAAATTAGGAGTCTCTGCTAATGCTCTTTCCTGGTGTTACTCCCCACTCTTCTACAGAATATGCCACTCCAAGTGGTTTTTTCCCCATCTTTATTGAAGCAGTCTAAGAGGGTTAGCTTTGGGATCTTTTCCGAGTAATTCTCATATTTTGTGCATTCTTTTTCCCTTACCTGTCATACTTCTCTTGTTCATTTTATCTGTTCTAGACATTACAAGGAGTATCTTAAAACTCATAACCTCCATGAAACCTTTCCTAATTCCACCCCATGGAAACACTATACTTCTTGCATAGCATTTGAAGAATGGTTTATCTGTATATTTATGGGTTCTTGAGTATTAATTCAGTCTTTCTCAGTCCATTGCAGGCTTCTCCAGGCATTGAACTTATGACTTAATTATAGTTATGTCCCTCACAGCAGCTAGTGCTGTGCTCTACAAATAGTAAGTGCTTAATGTTTAATTAATGATTACCTGATTGAGAATGCAGTTGTATGGAAAAGTTGGCCCTAGTCAGCTATTAACTGACCTGACGTCAGCTTTCCAATTGTTTGAACAAACTGAAGACGAAGCAACTGACTTCAACTGAGACCTGTTTCATGTGGTAACTTTCCTAGAACAGGCCAGACACCAAAGTGTATTTGTTTTCTTGCCACCATATGTGGAGGTTGCTTCCATGGTATGTTGAAGCCAGAGTTCAAGGACCTCCAGAAGTTCTCATCCTGTGGGATTCTGCCAATTTTCTTGGGAGGCGAAAGATTTTCTTTTGTCCAACTCAGTGGCATCAGGGATATTTTTCAGAGTATTTAGTGTATAGGGTCTGATTTGCTGTTGTTTAGGAAGACTCCATTGCATCTGGATAGGCAGGTATGCTGTAGGGTGAAATGACCTTAGGACTCAGGTCCTCACAATATTTTAGGATGCCCATTCTTTGCCTGAATTATATATAATGTGGATCCTTATTTTATATATTAATTTAATTTACTTATCTATTCTTTTCTTCTGTAACTAATTTTAAGTTGTTTATCCAATGCATATATCAAAACAGTGAAGTACAGATAGGAGAGAAAAATGTTCAAACTAGGGCAAATATAAGTTTGCATAAGAGAAAAGTTAAGATGGGCAGGAAGATGAGAGGAATAAGAAGAAATCCCAGTGTTCACACTATAGGGATCTTCATATTTGTGAGAGATGAACAAGAAATTGGGCTCGTGCTGGCAACCTAGACGAAAACAAAAGTTGGCCTGGGACAAAGTTTTGATGTCTAACAGAAAAATATCAACCTTGGTGAGAAACAAGTAGTTTGCTAGATTAAAATCTAAATTAAATTGCTCATGGAACTTCTCCAAAGGACAGTGGATGATATTCTCAACAGCACTGCACAAAGCTGTGTGATGTTAATATCGTTTCTCAGTAAAGTACAGAGACATAATTCTGTACAAGACCCATCTCAAGGGCCACTATGTCTCAGGACAAGTGTGCCCCTTCCTGAGGGATTAGCTTGATTTGAGGGCAAAACCTGAAATGCGAGAAAGAATGGGAAGACTATCAAGAAGTCCTTCATAAATATCTCCTTCAACACACTTCGGATGTGAGGGGAAGGGCATAGAGTTCATGATTGCATTTTTTATGAGCTCATGAGGGATCCTTCATTATTAATTGAGGGTACATTATTAATTATTAATTGGCCTTCAGTCACATTGTATGGCGAATTATCCTCATTACAACCACCTCTACCAGCCTCACCCTCATCCTCAGAAAGTATCTGTTTCGCTCCCACAGTGATATGCACATAGTTGGTGATTAATGAACATGAGTTGAATTAACCATGCTAGGAGCCAGTTGAAAGTAAAGCCCAAGTTTATTTCTTTTTAGAAATTGACCATTAAGTAAGCACTAGAGATGTATCAAAGCTAACTAGAATTGTCCATAATCAAATGCATCTGCATGAAATAGTTTGCAAGCCAAGGGGAAAATGGTTCTAAGAATTATATCCATGAAGTGGGACTTTTTGGAATGTTTTAAAATGACAATGAAGGGATGGTCAGAAAATGTATTCTAGACAAAGAGCAGTGTTTAAGAGAAGATTTAGTAGGGAGAGCATTTCTAACTTATTTCAAGAAGTCCGAGCCCATAGAAATTATTAAAACGGACATTTCTACAAAGATTACTTCCTTTTACCCTAAAGCTGTCCCACCTAGTTGAGATTAGTAGCTAGTCAACTATTCAAAGAGACCAAGAGAGCTTACAGAAAAGACCTCAAGGTCCTAGCACTAGAACTAAGAATGTTTTCTGACTTCAAATCCAAAGCTTTAAAAGTTGGTGTTCTGCCTCTCAAGTTGCTAAAGGGGTATTTAATAAATATTATGCAGGGAAGAGCAGACATTCCACTTGCTGACTCTTTTCTTCCTTACCGTCTTATCCAACTATGCTCCTTTTACTTTGCAGTTCCTTCTCATCTTGTTTCCCCTTTGTGCCAATCCATAAAGATAGAGCACAGCAACATTTAATGGATGTTGGTACTTATGGATTGATTCTTTAATTTGGAGAATGAGGTTAAAAAAACTTGCTTTCTGAAGAATGTTACAACAGTTCCTGACAAAGCAGGAGCAACATTAACATATACTTGACCTATCATTTGTGATTTGAATTTAGCTGTATCAAATACCAGGAATAATCATAGCTTAATCAAAACAGAAGATGTGCAATGGATGTCTAGGGGTGGCCATACAAAGCTGGGAGAGCAGACTTGTGGTGTCATCATGTCCTAGGATTCATCCTGCTTTGCCAGTCTTAGCACCAGCTCCTAGTCACTGTGTCACCCCTGAATTGAGTTGCTTCATGGAGTTCTAGGCATTATATCCACCGAAGGTTGGCAGCAGAGGAAACTGGAGGAAGACAAAAGGCTTCATCTCCTTTTTAAAAGAGTGGTCTTACCCATAAATTCAGGAAACAAACTGATGCTCACCAGAGTGGAAGGAGTTGAGGAAAGGAGCAAAATGGGTGATGGGGAATGGGAGATACAGGCTTCCAGTTACTGAGTGACTAAATCATGGAGATACATCACAGGAAATATGTAACAATGTTGTGTGGTGACAGATGGTAGCTACACTTGTGATGAACACAGCCTAATGGATTGACTCATGGAATCGCTATGTTGTACACCTGAAACTAATATAACATTGTGTATCAACTATAATTTGATAAAAAAATAAATAACTAAAAGGTGGTCTTAAAGAGGTCCAGTTGGGTCATATGAGGCTTTGATTATATCACATTGCTCAGAGCTTGGCCACAGGCTGCAGAAGAACTGGGAAATGAAAACTGGTCTTGGAGGCAATGTGCCCCACTAAAAATGGAACTCCACTACTGAGGAAGGGAGGAAGCCACAGAAAATTTAGATTAAACTACTGTAATTAGGATTTCTAGTTTCTGATGATTATGGATTTCAGAATTTTTTTATTCCCAAGTTAAATAGTTTTCTCATTTAGGTTACTCTTTCTGAGTTGCATTAACTCTTGACTTCACTTACATTTAAATAAATCTCACTAAACAAATCTCTAAATTATATGTTCTCACAAAAAAGTAAAAGAAAAAGAATGGATTGACATCTCATTTCTTTGTTTACTCTAATTATAGTTGATTAAAAACTCTTAAAATGTTTGTGATAAATTTTACTTTTAAATATCCTGACATTTATTTCTTTTCTAATATTGCTCCCATTTTTTATATTCACCATTTACTTGTGTTTTGAAAAACTGAGGACTCTTTCTGACTACATGTGTATTTATATCATTGTTTTCTTGTTTTGGACAATAAATTCCATGTGAGATTAAAACTACTTACCTTCAAATCCTTCATACCAAATTTAATTATGTCTGAATTCTGACCCACTTTTAATAAAAGATGATAAGAAATATAGATACTATCATTTTCTGTTTCTAAATTTTACTCCCTGGCACAGGATTCCCCATCCTCTTTAAGTTGTACATAAAAGAAAACTGCATCCTACAAATCACTAGGTAGATTAGAAAACATTTGAAACCACCTTCCTCTTCATTCTTTCTTGCTAAAAGTAGGTTCCTGCCTTCAGAATTCCTTCCACACTCTTTCTCTGCTTAAAAGATGGCTTAGTCATCATCATCTATGAAATGTCCTTATGAATGCATCTGTTTCTAGAATTTTCTACCACCCATCAGACTCATTTAACGCTATCCATTTGTTATTCTTTTAAAGTTGTTATGGAAAAGAGTTTATTTTTGAACATAGGCAAATGAAACACCTAGAATCTCTCAACACAACAGCTTCCTATTTGCCCTACTTTCTAATAGTACCACATTTCACTTAATTAAAAATGTATTATTATCTTATGTATCTCTAAAAGAGAAAAAATGCTCCCAGTTAAACATAAGACAATATTGATTGTTAAGGTGTATCCTCATTTCACACTGTTGACATGCTAAAAATATGCCTTTTGGAATTGAGAAAATTCAGTATTTGTCTAAATAAATACATATTTTTACAGTTACAGTCATAGAATCCTGGCCTCTCTTCATTCTTTTTTTCCCAATTAAACTATAAACCATGAACATTTTCTGTATTTCTACATTTACTTTGTAATTATAATTTTAATAAGTACATAAAGTACTACTTCCATCAAGTACTACTATAACTTACTAAACCATTTTGCTGTTGGGCATTTGGAGTTTTCTAGGTTTTTGACAATAAATATACTATGCATGTAGATATTTTTAATACTGTTGAATAATTTACTTATTTCACTTCTGGACTATCTGGATCAAAAGATTCATGAAAATTTGTATACTTCTTGCTATTTTTCCATTGCTTTACAAAAATGTACCAATTTCCGTTGCCACCAGAAGTAAATGAGTATCCCAGTTCCACAGGAACTACTCCAAATGTGGAGAGCTATTTAAAAATCCCAGCTTTTTTCTCAGTCTAAATGCTTCATAAATGTTCCTTTAATTTATATTTATTTGAACTAGTGAGGGTAAACATTTTTTCTCATGCTTGTTCATTTAATTTTTTCCTATTGAACCTTGTTTACTAACCATGTGTAGTTTTGGTTTCTATTCCTTACTTCCATTTGGCTCTGGGATAGTTTCACAAATAGTTGTGCTGCTGGTATAACAGAAAAAAGAATCTAGTCTTTGTTTTAAGTAAAATCAAAATTGTGGTTGTGGCAGAATGGGGTGACGTGGAGAAAGAGATCTGGTGACCCTGGTTTAGCAGAAAGAATGGGAATCTTCTGAACCTGAATTTCCAGCATTTATAGGAGCCCAGCAGTTTTACTTCTTTTTTGTTTTTGAAAGACATAGGGCGATGGCTGTAGAATGAATACTTTGGTATTAGGCTTACTGAGTTTTAATTCTAATTTTGACACTTAGTAGCTATATGGCATTGAGCAAATTACTTAGTCTCATCTAAAGTTTTTTTTTTTTATTTTATTTATTTATTTGAGAGAGAATGGAGGGGAGGGACAGAAGGAAAGGGGCAGAGATAAGCAGGGAGCCCAACACTGGACCTGATCCCAGGACCCTTCGATCATGACCTGAGCTAAAGGCAGATGCTTAACTGACTGAGTCACCCAGGCATCCCAAATCTCATCTAAATTAAGTGGGATATTAATCCTCACCTAGCAGAGTATGAAGAACACTGAATAAATTTATGTATGATAAGCTCCTAATGTGGGGCCTGGTTTGCAACAGTCCACTTAACTCTGCTGTCGCTACTGTGGATACTACAGCAGACCATCCACATTGTAAGGGCACCATATTTAAGGGGATACCATTTGTATAATGGTCATTGTAGATTTATATATATTTATTGCAATATAATAGACATTGTAACTTTTTAATTGTAACTTTTTAAAACCAAATCAATACATTTTGACGTCATTTCACGAGATGCAAAAGAAATTTTCTTGAGAAAAGTGTACTTTTTTTAATTTACAGAGCAAAACAATGTACTGGTTAGATGAAAGTTTTATGAATGACTAGTTTATGATTACTTATGTGTTTTCATGTTACAAAATAATTCACATTTGTAATAAGCAGAATAATGCTTCCTCAACCCCTCAAAGATGTTCACATCCCCAGAACTTGGGAATGTGTTACCTTACATGGTAAAAAGGAATTAAGGTTCCTAATCAACTGCGCTTGAAATGGGGAGATTATCTTGGATTATCTCACTGGGCCCAATGTAATCACAAATGTCCTTAAAAGTAGAAGAGGGAAGCAGAACAACAGGTCAGATGATGCCATGTGAGAGGAACCTGATCCATTGTTGTTGGTTTTGAAGACAGAGGAAGCTGGTAGGAGCCAAGGAATATGGGCATGTTTAGAAGCTGAAAGAGGAAAGAAAGTGGATTCTCTCTCTGCCCCAGAGTCTCCAGAAAGGAACACAACCCTTCTGACTCCTTGATTTTTGGCCAGTAAGATCCATATTGTATCTGTAAACTATAGAACTGTAAGATGTGGGATAATAAATTTATGTTGCTTTAAGGTACTCAGTTGTGGTATTTTGTTAAAGCAGCAATAGGAAACAAACAGCATTATTAGCAGGAAATTTAGAAACTATAAACAAGAAAAAAAGAAAATAGAAGTCACTCATACTATTTCCCAGCTCTGTCTTCTGATCAGGTCTGATAGGACCTAGAAGCATGGCATCCCAATTGCAGCAAGTACCCCTCTCCTGAGATTTTGCTCCGGAAAGGAAACAATAGTAGCTTTGCAGTGGAGATACCTGGGAGACCCCACTTTAGCCAAGTGGTCAAGGTTAACATCACCAGTGATAAGTCATGTTGTTGTCATATACCCCTGATTTGATGTAATGAGAAAGCCACTTTATCTTTCTGGTGTTCTTCTTGAAAACCTATAACCTCAGTCTAAACATGAGAAAAGAACAGGAAAAATCCAGATTGAGGCACAGTCTACAAAACACCTGGCCAGTACTCATCAAAACTGCCAAGGTTATGCTAAACAAAGAAAGACTAAGAACCTGTCATAGACCAGTGAAATTAAAGAGACATGATGGATAAAGGCAAAGTAATATCAATATATCAGTTTTAACAAATGTACCAGTTATGGAAGATGTTGACATTGGAGGGAAATGGGAGCTCTCCCTACTGTCTTCCCAACTTTTCTATAAATCTAAAATTATCCCAAAATAAAAAAAATATGTTTCACATAGTCTGATCACTCAAAAATTAATATTAATATTTTAGGTTAATTGAGGGTAAACTCTGTAATTTTTGGTGACCTGCTTTTTTACTTGTCAACACAATTGGACATTATCCCATTGGTAGAGCCACAAGAGACATCTCTCTCTCTCTTTCTAGTTATTATGGTTCTTTGAGGTCCTCTGGCTACTTAAAGGGAGATAGTGACTGGCCAATAGAGTCATAGATTGTATGGTCATCTACTATATGGTGAGAGGTAGGCTTTGCAAGTGAGATTTGGTTCAAACCTCACTCCACTTGTAAAAGAGAGAAGCATTCATAAAGATTTTGTAAGTTTTAATGCTCCTTCTACCTTAATGTATTGTCAACTCTGCACAATTGTTCCCCTCCTAACGCTTATAGGACAAGAAAGGCATAAGGAGAGCTTCCTGTTGCTTTAACACAAGAGCACTGTCTTTCTTTATAATCCATAATTTATGATGCCACCAAGAGACTTGACCTTGCACTTTGTACAAAAAAACACCCCAGATGACTATTGACTACTTGGCAGCCACTAAATGTTTTAGGCACATCATTTAATCCTCAAAGCAATCCTCTGAGGTAGAAAATATTCTCATATATTTCATACATTTATACAGAGAGGTTAAGTAACTTGCCCAAGGACACACAGTTGAGTGGCAGAGCTAAATTTCAATGCCGGCAGCCTAGCTCTTATCATTGTACTATGAGTCTCCTCAAGGAACAGTTACCTACATTGGGAGTTAGCAGAGAAATCACAGAGTTTATTCTATGGAGATTATTGTAGATCAAAAACAAGAACAGAGACAGCAAGAGCAAAACCCTCCTGCAATTGTCTTGTGCTATTGAGCCATTCTGCTTGGAGGAGATAATGTCAGAGCAGCCAGAAGGAAAATGCGAGGAAGAGTAATCTAGAGAGTTTTCTGCCACTCCTATTCTAGTAAACTTCTGTAAGATTGACATTATTTTCAATATCTGTCATAAATATTTTTCTGCAACATCATTTTTGATGACATCACAATGCATCACATCAGTGTAACAGACCTAAAACTTTTGCAAGTTCAGAAAAGAGGGTGTGGCAGTATCTTCGAAAAGCTTTATAAATTATAAAATGCTACATGACTCTTAAGCATCCTATTGGAAAATATTTTAAAAATTAGAATTCTTTTCCTACAAAGATCCCTAGGTATCCATCTAGTTAGTTAATGCTAAAGTGAAACAAAATTTAGATGTAATTTTCTCTTATCTTTGTTGCTGTCTTGCACATTTCTTTGTGAGAAGAATTAAATTACAACCAAAAATAGAAATGCATTTGTTAGCACCTGGTACCATTGTTCTGAAAGAAAGGTATTTTTCTCCATGATGGCAAACCTTCCTCACACTGAGTAATATACAATTGAATTTGCATGTTAAAAAATACGTGCCTTGCTTTTTTATAATTAAAGATAAGATTAACCTGTGTGTTGAATTTTCCTCCAACAACAACTTGAAAGATTTTCATGTTAATTTCACTGAAAACAGGGTGAGAATAGTGAGTAATTATTTTCTGCCAACATTCTCTCCCATTAGACTGAATGTGCATTTTGGAACTGAGCTGTCAGTTTTGATTTCAGCTTAGTTTTAATGTAGAGTTGGTGCATTGAGATTATTTTCCCATTATTGCTTAATATGTCCTTTTTTATGGAAGTGGAAGTAATTTTGGGCCATCCTGTCAATCATCTCCCCATAGTTTGGACAAATATATATGTGCAATATAGGAGGAAAGTCTTGAGCCACTTGTTTCAGACAGTCTAACTTATTTACATATATTAAAAACCCTGATTTTGTACCCTTTCTTAGAACTGACCATTGTTTGAAGTTAAATAATTTAACGGAAATCTATACAGTGCTGATGTCATGGACAATAGTCATTTTATTTGTTAATACAAATGAATCCATTCATTCATTTTTAATGCCATGCTCCTATGTATATTGCATTGAGGGAATGGTATTTACCTAGGTAGCTCAGAATATAATGTCAGCTGATCTCATCTTTTCTCAGCCTTCTTAAGAATTTGAGGTGTTGGATCAGATGAAGTTCTGATTAATATAATTATTAATTCGTAAGGAGAAGTTTATTTTCATTTTATACACTGATGGTTTAATAACAATTTTAAGTGTATTATTTATTCTTCAAATAATATGTGCCCAGTATATATAATCACCCTGTTAGGTAGAAAGAGGGATCCTAAAAGATGGCAAGGTCTCTGAGCTCCAGGTATCAATAATTCAGCAGCCTGTAAATAAATGTTTGGGTTTTATTTGATAAATTTTAGGGAACTAATGAATGTTTTTGACCAACAGCATAAACATGGTGATTTAGAGAATTTAAGTGGCCATGGTATGTGGGCTACATACCTTAGATCATAGACTGGGACACCTGGTAAGAAAATATTACGACAGTACAAGGGGCAAAAGAGGGTGGTGGCGTTTAGATGGATGGACAAAAGAGGAACAGGTGTAGAGGAGGAGAGTCTAAACACAACTGACTGGCTAACTGGAGGTTTGCATTTGACCAAATGGATGAATTCTTTTAGACACATAGTCAGGTCTGGAGGAGGCTGGGGGTCAGAGTGGAAATAGTAGTTGCTTTGATCAACTAGAATACAGGAGGTGGTGAGATTCTCAGTACACAGGTGAGCATACAGGCTGAGATGTGGAGAGAGGTTAGGGAGATACAGTTTCTGGAATCTACTTCTTATAAAAAGAATTTAGAGTTTGGCAGCTGTCAGAGCAGATAGGATTCATAAGGGCAGTTGCTTTCACACTGTTGACTGTGTGACCCATAGTATATTTTACATCATGACTCATTACATCTAAGTGTATGAATATGAATATTTATATATGATATATACCCATATAAATTTATATGTAATCTTCATATAAACTTATGTCCCCTCCCAAATTGTGTCCTCCTTACATTTATGTACTCTGATAATTTTCCATCCGATTTTTAAAATCTTGTTTTTAAAAAGTGCTAGTTAAGACCCATTTAATAGATTTCACAATCTATGAATCAGTCACAACCTGTGGTTAACAACATCCCTGCTGTGGATCCAGTTCCTGCTTGTTTTTCCTTAGCATCATGCTCCTACACTCTGCAGGGAGGCTCAGGGAAGATTTTGAGCAAGCTGGCGTTGGGAGCCCTGCTACCATTGCCCCTGAATTCCCCACCCACCAGAAATCAAACTGAGAAGAAGCAACAGCATTGTTAAGGATAAGTCTTCTGATTCTTGGGGATCCAGGATGCACAGAATGTGGTTCTGTTTTATACATGATAAAAAGGAAGGTGAGGAAGAAAGGGAAAAGGTACAAGATAAATGGATAAGAAAGAGAGGAAGGAAAATGTACTTTGATGTTATGTCTTTAACTTTTTTCATATGTGTATGAGGTCAGATTATTGGCAATCAAATACTATCAAGGTGTCAGAGGAGCCAGAGCTTTTAAATCTGTTTTTTTTTCATTTGTTTGTTTAGAGATTTTTATTTATTTTTTGGGGGGAGCAAGCATGACAGGGTGAGGGGCAGAGGGAGAAGCAGACTCCCCACTGAGCAGGGAGCCAGACTTAGATCATGACCTGAGCCTGGCGCAGATGCTTAACTCACTGAGCCACCTAGGTGCTCCTTAAATCTGTTTTTGTATTGAGAGGAGGAAGGCTGGAGGGTAATGTGTGCATTTATGGTCGTGTATACATGTGTATTTGTGCATTTCTATGTTTTTGTGTGTGTGCACTTACATGTTTATGTATATATGTGTGTTTACTTTATTCCTTTATCTTATTCAATTTCAACACTCTGACATTCAGTATACACAGGTTCTCTTACATGCCTGCTTTAGCCTACACCATCTGCTACAATTTCTCCATGTGGGAATCAACTATTCCCCTTCCAGACACTCTCTCCCTAATTCATTAAAGATGTAAGTACTTCGTGTATCTTCTTTCTCCCACTAATTCTGTCATCATGATTGGTAACATCACACGATATTCACATAGACAATGCAGTCCCACACCCTACCCTCTCCTCAAGATCTTCCTTCAAGAATCTCACTTCCCTCCTAGGTGGGTCAGTTAATACCATAGCCATAATTATTCTCTCTTACCAAATCTCCACACTCCTTGACTCATTCTCATCCTTAGCTTAATCGTAGATCATCACTCTTAGATGACCTTGCATCTTATTTCAGTTGTAGAAATAGAAGCTACAGAGAAATAGAAATAGAAGTAGAGAGCTCTGACATAGTTCCTCACTTCATTTTCCAAGCCAGTCACATTTTTGCTTCTGTGTGCTATCTTCTTCCTCCACAGTGGAGGGACAATTAGCTGCCATTATCACTTCACCTGGTCCACTGGACTCACATTCTCTCATCTACTCAAGAATATTGCCCCTGTGGTTATACCTTTTCTCAACGTAAAAGTTCCCCTCTGCTAGGTTATTTACATCAGCAGACAAACATTGTGAAGTATCTCCCATCCTTAAAAAAGGTCCCCTTCCTTAAAAGAATGCTCGATACTTGTAATCTTCACTTCTTAATCTCATATTCTCTCTTTAATTCATTTCAGTCAGGTTTTCTTCCCTACTCTTGCACTGAAACTGTTGTTGGAAATACAGTTGACCCCTGAACAACATGGGTTTTAGCCGCACAGGGCCACTTATATGCAGATTTTGGAAAAACACAGTACTGCAGATGTTTCTCCTCCTTATGATTATCTTAATAACCTTTTCTTTTCTGTAGGTTTACTGTAAGAAAATAGTATGGAACACCTGTAACACACAAAATATGTGGTAATCAACTATATTATTGGTAAGGCTTCTAGTTAACAGTAGGCTATACATAGTTAAATTTGGGGAGAGTCAAAAGTTTTATGTGGATTTTTGACTGTACAGAGGGTTGGTGCCCCTAACCACCACATCGTTCAAGGGTCAACTATATTACCAATGACCTCCATCTATTAAAGTCCAATTGGTCAGTTCCTTTCTTTTTTTTTTTTTTTTAAGATTTTATTTATTTATTTGACAGACAGAGATCACAAGTAGATGGAGAGGCAGGTAGAGAGAGAGAGAGAGGGAAGCAGGCTCCCTGCTGAGCAGAGAGCCCGATGCGGGACTCGATCCCAGGACCCTGAGATCATGACCTGAGCCGAAGGCAGCGGCTTAACCCACTGAGCCACCCAGGCGCCCCAGTTCCTTTCTTTTTATACCCAGAGCATCTCATTACATCTATCTCAATGATATGGCAGTCTTAGAGCTAAGTCCAAATGTGGGCATTTGGGAAAAGTCTTGACTGATTAAAACGACCTTTTTCATTGTGTTCAAGTGAATAGAGAAATGCACCACAGCAAGCAAGTACAGATTCCTCCTTTATTATTGAGTTCTGCCCCCGAGTACCCTGAGACTGCATAAATTCTGCTGGCAGAAAGAAGGTAGGAGTCAAGGAGATGTAGCTAATGGCAGCACTATTAGAAACTAGCAGTAGGGTTGGGGGATTGCCTAATGTCAATCCTTGATGCTCAATTTTCTTTCTGAATTAGGGATGGCACCAGAGGCTGGATGGTATCTCTGGCCTCTCTCTGTTTCAGTATCACATGGTTCTTCTGTCGAGGAAGACCTTCCAAGATGAGCCTCAGCCATAGTCTTCAGGTTTTTTTTTTTTCCTAGCTACTTCATGTATAATGCAAATATGGACACATTTATTTATTTATTTTTTATTATAGAATTTTTAAATTTTTTTATAAACATATAATGTATTATTAGCCCCAGGGGTACAGGTCTGTGAATCACCAGGTTTACGCACTTCACAGCACTCACCATAGCACATACCCTCCCCAATGTCCGTAACCTCACAACCCTCTCCCCCCCCCCCCCCCCACGCCAATCCCCCCGGCTACGCTCAGTTTGTTTTGTGACATTAAGAGTCTCTTATGGTTTGTCTCCCTCCCAATCCCATCTTGTTTCATTTATTCTTTTCCTCCCCCCGAAGCCCCCCACATTGCATCTCCACTTCCTCATATCAGGGAGACCATACGATAGTTGTCTTTCTCCAATTGACTTATTTCGCTAAGCATAATACCCTCCAGTTCCATCCACGTCATCGCAAATGGCAAGATTTCATTTCTTTTGATGACTGCATAGTATTCCATTGTATATACATACCACATCTTCTCTATCCATTCATCTGTTGATGGACATCTAGGTTCTTTCCATAGTTTGGCTATTGTGGACATCGCTGCTATAAACATTCAGATGCACGTATTTATTTATTTTTAAAGATTTTATTTATTTATTTGACAGACAGAGATTACAAGTAGGCAGAGAGGCAGGCAGAGAGAGAGGGGGAAGCAGGCTCCCTGCTGAGCAGAGTGCCCAATGTGGGACTTGATCCCAGGACCCTGAGGTCATGACCTGAGCTGAAGGCAGAGGCTTAATCAACTGAGCCACCCAGGTGCCCCAAATATGGACAAATTTAACCTTTGTGAACCATTTAGCTTCTTCTGAGGGATAGTGATCTGTGTCATGCTGAGCAATCCCATGCTGCTGGTACCAAGAGCTGTTGGATATATGCAGGGGTGAGTTGGAGCCAGTGCCCAGGGTCATAGTGTGTGTCTCTTTCCAACTTATTGTTCAGTCATGTCATGCTGTGTCAGTAGACTGAAACTGGCCATGGAGGGAGTATTTACACCAAGGAGATGTGATACATCAGGGCTTTTCTTTCCCAACCCCGCTCCTTGCCTATGAGTCTCTTGTTAAATACTTATCAGCACACTAGCACATACATGTCACCATCACTAGATAAGTAAATCAAAGGATGTCTTTGATTCACGGTGCTACCTGGGCTACCTGGAAAACCCACATGTCTAACCACCACCACCAGCATCTTCTTACAACCTTGATGGAGAGGTTACTTATTAAGTCACGAAACTAAGAACTTTATATCATTTATTTAATACTGACAACAGCTCATGAAATGCTTAGTAGTCGTATCCTTTTTATAGACAAGGAAGCAAGAATGGAGAAAGGGCAAATTATCTACCCATGATCGGACAACTGGTAAGTGAGAGAACCTGAAGTTGCACCAACATTTCTTGGATTCCAACAGGGAGGCTACACTGGTTCCCTGACACGTAATAGACACACAGAGACATTCCTCTCCATGCATATATTGATGGGTTTAAAATTACTTTTCTCTCCACTGTGGTAATTGTTTATCTCTTTCTTCACAAGTGCACAAATGTCATGAACACGAACGTCACACCAGAGACGTGTTCGTTCTCTGAAACATTTAAAACATTCTCGAGAGACTATTTCAGAAATGAGATTGAGGACCTCCTTTGAGTAAAAATCATCAGAGAGGGTGATATGGGAGAAATGCACACTTTTGTTCTTAGAAAGCTTTATTCCTTCTTGCTTGCAAAATAGCTGAAAAGAAGACTGCTTAGCCGAAGACAGGGCACTTTGCCCTCAAAATAAATTGCTTCCTAAAAAAAAAAAAAAAGTGGTTGCATAATCTTTGAATTAAAATTCCAAATCCACAGAGAAGAATGTTACCAGCACCATGTTAGCTTTAAAGCAAAGTGTCCATTAGCTCGCAGAACAGGCAAAGGAAGCTAATCTTGGGACAGGAAGATGGGTGTGGGAGAAAGGGCGATGCCTTTGATCCTCTACCCATAGAGCATTCTTGACAGAATTATGTAAATGACCTTTAAAAAGTATTTTGGAGCATGCAGACCTGGACACGTTTATAGATTTCCAAATCTAGGTACCTAATCAGATGAGAAGGAAAATTAAGCTTTTCTCCATTTACTTCAACTAGAAGCTCCCTTTTCTAATTTTTCCTTGCATACTAATTTTTGAAGATGACAGCCGCAATGCCCCTAGAAATGCCTCCAGGAGGTAAAGAAGGGGGATAGAGAATTGCCGCCTATGACTTATCAGTTTTGGCATATTGCTCACCTTCCCCTCCCAGGAGATTTGGTTCAAGTGGGTGGCAAGGGGTTTGGGAAATGAGGTGAGGGGTTTCCACCAGGCAATCACACGTGAACCAACTGAAACATATGTGTCTAAGGGTTTGTGAGAAATTAAATATGCTAATGAATCGAGTTATTGTACTGCGGGAAATATTTCTAATCTGCCTGTATCTTTGTGTAAAATGGAAGTGTATTTTCTGAATGACCTTGAGGTGTTTATAGACTGACGCTGCTGGTCCAGAGAACAAACTTCTGAGAAACGCTGATTAGTGGTTTTCAACTCTAGCTTCACTTTGGAATCACTGGGGGTTAAAAAGAAAAGAGTAGCAAAGCCTGGAACCTGTCTCAGACCAAAATCTCGAGTGGAGCTGGAACATCAGTGCTTTCGTATGCCCTCCCAGGTGATTCTCCAACAGTCAGGACCAAAAACCATGGATCTAGCTTAACTCTTTATTTTACAGGTGAAGAAATTCAGTTTGAGATATGTGAATAGTGCAAGGTTACACTTAATTTAGTTCAATTCAGCAAATGTTTATTCAACCTCAGCTTATGCGTTGGACCCTGGCTGTGAACTCAGGGTTACAGGGATGAGGGCATTGCTTATGTGGAAAGGAGTCGTCTGTGCTTCCCCAGTGTGGCATTTCCTGAACTCTTTGCAGCCCTTACAGGACTCCAGGGAATATTTTCATTATTTCAAAAATCTTACAGGAGACTCCATGTACACTGGTGGTAAATCTGCACAGACAAACCACATGGTCTAATGTATTTGCTATTAAGTTTTATTAAGTAGGTATGTGGTAGCTCTGATGTTCTTGTGCCAACCAGGAGCTCTGATTCCTGGAGCCGATAGCTAGCTGTTACAAACACTGACTTTTAGAATCAAATGGTCAGGGTGGGTTAAGTCCTGCATCCTCTATCGACTAGTGATTCAACTATGGCCAAATAATTTTATTTTCTTTCTTCTATGAGCTTTTACTAAGCTCTGTGCTACTCTAATGCTAGGGAATGCATCAGATTGCCAATCACTATACATCTTTAACCTTCAACTCTGATCATTATCAAGGTGAACTAGAAAAATAAGAGCCATGAGCTGTACTTTTTTTCTTTGTGGAAAGCAGTCGATTAACTGGAGCAGGAGGAACTTTTGCTATGCTGTGGTGGAACTGTGCAGTGGTCATGTGGGCGGGGAGGGGTAATTTGGAGAGAGAAACAGGGGACAGAACAGTGGATTCAGCAACACTGAAAGTAAATGGTCTTTCCTTACTTCCAAGAAATCTTTGGTAACAGACAACTTTTACAGCAATCAATTAGCATAAATAAAAATTGGTACAACAAATTGTTGCTCTTATTGTTGTCCCCACACTACTGCGTCAATTTTTTAAAAAATATTTTGTTATTTAGATTTTGCAATGAGAAGGGGAACCTGGTGAGAAAAAAAGGTTAATATGAGGGCATCTGGGTGGCTCAGTTGGTTAAGCAACTGCCTTTGGCTCAGGTCATGATCTTGGAGTCCTGGGATCAAGTCCAGAATCAGGCTCTCCCTCTGACGTCTCCCCTCTCTTGCTCTCTCTCTCATTCTCTCTCTTTCTATCTCTCTCAAATAAATAAATAAAATCTTTAAAAAAAGGTTAATATGAATTGGGCCATTTGGGGCAGAATTTGTTTGCTGATCCTCTTTCAAACTGACATTAAAAACACACAATACACAGTATATTCCTTTTTTTTTTTTTAAAAGAATTTATTTGTTTATTTGACAGAGATCACAAGTAGGCAGAGAGGCAGGCAGAGAGAGAGAGGGAAACAGGCTCCCTGCTGAGCAGAGAGCCCGATGCAGAACTCGATCCCAGGACTCTGGGATCATGACCCGAGCCAAAGGCAGAGGCTTAACCCACTGAGCCACCCAGGCGCCCCACAGTATATTCTAATGTCAAATATTCCTCATCAATAATTAGTAATTTGTCATAGTTCATACCTTTAGAATAAGAAAATATTGTCTCTGGTAAGAAAATCTTTTACATGCCCCCTGTATGTGTGTGTGTTTTCTTTGTGTGTGTGTGTGTGTGTGTGTGTGTGTGTGTGTGTGTGTTTAGGACTGAATTCTCTCTCTCTCATAGAACCCATGGAGAAGCTTTTCACAGAATCTTTTCTTTGCCGGGATGTCTTTGGTAATTGTGAAGCTACAGGCCTTATTCTCAAGAAAGTGCTCCCAGGTGTATATGCATGATTTTGCATGCATTTATACATTCTTTCAGGTTCAAACAAATTCTGAGGTTTTACCTACCAAAGTGTATGGTTCCCAAACTTGCATCTACAACAAAAAAGGGAAGGGTGAATATTTGCTAGATGGAAACATCAGATGGAACATCAGGACCTTCCAGCTTTCCTGAAGGTTCGAGGCACCTGATACACAGGTTCTGTTTCTTTTCATTACCACAACAGCTATTAGATGCTGGTTGGAAGCATCCCTCTCCCCGCTCCCGCAATAATTTATTGAAATTTTGTTGAATCTGAAGATACAGTCAGTACTTCACCATGTGCAGAGAACTATGAAGATGAAGTTCCTAGAAATCTAACTTCTTTTAGTTTTGGGTAACTTGTGATCTGACACAAACTGCTGAAGCCAAATTTGGAGATGCCATAAGCAGCACTGGCTACGTGATTTGTGGGGACCAGGGCAAAGTGAAAATGCTGGGCCTCTTGTTAAAAGGCATCAGACTTTCAAGATGGTGACAGTAGAGCATTGAATCATGTGAGGATTCACGTGATTTCTAAGCTTGGAGGTCTGTGCAACTACACTGGACGTTCTCGAATGAAGTTGGCCCTAACCATGAGACACAGAGAGACATTAATGGGTCACAGTAACTAACACAAAATTGAAAATTGTTTAAAGAGAGAGAGAGAGGACTGATCTTGTTTTTGGTGGGAGAGTAGAGTCAGGAAACAAAGAAGGATGGATGGGAAAGAATTTTATAATATTGTCTTTTTATTTTCTTTCCCCCCACATTTTTCTGGGCGGGCCTGAAACTGGAAGTTCAATGTGAGAGGTTATAGCAGTTTACCATGCCTTCTCACATGGCCCAGGTGAAAAGGAATTTACTAGGTGGGGGAAGAGTGATTTTCTGGGGAAGAGGCAACTGCAGTGGGCACAGTGGACAAGTTAGACTCTATAGGTGCCTCCATTCCTTCCCCCTCCTCCTGAACTAGGCAATTACAATGAGGGGTGGTTGCCCCACTGCGGCTGAGAGATAAGGATTAGGAACAGGCAGGGAACTTGGGTTGGGGGAATGGAATGGGTCAGTCTAGACAGTAGCACTAGATGTCTTCTGCCCCCAGCGACTCCCCATCATCTCTTCTCCTATAAGGACCCCAAGCTAGGCTCAAAGCCACTGTCCCTGAAGAAATAAAACATGCACTCCCCTCCCCCTAAGAAGATTCACTATTTGAGGAACATAAGCTCCAAACAAGAAAGTCAGCCGAAATTAAAAGCCTTTCTAGAGGAAGCAGAGCTAGTGAAATAGAATATGAATTTAAAATGGTCTTGGGGCACCTCGGTGGCTCAGTGGGTTAAGCCTCTGCCTTCTGCTCAGGTCATGATCTCAGGGTCCTGGGATCGAGCCAGGGTCCTGGGATCGAGCCCCGCATCAGGCTCTCTGCTCAAAAGGGAGCCTGCTTCCCTCTCTCTCTGCTGCCTCTCTGCCTACTTGTGATCTCTCTCTGTCAAATAGATAAATAAAATCTTTAAAAACATTTAAAAAAATAAAATGGTCTTAATATCTTCACAGAGAGATACAGGAAGGTTTCAAAATTATAGAGCAGGAAAAGGCACTGATTTAAAATTTGGGGTATGAAAACCTAACTATTGTGATTTAAAAAAAAAAAAAAAAAAAAGAAAGGAAGGAAACAACCAGAGAGCCAGTGGTATCACAGATGGGTACAATTGAAGTACAAACCAGTAAGCCCAAAGGTTGTGTCACAAAACTTTCCTGGAAAGTATCAGGAAGGAAATGTCAGGAATAGATGGAACCCATGAAAAATGTTGAGTCATGAAACAGAGAAATAAAAGTGTCAAAATCTATAAAATAGAACTCCCAGACAGTGAGAAAGGAGCAAAACAGAGGAGAAAATATGAACAAGCATTTCCAAAAAAAGAAAAAGAAAGATATAAAAGCTCAGGATAAAAAGGCTAATGGAGTGCTGAACAAGACAGATAAGAAAACTACAATCAATATCCAGACAGATTATAGTTAAACTTAAGAGCATAAAGCCAAAGAGAACATTTAAAAGCTTGCAGAGAGAAAGAAAAGACCTAAACAAATGTCTGATTTATGGAGAGCTTCTCAACAGCAACACTGGAGTGTGTCTTCAAAGTTTAGAAGGAAAAGGACTTTGAACTTAGAATTTTATATCCAGATAAACTACCATTTTAGTAAAGAAATTCCCAGGTTTATGAAGTTTAAAAAGTTTGCTACTCAAAGATCCTCTTCTGTGGTGCTCTGTGAGAAGTGCTCTACCAAAACGTATGATCAATATCGAGGGATAAATGAGTATGGAAAATAAAGCAGTTAAAGAAGTTGATCAAGTTTATTAATATCTAAAGGAGCCATGACTTTATAAAAAGCTTTATAATTTTAACAGTGAAGAATGTACACTCTAGATGATGCCACCAAGGCAAGAGCAAAGAGGCTTTAGGGGGGAAAAGCATGATCCAGATTTTGATTTCTTTGGGAGGTATGGAGATGGATGAATTTAAATATCCAGAGGGAACACGAAGTGTAACAATGGGTTTTAATAAATTAGGATTAAAAAGCAAGAATAAAAAAGCAAAATGCACAAAGCCCAAATGGCAGAAAAGATTTTTTATCTTAACAAGGATTGGCTCAATGTCACAGAGGTTAAAACACAGACTTAAAGATAAAAATACTTATGTTCAAACACTTACTGTGCCACTCATCGTTGTGTGACAATAGGCAAATAACCTCTCTAAATCTTGGTTTTGTGTCTTCTGTAAATATGGAACAACAGCCTATCAGGAAGGACTTAAGTGTTGCTGAAATAACATACTATCGGTATTGTACCTAGTGCAAAGCCAGGGAATAACAAATGCTCAATAAACGGCAGCTAGTCCAACCTAGATTCATAGTTTCAGTGCTGACTTAGCCCTTTCCTGTTTTTTGGGACCAAGGCTACTGAGATTACTACCTAGCACACACTAGCATACTAGGATTCTCACTGATTGCTTACTTTTGTGAAATAGTCTTGTGTATATAGTAGTCCTCCTTACCTGCTATCTCACTTCCTGAAGTTTCACTTACCTGTGGCCAGCTGTTGTCCAGAAGCAGATAATCCTCCTGACCTACCGTCAGAAGGTCAATACTAGCCTAATGCTATGTCCCAGTGCCTATGTCATTTGCCTTAACCTCATCACGAAGGCATTTTATCATCTCACATCATCATAAGATGAAGGGTGAGTACAGTACAATAAGATTTTTTGAGAGAGAATGAGATCACATTCACATAACTTTTGTTATAGAGTATTGTTATAATGATTCTATTTTATTATTAGTTATTATTAATCTCTTACTGTGCCTAACTTATAAATTACACTTTATCGTAGGTATGTATGTGTGTTGAGGAAAAAACAGAGTAGATATAGAGTTTAGTAGTATCTATGGTTTTAGGCATCCATTGCAGGTCTTGGAACATATCCCTTGTGTAAGGGGTGTGTGTGTGACTGTATTTACATGCTGCTCTCTTTGAATTAAAACTCTTCCTGTTGACTCACCATCAGTAAACATGTGCTTTGTGGACTCCTCACAGGCAAAATTAATCCATACTTCACCTCAACAAGACATAATGTATAACCTAGTAGCTAATATGGGTGTTGGATCCAGCCTGACCTGATTTTATGTTCCAGTTCACTGACATTGACAAAGTCATTTAACTTTAATACACCTCTGTTTCTTCATAGTGTGACCTGTGCTATGACACTACTGACAGAATCTATCTCATAGTATTATTTTGAGTATTAAATAAGACTAGGCATGCAGAATGCCAGAAGCAGAATAAATGTTCAGTGATTGTTAGTGTTGATGACAATCAGGATGGTGATAATCATAGTTACAAGGATAGGATATGGTCTAATGCTGTGGGGACTTTTCCCTCTATCCTTTCTTCCACTCCTGCATAGTTAAGAATAAAATATTGAAATTAAACCTAACTATCTTAATCAGTTAATGTAAATAAACCAAATGCTTCTGAGCATGATATAATGTTTGTTTCTTTCCTTCCTCTAATAGTGATGGTTCACATAAATAATTGTTTCTTTTAAGATTTTATTTGGTTATTTGAGAGAAAGAGAAAGAGCAGGAGAGAGAGAGAGAGAGAAAGAGAGAGAATAGGAGTGAGAGAGAGAGAGAGAGAGAGCACAAGCAGGGGGAAGTGGAGAGTTAGAGAGAGAGGGAGAAGCAGACATTCTGTTAAGCAGGGAGCCTGAGGCAACTCAGGGCTCAATCCCAGGACCCTGGCATCATGAACAAAGGCAGATACTTAACCGACTGAGCCACCCAGGCACCCCATCACATAAATAATTTCAACTTCACAGTTGCTAATACCTGCTGAGAGATTAGGGCAGGTTTTTGTTTTTGTTTTCTGATCTTAGATGGGGGTGAGATGCCTTACAAAGGACACAATACACAGTAAGAATGAAGGTCATGTTCCTTATGAGACCTGGAAAACACCTTTTCCCCCTTGATTTGACAAAAGGTGTCTCCATGCCAGTTTTCATGAAAGATTTATTAAATTGTCACGGGGAGTCATGCATATTCTAGTAGAAGCTACTGATGATGATTCTAAAGACACATTCTTTTGTAACCTTCAGGCAGTAATAGACTAAAACCAATGTCTGATGTGAAACTCCCAAGAAGATATGGAAATGGAGTAATGTGTCACTAAAAGTGAAGTTGCAGATTCATTTTGCTGTGCTCTTTAACACTTGATTGTATGGAAGCGGCTCTGGATGGGGAAAGGGTACTCAGTGTATTTGGCTGGAGGCACTCTTATGACAATACTGAAAATAAAAAGAACCAGCCTATGAGGAATAATGTGGGGACAAAAATGCCTAGGCAATCACCAGGGTGTAAGAGAACCAGCTACCTCAGCACAGAGTGTTTAGACAGAAAGATGTGCTACACGACAAGCAGGATGGCTGAGTAGTAACAAGTAGGCAGGACTAGAAGGTGAAGCTCAGAGTGAGCTCATGAAGGAAGAGGGTTATCACTAAAACCGCCAATGGATGATTGGGTGCTTATGATGTATCAGACCCCCTGACAGTCATTTTATAACTATTAACTCATGTTATTCTACACATCTTTACGAGTCATGTTCAAATATTATCATCATTTTTTCTAGATGAGGAACTAAGATGCAGAAGTTTAAGGGATTTTCCAAAGCTACATCTTTCAGAAAGGAAAGCACTGGAATTGGAGTCTGCTTCTATAGCTGGGATATGATAAGTTGTCATTCAAAGGCAAGGAGCAGGGGGCTGGTGGGATGGGGGAACCAGAGCTCTGTGCTCAACCACTATGCTATACTGTCTCTGGTTGATGCCATGTAAACAGGCCTATTGTGTGAGTCCCTCAGAGGAATGGATGTCCTGGGGAAACCTTTATAATATCAGAGACCCAGGAGCACACAGCTCTGTTTTGAATTCCCAATAGTGTTATCACATGTCCCTGTTTGTTCAGGACAGGCCTGGTTTATGCCTGCTGTCAAGGTGTAATCAATAATAGTGCTCTAAAAAGTGTCCCAATTTGGAAGATAAAGTATATAGTCATCCTATGTAGACAGTCAAATGGTTGCTCCCTGGTCAAAACTAAATCCACTTGAAAGCTGACGTGCTGCACTGATGATTTCTTGTATACACAAGAGATGGATGGGGTTGAGGAGAATTTGTTCTATAATGGGAATACTAAGGAAGTAACTCCTCTCACATGCAGGGCAGGGGGGATAAAACAACAGAAAAAAAAAATAGAAAATAGCAGGAGACGCAAACAAGGCAGCATAATTAGATTTAGTAAAAACTACTCCAAAGAGGGCATTTCACTGAGCTTACTCTGCCAAAGGCTTAGCTAAGATAAAAGGCTGATTTCCTCAGAGAAAAGTTGAGGTGAATTTCAATCATATCTGGGTTGTTTTAATATCTATCTAGATGTTAGAACCCACCCTTAAGTATCAGGAATTAGGGGACAGGAGGTGGAATTAATTTATTGGAGTTTTTTCACAGCTTGCTATAGTGAGCCTGAATCTATTTTGCCACTGTCAATATGTTGACTCTCAGAGGGAGTTCACATGTGGTGTTGGTCATCAATAAATTAGTGTACCAGCTATTAAATTAATGTACTGATTATTAAATTACCTTTTGTGGAGAAGTTAGTCTTTCTTTATTCATGTCTATCCTCTGTGTCTTTCCTGAAATAAGTGCTGGGCCTTGCCTTTTCATACCTGGACAACCACAAATACATGTATGAAGATATTGAGTCCTCTTCAATTCGTATCAGTGAGGTGTTACAATGGGTTATGCTCAGCCTTTCTTAGCCAGTCCTCTGGGTGCCAAACCAGAGAAGGCAGGAAGCAACAACTTCCTTATATAACTCGCAGCAATGATTATGGCAATGTTTCCCTGAAAGTCCATTAAAAACTACTTATTCTGTGTTTGCAAGATGTGGAGCTTACTAAATGTGAGAACTCCATTCATAAACTCCAGAAATTTCTGGCAAATCCATTCTTTTTGCCAAGTAAATCGATCTTAAGTTCTCAAGGTCAAAGCAGGAAGTTTGTGTCTTTGAGATATCGTTGAGAAGACATGGGGAGAGGGAAGCTGAAATGACCCTTCGCGTTGTCTACACATAAAACTTCACATAAATAGATTTTCCATTAATAAGTCTCTCTATACACTGAAAGTACAGAAAAGAGTATACTCAATGAGATATAAAATGCTGAGGTTTGATCATAAAAACTGAGTTCCTATTGTTAATATAGCAGAATGGGGCCTTTTATGGGATATATTGCAATGGAAAAGCACTGACTCTTGATAAGTGATAGACCCATTAGAATTCATTCCTATGATTACTAGGTAGGCAATTTCTTAGAAAATTATAGAAACCTGGTCAAGTACCTCTATTTATTTTTCACTACATTTGATTATGCTTAATTCCCATCTATCTTTCTATTGGTAAGTTGGTGCTGAGATAAAAAGATTTTTGTGCTGTTAATGTACACTGTGGTCTAGTTTCAAGAATACTTGAACAACTGGTCCAAGATAGGTTCAAAACTGTGAATCAGAAACCTCTGGGGGAACTTGTACTTGATCTGGGCTGTTTTCAAGTCTATTGTTTCTGCTACCATTTCCAAGAGAATTTTATCAACCCCCCACCTTCTTTTTTTCAGGTAATCTTTGTGACAAAGATTTTTATAGGAAACCAGGTGCAGTATAGTAAAGTTGAGCTGTATTATTCTTGAAAACCAAATACCTCCCAATAGTGCCACGCAATTTATCATTTTCTTCTTCTCCATCTTCAAAGGCATATAGGTCCCCATCTGCACATGGGACTCTGCTAGGGCCTAGATGAACAATTTAATGGAAAAAATCTTGCCCTCTCGGGACTTTCTATCTATTTCAGTCAGGAGGATCTGATGGTTTTAACATATAGCCCTCAAATCTCAGTGGGTTAACACAATAGAAGTTCATTTGTCATTTGCTTCAGAGTCTAGCAAGGCCTGGCAGAGGTTGTGGTCCATGCAACCATTTAGAGACCCAGGCTCCATCTATCTAAGTGTATCTCCCCTAACCCAGAAAACCTCAGAGGCCTCCATGGCAACCCCTAGCTCCAGCCAGCAGATGAGAGGAAAGGCAACATTCAGGGCACACACAGAAGGTTTTTAGAGGTCAGGTCTGAAATTTATGATCTCATATAACTACAATGGGCTGGAAACTGATCTCCCTGTAGATCAGGGAGAAAAAAACAAAAATAAAACAGGGTTTTGTGATTACATAGCTGTCTCCCCCATATTCCATACCATCAGAGACACATCCTTACCTCAAACAACATGGTTACAGTTTAACACTGCTTTTTTTTTTTTAATGGAGATTATTCCATTTGTAATGTCAATGCTGAGATAAAAGGATATTCATGCCCATAATATATACCACAGTCCACTTTCAAGACTACTCAACATAGTTGTTCCTATATTATTACTGGTAGGATATGGCTTATCTGGGGTTTTGTGAAACAAGATTATTTACAGATTGGGTGATAGAAGTCAAACATTTATTCTGTTGCAGGAAATGATTATGAAACCTAGGGTAATGTACTTGGATACCGCCTCTAGGCATCTGAACTATTTCTTCTTCCTGTCTGAAAGGTCCATCCAAATGGCTTAGAATTAGGTGATTACAAATTCTTTGATTCAACTTTGTCTAGGAAGTGGAGCTTTATTCCCCTCATTCTGACTGTAGGCTGGGCTTAGTGAATTGTTTCTAAGGAACAGACTATTTAAAGGAAAAAACAGTAACTTTTCAGTGGAGAAATCTGGCAGATACCACTTTAACCAAGTGATCAGAGTGTTATCATTATTACTAGTGTCATGTTGCTAGCATGTACCCCAGATATATTGTGATGAAAGGCCACTTCATCTCTGCAGTATTCTTCCCCCAAGCCCATTACCCCAGGCTAATCATGAGAAAACATCAGACAAATACCAGCTAAGGGACATTCTACAAAATATCTGGCCAGTATTCCTCCAAAGTGTCCAAGCTGTCAAAGATGTGGGAAGACTGAGAAACTGTCACAGACTGGAGGAAATCAAAGAGACATGGCAACTAAATGTCATGTGGGATCCTGGATTGGATCCTAGAATAGAAAAATGACATTAGCGATTAAACTGGAGAAATCTAGATAAAGCCCATAGTTTAGTTAATACCATTGTGCCGATATTAATTTCAGTTTTGATAAATGTGCTGTGGATATAGAAAATCTTAGCATCAGCATATGGAAAACTCAGTACTATTTTTGGAATTTTTCTGTAAATCCAAGATTATTTCAATATTTACAGCTAAAAATAAAACTAAGAATGAAATTTAAAAATTAGATGATTGGCTTGAGGAGCGAAACATAGTTAACAATGACAGAGACAGAATTTCAAGGGTAGAAGAGACTTTTTTATTTTTTAAAAGATTTATTTATTTATTTATTTACTTATTTATTTATTTATAGGAAGGCAGTGCGAGTGGGATGGGTGGAAGGAGAGGGGGAGAGAATCTCAGGCAGACTCCATGCTGAGTGTGGAACCCCATGCAGGGCTCCATCCCAGGACCCTGAGATCATGACCTGAGCCAAAACCAAGAGTTGGACACTTAACTGACTGGGCCACCCAGGTACCTCAGAAAAGACATTTTAGATCATCCCAACGTATTAATTTATTTAGAAGGGGAAAATAAGGCTGACAGATGCAAATCAAATTGCCAAATATTTCAGAAGACATAAACAGAACCTGCCTCAACATGAAGGGTTTATTACTCTTAACGCAATACTCTTGTTCCAGATTATTCCTGGGCTGCTTGTGTGTGGGGAGAAGAGAGAATTGCAGCATCAATGGAGCAATCACATAATAATACACTTATGGACCATTAACTTCCATTTTTCTGGTTAATTCCTAATAATTCCTAAGGAATTACGGTTTAACCCCCACTCTTCATGGAAATAAACATGCACACACACATATATCCCTCTCCCCACAGCATGCTACCTGCAGTCCTACAGGTAGGTTTTATTATTCCTGGCTTGAAGAAGAGTAGGATGAGACCTGAATAAATTAAGTGACCCTCCAAGATTTTATGACCAAATAATTACCAAACTCTGGATTGAAACCTCTGTCTAGAACCTAAGCTCAAGCTCTTTCCATTATACTCTGGTGCTTCCTTTCCTGAGAAAGGAGTGGGGCAGTCCCTGGAAAAGAGGAGAGAGGAATATCTAGAAGCAATCAGCTGGGTGAGTGGCAAGGGTTTATCGTAAAATATTTCTCAGGGTACCAGAACTGTAATTTATGCCCCTAAATTTCTGACAAGGTCTTAAGTGAGTGAGACTGAGGCAAAAATGGGCCAGTTTTCTGTAGTTTTAGGGGCTCTCTTTCAGAAAAAAAGATTCAAATAGCTTATTTTATTCCTTTGAGTAACTTTCTTTAAGATCAAAATATTTAGGTATGTGATATGTTAATCTGGCAAGACAATAGTATTGGGTCTTGCTTCAACCCTGAAGGTATATATAGTAACCCTGAATGTTGGCCATATCTTTCCTCTGTGCCTAGCACTGTAATATATTATTTTTATTATTTCAATTTCATACCACAAATTAGGAAGGGAAATGTTATCTATACTTTACAAAAGAGGAGATTGAGGACCTTTTACCAAGAGTGCCTCTCACCCCCGTGCCAAAGACAAAACTAATACCATTTCTTTGAAGCAATTAGTTTTTTTTTTTTTTAAAGATTTTACTTATTTATCCGACAGACAGAGATCACAAGTAGGCAGAGAGGCAGGCAGAGAGAGAGGAGGAAGCAGGCTCCCCGCTAAGCAGAGAGCCCGATGTGGGGCTCGATCCCAGGATCCTGGGATCATGACCTAAGCCGAAGGCAGAGGCTTTAACCCACTGAGCCACCCAGGCGCCCCTCTGTGAAGCAATTAGTATAAAACAAGTTTATATGAAACAGTGCTGCCAAAGGCAGACATGTTTCTTCTAATAGATTTCTATCACCAATCCATTTTATACATGTGTGCAGCCATTTCCAGATATTGTATAACAAAACATCTATTAAGTTAGAGACCTTTTTGGCAACCTATTTAAGTTCTGGAAATTTAGAAGACATGTAAGGAAGGATATGGACTGCAATTCAGTTTGTGGGATTCTTCACCTTTCCATTCATCCCTGTCTCCTTGAGGTTGAGACTGTGACTTTTTGAACCTCCCAGTGTCTCTGGGAGACTGCCCTGAAGCACCTGGAAGCCTCTGGGGCATATGAAGTGGCCTCACAGAATGGCACTGACATAACACCTTTTTCACTTCCTGGTGGAAGTCCTAGCAGTAGTTGGTGGGCTCAGGTCTTTGGCCCATCAGTGATGAATATGGCGCTGAGACATTATCTTTGCCTTTCATCACCAACTAGAACCCCCTCATTTATCATTGGAGTTGAATAAAGACCATAGCTGATCTCCAGACTCTCATTACCAAGCCTATGTTGTTAAAAGGAGCTCTGGGCCCAGAACTCCTGTTAATTCATGCATATCTATAAATGCTTCCTCTCCTAGATAGTGTATTACCTGACAGGGTTTCTGATATGATTTTTATTACTATTTTGTATGATGCTTTTTACACTTAGACAGACATCACTGTTTTTTACCATAGGGAAGTAATAGAGGAAACCTCTGCCAGTCAAGTGCTAAAGAGAAAGGAAATAATCTATTCCAATAAAATCCAGACTGTTACTTTCTTTTGCCTCCCCATTGACTGTTCAGCTTGAGTTAACTTCTTGCTAATAACAGCTGATGTCCTGTCTTGAGTATCTCCCTGGCACCACTGCAAAAGGGAGCAAGCCAAATGAGAGAAATTAAACAGGGCATAACCAAATTGACTGTCTCAGGTGCTTTAACAAAAATGCGTTATTTATGTAAGTTGGAATGAAACTCTGAAAAGTGGCAAGACACATACATTCTATTTCTTTAGAGTTATTTAGCAAAAGATAAGCTATGGTGAAAGGAAAGGTTATGGCTGCCCCTCTTTGGTGACCGACATTCTTCACCATTCTCTGCTATGTGTCTCACGCTCTTAAATATTAAAAATATGATATAATTGATTATAACCAGTGAAGACTTATTCAGCACTTACTAAGTACCAATCATCATGCTCAGAGTTAGGGAAATGACACAGTTAGACACAGTTCCTGCCCCCTTTAGGAGAAGGATACCGGTAAACAAAGAAGTTATACATCAACAGAAGCTCATGCAAACTAGACAGAAGAGAGTAATAAGCCAGAAAGGCTGGAATTTGAAGACTGGGTAGGATTTCACCTAGAACAGCAATTACAGAATGTCATATATGCAAAAAGTAGAGTGTTTGTGGGGCATAATGGTATACTACCGAGGCATGTTCAGGGAACTCTAAAGAACTTTTCCTAAATGCTAGAGGGATGAGGGTCAAGCGTGAGGGTGGAGATGTGGTAGGAAACATTGCCAAATAGGTAAGCAGAGACTAGATCGTTGAGGCCAGTTGGAATTCATTAAACACTCAGCACTATATAAAGCACTACATGGGATACCAAAAACTACTTAGATCCCTTGCTGCTCTTAAAGAATTTATGATCAAACTGGAAAGAGAAGCCAACATACATGAAGCAATTAAGACACAATTAAGAAGTCAAAGATGCATTATTGACTCTAAGTGCAGTTGGAATTCAAAGAAGATAAAGAAATCAATATACTCTCTGATAATCAAAGAATTAAAAAGAAGGTTGGATTTGTACTACCCCTTGACGAATGGGAAGGGTGAGTTCAAGAGTTCTTAACTGACCAGTACTACCCCCTAGCGGACGTTTGGAGATGTGTAGGTTTATTTTTAAAAGAAATGGGGAAGAGGGAGGGTCACTAAAGTTATTCATTGGGCCAGAGAGGCTGAATGCCTTGCAATCTATGGAAAAGAATTATTCAGTCAAGAATTGTCCTGTACTATGCTAAGTGAAATAAGTCAGTCAGAGAAAGACGATTATCATATGATTTCTGTGATACAAGGAATTTGAGAGGCAAGGTGGGGGTTTGTGGGGGGAAGGGAGGGAAAAATGAAACAGTATGGGACTATGGAGGGAGACAAACCATAAGAGACTCTTAATCTTGGGAAACAAACTGAGGGCTGCTGGGAAGGCGGCGGGGATGGGGTGGCTGGGTGATGGCCATTGAGGAGGGTATGTGCTATGGTGAGTGCTGTGAATTATGTAAGGCTGATGATTCACAGACCTGTACCCCTGAAACAAATAATACATTATATAATAAAAAAATAATTGATGAATTAATTAAAAAAAGAATTGTCCTTCTCCAAACTACTAGTGCCCCCACTCAGAAACACTAATCAGATGAATAGAGGGCAGAAAGAGTTGATTCCAGATGCTGAGAATGACACAAATTTAAGAATTATAGGTAGACATCACTATTGGTCATTAACAAGATTCAACTGGATAAGTCAGAAAAAGAATCTACTTTTAAAATGTCTCACTTTCTCAGTTTATTTCAGGAAATTCATGATTACCTAGGCCTTTTAGCAGGATTGCAATCTCAAGTGTTATTAGGGGTATGACAAAACACATACATAAGTAAATTGGTGATTTAATCAACACCACCCGTCCCTCAATCCTGCAAGGCTATTTGAGATATTTGAAACGTACATCAGCTCAGCACTGTGGCTGCCTTACCCCTCACCAAGCACTATGTGATCTTTCTTCTGCATCCACAATGGGATGAATCCAACTCTCTTAAGTTTCAACTGCTTATGTCACTCTTCTTCTTACATTATGGTTTCTGTCTGCTCTTAGCTTTTGCTTATGGTTCTCTTTCAGATTCTTCCCGCATAACTAACTATCAAATGTTTACATGTCACCTTCAAGCCCCCCTCCCCAAACTGGGTACCTGATCACTTTCCCCGAGGCTCCTTCCCTGATGGACAAAGCCTGAGTCCACCTTGTGGGTTCAAGAGTTGGAATGAGTTGGCTGACTTATAGGTTACTTTCTTTAGAACCTTGAGTTAGGTCCTCCTGCCATCAGTTAGCTGTAGACACAATGATGTGGTCACAAACATGGCTCAGAGGGACCCATGCAAAAAGAACTGGGTCACAGTCTCAACAACAAATGGAGTGGCTTTTCAACAATGACTCTGGCTATATGAAACTAAGAAGGTTTAATTGAAGTGGAACTGCAGGATCTACTACTCACAATGCAGTGAAAAGGAGAAAAAACAACAACAATAACAAAGCCAACCTTGAAGAGCACAAAGTGTGGAACAAACTGTTCACAATTTAGAACTCTTCTGTCACATTTATGCATACAGATTGTGGTCAGTTTCAAATTCAGGTGGCGTTATTTTCAGATCAAGTTCATGGGCTTAGTATCACTTCAAAGTCAACAACTGAAAAGTTTAACTCATAGATTTCTATCAGCACTAAATCACCCTCCAAGCTTCTCTATTTCTATCATAGTATCAGAGATTTTATAGGGAATAGAGAACTAAATGTTAAGGGGAATAAATCATGGCTGTGAATTGCAAATATCCTAGGCTCCACTTGTTAGAATGCCCCAGGGTCAAGATTGATGGAGAGAAATAACAATATAACCATATAAAACAAAATTTATAACCTGATGGACTGCTAGCCAAATTGGGCCAGGAGATGTTTTTCATTTTGATGAGTACTGTATATTGTAAGCATTTGAATTAGAATATGAATACAAAAAAAGGCAGGTGAAGTAGAGATTTTAACAGCTTCTACCAATCCAGAAGGGGCTTGCTAAAGATAGAAGCTATGAATGAGTACCAGCTCACAGGAGATGAAGTGCAAGTGTAACACCAAAGCAGGACAGGGTGACGAGGTCAGGGGGGAAACACTTTGTTTGGCTCATACTTTCAAACGCTCACAGTGCACTTCTTATAAGGTGGTCACGCTCTCCAGCCACTCTGTGACACCTACAGTCACATGGTTGTCTCTTTCACCTGAATGTGGGACTGGTCTAGGGGGAAAAATAAATGTGCATTTAGAAGTCTAATTAAAACACACGCTGTCAGCAACCCTGTACTGAAAGCCCCATTAAGCATCTTATGAATGCCCAAGAGTGCCCTTCCCATGTTTGGAGTGACACATTTTGGCTCGGCTGGTGACAATTAGGATCAGACCCAGGACACTGGAGAATATACTCTGCATCCCATATGGCCTAGTGTGTAGGTAGATGGTTCCCGGGTGCTTGAAACTCAATGAAAAAACTCTGGGTAGGAATTAGATGAAAATGATGGAGAATACAAATTAGCACACTATAGATGGATCTGTATCATGTATGGCCACGTTATGGATTGGATTCAACTGTCAGATGGTTATGTATTATTCATGATCAAATTCAGGGTAAAGTTACCAGATGGCAAAGGCATATTCATGGTCAGATCATAGTTGTTAGATTAATTATAAATCTACATAAGAATTGGATAATAATCATTTAGACTGCTCTCAAAAGGATACTCTGTAGATCATCTAATCAAAAGTATTTTTAAAATAAGGTGCATAGGTCATTAGGTGACATTAAACATTTCATGTTGCCATAAGTTATTTTCCAAAAAGACTCCCTAGTAACATAAAAAATTTTCAGATTTCACTAACCTGTGGCTTTGGTCTTAATGTCCGATAGAGCTGGTGGTAACGATGCCATTTCTTTAAAGGATTTTAGATGATTTACACTATATGGAATGTTAAGGGACCGGTGGAACTTGGTTAGACAGTAACAGTGTTTTCGTCTGTATACCTACAACTCATGATGTACAAAAAGTTCTACCTAAATGTCATTGACATCCCTGTGGGCTGGACATCTTCTGATTCCTCCCCTAAATCCTTTCTCTGTCCTTCCCCACCCTGCACTGTGCTCAGTGAGGACACTCTAAGGGTCATATCGGCGAACTCTATTGTCTTTTGGATTCCAGCTTCTTCACCCCTGAAGAGCGTCAGTGGAAGATGGGGCTTGCAATATTTGCTTGGGTCCATCTCTTCAGGCTGGCTGCATCCAGTACAAACGCCACAGCTCCCGTTAGGTCCTCTCCAGCACACCTTCTCTCTCTGAAAGGTTTTCTTCCTGAAAACTTCATTGTTGATTGTGATTTTCTGCTGTTACTAGCCCTGGGGTTGTTACCTTTTGTGGTTTCCCCACAACCTGCCAATACCTTTGTAAATAGTCGTCTTATTAAATTATCCTTAAATACCTTCTTTGAATGTGCCATCTGGTTTCTGCTAGGATCCAGACTTAAATATACCTTAAGCACAGAACCATAATATCAAAGAATGGAATGTATACATGATTGATCTATTCAATCCTTCCCATGTTACTAATGAGGACATTGATGTGAAGAGATGTCAAGGGATTTGACCAAAGTCACCAGCTTCTATATGACAGACTAGGGACTAGAACCCAAATACTCTGAATCTCTTCAGGGCATTTTCCACAACAGAGTCCTCTGTGGAAGGTCGTGGGCACCACAGGTATTCACTGAAGGTGTCTGTCAAGGAAAGTTAGCCCCAAGGGTGGGTCAGTAGAGAGATTTTTCTACACACAGCAGCTTATGATCAGGATGTTATCAACAGTTTCAGAAAGAGAATCAGTAAGAAGGCTGGTGATAGTGAAAATCCCAAGATCCATATGGTAACTTGGAGAGAAGTTTCCAAATATCCTAGCTAAACTCAGATCCCAGAATGTTACCCCAGAGGGAGGGATAGGATAAAGGGGGAAATGCATGAAATGGAGTGTTTACTTCTCAGGGCTCAGGTGTTGTCCATAGACAGGTGGAGGGGAGGGACAGGGAGGAGCCGGGAGATGGTTGCAATTAGGCAAGACAGGTGTCACTAAACTGGCATGAGAGAAGAGAGATAGGGTAAGATAATTATCATAAATTGAATATCTATGTGCCAGGATTGGCACTGTTTTACATTCATTACTTTATATAATCCTAACCATAACCCTCATTTCAAAGATGAGAACAAACAAAAAGATTCAAGCAAAATAAGTTATACCTGTAGGGAGTGGGAGGCAAGCCCCAGAGGAGACCTGGAATTCAATACACACTGAGAACAGTGACAGTAGCAATAAAGATGATAAAATGTTTGTTATTGCCTGTCACTGACTAGGATGCTAGGGATGGAGGAGATCAGGAAAGAAGCACCATAAACTAGAAAGATCTAGCTGCTGCCATAGTGTCCTATTGGGTGTGGGTCTGTGGGTGTGGGACAGTGCACAAATGACTGGAACATAGTTTGAGAACTTTTATGATTTGGAAGGATGGGTACCATGGGGGTACAGAGGAGGGGCACATGACAGAGCCAGGGGAGGTCATGAAGCAATGAAAGCACAGAGGAAGTGACACCTGAGTTAACAATTGAGGGATGAAGACGAGTTGGCAGGTGAAATGGAAGGGAAACATGTTTCAGGTAAAGGGAACAGCATGTGCAAAGGCCTGATGTTGAGAGAACTTCTGGCAAGGGACAACAGGGTGGTTTAGTCAGTTAAGCATCTGTCTTTGGCTAAGGTCATAATCCTAGGATCTTGGGATCCAGACCTTAGTTGGGCTCCCTGCTCAGTGGGGAGCCTTCTTCTCCCTCTCTCTCTGCTCCTCCCTCTGCTTGTGCTCTCACTCTCTTGCTCTCTCTTTCAAATAAATGGATAAAATCTTAAATTAAAAAAAAAAAAAGAGAGAACTCCTGGCAAATAAGTTCACTGGAGCTGATCATACAGGATAGTGGAAGTGAACGGGGCAAAGATTGTATAGGCTAAGCCTGTAGGTCATTTAAAGGAAAATGGATCTTTTTTCCCCCCTCAAAGCATTAGAAAGACACTGAGGGTTTTACATACGGAGATGACATGACCATATTTTCCAGGGTCACTGATGCTTGGACAGAGATTGCTCTCTGCTCTGGTTTCATTGGGTGGATGACAGGACCACACAGTGTTTAGGGTAGGGCTATGAGGCAGTCAGCATGTGGTTGAGCTCACGGGGGCCCATGGGTGTTCATCATCCTTGACTGAGAGCCAGGCCCCTTCTGGGATCCCCAGCAGTTCTGGTCACTGACGATGCTTCGCTGTGTGTGCCAGTCCACTTGAAACTCTCTGTCTAGCTCCAAGAAATCAGAATTTAGTTTTCCATCTTGCTTCTTTTAGTGTTTTGTCCGGTTTTTAAAGAAGAACCCAAGATACTGTTCAACAGAGGTGGTGAATTATTTTCATAGTATGGTATCATAAGTACAGATCTTCCTTGACCTATGATGGAGTTATATCCCATAAACCCATTATAAACTGAAAATACCCTAGGTTCAAATATGCATTTAATACACCCAGTCTACTGAACATCATAGCTTAGCCTAGCCTACCTTACATGTGCTCAGAACATATATTAGCATATAGGTGGGCAAAATCATCGAACATGAAGCCTATTTTATAATAAAGTGTTGATTATCTCATGTAATGTATTGAGTGCTGCACTGAAAGTGAAAAACAGAACGGCTGTATGGGTACAGAATGGTGGTCAGTGGATTGGTTGTTCATCCTCATGATCATGAGGTTGACCGGGAGCTGTGGCTGGGGCTGCTGCCCAGCAACACAAGAGGGTATCATATTGCTTATTAGCTCTAGGAAAGGATTGAAGTTCAAAATTTGAATTATGGTTTCTACTGAATGTGTGTATTCCTTTTGCACCATGGTAGAGCTGAAAAATCACAAGTTGAACCCTCAGAAAGTCCAGGCCCACCTGCAGTTGCTATCTCTTTTTAATTAACCTTTGTGTTTTGTTTGCTTTTCCTATTCCATTCAGTAGTCTAGCATTGAGCTGCAACAATGGCTCAGGTTATTTATCCGCCTTGGATGGACTTGGAAAACTTGACCTTGAATTTGGATCTGGTCATATAATACAATCAGAACTTGCTAAACCTTAGGAGCCACAGAATTGATAGGAAAAATATTTCCAGGTAGGAAAAAGGAAGAAAGGATATTCCTTTGTAAAATGTGAATGGGTACAAGACTGAAACCTAGGTTGTATTTGTATGTGCATTAAACTGTCCAGAGAATTTACCTGAATGATGCTTAATGAATAAAAGAAGAGCTTGGCTATTCTTTATGACCAAAGCAAAATATTCTAAGTTAATATCTACCCTTACATGTGCATTTTCGTCATTCCTCTTCTCTTTTTTTTTTTCTATTCCACTCTAGTTAAAAGGAAAATACTAGTTACAAGCCACTAAATTGATTTCAGAACTCAATAATGATTGGATTATAACCTGCAGTTTGTGAAACACTATTAAGAGAGGATTTAACCAAAATGTATTTTTCCTAGCATTCCATTATGGCAAAGAAACTGATTCTGCTTGAACTATGGAGTTAATAAGTCCTACCTAATTGCTTGGGGTATCTGAGGACTGGTGAAGATTTCCACAGAGACTCTTGCCTCACTGGAAGGGTAGCAATACCATTTCTTAGAGGAAGGCATACTGTTATGTGGCATGTGATGGTAAACTTTTGAATCCCACTATATTTGGGAGGATGGTTAGTAGTGTTTAATATTGTGTAACGGTTCCTTCCCATGAGAAATCTGTTTTCAGTTCAAACTCTAATCAGACAGGTATTCCTCTGACTGAAACAAATGATATGGTATATATACTGCTGATCACCAACTCAGAAACAGCTCATTAGAATTCAGAATGCTGAGATCAGAGAGAAAAAAGTACAGGGTTGGGCATAGAGAAAGAGGTGCCATTCCTATGTTCTAAAGGAACTGGAAGCCTGAATTTTTCAGATCCTATTGAAGGAAGTAGTTTCACTTAGCATTCATGTTAATTCTTAGTCCTAAGAATTAAGGAAATAAGTAGAGACTTGAGAGACTTGAGAATTTTTCATGTGTCATGATGGAAGTATGAAAACCTTCTCAGTCCCAGATGGTGTGGCAGAAAACCATGGAAATGACAAGCCCCGGGGAAGAGGATAAGAGCAGTAAAGGTAAGAAGATAAACCCGATGGAACTGACAGAACAAAGACATCATCTCTTAGCCTTCTGGGTTAAAAGATTTCCTCCAATTCCTTACTGAGAATTAGAAGAATTAGAAGTTGATATCAGGAACTCAATGTGGGTATTATTTGAAAATGTACTTAAATAAATGAACAGTCAACATTATGCGGCTCTCCTTCTGCACTGTGGACTCAGTCATTCTCACAAACCATTTGTGTGGCCCTTATAAGTTGTAAGTCTATGACTCAAATCAAAACTGATAAACCTGAGGGTATGTGCTATGGTGAGTGCTGTGAAATGCGTAAGCCTGGTGATTCACAGACCTGTACCCCTGGGGCAAATAATACATTATATGTTAATAAAAATAATTTAAAAAAATGGAAGTTTCTCCTTCTGCTGGTATTCAGAAACAAAGCAAAACAAAAAACAAACAAACAAAAAAAACAACTGATAAACCTAACCTCAGCTGCTTCTATCCTGTTCTACATGTCACCAGTGAATGTAGTTTTGGCTTTGCCTTCAGCAAACATAACTTTAAAATAATGTTTTCCTTCCTGCTATGGTCTGAATGTTTGGGTCCTTCATTGAAACCCTACCTCCCACAAGTGATGGTATTATTAGGTTGGGCTCTTGGGAGGCACTTTAATCATGAGGGTGGAACCCTCATGAGGGACTGGTATCTTATTTGAGAGACCCTAGGGGGACAGATCCCTAGCTGGTTCTACCAGGTAAGGACATGATGAGAAGTGTGTGACCCGGAGGAGGGTCCTTGCCTGACCATGCTGACACCGTGATCTTAGACTCCCAGCCTCTAGAACTGTAAGCAATAAATTTCTGTTGTTTATAAGCTACCCAGTCTACGGTATTTTGTTGTAGCAGCTCAAACACACCGACATACTTTCTTTAGAACTTGAGTTTTTGGAGATTTTCAGCAGCAATTCTCAGGAGGAGAACACACAAATTCCTGTTCTCCATGCTTGTTCTCTGCAACACTTTGGAGCAAATGGGGCTTGCTTGCCAAGTCCCCTTGCTCTCCTTCTGCAGGAATCTCTCCCCTCTCAATCTTGCCTTCCTCAGGAACCAAGTTCTGGAGGAGGTTCTCTCTCTCTTTGCTGGTTTTGGCTTCGCTTTTCCTCCAATAGTGTACCTGTATGTATCTCAGTGCTAGAGTTACTCTCTGAAGGATTTTTGAGAAATTGTTAATGAGGGAAGAAGGATATGTCTTTTGGAGATCATTTTCAATTTAACTGAGCCCTTCTATGTCTTGACCCAAGGGTTAGACATAATTAGACAAATACTTTCATTCCTTAATCTAGAGGAAGGATGTAAGGCTCAAAGAAGTTGTTACCTTGTCCTATTCTCTCCTCAAAAGGAATATTCTATCAGCCAGATTTTTAAGCTTCTTGGTCCATCATTGAGATATTGTTTTTTTTCTAGGAGGAAAGGAAAGAGGGCAAGTTTCTTTTCTGAACGTTATGGTTTTTCGTGCAGATTGTTGGCGAATTTTCTTGGTGTGAATTAGAGCACTAAAAGTTGGTTTGTAACGTATTATGAAAATAAGAAGGAAATAAGACTAGAACTTCGGCTGAATGTATTAAGTTTTGCTGCCGCTCCATGTCCAGTGTTCGTCTGAGATTCTGCAAGATACTCAGATTAAATACAAGGAGAAAACAGGAAGAGAAATGCAATTCCATCTTTTGAAAGCTTACCCATGTCAAGGGTTCACACACCTCTTTAGTTCTCTTCAATTCTCACAGCAGACATTTCAGTTTGTGGATTTTTTTGTTTGTTTGTTTGTTTGTTTTTTAAGAGAGGGAGGTGGTGGGGGTAGGGGGAGAGAGAGAATCCCAAGCAGGAATCCCAAGCAGGGTCCTCTCCCAGCCTGGAGCTCGACGTGCAGCTCCATCTCACCATCCCGAGATTGTGACCTGAGCCAGAACCAAGAGTCCTACGCTCTTCAGTTCGGTATCTGCATCTTACAGAAGAGGAAATAGGCACATGCACTATTTTGTTCATGGTCACAAAGATCATAGAGGCAGGGTTTGAGCTTAGTTTCTTTTTGTTTCTAAAGTTCATACTCTTTCCGCTAGTCCATGAAAACTTCTATCTTTCACAAAGCTTACAATTCAGATGGGGACTATTTCAGACATCAAAAGGAGATAATATATATTATGAAGTTCAAAAAATAAGTGATCAGTTGTGTTAAGATAAGAATGGATAAGTAAGTTGGGGCTGATTTCACAAATAAAACTTTTCTAAGTTCCCACTCAGATATGCAGAACTAGAAAGAGCATCTCTCACACTCTTATAATAAAACAAACACACAAATCAACAAACAAATTGCAAGTTCATGACTGTCAGAGAATTTGTTACAGGGTAACCACGTGGCTCAAAATCTAAGAAGAGAGAGGCCCTAAGGGCCACAGAAATTGGTGAATCTGCAATCTCTTCAGGGTTTTTTTTTCCCACAAGCCCTACCGAGAACTTGCAGAAAAGTCTGGAAAGAGTCCTAAGAAAGGGTCCTAATTTGGGGAGGGGAAGAGCAGCTGATGAAGGCTGGTCACAGAATGCTACCTGGACCTCTTTCTCTGTTGTTCCCCACTTAATGAAGGGCAGCAATGTAGTCATTTATGGTACTAGTGAAAACCAACTGTAACTGGGGAAAGAGAACAGGGGGAACACTGTATTGGGGGAGAGGCAGGAGCAAGGAACATGTCGGCTCATAACCACAACCAGCGGAGGAGCAGAAGCACTGAGATGGCCACATCCCTGGCAGGTTTAGTCTTCTGAGAGTGCAATGACACTCCAGTAGCAACGAGGACACCTAAGTGCTAATGCTCAGATATTAGCTTCTAAATACCATCTTCAATAAAAGAAATCAGGGTTCCTCAGAGAAGTGGTCTATTCTGTGGTTATTCCCCACTGAGCCGGGGAAAATACAGGATAAGCCTAGAGCATCTGGAGGTACCAGAAAGCCCAGTAGTGAAAGAAAAAAAAGAGGCTAGTGTATATTATAATTTGAGCAGCAAAATAGATAGTATTGGATTATAACCCAAAAAATAAAGTTCATATCCATGAGTCTATACTGATGTAAATAAATAAGTGAATAAATATAGAAATGGAGAAGAGGCAAATTCTCCTTATAGAACAGCTCCAAATAATAAATGTTGAAGGAATGAGGGAAGTAGAAAAATTACCATTAGAACATAGAAAAAATTGCTACAATCCAGATCCACTGATGAGTGTTCAAAATCTTTGGATGAGAATTTGGGAAGAGTAAGAATATTTGTTTCGTGTCTTTCTCCAAATATTTATTACTTCCAAAGGGAATATAGTAAGTTTACAGTGGAGAAATGTGAAAAAGCCACCCTAACGAGGAGATACCCTGAAACGTATCGACATCATGGAATCCCTGATATGATTCACTGCAGAGAGCACATCTCTCTCGTGGAATCCTTCCAAACGGAGCATAACCTCAATCTAAGTATAATGCATTTCTTAACATCTCTAACTACATAAAAATGTATATCTAAGCATATTACAAGCTTTTCGAGGATAAGGGTGTCAAGTGTGTTTCTTTTTCTTCATTTTTAGCCAGTCAAAAAAAGGAGATAAAGTGGAATACAATCAAAGCCTTGAAAAGAGAGAATAAAATGCCAGCCGTAGTGCTAATGTCATGCAGTTACTGAATAATGTATGAGGCTCTGAGCTTCCTTTCTCCCAAGGTAAAAAGAGAATTATAAAGAATGAACACCAAATTTGGTGAAAGACAAGGTTTTCCATACCAGTATGTATTTTTGTGCCATTCCGAATGTGTGCTTTAAAAGATGGAAAGGGCACCTATAATTTTACTCCTAATGTATAGTTTCCTTTGAACATTCACTCTTGTGTGAATATATGTTTTGTATATTTGTAATCACAGGGTAGATGTCATTTTGTATTGTTTTACTCACTTATGTCACTTATTTTCCATTTTTCTACACAGTAATCAAAATTATCATTTTAATGTTTATATAATATGTTGTTATGTGAAAATGCTGTAATTTACCTATGCATTTCCCTATTGTTGGATGTTTAGGCAACAAATGTTTCTTGGCATTAAATTCTGGAAGAAGTTTTTTTTTGTTTTTTTCTTTTTAGCGTAACAGAATTCATTGTTTATGCACCACACCCAGTGCTCCATGCAATACGTGCCCTCCATAATACCCACCACCTGGTTCCCCCAACCTCCCACCCCCCACCCCTTCAAAACCCTCAGATTGTTTTTCAGAGTCCATCTCATGGTTCATCTCCCCTTCCACTTTCCCTCAACTCCCTTCTCCTCTCCATCTCCCTATTTCCTCCATGTTATTTGTTATGCTCCACAAATAATGGAAGAGGTTTTTTTTATGTGGGATCCCCAAAAGGGAACATGGAGCAATGAAATAGTGTCACTGACAACACTTTTACAAAATGCAGAAAAGAATTTCATGTGACTCTTTCTGATGATCGCTCTCCATAAGAGGTGAGGGTATGGTCCAAAAATGTAAGCCAGTGAAGCAGATTTACCAGTCTCAGATCGGCTCAGGTACTGCAGCACTGATTCTGGGTATCATACATCATACATCTTGGTACACCTTTCTGTGTTTAGCATTGAACCTTTCATATCACTGAAGCTCAGTAAATGCATGCCAGTGTAAATACACATCCATCTCCTTCATTATTCCATCTTTGTACCTGCCTTCACTTTGAAGAAAATTCACCTCAAACCCATATTATTTCTAAGGTTTAATGTCAGAGTCATGTGGGTAAGAAACAAAGTACAGCAGACTCTTAAACAACGCAGGGGTTAAGGAAGCCAATCTCCCTGCCCCAGCCCTGTGCAGCTGAAAATCCACATATAACTTTTGACTCCCTAAAACCTTAACTACTAGTAGCCTACTGTTGGCCGGAATCGATCTCAATAACACGAACAGTTGGTTAACTCATATTTTGTATGTTATATGTATTATGTATTGTATCCTTACAATAAATAAAGCTAGAGAGAAGAAAATGTTGTTAAGAAAATCATAAGGAGGAGAAAACACAGTTACAGAACTGTATTTATTAAAAAAACAATTCATGTGTAAGTGGTCCTGTGCAGTTGAAACCCATGTTGTTGAAGGGTCAGCTGCACTTACATGCAACAGAGGAAATCAGAAATGCCCTTGTGTTCAGAAAAATAAAGGAAAACAAAAGGAACTCTCGAACCTACAAACCACAAAGAATAAAAATACATTTAGTAGCAAAGCAAGCAGTATTCTTCAAGGACTCAGGCTTTCCCATTCCTCACCCCCAAATTAAATGAAAACTCCACAAGCTTTCAATGTCTTCAAGTTGATTATATAGATTAGAAATAATTTTAATGTTGGGCTATGAGAAACACACTTAGGTCTAACAACAACAGCAAAATCTTTGTGAAGAAATCAAGCTTTCTAAAGGGCCAGATGTCTGCACACTTACATAAAACTACATTTCTGAATATACTATTTTAATCTCTGAGTTCATCAAGGAGTTCTTAATCTTCCCTGACATGTCGTTCTTATAAATATCTTAGTCTTTTCAATTATATTCTTCATGATTAGAGTGATGATTACAAATTTTTTGAACAGAAAGTTTTTTGTAAATATTTTCACTTTTAGGTTTTCTACCCATGAAAATATATTTTCCCTTCTTTGAAAGTTTTGTATTTCTAAGTCCTAGAATTCACCTGTGACTCAACTCAAAATTTACATTTTTTTTACTAAGATAAATTTCAAGATTCTATTACAACGTCTTGGGTATTCTGTGGTTTCAACACTATATAGGTCTAGTATAAAACTGGAAGTTTTTCACTTGACCTTTTTGTATGTGAGTTGTTCTATTCAAATCGATGATTTTCCTCAACTCTGAAAAATTATCAGCTAACAGTTCTTTAATATTGTTTCTTTATCATTATTTATATTCTTTCCTTCTGGAACTCTGATTATATAAATCTAGGACAGTTTCATCTGCTCTTCATGTGTTTAACTCCTCTTTTACATCCCTATCTCTTGGTGGATAATTTCTTAAAATGGATCTTTTATCCAGCCAGTTCTTTTCTCAGCTGTGTCTAATGTACTAACCAGTCCATACCATTTTAACTTTAATTATTATATTTTATTCTTCATTTATATGTTATTTATAACTTATGTTTCACCTTGTCTGTCATTTGCATAAACTATTTATCCAAAATGTCTGTGAGTGTGGATAAAGATATGTTACTATTCACTGCCTGATGTTAATAACCTGGCTTCCTAAGTAAGCATATAAAATAAAAGACATTTTAAGGAAATGACAACAAATAATTTTTTAGTTATACTTAATCAAAAAGGCATTTGTTACTTGTCTGAAATTTCAAATTAAACTGAGCATATCTTGTATTTTTGTTAAATCTGGCTATCTTAGGAAATGTCGAGGCACTGTGCTGAGTAATATGACATTCTTTATTCATTAGCAATAAAATGAAAGACACACGTTGCCAGTCTGCAGTAATCATGTATGGTAGAATCTAGACTTTTTGTCAATAGTTATGTCCAAATTCTTTGTGAATCCCCTGATTCATTAGCACGGAAATGTTTGCCCAGGCTCTGGCTTTCTCCCAAATCATATAGGTATCACGAATCACATGTAACCTGGAGGTAGTCTCACACTTCTAAAAAGCTCACTTACCAGCTAAGTGACTTGCTCCCAACAGTTTTGCAATGCAAGATTCAAATTAATACCTTAGAAACATGACAAATTATTACTTGTCATAGACCTTTCCAGCGGGGTGCAAACTGTCACAATCATAAATGTGAAAAGGATGTGATCATCATAGCAATGACTTTCACACTGTCTCCTTCAGTTCGGGTTCCTTTGAGGTATTGCTGAGGCCACTACGAGGCCAAAGTTCTCAGTTCCTGATTGAATCCGGGTCTCTAATTTTTTATCTGTTACATGTACTTGGTCAGAACAAAACCTTTCACTTGAATAAAATCTTCTGCTGTTAAGAAATAATTTGAAAACCAGTAATTTGGATACATATAGGCTTTAGTATAAGAAAAACTTGTCTTACCCTAGTTTGGGCACTTATCTTTTATGTAAACTTAGGCGGCTTACTTAACTTCTCTAAACCTTTTCCCCAAATGAGAAAAAGAGATAATGACAGAACTTTCCTCATAGCTCTTTCTTCCTTTCTCTCTCTCTCTTTTTTTTTTTTGATAAGAACACTTAACATGAGATCTATCCTCTTAACAAATTTTTAAGTGTACAATTTAGCATTGTTAACTATAGGCACCATGCCGTAGAGCAGATCTCTAGAACTTACTCATCTTGGATACCTGAAATGTTATAGGCATTGAACAGCAACTCAATCTCTCTTCTCCCTGCCTCCTGCAACCACTATTCTATTTCTGTTTCTATGGGTTTCTATGGGTTTGGCTACTTTAGATACCTCATATAAAACCTGTGTTTGTCTTTTATGGTTTATTTTGCCTATATATATATATATATGACATTTTAGTTATCCATTCATCCATTAGTGGACATTTAGGTTGTTTCCATATTCTTGGCAATTGAGAAGAGTGTTGCAATGAACATGGGAGTACAGATATCTCTTTGAGATCCTGCTTTCAATTTCTTTAGATATATACCCAGAAATGGATTGCTGGATCATATGGCAAGACTCTGGACCAGTAACAAATATACTTTTGTTTGTGCAATCTTCACCCCACCTCCACTGCCATGTGGAGGTCATTGCATTCTTTTTTTTTTTTTTTAATTTTTATTGTGTTATGTTAGTCACCATACATCATTAGTTTTTGGTGTAGTGTTCCAAGATTCACTGTTTACATATAACACCCAGTGCTCCATGCAATAGGTGCCCTCCTTAATACCCACCACCAGGGTCACCCACCCCCCATCCCCCTCCCCTCTGAAACCCTCAGTTTGTTTCTCAGAGTCCACAGTCTCTCATGGTTCATCTCCCCCTCCAATTTCCCCCAATTCACTTTTCCTTTCCTTCTCCTAATATCCTCCATGTTAGGATATTACTCAGCCAACAGAAAGGATGAATACTCAACTTTTGCATCAACATGGACAGGACTGGAGGAGATTACGCTGAGTGAAATAAGTCAAGCAGAGAGAGTCAATTATATAGTTTCACTTACTTGTGGAATATAAGGAATAACATGAAGGTCATTGCATTCTTAAGCCATGGAGAGATGTGGAAACAGACTTGGGGAGCTCAGCGAGGAGCACTGTGCATTCAGCTGTAATTGGCCGACTAAGTTTTGAATTTAGGTATACTGAGTGCAAGTGTGATAGTCTTTCTATTAAACCCAAACCTTCTCCTCCAGAGTCAACAAGAGCATGCTGATCATGATTTATCATTTAAATTTTCAGATTTTTAGGGCGCCTGGGTGGCTCAGTGACTGATTCTTGATTTTGGCTCAGGTCATGATCTCAGGGTCCTGAGACTGATCCCCATATTGGGCTCTGCACCCAGTGGGGAGTCTGCTTGAGATGCTCTCTCTCACTCAGTCAGCCCCTCCCCTCTCTTTCTCACTCTCTCTCAAATAAATAATCTTAAAAAATTAAAAAATATTTCAGATTTTGAATTTTGGAGTTCTGCAAAGACTTGCATTATTAGATAATTACCAGCATCTTCTTTCCAAGAACCAATGTCAATATGGTTAATATAAGTGACCAAAAGAATTTTTAAGGGCCTTTGATTCAGGTGCTTTCTGATTACTTACTTCCTAGACTCCAGAGGACTGTGGTTTGCTGCATTAATTGATGTAGCCTTCAGGAGTGGAGGAAAGCTCCGGTCACCTCACCCTTTGAAGAATCTTGCATTGCTTTCCTATAATTATTTCTGTAGGTTAATGACATCAAAGAACATTCTGCAGCAGATAAACTGAACTGCTTCTGATAAATATATCATTACAGTGAATCATACCAAGTAGGGTGCCTTTTCTATGCTGCCAAAATATACAAATGCCTTATTTTTTCCAAATGTTCCAAAAAATTTTATAATTAGCATACCAGCTCATCCCAGTCATTGGGAACAGTGACATAGCATTATTTCACTAGAGATTTTTTTGTCTGCTTGTTGAACTGGCATCAATATGAAATATTTTTTTCTTCACCTGAATTTCCATTTTTATATTTCCCAATAAAATATTAATGGAACATTGATAAAACATCTCTTTTTAGTACCTATTATATTGTTGCTCTTTGTGAAACATCATTTTGTGTCTGGCACTTTACACATATTATTTCACTTAGTCTTTATTACAACCTAGCAAGGTAAGTCTTATTCCATCTTAAAGAGAAGGACACTGAAGACAAGGGAGTTAAAACTGCCCACCTAAAGTTTCACTATCTGCAAATGAAGAAGCTAGAACTGATTGCCAGGTTTTGTTCACTCTGAAGGTGAAGGTCCTTCTGGATATAAATGCAAATGAGTGCAAATCTCAGACATCCCAGCCTCCTAATATCTTCTCCACAAATGATGTACATGATTGTTAGCATACAGGAAGCCATCACTTAGGGTGCAGTGGAGATCAATGGAATAAACATGGTAATAGCTAACATTTCCTGGCAGTTTATTGTTTGCTAGGCATTGTGTTGTACTTTGCAGGTATGAATTAACTTAATACTCTCCCACACCTTTAGGTAAGTATGTTTTTATACCCAAATTACAGATGAGGGAATTGAGGTGTAGGTAACTGTCACGTTCATAAACATCCACAGCTAAAAGTGGGGAGCTTGGGTTTGACTTGCTTCTGTGTGAGTAAAGACCTCCTCTCTACCCTGAGATGATGTACAGACTTTGGTTCTAGTTACTCCCTTTCTTGTTGAGTATCTTGCCAGGTTCTGAATCTGTGCCATATTTTGGATGTTGGCAGAAATTGTGTGTCGACTTAATCCTGGGGGATTGATATCTGATTTCTTATTCAGACTTGCCTTGTATCTTCTGGAAGTGAGAGAGAACATCTTCCATGCTAATTCTCTCTTAATCTAGTTGATTTGCTGCATGGGTTTGTAAATAATGCTGGGTTTTAGTTAAAAAAAATGCATTTTCTATCATTTAAACAAATACACCTAATTCACTTCTTAGAAATATGTGTTATTAACTGAGTGCTTTTCATTTTATTTATGTATATTATTTACATATTTGTTTAACCTCTCTGTGGCAGGGCACCTGGGTGGTTCAGTCAGTTAAGAGTCTGGCTCTTGGTTTTGGCTCAGGTCCTGATCTCAGAGTCGTGAGATCAAGTCCCACGTCAGCCTCCATGCTGGGTGTGGAGTCTGCTTGGAATTCTCTCTCCCTCTCCCTCTACCCCTCTGCTCATGCTTGCACTCTCTCTCTCTCTCTCTTCCCCCTTCTCTAAAAACAAAACAAAACAAAACAAAAACCCTTGCTGTGGGAAAGATTCTTTTACATTTTGCACATTACATACTTTTTCAAAACACTAACATTTATTAAATTTGATATTAGTCCTTGATTTTAAATCGTTACAGTTGACATAGAACATTATACTAGTTTCAGATGTACAACATGATGGTTCAATATTCTATATATTGCAAAATGATCATCACCACAGAAGTCTAGTTTACATCATCACTATATATAGTTACAAACATTTTTTTATGATGAGAACTTTTAAGATCTAATCTCTTAGCAACTTTCAATTATGCAATATATAGTCACAATGCTATGCATTACATCCCCATTACTAATTTATATTTTAAAACTAGGTTTTCATCATAATTTTTTTAAAAAACACAAATCATTAAATCCCTATCCTCTTATAAACCTATTTTTAATTACTTTAAAAAATTATTTATTTATTTGACAGAGAGAGAGAGAGAGAGAGAGAGCACAAGCAGGGGAGAGGCTGAGGGAGAGGGAGAAGGAGGCTACCCACAAAGCAGAGGAAGCCCGATATGAGACTTGATCCCAGAACTCCGGGATCATGACCTGAGCTGAAGGCATTGGCTTAACCAACTGAGCCACCTAGGTGTCCCAACTTCTAAAACTTCTCTTTTGTTATGGCCATTTAAAAAGTTTAAATATTTTTTTATTTATGCATTAACTACTGTGCCAGATATTTTTAAATGAGCTTTTAACAACATGACCCACACCTGACATTTCCTCTATACTTGTGCCTGTCCTCACCTGGGGATCGATACAACATCAAAAGAGAACAGGTTATAGAACAACCAACCCATAAAGTCACCTCTGTTGCTAAGCAGCCACTCTCTCCATTATCCTTCCTCCTGTGACTTAAGTTCCATTTAAGAACAAATGTGGCACTGAGAGGAGTCACATGTAGCCTGAAGCAGTGCATCATGTCCACATACTAGTGGGAGGTCTTAGTGTTTCTGTGTTGCTATGATGAGTCTTGGGAAGTCCCTGCAAAGAAGGGATAAGGGTCCCTGGCTTTAGAGCCAGAGTGGAGATCATATCCTTAAAACATGGAGAGGCTCTGGAGGTTCTCTCTGCTTAGGTTGGCCATTACAACTTAACTTCTATTGGGGTAACTTTAAAAAAATGCTACTGAGATCAAAAGGAGGGGTACTCATAATCATGCCCATACAGCAGGCTTAGACTGGATTCCCTTGGAATCTTCCCTCAAAATGGTCTTGCTCACTATTCTGTCCACTTTCCTGAAATTCCTTATCTTTTGAATCTATTCCCAATGATCAAGGGAGTTTGTAAAGGCAAGGTTCTTGTCTAGATGAAAATACCACAAAAATAATAATAACTCTTAATTATATAGCATTGTTGCAGGCACTATTCTAAGTAACTTACACACATTGACTTGTTTAATGTTCAATATATGACAGATGGGCAAATATAGGTACAGTAATGGTAGTGGTTGCCCAAGGCATGCAGTGAATAAGGGGAGATGCTGGGATTTGAAACAAGGCAGGCTGTTCTCAGCCATTACACCATATAGCATCACATATTAATCTATTAACACTAATTGAATGCATTAAAATCAGTTCATGATGTTCCCAGATTGTAAAAGGATAAACCTAATAGGGTCTAGTTTATTATTATTGCAACAATAATTCACTCAACCAATTAGGAAATATTTATTGAACTTCTGCTGTATGCTTTTCACTGTGTGAGGCATAGATGGTGCAGAATAGACAGGATTCCTAATTTCATGGAATATTCAGCCTGTCTAGAAACACAGACTTTTAAACAAGTGATTATAAGAAAGCAAGCATGACATGTGAAGGGATGGGGGGTGGGGGTGTTCCAGGGTATAGAAGACCTAACTATGTCTATGTATCAGGGATGGTTTTTTTGAGGAAGCAACATTCACACTGAGACCTGAAGGATGAGTAGAAGTTCTTTAGGCAAAGGGCAAGAGAAATGGTGTTCCTAGGTGGAAGTAGCTGAAATGGGGGAGTTTATCAGCCAAAAGAACCATCTGGAGCCTGTAGAGAGGGTTCAATGTGCAGAAAGAGCAGAAATGAGGCTGAAGAGGTAAGCAGGACAGATCATGGGCAGCTTTGAAGCTATGCTGGAGTTCCCCCCTAACTCAAGACCAAAATGAGCCCAGATGAAAGATTTAAAAACTGGAGAATGATGTAATTATATCTTCATTGTAGAAAGAACATTCTGACTACCATATGGACAGTAGTTTGCAAGCATGTCTTATGTAGAAGGTCAAGACTAGAGGCAGGGAGACAAGCTAGGAGGCCTGGAGTCAGGAATCCAAGAACAATGGTGTCCAGGTCTAAGTGTTCATGGAAATGGAAAGAATTGGACAGATTTAAGAGATAAATAAAAGGTAAAATCAGTAGGGCTTAATAATTGACTAGATGCGAGGATGAGGAGTTGAGGGTCAGATGTTTCTGGCTCTGGCAGAGGAGATGATGATTATGCACTGTAACGAGTTGGAGAACCTTGGATATATGCATAGGACATGGAGGAAAGATGATGATAATGGCATTATCTGAGTATGCTGAATTTTAGGTGCCTTTGAAATATTTAAATGAAGATGTTAAGAGCCTACAACAGTGCACCTAGTATATAGTAGGTGCTCAATAAATACTGCTGAGTTGAATGAATACATGGCAGACAGTGGGGTGTATCTGTTTTGAGCTCAAAGTCAGGCTTACAGAGACAGAGATAAAGATTTCTAAAATATTAGCATATAGATGACAACTGGAACAAAACTAGTTCTGGAATGTGGGAGCATCAAGAGTGAGAAGAGCAGAAGGCCTGGGACTGAGCCTTGGGCTGTGCCAGCATTCAAGCAGTAGATGGAGGAAGAGGAGGCTATAAGAACTAGCCAGAAAGGCAAAGGAAGATCACAAGAGTGCTGTGTCATGGAAGCAGAAGGAATGGGCTATGTTCAGAGGTCAAACTATCAAATGTCTCAAACAGATTAGGTGGCATAATGACTAAAGAAGATCTCTTGGGTTTAAAAATAAAGAAGATATTGGTGACCTAGTGATATCAGAAAGTGCTGAGGGCTGAAGCCAGATGGGAGTGGGTGGAGGAGTGACTAAAGAGTAGAAAATGAGGACAGCAAATACGAACAACTTGTCAGAGAATATTGGCAGTGCTTGAGGAACAGATAACAAACAAACAAAAAAAGGCCAATAAAAGGAACACTAGGACTCTTTTCCTTTACCTTTGCCTTCTCCTTGAGTAATTACTCCTTGAGTAATTCAGTCCTAAAACCAGTAGGTGGGGTAAAGCAAGAGAGCTGTGCACACAGACGGCTGGCTGGTGTGGGACACTGGAACCTAGGCAGGATGAGGAGTGTGTCCACAGAGGGGAAAGGCCAGTGTGAGGTGCTACACATTTGATCAACCTTCCTGTGTGCAGCCAATCACCCATCACCATGGCCACTGTCTTCTCTCTCTTAATACTGTCTTTCCATCCCATATAGCTTTGTGTTCTTATACTCCATGCTGAGCCTTCCCCAGTATGCATACTCTGTTCATCCTGCTTGGGTTCTGAGGTCCCTCACCAAGCAACATGTCTGCATGGACAGCATGCTCACCTTGCCATGCTGTGACACCTATGAGAGACTTCCCCCATTCATGGATGCCCTTCCAACCTCATTTGTGTTCTAATAACTCCCAATGGGTCCTCCCCTGTATGAACACATTTATCACCCTGCTTAGATTCTGAAATTGCAGCCAGAATACCCTCATATATGGATACTGTGATGGCTAAGTTTATGTATCACCATGATTTGGTCATGGGGTACCATGGGTTAAATATTATTTTTGGTTGTACCTGTGAGGATGGTTCTAGATGAGATTAACATTTGAATTTGTAGCCTAAATAAAGCAGACTCCCTTCCCCATTGTGGATGGGCCTCATCCAACTCATTGAAGGCCTGAATAGAGTAAGAACAAGAAAGAATTCCTGCTCTCTGCCTAACTACCTTTGAGCTGGGACACTGGTCTTCTCTTGACAAAGATTGGCCAAGGCATAATTTCAGACTCAGACTAGAACTTATACCATCAGCTCTCCTAGGTCTCCAGCTTGCTGCCTGTAGATCATAGATTTCTTAGCCTCAGTAATCATATAGTAAATCTGTCTCTCTCTTTTCCTTCTCTCCCCTATTGATTCTGTTTCCCTGGAAAATTCAGACTAATCTGGTCCCCTTCACCCTGCTTAGGCTCCAGTAGCCCATGCCAGGCCACTCCTCTCCTCTGCCCAGTTATCCTGTTCAGCACCCCACATGTCTTCCGCTTTGGGTTTAGGAAATCTCAAACTGGGCCTTTCCTCTGTGCGGACACACTCCTCACCCCGCTTGGGCTTCTCCACCCCATACCAGCCAAGCTTCCTTGTAAATAGCTCTCTTGTTTTGCCCCATCCTATAGCTTTATAGGATGATATAAATGAATTATAAATTATAAATAAATGAATTATTCAGGAAGAGAAAGGGGTAAAGGGAAGGAAAAACTTGTATTATTTTCTTACCTTATTTTTTGTTATCTCTTCTTCCTTTCGCAGCCAATTTTCTCTCACAAGCTGTTCATATTTGATGTAAATGTGCGTGTGTGAATGTGTATATGCATATACATACATACCCTCACTCTTCTCTCCAGTGAAAAGGTCTTGGAATAGCTTCCTCTATGATAGCAAGGAGTATTCCCAGAGCCCACATCCTGGACTCCAAATACGATTCTCCATGGAAAGGTCTAAAAGAAACCAGATATCCATGAAGAAATAGCTGGTTCCAGAGCTGGGACAAGGAAAATATAAGAGCCTGGTATAGCTTTTTTTATTAGAAAGTAAGAAGGTGCTAAAGATGATAGAGCACATCAAAATGACATATTTTGGCTCTTCCCAGGAAAATCTTGAACTATTTGGGCCTCAAAATAAACAATCAATCATTGACTATAATAAGAAATCACAAGTCCATACTGATATACATAAACAATTGAATAAGTGGAAACTTTGATGAGAAAAAAGGATGTTTACATAATTTCAAGATACCTCTTCCACACAGTCCTTTCCCCACAAAATATATATGAATAAAGGAAATAAAAGTAAGTTCACAGTGGAAAAGCCTGGCAGATACCATCCTTAGCAAGTGATCAAAGTTAACATCATCAGTGGGACAAACAAAAATCACACATCACCTAAGAGGTTGCGAGAAAGAATGCACCATCACTTTTGTGATATTCCTGCTGAAGACTCCCAACCAGAATCTAATCATGAGAAGCAACAGACAAAGTGAAACTGATGGACATGTCACAAAATAACTGTCCTTTAATCTTCGAATGTGTCAATGTCATATAAGTTGAGGAAAAGCTGAGGAACTCTTCCAGAGCAAAGGAGATTAAAGACACATAATGACTAAATGTGATGTGTGATTCTGAACTGGATCATTTTGCTATCTGGAAATCCTTGAAAGGTTGAGGAGTAGGTGGTGGTAATGCATCAATGTCAATTTCCTGATTTTTTTGTTGTGTTGGAGAATGTCTTTGTTTACAGGAAATAGACATTCAAGTATTAGGGGGAGATTGGGCCTACGTCTGAACTAAACAATTCAAGGAAAAAGTATTCTTTGTACTGTCTTTGCAACTTTTCTCTAAGTTTGAGATGGGTTCAAAAGTACCTCCCAACATACACACTAATACAACAACCACACCGACATGTGAATGACTTTTCAGAGTTTTCATTATAACTCTCTCTATGTTAACTAATACTTATAAAAAAATACAGTGAAGTATGAATATGGGTAGTATTAATTTTATATTTTAAATGAGGATACATGGTGAAGAGAAGTTAAATACCAAAGAACATGCAGGTAGTAAGCAGCCAAGCATGGACTGGGTGGAAAGAGAGGAGAGACAAAGTCCTGGGGTGGAAGGTCATTTTTAGGGAAAACAGGTACAGATGAGGATGTTATGATTAGAGTGGGGTGGTGGGGGTGGCTTGGCAGTATCAGGATAGAAGAAAGGTAGATACACTTCAGAGAGGAAGAGATGGAAAGAGGAATAATAACCAGCTCAGAGAAGTTAAATAACTTGCTGAAGAACACCTTGCTAGAAAGAGTGAGTTGGGCTCAAGGGGTTTTCTTTGAGTTCAGTTTCATAACCTTCAGTTTGTCAATTAGAGAGGCCTTGATGATTCTGAAGAAACAGGTTTAGTAAAAGATGATGGTAGCCTGAAGAGAGGGTTAATGGGAGAGTAATGTGTGGGAGGACTGGAGTGTTGTCTTCTCTTTGGTTGAAGAGTATGAAGGGGAGAGGTGAGGCAGGAACCTGTAAGGGTGACAGGGTTAATGGAAGATCTTTTTCTTAAACTGGTAGAATCTGGAGTAGATCTGCACACAGGAAGCAAAGATCAGTGAAAAGGAAAGCCTGGAGATACAAAAGAGCAGTAGGTGGGGGTTACATCACAAAGGGCTCTGAATGCTTTCCTAGGAAGGTTAGTTTGAAGTCTGTGAGTGACTAGCAGCCACTTGAAATGAATGGAGGCCATATTTAGGTCATGGAGTGGAGCAGTTAAGAGCTTGGGCTATGAAGTCAGACTGCCTGGACCCATACTCTGGTTCTGACACACTTTGACATGATATTGGGTAAGCAACTTAATTTCTCTGCCTTGACTTCTTATCTTTAACATGGAGGATCATAAAAACACCTACCAAGGATTACATGAATACATGCAAGAACACTGAAAAGTGCTTGATACGTGGGAACACTCAATAAATGTTAACTATTATTATTTTTGATGGGCTAATGTGTAGAGGTCTGAAAATCTTTTTCAGCAGTCGATGTGAGAGATAATGAGCAATTGAACCAGGGTTGTGGTAGAAGGGTTCCATGAAGGGGCTAAATTCGAAACGTATGAGTAGCTAAACATGGCAAGACATGGTACCTGACTGAAGGCTTGGAGTAAGGGAGATTTGCAGAGCTAGGTGATGATGTGGCCATGGTAACATGGCCAATGATGAACTGAAGGTAGCAAATTCAGTTTGGGATGCATTAAGATTGAAGTGCCATGCACAGCTAGGTGGCGATGCCCCACAAACAGTTGGGTATATGAGCCTGAATTGCTGGAGAGAAGTGATTAGGTATAACCTATACCTAAACCATGAGATTGGACAAGGAAGTTGGGCCAAAAGCAGTGTTTGGCACAGATTCTGTCAAAAACTCAGGAATAAACTAAAGAAAGCCAAGTAGGGGCTGGTTGTGGGTAGGTTAAGGTGGACCTCCAATGCAGGTCAAGGTAAAGACATGGTGTTCCCATTCAGATGGTAAGGTGGCCCTGAGACTGATGAGGAAGTTCTTCATGACACCGTGGCATTTTAGGTAAGTCAGATAAAGCTTCCATCTGGCAGGCCCAAATACTAAACCTTTATAATTGATTATGTCCACACATGATGGTCATAATGTTTTCTATTGAAACATTTTGCCCAGAGTTAAACAGAAAGTCAGGCTGGGCAGAACTGCTACTGCGAGCAGCATGTTTTATGTCTGATCCTATCTTCAGTTGATTGTTATGCCTCAAAAGTCCTGGCGAGATACCTCTGTGTGGCACTGTGCCTCCCTAGCAGATGGGAATGAGTATAGTTATTCAATGATTTGGTATGTGCATCAATTTTAATGATCAAAATAGGATTTCCTGTGTAGAGTGTCTAGGCATGAGGTTAAAAGGATAAAATGCCATTATATCTCCAGAGCGGAAGTGGATTATGCTGAAAAGTTAACAATCGCTTATGCAAGTTAAAAGTTTGTTAAATTTTACTCTGGATTTGTGTTCATCTGGGAACTTATGATAATGAAGCCTTTCAGTCCCAATTCGGGTCTCTAGAGGAAGAATACATACAAATTCATTTAATAACTCAGACTGACTTTGATCTCTGAACAGATGAATCAGGTGCAAAAAAAGTAGAATGTAGATCTTTATGTGTGCCTCATATCACATTGCTTTTGCAGAAGACAGCACAATTTTGGAATCATAAATGTATCTCTATAATTAAGTTCTGGCAATCTAACATATAGCATGGTGACTATAATTAGTAATACGGTCTTGTATACTTGAAATTTGCTAAGAGGGTAAATCTTAAGTATTCTTACTAGATACACACACACAAATGGAAGTATGTGAGATGACGGGTGTGTTAAGTAACTTGATTGTGATAATTATACCACAATGTATGCATACATCAAAACATCACATTGTATCCCTTGAGTATATATAATTTTTGTCAAGTAACCTCAATATATTTGAAAAACTGAAATGAAGGTAAGAGGAAATGCAAAATTAAAGGCAATGTAACAACAACTTCAGTATAGAAAATATTTTAAAGCTAAAATACATAAATAATAATAAAAATTTGATCCCAGAGTCAGAATTTCATGGACACGTTTATACAGTGAAAATAAAAATGAGAATTCAGGGAATTCAGGGAAATAAGATAATTGTATGAAAAAATGTTTTACTCTATTAAATTTGGCTAAAACACTTTTCTGCATAAGGATTTCAATTTATTTTGCTTTCAGTATATATCTATATCTATCTCTCTATATATCCAGTATATATATATATATATATATATATATAATATATGTATATGATATATAATTATAATTAATTATAATTATGTGTGGTAGTATATTGTCTTCTACTATTCTGTAACAAACTATTCCAAAACGTAGGGCTTGACGTCATCGTTTATTTTGCTCATGACTTTGGGATCAGGAACTGAAGGACTCTGCTGGGTGGTTTATCTCTGCCCCATGTGGTGTCCACCAGGGTGGCTGGGGCTGGAAGGTCCACTCCCAAGGTGCCATCTTCACTCATGTGCGATGCTTTAGTGCTCCTTAGCATTTCTCTTTCTGTCTCTCAATTTCTCTCTCTCATTCTCTTTCATCACATGGTGTTTCATCTTTCAGGGCCTTTCTGTAAGGCGTGGGCTTTTCACAGCATGGTGGTTTCAGGCTATTCTTGTGGTTTAAAGATCCAGGAAGCAAATGATTCCAGGCTAGTTAAAGGTTATGCCCGCACCTTGCGCATCATCAGTTTTTCTGTATTTTATTGGTCAAAGGAGACACAAAGCCCACTAGATTTAAGAGGGTAGAGAAATAAATTCTACTTTTTTTTTTTTAAGATTTTGTTTATTTGTCAGAGAGAGAGAGAGAGAGAGAGAGAGAGAACAAGCTCAAGAGCAGGGGGAGCAGCAGGCAGAGGGAGAAGCAGGCTCCCTGTTGAGCAAGGAGCCTGATGTGGGACTCGAGCCCAGGACCTTGGGATCATGACTTGAGCCGAAGACAGACACTTAACCAACTGAACCATCCATGCGTCCCTAAATTCTACCTCTTAATGAGGATATGGCAAGAAAAAAGCATGTGTGAATGACACTGTTGCCATTGGCATTAAAATATACAATAGGCCACATAGCAGAACCAAGGAGACACTGCAAGGATTCCAGTGCTTTTCAAAGTGTGATGTGCACTCTGCCTGCATTAGAATCACCTGGAGATGGGGTACTGTTAATATGTAGAATGCTGCATCTCATTCTTGATTTTCTGGATAAGAATCAGAAGCCCTGTGGGACTCTGTAGCTTTAAGTAAGACCTTCATGTGATTGTTAAGTGCAATAAAACTAGTGCTGTTTCTGAGCATAGCTCTGGAAACATAAAGACCCGGATTCAAATTTGACTGCCACCAAATAGCTGTGTGGCCTTGGGAGTGACTTCATTCTCTCAGCAATGTTTTACTCATCTGTAAATTGTACCCAATGATAGTATCTGCTTCATTGTGTTGTTTCTGAGATAAATACATACCACCTATGAACTCTATAGTATAGTGTCTGGGACATTGTCAGTACCTTAATAATAAAGGTTTAGTGAGTTAGTAAGTTTCATTCCCTAAATTGATGATGACTTTTGAATGTATAGTGAGGCTTTACCCACAGAATGGCCTGGACCTGAACTGTGGGCACAATTAAATTCACTGGTGTGCCAATATACCACTGATACATGAATATTCTCTCATTAGAAGCCATCAGGTGAACAGGTGTGGACCTTCCTATTTGTCTAGGGTGTTGAATGTATTCATATATAATAAAGAACTGATTAAACAGCGGCACACTAGCTGACAATAACCCTGAAATTGTTTTAAAAACGGTTCAGTGAAATGGTGGGTGCAGTTTGGGCACTAAGACACTCTTGGCATTCCATGACCGGGTGAAATTCAAATATGCATTGATATGGCCCCAATGAACTCAAGGCCTGCTATTTCATGGTAGTGGGAAGGAAGGATTTGGTAGGAGAAAATGGAGGGCTTATCTGGCAACTGGTTGAACAAAGAAACCAAAGGCTTAAAATCATACATTTATTAACAGTTGTGTTATACTAGAATTAGAATTAAAAACATTAAACACGAACAATTATGAATAAAGTATGAGAAGGCTAAGTTGTTTCTGAAAAGTTTCAGGCTTAGAATGTCAACACACCTTGCAGAAAAGACTCTTAACGTATTTGATTCTGTTCTAGATGTCAGCTGCAATCGATAAGAGACTCTGGTATCTGAAAAATGGGCACCGTATGTTTGTGACAGTGAAGGAAGACAAGAGTGTTCAGAAGAAGATGAAAAGCACCCAGGTTCTGTTACTTGTCCCTGAAGAGCTCCCAAAGTGAGATTCTTTTTTAAAAGTCAACATACTTGAAATCCCATACTTAAATGTGTTTTATATAGCTTAGAACAAAATGAGAAACAGGTCCTGGGAGAGGTCCACTGAGAACGATAGACTGAATTTTTTTTTTTTAAGATTTCATTTATTTATTTGACAGACAGAGATCACAAGTAGGCAGAGAGGCAGGCAGAGAGAGAGGAGGAAGCAGGCTCCCTGCTGAGCAGAGAGTCCGATGCGGGGCTCGATCCCAGGACCCTGGGATCATGACCCGAGCTGAAGGCAGAGGGTTTAACCCACTGAGCCACCCAGGCGCCTCTGATAGACTGAATTTTTACACACCCTGTGAATTTTTTGTGTTGTCTGTCCCTTTAGGAAAAAAAACCCTCTTATTTACACAACACACATTCTTCTAAAGCATGCAGGGCTTTATGGCTGACACTGATCTATACTTATCAAATCAAGTCCCAAAGCATTCCTAATTATCTAATTTCTATTTCTTTATGTTCCCTTATTGGTTCTCTCCTCCTCTTCCTAACTTTCTAAAATCTCTCATTCCATTTGTTTGTCTTCTCTATCCGTTCTTTTGTGATGTCTACCTCCCCAACTGATCTAATACTGACCCTTGGTAACGATGACAATCCAATAATACAGCAATAATGACACAATCGGCTAATCTCTGGTGAGCATTTGCTCTGTATCAGATGCTCTTCCTTCCTTCTTTCCTCTTCTTTCACCTGTACTTCTCACCAAGTATGGGCACTTTGGTCTTACATTTTGAATCGTGGGTATAAATGTGTTTTTGTGATGTATCATAACCTCATCAGAGCCAACACAAACCATGAGCGTACTCTCTTGTTCTGCTCCAGTATTCAGAATGTGGGAAGAGGAAGCCATCTTGGAACAAAGAACAAGTAGAGTCACTGTATAGACACTTAATCTTAGGCCTCATAATCTAACAGAATCTACTCATTCATTCTTTTGTTCCATTGTCAGTATCTTGCCACCAAGAGAGGGACACAATTTTTTCCTTTGGCTTCCGTCCTGCGTCATCAGCGGATTGAAAGAGTTATGTAGATAACACAAAGCCCCTTTTCCAGACTCACTTGAGGCTGAGATGAGCTCACTTCATGCCAGTGAATGTGAATGTCCAAGCAGTTAAATGGTGAATTGGCCTCAATGAACCCTTGAGCGAAGAGCTCCTTGACTGTCCGTCTGCCATCTCCTGGGCCACCCAGGGGTTGGGAATTTGTGGAGGAGCAGCTGGGCAGGGAGACACCCGTCCTCGGTGCCATGTGCACGACTGTGGTTGTTTCCATTACTAAATTCAGCCAGAACAACTTAGTATTATATTGGCGTGCAAACTGCTAAACTGAAAAGAACTTTGTTTCTCTCTGAGAGAGTCCACCCTTGGTATTTCTTTTATGCCTGATATTTTTATGAAATCATTGTAGAGCTCAACCGTCAAAGTATATCCTCGGGAAATACATTAGATCTCTTCTATGTGAGGAAGAATTATGGGACTAAGAAGAGGTTTTTGTTTTATCAAATCTCTAAAAACTAATACAGAGGAGGAAATATTTCCAGCGTTTTTTCTTTCTTTCTTTCTTTTTTTTTTTCTTTTTTTTTTTTTTTGAGAATGATAAAATTAAGCCGGTTTAAAGAGTTGTATTTTCTGTGCTATTGCCTGAGCACAACCCACTTCTCCATGAAACTTTTATCTTAGCTGTCAGGACGAAGACATAAGCACGACTTTAGCAATTTGTATTCTAGGCAGACACATCAATTCATCTCTAAGGAGTCAGAAAATGGAAGGAAGCTGCAATGAAGGTGGCTTGAATGAAATGAACAAGAAACTGCATGGGATGCCTCATAACACAGCCTTGCTCTGGACCAACCACTGCTGTAATTGATCCCTTGGGAGGCTGAAAGAACCTCAGCCTCACAGGGGAAAGAAGGAGGAAGAGAGATGCAAATCAACATGGCTTATGTCAGGTGTTTTCCACCTGTTACCTTCACTCTAGCTAATGGAGCCAATAGTCTCATCCAAAATTTACACTTGGTGAGTCACATTGCTACTAAGCGGGAGGAAACAGGATTTGAACCTGCGTCTGTTTCTTAAGCTTGTGCATATTCTACCTCTTGCTGCTTCACTGACAAACTACATGCTTAGAATTTCTTTCTTAAATAATTGGAGTTACTAACAATATTGAGGCAGACAATTTTTTTCTAGCTCCAATTCAAGCCCAGAGAAGTTCTCACCTATGTTTTTATGTGTGCATGTGACCCAGTGTACCAAACTTACATATTTATTAGATAAACATTTAAACTGTACCATATCTTGTCTAATTTTGCTATCCCATATAAATGTGAACTTTCTTTCTTCTTGTATTTCTAGATCTAACGATGATTCTCCTACACAACTTTCACAGGTTTTGAAGACATTACTGGAGGGAGCAGTTTAAATTTAGTTATCATTTTAGGTATTTTACTAGTTCCATCAGAAATTCCCATCTAGAACTAGAGGGTATTATGCTAAGTGAAATACACCAGACTGAGAAAGTAAATACCACAGGATTTCATTCATATTTGGGATCTAAAGAAACAAACAAACAAACAAACAAAAAGCAGAATCACACCTATAAATACAGAGAACAAACTGATAGTTGACAGAGGGAAGGGGGCCTGAGGGATGGGCAAAATGGGTTAAGGAGGGTGGGAGATGAATGAGTCATGGAAATAAAAGTCAAAGTGTAGGAAATATATCTAATGATATTGTAAGAGGGTTGCATGGTGACAGATGGTAGCTATACTTGTGGTGAGCACAGCATAACCTATAAAGAAGTTGAGCCGCTATGCTGTACATCTGAAACTAATGTAACACTGTGTGTCAATTATATGCAAATAAAAAATTATAAAAATTTCCCATCTATTGGAAACTTGACTGCCCTATTGAGTGCTGCAGAAACTACCAGCTTGCCTAATCAGCCTTCTGTTCTCAGGTCAGCATGGAGTTTCTACTCTTGAAACAGAGATCTTCTTCATTTTGGTCCCCTCTGATTCATGATGTAACAGCTCAAATAAAGAAGTGCGGCCATCGGCTGGAATCTACGCCAAGCCCTATCCATATCATGTGGTTACTCTGTAATGACACCCTGTCACTTAAAATGGGATTTTGCATGAGTGCATCATATAACTGAATTACCCTGTTACAAACAGCTTATTTTCTCCAGATCCATAGTCCAGAAAAATGACACAAGGAATGACATATTAGATGCCTTTGTACTTTGACTTCATTTTTGGCTTTTGCCACAGCCTGCATATGATTATAGATGGTAGAAAATTAAAGTGCCCAGCCTTCAATTTTTTGATGATTACCATCTTACTTGTGCAGAAAGGGGCTCACCAAGAAACCAGTTCTGCCAATTCCTTCTCGACTCTCTTCTGCATGTCAGAAGAATGAATCTAGGGCCTGGGAGTTTATCTTCAAGGCTGAGAAAACAAGGGCAGCTAACCCTGTTTACAACACCCATGGACTTTGGACTCTTTTCAACACCTGCGTCTGGAGCTGTGGATGAGTTAATATTAAAAATATGGTGTGATATGTCAGTCTATGTGGTGATAAATGACTACGGGAGGAACTGACAAGCACTGTGAAAGCTTCATTTCAGAATAAAATCCGGTGGCGCTTCTCTATTTTAGCGACTCAACACAGCATTTGGACTTAACTGCGTACTTAACCCTCTGCTCTTTATATTTTCCTGTTTGTGTGTATTGATGTTGTTTCTGTTAGGAAATCATCGTCCTCAAATTCTTCTGTCTGGAGGAGACATTCTTTTTGCCTCTTCATCATTTCAAACTCACAAATGGGCAGATTCAGAGTCAAGGGAACAATGGGCAGTGCTTACTTTCTCTCTCGGCTTTAGAAGTGGGATGGCTGTGGTTTGTATCTACTGCTTTTCTATAGGTGGTAACAGACATACAACATGAAAAATGTTAATAAACATTTGTTTTCAAAAAGATTCCTTAAAAGTCAGTTTCTTACAATATCCACAGGCTATCACTCCCTAGCTTCCAGCAACCGACATGCTGCTTTTCAAACACACTTTACAATCTGACCTCTAGTCCCCATCCTTAGCACTTCTTTCCCGAACCCCAATACCGAAGCTCCATATTTGCCTGATCACGGCCATAGCTCCCTATACCTCAGCCCTCGTCAATCCTAGTCCATCTTCTCTTTTTGACCATGTTACTTTCTGAGAAACAAATCTGACCACATTATTCCCCTTCCTGAAATACTCAAGTAGGATCCCCTTTGCCTACAAGATACATTGTGAACTTCATAGCCTGACACTCATCTTCTGACCACAACTGGTCTTTCTCTGATTTTTTTATTTGTATTTTTAAATGCCATTCTATTTTGGTGGCTCTTAGAAATGCATGCAATCTAATAAACTAAAAATGAAAGAAGAAAGGAATTAAATCAAAGGGATTGATGATATCTTATTTTCCTCTTTGTTTTGCCAAATTGATGAAATTGTACTGTCAAAGTGGTTATGAAAATCACTGCTGTATTGATGGAGGCAGCCAAAGGAAATTTTACATGAGTGCTCTGTAATTAAATAGATATGAGAATTTACTTGTCCATTTTCCCTTCTCGAACTCTGTTTTCTGTCTTGGAATCTGTTGATGGTAAAGCATAGTTTACGTGCAAATGTTTACATTTTTATTAGGATAATGTCACCATTATTGTGCAGGCATTGCTTCTCTAGCAAATGAGGAAAGATATTTTAAAAATAGAGAAGTTTAAAAACAATTTAGCCTGTCTATTCTCTCCCCAGTCTGGGTTAAGGCAGAACCAGAAATTAGATTAGACTAGTTGGGTCTGATACAGAAGTAGGGAAAAGTAAGATACAGCATTTAATGGATAGCATAATCCATATGGAGCAGAAAATTTTAAGTAGTGGGAGAAGCATAAGTAAATGCATGAAAACTGAAAGACACATTATATATTTAAATTACAGTGAATAAATGTTTGGGTAAAAAGGAATTATGTCCAGAAACAGAAAGCAATATAGGCAGAAATGGTTTTAAGAACAGGGCATAGAGGATCTGAAATGCTGGACTTAGGTGTCTGAATGTGACTCAGTGAGGAATAAGGAGAAGCATTTCTACAAACTGAGTTTGAACAGCTCCCTGTAGATATAAGTGGAGATGTTGGGTAGAATGCTGCGTATCTGGGTTTGTTCTGAACCCAGTCCTTTCCAGGTTAAATTGAAAATTTACAATCTTTCCATTTTTCATTTGTGGGAATGATTCTCTCCATTTGGAGAGAAATGGAATCTGCAAGTTTAGACTCCTGAATGACACACTTGGTAACAAAATGATAGAAGTTCAAATCCCACCTGTGAGGACATACCTGTGTGACTTTGCCAGTGATCTCATCTGTGTTTCCACTCATAAAATTAATGAGTAGGAATGAAGTGCATGGGATGTGTGAACAGATCACAGTATGACAACTGAGGGGCTTTGCAGTCTGAGAAGCAGTGTCAGAGGATTCCCAAGAGCTTTCTTAGGTAAACAGAAAACAGCACTTAGAGGCAGGAAGATTCCAGAAGACCAGGTCATCAGTGAAAAACTGGGTAGCACCCATATTTAGTACCTTGACAGCTTTTATAATATGTAAGGTATAATTTGATTATAATAATGAAAACAATAACCACTATGTTGAAAATTTGGAAATTGCAGAATAAGTATTAAAAAAAATAATCTGCAACCCAACCATTCAGTGATAATCATTATTAGCATGTTGGTATATATACAGATAAGGCTCCCCCCCCCCCCAGGTATTGCATGTTCTACTCCTGTACATACATATAACCTGCCTTCTTCTTAAAAATGTACAACAGTACTCTTTGCAGATCAGAACATCTTTTTTTTTTTTTTTTTTCCTCTCAGGAATAAGTGAAAGACAGTCTGAGGTCAGCTTATATCGAGCTTAGGCAACTAAGGGTAAAATGGCATATGATTGCCATTTTGAGTATTTAGTGAAAATTTTACCTTATTATAAAACCACAGGCTAAGCCATGCCAACTGCACTGATATAAATCATGCTGTAATAAACATAAATTCTTTCATGTCTTTATTTGTTTCCTTAGGATGACTCCACAGAGGTAGAATTTCTAGGTCAAAAAAGTTGTGAATAATTTTAAGGATGTTAATGAATATTTTCAAATTGTCCCCCAGGAGTGTTTTTTTTTTTTTTTTTTTTTTAATAATTTATATTCCCCCTACTTCCCATGTGTTTTCAATTTTGAAATTTAGGGGATCACGATTTAATGGATTATTTGATTAATAAGTCCTGTGTATGTGCAGTGGCACTGGAATGTATTAAGCGTCAGGCTGGGCTGTTTGCTATAGTTTCATGTAGAATGCCACTCTCCTTGATATTTTAGAAATATTTAAGCAGGTGCTTAATAGATGATAAATAGCTTGCACAGATCCTTTGATTATACATAAAACATTTATTGTAACTCCTGAAGGTACTGGAAAAATCAGCAAAGCATATGAAAATACTTAATCTGGCTAGTTAGACATTTATAATATAAGAGGTACTTTTTGTGTGTTTATTAAAGTGGAATCAGATTGCAGAATTCTCAATAATTTAAATGAAATGTTCCCATGGAAGACACCATATGCTACCATCTGAATTTTGTATGTTTTATTAATTCAGAGGGAAAAATATCTTAAGAGCTACAAGCAAAGCATAGCCAAATTTAACTGAAGCATTTATTTTGTTGAGTCATTTAAGGGGTATGTCTTTATGGGTGCAAAATAAATATTATTGAATTAACATTTTTAATCCATAAAGAAGCCAAAGGGCAAGACCAATTTTCCCAAAATTGGAAAAGAAATGCCAGCAGAGCTCACTCTCTTTACAAAACAAAAGATTCTGTAGGGATGTGAGTAAATCTTAGAGAAGTTTTTTTTTTTCTTTTTATGTGATATTAGCTATAGACTGGTCCATTTGTTAAGAATACCTCATGACCGAGGAAGGAGTCAAGATGGCAGAGAAGTAGCAGGCTGAGACTACTTCAGGTAGCAGGAGATCAGCTAGATAGCTTATCAAATCATTGCAAACACCTACAAATCCAACGGGAGATTGAAGAGAAGAAGAACAGCAATTCTAGAAACAGAAAATTGGCCACTTTCTGAAAGGTAGGACCAGTGGAGAAGTGAATCCAAAGCGACGGGAAGATAGACTGCGGGGGGGGGGGGGCAGGCTCCCGGCAAACGGCGGAGCAACGGAGCACAAAATCAGGACTTTTAAAAGTCTGCCCCACTGAGGGATCTAGGTCCAGAGGCTAAACTGGGGTGAAGCCCACGCGGGGTCAGTGTGGCCTCAGGTCCCGCAGGGTCACAGAAGGATCGGGGGTGTCTGAGTGTTGCAGAGCTCGCAGGTATTAGACTGGGGAAGCCGGCTACAGAGACAGAGCCGAGGAGTGAGCTCTCAGCTCGGGGTTACCTTGAACCGGTCGCAGACTGGGTGAGTTCGGAGCGTGGCCAGAGGCCAGGGAGACGGGAGTGATTGGGCTCTTTTCTCTGAAGGCGCACTGAGGAGTGGGACCCCAAGCTCTCGGCTCCTCCAGGCCAGAGACTGGGAGGCCGCCATTTTCATTCCCATCCTCCAGAACTTTATGGAAAGCATTCAGGGGACAAAAGCTCCCAAAAGTGAACCTAAGCAGATTAGTTAGCCCGGCCCCTGGTAAGGACGGTGCAATTCTGCCTCGGGCAAAGACATTTGAGAATCACTACAACAGGCCCCTCCCCCAGAAGATCAACAAGAAATCCAACCAAGATAAACTTCACCTACCAAGGACAGCAGCAGAATTCCAGTGGAGGAGAAAGCAAAGCACGGAACTCATGGCTTTCTCCCCATGATTCTTTAGTCTTGCAGTTAATTTAATTTTTTATTTTATTTTATTTTTTTTCTTCTGCTAAATTTTTTTTAACTTTTACTCTTTTCTTTTTAAATGTTTTTTAATTAGTTTATCATATATATATATATATATATATATATATATATATATATATTTCTTTTTTATATTTTTTCTTTATTTGCTTTCTTTATTTAATTTTTTTTTCCTGAACTTCTTTTTATCCCCTTTTTCCCTCCCACGATTTGGGGTCTCTTCAGATTTGGTTAAAGCACATTTTCCTGGGGTCTTTGCCACCCTTTCAGTATTTTATTTGCTCCTTCATATTTTCTTTTTTTTTTCCTTTTCTTTTCTTTTTTGTTTTTAATTTTATTTTTTATAAACATATATTTTTTTCCCCAGGGGTACAGGTCTGTGAATCGCCAGGTTTACACACTTCACTGCACTGCACTCACCACCTTCATATTTTCTTATCTGGACAAATGACAAGGCAGAAAAACTCACCACAAAAAAAAGAACAAGAGGCAGTACCGAAGGCTAGGGACCTAATCAATACAGACATTGGTAATATGTCAGATCTAGAGTTCAGAATGACGATTCTCAAGGTTCCAGGTGGGCTCAAAAAAGGCATGGAAGATATTAGAGAAACCCTCTCTGGAGATATAAAAGCCCTTTCTGGAGAAATAAAAGAACTAAAATCTAACCAAGTTGAAATCAAAAAAGCTATTAATGAGGTGCAATCAAAAATGGGGGCTCTTACTGCTAGGATAAATGAGGTAGAAGAAAGAATTAGTGATATAGAAGACCAAATGACAGAGAATAAAGAAGCTGAACAAAAGAGGGATAACAGCTACTGGACCACAAGGGGAGAATTCGAGAGATAAGTGACACCATAAGACGAAACAACATTAGAATATTTGGGATTCCAGAAGAAGAAGAAAGAGAGAGGGGAGCAGAAGATAGATTGGAGAGAATTATTGGAGAGAATTTCCCTAATATGGCAAAAGGAACAAGCATCAAAATCCAGGAGGTGCAGAGAACCCCCCTCAAAATCAATAAGAATAGGTCCACACCCCGTCAGCTAATAGTAAAATTTACAAGTCTTAGCGACAAAGAGAAAATCCAGAAAGCAGCCTGGGAAAAGAAGTCTGTAACATACAATGGTAAAAATATGAGATTGGCCGTGGACTTTCCACAGAGACCTGGCAGGCCAGAAAGAACTGGCATGTTATATTCAGAGCACTAAATGAGAAAAACATGCAGCCAAGAATACTATATCCAGCTAGGCTATCATTGAAAATAGAAGGAGAGATAAAAATCTTCCAGGACAAACAAAAACTGAAAGAATTTGCAAACACCAAACCAGCGCTACAGGAAATACTGAAAGGGGTCCTCTAAGCAAAGAGAGAGCCTAAAAGTAGTAGATCAGAAAGGAACAGAGACAATATACAGTAACAGTTACCTTACAGGCAATACAATGGCACTAAATTCATATCTCTCAATAGTTACCCTGAATCTTAATGGGCTAAATGCCCCAATCAAAAGACACAGGGTATCAGAATGGATAAAAAACCAAAACCCATCAATATGTTGCCTACAAGAAACTCATATTTGACCCGAAGACACCTCCAGATTTAAAGTGAGGGGGTGGAAAACAATGTACCGTGCTAATGGACATCAGAAGAAAGCTGGGGTGGCAATCCTTATATCAGATCAATTAGATTTTAAGCCAAAGACTATACTAAGAGATGAGGAAGGACACTCTATCATACTCAAAGGGTCTGTCCAACAAGAAGATCTAACAATTGTGAATATCTATGCCCCTAACGTGGGAGCAGCCAACTATATAAACCAATTAATAACAAAATCAAAGAAACACATCAATAATAATACAATAATAGTAGGGGACTTTAACACTCCTCTCACTGAAATGGACAGATCATCCAAGCAAAAGATCAACAAGGAAATAAAGGCCTTAAATGACACACTAGACCAGATGGACATCACAGATATATTCAGAACATTTCATCCCAAAGCAACAGAATACACATTCTTCTCAAGTGCACATGGAACATTCTCCAGAATAGATCACATCCTCGGTCCTAAATCAGGTCTCAACCGGTATCAAAAGATTGGGATCATTCCCTGCATATTTTCAGACCACAATGCTCTGAAGCTAGAACTCAATCACAAGAGGAAATTTGGAAAAGAACCCAAATACATGGAGACTAAACAGCATCCTTCTAAAGAATGAATGGGTCAACCAGGAAATTAAAGAAGAATTGAAAAAATTCATGGAAACAAATGATAATGAAAAAACAATAGTTCAAAATCTGTGGGACACAGCGAAGGCAGTCCTGAGAGGAAAATATATAGCGGTACAAGCCTTTCTCAAGAAACAGGAAAGGTCTCAAGTACACAACCTAACCCTACACCTAAAGGAGCTGGAGAAATAACAAGAAAGAAACCCTAAACCCAGCAGGAGAAGAGATATCACAAAGATCAGAGCAGAAATCAATGAAATAGAAACCAAAAAAACAATAGAACAAATCAACGAAACTAGGAGCTGGTTCTTTGAAAGAATTAATAAGATTGATAACCCCCTGGCCAGACTTATCAAAAAGAAAATACAAAGGACCCAAATAAATAAAATCATGAATGAAAGAGGAGAGATCACACAACTAACATCAAAGAAATACAGACAATTATAAGAACATACTATGAGCAACTCTATGCAAACAAATTTGACAATCTGGAAGAAATGGATGCATTCCTAGAGACATATAAACTACCACAACTGAACCAAGAAGAAATAGAAAACCTGAATAGACCCTACCAGGAAGGAGATTGAAATAGTCATCACAAATCTCCAAACAAACAAAAGCCCAAGGTCAGACGGCTTCCCAGTGGAATTATACCAAACATTTAAAGAAGAACTAATTCCTATTCTCCTGAAACTGTTCCAAAAAATAGAAATGGAAGGAAAACTTCCAAACTCATTGGAAGCATCACCTTGATCCCAAAACCAGACAATGATCCCATCAAAAAAGAGAATTATAGACCACTATCCTTGATGAACACAGATGCGAAAAATTCTCACCAAAATACTAGCCAATAGGATTCAACAGTACATTAAAAGGATTATTCACCATGACCAAGTGGGATTGTTCCAGGGCTGCACGGTTGGTTCAACATCTGCAAGTCAATCAATGTGATACAACATATTAATAAAAGAAAGAACAAGAACCATATGATACTCTCAATAGATGCTGAAAAAGCATTTGACAAAGTACAGCATCCCTTCCTGATCAAAACTCTTCAAACTGTAGGGACAGAGGGCACAACCTCAATATTATCAAAGTCATCTATGAAAAACCCACTGCAAATATCATTCTCACTGGAGAAAAACTGAAAGCTTTTCTGCTTAAGGTCAGGAACACGGCAGGGATGTCCATTATCACCACTGCTATTCAACATAGTACTAGAAGTCCTAGCCTCAGCAATCAGACAAAAAGAAATTAAAAGCATCCAAATCGGCAAAGAAGAAGTCAAACTATCACTTTTCGCAGATGATATGATACTATATGTGGAAAACCCAAAAGACTCCACTCCAAAACTGCTAGAACTTGTACAGGAATTTAGTAAAGTGTCAGGACATAAAATCAATGCACAGAAATCAGTTGCATTTCTCTACACCAACAACAGGACAGAAGAAAGAGAAATTAAGGAGTCAATCCCGTTTACAACTGCACCCAAAACTATAAGATACCTAGGAATCCAATCAAGAAATGGGCAGAAGACATGAACAGACATTTCTGCAAAGAGGCAAAGAATCTATACTCAGAAAACTATAAAGAACTTAAGAAAGAAATTGAGGAAGACAATAAGAAATGGAAAAATGTTCCATGCTCCTGGATTGTAAGAACAAATACTGTGAAAATGTCTATGCTACCTAAAGCAATCTACACATTTAATGCAATCCCTATCAAAATCCCACCCATTTTTTCAAAGAAATGGAACAAATAATCCTAAAATTTATATGTAACCAGAAAAGACCGCGAATAGCCAAAGGAATATTGAAAAAGAAAGCCAAAGTTGGTGGCATCACAATTCCGGACTTCAAGCTCTATTACAAAGCTGTCATCATCAAGACAGCATGGTACTGGCACAAAGACAGACACATAGATCAATGGAACAGAATAGAGAGCCCAGAAATAGACCCTCAAGTCTATGGTCAACTAATCTTCGACAAAGCAGGAAAGAATGTCCAATGGAAAAAAGACAGCATCTTCAATAAATGGTGTTGGGAAAATTGGATGGCCACATGCAGAAAAATGAAACTGGACCATTACACCACACATGAAAATAGACTCAAAATGGGTGAAGGACCTCAATGTGAGAAAGGAATCCATCCAAATCCTTGAGGAGAACACAGGCAGCAACCTCTTCGACCTCAGCCGCAGCAACGTCTTCCTAGGAACATCGCCAAAGGCAAGGGAAGCAAGGGCAAAAATGAATTATTGGGATTTCATCAAGATCAAAAGCTTTTGCACAGCAAAGGAAACAGTTAACAAAACCAAAAGACTACTGACAGAATGGGAGAAGATATTTGCAAACACATATCAGATAAAGGGCTAGTGTCCAAAATCTATAAAGAACTTAGCAAACTCAACACCCAAAGAACAAATAATCCAATCAAGAAATGGACAGAAGACATGTACAGACATTTCTGCAAAGAAGACATCCAGATGGCCAACAGACACATGAAAAAGTGCTCCACATCACTCAGCGTCAGGGAAATACAAATCAAAACCACAATGAGATACCACCTCACACCAGTCAGAATGGCTAAAATGAACAAGTCAGGAAATGACAGATGCTGGTGAGGATGCGGAGAAAGGGGAACCCTCCTACACTGTTGGTGGGAATGCAAGCTGGTGCAACCACTCTGGAAAACAGCATGGAGGTTCCTCAAAAAGTTGAAAATAGAACTACCCTATGACCCAGCAATTGCACTACTGGGTATTTACCCTAAAGATACAAACATAGTGATCCGAAGGGGCACGTGCACTCGAATGTTTATAGCAGCAATGTCTACAATAGCCAAACTATGGAAAGAACCTAGATGTCCATCAACAGATGAATGGATAAAGAAGAGGTGGTATATATATACAATGGAATACTATGCAGCCATCAAAAGAAATGAAATCTTGCCATTTGCGACGACGTGGATGGAACTAGAGGGTATCATGCTTAGCGAAATAAGTCAATCAGAGAAAGACAACTATCATATGATCTCCCTGATATGAGGAAGTGGAGATGAAACGTGGAGGGTTAGGGGGGTAGGAGAAGAATAAATGAAACAAGATGGGGTTGGGAGGGAGACAAACCATAAGTGACTCTTAATCTCACAAAACAAACTGAGGGTTGCTGGAGGGAGGGGGGTTGGGAGTGGGGGGTGGGGTTATGGACATTGGGGAGGATATGTGCTATGGTGAGTGCTGTGAAAAGTGTAAACCTGGCGATTCACAGACCTGTACCCCTGGGGATAAAAATATATTATACGTTTATAAAAAAATAAAAAATAAAAAAGTTTAAAAAACCAAAAGAATACCTCATGACCAAACTGATGAATTTGTTCAAACAATAGGTTATGCCTCTCAAGTATCGAGGCCACACAGGAAATTCCTACAGTATCTGAGAGAGCACAGAAATAACTTTTCCTTCTTTTCATTGACAATATTTGGCAACAGAGTTTCTGTGGGTGGTGGTTTAATATAGGGAGTCTCATTTGGCTAATTACTGGTTTTTAAACAACTATCACTTAACCATTGTGTTAATTGGTAGACTGAATTTTAGTAATTGTGCTTTGTTAGGTTTTAAGGGTCTTAAGAATATATACCTCATTTGGCAACCGGATTCTCATCATTAGTTTATAATAAAAGGGGAGTGGTTAAATGCATGTACAACTTCTAGGGTGGCACCTGTGTATTGTAAACTATAAATAAATGTTAGCTGTTTTTATTTAAAAGTTATAATATTAGTTCTTGATTATGCTATGGCTATTTTATCATTATTGCTACTATTATTACAATCAGGAAAGCATGGTCAACTTTTCTCTTTCATTTTTTCAGAGAACTGCTGAATGACACAAACTCCTGCAGGGTAGGAAACCTCTTCCCCTGAGGGCAGGGAGAAGTATCTGCTGAGCATTGGTCTAGGAAATTTCCTTACATTGAGATGTACTGCAGCAGGACTCTTCAGCTCCCTCACTCTTCAGAATGAAACAACACAACCACCACCACCACAATACAAAACTGTCTCAAATGATGATTCATGTACTGGCTACTAGAGATACGGATGGTGATTCTCTGAGTGGTGTGACCAAGAAGAAATTAGTGACCCTAATTTCCCTGTCCCTGTTTTTCCCTCTTAATAAGATAAAGTCAGTGTCCCCACCACAGGAAAGATAGGCCATATAAATATAAGTGTATTGTGTTGTCGCTAAAAGCAGTTCTCATGCCCTCCTTCTTTCCAATCTTTTAAGTTACATAAAATAAGGAAATACTTAGTCTTTAGCACACATCTGTTGGGGTTCTTCTTCTTAAAGGGTAAAACAGTCTTTGGTGCAAGGTGACATTTAGAATGAATGCCAAAAAGACATCTATGGAATTGTCTCTCCAGCAATATCCTTCCTTACCCCCTCTCATGTCTGTGAGGTTACTGTGTGGCTATCTCAGGGATGCCCTTTTCTCATATGACCCTTTTCTCCAGGCCAAATTTCTTGATATTTAGAAAAAGATGGGCTCCAGTGGGAAAGAAGGAATCCAATATGAGAAATACACAAATAGAAGAGAGAAAGAGTAGAAGAGAGAAAGGGGAAGGGGGGAGAGAGAGAGAGAGAGAGAGAGAGAGAGAGAGAGAGAGAAAGAGAGAGAGAAAGAGATTGAGAGAGAGGCATTTATCACTCTGGTCATAGCTCTAGCTGTTCTGAAGCCCAAATCCACCCCAACCTTCCTGCTTTTGATGACTCAATTGTAAACTGGAGTCCCTGTGCCAACCAACTTCCCTTTGGTGTTTAAGCTGGTTTGGGTTTGCCTTAGGGTTTCAGTACTGTCTTCTCTGATTTCTTGTTATCTGTATTCAGACTCTTGAGACTCATGATTGTCCACTGGCTGGTTTGTGCTCACTCTACTTTGCAAAGTATTAGCCCCAGTAGTCTCAGCCTGAGCATCATTTCATAACAACATGAGATGGATATTACTCATTAGTTCAGCCCTTGGTGCTGATAGAGTTAAGTGCCCTAATTCAAATAGCAGTACTTATGCAAAAGAAAAGCCACATTCTAATCTCGTCTATATTTCAAAAGCTCAAAAGCTTCATGTTCTAGCAAATGATCACATGTGAGATGTGCGTTTCTCATTTTTTGCCAGTTGTCCTGCTTACTTATTCTTTCTTTCATTTGTCGTGTGGCAGTAGTATGGAGCAGTTTTTCTCTTTTCAAGGCAATTATTACTGGTATAATTTAGACAGCAAAATGTGTTTCAAATTAAATTTAAAACCCATGGGCGAGAGATTGATGTTTGAAATATATCTAAAATAAGTCTGCCGGAGATGCTGTGATTATTTTGGGTTTGGAATCCTTTAACATACTAACGTTAATTATATATTTTTCATAGTTAGTTCCAAGGCATTGGTGCTCCATCTCTGTTTTGCTACTATAATCATTGTGCAGGAAAGGGTCCGGAATGCAGTCAGAGATTCGTTTTATATGCATCATCTTTTTGGCTAATTATCTGAATAAAAGTCTCCACAATTCTCTATCTTGACCCTATTATAAATAAATCAGGCACGCAGTCAAAATAGTTCGATTTGTTAAAATGGAGGCTTGGGTTGAACGTGAGGTAAGTGAGGCAGGAGGGTGAAAAATATAAGGAAGCAGTCCCAGGACTGCCTCTGTCACCTCGTCCTCACCCTGAGTCTGTCCCAATGTTATGAGCTAGACTGGGAGGTGTTCGCATGCATCACGCTAGAAAATGAGACAGTATACGTACCAACTATGTGATGAGAGTATGGACCAAAATTATGTCGTGTATGTACCAACTGTGGGATTAAGAAAGAGCCAGAAGGAAAAGGAAAAATAAGAACAGACTCTTTAGCAGAGTTGCCAGATTCACCTTCTTTCTTTCTTTATTCCCTCAGGAAAGGTGTCACCCACAGCATTCAGCACAGGTTTGTCCCAGGAGCTTTCTAGGACACTAGGCAGAGCACCTGTGACTCAGGGTCATGTCCTTGAGTGAGTTACGCTTGACCATTGAAAATCAAAATATCATCATCTCCAAGGTCCTTTTCTGCCAGGTGGAGAATGTGTCTAAGACGTTTCTTCACTCGTGATGACTCAGTAGGTTCTGCTCAGTAGGGCGGAAGAGAAGCCCTGCCTGGGCAACTATAACACGAGTGAGGTTTTTTTTTCAGCTACCCTATCCTCTTAATTTTGTTCCCCCTTTTCATATTGATGGTTTCTTTTTTCAGTTCTTTCAAGCTCCAGTTGCCCTCATGGGTCCCTCATTTCTCTACTCACTCATAGGGTTGTATCCGAACCCTGTTATTGCCAGCCTGGAAATGACTATTGACAATTTGAAATAGTATTTCTCTACAGGGAATGGGCAACTGGGAAGGCACAAGTAAGACTTGGCTTGATAGTAAATGGGCAGAGAAGTGGGCAGATTGGACACGGATTTAGAACAGGTAAGCCAGGACAGGTAAGCTCCAAGTTCAGCTCAAAATGAGGGTGACAATGTTTGAGCAAGGACAAAGACTAGATCTCCTCCGACACTATCCCAAGGTTTGGCAAAAGAGGATGATACTGAGAGTGGTGAAGTTTACCTCAAATCCCCATAAGGACATGTAGCAACTTACTGGGCTACAGCCACTAAGATTATCCCTCATTACTGTATATTTGGCAATATGCTATTCCAATTTTAGTTCTTTATGCATTTAAAACTTGTTTCCTCTAAGATTATAAGTGAATTGAGGTCATGTACCTCCCATTTCACCTGGTACAATGCTAGAAAGGTAGCAGGTGGTCAATATCTGTTCACTTAAATTGCATTTTATTACATACAGGGTATATTTGTCTCACATACATATGTAGCCTTCATACTATTAATGTTGTTCTGGCTTATAAAGATAATATTAACACTTAATTCCTTTGAATGAAATTACTTTTATATCTCTCCTGTTTTTGCAATAATTGTATTAGAATAACTCTTTCAGTTCTTAAATCCTATGTGGTTTAATTGAATTATCAAGAGACTTCACTCTCCATCCTGAGACAACCCAATGTACTTTTTTCCCCCAATCTATTCTACCTGCATTAGCTCCTATAGGATTTTTTTTTTTTTTTTAATAGCAATCTGAGCTTTTTAGAAGTTCTGCTAGGGCCACACATCACCAGCACTTGGTGGTTCAGTTATCAGCAGGGTGATTCTCAGTAACCGCCCCCCACCCCCTGCTGCACGCTGTACTCCCCCACCCCACCCCCCGCCCCTGCCAAAACAAACAAACAAAACACCAATAAAAGCATCTTCTAACATCAGGGCTTTGGTTACTCTTAAAATATCACGTGCAGGTAATATAACCACATGACCACATGTTCCCTCCCGTAAAGTGCTTGCAGTAGAAGTGAGTTCTGCGTGTTTGTTTCAACCATGCAGCGCATATGCCATCTGGCATATTTCGCATAAAAATGAAACTGCTTTCATGGCTGAGTAGATGCCAAAATGGAATTGTATAACAGTAATAAGGCCTTGTCTGGTTCATGAATATACCTTAGGTGCTGCTTCAAGCATGAAACTACAGATGATGCGAAAATAGTCAGCTTTTTTTCTCTTCAGAGGTGAAGAATATACTAAAAGTGAAGTCACTCACTTCTGTGAGCTTAGATCCTAGCCGTGATTTTTAATGTGGAGAAAAATAGTTGCAAATTCTTGGTCTATGATTTTTGAAATGTAATTCAAGGCTTTAATTTAACTCTGGGTTTATGCCTCCCCCAAATAGCCGGGAGGTGGGGAAATAAAACATTCAGACTAAAGACTGGATCTTTTGTCTCCATAATGGAAAAAAAAAAAGAAGTTTCTAAATGTCTAGATGTCTAGAGTTTTAGGGTTTCTAGAATATATCAAATACATAGATGATTGACGGAATTTTCTCCTTTTTTCTCCCCATTACTTTAATGTTATACTGCCAAATCCCAACCCATGTCCTCTTTTCCACCTTCCCCAAAGCACTCTATACACCTTAAGAAAATGAATTTTAATCGATCCAACCTTCAGGGTGTTGGTGGAGGTTTAAGGAATTGTAGAACACTGTATCAATTCCAGTGGGGCATACCGCATTTGTTGAGGAGGTGTCAGAGATAGAAATAATCCCTCATGGTTAAAGGTATTTGTAGGAAATTTGTGCATCTCTACCATGTTCTACAACCTAATAGTATATTCTCCTCTGTCTATAATAATTTATTTTCTGGCAACTTGGGACTCAACATATCTCATGGCTGATATTCAGATTTACACAAAAGTGTTCTTTTAATGCACATTTGTGCATCTCATACATACTCTCAGCATTTCTAGTATTTCTTTCCAGCATTATTTTAGGCCCAGTAGAGTGTTGTAATAAACCTTCCCTATGTTCTCAGGACCAATATCTATAGCATCCAAGCAATTTTCGAGTGTTTCAACTCATTATCTCAAGAACTTGCTGCAGTATAAGCATAAGTGCAATCAGATAGGGCATGTTTCTACTTTTCTGGACAACTTACCTCCAATGTGTACTCATCTCTTTGCATGCAGTAATGAAGTGATTAATATCTCAAATGGCACATTCTTATAACATATGATGGAACTTTATGTCATACAACTATGAAAGATGCTTAGAAATTTAGCTTGCAAACTAGGTTTCTTATTTGCTTTATAATCTAATACTGGGAACCTGGATAAGAGATTGCTCCAAACACTTATTTGTCTCTTTTAAGAGGGGATATTTCACCCCAATGGGTGCAGACATTTTCTGATGTCTGTTGCTACAGAAAGCTGCACATGTTGGTTCTGTTCAGCACTTGTCTACATAATGTTTGTGAAGATAATTGTTGTTAAAAATGTCTCTGAGCTGGATACAAATGAACTGAGGCCTCCTTTCACTTGCAATTAAACTTCAAACTATGTGAAGCTGTAGATTTGTGAGGGATTAGAATTTAGTAAATGTTCTGCAGAATTGATTTCAATCTCAGAGGTCTTTGGAGAACTATCACTCGAACTTCAGAATACCTGTTCTTTCTTCTAAAACTTTCTATGTAGAAAATAGTTTTCTTCTACCTATAGTGCCTAGAAAAGAGTGAAAAATTGTGTATGCTTCTTCCACAGGCCCTTATAGTTGGGGATGAAAGCTTATAGCAATATTGACCTTTTAGTAACTTAGTTACAAGCCTGTCATTCATATATAACTTGTGGTTATTACTCTGAGTTTTATAGTTCAATTAGGATTTCAGGGTAGAAAGATTATAGCAGATTGGCAGAGCCTACTCATTATTCTGTTTTGCTAAGCATCCATTCATTTTAGGAAATCTTTTCCACCCCTGAGAACAAAAATGACCCTGTTTAAAAAAAGCAACATTGAGATCCCAGTGACACAGACATAGAGCCGCCATTTTGTTCCCTATAGGACCGTAAATGGTGTTGCAGATGAAGTGCCCAGTGTGAAGCTGATCCTGAGGGAATGGCTTAATATATGCAGACTTATAGGTGCTCTTGGAGATGGGCTTTTACCTGATTTTGTACTGATGAAATCACATCTGCCTGAGAGACAGAAAAAATAGTCATTGCGGCCAGAAGAGAACATACTTACGATGGGTGATGTGGCACAGACTGGAAGAGATTCAGTAGTGGAAATTTTTTACGCATGATTTTCCCCTTCCACTTCCTCAACTGATATGCTGCATTAAAGACAAGTGTGGAATAATCTGTGAGAACCAATAAAGAGGTCTGAAATTCCGAAGACTACATCAGGGCCCCATTGGATGGCATTTAAATGTTTTAAATTCAGTGTCTCAAAATGTGCAGAGGGTGGGGGGATAGAACAGGGACTGTTGGAGTATTGCTCAAGTTTTGTCAACATGACCGAATAAGAGGATGAGAAAAGAGACCTTCCAATGATGTACAGAAATCTAAATTTCTTTAAATGGCCACATCTAGGCATTTGGTATTGGCACAAAAATATTTTCTAATGGTATGAAATTTTTGCTTTTTTCTCTAGATATTTTAGAGTTGTGGAGTCCCAGAGTTAGACTAAAATCTCCAAATAGCATTGCAGGATTTCTACCAACTATTTACTAAATACATCATCATTTACTCATTCATTCATTCAGTTAACAAATGTGTAGTGAACACTGACCAAGAACTATTCCAAATGTTGCAGGTCCACTGGTGAATAAGTTATACTGGGTCTGTCTCTCTTGGAGCTCATATTCTTCTCTCAATAGAAGGAGGATGCAGGGAAAATTTCTACCCTGAGAGTGTGCTTGATAACCTCACCTCTCCTCTAACATCCCATTGGCAGTAATCAGGGGTAGCCAGCTTTATATTAATAAATCTACCAACCCCTAACTTTATCAGTGCTTTACACTAGTCCAGCAAAGTACTTTTGTACATGTTTTCCCAGTTGTGCCTCATCTCCTGGTTAAGCCATTGGTTGACTTTCTAATGTCATTTTTAGAAATTATTTTGATTTTTTCTATAAGCTCTATTTAATTTTTTTCTAAGTATATCTCATTCATAGGCTCCTTTCTGTTATGCTTTAAATAATTTTATTTCTATAACTATATTAAGCATAATTATTTTAGGATGGGCATTTGACAGTTCTAATGTTTGCAGTGTTTCTGGGTCTGTTTCTGCTTTTTTGAAATTATATGTTTTATGGAAAATAATCTGTGGAATTTTTTTCTTGAGGATCAACTTTAAGATGCTTTCCACTTGTTTATGATAAGTAAATTCTCATTCTAAACTAATTTTTAAGCTAACCCCCCCCAATGTGATTAGTGTAAATTCTGGCTGTAATCCATGTGAATCAGACTCACAAATGTAAATTCTTGGGGAACTATTTCTCCCTGTCCCTTCCCTCCACCAAGAGCCAAGATGAGACACCATGTCTTCATTGTCTCCTTCAACAGTAACTCTTTCCTTAGCTTATCTTTTTTCATAGAATGTGTTACGTTCTGCAGGTCCCTGCTTTATGTGAGATTGTCCTCTGAAGATATACCATCCTTCCCAGTCTTTGCTGGTTTTAATATCTTTATGACTCAACTCAGATATTACCTCTTCAAACAGTCCTTTCCTGACTGTCTGAAGTAGACATCCTGGTCATGTCATCCTATTATTGTCTTCATACCCTTACCAATACTTGAAACTATCTAGTTATCTGGTTTGTGTATTTTTTTTTTTCTATTAAAAATCAGCTTTCCCAATCAAGACTATGAACTGCACAAGTGTGAGAATTTTCTCTTTTATTTACTGTTGCAATCTCGGTGCCTGAGACAGTGCTTGGCCCAAAGGAGGCTCTCAGAGAATTATATTGAATTAGAAATTGATGGAATGAGCTAATAGGTTAATATTATGTTTCACCATACCACTCTATATGAGGAAATTAACTTCCTTCATACCCATGTTGTTTAAGAAAGAAAGAAAGAGCACAAGGATTGGTTATAATCAAAATAATTTTTGTGCTTTGCAATTATTTACCTTTGTTCAGTTGCCCTTTGGTCACTTCCTTCTATTTTGATCCAGAGGTTCCCTCACACTTTGGCTGGATTGAGGGGAAATGCAGGCTGAGTGAGGACTAAGAGTAGTCAGGCTTTCCACTGCACGATGGATGGCTGGGGTGAGATTCAGGTGTGCACTCTGACTTGCATCCCTTAGTATTTGTAGCAAGGCCCTGCTGACAGATGTGTGTACTTACAGAGGCGAAGGCAGGATATGGTGCTAACTCTCCATATTTGATGGAGCTGACTCTCATTGACTATGAAATGATGCACTATCACCCTTCTAAGGTGGTAATGGCTGCTTCCTGCCTGTCCCAGATGATTCTAGGTTAAGGAAAATGGATCTTAAAGCAGCAGTTTTACTGGATATGCAGAGAATGAAGTATTGGAAGTCATGTAGCACATGGCCAAAAATGTAGCCAAAATAAATGAAAACTTGACCAAATTCATCGGCATCAAGAATTAGTATGCAAATAGCAAACTCCTGAATATCAGCATGACTGCTCAGCTGAACTCAAAAGACACCAAGAGTTTGCCTCATTTCTGAAGGGATGATCCTAGGCCACCCCTGAGGAAAAGTACTTCTGTGCACTCTGTATTGCTGACTAAGTGCCCCTGCGGTCATAAGTCTTGCCTGGTAGCTTAGTTCTCTCCAGAGAGGCAGAGAGTATGGGGATTCTATTAATTATATGGGATATCCTGTGATATGCCAGTGTATTGCCTCCTATTCCTTCCCCTCTCCTTTTTCTGTGGGCTGTAAATCTGGGTTTCTGTCCATCTTTCCATTTCTAGGTGGACTAATGCCAGTTTGTAACTTTGACCATATAATGATAAACCTGCAGCTGTACCCAGTTGATTTCAGATCTCTTTATGGCAACTTTTATATCTCATCCTGGGTTCCCAATTGGAATGCCCACTTCTTGTTTCTTTTATCACTGCTACAATTTGCCTTGATCCTCTCTTATTTGACAAAAAAGGTGAATTTAGGAGGAAAACAAAAACAAAAGTGATCTAAATGAAATAAGTTAGTCAGAGAAAGAAAAATACCATACGATTTCACTCATATGTTGGAATTTAAGAAACAAAACAGATGAACATAGGGGAAGGGAAGGAAAACTAAAATAAGATAAAAACAGGGAGGTAAACCATAACTCATATACTCTTAACTATAGGGAACAAACTGAGCATTGCTGGAGGGGAGGTGGGAAGAGGGAAGGGAGGGGGTAACTGCGTGATGGACATTAAGGAGGGCACCTGAAGTAATGAGCACTGGGTGTTCTATGCAACTGATGAATAGCTAAATCCTACCTCTAAAACTAATAATATACTGTATGTTAATTAAATTAAATTTAAATAAAAAATTTTTTAAAGTTCACTTAGAAATTAAAAAAAAACCTAGTCCTGTTAAGTATTTTAAAATATAGACATACTATTAAAATTGCATAACCTCATTAAAGTAGATGTTGAAAACAAATGGAAACATAGAAGGAAAACAATCACTTACAATCTAGCCACCCAGTCACAATGATAGTATTAGTTCCTTTTGGTCCTTTTATAATGATTAATTTTATTTTCCCCACACTGTGTGTATAATTATACTAATTATACTGTATATACAATTTTGAATCATGAGTTTTTAAAATTTTATCTTTAAGAACACTTGAATATGGTCTGTAATGGCTGCAAAGTATTCCAGTTAAGGGATATACATCAATTTCTTTAGGCTTTCACTTACTATGAACATTTGCATTGTTTAACAGGTCATATGTTCATATAAATGTTTATAGGCCTATTATATAATCCATATCACCTGTTATATCAGATCCCACTCCTGGGAAATGAATCAATTCAGCAAAACCTATCATTAGTTGAGGTGAGAGTTGGCTATAAGATGCTCTAAGGAACTGTGCTTTGTAATTGATCACATCCTGGGAGGTTGGAGGAGGACCCAGAGGCTCACATATACTAAACTGGGTGCGTGCAGACATGCACATATGCACAGATCCTGGAAGGGATCCATTTGGGTTTGTACCACACAGAGCATGGTAAGGATTCATTCTTTGGTACAAGGGAAACACATACCTGTACTTCTCTAAGAAAAATTTTGTAATTCAAGGAAATCCCGAAATTCCAATTTATTAAAATAGTCAAACAGAAATAAAAATAAAAATTGCAAGTTTCTTTTGTATTTCTAATACTATCCAAAGTGTTATGTTTGGATTTGCAAATTTATGAAGGAAAGCAATATTTTAAAGTGAAATTGCTTCTGTGTCAAGGATGTCATTGTTGCTTGGATGTTCATAACAAATAAAAGATTTATGATTCTTAAAAGTGTGAGATTAGGTTTGGCAGTGATTCCCCATTAAATGATACAGATATTTCAGAGAATCAGAATTCAGAATTACTGGGATACTTTATGGGATACACAAAATGAAAGTAAGATTAGGTTATCTTGATTTTAAGAATGTTCTTAAAGGTGTCCTATATAAGCTGTAATTTTTTTGAAAGTAAATCATTTCAGCATTTCTCTGTAAAATTTATGCTAAAAAATAGAAAAATCAAATCTGCAGGGGGCAATAATCTGGTCCTGATGGAAAAAAGAAATATAGCTCTGTTTTATGGAATATCTTTGCTACACTGACATGGAAGTGACATCATGTTTTTAAAATATCCTTCCGGAGTAGCATAAGTGAAAACATATTTTTCTCTGACTTCCTTCCTTCTAACTGCTCTTTATCCTGTCTTTGGTCTTTCTGCTCTGATCTGCCATTTCTTTTGTCCCTTCTTGGCCCCTCAGCCCTATCACTTTGATCTGCATTTCCTTATAATTCCCACTCCATTCTTTAATTTGAAACTTCCTTCTTTATTTCGCTAGCATCTTTTCCCTACTGCACTGAAACCTTCTTCTAAATCAAACAGCCACATTGATCATGAAAAAGGAAAACAGTGTCAGATGTTACCCTCTGCCCATAAGTAACAGCCAACAAAACGAAATGAAAACACAGATGCAAGTATTAAGATGTTTTTCTCATTTTAAGAAAAGAGTTTTGCTGGATGTCTTTGATCTGTGTGGCCCTATCATAGTCTATTTGTTTTTGAAGAATGAAAATGATGCATGCTCCTATTTACACTTATGATTGATATTTTATTCCAATAACTTCTCATCGACTGAGTAAACTTACAGAGCTGACTTCTCCATCAGAATAAGGGTATAGACTGGTTAGTTTTAATCAGTCAGGGCTTCATAGAAGAAGGAGATACCACCCAAAATAGTTATATAATAAATAATATCTTATATCAGGGATGTCATTTATATGTTTCACTCCTATACTTGGCTTTCATGACAGACATCACTAATCAATCATAGCACTCTTTCCTATTCAACATGGATATGGTTCCAAACGCCCAAGCATTACAGACAGTTATAAGTTAACCAGATATGTTACAGAAGTTGAAATCGATTTGTTCTCCCTGCTTTAGATAAGGTCAATATATATCTCTAATGACCTTTTCCATCTCCTATGAGCATGAGGTAGATATTGTATTAAGGATTTTACAGGAGGCAGTTTTCCAACTGAGAAGAATTTAAGTAACTCAGCAACATCACGAAACTAGTGATAGGAATACTTCCGTTTTTCTTATGGCAAAATCAATATTCTGTTCTCTATAGTTGTGTAAAGAGCTAATTGTGGACATTTGCCTCAGAACTCCTAAAGAAATAGCTAGCAAATGGTAACAGAAAGTTTTAGTTGCGCTGGGAAAATTCTTGTTCTGGGGCTCTGGCGAAATGTCACTGAATTTTGGTGTTGAGTGTGAGTAAAATAGGCGCCATCTACTTGCAGTGAATAGTAAATTCTAAAAACGGAGCCTAACATTTCGCTGAAACTATCCTCAAATCAACACCTCCCTGCAGACAGTCGCCTCCCATGCTTGTCATCTCAGTGATATTTCTTTAGATTTGGGGATTTTTTTTTTTTAAAGCTAGTCAACACTGCCGAACCAAGAAACCAATTCAATTTGTAGCACTTAATGGAAAAAGGTATACCCAATCATTTATTGTTACATTGGAAATCTACAACAGTGCTTAAAGGAAGGGAATAATCAGAGAAATGATATCATTTTAAAAGCTTGAAGGGTTACTCAGGAAGGCAGGGTTAGAAGTGGGTGATTCCAAAATGGCCACTGAATTAATCTGAATTCATCTAGAAGAAACATGAGCTTTTCAATTTTAAAGATAACTGGCCCTATAGCCACCCAGAACAGATAACACCTGCCCTTGATCCTCTCTCTTCTAGGTCCCAATCTCCCTTTGCCTTTTTCACTAGTGACAGAAGGAGACTACTTTTTCCAAACAATCTGGGCAGAGATCTTCCCTTTCCTGAAATGCCCACCCCTGCCCCCAACATTTAAAAGATTAGCTACATATTCTTTTGAATATTTTTAACAGGTCTTCCATAGCTTTGCATATTTGCATAATGATAAAATTTTATTTTCCTTAACAAGTTGAAAAATTCCATGCAAACCTAAAGTGGAATCATCAAGGGGCTACCACATATTGCCCATTTGATCTTCTCTATACTTCATCAAGTTACTTCACCTGAATCCTAGTCCAAAGCACTTTTCTTCTCCATTGTCACAAATCAAAAAACAATGTCTTAGAATAAATAGGACATTTCAAGAGACATCCTATTGTTCTTCATACTATACTACATTTCCTTTCTCATGCTACTTTCTTAATATGAACTCTGGCTGGGAAGGAAGCACCCTACGCTCTGACAGCAACAACATGATCTACAACCCCTCCTAAAGCTCTGGGTGTTTGTTTATTGGATCAAGGAGCTATTTGACTCTACAATTGTGTAGGGAACTTACAGATTTTCTAAAAAAAGATTTTATTTATTTGTTTATTTATTTATTTGAGAGAGCATGGGAGCGATAGCTTAAGCAGGGTTGGGGGCAGGCGTGGGACAGAGGGAGACAGATAAACAAACCCCCACCCCGCTGAGCAGGGGAGCTCTATCTCAGGACCCTGGGATCATGACCTGAGCTGAAGGCAGATGCTTAACCGACTTTGCCACTCAGGCACCCTGGGAATTTATAATTTAGAAACATTTTTATTTTGAAGAGAATAACACTTCTGTAAGACTGCAAAATATTATACACATCATATTTTTATGCTGATGCATCAATATTATTTCCATATAATTTTAATGAATCTTTTCACAAAGAATTATTTGTAGAAATGGGTTGTTTAAAAATCGATTATGCAAAAATTAAGGTCCTCTCTGCATCTCATTCTGCTAGAAATCAACAAATTTAAAAATTAATATCTATATTTTTCATAATCTGTTTAAGAGATGGAAACCGAATTTAATTTCAGAAGATGAGATTTGCTAATTGATCTTTCTAGAGTAAACAAACTGAGGAAATGAGAATATAAGTAAGTTTAAGAAAAAGGACTTATGTTGTAACATATATTTATAAATCATGCGTATTATCCATGACTCTGTTGTGTATTCTAAGAACTTATATTATTCATTCCTGTGGTTTATAAGCCCTCTTTCAAAGTAAAAATCATATTTGTTTATGTCAACATTGTTTATTATTTATGTATTATTTGTTATGTGAACATTAGAATTAAATATTCTTTTGAAAGAAATAATAGCTAGTTTTTCCCAGATCCAGAAATCCTAACCCAAGGAAATAAAACCCAAGGCTTTTTATGCTCATGAGTGCATTTAAGTCTTTAATTTCTGAGAGAATGAACAATAGCGAGTGATAAACTGTAAGTGAGCAAATGGTTAGCATGTTTTCTCAGGGTCCCTTGCTGGTGAGTTGGCATATATTCATCAGAATCAAAAACAGCTTCCTCTTTCCCTTGGAGGAGCTTCCAGTTCTTAAAGAGCAGATGGGATAGAAGTAAATATGCAACATCCACAGGTAACTAGAGAACTATAAAACTATGTTTGGTGCAGCACATAAATCAATGCATGTTTCTTTTGTTAAAGAACAGATTGGCTTTCATAGTTACTTTCTAGATCCACTGAAAAGAAAAAACAAAAAACAACACAACCATCCATACCAAGCTACAGCTGCTTGGGTCTCATCATCTTCTTGATCAAACTGAGAGCCTGAAAGTCCTTACTTTCAAGATTCTGGCTTTCTATTCCTATGTACCAGTCTGAGGATCTGTAAAGCAGATGTTCTTCTGGTATAAATCCATGTGCCTTGAATTATTTTAGCCCCTCTCAGTAAATCATCCCTCTCCAATCCCTTTCCAGGAAGCATTCCTTTTGGTAAATATGAATACAGTTGACTACTATACACTGGGAACTGGGATGAAGAGAACCAGCCGTAGGGCATTGTCTTCCAATCTCCCCCACTAGCACCAAAAATATCTTTGATCTTTGAAATGAATCAATCAAAACTTATTCTTTTACAATGGAAACCAATAAAAGATAAGAGAGGGTATTAGATGCTAAATGACTTATCCAAGTTATCTTAGGACAGAGTCCACAACTGGTCTATTTTGAGATAGAGGCTGCTGTGACCTGTCCACCCCTTCTGCACCTTCTAGGCACTTCTAGCAGAAGGGACATATGCTAACACCTGCCACCATGACCCCTCGCCTAGAGGGACTGATGGAGAAAGAACGTCTTGCCCAACTCTCGTCTTGTACTAAAAGAAGATGTATACTATCTGCTCACACTCTTACCCCAGGCCCACGGAACTCCAATTTTTACGGAATTTCCCTTTAGGGAATAAAAATGGAGATTGTCTGCTAAGAAAATCTTAGAATTGGGGGGAACAAAGGTATTCTCTAGGTTGGCCAGACATACTCCTCAACTTGCTAGAAAATGATCTGACTCTTAATTTCACTTTCACAGTGTGACTATTGCCACTGTCTGCGGGTGCCTGGAAAACCTAATTAGACACAGGGGGTGAACATTTTACTTTCAGTCAAGGGAATATTCCTCCTGGATAAATCATGATGGGACCCTAAAAAATAATGATGTTTGGCTTAATTTTAAAAGAACTGAATGAGCCCTCAGATTGTTTGGGTTTATTTGGTATTTTAACACAGGATACAATCTATAAGATATATGTTTGGCAAATCTCTTTCTTGAGGGCAGTTTTTATTCAAAACAAGCATTCTAAACAACAAGGATCGGTTTGGTCAAAAGTAGAGTACAGATATGTATCCTATCCTAATTTCCTGTATTTCTTTTTAAATGATGAGAGAAATCCATATTTCCTCTTCTATCCTTGTAACACTGAATGTTTTGAAGATGATGCTGTCCTTTAGCAAGAGAGATGCAAGACACTTATTTGAAAAGCTGGCTTATATCTCTATTTGTTTGAATCTTACATATAGTCATTTCCCATAGGTGTCTTCCTTACACGTGGATACTTGGGTAGAGTTATAGCTGTGAGGTGGCCACAGAAACTCTCCAATCTAACTGTTTGGGTCTGCTTGGGATTGACCCTTCCCTTGTGTGGCTAAAGACCCTGTTTTCCGGGCCCTGGCTTTTGGGGCTTTGCCTGTCTGTGGACAGAAACAGCCCCTTTGATTAGGCTCAGCCCTACCCAGCATCTAATCTGGTGCTGAGCAGATCAAAGAACACTTAGGGAGTCTCCTCTCCAGCAACGAGTGGGATCCAAGTTATGCATGTTTATGCAGTCTGATGTTCAGTGTAGCCAAAGTAAGCTCACACACAGATACATTTTTATGGGGTTTCAGGCTCTCTCTAAGCCCTGCATGTTGTTCTGTTCTCAGGTTCGGTTTAGTATCTCAGTTCTCTTGCAAGGTTTGGAGATTGAACTCCAGCTTGCTCGGATGGAGCTCTCACCTCCTCTGGTCCCTGCTGATGTTCTCTGTGAGGAGCCTGGATTTCATCCAGATCTCAGTGAATTTATCTCCATCTCCTTTCTATCCTGCACTGAATGACAATGTTTTCATCCCAACTACCTTCAAAACTTGCTTGGAACCCATGTTTATGCCTTCAAGCTTTGCGTATCAAATTGAATTGACTTAGATTTTGATGCCAAACTTTATCAAGTTCAAGCTCACCCTCTCTCTGACTGGTGGATAACATGGATAACCCTCTTCTCACCTCTTCATGCTGATCACACATAGTCTGTTCTTCTTCCTCTTTCCAAACTCTGACATTGCAGTGTGCCCACACTCAAGGGGTGGGGAGCTATGCTTTACCTTCTTATGGATAAGGGTAAATAGATCAGACTTTGGAATTCTCTTGCATGGGAGAGTTATGTGTTCTTCTCGTTTGTTTATGTATTCAATCATTCATTTAAATAATACAGATTTATGGGTGTTCTCCTCTTTGAATAATAATCCAGTCTATTTTTCTTACAACTAGTTCAGGTATTCCTAGGGAATTAGAACTGATTCCTGCTTCTATCAGTCCCTCTGCCTGACAAAGAACAGATGCCCCCAAAATAGGCACTTGTTAGTTAATAGAACTAAAATAAGAATTAAGGTCATAATATCTGTAGTGATATCCTAAAGCAGCCTAACTGGTCTTCTGACATGAACTTATTATATTTAACTGCCTTTCTCATAAAGATGTCAGAAATGGAAAGATGCTCAGAAATCATCCAATCCAACCCTCTCATTTATGGATGGTAAGACTTAGGACTGGAGAAGAAGTATATGGACCCATATATGGGATGAAAACCCACTTTTCCTAACTTCTAGTGTGTATCTTTAGACCTAATGCATGCATGGCACCAACTATGGTGTCTAATGCACTCGATCCAGGTTGGCTGATTTGTATCTGTTAGGCAAAAGAGAGCCATCAAAGAAATTCTTTCTGTTTTGTTTTTGTTTTGTAAAGTGAATTTTTACTTTCTCCTGATCTCCGAGGCAGAAACAAGACTGGATGGGTATAAAAATGATATTAGGGTGATCAGATTAAAGCAGATCAAGCGAGAGCCACTAAAGCCTGAGCCAAGCCAGTGGTTTGGAAAGAGAAGAACAGATATATTGAAAGGCATTTTAGAAGGAGAATTAATGTAATCTGTTATGAGTTAATGTGGAGGGTGAGGAAGTAGGAGATGCTTAAGGTGACTCTGAGGTCCCTGGCTTGGGCAGTTAGATGGAAGGTGACATCACTAGTCAAGATAGAGCAGGTTTGGAGAGGAAGATGAACTTGTTAGGTGTGAAAGAGTTGTGAGACTCTGTAGTTCCAGGAGTCAGCAAATGTGTGGAGCTTAGAAAGAAATTTAAGTCCAAGGTATTGGTCTAAGAGTTAATGTCAAATGACTGATGAAGTCTTCAAAGGTGGTGGTATCACCTAAGAAAAGCAGGGTAAAGACAGAGAACTAAACACCCAAGTTCATGAGGGACAGAAGACATTGGAGGCAACAGGAAATAAGGAGAAGCTATCAGAGATCCAAATGTTTAGTAGTGTAGGGAAGTACGGTGAGAAGAGATGGTGAGCTGGTTATGTTTGGCAATGAGGTCAAATGAGATGAAGATTAAAGAGGCTGTGGGGATGACAGTACTCACACAGGTCATGGACAACCTTAGCTAGAGTCATTCTAGTGAAAAGGTACAGGGCTTTATATAAAAGAACCAGACACTGCAGAAATGGAGAGCTAGATCAATACACACCTTTGCATTATGTTTCTTCCTGGCTCACACTCTTCATTTCCAAAGATTACAATTACATATGAAAGGATTTAAGTTAAACAGGAAGAATGTCCTAATTGTTTTTATGAGACATTGGAATAGATTAAAGGGGTTTTGAATCTCTCATCTGGGAGAGTTTTAAGAGTAAAGATGCAGATATTTCAAACTAGAGTTAAGTTAATCTTATCTGAAGTATGCCTCTGAATTCCCCTTTAAGTCTTTGGCTCTTACTCCATTAAAAGTGAGCATATAAGGCTACCAGGAGAGTGTTTTTATTTTTTGCCAAGTACTTATAGGATAAATTTGCCCTGTCTGAAAATATTGAATTTGCTAACTAGTTGATTTATTCAGAGGTCCCTGAATATTTCAGTGTGCAATCAATTGTACTTTTAATAAACCATAAAGCATGTTTACTGCCTTATTTATTGAATTTAATCGAAGTGACTTGATGGCTAACTAGTACAATGCTCTTGACAGGCTTCAGAGACTGGGTCTGCTTACTGGAGAAAATAATACAGCAAGATGATAAGATGATTTTGTTCTTGAAAAATGCAACAAAGCAGAGCAAAGTAAAAGATTTCTTGTTTGTTTGTTTGGGGCAGGTTTTTTCTGGAAGATAGAAGGCCAACACTGTGAAAACCTTCCTGTGGCTCTTCCCGTCTTTCAAGCAGGTGCAAGCGACACAAGATTCTTATTGAAAAATAGCCTTCACAGCTCCTCACGGCCTCACTGCTGTGTCTGCCCAGAGGTGTAAATAGATTCAAAGGTCATCTGCTTCCTAATATCCCATTTCTCTCCTTTTGGAGTGGTTTCAGTTAGAGTTTGAAGCATTGAGATGAGGCAGCTCCCCAGTCAATCTGAGAGAATCAAAAGAGCCCTTACACCCCCTACAGAGCCTTTTGCAATTTTCTGGGCCTTAACACTCCAAATGATTTGATTATGTTTGGTTATAATTGCAATATTGATTGAAGTTAGAGGTGGCCAGGAAGGGTTGAACTATGCTTTATGTCTCCTTGTAGTCACATAGCTCAGAGTCTGTTACTTTCACATTACCTGCAGGAAGGAATCACCAGCATCTTTCTAAAAAAAATGCACTGCAAAAAAATTTTGTAGGCCTAAAGAGAGCTTTGAATAAACTAGTTGGCACAGTAATAATTTGATTTTCATGAAGCAGTTTCTTTTAGTGAATAAACAGCACTGTATTTACACACAGAATGAAGATCACTGAAAATCTCTTTATTTGGTTTTGACAAGTTCACTGAAAAATTGACAAGAGAAACATTTATTTTAGACAGCACTGGCCAATCCAATAAAGATCCTGCTGAACTGAATTTTTAGGTTTTATTTCAAATACAAATAGACCTGCAGACTGGGGAGGGGCAGTTGTTTTCAGTACTTTTTTATATTTATACATCAAACACTCATAGAGGAATTGCTTTCTAAAATATATAAGCCTTGGGTTAAAGAAGATTCTAACATGAAGGGTCATTTGAGGGTTCTTCATTTTGCACATGGAGTCCATCAAGAGCAGGGGAAATCTACACCCTAGTGAGCATTTAGCATGGTTCTACTCCCATGTTGTATATACTCAGTACAATGTTCCAGAAAGAAGCTCAGCGAAAAGAGCCAGGTAATACAGAATGTGATGATTAAGTGACCCAGAGCTTTTCCATTTCTAGGGATTTCACAATATGTAACATCTCCAAGATCACTCACTATCTCCGGATAGGGAGCAGAAGACATGCATGGCCCTGAACCTTGAGGTTTCCTGCCAAAGTGTCTTCTGGGACTTCTTGCCTCTGATCCAGCCAGGGCTTCAAAGGCTGCTGTTAGCATGTAACTGTGCTCGTGAATAGGAAAGGGAGAGACAGAAAAATTAAAGAGGGGAAAAAAAAAAGAGTACTTTGCTGGGAAATCCATACTTTCTTAGGGAAAATAGGAAAATAAAAGGAGTTTTATGTCATTTTATTTAGAAAATTCATTTTATTTATATTTACTAACTTCCATAATAATATAATAACTTTGACATGACAGTTATATTGTATAGAAGTGAATGTGATTTGACTGAAATAGCACTGTACTCGCTTTGAACAAAGCAAACAACTGACAAAAGATGGAGGAAAGAGAAAACACTTTTTTTGTTGCCTCACATAAATCATGGCACATTGGAAATAGAAAATGCCTTTAGTGAGAGAGTAATGAATTAATAAATGAATAAAAAAGATCCCCATTGAACCGTAAGATCTTTTATGAATACAAGTATTCCAAGGATGGGAATTTTGTCTAAGCTCTTACTTTCTACAGTGCCTAGCTTTGGTGTGTAGTCAATCAATACTTTTTGATTGAATAAACTGCATTCTACAGTCTTAATGACAGTTTACTTGTTTAGAGGGAATTTTTCAAAACAAATTCCTTCATAGGCCCAAAAGAAAATTGGAAAGCAGATTACAGTGTGCAAAGGAACTGAGGTCAAACAAGGAGGAAAGAGCAAGGGCAGGGCATGCCCAGGAGGCTAGGTGTTCTTAAAGCCTTATTTACTTGGTGAGGTAGCTCAGGTCTAAAAACCTCCTGTCTATGAAATCAGATGACCCTCAGCAATGTGTTGCCAGGATGCCAGTAGCTCCAGTACACAAATGATACTTTGGCCCCATTTCATCCTGAAAAAGCCTTTCCAAACCCTGAGCTTTCTAATGATTTATCATTAGAATTACCATTTTTAGGATCCTGCCTAATCCACCAACCTGGAAAACAATCAAATGTCAGCTCTGGCTTGGGACAAATAAGATTTCAGGGCAAAGGGGAAATTTTCCAATATCATCCCCAAACCCATAAGCAATTTATTAAAAAAAACAAAACAAAACAAAAACAAAAACACCTTTCTCTGGATTTTAAATTTTCTTCTACAGGACTTCGTGGAAGTGAGATCTCTGGTGAAAACAGACTTGCCTAGGGGAAGGCTGTGTTGTTTCATTGTAGTCACATGCACACAGGTTGCTTATGAGATCATTTGCAGGTTTTGCAAGGAACCTGGGGAGCTTTTCATTACTAGAAAAGTGATGGAAGCACTTTGAAGGCTCAGAAAATCTAAAGTCCTGTAAGTTTTGCCCAGATCTCACTGTAAGCACTGAGGGTGATAAAAAGACAAAAGATAAGGCACCATTTATGTCTAGGAGAGGCAGCTAACTTCCATGCTACTCCAGACTAATGTTCTCCAGATTTCTTAAAATCTTGACTGCTCTAATTAAGAAACACAAGTTTGCTTTATTCTCCAGGTAGGTGCTTATAAAAGAGAGAAAAGTCTCTCCATGTCTGTCTTCTAGCTATAGCCTTCCTTTCCCCCTTCCTTTCCTCCTTCTCTCCCTGACTCTTTTCCTGCCTTCATCCATCCATTCTTAAACATTTTCTAAGAAACTACAGCGAAGATGTCACATAATATGAAGTATATAGGACATGGTTCCTGCTTTCATGAAAATAAAGATAAAAATAAATATTTAAACTATGCCTGAATATGTTATGTCCTTCATTCCCAGCATGCCTATCAGATGGGGCAGTGGAGGGATGCCTGGGTGGCTCAGTTGGTTAAGCATCTGCCTTAGCTCGGGTCATGATCTCAGGGTCCTGGGATCCGGTCCTGCATCGGGCTCCCTGCTCAGTGGGGAGTCTGCTTCTCCCTTTCCCTCTCTGAGTGCTCTCTATCTCAAATAAATGAATAAAAATCTTGAAGAAGAAGAAGAAGAAGAAGTAGTAGTAGTAGTAGTAGTAGTAGTGGTGGTGGTGGTGGTGGAGGAGGAGGAGGAGGAAGAGGAAGAAGAAGAAGAAGGAGAAGGAGAAGAAGAAGGGTGGTGGAGGGTGTGGCAGCAGCAGCTGGCAAAGGGGATCTAACCTGAATGTTGGGTATATGGACATTGTGAACAACAGAACAGCAAGACATTTGTGTAAGAGGTCAGATGTGCTTTTTCTTTTTTTAAGATTTATTTATTTATTTTAGAGTGAGAGAGAGAGCGAGTGGAGGGAGGAGCAGAGAGAGAGAGGGAAGGAGAGAATCTCAAGCAGACTCCCAGCTGAGCTGAGATCCCTGAGATCATGACCTAAGTTAAAATCAAGGGTCAGAGGCTTAATCAACTGAAACACCCAGGTACCACAAAAGGTAGGGTATTCTTAACAAAGAAACGAAAAGGAACACTAAATTCATTACTTTGGTATCTTATATAAATTATGAAGCATTTGCTGAATGCATTTCAAGGGAGAGAAAATTAACATACAAATGAGGGGAAGTGACATTGTCCTGGGGACCAGTAGATCAGCTCATTAAGCATCTGTCTTCGGCTCAGGTCATGATATCAGGGTTCTAGAATCGAGCCCCTCCCTGCTGAACAAGGAGCCTGCTTCTCCCCTCACTCTACCTGCCTCTCTGCCTCTTTGTGATCTCTCTCTGTCAAATAAATTTAAAAAATTAACAAAACAAAACAAAACAAAACAAAACCAAAACACTGTCCTGGGATTCTGCACATTTCACCTTCATTATTTCAATGAGGTCTCATAATAACCCTAAAAAGCACGTGTTTTCCATATTTCTTTTCAGTTGTAGAAACTAAGACTCAGAGTTCTTAGTCTACGATTCACACATTGTCTAAGTTAAACCATGATTGTAAACAAAGATCTGTCTGATTCTCACATTTCTTTGGGATGAGGGAGGTTAGGAAAGGTGATAAGGGAATCTGAAAAAAAAAACATGGAAGGGATTAGAAGGATCTCTTTTGGGTATTTTCTCACAATGCTAGGAATATGGCAGAAATGGCTTTCTTCCTTTTCTAGTGTTCTGCTGAACACAGCAAATCCCATTATAGTAAAAATTAGACCTGTTTCTTTAACATCTTTTAGAGTAACCAAATAGTTAATATTCCCTGATATCCTGAAACTTATCTAAATCCCAACTATCCCAGAGCAGATTCAGATATAACTGGATACCCCTACACTGAAAATAGATCACAGCCAATCTAGGAAACACAGTTATGAGTCCAATCTAAATCACATTTCATATATGTCCTTTACCAATAAATAAGGTGAACATTTACTGCTTCCCCAAATAGTTAATTGAATATTTTAGAGGAATTTCTAATTGCAATGTCATTGTCTTGCCATTCCTTAGTGCTTAGCCCTCTAATTTGAGATCTACTGGAGGGCAACATTTGCAAATTAGAAACATAATTGAAATCTACTGCTGAATAAATTGATGTTTACCACTACATAAAATTAGTGCAATCGTTTTAAATGGTACGGAATCTATTTTCTTTTCACTTCACTGGCTTCTTGCTTTTCTTTGATGGAATTGTATTTGGAGATGACCCTCAGAAAGAAGCAAGTGTTCTCCCTTTGATATAGTCCCAAATGAACAGTCAGAGGGAAAGAATGGTGGTCATTGTAGAGGACCCACAGGTTGCTGTGATCTTTCATACGGTGGGTTCTCCCTAGTTTCCTGACTTTTTGAACCAACCTGAGTTAAGGGTGTTGTTGGGAAACTAATGCCATCTTAACAGACTTTTAAAACTTGAATAATTGAAAGATATGAACAAAGAGTAAATTTACATCTAGACCAGTAAAAAAACAAGGCTGAATTTTGTCAGTGTTGAATTATTAATTAAATCAAAGTTTTAAAAACAAGAGAACTCTGCAGAATACACTGTTAAGAGAATGAATGGAAAAGCCACGGACTGGGAGAAAATATTTGCAGATCACATATCTAATAAATACCCAGAATATGCAGAAATACACACTGAAAACGTTAAAGAAACATAACTCTCTTAAAACTAAACGAAAAGAAAACAAACAACCCAATGAAAAATGGGCAAAGATTTGAATAGGCAGTTCACCAAAGATATACAGGTGAAAAATAAGCATGTAAGAAGATGTCCAATATCAACTATCATTAAGGAACTGCAAATTAAAATGAGATACCACTGTGTACCTCTTAGAATAGCTAAAATCCCCAAACCTGGCAATACCAATTGCTGATGGGGATGTGGATCAATAGGAAATCTCAGTGCTGGTGCAAATGCAAACTGGTACAGCCACTTTGGAAGATAGTTTGGCAGTTTTTGACAAAGCTAAACATGGTCTTATCCCATATGTGTTCCTAGATATTTACCCAACTGACTTGAAAATATATGTTTACACAAAAACCTGGGCAATAATGTTTATAGCAGCATTATTCATAATCACCAAACACTGGAAGCAGCTAAAATGTTGTTTAGTAGGTGAATGGATAAATTTTGGTAAATCCATACAATGGGATGTTGCTTAGTGATAAAAATAAATGAGCTATCAAGCCACAAAATGATGCAGACATAACTTAAATGTTTATTTTTAACTGAAAAAACCCTCCAGTTTGAAAAGGCTCCATGCTCTATGTTTTTTTTTTTTTTTATAATGTTCTGGAAAAAGGCAAAAGTATAGAGACATTAGATCATTTAGTGGTGATCAGGGGTTTGGGGAGGGAGTAGGATAGAACAGATAAAGCCCAGAGGATTTTTTTAAACGTTACACAACTATCTGTATGATACTATAATGACAGACACATGACACTGTGTGTTTATCAAAACCCATACAACTTTACAGCACAAAGAGTGAACCTTAGTGTATGCAAATAAAAAAATCAATTAGGAGGTTAAGGGATCCCAGGCTGGAAAGCAGATTGTTACAAAGAAATCTAACCATATCACTGGAAATGTGTGATATAAGCTTACTGAAGTTGGGAAAGGTGGAGAAATTATTGTTTAATAGGTACAGAGTTTTTGTTGGAAATGATGAAACGGTTTTGAGTAAAGAGAGTGGTGATGGTTATACAACACTGTAAATGTATTTAATGCCAGTGAATCATACAATTGCAAATGCTTAAAATGATAAACGTTATGTGTATTTTACCACAATTAAAAATGCATGAGAAGAAATTGTATACTTAAGTGAATAAAATGGTAAATTTTGTTATGTAGAGTTTACCACAATTTAAAAACAGTTATATGAAAATGCAAAACAATAAACAAAGTAGGGACAATAAAAGGATCATTGGTTGTCAGGAGCAGAGGGGATATTTTTAGGGGCAGTGGAACTATTCTATATGATACTGTAATGCTGGGCATATGACATACATTTGCCAAGCCTATAAAACTACATAACATACACAGCTAATCCTAATGCAAACTGTGGACTCTAGGGCTGCCTGGGTGGTTTAGTGGGTTAAGCCTCCACCTTCAGCTCAGGTCATGATCTGAGGGTCCTGGGATGGAGCCCCACATCAGGTTCTCTGCTCAGTGGGGAGTCTGCTTCCTCCCTTCTCTCTCTCTGCCTGCCTCTCTGTCTACTTGTGATCTCTCTGTCAGATATATAAATGAAATCTTAAAAAAACAAACTGTGGACTCTAGTTAATAATAATGTATCAATATTTGTTCATCAATTGTATCACACCAATGTTAACAATTGAGAAATAATAGGGAAACTGTGTGTAGGAACGTAGGGAAGAGCTACATGGGAGTTTTCTACTTTTTGTTCACTTTTTTTGCAAACCTAAAAAATTATTTGTTAATTTTAAAATATGGTGCTGACCTAAATAATTATGGGAATGAGTGGAGATTTTAAGACTAAAGACAAAAGGAACTATACATAAGCACTGCAGTCTTGTTAACAAACTTGTTTCTCATAGGAGAAGAGTTTACCAATTCTGAAATTACTATACATGTACACTAGGATTGAAAAATATTTAAATAAATGTCTGAATGGTGGGAATTGCTGGTGGAGTAGAAGGTTACAGATACATAAAGGAGGAAGACTAGAAAAAATCATTTAGTACTGGAATATAATGGAGTACACTGATATGAATTCACATTTAGTTTTACACAGATACAGATGGCTAAATAAAGAAACAATTATAGATATGTGTTTGGATTAGTAGACAGACATATCTTTCCAAGTTCTGTTTGCTGAGAAGGCCTGGAAGCAATTACTACATTCCAGTAGTAATGAGCATACCCAGAGTCCATATCTTGGTTACTAATACCATTCTCCCTTAAAGGAACTGGGGTTTCTTGGAGAAATGGTTAACTCAAAAGCAGGAGCAGGGAATACACAAGATGAGCTTGGATCATATTGTAGTACTGAAAAATAAGAAAGTACTCAAGAAAAAATATTCAATGGGGCATTTCAAAGGGATGCAAGAACCAACTGAAAGAGCTCCCAATGGTTAAAGTTGAAGCAACTGAGCAAAAATATAAATAACATAATATTGGATTATAATCCAAAGTACAAAATAAATATTCATAAGTCAATTCTGACATAAATATTTGATTGAATAAGTTAATTAATGAGGGGGAATTTATACAGATACTTCTTTTCTCTCTTAAGAGAATGGAACATAACTCTGACTCCTCCTCTATCCCTTATGTGTGGGTTAAATATAATGATTTCCTTCCAAACAGTTCAGTATGGAAAGGGGGGGGGAGATGAATAACTTTATAGTATGGAAACCTGAGAAACAGGTTTCCCAGCTTGTGAAAAAGTTTAACATCAATAATTGATAGTATGTGCCCTTTGATATGATGTGATAAAAATGGGACTTTACTTCTGTAGTTTTCCTCCCTGAAACTCATAAACCCTGTCTAACCATTAGAAAAATATCAGACAGACATAAATCAAGGGATAGTTTACAAAATAAATGACAACTACTACTCAAGCTCATCAAAAAAGTCAAAGAAAAGTCTGAGAAACTGTCACAGTTTCTGTGACAGGGTAGGGGAGACATGACAACTAAATACAATGTGGTACTCTGGATGAGATTCTGGAACAGAAAAATAATAGTTAAAAACTAAATAAATCTGAAAAAAATGGACTTTAATTAGTAATAATGTATCAATATTGGTTGTGACATTCATTGTGACAAATGTACCATACTAATATAAAATCTTTTTTCTTTTTTTAAGAGAAATAATGAGAGAGTGCACGGGGTTGGGGGTAGAGGGAGTAAGAGAGAATCTTAAGCAGGCTCCATGCCCAGCACAGAGCCGGATGTGGGGCTCAATCTCACAACCCTGAGATCATGACTTGAGCTGAAATCAAGAGTTGGATGCTTAACAGATTGAGTCACCTAGGCTCTCAATAGTAATATAAAGTCTTAACAACAGAATGGTCGAATTTCATTCTTATATACATAGCTGTCCAATTTTTCCAGCACCATTTATTGAGGCGATTGTCTTTTTTCCACTGTATATTTTTTCCTGCTTTGTTGAAGATTAGTTGACCATAGAGTTATGGGTACATATCTGGGCTCTCTACTCTGTTCCACTGGTCTATGTGTATTTTTTTTTTTTTTTTTTTTGGCCAGTACCATGCTGTCTTGGTGATTACAGCTTTGTGGTAAAGCTTGAAATCAGGCAATGTGATGCCCCCAGTTTTGTTTTTTCTTTTTCAACATTTCCTTAGCAATTCAGGGTCTCTTCTCGTTCCATACAAATTTTAGAATTGTTTGTTCCAGCTCTTTGAAAAACTCGAAATGGATAAAAGACCTCAACATGAGGCAGGAATCTATCAAAATCCTAGAGGAGAACATATGCAGTAACCTCTTTGACACTGGCCACAGCAACTTCTTTCAAGACATGTCCCCAAAGGCAAAGGAAACAAAAGCAAAAATGAACTTTTGGGACTTCATCAAGATCAAAATTTCTGCACAGCAAAGGAAATAATCAACAAAACAAAGAGGCAACCCACGGAATGGGAGAAGATATTCGCCAATGACACAACAGACAAAGGGCTGATATCTACGATCTATAAAGAACTCCTCAAACTCAACACACACAAAACCAATAATCATGTCAAAAAATGGGCAGAAGACATGAAAAGACACTTCTCCAATGAAGACATATAAATGGCTAACAGACATATGGAAAAATATTCATCATCATTAGCAATCAGGAAGTTTCAACTCAAAACCACATTAAGATACCACCTTACATCAGTCAGAATGGCCAAAATCAACAAGACAGTAAAAAGCAAGTGTTGGAGAGGATGTGGAGAAAAGGGGAACCCTCTTATACTGTTGGTGGGAATGCAAGTTGGTGCAGCCATTTTGGAAAACAGTGTGGAGATTCCTTAAGAAATTAAAAATAGAGCTACCCTATGACCCTGCAATTGCACTACTGGGTATTTATTCCGAAGATACAGATGTAGTGAAAAGAAGGGCCATCTGTACCCCAATGTTCATAGCAGCAATGGCCACAGTCGCTAAACTGTGGAAAGAGCCAAGATGCCCTTCAACAGACGAATGGATAAGGAAAATATGGTCCATATATACAACGGAGTATTATGCCTCCATCAGAAAGGATGAATACCCAACTTTTGTATCAACGTGGACAGGACTGGAAGAGATTATGCTGAGTGAAATAAGTCCAGCAGAGAAAGTCAATTATCATATGGTTTCACTTACTTGTGGAGCATAAGGAATAACATGGAGGGCATTGGGAGAAGGAGAGAAGTGAGTTGGGGGAAACTGGAGGGAGAGACAAACCATGAGAGACTGTGGACTCTGAGAAACTGAGCGTTTTGGCAGCAAGGGGTGTGGGGGTTAGGTGAGCCTGGTAGTGGGTATTAAGGAGGGCACATATTGCATGGAGCACTGGATGTGGTGCATAAACAATGAATCTTGGAACACTGAAAAATAAAAATAAAAAATAAATCTTAACAACAGAGGAAACTGGGTGCTGGGTACATGGGAACCGTTACACAATCTTTGCAAATTTTCTGCAAATCTAAAACTATCCTAAAATAGAAAGCTTATTTTAAAAACAAATAAATAAAAAAGAAGGGTATGAGTATGAGTATAACCTGAATTTAGCCCATAAGTAAGGTTTCAAAGTGACTGTGATAATAAAACCACAAAGGCAAAGGAAAACGAAAAATATCAAGACAGAATCATCTACAGAATTGTGGAATGACTGTGATTACTTCGGTTTTACAACTGCGGGGGCATACTGCAAGCTTGGAGACTACCTTTCATATATGTGAAATGTGTATGTGGGGCATCCCTTTTGTTTGATTTTTTTTGTTTGATTTTTTTTTTTTTACCATCATTGCCCTGTTTCTAGGCTTTTTTACTCAATATATTCTAAAATTGCCTTTCCATTCCTATCTCCTGATCTTTTAAATAAACCTGTCTTCTAGGCAAATTGGTCTCCTCACCACCTGCTAAGTATCAGAAGGCTCTTATGTTCAAAGTTGTTCCCCTCACCTAAATGCACTTTCCTCTTGCAGGTGTAACCATCCATCCTGAAGTTCTAACCATCTCAACACAAGTTCTTTGGCTTTCCTTGATTTTCTCAGCTGAAAGAGATTCCATCCTCTCCTAATCTACAACGTTGCTCTGTACTTCTCATGTCAATCATATATACAAAGTTATATATAGTATTTTATACATATATACAGTATTTTATACATAGCTTCCCTATTGGTTATTAAATACTTTGAGAATGGGGTCCTGATTGGTGCATCTCTGCATTCCCATGGCTCCCTTCACACATTTATAGAAGGTTGAACTAATGAATTTTATAAATTCATATAATTCATATAAATTCATATAAATTCAAAATTCATATAAATTCATATAAATTCAAAATTTTATAAATGTTAGACAAAAGGACTCAGGAGGAGTCATTTTCAATTAAGGGAAAAACTTGAAATCAAGATCAATTGGATTAAATTAAAAATAAAATTTTAATTATTCATAACAGAAGTCATTTGATGGAAAGGGACAGCTATACATTTCCCCTACATCTGTTATTATTGTGGTTTCTCCATTTGTGGTCGATAAAGCACTGAGTCAATGCATGTCGGGTAATACCTCCTGTGTGTGAGCCATTATTACAATAATTAATAACAATGGCAGCTCAGTTGATAGGAACTTGGCAATGTGTATATCCTTATCTTCAGAGTTACAAATGGTTTAGAATTTGGCTTTTTGTGAAACCATTTAATAGGAAAGTGTGTGTTTAGAATCTGTTCTTAGCTCAAAGACTGACCCTTATCTCTAAAGTCCTTAATGAGAAAGCACCTGACAAATTGACTGGCACACTCCACTCCTCCAAGTAATTTCCCTTCCTGCCAAATGAGTCTCTTGCAGTCTCCATTTCTAACTTAGAAAGTGTTGAATGATGAACAGTCTGGAGCCAATGTCTGAAGCTTCAGAAAGCACTCTTCAAAAGGTTATTTCACAAAGTAAAATTAACTTATTGAAAAGGTGGAAAATCAATCAATCTTTTTCTTCCCATTGTGCCAATTAACTACTTGATGAGTTTTACTTGGCTAAATTGACTGATGAGTTTAGTACTCCATAGCTGCCCCAAAAGGAACTTTCTTAATGATTGTCATAGAGTTCTTTTATTTAATGGAGTACAGTTCCATACAGCAGCACTGCAAATAAAAATCAAATGTATTATCAATCTTCACAATTATTGTCTGAGTCTACTCATAAAGTTTCTTACCTAGAGTTTATTACTAATTTATTTGTTTGATAAATATTCAATAAATACCTGAAGTGGGTAGGATTTATATTGTGACCAAAATGCAAAAGAAAATATCTGGCCTTATTTTGTTGAAAATAAATGCAAAAACTTTTAAGTGAAAAGAATTAATCAAAATGGGACTGGAAGGACTATAATCACTGATTCCACTATCCTTATCAAGAGAAATAATTACTAGTTTATTACACCACAAAAACATTTCTATTGTGTGAGATTGTAATCTCAAAACAATGTGGAAATTTCAAAGATATTACACAACTTTTAAATCATGTGTTCAAGAATATTAGTTATGGAAAATGCTAAATATATAAGTTTAAAGAGTTAAGAATTTAGTGGAAAAACAAGAATGGATAATGTAAGATGGCACAACTCTTTTCAAAAACATGACTGAAAAGAATGTGAGATTATGAGGACAGTATCTAAATGAGATCACAGAGTAAAGGGAACTTAAAATAAAAGATGCATAGGATCAGCCCGATGATTTTAAAAAGCTGAGGAAGAGTGCCAGGAGGGAAGAAGAGACTGAGGATCAGGAGAAAGGAGTAACTGATCAGAGTGCAAAGTATCAAGAGCAACATACAAGTTGTTCAAGAATAACATGATGATTCTTCAGCCTTGAGACTGGAAGGAAGAGGGAAATATGGGTGGATATATAGATGCTCTTAGAACTTAAGTGTTTGATGACAAGGTGATGATTTGCAAAAGGGGTCAGCAAAATGAGAGGGGCAGATAACTAAAGATCAAAAAATACACTGCTGAGCAGGACTGGAAGGCCCACACATTCTAGGGGCACTTAAATGGATGGTGGTTCTAGGACATTCTTCTGCTGTGCACAACAGTTTGGGTATAATAATGGTAATAGTAACCTACTGTGATAAGCACTTTAGTTAGATTGGTTCATTTAGTCTTCATAAATAGCCTCTGAAAAGTACAATTATTATTTCAATGAAAACGAAGGCTTTTGAGGCCAGGAAATTTGCCTGTATTCACATACTATTATTTACTTGAACCCGGGCAGTCTGACTTAGAGATTGAGCTTCTGCAGGGCTATTTAGGTTTGGCAGTACATTGTTTTAAATCAGAGACTTGGAATATTAAAGACCAAACACAGCAAGAAATTTCAATAAGGCAAGGGGACTAAACGTTCATGGCCATAATAATGCCGTCCAGGCTGAATAAGGAAGTAAGGCCAGGAAGAAAGACCACTAGAAGAAACTTATGGCCTCTGAGTCTGGCAAGAAATTGTGAAGGAGATGGAAGCATGACAGCTCTATAGGAAGAGAAGATTATGGACAGAGATCAGGATTCTGGAGGTTTCTGAGGTGGTATATTTTTGAGTGATGATGATATGGTTCAAGTTGTGGGCATTGGTATGAGTAGCTGGAGGGGCAGGTGCAGAGAGAAAATGAAGGACTCAGGAGGATATGAGGGCTTAAAGAATTAAGGTAGATTCCTATTTATATAGAACTATGTTAAGAGATATTTATTTCTAAATGACGGTTTTCACTGAGACGACCTCTCCATCCCTGCTATAAGACAGAGTTCCAGGATTTTAGGAAGTAGCAGTGGGCGAAAGAGAAGTTGCTTTCCTCATGAAGTTTACATTCAGACATCCATATATCAGCTAGTGATAAATGCTTCAGAAAAAATATTATGCAGGTAAGAATAGAAACTGTCAGGGCAAGGGGTATAACTGTTATAAAGGGTGATGAGGAACCAGTGAGGGCCATTATGGCCAAAAGGACTGAGTCATCATTTTCAAAAATAGGGAGGAGTGTGTGGGAGGTGTACAGTTTTGTTAGGTCCGAGAATTAGGAGTTATATTTTTGAATTAGCAATAACGGTGCCTCAGATAAAACTCACTGGCTATGATACTGCCACTGTGCAAAGCTGGAGTTATATTTTTGACCAACTAATTTCGAGATGTTCACCGGGCATCCAAGAGGACTACTGAATATTAAGTAAAGATTGGATATCAGATTCTGGATTTCATAGAGACATTTGGAAATGTGGGCTAGAGATATAAATTTGGCAGTTGTATAGATGGTGCATAAAGCTATGGGAATGAAGGTGATCACTAAGGAAAAGAGGGTAGATAGAGACATACGATACTCAGATGACTATATGTAGGGACATTACTAAAAGATTGGGATGTACAAAGAATCCAGCAGAAACTGAGAAAGAGACCAGAGGAGAAAGGAGGAAAACCAAAAATATGGTATCATGGAAACCATGTGAAAAATGTGTTTCAAGATGGAAACACTTGAATCAAGTACTGGTCAGGAGTTTAAAAAAGAGAGAGAGAGAGAGGGAGAAAGAAAGAGAGAAGACTGAGAGTTGACCACTGGATGGGGAGGCAATTAGTGGCTGGGACAGAGCTGCCTGGTTGGTGATGGTTTAATAGAGGAGGGAGGAAAGGCAATAGGGTGAGCATCAACACGTTTTTGTAGGTTTTCTACTGAGTAGAGCAGAGAAATATAATGACACTTGAGGAAAGACGTAGGATCAAAGGCATTTTTTTTTTTAATATTTAAGGTGGAAAAAGCTTCAGCGTGTGTAGGTTGATGAAAGCTGCAGCACTGCTGAGGCCGAAGTGTGAGGCGATGAGATCTCAGCACAGGTCGAGGGTTGCTCCTGGAGCACAAACAATCCATCCACGGTTGCAACTCTAAAGCTGTTAAGAGGCTGGGATGCTAGCGAGCTAGCTGAAAGGTGGCAGAGATACTATTTATTTGGGATCTGCGTACACGGAATACTGCTGAACAGTGTAAATTCCAGTGAGTAATGGTTAATGACATTGAACGCGGAGGCTCTACAGGGAATTACCCCTTTGCTCTCACGGAGAACATGACTAAATAGCTGAATGAGCAGTGTTAGTAAACTACGACAATTAAAAATCTTCCTGGTGACCTATGAAATGGATATTTAGTGTGACTTTCCCTTCCAGAAGTGAGATTCTTCATTGAAAACTACAGTCTGTGTAATGGGAGTTATTACCTACTCCCAATCCCCATCTCTTCTAACTGAAGAAAAAAAAAATCTGCTTTTCACCCATATTGGTGTTCTAATAATATTTCATGGCTGTTTAAAACTTCTCCCTTATAGCTTACCTCTGTAAATAGGACCATTTTTGCAAACGGAGGGAAACTGTATATTCTTTCACCTTTTTATTTTCAGAAAATAAGGTATGTAAGAGTGAAAAGAAATCTGAAATGGGAATCAAGACACTATGTTTCTTGCCCTGGTTCTGCCACTAACTTACTCAGAATTGGTTTCTTTTCTGGAAAATAAAGTAGTTGGTCTGGAGGATCCATAAAGTCGCCTTTTGAATCTAAGTAATGAAATCATAATAACAATCTAAATAATTCAGAAATTCACAGCTAATGCCCTTTATTTTTATATGCCCATAATATTCTATGTCAAGATAAGTCACATTTATATTGTTGAGAGGTTAACAATCACCCATGCATTAATATCTTACAGGGTTATTTTGAAGATTAAAAGAGAAAATGTAAAAGAAATTCACAAACTGTAAAGTGAAATACTGTCAGTCATTAATAACACGTAGGTCCTGAAATATTACATCCAGATTCAGCTTCTACTATGTGGCTTTTAGGACACTGAATAAAGTCAGTACGCAAGGAATGTAAATGCAGAAGAAGGAGATTTTACTCGAAGAACGTGTATAATTGCTTTTTTAACTTCCTGTTGTTGTTGAAAAATAGCCTTACACTATTACAGGAATGAAAGGACTTTAAGACCTGGGGAAGGGCAATGAGACAAGCACAGGGGATGGATGTATTGGTATTAATTTACCATCAAACAGTATGTCTGCAAAACAAAAACTAAGTAAATTGAAAATTTTAATTAATTAATGTGATAGTTTAAAGTTTCAAGGTTAAATCATCAATCTAAAAATTATAATCTATTACCATAATTATATCCTTACTTCCTTCCTTTTTGCATAATTCTCATTTTTTCTGTTTGTACACGTTCCTTTATTCATTCACAGGAAGAAATTTAATAATAAGCATATTCTGACACTCATTTTTTCTTGTAAAAAGAATTGCACCTTCCTCCTAGATAAACTGTTGGGAAGGATATGCTATAACACCAATAATAACAATGATAATCCATTTTAGGTTTGCGTAGCATTTAATTTTTTTCAGGGCAGCTTCACAATTATCTCACTTTATTCTAGCAATGCCCTTTATTAGCTTTATGAGCAGGCAACTTACTCAACTTCCCTGTGCCACGGTTTCCTTATCTGTAAAAGGGGGATAATAGCAATACTTTTCTCAATGAGTTGTGTGAAGATTCAATGAGTTAATTTATGTAAAATATTTTGTAATTATGCTGTCATAGTAAACATGTTGCCATATATCATAATAATTATATAATTATTATTACTCCTCTCAGTGGTTTGGAGGTTATATCAGGTCCTACTGGCATTTTGTGGTAGTCCCAATGATTCATCAGGTTTCATAAACTCAAATGTCTAGAGGTGTCTGACAGTAATATAAATGGATACATCATGCTAGGGTCAATTGTGGCACACTGAATAGTCCACACTCCTAAAACAAGCAGCTCCTACTCAGTCCCAGGCAATGTTGCCATACAGGAATACAGTCCTGGTGTTGCCATGCTGTCTAACTTCTCAAGAAAGTAGAAATTAAAATTTTTATTTAAATCCCTGACTTAAAAAAAGGTTGGTAAATTATTTGATTTTTGGTAAAGCACAGATGGATCACATACACACAACTTTATGGATGGCCTTGTACCATGACCAGCAGCTTCCTTACGGGCTCTCATTACTGTAGCATGCATTATAATCTTGATACAATCCTAATGGACTATAACAATTAGGGAATCATGGTTATTTGGAGGTTCAAAACCATTAAAAACAGATACGTGAGCTTCTCAATGGGCATTAATAATGAATGGACCAGAAAATCTAACATAATAGATGAAGCTCAAAGAGGCACTGTGTATACCATGGATATGATCCCTACAGAGCACCTCGATCTACAAGGATGCAGACTGTAGATTACCCGGGCTCTGGGGAGAAAAGATGGACAGCAGGATAGGAAGTGTAGCAGAGCTGGCAGGGGAGGGTGGAGGAAACCCCTAACAAAATGAAAAAAAAAAAAAAAAAAAAAAAAAAGCACACCGGTCTTCCAGACACCAATGTCCATGCTTTTCCATGGTGTCAAGCTGCTTCTAAATTAAATTAACAATTGCACAGCTCTTTCCAATCTACAGAACATTCGCTGAGCCCTGCTTGGGGATTCCAATATAGTATTTATTGGCACTTGAAATTCAGGTAATGATTACTGATATTCTGCTTGTATTTAGGGAGGTAGATGTTGAAGGTACCACACCAGGTAAGTGTGGTTCTCTGACCCTATCAACAGGAAAAAAAGCTTGTTAGTATTGCAGACAAGTACCTCACCTTTGATGTGATTCAATTTTATAGAACCTACTATTCTTTATGACTTTTAAAAAAACATTTTAAATCACTTAAGTCCCAGTTCTTTGATGATTCCTTTATCACAGAGGGAGACTCTTAGATAATTGAAAAGGGATGAGTCATAATGAGTTTTCACTGATGCATGTTGCCTCTCATCACTAATTCCACTGATATCCTATAGGGAACGTAAAGAGCCTCTCATCTCACTGATTGGTGGCATGAAAAGGTCTATGTCTGACACATAGAGCTTGACTCTGTCCTTTCTGAGCTTGCCTAGGGACAGAAAGGTGAAGGCCTTTGTTCTTTGACCCTCCGTCCCACAAAAGCTCTAATCCAGTCAATTTTATTCCTGGTGGACTGGAGAATACCCAGATGCCATGCTCCATTATTATCCTTCCAGACATTTGTTCCACATTTGCACCTGCTCTCAGTTGCTATTCCCGTGGGACAGTTAGAAGACTTAGATAAACATGGTGTAATTTCACATTTACTGCAGAAAACAGTCTCTTTGTTCTTGAAATATTAGCTATTCCACCATCAGTTCACCTGATATTTAATCATAAGACAGTGTTACATTTCAGTCCCACAGGCAATTGAAAAATGAGTGTTTAAAAATATTGCAAACAACACAGGGATCTTTTTTCCCCTCAGTTTTGCATCCTCAAAGTCTAGCGCTCCTGATGACTATAAAGTACTCAATAAATGTTTACTGAACCAAATCAAAATTGTAAGGAATTGTCATTCCAGGAACGTTTGTATATATTTATGGGTTTTAAAGACATGCTTATATTTACATAACGAATTTGGGGGATGATTACAGCACTCTTGAATTAATATCCATTGATATAGAATAGAGAATTCTGGTGACTATAACCGTCTGGAAATACAACCAGAATTCTGCATGTAATTGAACTAAGACTTCTACACAATAAGAAGGGAAAGAAACTGTCACAAATCCTATGCACAGTACAGGAAAAATATAGGAGAGCTTGGTCTTTAGTTTCTTTCTTCATCTTCGATGCTTCTCTGTCAAGAGATTTGTTCTGTTATGAAATAAGTGGTACTAGTGACAGAATAGCAAGGGTAGCACTATGCTTAGCCATGTTGGAGCCCGAGATGAGAGGAAAAATCAGTAATATTGATCTTGAATTTTTGAATACTTTGATAACTTTTGCTCACCATGAATTTTATTAATTTCAAGTTTTAAAAAGATTTTTTATTAAAATATTTTTCTGGGGGTGCCCAGGTGGTTCAGTCTTTTAAGTGCCTGACCCTTGATTTTGGCTCAGGTCATGATCTTGGGGTCATGAGACAGACACCCACTTTGGGCTCTATGGTGAGTGTGGAGCTTGCTTAGGATTCTCTCTATCCCTCTGTATCTGCCTCCCTGCACCGTGCCCCCAACCTCTCGCTCTTTAAAAAAAGAAGAGAAATGATCTGGATTACTGAGGTTTCTGAATCCCTCTCAAATTTCACTCAGTGAGTGCTTCACTTGCCTTACCCTAGTCCCAGCCCAGGATATAACAATAGAAATGGTATTTTCTGGTATAAAAAAACAAACAAAAAAAACCCACTTCACATCTTTTTTTTTTTTTTTTTTAAGATTTTTATTTATTTATTTGACAGAGAGAGATCACAAGCAGGCAGAGAGGCAGGCAGAGAGAGAGGAAGGGAAGCAGGCTCCCTGCTGAGCAGAGAGCCTGATGCGGGGCTCTATCCCAGGACCCCGGGATCATGACCTGAGCCGAAGGCAGAGGCTTAACCCACTGAGCCACCCAGGTGCTCCCACTTCACATATTAATATGATGCTGAGTCATTAAAGAATAAACGTAAAAAAAATTCAATCTTTTATTTTTAGTAAGGGAGGAAATTTTGTGGTATCTGTGGTATTTTAGAAAGATTTCTATCAAATAGAAATAAAATTATAAGTGGCCTATTAGTTAGAAATGCTTTCAGCTGTAAGTAATGGCATATTCGACTTACAGAGGCTTAACATTATAAATCTGGTTTTTTCTTTTTTCTTTTTTTTTTTTTTTTCCCATATAACAAGTGGTTTGGAGGCAGACAAATGGGGAATTCCTTTTCTTAGTCTTCTAATACTTGTTGCCTCATGGTTCTATAATAACATCAATTCTAGCAATTGCATGCTTTTCAATAAATGCATTAAGAAGGGGAAAGAACCTCACTACAAGTATAAGTACAAGTATATATCCCCTTTTACCAGGGTGTTCATGCCTTCCCAGAGGCCACACCAACATATCTTGGTTCATGCTCCCTTTCGGAATGATGAGTCACCCTATCTCCCTCCTGTGGACACTGGGAAAGCCAGACTATCACATGGATCTGTTCACATTCCTGCCCTCAACAAAAGGATCTTAAGCCAGAAGGAAACAGACTGATTTACAAGCTAAGAATGCCTATGATAGTTAGCTTCTATAGAATTTGTGTAAATGATGTTTTAACTACCTGATGGTAAACATGAGCTGTTGTTATTTATAAACTCATCTTCAAGAATGATATTCTTGAAGTTGTTTTCTTGAGACTGTGGTTTTTATTACTTTTTACTTAGAAATTAGCTCCCAAGGCCCTAACATTTGTATTGATAAATCTTAAAATGTGAGTGACAACAAATATGTCTGTGTACCGATCTGCCAGAAAAAAGATAAGTGGATGGGATGTTTTAGTAACTCTGTTTAAATATTGATTTCTGTGAGTTTGATTTTATTTTGTTAGATATAGTTGTGCCTTAGGCAATAAGCTCTCATTATCCATCAGCATTTGGGGTTAAAATATCATTCACCTTCCTTTTTAACTAAACTGAAACACAGATGAGGCTGGCTTCTTTGGACCATTATATGATAGTGTTTTTAAGGAAACTACTTGCAATCAAAAAACAATAGAGGTACAATATATTTAGCTACACATTGTAAGTTACACTTTTATAATTTGTTATCTAGTTCACAGAAGTTTTTTTTACCTTTTAAATATTAAATACTTCCAAATGCTTTTAACAATTTAATTATATGGTGCTCAGCTGTTTAATTCTGTGGATGAATGTTTCCAAAGTTCATCAAGTAGTATAGTATTTCTTTTCACTTTTCTAGTATAAGTCACAGCAGTGTGATCACCAGAGGTTCATCAATGGCTAGCTGGGCTTCAGGAAGGTCTGACAGGTTTAGGGGGTGAAGGGTTCAAGTTCAGGGAGCAAAGCAATTTCTATAGACTTGATGAGGTGCAGTTCAGAGATTTTCCTGACAGGAAGTATGCCATACTAAAATAGTCACAAGTCACGGTAGTTAACAGAATGGATTTTTGTTTCCTTTGTTGGTTTCTTTCCACAGTTTGGTGACCGTGGCCATTGCTGCTATAAACATTGGGGTACAGATGGCCCTTCTTTTCACTACATCTGTATCTTTGGGGTAAATACCCAGTAGTGCAATTGCCGGGTCATATGGAAGCTCTATTTTTAATTTCTTGAGGAATCTTTATTTTATTTTAGGATCAGTTTTGTACCCTGAGAGCATTATGATTGAGTGATCTGTGTTGTAATAGAAAAAGCTTGTGCTTTTTTTTTTTTTTTTCCTGTGTTAGCTGAATGACTCTGCTAGTATTTGTGTATAATGACCTTGGGTTAGTCACTCCATCCTTGGGGACTTGGTTTACTTATTCACAAAACTGGTGCCTTTTTTTTTTAATTTTAAAGAATAATTCCTTTCTTCAAATCTATTCTTATAGAGAAACCTCATATATTTGGACAGATGAAAGCAGAGTTACTCTGCTTGAAGTTAGGTGATGGGTCATCCTTGAACCCGGCCCACTGAGTCCTTCTTAGATTCTGTCTTAGTCTTTGAGATTTGGCCACAAAATTGTTAGGCTTCAGGGAGTGCCCTTACACACTCCTGAGGGAGAAAAGAGAAAGAAGGCTGTGTGTAAGATCTTAAGGGATAAATCTGAACTCATTTTTGTTACTTTCCTGCCTTTGCTTCTTTTTAATTTGGGGGTTTCCTTAGAAGTCCTAGGAAACCGCTTTCATGCTCTACTTTATAATTGCTTTAATTAACCTGTTTGTGAATATATAATTATGTTTATTCTAATTATTTTGTATCTGCATGTGACATCCACTTACTTTCATTGACATATAGTTACAACATCTGCATCAGCAATTTTCTTATTTTAATATTTAACCTTCTTATTGTGCAGAGAGCAAACACATACAGTCAGTGATTCTGTCACAAAGCAGCCATCCATGGAACCACCAGAGTCCAGGAAATGGAACATTGCCAAAATTCCAGAAATAAACTTGCCCCACTGAATGCCCCCATTATTGTCCACTCCCTTTGCTATTCTGGCCCAGCGTTGGTGATGGGGCCACACTCTTCCCATTTCGGACATTTCACCAGTCCTTACTGGTGCCCCTATTACTGGGAGCACCTCTTTTCAATTAAGCTGCTTTTCTCTGTGTGTGTGCATGTGTGTGTCTGTGTGTGCGTGTGTGTGTGTTCTGTTTCCTGGAAGGAATCTGAATGACACAAAACCCCTGGAGAATTTAACAGAAGTGGTGTTAGCAGTCTCAGTGGAAAGCTTCTCAACATGTCATGATTAAATACGATGCTTGCTGAAGGTGTTTTTTAGTAGACGTGACTTATCAGATTTAGGATGTTCCTTTCTATATCTAATTTGCTATATACAAATGGATAGTGAATTCTGTCAAACCATTTTTCTAAAACTATTGAGACAATCATGTGATTTCTCTTCTTGATTCTGCAGATGTATGAACTACATTAATTGCATTCTGAATGTTGAGTTCTCTTGAGTTCCTAAAATAAAGCAGTTTGGTCTGGTATGTTATTTCCTTTTCAAAAATATTACTAAATTTGGCTTATATAGATCTTGTTTAGGATTTTTCCTATTTTGAGTGAAATTTATCCATGTTTCACTTCACTTCACATATGCAGTTGAAGCTCCAACTTAATACCCTGGAAACTTACTTACACAGGTTTTGATGGATAGTATATTTGGAACCCTCATTCAGTTCAAAATATTTTATTACAAATTTTAATGGTGATAGTTTTTATGGACCCAATGGGTTATTTGGAACTATATTTCTTAATTTCAAAATATAATTATTTCTAGTTATCTTTTTATTATTAATTTCTAGCTAAATGTCATTGTTGTCAAAGAACATATATTCCATGACTTTAATTTTTGATATTTGTTGATACTTATTAGCCAGAATATGATTAATTTTTGTAAATGTTCTGTGTATTTTTTAAAACATGTTTGTTCTGCAGTTGTTGGGTAAATTGTTCTCTATATATTCAATAGGCAAAATTGATCAGTTGTGTCAGGCAAATATTCTACCTCCTTACTGAATTTTTGTCTGCTTGTTCCATGAATTACTGAGAGAGATATGTTAAAAATCTTCCAATATGATTTTGGAATTGTGTATTTCTTCTTTCACCCCTGTGAAGATTTTGCTTTAAAGATTTAAAGCTACTTTATTCAGCGCAAAAAAATTTAGTGTTTTTGTATCTTCCTGGTAAAGTAAATGTTTTATCTGTATGATGTGCACTTCCTTCTCCCTAGTGATGCTTTTTTACTTAAAACTCATTTTGATATTAATGTAATGACCCCAGCCTTTTTTTGGTTAGTGTTTTCATGACCTTCTTCCATTTTTTGCTCCTTAAGTTTACTATATACTTGTTGCTTTGTGAACAATATATAAGGTTATTTTATTTTATATTTTATTTATTTTTTTTAAGATTTTTATTTATTCACTTGACAGACAGAGATCACAAGTAGGCAAAGAGGCAGGCAGAGAGAGAGAGAAAGGGAAGCAGGCTCCCCGCTGAGCAGAGAGCCCGACGTTGGGTTCGATCCCAGGACCCTGGGATCATGATCTGAGCCAAAGGCAGAGGCTTTAACCCACTGAGCCATCCAAGTGCCCCTATAAGGTTATTTTAAAATGCAATCTGACAACATATGTCTTTGAATTGGAACATTAAGTTCATTTGTTTTAATGTAATTACTGATGTATTTTGATTGAAATTTGCAATCTTAGTGCTCTAGGTTCTTTTTTCTCTCCTTTATTATTATTTTTTCTCCTATATGCTCAAAGGATGTACATTCTTTTACCATCTTCTCAGTGCTTACCTGGAGATTAGAGCATTCATTCTTAATTTGTCAATGGCTAATATTAATTGGCACTTTTACCTAGACAGTGCACTGATCTTCTAATCTACATGCTATTGTTTTCCTCTGTTTTATTTTATTGTATATTTCAATTCCAAAGCAATATAAAGATTGATTTATTCAGTCAATATTAATTTATATTTTCCTGGAAACTTGTTATTTCAATGCTTCCTTTTCCTTTCTCCATCTCTCATCTTCCATCTGGGATCATTATCTTTCTGCCTATAAAATATCCTTAGTATGTATTTTAGTGTGGGTCTGATGGCAGTAAATTCTCTGATCTCTCATTCTTGTCTGAAAACCTGTTTACAATTACCTTATTATTTGAATGGTGTTTTGACTTGGAATAGAATTTTCATTACCTCAAGTTTTTCCTTAGCATTTTATTCTATGTCTTCTGTTGAGGCATCAGTGGTTACTTTAATTGTTGCTCTTCAAAAGATATTCTCTCTCTCTCTGTAGCTGTTTTAACAGTTTATTTTCTTGATATTCAGTAATCTTCATATGCTATACCTCTGGGTACTTTTATTCCGTTTTGCTATTTTATTCTATTTATCCTTCTTGAAGCTCTCCAAGTTTTCTTGATTCTTTGGCCTGATGGTTTTCATTTGTTGTGGAAAAATTACAGGTACGATCCCTTCACTGTTTCTTCTGTCCCATTCTGTTTTTTCTGTCTCTCCGAATATATGTCTATTATATCCTATGACCATATAGTACATGTCTATTTATTTCTCTTATTTTTTAGGCACTCTGTTCTCTGGTTTTCTTTGGAAGCATTTTTTTTTTCCTGATTTATCTTCTAGGTTACCAACGATCTCTTCAGCTATGTCTAATCTGCCATTAAACCCACCATTCATTTCTTATTTTTGGTTATTTTTCAGTTCTAGAACTTTTATTTGGTGCTCTTTCAATAGTTGTTAATGTTAGGTTAAATTTTTTTACCCTAGTCTTTTATTTCTTGAACAAAGTACAGTTTTTTTTTTTTAAAGTGTGTATGATGATTTGAGGATATTGAACCCTTCCTTATGAGTCTTCTGTTGTCTCCTGTTTCTGTTGTTTTTGTTCCTGTTGTTTTGTTTTCTCACCCTCGTATGCTCTGTTGTTTATGATTCTATGCCAGACATTATATTCAGAATTGTTTGTAGAAAAAAATGTGTGACCTAAGAGGATGTTATCTCTTAGAGAAGGCTGTATAGTATAGATGTATAGTTTGCTTCTGCCTGGGGGTACTGCCAATTTAGAAACACTGGAATCCAACTTTATAGATAAAAATGACTTCAAACTGAGCTATAATCCCCGTGAAGACCTGAATACTTCCTCCTTCCAGTTCACTCTTACTTTTAGTTGTTACCCTTTTGTGATTCATTCCAACCCAAAGGAAGGAGGAGTAATAGAGGCCTCTCTTAGTGGGTTATGGCTTCTAATCTCCATCTCTTTAGCCACATAACATGGCCCAAAGCACTTCTTGCCTTCTTAGCCATCCTCTCTGAAACCAATAAATGTTTCTAAAGAAAAGAAGTTTAAAAAGCTAGGCTCCCCTTCTTGAAAGCAGCTCACCCATATCAAGCCCTCATAGTTCACTATCTCATTAGCTCTCTGATGTCTATGTTTTTCAATTATTCCAAGAGGGAATGTTGGTTTGAATTACCTAGTCTGCTGTAACCAGATGTTGCTGTCTCAATGAATATGTATATATACTTTTTTTCCCCAGGTAATTTGTTTTATGGGTTATTCCTGGAGTGTCAAAGTCCCTTTACTCTTACTCCCAGGAAGATGTGAAATACTAGGCATACACCATTACCAAGAATTATATTTAAAAGTTTTATTCACATACAAAAAACTTGGCTGTGGCACATGAATTCTACAGGCTACCTTAGATACTAGAGAGATCTTGGAAATCTGAGATTTTATGTAAAGTCTACTTATCTTTCCTTGAAATGATTATGTAAGCCTTCCTATACTGGCATGTCAAACTGTGAGGTACAACTTGCTTCTGTTTATGGGTTGCCCATCTTCCCAAATTTCCAAAATCCATTTAAGCACCAACTTCTGCTCCCTTTGGTAGTAAAACTGAATATACTTTCAGAGCACAGCTATTTTAGGGCTAGTTCCTATATATCATAAGTCTCAGCATAGGAATATCTACTGATACCTATCCCCGCTAACCTTCTTGCTCTTCCTTCTCCTGTCATTGGCTCTAATCCCCCACTGGCTTGTGGAATTCTTGATCCTTTTTTTTTCTCCCCCCATTCCAAGAATCCATAGGTAACATAGTAGTCACCGCTTGCTCACCCTAGTTTTGAAGGAATCACCAATATTCTATGTAATCTTTTTTTTAAAAGATTTTATTAATTTATTTGAGAGATAGAGAGAGAGAGACCAGGAGTGTGGGGGAGGGAGGCAAAGGGCAGAGGGAGAGGTACAAACAGACTCCTGTGTGCAGGGAGCCCACTGTGGGGGTCCATAACAGGACCCTGGGGTCATGACCTGAGCTTAAGGCAGAAACTTAACTGACTGAGCCACCCAGGCACTCTATTATTCTATTTAATTTTATCAAGATTGTTCCTTGTTCCTCTCTCCTCTGTGAATTTTACTTTACCTGAGGAAGATGTTTCTGGCTCCCAGTATCACGTTTTTCTTTGTTTCCTGGCCAGTTTTCTGAGATGCTTGCTTCCAAAATTTCTCCAACACCCACTTTTTACAAAATCAAGCAAAACAACACAAAAAAACAAAACTAATACAAAATGCGGCCAATTCTCCTTTATTTCTTGTCCCTGTGTTTTTAGTAACCAATGCCAGAGTATGGTCTGTATAATTTCACCTGGGAGATTCCATCCATGCTTTTAACATAAATTATCACTATTTGCAAATGATTAACATTTATAGTTCCAGCTTAGACCTCTCCTCTGAACTCAAGACCTATATATTCAATTACTCTTTGACATATCCTTTACGTATTTGAAGGTACTTTAAAACTCCGTATATCTGAAACCAAAATAATGATCTTTTCCCAAACCTGACTCTTTTCTAGTCATTCATATTTAAATAAATATCACTGCCCATTTCCTTTTTAAAATGTGTATCTGAAGTTTTCAAAATTAATAGACTTAATTTCATAGAACAGTTTTTGGAATAAAGAAAAACTGAGTAGAAAGTACAGAAAGTTCCCATAGTCTTCCTCTCTTCCTGCCCTTAGTTTATCCGATTCTTTTTTTTTTTTTTAAAGATTTTATTTATTTATTCGACAGAGATCAGAAGTAGGGAGAGAGGCAGGCAGAGAGAGAGGGGGAAGCAGGCTCCCCGCAGAGCAGAGAGCCCGATGTGGGGCTCGATCCCAGGACCCTGAGATCATGACCTGAGCCGAAGGCAGAGGCTTAACCCACTGAGCCACCCAGGTGCCCCAGTTTATCCTATTCTTAATTTTTGCATTGATGTGGTGTATTTGTTACAAGTGATGAACTAATATTGATATTATTAATGCAATTACATTGGTTACACTAAGTTTCACACCTTGTATTGTATAGTCCATGGATTTTTGCCCAATAGAGAACATAATGTATCCACAATTACAATATTATATAGGTTACCTTCACTGCTCTGAAAATCCCCTCTGTTCCACCTACTCACCCCCTCTACTACATCCCCCTCCCTCTCTCCTGCAACCACTGATCTGATCTTTTCACTGTTTCCATAGTTTGACCTTTTCCAGAATGTCATATATTTGGAATCATATGGCATATTAGCTTCTTTCACTTAGCAAAATGCATTTAAGATTTCTCCATGTCTTTTTTCTAGCTTGAGAGATTTAGTTTTTAATGTTAAATAATATTCCAGTATATGGATGTACCACAATTTGTTTAGTCATTCACTTATTGAAGGATAACTTGATTGCTTCCAATTTTTGGTAATTATGAAAATTCTATCATTAATGTGCAAGTTTTTGTGTGGCCATAATTCTTCAACTCATTTGGACAAATACCTATGAGCATAATTACTGGTTCATATGTTAGGCTAAGTTTAGCTTTGTAAGAAACTGCCAGACTGAGTTCCAAAGTGGCTATGTCATTTTGCATTCCCACCAGCAATGAATGAGAGGTGCTGTTGCTTCAGATTTCTTCCAGCATTTGGTGGTGTCAGTGTTTTAGATTTTAGCCATTCTAAAAGGGATGGAGTAGTATCTCATTGCTGACATCCATCTAGTTTTACAAGGCAGAATCCTTAGCTGTCTTTGACACCTTTCTCTTCCTTAGCTTCTATCACCAGTTTTTTTTCTGCAGATTTTCCTTTTACATATCTTTCCATTTTATCTACTCTCCATCTTCATAGCTGCTACCCTAGTCCAATCCATCATTACTTCTAAACCACCTCAAGGCTCACTTGCCTCCTAAATGATGCAACCACAGCAATCTTTTCAAAAAGCAAATCTAGGGGTGCCTGGGTGGCTCAGTGGGTTGAAGCCTCTGCCTTCAGCTCATGTCATGATCTCAGGGTCCTGGGATCGAGCCCCGCATCAGGTTCTCTGTTCAGCAGGGAGCCTGCTTCCTCCAATCTCTCTCTGCCTGCCTCTCTGCCTATCTGTCTGTCAAATAAATAAATAATATCTTAAAAAAAAAAGCAAATCTAGTCATGTAACATCACCCCCAAAACTTTCTGAAAACTTCCCAATAGATTTGCATTGTGCTTAAGATAAAACCAAATTTTTGTCATGACCTACAATGTTCTGCATGGCTGTCTTCTACTTCTTCAGTCTCATTTGGAACCATGCCCCTACACTCTGCACTAACCCCACTAGTCCTACTGAAAACCTTGAAAGCAGTCTATGACAGTCTATTCTGCTAATTATGATCTTCATCCCCACTGCACTCCATTTTCCCCAACTCCCTTTGCCTAGTTTATTCTTACTAATCCTTCCACTCTCAGGACAATTATCACATCTTAGGAAAAGTTCCCCTGAGCTTACCACAGAGATGAGTTTTCCTTTTATCCTTGCACAAAACCATATACCATATGTGAAAGTTGTAATGTTACATTTGTTTTTATGATTATTTGATTGCTATCTGTCTTTCACACTAGATTCTAAATTTGAGGATGGGTTTACACATTTGCTTGCTTATTTATTTAGTTACTCATTTATTTTAAATCATACATTGTCAGCAACTAATACACTGTGTGGCATCAAGTAGATGCCCATTAAAAAATGTGTTAAATAAATGCTTTGTCCTAGCTGATAATGAGATTTATTAGTCAGATAGTAAAATTTAGGAGCCTGAGAGCTAAAGAGTCAGAGAAATCTAACTGGCAATTGGATATAAGGCAAAGGAAAAAGAGGGAAGAAAAAGGAACTATCATTTTTGATACACAATGCTTTCTTTTTCTTCTCACACTTATGGAACATTTAGGGGATAACAGCTACTTAGGGAAATTTTGGGTAACTGAAAAATGATGGCAGTGTTTTGTTTTGTTTTTTGTTTACTATCTTCACTTAAAAAAAATGAAACTGCTGGTTTTATTTCCCTTATACATCCAGGAGTTTTTCTTTTCAGTTTTTCTATTTGGATGAAATACCAAATCTGTGGACTGTCCATATGTGATGCTCCCTTAATCATGATGCCTCTCTACTTGTATTATCCCCAAGATAAAGAACACAAGTGTATGAATGCTATGGCCCAACAGGTTACAATGACATAATAGAAAACAGCCTGTTGTCATCCTTACCAGTCCATTCCCAGATGTCTCTTCCACACAGTAAGGTTATTTGCATGTGCTGAGAATTGGCTAAACCTCTGACCACGTTGTGCTTTTAGAATATTTCTCATTTAAAAAAAAGGATCCGCCATTTCCTCTGAGATTTGCAAAGTAGCCCAGTGAGGTCTCTGCACCTTGAGGAAGCTTGTGAATTATTAATTAAGGCAATGAGAAAGAAGTGTGCTTGGGATTCTTCTTTTTTCCAGGAGTCATCATAATGCCTTTGGATGTGCAGAGGTGGAGTCACAGTGAGGTCTTCCACTCAGGATGGCTTAGCCTGAGGCTGTGCATTCAAACTTCAAAGCTTATTTCTTGGCTAGAAATGGGTGGGGATAAACTAGAGTGCAGAGAATGATTGACAAAGGCTTTGGAGAGACACTGTTTATTTCAGCGGAGGCTGGCATTCATTCATTCAGCTCTCCATTTATCCATTCACTTCAAAATTTCCAAAATAATTTTGGGTGCCAGATATGTGCAAAGCATGGGACTAGCCACGTGGACATACAAATGATTTATTTGGCTTACAAGTTATAAAGGACCTACACGTGCAGTGGGCTACATACTGTGTGAGAAAGAAGACCCCATGCACTGGGGTCAGGTAACATGGGGCTCCACACTCCATCCTACTTATTTCTTATTTTCTGTTTTTCACTTGGCTGCTGATTTTCCAAATTTACCGAGAGGAGCTCCGAGAGGGAAGTCTGGGCCTGTGGGAAGGGGGCTATCATGAGGCAACAACTCAGCAGGCAGGCCTCCCATCTTTCACTCCCCAACCTTTGACTGAGGTGCTTTCATTTTACCTGTTGTGCTCCTTTGTTTGATTCCACTGGAAGGAGTCAGTGACTGATCCACTTGAAAATTATGATTCTAGGATTAGCCATCTTTTCTGCTCACTGGATTGTCTGCATCCCTTAACTATACATACTTTGCAACTGTTTGCATCCGTTTGCTCATTGTTTCTCTTTCTTTCTTCCAACTTGGTAAGCTCTTTCCATTTTCTCTGTTTACCATACATCTGCCCATGGGAGATCCCCCTTCCAAGGCTCAGTTCCATGGAAGCTTTCTTAATAACTCTCACCTGAGTCTCTAATTGTTTTCTTTTAATCATCAAAACGTTGAGCACAAGGCTAGGATCCCACTGTGTTCTTCATGGATATGTGTTGGCTGAATGAGCACGTAAAAGGACAAAATAGAAAAGAAACCATGATTTTATCTGAAGGACAACCCCTGTGAGTTCAGCTAGAGGATGCATACTGAATTTCATTTTTTAATCTGACATCTGGAAAGTTTGTACAATTTCATTTTTTACTCAGAAGAATAGGAAGAATAGGAGAGTGAGTACAGGAAAAGCTAAATAGTTTTCTTCAATGGAAAGCAATCTAAGAGCTTTGCCATATTCAGGACTCCTGAGCTATGTGTTTAGCTTTAAAGAAAGACCTTAATTCCCTACCCTGGCCTGTCTGGCAAATATTAGAACTCTTCTTAGAATTTTACAATTTCTAAGGAAAGGTTGCCTTTTGTTACAATCTAGTTTCTTCTATTTCAACAACTCAGTCAATGTTTATTGTGTATCTACTCTGAGGAGTAGGCGAGAAATGAAATTGAATGGGACATGGTTTTGCATCTGGCAACTCACAATTTAGTGGAGAGACCATGGCAAAGAGAAGAAACACTGCAGCCTACCATAAGAATTAGAGTGGGAGGATAAAGTGCAATGATAAATAGAGGAGGGAGAGATTCATTTTGTCTGAAGGGAATCCCTAGCAGACCTGATAGACCCAAGTACTGCCTGAAGACTGTGCAGAAACTCAGTAGGGGGAAATGAGGTCAGAGTATTGAAGGCTCTAGGGACATCACAGAAAAGGTACAGCCAGGAAACTGTAGGAAATGTTTGTGATGCAGAGAATCACATGTGTGACCACAGCACCAGTTACAATGGGAGAGGCATATGAGAGGTAACATGGAAAATCCGCTATAGCCAGTTTGTAAAGGATATTTGATTTTATGTGCAGTTGAGGGCCATTAAATGTTTTCAGAAGGAGAATGATTCATTTGGTCAGGCTTGGGTTTGGAGCTAACTTTGGTGACAAGATAGAACAAAGCACTCAGGAAACCACTGGAATGCTTCTGACAAGCCTAATGATGACTGGACCCAGAATAACAGCAAGGAGACCAGACTGAAGGACTAAGGGTGAGAGATACCTCAGGAACCAACTCACAGGATCTGATACCACTTGGATGGGACAGAGAAAGAAAATACTTTAATACAAAGATAAAGTTCTTTAAGATGTCGCCAAAGTTTTGAGCTTGAGATACTGGGATAGGGTGATTCTATTTATTGAGATACAAAATATAACAGATAGAGGAAGTGTGGGGTAGAGAGGAATAACTAGTGGAAGAAGATGTATTTAGTGGTACAAATACTAAATTTCAAACACTTATAATTTTTCTAAGAAATGATGTCCCATAGGTGATTAAAGGTGTGTGGTCCGAATCAGGAATAGGGAACATATTTGGGAATCATTACTATAATGGTAATTAAGTTGTGGAGAGAGAAAGGCAAAGATAGAGCCTAGAACCCTTACAGATACCTATAGAGAGTATGGCTGAAGAAGAGAGTCTGGCTGACTAAGCCCAATCATCAAATGAGGAGAATATCCTACTAAGGAGGAGGGGGGTGGGGTTATGGACATTGGGGAAGGTATGTGCTATGGTGAGCGCTGTGAAGTGTGTAAACCTGGTGATTCACAGACCTGTACCCCTGGGGCTAATAATACATTATATGTTAATAAAAAAATTAAAAGAGAGAGAGAGAGAGTTATGAATAGCAGACAGAATGAGTAGATGAAGAATATAATGTCTTGAATTTGTGAATTAGGCACATATTAATGATCTAGAAAAATAATTTCCTTAGAGGAAATAGAGGGTGACACTCAGATTGTATGAAGTTAGGAGTTGATGAAAGAGGAGAAATGGGTTAGAAGCTTGAGGAGGAAGAGGAGAGGGACCTGGTTCTTGGAATATGTTTTGAATGTGTTTATAGGTGAAGGAGAAGGAATGAATGAATCATCACAGAGAATAAACTACACATAAAATTAATAATAACCATGCTGCAGAAATAACTAGATATAAGCAAATGAAAGAAGACCTATTGGCAAAAAACAGATCCAAAGATGAGAACGGTGGAAAACAGGTTGATTTAACATTGGTAGGCACTGGAGATCTCTGCTGGAAAAGGATATTAGGCTTGTAAGTAGTTTCGATCATAGCAGTTTGGGTCATATATGGTATGCACACACTTGGAGGGAAACCAACCAGCAACAGGGTTATCTTCAAGGCAGGACTAAGGAGGGGCTAAACAAGGAAGCCTGGGCTCAGCCATTCCTCATACTATGATGACATGATAATGACAGGAAGTGTGGCCTGATGTGGCTCCAGCAGGAGCCCAGGGAGAGTAAAGCAAGAGAACAAAGGAGGTAGAGGGTTTGGAGTTTGACAAAAGCACATGATTCCAAGCTGATATTCTGAGGTTATCCAGGTATGCAGGCATGTCACCTCACTCTGATTTTGGTCAAAATCAGCATTAAAGTAGAAACCATGTCATTGTGAAACCAGATTGCTCACAGTTTTTCTACTCAGCATTACTGACTGAAGTAAGCCTTGGACCAGAGAATGGGGACCTGTGACTCTCCCTGGCAGCCTGGAGAGGGGATCTGGCTCACAGAAGCCAAAAAACCCTATTGCTTAGGTCACTTTCTCTGCTCTGACTCAGTGTCCAGGAGTACTGGGGATTCTCCATCTGAAGAGGTGGGGAAAGGTAATCAGCAGAAGAGGAGAACGGAAGTTAGGGGAAGGAAGAGGCTGAGGCTACTTAGGGTTAAGGTCGCAAACATGAGTAAAGACAAAGCATTGGATTTGGAATGAGGCAGAACAAATGGAGAGAAGGGGCAGAAAGGGATGACTTAGAAAATGTTTGAGGCTGAAAGGAAGGTAGCTAAGAGATCCACTGGCCTTAAATTTCTCTCAACCTGTTGATGTGGGTTAAAGCTTAAGAACTTGGAAAGAACTGAAAAGGTTTTCAACTGTTCCTGTGGGGCATTCAATTAAGTGCTTATAGGTGGGTTATTGGGACTCATGAGCAAGAGCACATGGAAAATGCTAGTAAGGAGAGCTGAAGAAGTGGATGGCAGCCAGGTAAGGGCCAAGAAATGGAGAAGGTAAAGGTCTGAAGGGTGAAGGATGGGCTTGGTTCTGGTCAGAGTGGGACAGCAATGAAAAGATGGAAGGACTGCACTCCACAGTTGAAGTCAACAATAGAAATATATGTTGTGTTTCTTCAGCTGGGTTAAGAACTCCTTGAATTGTCTCAATGACTCCTGGCATCAAGAGGAAATGCAGAAAGGTGGAAACAGAAATTCAAACCCCCAAGATAGTTGTCCAGTAGAAACATAATGTGGATCTTGAACATATTTCTAAAATTTTCTAACAGTCACAGTAAAAAAAAAAAAAAAAGAAACAGGTCTTAATAATATATTTATTTACCCCCATATATCTAAAACATTATCAGTTCAGCTCATAATCAGTATAAAAATTATTAACGGGATAATTTATATTCTTTTTTTTTCTACTAAGTCTTTCAAGTCTCGTATGATTCCCTTTTATTACATCTCAACTTGGATGCTAAATTTTTATCAGAAACACCTGACCTGTACTTAGATTTCATGTAATTGACTACTGAGAAAGTAGATTCACATATCCCAGTTGTTTCAAACATAATTACATTTGGTAAAGTTTTAAAGTTTAAATTAATATTAATTAAAATGAAATAAATAATAATTTAAATGAAATAAATAATTCAGTTTCTTAATCACATAGTCATACTCAAGTGCTCAGTAGCCACGTGCGGTCAGTGGCTCTTGTATTGGATAGAGCAGTCCCAGCATAATTGGTAACTACTAATATTATAAAGCACTTATTGATCGCTATTGGGGTTTATGTACTATTTTACTGAGATTAAGAGGTGAGAACTGGACACTGCCCTTTATAAAATAAAACCATGAAGGCATGAGAAAGTGGGCATCTGATTTTTGTAGTTTGGGGAAGCACCAGGAGACATATATAGACTGACATTGTTATAACCAGCTGGGAAGAAAGCTCCTGTTTTCTCTCACATACAGATGATTTATAAAGCTGACCTGTATTCTAAAACTATATCCCTGCCTTAAGTATAAAATGCAAATGATAACTATATTATCAAATCATTCACTCTTTTTTCCAAGCCCTTTTACTAGAGTGGGCCCTTGATAAGAGGCTTCTTAAAATTATCTCCCATTTTCATTATTTTAAAAGATATTTGGCTCTTGTTCTTGCACCAATTAGTAAGCTTGGATAAAAGGAATTGGTGGAAAGAAGAGAGATCCACATTATTATTAGTGTGATTTATGCTACCTGCTCTGTATCACCTGTATATAGCTCATAATCAATTTGCACATAAAGTTGATTGAGCTCTATGGGAATATTTAGATGAAAGAAACTCTGTAAATGCCAGGCATTTATTATGTTCATTATGGTCATATAACGTGGTAATAACAGAAATGTTACAATTGATTTAATGGAGCTCTGTTATTTGAAGCATGTCCCTAGAATTATTACTGTGAACTTATTTCTTGAATTTTTATATTATTTCATGTGTGTTGTTTCATCTATGAGCTTCCTCATATACTGACCAGATGTTGAATAGATGTAGTTTTTTTCAGAGTTCTATCACCGTGTTCTACACATACTGATTACAAAGAACAAATGCATCTATTGTGTGATATTAGTGGCTCGTAAAGGAGGAAGGACTGGGTGATGGGTCCTATTTTTGAGACTAGAAAAGTGAGGCCTAGAGATCTGTAGTTTAAGATTACACAGTTAGTAAATGGCTATGTGAAGACCAGTACTCACACACCTCCCACCTTAAAGTGTGCTTGTTCTATTGTTTTCCTATTTTATTAAGGAATAGCTGACATACATCACTATGTAAGTTGAAGGTATACAGCATGGTGGTTCGATTAACATATATTGTGAAATGAGGACCATGGCAGGTTCAACCAGCATTCATCTTCTTATATAGATACAATGTAGATGGGGAAAAAAAAAAAACAAAGAAAACCCTCCTTATGAGAACTCAGGATTTAATCTCTTAATAAGTGTCCTGTCACACAGGACAGCTAGCAGTGCTGGCCAGAGTCCTTATGTTGTACATCACATCCCTAGTGCTTATTTATATTACAACTGGAAGTTTAGTACCTACCCCTTTTTTTATCATAAATTCCCAATTTCTACATTACGTGTTAATGAATAATGTTCCAGAAATGCAGTATAAAAGAATGGCTAACACACAGGTGTGGAACTGCGAGGGCCCCTGGTTCAAATCCTACTCTGCCGTGCACTAGCTATGTACTGGTACTGCCAAAGCCCTGGTTTCTTCCCTTGTAAAAGGGGAAATCATAAAAGTTAAACGAGATTTTTTTTTTTTTAACATTGAAAGTATTGCTCAATCTGAATTGTAGTTGAAGAATATGGATATTTACAATGGCATATAAAATAAATACCTGGAGATATTAACATTAGGTATAAGTACCACTGTGACCTCAATGACTGCACCATATGAGCACTTTTCTCTCTACCAACCATATCCCAAGCCCCTCTGCCTCTTACTCCCCACCTCCCAACCCCACTAGCCTCTTTTTGAAGTTTTGGACCCACTAAGTACTTTCCCTTTCACAGAGCCTTTCTAGACGCTGGTCCTTCTGCCCAGAATGTTGTCTAACCCTCTCTTTGAAGGATCCGTCTTTCCTTCCCTCCCTCCCTTCCTTTCCTTTCCTTCCTTCCAGCCCTCCTTCATCCCTCCCTTCCTCCCTCCTTCCTTCTTTCCTTCCTTCCTTCCATCCATCCTTCTTTCTCCTCTCAGGTTAAATGACGGCTCACAGAGGCCTCTCATGATTGCCCCAACTAAGGAGATACCCTTCATCCCCAGTTACCTTCGATTACCAGTCTCTGCTTCTTCATAGTCAATATTGCAATTTGTCATTAAAATTTTCTTATTTACCAAATGCAATTTGCTTGTCCACATAAGAGTTGCCCAGCAATATGCCGAGAACTGTATATAGTGTGCATTTGTGTTTGAAAAAATATATATCCAATGTAGGATTTTGCTTTAATAACTTAGCATCTTACTGTGGGTATTTTTCAGTCATTAAAAATATGTTTATAACATAATTTTTAATATTTATATATTATTTGGTCACATGGATCACTTCAACCACTTTTGTTTTCCTATGTATCTTCTTTTCATTTTTTGAAAACTATTTTAAGAAACATTGCTATGAATATGTTTGTACATATGTCTCCATTTACATCTTTATTTCTTTAGGATATACTATGGGAAGATGGAATTACAGGACCAAAGAAAATACACCTTTTGAAAGACCAGGTTTATAATAGTGCCAAATTTCTTTCTGGAGAAATTGTAACAATTTATATTCTTGTGACACTGTTTTTGCAAACACCTGTCTTATACACTGTGAAGAACAATGAGCTTTATTCTTTATAAATAATGCAATTTTATAGGCAACAAAGAGCATTCTTTATTATAACTTATATTTATTTGATTAATTATGAGTAATCATATTTTTATGTTTATTAGATACTTATATTTCTTCTAGCAGTGGGCTTTTGTTCTCTTTCTCATTTTGGTTTTATGTTTTTCTTATTAATATGTAAAGTCAATTTTACATTAAGAATATTAACCAGTTTCTTACAACATTACTGCAAGTATTTTTCCAATTTATTGCTTGATTCTTAAATTTGTTTATATTTTTGTTAGATATGCTTTTAGAATTTTTGTACACTCAACTTTTTATGGTCTTCTCACTTCCTTTATATTTGGCAGGTCCCTACAAATGAACTCAAGCAGTTAAAATATCTACCATTTTTCTTGGACATATTTTACTTTTTCTCCACTCGTGATTAAACTTTTTAGGACTTTTAGACTAAATTTTTTTTAGATTTTTATTTTTTAATTTTTATTTATTTTTTAAATTTCTTTTCAGTGTTCCAGAATTCATTGTTTATGCACCACACCCAGTACTCCATGGGCCTTATAGGGATACCTAGGTGGCTAAATCAGTTAGGCGTCTACCTTAGGCTCAGGTCATGATCCCAGCAGGTAGCCTACATCTCCCTCTGCCTGCCGCTCCTCCTCCTTGTGGGTTCTCTCTCTCTCACAAATAAATAAATAAAATCTTTAAATTTTTTAGACATTCTAAAATATTTCCTGAGGTATGGTGTCACACGATATATTCTTTGCCTTTTTTTTAAAAATGAAAATAACTGCATTTTCCAAGTAATCGATTTCCTTCTTATTGGTTTATGATGTTTTTACCACATATTCTGTTCTCATGTATACAAGATGAAACCTAAACTGGTGTCCTTTTTTCTGTAATTACTGCAGGTTTAAATCATATTTTAATATCTAGTAAGTTAATTCTCCCTTCCCTACTTTCCTTTCTCAAAAAGTTTCACCTGTTATTACTTCTTTATACTTTCAGATTAAGAGCTATCTTGTCAACTCTGGTAAGCCAAATAATGACCCTCAAATCCTTATAATTAGTGAATGTTATCTTATGGGGGGGCTGGGGGAGGTGCTTGCAGATGTAATTAAATTAAGGACCCTGAGATGTAGGTAGGCCTTAGATGTAATCACAAGAGTTTAAATTGGAAGCAGAGGGATATTTGAGTGATTAATATCCACCATGTGAAGATGGAGCAGAGAGAGATTTGAAGATGCTATGCTGCTGGCTTTGAAAATGAAAAGGGTCCAGGAGCCAAGGGATGCAAGGAAAGCAGCTCTAGAAGCTGAAGAAAGCAATTCTTCCCTAGAGCGTCTCAGGTTGCATGGTCTTACCAATACCTTGATTTCAGCCTAGTGAAACTGATTTTGGACTTCTACCTCTACAACTGTAAGAATCACTGAGTGTTGATATAAACCATCAAGTTTGGGTAATTTATTACAGCAACCATAGAGAATTAATATGTCAATTTAATAAAAAAAATTTGAGATCTTTTGGAATTTTTGTTAATTCAGCTATAAGTATGTGAAGAATTGAAAAATTTCAATAGTCAATATTCCCTTCCAAGAAAATATATCTTTTTTTCTTTTCTTTTTTAAATGGGCTTCACGCTGAGTGTGGAGACCACAGTGGGGCTTGAACTCATGACCCTGAGATCAAGACCTGAGCTGAGATCAAGAGTTGGACACTTAACTGACTGAGCCACCCAGGTGCCTTGAAAATATATCTTTTATTTTTGAGTAAAATTTTGTGGCCTTTTGAGAAATTTCTTGTGCTAATATTTCCAATGAAAGTGGTTTTCATTTTTTAGAGAAATCAGCATGTCTTTTATAAAGTGATTTTCTTGTAGAAAAACACAGAATGAATATGAGCATCATTAAGATTGGCAGGACTTGGGCAATTAATAGGTCAACTTCTATAATGTTATATAAGGAGCAACAATTTGATTTTTTAAAAGAGGTTAGCTTAAAAGAGATAATCTTACAATTTCCCCCCAAGTTATCTTATTCTTTTGAAAGGCTCATCTATGACCTGATTTTGTTCATTTTATGATTATAGATGATGAATAAATGGAAATATAAAGCTGCATTATCTTTCTAAAGTGCAATTTCAACAACACTGCATTAGAGTATACTCAAAATAGTCCTTAAAGACTGACATCATGTTTTTGACAATGACATCAGAATTCTGAAGATTCTGGCACTGTTTTCATACTCTTCTTTGGTAAGCTTTTGGTATTTTACTGTACTTATTTTGATAACTAAATAAATATTCTAAGGCAGACATTAAATTTTTTTTTCATGTTTCATATATATTTGCAGGAAAAAATTCTGACATGCTGGAGTGGAGCTAATTACTCATAAGTTTTTAATATGGCCTACTGAAACATTTTGGTCAGGTAAACTTTTTCTAGTAGGTGGTTCTGTGGTTCCAGTAACTGAACATCAGTATCACATACGAAATTTAAAAAAATGCAGATGCCTTGATCTTCCTCAGATTGTCCAGAAGGGAGTAAAAGCATTTCTCTTTTTAAAGAGCTCTTAACATGATTCAGGTGTGCCCAAAGTGAATGTCCTCACTTTGGGTTATATAGTAAACCATTGGGATTTGGAGATTTTCCTGAACTCTCAAGTACTCCCAAAAGCCAACTGTTATCCCAGTGAGGTTACTGTGTGAATGGGTCCCATTCTCTCTGAGCTAAGAAGAGAATCTCACGCCCCACACACCCCCCAGCCCCAGATTTTTCTACTCTATACAGTGAATCTTATTAAGAGTCAGAAAGGGCAACTTAAAATATTTAATGAGTTTTATTTTATGGGGAAATTTTTAGGATAGCGTAGCATTTGTGATTTGAGGATCAAAAGTCCTCTAGTATAACTTTTGCAAATGTCAAGAGTATATTGATTTTATTTTATAGTAATATTGTGAATATAAATTTCATAAGAAAATGGAAAATATTTACAAACATAGTAATTTTGAAGAAAGGAAGTATGTCATGCTTTCTTGCTGACTCCCTAATCCTAAATCTTCAAGAAAGATTTCTTCTTTCACGGACTTCTAAATACTCAATTTTACTCAATGGTAATCTTTCTTGTTTCTAATTGTGAGACATTTGCAATCATTTTGGTGCATGGATATCATAGTTTCTATTGTGCTTCAATTATCGCATTACATTTTTTTTTTCTCAACACATATGAGGCTCTTGAGTGTTGTCATCTTTGGTATGCTTTGCAGTGCTAAGAATGTTGTCAAGTATGTTTTAAGTCTATGAAATTCATTTATTAAAGAGAATAAAGTAAAAACATTTTTCTTAACAAAGATACTGATTTCATAAGTGTCAACCAGGCAAACTCTCACTTACCTTTCTTTTTTTCTTAGTAGATAATTTAAGGAGACTAAACAACATGACCACTTTCTTAATATATACAATTAATCTTCACAATATGATTGCCGGTTGGTTGGTCTGAATAATCATCTTTTTTTATAAGAAGGCATTTCAAAAGCTACTATACTCATCTATAAACTGCAAAACCAAACTTTTTAGATATAGTGGTGTGCTTCTGGTGTGTATATTTATACTCTTATATCTGTGTTTGGCTTACATGCCTGTGGGGAGGTGAGGGGAGAAACTTTCTTTACGGTAGTTATCAAAGCAATAATTAGCCAGGAAATATGCAACAGTATGTGATTCAAGATAATTCAGATCCATTATTACCCAAGACAATTAAAATCTCGTAACTTTGCTTAATGCAACAGTAATGCATCACCTGTGTGAATGCTTTCCTGGCAACACTGGCTGAATTTAATATTTATCATAAATACAGTGTTTGTTATAGAAATGGCATTGTAAGTGCTCTCTTCCACCTTTATGAAAGTGGAATTAAAATGTCTTTACAGAGTACAGCATCCCTCTCATTAAACTTCACAGAAGAGCTCAGTGAAAATAGGGTTTCAACACAAGTTTCTTTCCCCTTATCTTTCTTTCCAGCTGTTCTGATTCTCCTAAAAACCAACTTCTGTTGGTGGTTTCTGTTAATAGGTAATAAGACCAGTGATTTAAATCACTGATTACTCTCTTTTGGCTTTCAAACTGTTCTAGCATGCTTCTTGTTAGAATAATGATTGCAGTGATAAGTCGATGTGAGAGGATGGTAATTTTATACATTAATGCTCACCGAGCTTCTTAGATTTACATTAGCTCGTGCAATAATAAAAAAGTTCTAATAGTAGAAGAAATACTTATGAACATCTGAAATATAGATGTGCCCTCTAGCAAAATTAGAGATCTACACAAGCCTTGTTGGGATTCACTTTGCTGCAACAAAACATGTATTTCCAGTACTGGTAATTGGTGAACTTAGATTACTCTGGTCTTTTTGTATTCAGTTCTCAAAATGTAATATTCTGATCAGTTCTACCAGCTGTGTCTTTAGAGACCTTCAAGGGAAATTCACTTATATTTATAAGACAAATTTAAAATAATTGGAAGTTGCTCCTCCTTCATCTTTCCTCCCACAGCTGCAAAAGTGCACATAGACATGCTTATATTTACTACTTCTGTCCGCAGAGTCTCAGTGACCCGGTGACTTGCTCTGACATGTCTGGTAACAACTCTGACATAGAAGAAGATGTATACTTTTTAATTGGGAGTAGCTATGATTTCAAATTCTTTAGCGAACCATTACTTAGCATAAAGTCACTTTGGAATCAATTAAATATGAACCTTTGTCACATCAGTATTCATTGAAAAGCACTTAGGTGATTAAAGACCCTTGGCTTCTAAATATTTGACTACTTACCAGCACCAGCCATTTAAAAAGCCTTATTAGCTCTTTATATTTCCAGGGATGGCAGCGTGAAAAAGTAAAACAAAATGAGAGGAAAGGTAATTGCCTCCAAATGAATGTACCCTCAGCATCGCCATGGCTTGAATTACTCTAAGTGCTACTAGTCTCTCTCTAGCTCCCTATACCTCTCACTAACTTCTGAGGTTTCCTGAGATCTCTGCTTCTATCATGCAGTATTTGTTTCATAACAATGCAAGATTAAAAAAAATGAATGAACTTACAAATTTTCATTATCTGACAGAGATTGGGTTAAAATATACATTTTACATTTAGTAAATGTAGCAAAATTTAGCATGTTCAACCTTTAATTTTAAACAAACTTTTGGAGCAAATGTAAACAAAGTATATAAAAATGACATCAGTTTAAATAATTATGCTAATTAAGTAAAAACCATTACTGAAGGAATTCTATGCAAAGCTGTGTGGCTTATATGTGCTCATTTAATCTTCTCAACAGCAATGTTATGAAGTGGGTATTTTCATTGCTGTATTTGTATGGGAAACTTGAGGTTTGGGGAAGTAATTTAAGTAATCTGGATAATCTATCAAAGGTTATACAGTGCGCAAGTGGTCTGGTTGGGATCAGAATCCAGGTTTCACTAATTTTGAAGCTCTGTTTTTTGACCAGTAAGCCCAAATGACTCCTTTCACAGGTTCCCTAAGCATCTGCAGAAAGATTTCTTTATGAACTCTTCAAGGCATGAGAAAATAACTATTTTTTGTCCAGGAGGTCATTGAATAAATTTGAAACTTTTATAAGGAAAGGCTCTCGGCTTTTCCCCATTGAAAATATTTGTTGTGGGCTTTTCATAGATGGTTTTTATGAAATTGAGGAATGTTCCCTTTATCCCTACAATCTGAAGAGTTTTAATCAGGAAAGGATGCTGTACTAGAGGTTGTGAAGAAAGGGGAACCCTTTTACACTGTCGGTGGGAATGCAAGCCGGTGCAGCCACTTTGGAAAACAGTGTGGAGGTTCCTCAAAATGTTAAAAATAGAGCTACCCTTATGACCCGGCAATTGCACTACTGGGTATTTACCCCAAAGATACAGATGTAGTGAAAAGAAGGGCCACATGAACCCCAATGTTCATAGCAGCAATGTCCACAATAGCTAAACTGTGGAAAGGGCCGAGATGCCATTTAACAGATGAATGGATAAAGATGTGGTCCATATATATGATGGAATATTACTCAGACATCAGAAAAGATGCATACCCAACTTTTGTATCAATATGGATGGAACTAGAGGAGATTATGCTGAGTGAAATAAGTCAAGCAAAGAAAATCAATTATCATATGGTTTCACTTATTTGTGGAACATAAGGAATAACATGGAGGACATTAGAAGAAGGAAGGGAGCAATTGGGGGGGGGGAATTAGAGAGGAAGATGAACCATTAGAGACTATGGACTCCTGGAAACAAACTGACGGTTTTAGAAGGGTGGGGGAATGGGACGGATGGGTAAACCCGGTAATTGGTATTAAGGAGGGCATAGATTGCATGGAGCACTGGGTGTTATATGCAAACAATGAATCATGGAACAGTGCATCAAAAACTAATGATGTACTGTATGGTGACTAACATACTGTAGTAAAAAAAAACAAAAACAAAAAACCCAAAACTTACAAGGAAGAGCTTTTGCTCAACTCATAATTTTACCTGTTCAAATGGAATATTCCACTCATTAAATACCTAATACTTCAGTGAAATCCAGTCCTTTGCTATGTAAAGATTATAATATATAGTTTGTATACTCAAAAATATATATGGTTTTATGATGTCTGATTAAAATTTGCAAAACGTTTACCTGTGTTTTATTTGGGTAATCAATATTATTTTAAAATATTCTACATCATAAATGTCCTAATTTAAAAGGAAAAATAGTCTTTGATAAATTGAAACAAGTGGTTATAAAAAGGAGATACTTCTTTCTCTAACAGCATAATAATAATGATCATTGACAGTCATTAGTGAGTGGCTAATGGCCCAAAGGGAATGTAAAACAATTATTATCAGAGCAGAGAACTGATTTATAATAAAAAGGGATAATATACATTGTCAAAAATAAAGATGTGTTTTAATGTACTTGAAAATAATGAATGCTACTCACTTAAGTTTATGATTCCATCTATTTTCTTTAATCCTATGGAGATTAATCTCCATGATATAAAACTCATATGTTTATTAATCTGATTCAGGCTTGAGAATTAAGACTTGGGGTTTTTCTGCTGTCTGTGAAGTCCCCCTATTGTTTCCATTTTAAAAACGACTGCTAATATCACACAACATTGTCTGGAATGTTAAGTATCAATAGACATTGGAAACTATGATTGAATATTCACTCAAAATATTGTTCTGTAACTTTATCAGTCTGCAACATCATGAAGTCCAGGGTTTTAGTTGTTGTATTATTAATATATTGCACATTACCCCCTCCCCTCTTTTTTCCTTTCAATGTATACTTTCCTTCTATTTTATACCTTGAAGGTCAGGCATACATGTTAAACCTTCATGTAGTTTAATCCCCTGTAATTCTGCAGCTGAATGCCTCACCTTTGTATTCTTATTTGGGTACTCACATGACATCTGATTATCTTGTGGCATCCAGGTGGAGAAGAGAAATATCTTCATTTGAGATGAGATGCTAGAAGAAAGAGAAAGGATGAGAATGTTTTAGGTCAGTCAGAGGTTGCAGTAAGGTAAGGTAAGGAAAATTCTACTCAAATACCTCTATTTTCTCAGTGGAGCACGTGGCAATATTATGACTTACGGTGAAGGGCTGGGAAAGCAAGCTTAAAAGGGATCATAACATCTTAGAGGATCCCATGGGTAAGGAAAAGGGGCTGGGGTGATTAGGGACAAAGTAAGCAATAATGAGCAACAGTCAAGTTCCCAGACCCATGTAGCAAGTGCAGATTTGCTATATGGTCAGGATATAATTTTAGGATGAATGTTGATGAAGCCACCTCTGAGCTACTGATGCTTAAATATACCCAGATATTAATTTGAGGGGTGGAGCTAAAAAAAAGTTCCATTCTCTCATTTACATTACTTCATTACATTAAATATATGCAGTTAGGCTATTTTCCCCCAAGACTATAAAAAAAACTTTTGTTAATTTTGAATTTTAAAATAATGACAAATATTATGATATATTATTAATGTAATTGAAAACTGCATATATTAAAAGGAACAAGATAGGACTGTATGTGCTTGCCCAAGAGGATTTCACAGAGATAGTAAATCAAATGTAACACCGTATGTATAATATGATCTCCTTGTTGTAAATAAGCTATAGTTAAAGCATACCCTTGGAATGTTACCAATTTGTAGGCATCAGATAGAAGTCTGCAGGGTGCAACTTTGGAAACTGAATATGGTTTTATAACAGCATGTTCCTTTGTTTCTGCAGCTGAATGCCTCACCTTTGTTAAAGGATCTATAAGGTGGGAGGCTGCCTACCTCAACTATATCCCATGTCTAGATGGAGCCATTTGACAAAGTATATGGGTGGAGCCAGGAAATTTAGGTCTGACTAGAGTAGGTCAGAGCCTTACAGGAAAAATTCATACTTTGCCAGAAAGTGGAAGAGTCCCAGATTCTCATGATTCTCACTATTCATGTAACTTTGTGGGATAGGAAAGAGGGAGGTTTTATTGATTATTCTTGACATCAAAACTGTGTTCTATGCTTGGTCTTTGTTTTTGTTTTGTGTTTTTAAAATTTTATTTATTTATTTGTGAAAGAGAGTGCATGAGCCAGAGGGGAAAGAAAGAGGGAGAGAGAATCCCAAGCAGAGTTTCTATTTTTTTTTTTTTTAAGATTTATTATTTATTTTGGAGAGAGAGAGAGAGAGAGCACATGTGGGCTTGCAAGAGTGCAGGGCAAAGAGCAGATGGAGAGGGAGATTGAGAATCTCAAGCAGACTCCATGCTGAGCTTGGAGCCTGAATGCATGGGACTAGATCCCATGACCCTGAGATCATGACCCGAGCCAAAACCAAGAGTTGGGATGCCCAGATGCCCCTCAGTGCTTCATCTTTGAAACTTCAGTGCTCACTTGAGTTGCTGGAAGTAGTGCAGAGGTGATCATCCCCCTTGATTGTCATACAACCTAGGTCCTAGTCCTAGGAGGTATACCCCCTTAATCAGAAGTGTTCAATAGTCAGTAAAGGGTCTTGTGGTGGGGAGGCCCACAACATTACATTGCTTCCAGGATAGTCATTTAAGACAAAAATAAAACTTTCGATATCACCTGCATAGCAACCAAACCCTTCAACATCTTGTGGACCATGGTAGATGGTCCACAGATTCAGACATAAACATGAAGACTTTTATTTTCAGATATGGTGGGCAATTCATGTCAACTTTTCCACTCAACTCACAGACAACAGATAAAATATATTTCAAAAATCTTCTTTAAGTTACTGAAAAACAAACAAACAGAAACTAATGATGAACTACCAAACCAGTATCCTTAGAAAGGCAGAGCCATATGAAAGAAAGACTGGCATTTAGAGATGTTTTATGCTATGGGGGAAGGTGCTGATTACTGAGAAGGCAGGTCAGGAGGCTGACTAACCCTTTTGAATGCGATTAATGTAAAGATGCCAGATAATATACAGGATACCCAGCTGAATTTGGATTTACGATAAACAATGAATAGTTTTTTAGTATAAGTATGTCCCATGCAATGTTAAGTTTAAGGTGAGTGAAAAAAAAAGCTAATATCCACAGGAGGCCAGTACATCTGGGTGTTCAACAATAAAATGTTGATATGCTTTATTGCTATGTAAGGTTTTAATTTGTGGGTAGATTAATACTTTGATAACAATAATTTGTTATGACAACTGCTAGTTTTGTTCTTCTTTCCTAGTGTGAAAGTAAAGACACATTTGCAAAGCTTGGCTGAATTTGGCAGGAAGAGGAGGAAGAACTGGGAGTAAGTGGTTTGCTTTTTTCTGCCTTCCAACACCCCCTCCCTATGCCATATACACAATGGGAGGAAGGAAAGAAGAAAACCAAATTTTACCTTGCTGTTTGAACTAAACTTTAGTTTGAACTAAAGACCTAGGATTAGGAAAATCTGTATAATTCTTCAGTAGGAAGCTAGTTGGAGTACTCCAGACCATAAGATACGAAGAACAGAAGAAATGGCTCTGTGGCATGTGGAGATAGCAGAAGTGGGAGACAGGAGAGCATTTATTTTGACTTCCAAAAGGAATGGGCAGAGCCCAATTGTCCCAGTGAGATGTAAAAGTAGTGGAGGGGCAGGGCCAGGAGACCTGCAAATATCTGAAGAAGTGTAAGGTGAGGGGAAAAAATCACAATTGCATAGTAGTGGTGAGGAAAGGACATCCTGGGTCACAGATAGTCAGCATATGTGGTGGAAATCTCCAAGAAGCCCTACTCCAGGAAACACCAGCTGAGCTGAAAGCTTGAAGAAGCTCTAGGAAGTGTGGGCACAGATGGGAGGAGTCTGGTTAGGACTCTATAGAGTCCTAACAGTGGCCCAAATCTAAAAATGATCTCTTTTTTCTTATTGGAATGGTTAATTTTCTGCATCAATTTGAGTGGGCTACAAGATGCCCAAATAGGTGGTAAAAACATCATTTCTGAGTGTGTCTGTGAAGATGTTTCTGGAAGAGATTAATATTTCAGTTGGTGAATTAAGTAAAGCAGATGGTCCTTCCCAGTATGGGTGGCCATCATCCAGCTTGTTGAGGGCCTGACTAGAACAAAAAGATGAAGGAAAGGCAAATTTGCTCTCTCTGCTTGAGCAGGGACATCCATCTTCTTTTGCCCTCCTTCTTCTCAGATTTTTGGACTCAGCCTGGGACTTCCACCATCAGGCCCCTAATTCTGAGGCCTTCAGACTTGGACCGAGTTACACCATCAGTTTCTTAGGCTTTCTAGCTTGTTGACATCAGATCATGGAACTTCTCAGCCTCCATAACTGCATGATCCAATTTCTATAATAAATACCCTCTTATATATCTCTCTATATGTCTATTGGTTCTGTTTCTCTGGAGAACCACGACTAATACACTTACAAATCCTATTTGGCAGCAGGCCATAAGAATATAGACAAGTAAGAGAAAAGGTAGATGTAGAGAAGATCCTGGAAATGAATATGAATCTAGGATGTAACTGATTCATAAACCTGAAGCCATCAAGAAATCACTGTCTGGATTGTAAGAAATCCTGAAATTGATTTGAGTAGTACATTCACATTAAGTAAGCTGGGATTTCAGAGCCAGATGTGAACTCATTATAAAAATAAAGAGAATTTGTTTAGGATTTTGACTATAAATTTTATACTTATATTAGTATCTACATAGAAAGAGAACCTGAAGAAAAATCATACCAAATCACTCATGGTGATTTGGGGCTGGGATGGGGTGGAGTAGAATGGTATAGGAGATAATAGCAATTTTCCCAAAGTGCATTGTGTATTTCTCTAATGTTTGAATATTTTATAAAAAGAATAATTTCTTTTGTAGCAAGATTTACCAAAATAATGAAGATTAACATCAACAGGGGAAATGCCCTGAGCAATATACCACCACGATTTCTGTTGGGGCACTGAATTACTAAGCTAAGTCTACCCTGAAATTGGAAAAGGTAGAGGAGATCCCAAATGTGACATCTGAGTCCTCGGATTCACTAAGGACAAGAAGCAAGGTCAGGGCACCACTGTTGTCAATGCCAAGATGACCAAGGACCCAGTCATTTCAGTGTGGTTCTTCATCTCTGGCAAAACCCATAGTGAAAATCTCTGCCTTATGGCTAACATAGGTGAAACACTAGAGCTAATATAGAAGAACCAACCTATTTTCTCACACTACATAGTACCCAGAAGAAACACTTTGCTGATACTATGTCTGAGAAAAATGTCTAGGTAGGGTAGAATTACTCCTTTCCCATACAGCTAGGAGGTATATTTCTCTATACTGGAAGAGCCTCCTGACTAAGCCCTAGTGGAAAGGACTTGATTTAGCCCTGTCACCTCCCATCCTCTGGTAGAGAAAATCCCATAATATATTTCACTACCTGATAACCTACCACTGCTGCAGCTATGTGAAAGCTCATGCTGAAGAGACTCTCATTTTCTAATAGGAGTATGCAAACAAAGCTCAGGAAGAAGACAGAGCTGAAAAATGGAAATAGGTGGATCTGATAGGGGAGACTGTACCATTAAAAGTAAAAAAAAGAATCATTACTACTGAAAACTGAGTTTGTGATCAGAAGGTTAAATGGAGGAACTATATTTCTACACAAAAGAGAAATACTAAGCAATGTAAGTCATGACTGAAAATATAAGAGCTATGGAGGACAGTCCTAAGAGAAGTGATATGCAAATAATCAGCATTTCAAGAGAAAAAGGAGCAGATGGAAATGGAATCAATCAAAGCAATAATCTTCAACTCCCTGATCTGAATATCAAAAAGTTTACTAAACATCAGGCAGATGTGATGGGAAACACACACACACACACATACACACACACACACACACACACACACATCTAGATGTATCTTTGTGAAATTTTTGGCCTCTGTGGAAAAAGAAAAAATACATATTTTTCAGACAGTAAAACAAGTTTGAATATAATGGAAAAGGAATGTTTGACTTTGACTTCTTATATGCCACAGTAGGTACTAGTGGAATAATGTTTATAAACTTTTGAGAGAGAAAGCACTGTTGCATAAAAATCCTACTCTCCGAAAAGTTATCATTCATATAACAAAACTGGGACATTTTTTGGATATGTAGGAACTCAAAGTATTTTACTCATATTCTTATTCAAAATTACTGAAGGATGTACTCCAGCATAAATGTTGCTAAATTTGAATAGAGATCTAAAGCAAATGGAAAATAAAGGGTACAAGATATAGCAGTGAGCAATGAATCTAGTAAAATATGTGAATGAGAATAAAGTGATTGCAAATTGTAGTATCACTTTTGAATAAGTATACTGAGAAAAGGCATACTCTAAAGGAAAAAGTGAAAAATAATATGGAATTACATTTCTGAAGTAGTTCAGAAAATCTAGGATTTGGAAATGGTATGAATGAATGAGAGAGTAAAATATTCTTAAGGTCCCATCATTGTGGGGAATGGTAAATGTACTACTAATTTTAATAAAATCTCAGAGAAATATGGGTTTTAATGTGACTGTTTAAAATACATGCTAATGAACTAGCAAATAGAGAAAGAGTACTATTTCTAAATGATTGTTAGGGGCAACTGGAATGCAAAACAAAGTAAACAGAGCACACACACACTCGCACGCACAGGCACAATTTGTTTAAGCTAGTGGAAGTAAAAAAGCATAAGAAAAAGAAAGAGTACGGGGGTGGGGGTGGGAAGTTGGGTGAGCCTGGTGGTGAGTATTATGGAGGGCACATATTGCATGGAGCACTGGGTGTGGTGCATAAACAATTCTGGTACACTGAAAAGAAAAAATTAAAATAAAAAAAAAGTAGAGGAACACACACACACACACACAAGAGAGAAAAGGAAAGAGTATAATAAAGAGATTAACATAAAATTACATGGGAATTAGAACAAACTTATCACATTTCACAATAAATGTAAATAGGTTGAATTCTCCAATTAAAAGACAAAGTCCAGTTGTCTGCTTTTTATGAGATGTAACTGAAATAAAAAACAAACAACAACAACAACAACAACAATACCAACAAAAAACAACCCATAAGGGTTATAAATAAAGGGAAGGGCGAAGATATGAGTAGTAAATGCAAAGAAAAAGGGGTGGTCATTATGATATTAAAAAAATGGGGAATTCCACACAAAAATAAAGTATCAAATGCGGCAGAGAGATATCATCCAATAGTAAGTTTTTAAAAAGCTGAAAAACTACTTGGTATATGTATCAGAAAGGGTCCAGTCAGGAGATGATAATCACATTGCAATTTGAACAGGGAAAGTTTAATACAAAGAATTTTTAACTAGTAACAGGAGATTAGCTACAAAGAAGTAAAGTGAGCTCTAAAGAATGCAGGAAGGGCAGATAAAGAGAATAGCCACCACCCCAGAGGCTGAGACAGAGTACCTAAGGAAGGAACAAGTTTGGGAAAACTACCTCCCTCACCTACTCTTAATGCCAGCTTAAGATTTAGGTATCATGAGAAAAGATGTAACTAGGCCCTTGGATAGTAAACTTCACCATGGTACTGGTATGGCAGATTGCGGCTGGTAAGCAGGAATTGCTTATTGGAAGAGCAACAGAAGTTGCTAGGAGGTTGCCCATGCGGTGAAGTGGAATTGCTTAGAAGCTACCTAGGGTGACTGTGAAACTTAAAAGCAGTGTCCCTCCACCACTGTCTACTGACAAAGGCTAATATTATGCCAGGTGTCAAGAGAGAAACGTTTAGAGCATCCAGCTCTAGCTTCACAAAGAGGGCAATGAAGGGTACATTTGGAACTGAGAGACAAGAACTTGATAACTGGCAGAGTACTTAGGACTGTGGAACTTCAATACCCCTCTTCCAGAACTGGATAGGTCATTGGGAAAAAAAAAAAAAAAAGTAATGATAGCAAAAGGATTTCACACAGAAAATGTAAGAATTACAATAAAAGTATCATGTACTTGACCACAAAAATAAATCTTAAAAGTTCCAAAATGTGGCTATTTAAAGCATCTCATTATTTGGCTACAAAAGAAAAATATAAACAAAAATAAGAACAACATCTCAAGAATGAGATAATTTAAGCAAAGTTTAATGAAATTTTAAAACAACTGCAACTGAAATTAAGAAGGTTTTAAAAGTAATTTCTGGGTCAAGAGAAAAACAAAAGTGAAATTAGAAATAATCTAGAAGTTGACAGGACTAAGGACACTAATTATTGAAATCTATGGAATATGGCTTTAGTTTAAAAAATGCATAACCTTGGTGCAACCACTCTGGAAAACAGCATGGAGGTTCCTCAAAATGTTGAAAATAGAGCTACTCTATGACCCAGCAATTGCACTACTGGGTATTTACCCTAAAGATACAAATGTAGTGATCTGAACGGGCACGTGTACCCGAATGTTTATAGCAGCAATGTCTACAATAGCCAAACTATGGAAAGAACCTAGATGTCCATCAACAGATGAATGGATAAAGAAGAGGTGGTATATATATAATACAATGGAATACTATGCAGCTGTCAAAAGAAATGAAATCTTGCCATTTGCGATGATGTGGATGGAACTAGAGGGTATTAGGCTTAGCGAAATAAGTCAATCGGAGAAAGACAACTATCATATGATCTCCCAGATATGAGGAAGTGGAGATGCAATGTGGGGGGTTTGGGGGATAGGAAAAGAATAAATGAAACAAGATGGCATTGGGAGGGAAACAAACCATAAGAGACTCTTAATCTCACAAAACTAACTAAGGGTTGCCAGGGGGAGAGGGGCAGGGAGAGAGAGAGGGTGGTGGGGTTATGGACATTGGGGAGGGTATGTGCTATGGTGAGTGCTGTGAATTGTGTAAACCTGGTGATTCACAGACCTGTACTCCTGGGGCTAATAATACATTGTATGTTAATAAAAAAAGTAATACTAATATTGATATGATAAAGGAAGAAAAAAATGCATAACCTTATGCTTACTAGCAAAAAGGAGAGAACATGCATGTTTAAGTGTTCAACTTAAGGAAAGAGAAAAGTAAAAGAAAGCAAAATAATAAAATTCATAAAGTTATCCAAATATAAAGAATTGAAAAATAAAATAAATAAAAAGAGTGGAACACTAAAAGCAAAAGCAAGTGAAGAAATGATTTCTAGCAGTAAATAAAATAAAAAATTTACTCATGAAGAAATAAAGTATTTGAACAGACCAATACCATATGTATTTTTACGTTGTGTGTGTGTGTGTGTGTGTAAAAGAATACTAACAATCTACCACTAAAATGTACAAGGTTTGGCTGGCTTTATAGTTAAGTTCTAGCTAGTCTTCAAGAAACAATCATTTTCTATGTATTCAGACTTTTCCAGAGCATGGAAAAAAGCTTCAAAAATTCAGTTGATAAAGTGAACACAACCCCTCACACAAAAATTTTAAAATGTAGTACAAAGGTTAGTCTAGGTCACTTCTGAATAAAGATGGAAATATCCCAACTGTGATTTTGGCAAATGGAATCACAGGAGTGTTTTATTTTATATTATTTTAAGATTTTACTTACTTATTTGACATAGAGACAAAGACATTGAGAGAGGGAATACAAGGAGGGGGAGAGAGAGGGAGAAGCAGGCTTCCTGCTGAGCAGGGAGCCCAGTGGGGAGCTCAGTCCCAGGAACCTGGGATCATGACCTGAGCCGAAGGCAGAATGCAAGAATGTTTCAAAGCTAAGATGTAACTACACGAATAGTAATATTAAATTATAGGGGGAAAAAAACCCTCTCACTATTCAATAGATTTTAAAGTAAAAAAATAAATAAATTGGGAATAAAAGTGGTAAAAATGTTCTCCAGAAAAAAGAAGAAAAATCCTAATAAATGATCAAATAGTAAAGTCATTGATATTAAAATCAAATAAAAGAGAGGGAAGGCTCTAATAAATCATTATTTTCAGTTTTATTTTGTATTTCTGGTTCATGCAGCATAACAAGAGAGTAAGTAAGTTGCAGCAACACTTGAAAATCAGAATTAAAATTACCATGATTTTCATATGATTTGTTTGTATACCTATGTAATTCCACAAGTCAGAAAAAATCATGATAAATAATAAGAGGATTGGGAGATGGAGAGAAGTAAGTTGGGGGAAATTGAAGGGGAACCAAACCATTAGAGACTGTGGACTCTGAGAAACAAACTGAGGGTTTTGGAGGGGGGTGAGCCTGGTGGTGGGTATTTTGGAGGGCATGTATTGCATGGAGCACTGGGTGTGGTGCATAAACAATGAATTCTGGAACATTGAAAAGAAATAAAAATAAAATGAAAAAAATAATGAGGAAGTTACCTGGAAACATGATAAATATTTAATGATTTTCCTTTATAGTAACAAAACCCTGTTAGAATGAAAATTAAAAAAAATATTCTAATCTCAACAGGAATAAACAAGAATGTTTTAAAAATTTGTTTAAAGAAAAACACTTACTGAATGACAAATGAAATGAAAAGTGATGATATCCCCAGTGGGGAAAATTTACTAACAGATATAAATCCTTCCTAAATTAGTATATGCATTTCACATGGTTCCAGTAATAGTCCCAGTGGTATCTCTTGTGTCCCATTCACGGTTCCTTTGTATGTCATTAGCTTTGTAGCAGAAAGTCGAAGGCACATTCAAATTTCAAAGGGAGTAATTGAAGGAATTTTAATAAAGGGATGATTTACAAAGGTTTTGGTAGGGTGAAGTGGAACCTGCAGGAGATGAAGCCCTAGACTCACATTATCATCATGAGTCCTTAACCAATGAGAAAAGGAGGGACTAGCAACCAGAGAGTTCCAACTGTAGGTGTAGGAGAGGACGACCCAACAAGAACTGGGGCCATTGGATGGAAACTACTGAGGATTGTTATTCCTGCTAGGAAGGAGCTGAGTAATAAATGCCATATCTGTCCTTCAGTCTCCTGTAGATGCTTCTCCTTGACCAAAACCAAATGGCAACAGGCAAGAAATTCAGAGTGAAGCAGTCCACAGACGCCAGCCTCCTAAAATATAGAACAGGCTGGTGAAGAGAGGCAAGTGAAACTGGAGAGACAAATGTCCATAACCATATGAAAGAATCAAGTATAACATCACTAAGAAAACACTGAAAACTATATGCAATAGAAGGGGACTTGTCTCATCCCAGATTTTAAAATTTGCAATAAATGTGCAGATTAAGAAAAGAAATAACCAAGCAAAGCAACAGAGGTGAACAGAGGGCCCAAAATAAGCTTCAGTATATATGGGAATTAAATATACATTAGAGATTCTATCCTATTAGGTAGAGGAAAGAATGGTTATTCAATAGTAAGTTTTTAGCTATTTGACTATTGATTTGGAAGAAAATAAAGTGATATTCAACTCATACAATTTAAAAATAAATTTCAGGGGTGCCTGGGTGGCTCAGTGGGTTAAAGCCTCTGCCTTCGGCTTGGGTCATGATCCCAGGGTCCTGGGATCGAGCCCTGCATCGGGCTCTCTGCTCCGTGGAGGGCCTGCTTCCTCTTCTCTCTCTGCCTGCCTCCCTGCCTACTTGTGATCTCTCTCTCTGTCAAATGAATAAATAAAATCTTTTAAAAAAAATAAATAAAAAATAAAAATAAATTTCAGGTGAATGAAAAAACTAATTAGAAAAAGGAAATAACAATGTGTCTGAAAAAACTATAGTAGACTTTTTTTTTAATAACTTTGGTTTTAACTGAATTTCCTAAATTAAACAGGACATGTCATAAAGGATAAATGTAATGGATCTGAGCAGATAAAAATGAGATCTGGATTTCAAGAGATAACAAACAAAACAAATGTACATAACAGCAAGAACATATCTGCAACAAAATAATACACAGATCGACTGCCATAAAATAAATAAAGCTATTCTCTAAAAGTAAGAAAAGCTCCTACCACCAAATAGAGAAATGGGCAAATTGTATGTACAGGCAATTCCAGAAAGTGAAATATAAACAATAAGTTTATGTCATACCTAACTAATAGAAACATTTATAACTTGAAAATATCATCAGAATGAAAACTTTTAAAATATTAGTAATATTCAGTGATGATGAAGGTGTGCAAAAACACATGCTTTGCTACTGCTGGTAGGAGTGAACCTGTTACACATTTTCAGAAATTATTTTTCAAGTATCTGTTAAACTTAAGTGTAGTTTTTCCCACTATTCCATTTAGAAATATAACCTATAGGAATTAAATAACCTTAAAGAATATCCTTTCTTCTTTCCTTCCTTCCTCAGCTCTCCCCTTTCTCCCTTCCTATTAACAATATATATTTTTTAAAGAAACATGAATTTAACATGGTTTAATTAAATATCCTTCAGCAATGGAAGGTTTTATGTCAGAACCTCTGAGTGTTCTCAAATTTCCATAGCTTTATCTACATTTCCCAAACATCCTTGCAATTAGCTTGGGACCACACGACTACTTTGGCCTATGAATGTAAGCCAAAAGACTGACATGTGGAGGCAGTTGGAAGAGGTGTGACTTCTCCCATTTTTCTCTCCCTCTGCCATGTGGACCTTGCAGGGCCTGTGTTCCAGGTCACACTCTTACAATATGGAGGAGGGACTGCCCCACCCATGTCAGATTTATACCATCAAGGAATAAGCATTTATTGTGTGATGAACCTGAGCTTTTATTTGTTATGATAGATGTTTGTCATTTTTGCTCTAAAGTCTTCAACTGATTGGATGAGTCCCACCCACGATATCAAAAGTAATTGCATTTACTTAAAGCCCAACTGATTCCTTTACAGCAACACCCTGATTAGTGTTTGATTAAACAGCTGGATATTATAGCCTAGACAAGTTGACACATAAAATTAACCATCACATGGCTTTATGTGCACTGACTCAGAAAAACATCAAGCTGTTGAGTAGAAAGAGAAAATTGTCAACAAATTGTACAGAATGTGAAGCAGATACTTTGTGTTGGCTTATGCAAGGTCTACTCCAACTTTTTTTTTTTTTTTCAGCATGCCTCTGTGCACTTGTGAGACTGGAAAAGCAGAAACTGTAGTTCCCAAGCTCATGTGAATCTTGGGTTCCAGATGTGGCCAAGGTTCTCCTCGGCGGACATAATGGGATAAGGAAGAACAAGGTGAGACACAGCTGTATATGGAAACGAGCTCTAATGAGCAATGCTGGGGACATTTGTCTCTTCTGGGGCAGCTATTCTCTAGGTTCAGGTGTCGGGTCCCAGTTTTCTGGCTGCCCAATTGTGTAGTCTCAGTAGTAGATTCTCTGCTAGAATAGTCTCTGGTGGAGGTGAGCCTTTCTTCTGGCTCCCTTTAGTTTGGACTGCATATAATACAAAGCTATCTCTATGGCTTTGCCAGAAACTCTGGTACTTAGTGCTCTCTGATAAATCTCATTCTGCTTAAACCAGCTATATTTGATACTGTTTCAAGTTACTGAGAACCTTAGCCAATAATGTATAATCTATTACTGTAAAAAGAAAAAGACATTTCTGTTTAATTTTCAGTCTTAAGATGTATAAAATTTTAGATATGCTTAATAAGCATTAAGCAAATGGGAAATCAGCATGCAGTGGAAGAAGGAGGGAAATTTACTTTCATATCAGGCAGAGTCCAAATCAGTCAGGAAAATTTCAAAACACTCAAGGCTGGAGCTACTACTACCTTCAGAATTCACTATGGTTTATGATTAAATTTTCTTTTGAGTTGGGTTTTCTAATACTTACAAAAATAAATTTTATAAATTTATAATGACAAATTGTTGAGTGTATATTCACATTCAGAATATTGGAGGTTACATCAAATGTAACTAATTTATGTGCAACTAATATAAAAACAATTATATATATTTATTTATTACTGACATGCTATAGGAATCCAAAGTTCAATTTGGAGGAAATGTCAAAACTTTAATCAAAACAGTACATCTGTGCTGAAATGAAAAGATTATTTTAAGTAACTGATTTTTATTGCTCTAATTTTACATTTGTTTTCTTTGGTTCTCTACTATCAGACTTGTTTTCAATTATTTGACTAATGTAATCCAATATCACTTATATCTACTTATATATTTTTATTTTTATTTATTTATTTTTAAAGATTTTATTTATTTATGTGACAGAGAGAGATCACAAGTAGGCAGAGAGGCAGGTAGAGAGAGAGAGGGAAGTAAGCTCCCCGCTGACCAGAGAGCCTGATGTGGAGCTCGATCCCAGGACCCTGAGATCATGACCTGAGCTGAAGGCAGAGGCTTAACCCACTGAGCCACCCAGGTGCCCCTGGGATAGGGGTGGTTTAAATGCTGAGTGCTACTTAGATGAAAATTACCCACAGGTTGTTGAGAAGGTGATTTACACTAATCTTTTTGAGTGGGGAAAGTGAGGGAAGTAAACACTGTGTTCATGCTACCCACCTTTCATTGGGCCTGAGTTGGAAATTCTTTCCATCCTAGACAGCCATTCTGGGATTCCCAGACCCTTTAATTAAGATTGCTACTCTCCTTTTCTACTGCGGCCTCCACTAACTCTCCATGCCCTTCTCCTATCCCCTCTCATCTGGTTTTGGGGAGGAGAAACCTTCTCAAAGCAATAAAGAGTTGCATGACCATGAACAAGCAGCCTCATTCCACCCAGGCCCAAGTTTCCTGGTGTATAAAATGGAAGAGGTTGGAAAGATCATTTTTACTGTTCTTTTTAACCTGAAAATGTGATCTACTCCTCTTGGTTTGATAGACAGGCACATCTTCTGGTGTAGGGCCAGCTGTGTCCCTGAGAGATGACGGTGAAGGTCAGAGTAAATGAATTAGCCCATATCAAGCATCTATCTGGTCACTGGGGCTGCTTTTAACTCTGGTAGAGTGGATACTGTCACCATCAATGACCCCTTCACTGACCACAACTGTATGTTCTACATGTATGATTCTACCCATGGCAAATTCCATGGCACAGTCAAAGCTGAGAACAGGAAACTTGGCACGAATGGAAAGTCCATATCCATCTTCCAGGAATGAGATCCTCCCCATCAAATTGGGGTGATGCTGGTGCTGAGCATGTCTTGGAGTCCTCTGGGGTCTTCACCAGAAGGCTGGGGCTTACTTAAAGGGTGCGACCAAGAGGATCATCATCTCTCCCACTTCTGGTGATGTTTCCTGTTTGTGATGGGTGTGAATCATGAGAAGTATGACAAGTTCCTCAATATTGTCAACAATGTCTCCTGCACAATCAACTGCTTGGCTCCTCTGGCAATGGTCATCCATGACAACTTCAGTATCAAGGAGGGACTCATGACCGCAGTTCATGCCATCACTGCCACCCAGAGACTGTGGATGGCTCCTCTGGGAAGTTGTGGTATGATGGTCAAGGGGCTGCCTGACTATAATCCCTGACTCTATTGATGCTGCCAAAGCTTTAGGCAAGGTCATCCCTGAGCTGAATAGGAAGCTCTGGCATGGCCTTCCGTATCTTCACCCCTAAAGTGTCAGTCAGCTCCAGTGACCAGATAGATGGGGTAAGTGACCCAGCTCTGACTCGTGACTTAGAAGAGAGTGTTTGCTGGGGAATTCTGGGAAAGATTTTTCTTTCTGATAAAATAGATGCATGTAGGAAGAGATACCCTCCCCATTTCTTTTCTGCCCTTGGATGTTGTCAAATGAAGAGATGATGTTTGGCACCATGGCAGCCCTCCTATGACCATAAAGAGAAAGGCAAAAATATCTCTGAGAATATAACCAAGAGCCTTGGCATTGGAGACCTCATGATTTAATTAACCTTGGAAACATGTAACTCTAATCTTTTTGTTATTTGAAATAGTTAACCCATCTCATCTAAGGTTCTTTGTTATTTGTAGGCAAAACTATATTATCTGAAATAAAATTGATCTAATACTGTTAATGTGTGTTCATTATAGAATCAAACAGTCCTGAATTTGAATCAAGGCTTTCTCAATTAATACCTGTATGACCTTTACAGATTGTTCTTAACTCTTCTGAGCCTCGGTTTTCTCATCTCTAAAATGGGGATAATAATGTAGTCCAATTCACTGGATTGTTGAGAGGATTAAATGGCAGACTGCACTCAGAACAGTCAATAAAATGCTGGCTGCATACATACAGCAGAAATTAGCTATTTTTTATTAGAGTTTAATTTGGTTACTATTAAGAGGCTTGTGACTATAACATAGGCAGCTCTGGAGCAGCTCTACCAAAACAAGTTGGAGAAAAGTAAGCACTCTCTCCCGTCTTGCTTGCCCCTGATCAGCACTATTCCATTCACAAAATGGCCCTTTAGTTCCCTCCTTAACTGCTGCAGAAGTTTCAAGAACAAAAGAGCACTCGAAGACAGCTGTGCATTGGAGGAATGGAGATAGCTTTGTAGGAAATTGTGCATATTGAGATGTTATTAATATGGAGATTGTGGGGCCACCTGGGTGGCTCAATTGGTTGATTGTCTGCCTTCAGCTCAGGTCACAATTCCAGAGTCCTGGGATCAGCCCCAGGTCAGGCTCCCTGCTCAGTGGGGAGCCTGCTTCTTTCTTTCCCTCTGCCTGCCACTCCTCTTGCATTTGCTCTCTCTCTCTGTCAAATAAATAAATAAAATCTTTAAAAAATGAAGATTGTGGGTGGTTCGGGAGTTAACCAAGATATGAGGGCATCTGGAAGTAAGGAGGAGGTTAATTCTTTGAGAGAGGACAGGAAAAAACTGAGTTAGAAGAGTATTTCAGGGGGCACCTGGGTGGCTCAGTCTTAACGGATCTTCCTTAGGCTCAGGTCATGATCCCAGGGTCCTGGGATCGAGCCCCACACTGGGCTCTCTGCTCAGCGGGAAGCCTGCTTCTCCCTCTCCCACTCCCCCTGCTTGTGTGCCCTCTCTCACTGTGTCTCTGTCAAATAAATAAATAAAATCTTTAAAGAAAAAAAAAAGAAGAGTATTTCAGGAACTGATTGAAAACTAAGGAGAGCAAAGTAATATTTGGCAGTTGGGAAAAGAGAGAAGGCGGCATTGGCATGTTATTTAACTGCCCACATTGCTGAGTTTTGGTAGCTACTTCTCTCTTCCTCACTTTCATTTTTGCATTCAGTCCAGGGTAAATAACAGGGAATGAAATGGTACAAAGAGGAGGATTTACAAAAAGGTCTTTCTTTCATCTCTTATGTCCCAGAAACCTTTTTTTTGTTTTTCCATCAACTCTTGAAATAATGTAAACCCCAAAGGAGCATCTTGGTTTGAAAAGCTTACACGGGCAAACCTACTGCAAGGAAGGCAGGCGAGTGAGAAAGTACAAGCTGCAGGTCTCCTGCTTCAAAGTGGGACTTAGTCAGTGACTCTGAAAGCCATGGGTCAACAGGGGACCTCCGTAGCGCCTGCCTCCTGTCTGCATCATTTCCTCTGCCCTGAAAGTTGTGTAGGAGCTAAGAGAAACCAGCAGTGTGGTTGAACAATGTCTAGCAATCTGATACAGAGTCTCAAAATTTTAGTACTTCCCGACCATCCAATAAAAATGAGATTTGGGGTAAGAAAAGCATTGACTTCACCATAGTCTCTCTCTGGAGTCAACTATTTGATTCAGTTTCCCAGACATCTAAGTTACCTTAAAATTCCACAAGAATCACCTGGAGTGGTTCTAACAGGGCAGATTTTAGGGAGGGTCTCGTTCAGAATGTTTGTATGTGGCCCAGGAATCTGCAATTTTCAATAAGCATCCTTGGTGATTCTAATGCAGATGGTCCAGGAACAACATTTTTAAAAATGTGCTCTAAACACCAGGCTTGCCTTCAAAATGTCTTTCTCTTCCTTTTCTCCTTCCAACTCCCAAGATAGGTAGCAATAGTAGATGCTACTTTTGAATAACTGCTGGAGAACCTCTCTTTAAAAATTAAACCCAACTGGGCAATATTCTGAAATTAAGACTTGGGCTTGGAAGACTGAGCTACTATCAGAAGGAACAGGCCTCTCCTGGGAAGACAAACACGACTGAGACATCCAAGGACCAACTAATGCAGCTTCCTCAACTTTCAACCCCTCCCTTCATTCAAGGGGAGAGCCCTTTTTTATATCAACGGGAACTGTGCCTGAGAACAAAACAGTTGGCGGAAGATGTGAGCCAAGGACCTCAGAAAAGTCACATTCAGGCACATGTAATAGGTTAATTAGTGAAGAAAATTTTATAATTTGTTTAGAGACAAGAAAAACTTTAGTGACATGGTGAAGGAACAGATCCATGCTCTCCCCCTGGAAGGGGATGACCCAGCTGAAGACTTGAGGTTGGAGGCAAGGCGCAGGGAGGCTTCTGCCTGATTGGTACTTGGTAGAGCGTTCCTAAAAGAGGAGGAAGGTCAGTAGGAGAGGAGGAGGAGAGGCTTCTACTCTTAATTGCTGTCGTCACACATGCTTGCTCAGGAAGCACTCTCCCACAAATTTTATCAGACATGTGATAAAATGAGTTAAATGGGTATCAGAAGAGGTATTCTTAATCTTTTTTTAAAATTTGAATTCATTTTACTGAAGTTATGGATTCTCTCTCCAAAAAGAATGCAAGTGAGCATACACATGAAAAATTTCCGTACTATTTCAAGGATTCATGGCCCTCCTGCAATTCATCTGAAGGCTCCAAGGGAAGGATGTCTTCTCTAGAATAAATATTGCAGACCCTAGAGATGGAAGTCAGGGATAGACTAATCCAATAAAAATGAGATTTTGGTTAAGAAAAGCACTGATTTTACTATAGTGTTTCTCTGGAGTCAACTATTTGGTTCAAATTCTGGTTGTACCCCAGTACTCCCCTCAACCCCCTAGCTGAGGCGTGAGAGGCAGCCCATCATCTTCCATGTGGCACAAGTTTCTAAAACACAGATGTGTTTATTGAGGAATGAAAGAGTGAATGTGCGTAAAGTCCTAACCTGACACATAGAGGTTTCCTGATATTATTATTTTATTCCTTAATGAATGAGACCAACATAAGCCACCTATCCAGCCAGTTTTGCTAGAAAGCTTAGAGTTATCATTTGAATTCTTACTCTTCCATACATACTATATTTTGTCAAATAGATAAAGGCTGCAGGAGGATTGATTTTAACATTTTAGACCACATATTCCATGTAGGATGATTGCTTAATAAAAATATGCAGGAAAAAAAAGAATGTGTGGAATGAATTTTACTAGGCCTCTCTAAATGTTCTTCTCTTTCTTCCTTTCTTCACACCCTCATTTCAGAACCTGTCTTTCCTTATCAGCACTCTCAAAATAGCCATGGCCTCCCAAAGCATTTCTGAGACTTGCCTACCATTAGAACCACCTGTGGTGACTTTTAACTACAGATACCCAGCCCCTATGAGATGGACACAATCAGCAGCTCTGAAGTGATAGCACTGAGGGAAGAGGAATATTTTCAAAAGTTTATCAGGTGATTCTTTTTTTTTTTTTTAAGATTTTTATTTATTTATTTGACAGACAGAGATCACAAGTAGGCAGAGAGGCAGACAGAGAGAGAAGGAGGGAAAGCAGGTTCCCCGCTGAGCAAAGAGCCAGATGTGGGGCTCGATCCCAAGACCCTGGATCATGACCCAAGCCGAAGGCAGAGGCTTTAAACCACTGAGCCACCCAGGCGCCCCTCTCAGGTGATTCTTAAATAATGCTAGTTTTTTAAACTACTTGTTCCATATTAAAAAGTCAAAATTGCTTCATCCTTTCATGAAAGGCCCTTTAACCTTTCATTCACTTGTCTGTCCTTTCCCAAGCACTGCCTACCACTCCCCGTACACATCCTTTAGTCCAAGTGTACAAAACCTATTTCCTAGAGCTCATTCTGGATATCCTCAATACACTTCTGAGCTCTGCAAGGAGAGGTCATTTTTTCTTTATTTTTATTAAAGTCAGATGCTAGAAACTATTTTATTTCCCAGATTCATACCCCCCTTAGAATCTCCAACAAAGTTCCAGTTTATTTGGTTCACTGGTAGAACAAAGATGAAACAAATGAGCAATTTACCTAAAAAAATCTGAGATATAATTCACATACTACAGAAGTCACTCTATTGAAAGATAAAATTCACTGATTTTTAGGATATTAAAAAATTTTTGCAACCATTATCACTATCTAATTTTTATTACGCACAAAAGAAACTTCTTGCACATTACAAATCACTACCCATTATTCATCACCCACCTTCAAAGCCTGTGGCAACCACTAATCTAGTTTTCATTGTTATGGATTTGCTATTCTGGACATTTCATACGAATGGAATCATATATTATGTGGCCTTTTTGTGTCTGGATTCTCTCACTTGGCATCATGTTTTCACAGGTCGTCCATGGTGTAGCATTATCAACATTTTGTTCCCTTCAATGAGCAAGTAATATCAATTATATGAGTATACCCCATGTTGTGTATTCATCTATTGATGGATATTTGGGTTGTTTTCACCTTTTGGCTATATAAATAATGTTATAAACATCGTGCACAAGTTTTTGTGTGGATATGTTTTTGATTCTCTTGGGTATCTACTTATGAATAGAATTCCTGGGTCATCTACACTTACCTTTCTAAGGAATTGTCAAACTGTTTGCCAAGGCAGCTGTACTATTTTACATCCCCACCAATATATGCAGGTTCCAATTTCTCTACATCCTATGGAAACCTGTTATTTTCTAGCTTTTAAAAAATTTTTATTATAACCATCTTAGCAGATGTGAAGTGATACTTCATTATGGTTTTTATTTGTATTTCTCTAATGATTAAGGATATTGAACATCTTTTCATGTGCCTATTGGCCACCTGTAAATCTTTGGAAAATGTGTATTCAAATCCTTTGCTAATTTTTATTTTTAAAACTTTTCCCCTTCCTTTCCTGTCATTGTTGAATTTTAAGAGTTATTTATATATTCTGAAAACACATCTCTAATCAGATATATGATTTGCAAATATTCTCTTGAATTCTGTGAATTATCTTTTTACTCTTTCAATAATGACCTCTGAAATACAAAAGATTTTAATTTTGATGAAGCCCAATTTGTTTTTCTTCTGTTGCTTGTGTTTTTGGTGTCATACTAAGAACCTATTGCCTGATTCAAGGCCATGAAGATTTTGCATGCTTTCTTTAGTTTTAGCTCCTAATATTTACTCTTTGATCAGTTTTGAGTTAATTTTTGTACATGTATGAAGTAAGAGTTATTCATTCTTTTGCATGTGGCAGTGTGCCAGTGTTGTGTATTGAAAAGACTATTTTTCCCCCATTGAATTATCTAGGCATCCTTGTTGAAAATCAATTGGTCATAAATGTCAGGAGTTGTCTGGACACTTAGTTCTTTTTCATTGATCTATGTCTAGCTTTCTACCAGTACTACATTGTTTTCATTATGATAGTGTTGTAGTAAGTTTTGAGATCTTGAAGGATGAGTCCTCCAACTTCATTCTTTTTCAAAATTTTTTTGGCTATTAAGAGTCATTTGCATTTCCATATAGTTTTTTAGTACAACCTTTTCAGCTTCCGCAAAAAAAGCAATGGGGAGTTTGATAACGATTGCACTGAACATATAGACAAATTTGAGGAGTACTGTCATTTTTTAAAGAAGATTTTATTTATTCATTTGCCAGAGAGAGAGAGAGAGAGAGAGAGAGAACAAGCAGGGGAAGCAGCAGGCAGAGTGAGAGGGAAAAGTCCCTCAGCAGGAAGCCTAATGTGGGAATTGATCCCAGCACCCTGGGATCATGACCTGAGCTGAAGGCAGCCATTTAATGAACTGAGCCACCCAGACAACCTGAGTATTGCTATTTTAATAATACTGTGTTTTCATGAACATGTGATATCTTTCCACTTATTTAGGTCTTCTTTAATCCATTTCAATAACATTTTTTAGTTTCTAGTGTATAAGTTTTGCACATTTTCTGTTAAATTTATTCTTAAATATTTTGTTTTGATGCTACTATAAATGGAATGGTTTTCTGAATTTCATTTGTGAATTGTTTATTGCTAGTGTATAGAAATACAACTGATTTTTGGATCTGACTTACACTGCAACATTACTGAATTCATTGATTAGTGGAATCCTTGGGATTTTCCTTATACAAGATCATACCATCTATGAAACATAAGCTCTTAATTTATAGGGGATTTTGGTTAACATGCACTTTTGTATCATTTATTGCTTTATTTTGATCAAACTGGTTAACTTTCATGAGAATAATTTTCTTCATCTGTAAAATGACAGTAGTAATTCTGAAATCATTGCTGCATATGACCACACTATTCTGACTTGGCTCGGAATCGTACACTGAAAATCAGTGTCCCTCCGAATTTGAAGGTTTAAAGGCATTTTAAAATCTGGGAGTACAGCTGAAAAACATGACATCTTTCTGGTACTTATTTCACATTTATGATCTGTGGTTCTGCATTGAAGGACTACTGAAGTTCACTTGAAGATGTTGGGATCATCTATTTCTTATCTTCTGAAATTTCACAATGATATGTGCATCTCTTAAAATTTATTCTCTTGGGCATTTGATGGGTCTTTCAAACTGGAAACCCATTTCCAACAGTTTGGGGAAATTATCTGTATTACTGATATGCCAATTTTTCTTTCCTTTTTCACATTTGTCTTTTCCTAAAAATTCTGTAATATGGAAGAAAGACTTGAATGATCTAATTCTTTTTTTTCTCATATTGCCTTTTTACTATAATGTCTGAAAGATTATTTTGACTTCATCTTCCATTTATTTAATTGATTTTTTCCATATCATTAATTTGTATTTTTGTCTATTTTTCATTTTAAATGTTCTTTCATGTTAAAAAAATTAATAGCATCTTGTTCTTTTTTATGGATATAATACTTTTCTAAACTTTTTGCTTATGTTAATTAGATTTTAAAAAGTGATTATTTCTCTCTGTTATCTGTAATTTCCAATTTCTTCTCCTGTTTATTTTATCTCTCACAGTCATATTGCATCTGACCCCAATTTTGTTTGGTTTGTATGATAGTTATAAAATATCAGATTTCATATTTTAAAAAGCAGTGATTTTGGATTCCTAAAAAAAAAAAAATTGAAAAATCTGGAGTACTAAAGCCATGTTTTTCCTGGTGAGTAGAGGCTGTCCATTTTATTTTTTATTATTTTTTAAAGATTTTATTTATTTATTTGACACAGAGAGAGATATTACAAGTAGGCAGAGAGGCAGGCAAAGATAGAGGGGAAAGCAGGCTCCCTGCAGAGCAGAGAGCCCGATGCGGGGCTCCATCCCAGGACCCTGAGACCATGACCTGAGCTGAATGCAGAGACCTAACCCACTGAGTCACCCAGGTGGCCCGAGACTGTCCATTTTAAATAGAACATACATTCTACTGGTTTCCTGTTTTATTCCTTTATCTGTCAGGCCCTATAGGCATTTAGGTAAACCATTTTGTCCATGCTTCTCTGTCACTTACATGTCTCCAGTCCACTCAGAAATCCTCTGACTTATACTTCTGGACACACAGCTTATCTTTGAAGATATATTTGCTCTGTTTTTCTTTCGTAAAATCCTCTCCTATCACCAAATCCTTTTGTAATGTAGTTGTTCTTCTATCAAGACAGAGAGAACAAGTTTTATGACCATTGAAATCCAATGAAGACAGGTTATTATTTGGTATGTTCCAAAGACACTCATTAGCAGGGATAATTTAGAGTGTTCTATTTCATAAATCTGCTTTTGTACAAATTAAAGAAAATTTAAAGCTTTCAATTTCTCGTGTATCATTTTGTGAGGTTTGAGTCAATTAACACTTTCCAAAGATAGGGCTCTCTTTTTATATGTGGATATTGTGACTTAATTAAATGTTGACAACTTGGTATTTATTTATAATATGGTAAATAAATTTTTTCTTTAGTTTTTTTTTTTTTTAAATAAAAGAACTGGTGTAATTCAGCAAATGCCCATCAAAGTTAAATGAAACAATATGCTGTATCTTATAGGAAGACTGGTTGGGCTGAAATTCACAGGAGTCATAGTTCAGTTCATTGACTCATCATTCAATCACGAATATTTGTTGAGCACCTACTATGTGCTAAGCACTCTTCAAAGTGATATGAGCAATCAGTCAACCAATTACAAGTTTCTGTTTTTAGGGTGCTTATAACATAGTGGAGAGAAAATAGATAGTAAACTATACAAACTAACTTCATGGCTTTGGGAAAAATTTTTTTTTTATTTCTGAGATTCAGTCTATCTATTCATAAAATTAGAATGTTGATCTCTAATAATTCCTGTATCTGTAAGTTAATGTTCTGCTTTACATTTTAATTTGTTTTTATTTACCTTGCAGAAAGTCTTAACTGAGTCTGGATGTTGTATAAGGGTAACATAAAAGTCGAAAAAATAACCTATTTTTGTGGTTTGAGAGTGTATCTTTAGGAACAGAAGAGTCTCATACTGATTTTTAAATTGTCCAAGACTGTGTGATGGAAATAGCTTTGTATTTCTCTAGAAATATTCTGTGCTTAGAAAATGTAAGAAAGAAATATTTATGCTCATTTTTAATGTAACCATGTGCTATTCATTTAACCATTCAATACATATATTTTAGCATTTATTACGTGCTGGGCATTGGTAAAAAGGTATAATAAAAGACAAATATTCTGTCCTCATGAAATATACATTTTTAGATAGGAAGATTTTTTCATAATCATAAACAAGTAAATAATACTTCAGGTAGTGGTAAATGCTATAAAGACAGATAATTCAGGGTAGGAGATTAAAGAGTGACAGAGGAAGAGAGGGGCCATTTGATATAGGATAACAGGAAAGGCCTCTTTGAGGAGCTAATTGTAAGAATGCCAAATAAAATATGGGATGACCAATAAAATTTAAATTGTAGATAAAGGACAAAGAACTTCTTAGTATAAGTGTGTCCCATGCATTATTTTAGACATAATTAGAGTATAAAATTTATTGTTTATCTGAAATTCAAATTTAATAGGGTATCTTGAATTTTTATTTCCTAATCTGGCAACATAATATTTGAGCCAAGATATGAATAGTGAGAAGACTGTGTGCATACTGGATCTAGAGAGAGAGATTTCAAGATTTAAAAAAATGGCAAGTGTAAAATCTTGTAGTAGGGATGAATATGACTGTTCAAGAAATAGCAGGAGAGCCAACATGGCTGGGTTGCATTGAGAGAGGAGGAATGGCTATCTGTGTTGGAGACAGAGGCATAAGTCCTATCATAGAGGTTCACTAAGCCATTGCAAATAATTTGTATTTCACTTGATGGAAAGTCATTAGAAAGTTCTGTCTGTGGAACAATGTGATCTAATAAGTTTAAGGAAACCACATTGGCTGCTATATGAACAGACAATATAAGGACAAGAGATGAAGTGGGAAGGCTTGTGGGGAAGCCTGTGAAACAGGTTGTGCCAGAGACGTTGGTTTGGAACACAGTGTTAGCAGTGGGCATGGTACCCAGAAGTCTGAATTGGGTTCTATTTTAAAGGAAGAACTGCAGAACTTGCTAGTGAGTTGTAAGTATGTGAAAAAGAGTAATTAGGGTTGTTTTCTTCGTCTTTGCCCTGAGCAACAGGATAACTGTTTCATGACAACTAAAGGGAAGCAAATTAAATTTGGGTAAGCACTTGTTTACTGAAACACACATAAACGCGAATGCGCGCGCACACACACGCACACACACACGCCCCTTGCACATTTCTTGCCAGGGTTATCAATTCAAGTAACCACTCTACTGTATCATCATCATAATCATCATCGCTTTTGTGTGTTTATTATAGCAGGCAACATTACTAGCCGGTTAGCTCTATTTTTCAGTTAATTGTCACAACACTATGATGTAGATACTGTTATTAAAATCATTCTCATTTTACAAAAGAGGAAAATGAAGCTCATGGAGATTAAATAGTTTGCCCCAAGTTACACGGCTTGAGAATGGCAAAGTATTGCTCTAAAGGCAACCTGGCTGATCTCAAAACACTTTCACTCAACAACTAAGTTTTGCAAAAACAAAAAAAGGGAAAAATGACAGTGTGAATCATTCTGAATATAAAAAAAGAATAGTCATTCAACTTTTATACTTCTATTTAAAAATTCAGAATTTTTAAAAAATTTAATGAGAAAAATTCATGGAAAAAATGTTATTTAGTGACAAAAAGATTTGGGAAATTTAAGATGGGAAGATTGAAATTATATTCATTTTTCCCAAATTAATTTATAGTGTAATTCCTATCAAAATCACACACGTATGTGCACACATATATACCTGTACATGTAAATGTTTGTATATATGTGTGCACATATAATGTATAATATATGTTCTTAGGCTTATTTCAACAAATCATAAGCAGTTAAACAACAACCTAACTTTACCAAGAACGGAAGGGGAAAGTAGAAATATAAAACACAGATGTCCTTTTATTTTTTTCTTTGGAAACTGCTATCATGTAAGATAAAATGTAAATTGCTGTCAACTGTAGTAAGGATGCTTTTAATAAAAGTGACCCATGGTATGCAAAAAAAAAAAAAAGAAATATAAAACACAGGAAATAAATAAAAGTATTCTGAGAAATGATAGAAATTAGAAAATTTATGAGATTACTTTTTTCCCTTCAAATCTATTCCAAATATATCTGAAAATGTTGATATATTATTCTTACCAAGACATGTGTTTACTGATGGAAACAAGGTAAGGAACTGGAAAAAAAATCTATAATTTTGTGTGTCTAAAGAGATAGAGAACAAGATCATAGATTCATATTCACTCTTATCTCCATAAACTCTGAAAGGATATACCAGACACTCATGAAGGTTATACCTGCATGAAGAACAGTGAAGGAAGACTTTCTGCTATCCTGCTTTAATACTGAATAATATGACTGTATTACCAATACAAGTATTTAAAAATAATATTAACATGCCATATTTTGGAAACTGGAAGGCAATTATTTCTGTGGTGAAAAAGACATGCTTTGAGCACTGACCATACAAAATTTGAGTAGTTTTACTACAAAGCTGTATTGGTTGGGAAACATATGGCTTTGATCAAATAACTCTCTGGATGATTTTTATAAGTCTTTCATCACCTATTGATTCTAAAAAAAAAAATCCTTTTGACATCACAGTCTATGTTTGGTCCAATTCCATATTACTAACTTGATTTCCTTTCTCAGAGTCTCTGAAGCAATTTGCTTCCATGCCTGAGCTGGATTTCAGTTCAGAGATAAAACAAAAAAATTATTAACTAAATATGATGCATTATTTATTTTGTTCTGTTTCTTATTCTCTAAATCTAGTTTTGTGTTCAATTTATTTAAAAATATAAATGTTTCTAGGCTTAATGCTTTGAGCACCAGATTTTGAGATGATGTCCATATTTAATCATCTTTTCTGCTCTATAACAAGCTGCAAAATAGGTCTGAATAGGTTTTAACAAAGTTGATCACATTGCTCTCTTCCAGGGCTCTTATATTTTACATAATACTCTTTGTAATTCTGCTATCTGACTCATGTCTGTAATTTATTCAGGACAATTTCCTTTTCATAGATCTTTATTAATATTAAATTTTAATAAAATTAATCAATCAATGATTATTAATCAAAATTAATAACCATTAATTATTAAATATATTATATTTAATAATATATTTTTAGCTTTTATCCTCGTATTTTAGTCTGTCAATACTTTACTTAGCTGAATTTAGAGATTATATAGATTTGTCTTATTTATTTTTACTGTATTTTCCATTCATTAAAAGCTGATGGTTTGGGAGAGTATTATTTTTATTTTTAATCTCTTGCAATGTTATAGCATTGTCATTAGAGTTGTTTCACTCCTTGAACCACAGATAAATCATTATGATGTTCCAAATCCTTCTTTCCTATAGGGCTTCTTGTTCTTCAACTCCACATTTCCAACATGCTAGCTCATAATGCTTCTAAATTTCACGTGGGGTAACATAAACTCACCAATTCATGAAAGCTGGTCACATTTGTGAGGCATGGGAAAAACTATGTAGTTTATTAAATTGACAAAGAAAACTATTTCTATTAAAGAAGTGGGTTCTACACTTCATTTCAGATACTGATGGTATCATAAGTCTTCTCTGCTTAATATGAGGAATAACCTAAAAATTGCCTTTATGAGATTTCTCTTAGCTAAAGAAAATATAGGACCCAGTGGTTTTATCTTGTGGAGATAGTATGAAAATAATGAAGAAAGAAAGCTTTGTTAGCTATGATTTTCTGAGGAATTTGTCTCTATTGAAAGAAAATGTCAGGGAGCCTGGATGACTTAGTTGTTTAAGTGTCCTACTCTTGATTTTGGTTCAGGTCATGATCTCAGGGTTGTGAGACTGAGCCCTGTGTTAGACTCCACACTAGGTATGGAGACTGCTTAGAATTCTCTCTCTCTTTCAACCTCTGCCCCTCCCTGCTTTCTCTCTTTCTCTCTCTCTAAAAAAATGTAGTGAGGTCATTTAAGGAAATCTTAAGGTGTTTGGATTCAGATTATATAGTTGCCATAACAGATAAGTATAAGGCATGGTGTGAGTTTTAGAGTCATCTTTCCTACACTGGAGGAGAAGGATGTCAGTGAAGGCTTTTCAGAGAACGTTACCTGAATGTATCCTAAAAGCATGTGGTAGGGTTTGCCAGGTATAGATGTGAAGGATAAGGCAGTGCATACAGAAGAAAGCACTGTATGTGAAAACAGAGAAGCATGAGATGCTCTGGCATTTGGGCCAAATGATGGATATATGATGAGATGCTGGGGTGATGAACAACTGAAGATAAAGGGATTCAGCTATATAAGGACCAAAACAAAGAGGTCTTTGTAACCCATTCTAAAGATTTTTTAAAGTATTTTTTCTAACCATATTTTTAGTAAATAAATAATAGTAAATCTGCATATACTCTAATCTTGATCGGGATGTACACTGTATTAAACAAACTCCGTTAATAGAGAGTACAGTGTAGGCAGTGAAGAAAAAATATGAAGTGTCAATTGAAAGAATCTCTACCTGAGTGTCTACTTTCTTACTTTTCATTCATTCTTCCGACAATAATTTGGTTCTGCTTCCACTATATCATTACAAGTATTTAGGTCACTGTTATAGATTGAATATGCATGTCTCTCCAGATTCATCTACTGAAATCCTAACCCCAATGTGATGGTATTAGGAGGTGGGCTTTTGGGAGGTCATTAGGTCATGAGGGTGAAGTGCTCATGAATGGGATTAGTACCCTTATAAGAAGAGTCACCAAAGAGCTTGCTTCTGCTCTCTGCTTTCCACCGTGTTAAGAAGTTAGAAGACAGACACATTAGAACCCAACCATGCTGACACCCTGATCTTGACCTTTCCAGAGTCCAGGGCTGTAAGATACAAATATTTGTTGTTTTAAGCTACCTGGTCTCTGATAAATTGTTCTAGTAGTTCAAACTGATTAGGAGAGTCACCAATGGGGGCGCCTGGGTGGCTCAGTTCTTAAGCAGCTGCCTTTGGCTCAGGTCATGATCCTAGGGTCCTGGGATCAAGTTCCGCGTCAGGCTCCCTGCTCTGCTGGGAGGCTTGCTTCTCCCTCTCCCACTCCCCCTGCTCATGTTCCCTCTTTCATGGTCTCTCTGTCATATAAATAAATAAGATCTTGAAAAAATAAATAAATAAATAAGATCTTGGGAAAAAAAAAGAGAGTCACCAATGACCTTTATTTATAAATTTAAAATTTTTAAGTATAAATTATAATTAAATTCACTACTATATAATTAAATTTTATATTATATGTTTTTAGTACAATTTAAATTTATAAATTATGAAATTATAAAATTCAGCCCTGTTCTTATTTGGTCATTTGGGAGCATTTAACATTATATACCACTAACTGCTCCCTTAAACACTCTCTTTGTGTGTCTTTCCAGATGCCCTACTTCTGTCATTTTCCTTGTTTCTTTGGCCCCTAACTTTAGGCTACTTTGAGAGCTCCTACTCTATTCAGACATTTAATTTTGGTCTTCTAGGGGTGGTAGGTCCTTTCTCTTTTCATCATGCCCTCTCTGCTGGGGCATGTCTATTTAGTTCCATAATTTCAATTACAGTTAATATCTGTATATAAGTGATTTCCAAACCTTAACCTATATCAAAAATGTTCCTCTTCCTCAAAAAGTTAAAAACTGAACTACCCTATGACCCAGCAACCCATCAACTGCACTACTAGGTATTTACCCAATGGATATAAAAATACAGACTCAAAGGGTGTACATGCAGTCTGCTGTTTATAGCAGTATTATCAACTACAGCCAAACTATGGAGAGAGCCCAAATGTACATGACTGGACTGAATTATGTCTTCCCCTACTTCCAATTCATATTGAAATCTTAACCCCCAATACTTCAGAATGTTGACTGTATTTGGAGACAGGGTCTATAAAGAGGTAATTAAGGTAAAATGAGGCCAGTAGGGTGGGCCCTAATCCAGTATGACTGGTGTCCTTATAAGAAGAGGAAATTTGGACACAGGTACAGAGGAATACCATTTGAAGACAAAAAGAGAAGATGACCATCTACAAGGCAAGGGGAGAGGTTTCAAAAGAAACCAACACTGCCAATACATTGATCTCAGACTTCCAGCTTTGAGAACTGTAAGAAACTACATTTCTGTTGTTTATACCACACAGTTTGTGGCACTTTCTTAAGGCAGTCCCCAAAAACTGATATAGTGATGAAGGGTAGACGTTTATCTTTCAAAGTAAATCTCTAACTGATAGGATAATCTCTTGCTACATATATTTAGAATAATAATGAATAAGAATAACTTATTTTGGGAGAAATAAAGTGAAAATGTGATTTTTAACACTAATTTATAGTTTCACATGACTTTTCAGTTGTTGCTCTACTGTAAGGACTATAAATACAATAAAATATAACCCAATGTAAGGAGTATGATATGGTCTTATGTGCTTGTACATGTTATTGCATATTCTGGTACAATCCAGAATTTATTTTAAAATGAGAAGTCAGAAACATTTTGTTTGAAATAGATATAAGCCATAGATAGTAAAGTTATTTTATGTCACCCAAAGATGTTAAATGAATTGTATAGTAATGTGAAAGTGCCAACTCAATGTTTATGGATGGAAAAGTCATTTTCATTTAAAACTCCTATTTCCTATTAACCCACTTGCTGAAATTTCTCACGCTTCATCTCGATTTCAGCCACATATTGTGAGGTTACACAAAAATTCATTTGGTCAATTCTGAGACATCCAAATGTGAAGGATGTATTTCAGGTAGATGGAGTTTTTGAACCTAATTTTAAGATTTTGATCATTCAAAATGGTTTGGCCTTCAGTTTAAGTAATACTTTTACTTGACTTAAAATAACGTAGATTAGAAAGAGCAAATATGCAGTCTTTTGAAAGAGATGCCTTTAGCACATCGATGGTACCGGCTCACGCATGGAGTTGCTCTAGGGGACTCCCCAGTGTTTCTCCTGTGGAGTTGTACACCAGCAACAGTGAGATGGTCCACAGAGAGATGGCAGCTCAAATGTCCTTCCTGAGGCTAGCAGTTATCTGAAGCAGCTCAGTTCCTCCCCTATAGCTCACTCAGGGCTTTCTAAAGTTGTTCAATACTCTCCAGCATCACCTATGACAATGATTCTCAGTCACAATTTCCAATGTACTGCACAGAACAGTTTTGTTGATTTATGCTGTGGAAATTAAGGCATGTAGACCCACCCACCCATGCACTCGCCCACCCATACACACACACACACACACACACACACACACGGCCACAGCATTTAGAATCATCAGGGTGTCTACATCATAGGTTGTGGTATAAGCATTGCCCCAAGACACAGGAACAGGTACCCAGATGCTGAACGGATGAAGTGGAGTTGAGGTGAGAGAAGTGCTTCTCAAATAGTTTCCAAGTAACAGCAGCCCAGGAAGGAATGGCATTAAGCTTGATGCATTTGCATATTTACATTTATATATGTTAATGAGAGATCTCTCTGTCTCTCTTTCTTTCTCTTGCTTTCTCATTTGCTTTCACTCTTGTACTTTTGACAGTAAATAATTGTGAAAATATAGAATATAGGGTAGAAAATATAACTATTCCTGCATGTGTGTTCCTATTTCTTTATCTCTATTATCTATTTATAATATAATTTGCCTTATAATATATATATGTAGTTCTTTATTCTGATTTTTAAAAATATATTATGAGCAGTTTGTCATTTTCTTAAAGAACTAGATATTTAATGATTGTATGCTATTATTTTTACCATTAAATAATTGTTTCAGTTTAATTTTGTTCTGTTTTGCTATTATAATGAACTGGAATATACAACTGTTGTAACAACATCATTAAATGCCTGGGAAATTCAATGTTGAAACAATGATGGGCAGATGTCCGGATATGACTGCACAGGAACTTTGCCTCTGGTGGGACAACTCTGAGGCATGACTTCAACTTCAAAGTTTCCCGGAGGGATTAGCTGAAGCCTGCCTAGAGCTTTACCTACAACTACACCCTTCCTTTGCTTCCTCTCTTCCCACTCCTGCTTCTTCCGCTTGCTTACCGCGTCCCCCTGGGAGCACTTCTTTAATAAATCACTTGGAATAAATCTTTGTCTTGCACTCTGCTTATGAAGAACTTGGCCTAAGACATCTTTTCATAAATATATGATTATTCTCATAAGATAATATCTTAGAATTACTCTTTTACGTGGTACATACTTTCCAAAGTGTTTGACACTGTTAATTTGCTCGTAGAAAAGTTGTACAGAATTAAATTCTTACCATCAATGCATGTGTGCTTCTTCCATTGTGTCCTTTTGAATATTATTAATTATAATTTGAATAAATCTTTGTCTTGGTAAGCAAAGAATACTTCATTGTCATAATTATTTGGAGGCTCTTTGGTGAGCAATTTCTGCAAAGAATTTAGTCATGCTCTTTTGTAACTGTATATGGCTATAGTACCATGCTTTGACGTCCTCAGAACAGAAAGCTCTGGGTTGGCTTCCTTTCCTACAATAGTTTCAGCCTCTCTGGAGGTAGAGCCCTCTCTGTGCTTGGGGAAGATCCTGATCCCCACCATCCATTATGAAACTTGGAGTAGATACTTGATTGACTAGGGCCTATTAGGATCTCTTTCTTGTGAATATAAAACTGACAGTTAAAGCCAGAAGATCTAAAAAGGCAAAGAGACTAAAAAAATCTAGGGAGTGGGACTATGCTTATGGTAGCACCCTAAAGGAGATCCGTTAGCTCAAAGAGGACAATAGAACAGACAACTGGGCTTAAAAATTGACTCATGCTGATATATGGAAATTTGATCATTAAACAAGTTGGTGTTGCAGAACAGAGAGTAAAGAAAGAACTATTCAATAAATGACATTTGGGAAAACAACTTATCCATATGGAAAAATGAAAATGGATTTCCTCCTCATATACACAAAAGCCAAATCCAACTGGGACAAGAACTTCCATGAGAAAGGTGAAATTATAAACATTTTGGAAAAGAACTTGAGAGAAGGAACTTATAGTTGGGGTATAGAAGGACTTTTATACAAGACAGAAATGATCCTTTTCACAATACAGCTAAGTATAGACTGAGAAATTTTATTAGATTCAAATTAACAATCTCTGTCCTTCAAAAGCAACTTTTAAGAAGAGGGAAAAAGAAGCCACAGACTTGGAGAACCTATTTTATAAACATTATAATAAAGAGATTATTAGTACCATACTATATAAAGATACCTATAAATCAACAAGAGGAAGCAACATAATAGAAAAAAATGAGCAATACATATGTATAGATATTTTCCAGTGGGGAAATTTGCATGGCTTGCAAATGAGAACATCTATTCAACCTTATCTGTAGTTAGGAAAAGGCAAATTAAGCATCATAAAATAACATTTCACCCACCAGAGTGGCTATAATTTATAAATCTGGTAGTGCTAAATATTGATAAGTACAATGAGCAATGGGAACTCTTATGAGCTGCATTTTGGAGTATATATTGGAACAGACTCTTTGGAAAAACTATCTAAAATCACCTTTTAAATTTAATATTTCCATAATAAAGACCTAAAAATTCCACTTCTAGGTGTAAATACACCCTTTAGAAACTTGTATGTTATACCTGAAGACATGCATAAGATCATCCTGAGAAGAATCGTTGCAATGGCAAAAAACTGGAAGCAGTCCAAATGTTCATCAACAGTAGAATGGGGAATTATATTACAGTATACTCATGCGTTGGTATATTACAGAAAATGAAATCATAGCTACATGCATTAGCATGTAAGAATCTCAAAAAATAGTACTTAGTAGAAAGAGAAAACCACAGACTACCTATAATAAATGTCAGTTCAAAATCATAAAAAAAGCAAACAATATATATGTATGTTTATATGTAACACACAAAACTAAAAATAAAAGCAAAAGAATAATTAACACAAAAATTAGACTTGTAGGTGAATCCACCTGAGGAGAGGGAAGGTAATGAAATCAAGAAGGGCACACAGGGGTCCTCAAAGTTAATGGTACTGGACAGTTTCATGATTAGGGTGGTTGGTCATAGTTTTTATCATTATTTCTGAAACTATACAAAACATCTCAGGGTCCTGGGATCGAGTCCCGCATCAGGCTCTCTGCTCTGCAGTGAGCCTGCTTTCTCCTCTCTCTCTCTCTGCCTGCCTCTCTGCCTACTTGTGATCTCTGTCTGTCAAATAAATAAATAAAGTCTTAAAAAAAAAGAATCTCATGAAACTATACAAAACATTATGTATACTAGTATACACACATTCATATTCATAGGTTTGATAATTTTATAATAAAATGGTGGACTTGGAATGTGGCAAACAATGGTGTACATAAACATACCCTACAAAGACACAGCCACTACTCTGAGAATGAAATACTGGTGACAGTTGTCAGGTTAGATATACCAGTTTAGAGATCTTTGTTTCATAATTAGAGAAACAAACTGAAAATTTGTAATTGTTTTAAAAAACCAATTCACTGAGAATATGTGAGATTACAGACATGGGAATGAGATTGCAGAATTTGTTCACCCATTCTTGAATAATGAGTGATTTTTTTATTTATATTTTTTCTTTTTAATTTAAATTCAATTAACTAATATATCATGTATTATTTGTTTCAGGGGTACAGGTCTATGAGTCATCAGTCTAACATAATATCCAGTGCTCATTACAACACATATCCTCCCCAATGTGCATCACCCAGTTAACCCATCCGAATATGGATGTGTGTATACTAGTAGGACTTTAAAAAAACCTCACATGTGTTAGTTACTTTCTAGATGAGGTGATTGGAACATTAAATAGTAGATAAAATACTGGCTCTCTTAGACCTTTCAATCAAGAAGCAATGGGGAAGACTTATAATAAGAAAATAAACTAATACTATAATATATCAACAGGCTGATAGCTATTATGAGAAAAAATAGATCCAGATAATTTTAGCTTTTGGCCACAACAAGGTAACTTGCCTTCTCAATAAAAACAAACAAACAAATAACAACAATAGCAAGAACTATAAAATTGAACAAAATATATAATGTAACTATTTTCAAGCATAGACCAAAAGACAACATAGGACTGTGATCGTTTCGAAAAGGCAAACACAAAACGTGAGGCCAGTGATTGACCAAGATTTCTCTGGATTTTCATCTATGGCACTTGGCTATTGTAGAACAGGAAGATGGATCCCAAATAGAAGAAGGGGTTGGATTTCTGGGTTGAGGAAGCAGAGCAAAATTCCATGTTGCCTTAAATATATGAAATGTGTGGGGCAGCATACTAGAAGAGAGGTAGCTGAACAGAGAGAGGGAGGACCCAGACATCTGTGTGGGAGTTCCTCATATATAATCGGTCAAGGATCGAGCTGCACACATGCAGGGAAGTATTTATAAGGTCTAGCAAGAGATTGCCTGGTGAAAGACTGAGAGTTGAAAGAGGTCAGCTGATTATTAGAGGTTCTGCAGTTTTGGAAGGCACTGGAGTTCCAGCCAAGTCAGAGTGGAGGCTTTGCTGGATAGCTGGAGCTGTCAATGCTAGAGACTTTACAATGTCCACATTTTCGATATTTTAAGGATATTATCACATCTATGATAAAGGATCACATTTCTAAATTCAACACCAAAAGAAAAAAAATCTGTCACAAAAAAATCATAGGACCAAGTCTGATAGAACCAACATCATCCCATAGTAATTTGATTAACTGTCAGAACAAAAGTCAACACCCTCTAAAGAATGGAGTCATAACTCAGACTCCCTATCTTCCATTGTCTACAGTCTAATGTATACAGTGAAAACTACTAGACTTGAGAGGAAATAGGAAAACCTTGCCCATAGTCAAGAAAAATTAAGTCTATCAAAACTAAATCTAGAACTAGCAAACAAAGATTTTTAAAAAGCTATTATGTACATATTCAAGGACTTGAAGGAAAATGCAGTTATGCTGAATAAACAGCTGGGGAATCTCAAAAGAGAAATAAAAATCCTCTTTTATAAAAATATAAAAATTGAAAATTTAGAACTAAATGTGTAATATCTGAAAAGAAAATTTTAGATTGCACAGGAATGCATCATTGAACTTGAGAATGGGTCATTAAAAATTACCCAATGTGAAGATGAGAGAAAAAGATGATTAAAATAATAAACATATCTTTCATGATCCATAAGATATTATTGATTGGTCAAGTATATATGTAATTCAACCAGAAGGAGAGGAAATAAATAATGGAGCAGAAAAAATTTAGAGATACAATGGCCAAAATTTTCTCAAATAGGGTGAAAAGATATAAATTCAACATTCATGAGGCTCAGCAAACTTCAATTAGAGTACAGCAAAGAAAAGCCACACTTAGAAATATATTTCAACCTCTGGAAACCAAAAATGAAAAGAAAATCTTGAAAGCAGACAGAGAGAAAATGATCTTTTACTTACAAAATGATGGCAAACTTCTCAGTTTATAGCGGTAAAGTTTAGAATTAATGGGATGATATCTTTAAAGTCTTAAAAAAAAGAAACACTTGTCAACTGAGATGCTATATCCATCAAAAATATTCTTCAAGGGGCACCTCGTTAAGCATGCGACTCTTGATTTCAGGCTCAGGTTCTGATCTCAGGGTTGTGGGATCAAGTTCAATATCAGACTCCAAGCTAACTATGGAGCCTGCTTGATATTCTCTGTCCCTCTCCTTGTGCACTTCCCATCCCTCCCCCGCTCACACTCACATACTTTCTCTCTCAAAAAATTCTTCATGAATAATAAAAAAAAAATTCAGATAGATAAAACACAGAGAATTCATTTCTAGCTAATCTGCACTACAAGAAATGCTAAGGTAAGTTCTTTATACTTAAGGAAAATGAGATCAAATGGCATCTCCATTATATGAAGTAGTTAAAAATATCATACCTACTAAAGATGTGAATAAATATAGAATACTTATGTTTTCTTTATTTCCTCAAATTTTTAAAAAAAGATATATGACAGTATTTTTTAAAGATTTATATATTCATTTTTTTAAAAAAAGATTTGTTCATTTAATTTAGAGAGAGACTCTCAAGCAGACTCTGCACTAACTGATGTGGGGCTTGAGCTCACAACCCTGAGATCATGACCTGAGCCAAAACCAAGAGTCCAACGCTCTACCAACTGAGGCACCCGGACGTTCCAAGACATATGACAGTTGTTAAAGCAAAATTTATAAAACTGTGTTGTGGGATTTATAAAATCTATGGATATATTTGTAATACCCATGACAGAAACATAAAGGTAGGGAGTAAATGGAACCACACTGCTGTAAAAATATATTTTATATAATGTAGGATAATGTTAATTCAAAGTAGATTATGAGAAAATAAAGTATACTACAAACCTTGGAACAGCTAACAAAATAAAAAAAAAGAAAAAAGAAAAGAAATAAAATACAATATAAACAGTACAGCTAAGAAGCCAATAGAGGAATTGAAACTGAATTCCAAAAAATATTTGATTAATCCTAAAGGAGACAGGAAAAAGAAATGGAAAAAAAAATTGGACTAAAAGAAAACAAATGGCAATAGAGCCAAATCCAATCCTATCAAAACGTTAAACAAAAATGGCCCCAAACCTCTAATTTAAAGCCACAGATTGTCACACTGGATAAAAACTGAGAACTATTTCTATGTTATCTACAAGAGAGACAGTGTTGTTTAAACTAAAACCTCAAACTGCTTTACTTATTCTGTTGTTCAGTCTCTGCTTCCAAAATATTGCCTTAAAGTATAAATAATCTCTATTTACCTTTAGCTGTATTAACGATGACATCAAACACTATGTCTCCAGCTCCATCCCGTGTTTTTTTTTTTTTTTTTCAAAGATTTTATTTATTTGACAGAGAGAAAGAGATCACAAGTAGGCAGAGAGGCAGGCAGAGAGAGAGGGGAAGAAGCAGGCTCCCTGCGGGGCAGAGACCGCGATGTGGGGCTCTATCCCAGGACTCTGGGATCATGACCTGAGCCGAAGGCAGAGGCTTTAACCCACTGAGCCACCCAGGCGCCCCACCATCCTGTTTTTCGAGCTATGACTGTCACATGATTCTGCTATATTGTCATATTAGATGACACATACCTAAGGGCTGACTTAATCATTCTACCCCCAAAACATATTACCTCCCCATTTTTCTTTCTCCATTCATGGAATTATCATTTTTTGCAAATTGCCTAGGTTCAAAACTTTGATTGAAGTGAACTTAGTTAAATTCCATCATCTTTTAATCACTAAATCACACTGCATTTTTTTTTTTTTTCAAAATGTCTCTTTCTAATGCCACGCCATTTAGGTCATCATTATCTCATATACTTTATAGAGTGTCCACAAAGTGATTAAGCAGAAATGATAGATGTTACCTCTGTGTGCTTCTTCAATTTCTGCACACATTTTGGTTTTTACTCATGTTCTTCTTAACTTCTTCTATGTTAATGAATAGAAGTAATTAAAATAGCCCCTGATAGCGATTCCTAGGTATTAAATTGATTTCCATTGAATTTCAAACATTTGGAACTTTGTAGTCACTGGGTGTTAGAACCATAAAAATACTATCGAAAGAGCCAAGATTCCAGGTGAGGTATGAGAGCAGCTGGGAGAAGCAGAGAAATAAGAAAAAAAAAAAATGCATTGAGGAGTGTAGGAATAACAGATTTACAAACCTCCAACACTCATCCCCTAAGCCCTGGCAGGGCTAGTGTGGAGGGACACACCTTCCTCATGGAAGGAGAGTGAAGTGAGTGCCAAGTTCACTGCTGACCCAAGAGGTGGTGGCCCCGGGGTGGCTCCCTGGATTCTCCCAGGAACCCATGCCCCAGCTTACTCAGTGACTGTCAGCACTAGTGGCACCAGGCCCCTGCTGCAACCCAGGTGGTTTCTGTAGCACTAGGCTTCCAGAGGGCTTCTAGGAACCCATCCCTCTCCCTCTCTTCCACCTCAGCTTGCCCTGGCACCTGGATCCACTCAGGATCCCATGGCCCTCAGGCACCCAATCAGCCACCACAAACCCTGGCTGCTGGGTAGGTCCAGCAAAGGAAACTGACATGAAACATAATGAGCTATGTAATTAAATAGTATTATTATTTAAAATTAACGTTCATAATTTTAATAATAAATTCAAATTAGTTTTAATAATAATAATAAATTAATAACTTAATATGTTGCATTTTCAAGTCTTTTCAAAATCTCATGAAATTCTTAATCATGATTTCTTAATCTTTAGCAGTATCTTTGGCCCAATTTATTCTGGTTTCTTCTCTTTTTTCCTGAGACCAGAGTATGCTTTATCTACTTACTTATTTGAACACATTCATACTGCTACATGAAAGGAATTCTCAGCCACATGGTTTGCAACTGCAGTTTCTAGACTTTAAAAAAGAATCTTCATCCCCTATATATCCTGGGCTTTACTGTAGAGAATTTAAGGAAGTTCTGTCTTTCTACAAAACTCTTTACAACAGCTTGCAGTGTTTTTTTTTTTCCTCCTCCATCTTCTCCCCTACTTCTCCTCCTTTTTCTTCTTTCTTTTTGTAATTCCAGTAATGCACTTTACTTTCAGAGGACCATTTTTGCCTGCCCTTTTTCTGACTCTAATTTCTGTCCAAATCATCGGGCTCAACCATACAGTACAGCAAACATACCACTTGGATTAAAACTCAGGTTTGCATCTTGACTTGTGTAAACTACATGTACTATGTGAAGACAGTAAAAAAGGAAAGGGGACAAGTACCTTCTACTTCTGTGATTCAATAGTGCTTTTACTATCAGGGATTTTGGAAACTTGTCTATGGGAATGTGTAGTCTTTATTTTCTTGAATAATTTTGTTGATATAGCAGAGTTATGTCTGACAATAATCCAGCCTGTTCAAGCTTTGGTAAGGGGAACTAAGGAGAGGACTGTGCACTTGCTGGCTCTAGTGTTTCATCCACTGAGCAGCCCACCCCTGGGGAGGCTTCTAGAACCAATGAGAGCCTGAATGAGGAGAACTCTGGATGCAGAGCCAGGTCTGATTTGTTTTTCAGTTTTCAACTAAAGGTAGGGCATGGTCCATGTAAAGAGAGTCCTTACGGGTCTCTTAAATAAATACGTCTGAAAATAGCTTTTTCTTTTCCATAGGAATGCCAGGTCACTGGTACACATTTCTGACTTCACAGACCTTCCCCCAGACATACCAGCATTCTTTCTTTCCCTTCCCTTTCAACTAGATTTCAATCCCAAGTGACAATTTCTCCCATGCAAAACCAACAGGGCTGTAACTAGAGCTAGAACTACAGATTAACGTGAAAGGAGAGAGGCTTGAGGAGAAAATGAGAGGAAGTAGTAAGATTAAAAATCAACCCTTTGCAACAAAGGAAAGAGCCTAGAGCCAAGGGCCTAAACTCCGCTCCCTCCATGTCTGCATCACACCCCTAAGCTGGTTCCTGCATCCTGGCTGCCAAGGGCTTTATGGCCAAGCAGCTCTTCCTGAAGAGAAATCTGTGCATTTAGGAATGAGTCTTTGAACTATAATATATGCTTTTTTTGAGTTATGTTATTACATTTATGTAACAGGGAACTGAGTGCCATTAATTCACTCCTGGATAGAAAAGTTATTAATACAGAATGCGATTGTGGTCTTTTATTTATGACCACTTTTCTTTTAACTCTGCATTAGAATTAACTCAGCACTGCATTTCAGGTATTGATTTGGAATCTTAAAGTTTAATTTATTACCTTAATCAGAATCTAGGGTATTTAGACAGCATTTGCCTTTCCCCTGTGGAATGTTACTCTATGGCTGTCCTCTGGCATCTCTCTTTTTCTTTTCTTGCCTTTCTTTGGGTGTTTAACAGCTCCCTCAGGGCATTGCCAATTATTTATGACATACTTCTCCTTGTAAGATCTAGCTGGAAAACCTGTTCCTATGGCAACTGCTGTTTTCAAACAGGATGGTTCCAACTTCAAAACAATATCATCAAATATGCAACAGCACATATATCTTTTAATGGCAAGCGTATTCTAATGATTTGTACAACCAAATCTGAAAATCTGAACACTTGGGGAAAAAAAAGATGAAATGGTTGGAAAGCCCATCTGACTGAGTGGGCAGAAAGGTGAGATTGCCTGTAGAAAACTTCTGGGGATTAGTTTGGCTTGGCATTATTTAGGGAAGTCTGGTGAGAGGAGCACAGGCTTTGAAATTATGTTGAGCAGAGAGCTGTGACCTTCATGAACTAACATTACCAGAGATGGACTATACCTGGGTTTTGACATTTCTCGCTTTTTAGTACATTGAAAAAATTTTAAACCCCTACTGAAATGTGTTCAATCAAAGCACCGTCACTGGCAACATAGCACCCAAATTTTAAAATCAGAGTTTTTATTAGCTTATTACTCAGTCATAGTTTGTTTTCTTTGTCCCACCGTTTATTCATTTCAGTGCCAAGGAAATGAAGGGCAATGTTACCACTGAGTGATACTCCTGACAGAGAGCTTTGTTAATCAGGTTACTAAGACAAGATCACTCTATATCCTTGACTATTATTTTTTCTTTTGTTTGTTGAGAGACAGTCATTTTCTCTCACTGCATTCAAATCCAAATTTTGCTAGTTACCATGGTAATATTTTTGAAGTCAATATCATTCTAATGTTTCATCATGACCTATTATGATACAGTTTGGGTTTGTTGTAGACCCCATTAGTCCATCAATCATATTGGGAAATTCTGAGGAAGGGAGGTACAGAGGGAGGAATCGAGGGAAGGAGGAATAGAAAGAGAGAGAGAGAGAGAGAGAAAGTGAGGTGGGGGGAGATAGAAAATCCTAGAGAATTATTGTATAAGAATGTAAAAATGAGCCTATATAACTTCAGAGAAACATGTTGTGTTGAGGAGGAAAAATTATTCTTCTAATCCTTATTTGGCTGTAATACAATATAAATCTAGGCACAAATTAATTAAGTCCATTGTAAGAACATGCTTGTTCCTTGATTTTAAGCCATGAGACTACCCAAGATGTGTATAAATACTTAGGAAAATCAGAATGTTCAAATTAAAGCTGCAATGTTACAGTCCCTGCTGAGGAGCTCACTTTTAGAGACTTTGGATCTGATTCATGGTTGGAAGCTTCTCCTTTAACGTACATCATTTCTGAGTGAGGTCTACCAGCATGTAGGCCCCTGAAGACAGATGGTACAAAATGGAAAGCAATACCACAAGAAGATTTTAATCTCTAGTCAAAAGTCAATGTCTAGGTCTAGAATAGAAGGAGCCTAATTATATATGATCAGAATAAGTTTCATCTTACCCTGATCCTGTAATTCTTACAATCAATTATCTCTTTGGGTTTCACACAGTTCCTCACTTCCCTGAAGACTAAGGCACATCATTTGTAATCATTTGTAAAACTTAGGAAATCAAATAATTATAATATTTTGTAGCTGAAATATACATCAACCATGTAGTACCATGTATTTTCAATTTTCAAAGAACATTGGTTCTTGGAGGAGAAGAAAAAAACCTTATTCATTTTATGTATAAAACACAGATATATATACACACACACACATACACACACACACATACACACACACATATATATGTATATGATAAACTGATATATAGTATATATGGGCAAAATCTTATGAGTGACCAGATATTTTAAAAAATGTCTACAAAAGACTCTTAGGGGAATAATAATGAAGAAAATAGTTGAGAAGCACTAATCTAGAGCAAGTTCCAGTTCCAGGTTAACTGACTTGACCAATTACCACAGATAGTACAAATATGGCTCTTGGTTTGAAATCTCAACTTCCTCACAAAATTTCTATATTTATTCAGCAAACATTTATTGTGTGTCCATCATGTGTTACAAACTGTTAAGACTGGAGACACAAGGGACGCCTGGGTGGCTCAGTGGGTTAAGCCTCTGCCTTTGGCTCAGGTCATGATCCCAGCGTTCTGGGATCGAGCCCCACTCAGCAGGGAGCCTGCTTCCACCTCGCTCTCTGCCTGCCTCTCTGCCTACTTGTGATCTCTCTCCCTGTCAAATAAATAAATAAAATCTTAAAAAAAAAGAAAGACTGGAGACACAAAAACAAAAATGTCACAGCTCCTAACATCAAGGAGACAATGAAGACTATCTGATAATTATAGAGCAATGTGGTAAGGACAGCAGTCAAAACAAACATCATACAGATCCCCTGCCCTATGGAAGAACTAATTAATTTTACATGTTGATTTAACTTAATATGTCTTCATTTCTATGAGTTTGACATTGGTTTCTCAAGTGAAATTGTTGCTTAGAACACACAGTGTACTTTGTTAGGACATCATAGAACATTACACTTCAAGTAGACCATATGGATTTGAATCCCTGGCTTTTGCTTTTGGTAGTCATCCAGATAATTTTTGGTTGGCTGTGGACATGCTCATGTATCTGAACTTTGGTTTTCTCATCTATTGATGTCACTGGATTTCTTTGAGAATGAAATCTCATAAAAAATATCTATTAAAACTTAAGAAGACACTTGCCTGTTTCTCTGGCATAAATAAAATGTTTTGTCATAAAATTTAGGGCCTGTCTCTCTGTAAGTAGGAGACTGATTGCTCTGTTTCATCAGCTATATTTGTCACCTTATTGTGCTCTACTGCCCGAGGCCTACTCCTTGGAGATACATTTTTTAACTCATGGCATCCATGTGTGGGACTTCAACATGAACATTGTTAATTGGAATGATGAAGAAAGTCTTGCATATTAATACTGACTTCTGGTTAGATCCATTGGCAGGAATGTAGCTTGCTCCTGATGAGTACAATCAAGTCAATGAAAGCTGGAAAACAAGAGGGAACCAGGGGCTCACATGTGAGTGATGTATTTAGTAAGTGGTTCTCTGAAAGTGAATGGGGACTCTGGATTTTGCTGAAGGTTTACTGTGTATAAATACATGACCTTTTAAATAAGAACAAGCAGAAGCTATTTATTTAGAGTTTGCTATAGCAAGGGAGTCTTTGTATTTGGCAGAAACTCAAAGACAGGCTGGGTAATAGAATAGCAATATAGTAAAAATAAAGTGGGGAGGGATGGGGAAAACTTTAGGTATTCTCTGACTGGAGGTTATCAGCGTGCAAGGTGGGCTAACTAGAAGCACAGAATCTATATGATTGGTTTAGGGATCATATCTGGCTTTCTTTGATTGATTCTGATTTGAGTGGAGGACCACAAATAGATAAGTTGGCAGTCATTGATCAGGTCCTGACCTTTTTGGGCTAACAAATATTGCAGAAGTTGTGGTTTGGCTTCCTGGACTGGTTTCTGCAGAGAAATCAGATTTCTATTGTCATGATGTGGGTCACATTTATACTGCCATGTACGATCTGGTCATTGTTCATTTGTATATGCAATCTCTTAGTTGGTATGCACATTGACCTGTTATATGAAAAATTATATGAATTAAACCTCTTTGGGATGCTTTTAAGAAATAGGTTGGCCAGGTTAAATAAAACAAAGGCCCAGCCTTAGTGCTTCAGTAAATCTCAGAATAACCATGACACAAATTTCCTGAACTATCTGAAACTTGTACAACTTCCTCTCATCTATTTCCCCCAAGATGATTAGAACTGAAGGTTTAAAATAAAATAAAAATAAATAAAACTCAGGTACTAATTTCCTACAACATCCAGTAAAAGAATGGTCGGGAGGGTTGTGTCATTATTTACAGCAGTTTTGAGATGCAGGAAAGTAGATGGAAGGAACTCTTGGGTTAGATTTAAAAGCTGGGTAAAGCAAAAGGGTACGAAAGAGAACCCCTTTACACTGTTGAAAGCTGGAAGTGGTGCAGCCACTTTGGCAAACAGTATGGAAGTTCCTCAAAAATTAAAAATGGAATTACCGTATGATCCAACAATTCCTTTTCTGGGTGTATGTTCAAAGGAAATAAAATCACTATCATGAAGAGATATCTGCAATTCCATGTTCATTGCTGCATTATTCAAAACAGCCAAGACATGGAAATAACCTAAGTGTCCATCAGCAAATGAATAAATGTAGAGACAATAAATGTTTTACCAGATTACCGAAATCATAAATGTAGGATCTAGTATTATCACCACCTACATCAATATGATATTATTATTCCAGGAGACTTTTGCCAGCAATATAGAAGTTGCAAATAATTTTATTATTCATTCCAGAAATTTCCTGAAAGACTCATTAAATCTTCAGTAGAAAGTATCAGTGGACTATTTACTTCCGAACATTTTTTGAATCCCTCACCTCAAAATCTTCACCTTGCTGATTCTACCAACCCCAAACTATCATACCAACACCTTTACTTAATCCTAGTCAAGCCTCTGCTGAATCTAGACTTCAAAATCTCAGTAAATCAGCCCTTGTTTTTCTCCCTTCAAGACTTAGTAGCATTAGAGGTCTCCTACTGTGGTAAGCGAAAAATTCTACTGCAACTCATCTTGTTAATTTCTTCATTTAATACTTACTTAGCATATCTGTGGGGCTAAATTGTGTATGTCCTCTACTCTTCATACTTAACTGATACATCCTTTATTGAAACATTTTCTTTGTTCTAAGTCCACCGTCTCTGTCATGTGGATCTGCTGAGATGTGACTACACTGTCATATGGACAGGGAGAAAGGCATATACATGCATGGGATCAAAACTCTTCAACTGCACCTCAGTTTAACTTCAAATACAAAGGTCCCATGACATTGTTCTCTCCTTTTCCTGGTTGATGTGGGTGAAGTTTTAAACAGATGTAGACTATGGCCTTTTTCTGGTGATAATCCATGTGAAAAGATTATTACCAACTATAATATAATCTTTTATTTTATGTTTGTGATAGAACAAAATGCTGCGATGTAGGGACATCCAAATTGCAAAGTAGTACTCACATACCTCTATTGTGATTATTCCTTCTGGGGACAAAGTAAATGTTTAGACCTCGGTAAGCAGAGGAGAGAGAGAAGGGAGTATTGAGTCTTGATGATTAAATAGCAGTTGAAGGTAAAAGGACCTTTCTATGTAGTCCATTCAGATTCAGTAAGGTGGAGTAGGAACAAAAAGCAACTCAGAAAGAAAACAGTGCCATAATTTTTTTTTTTAAACCAGTGCCATAATTTTTGTCCCAACCTTTAATGTTTTACAAAATAGGTGAAACAACCCCAGTTCTGTTGTCTCAACCCCTTATTTTCAGTAATAAAGAATAAGAAACAGAGTGGAAGATGTGTGGAAGTCAGAAACTTGACAAATGTGGATGAAAATCATGAAACTTACCAAGTGGTGAATGGTTTTAAAAGGCTAAAGGTGGTTTTTAAGGAAATTAATGTGTAAACCAAAGTAAAAGTTTCAGTATTTCAATAATATCTATAGTGCTACAGGCTGCATATATTTGTAAAATCAGATAGATTAGACGCTTAGCCTTCAGGCAACAGTGGGTTACTATTTACAAGGAAACCAGAATATCTGCTTCTCTAGAGGCAGCCTTCAAGAGCCATGGTGAATTAGAATGACTGAATCTGAGTTATTACTGATTCCACAGTGTGCAGGTAGATGTGGGTATTGGAAGTGGTTTGTTTATGAAGAAATTAAGGACATAAAATTATATTTTGAATGGAAGGAAATCAGTGGTAAATATCAGGTAATGAGATTCTAATACCACAACATTTCAAGGTTGTTTTGAAATCCATTGTGGGCAATGCATAATCCAAACAGGAAGACAAGAAATTAGGTGTGATGAGGCAGGACATTTCCCTTCACAGCATGCATTCGAGATGGGGGAGCAGTTTTCTCCAATATGCAGTTGGAGAGTACTTGTTTCCTTAGAGTGATGGAGCAGGAAACTGAATAGTAAATGATAATCTAAATGTCAGATGGAATTGCACAGCTTTGAGTCCCCTAGTATTTTAATCCTTAGAAATTGCAGGATTCTGAACTCAGAGTATGCTACAGCATCAAATTCTCATCTATTCAATTTCTGTTTTCAGCATGAAATTATGCAGTTTGTTTGGAAAATTAAAGCATTTTTCCTTTGCATTTTCAACCTGATGTTCACATACAATATTGACTATCTTGGGTCTTTGGATAACATAATTATTTTTATACTGTTGTAATTTTTATTGCAATTAATAGGCAACTTTTACAGTTCTACATCTCCCCTGTTATTTCGGTCCCTTCCCTTTCAAAATCAGAATTTTATGAAAAAGACAAATGAGAAGGCTAAATTATACCAGTTAATAATCAAGCAGGAATGATTTTGACAAACTGACTTCATGACTTCATTGGCACTTTAATAAGTAAAATAACTGAAAAACATGTGCCTTATTTACATTAAAAATATTCCAGTCAGATGTATGATTTCTTCATGGCAGAACTATAAACACTAAATTGTTATATGTATTTTTTACATTATTCTTGTTTCAAATAATGACAATTATATCATTCAGCAGCCTAAGAAATCTTCCAAACTAAATTTTACAGACCCAGTTTAGTTAGTCCATGAAAATATTCATTTACTATGAGGCTATACAAAAGGAAGAATATACTTTTAAATTTGACCCATATTTGTAAAAGTTCCTGTGAAAATAAAACAACAACAACAACAACAAAAAAAAACAAGGAAACCTCCCTGAATATATAATTACAGAATTTTCAGTCTTGTTCTTCTCTAAAAAAATACAACATGATGTCCCTCTCCATTCTTAGAGTTTTTGCAGTATTTTTGTTTTTGCAGTATTTTTATGGTTTATGGATGACTTGGGCAAATAAACAGAGGTGGTGATTACAAATCCAATGTCACATCCCATAATTTCCTTCAGCAAAGTAATAGAGGAAGGAAGCTGGAGAAACTGTTTTACACCCAAGAGTATTTCTAGAGTATTCAATATCTATGTTCCCAGAGGAAATGGAAGAGGAAGTTAACAGGAGAGAAGGCAACAATTCAATTCAATTCAGCAAGTCTACAGATAATTGTTGAGTTCTAATTCAATTCAAAGCATTGTGTGAAGTATAAACAGTAAGTCTGGTCAGTGCTCTCAAGGAACCTCTCCTCCTTTTTTTTGTCCTTTTAAGACCCTCTCCTCCTCATTATTGAGCAGCCATTCCCTTTGGTGCTGACCCCACGCTCAGTTTCACATATGGTCCCAACCTGGACTAACCAAGGAATTAGCAAACTTTTCCTGTAAAGGGCCAGAGTGTAAATATTTTAGGTTTTGTGGAACCACAGAGAGCCCGTCACACTACTCACCTCTGACCTTGTAGTAGCCACAGTGAGAAACTAAACAAATGAGCGTGTCTGTGTTCCTATAAAACTTTATTTACAAAAATGGGCTGTGGACCAATTTGTCCTCTCTGCTGCAGTTTGTGGCAGTGCTGACCCCTGGTCTAAGCCAAACTTCAGTGGTACAGCGACTGATTCAGGCATCGACTAATCAATGCATGACATTTCCTTAGGTAAAGGGATTCTTGGGAAATAGAGTTAGGCAGCTGAAAAAAGATTTCTTTTTTCAGTTATTATGGAATATCATTTTTCCTATCTGCCATATGTGAAGGAGGAAGTTATGGTTGCTGTCAGCAGCCAACTTACTACCATGAAAGAAGCCAGTTCTGATGATGAGGCCAACCCATGAAGAGAGCAGACTGAAAAAATATAAGAGTCACACATAATTTGGAACTCAAGTTCTTTAGCCACGAGGGAAGCCTGTTCTACTTCTTGACTTCTCAGTTAAATATTTTGTTGCTTCAGTCAGTTTGAGTGAGTTTTATGTTACTTGTAACTAAAAGATTCCAGCTAACAAAGACTTACATATATATGAAGTAAAATAGCATGAGTGCTGCAGAAGAATTACAGCAAAAAAAGCTCAGAGAAGAGTCATACTTAGTTCTAAAAAGTTTTTTTAAGTGATGACATTTGAGGCAAATCTTCTAGATTGTATTTTCAGAGTAGAGATGGAAGAAAAGGGCCAAGATGAGAAAACGTTCACAAGTGACAAAGAGTCAGCTGAATTTCTGGATAGTCAAATATTACAGTATGGTAGAGGCATGGGGATTCCCAGGAAGAAGAGTGGGTGACTATTCTGGAGTCAGTTTGAGGAATCCAAGCAATATCTCAGAGTGGACAACTTGAAGATGAGTAGAAGACCTGGCAATGAATTGAAATCTCCAATAAGAACCAGAAAACGTCTGAGGTACTGCTATGTAGTGGTGATACTGGCAATTAATCAGGAAAATAAGGTAGGTTTAGAGATGTGCCAGCCACAGAGTACCAACGGATGTAGGGCACAAGTAAATCCCCAGGAAACCAAGGAAAGGTAAAATAGCCATCAAATTTTATTTCTTATAGTCTCTTTGAGGGAAAATACAGATGTGATTAGTAGGAATATTAATAGAGTACTTAGGGATGGTATAGGTGACACTTCCATCAGTAAACTTAAATGACAATAGATTATCACTAAAATTGCTTTGAGTAGGGTGGATTAATTAACTGAAGGGCTTTTGTTTTGCAAAATGCTATATGCAAATTTGGGTCCAGAGCTAATTTGTTCATATAATGGTAGAAAGCCGGATTACTAACACCAGCTCTTCTCAGTCCTGTCCTTCCCAAAGGGAGACTGGCTTTTCTTCTAAACAATGGCGAGCCAATACTTAAAGTGAATATCCATTTTAAGAAGCCCTAAATTATCAGCCAGTTTTATGTGCCCAACAAGTCTACCCAGCCTTGTCAGGAGGTGCTTACTGAAGGGATCCTGGCTTCCAGGAGAAAAACCCTCTAGTATCAAGACCCATTGAAGAAACCCAGACCAAAAGAAGCTTATCCTGACAATTCTTTTGGATCCTGGTAGTTTTTGTGAACTCACTCTGTGCAGACTTGCCATGTTAGTGATGGGAATACAAAGATGAACAAGATGCAATCCCTACTGTCAGGAGTTGGGGTACTTCCATTGGCTGACTCCCACCCACCTCCCTCACACCCTTTACTATTCCACTCTTCTCGGCCTTCTGTAATCTATCACTTTATAAATTGGTATCTGACTGTGATCTCAAAAAATGCAGGGAGACAAAACCCGAGATTAATTCTCCATTTCAACTGCCTTGATTAGTTCCTAATTAAATATTTTGTTAGAAAGCCACCCTTGATAAGCAACTAGATTATATTAATTATCTTTTCCTTGGATCTTCTAGAACACTAGTCCTTACCCTTGGCTTCATATTACAATTACCTGAAGGGCTTTAATAATACCAAGGCCAACCTCCACCCTCACAGATTCTGATTTAATTAGCTTGGGGTGAACTTGAGCATGGATATTTTTTAAAAACTCCCCCAGGTGATTCTAAACCACAGTAAAGGTGCAGAGGGACTATTCTGGACTCCTATTCCATATTGTCAAGAAGCCTCTTAGAGCCAGCTGCTTTTCTCTAGTGTCACCCTGAGAAGGTAGTTGTTATTATGTCCCAGAATTTAGCTAGTTCTCATGACTCATGACTCTGCCCATGACTTTCTGGTTTCTGTAGTGGATTTCCTGAATGAAGAGTTGCTGGGTGAGCTGGTGTGACATCTAAGGGGAAGTATAAAGACTGAAGGGTTGCCCTATACTGCTTTCTTCCTGCATTATTACTTAGAGTCTCTTGCAGGGCCAGAGGCCATGGGGTAAGGAGAGTGAGCTAATACCTTATGTGTGAACAGAAATGAAAACTGCTGAAAACAGGCCATTCATGGACTGTGGGGAAGGTGGAGGGGTATCAAATAAGAACTTTTGTTGAAAGTTGCACTAAGCTTTAAATTTTATGACAACAACCTCCTTTAAATTAACAAGAGCCATATATTTTGAGAGGTATGACTACTTCCCATGTTTTATTTTTATTTTTTTTTTCAATAGTCACTGAAAAAATTCAACCCGCTGTTGGATTTCCTTAAGTTCATCCTGCAAAGAAAAAGGTTCTTGTTGGCAGAAAGTCTCTGCTCTTTGTTGGTTGGCTTCCTGGTTCCTCTTATCTCAGTTTTTGTTCTTCAGCTACCACCCCCATCCCTCTTTGCTCCCCAGGGTTAAACTCTAGGCTTAATTGGAGGCTTCTCCTAATTTCCCTGGGTTAGATTCAAAAGCTGACTGAACCAAGAGGGTTCAAAAATACTGACTTCCTTCTATGCAGTATTTCCCATTCACCTGGTACACACAAATTGTCATTATGTTAATATTCTCAGTAGGTGACTGCAAAAAGAAAATCAAGGTGGTCATTTTATAATCATCTGTGAGGCCTTATGAATTAAACTACATGCAACTGGCCCAGTATCTTGCATTGGTCAGCATTGTTTTTCTTTCACTCCCAGCTCTCCAGATTGAATGCAGTCATTTAAGGTGCTTTGTGTTTTAACAAAGCCCTCTCAGAACACTTTTATAAAGACCATAGGATGTAACATTTTGGCACAAATTTGAACCAAGGACTTAACAACTTCCATATCTGAGCTCTTCGTGTGGTCTGGTCAAGTGATGTGTATAGTAAATTGTTATTTCTTGTAGTGAATGCACTTAATATATATTTTTGTTATTTATGCTTCCTTGAAAAATCTGTCTTTGTTTTGGACATATGCACCTTTCATATAATAAACATTTTCTTTATAGATTTTTTTTTGTTTTCTTATTTTATAAGAATACTCTTTTCTCTCACCCTAGCCTTGTACTGTGACCCTTAATCATCCTAAAAGAAGGGATAGTTCTTACTGACTTTTCCCAGGAGTTAAGAACAACAGTGTTTGCTGAGAAAGCCATCAAGGGACGACATTACTTTTAGGCACATGTCTCTCGGGTCCGGCCGGGCATGGCATCACCCTTGTTCAAGCATATAAACTAAGAAAATAAGCATACTCTTGGCAGGCAGCAGAGTACTCAGGGACTGGAAGTCTTGGTGTGGTAAAGTCTTTATATTAGGTTATCTACATGAAAGAGAACATTCCTTTCCATGTCAGGAATGTCAATCAGAATCACAGAATCACTGTAGCCTTCAAGAGCCAAATTTTACAGGCATGATTTCTGCTGAATGAGGTAAGAATTTGTTCATGTTCTTCCTTTTGTCCTTTTGCTTTCCCTACACCCAACCAACCAGGTTACATTCTGTTTACCTCTTGATTGTTTAACTTAATCAATGTCTGCCTCTGTTTCACATAACAGAACAGCATGGGACCTGGAGTCTGGGACCCTGGACTCTAGCTCTGCGCTTCCACTCACCTGCACTGTGAACTTGGGCCAAAGAGTTTCCTGCTAAATCTCAGTTTCATCTTTTATGGGTCAAGTGTTTCTTATGTCCCTATGGTCTCTTCTGCTTTCATGACTCCAGTGTTTTTGTGCCAGGTCTTTACGAGTGTGATCTTTCACAGTGGGTGTGTGTGTTTGTAGCAGCATCAGAGACAGAGAAAGTTGAAAACATTGTGGGTTGATATTTGAACCTTGCCAGGTAATGTTTATTGTTTTACCCAGTTTTACACTCTAATTACTTACACTTAAACTCTACTAAAAATGGGAAAAAACTTCATTTTGAACAGAAGAACATATCTTTTAAGTATAGACAATAGTTTTGATTATAACAAGATACTTTGTTATGAGAAATAATCACTTATTAATAACCTGTCTTATGACTTGCACAATGATTCAATGCTTTTTGAGAGTACTCCGCCACATTGGACTTCACTGGGAGTAAGAAATGTGATAAGGAATTTTGTTTGCTGATTGCAATAAGGGCCAGCACTAAAGTGGAAACTTTATGTTCCAAGTCTGGCAATACCTACCCATTCCTTAGGCTACTGCAGGCCTCCCAAACTTTGAATTTCTAACTTTGTAAGATCCATGCCAGATTTAACACACTATACTATTAAATTCTCAAACGGTATTTTTAACTAAAAGCAAAAGAGCATAAACATCTAGCCATATAGACAAACTAAGAAAATTTCTGGGGCATGTTTCTAAAGCCAAATGTCAGATCAACTATTAACATATATGATTAATAGCACTGGCGATGCACTAAGCTTTTTACAGCAGTTTGTATCTTTCAAAGGGTATGGTATATGTTATTTTATTTGTTCCTCTCATCTACCTCAGGATATAAATGAAAATAATATGAAAATCTGAAACTGCTCTAAAAATATATCTTAAAAAAAGTAATAAAAGTTATTATATCAGTGAAAGTAAAGCAATACATGAGAAAATTACACAACACTGGGGAAGGGAGAGAGAGAGAGAGAGATAAAGAGAGGGGAGAAAGAGAAAATAATCTGACTACTGAAAGGATCTCAAAGCAATGACATCCCATTACTAAGGAGCACATCTAGCTTCCAGAGTTGGTTTCTAAATTACATTCCCCACTGAAAAGACCTGCGAGTCATTTAACAAATAGCTGACAGGACTGACTTCTAGTCTGAGGCAGGAAAACGTAAGGTGAGCCTGGAATATCTGTGGCAGAAAGCAAAGAGGGGCTCAGGAGCAATAACCTCATTTGAAAATGACATGGAAGACGGCTTGAAGGGGCTCCCATTCACCATAAGTTGGAAAGGTTGAGCATGAAAGACTTATGGAAATGGATTATAACATACTGATACAAATATTTATGAGGTGGTAGTGATACCTGTGAGATTGTGTATGTTGGGGGTGGGTACAAATTAAAGCACTTTTCAGAAAAAAATCAGTTAGTGAATGTAAAAGAAATGGTAGAATCAAGAAATCACTACTGGAAACCCTAAATGTAGTTATTAGATTAGGCAAGGTTCCTTTGTGGATGCTAATACTTCTGGGTGAAACATGGTTAGAGAATAGAATATGCAGTCAAACCGAATGATTCACCCCCACAAATTATTTACTAATTGACTTTATAGGGGAAATGCAGTTTTATGAATAGATATTTGGCAGTCAACACCTTAACTAATAATCAAACAGCATCACTATTAGTGTGACAATACCTTATGCTTCTAATGTGATATAATAAAAAATACCAATAACACCTTTGTTATTCTTTCCAAATATGTTTAACTTGAACTCATTCCTAAAAAAGCGATCAGAAAATTCAAAATGTAATATGTTCTTCAAAATAATGGTCTGTACTCCTCTAGAAAACTGAACAAAACACAATGTCTTGAAAAACAAAACAAATCAACATAAAGGTATGTGACTTCTAAATTTAAAAAGGCTAAAAAGACATAATCAAATGCAATGCTTCATCATTCATTGAATCTTGTATTTTAAAGTTATAAAATATATTTTCAGAAAAAATATACTTTTGATAACTGGGAACATTTTAATTTTTTAAAGATTTATAAATTTGTTTTAGAGAGAGAGAAAGAGAAAGAAAGAAAGAGAGATAAAGAGAGTGCACCCAAGTAGGGAAAGAGGCAGAGGAAGAGAATCTCAAGTAGGCTCCCTGCTAAGCGTGGAGCCCCATGAAGAGCTTGGTCTCAAGACCTATGAGACCATGACTGAGCTGCAACCAAGAGTCAGATGCTTAACTGAATGAGCCCCCCAGGTAACCCACTGGGAACATTTTAATATGGAGAGTAGATGGTATTGTTAATTTTCTTGGTAGGATTATGTTTTTATCCTTAAGAGATGCACGGTGTAATATTTAGGGGTGAAGTGCCATGATTTCTGTAATTACATTTCAAATTGCTCAGGAAAATTGTCAAAGAGAGAGAAAGAAAGAGAAAGAGAGAGAGAGGGAGATGGCGAATATAGGTGAAGGGCATTAAAATGTTCATTGTATTAGTCTTTTAACTTTCTGTCAGTTTGAGAAAATCAAAATATGAATTGGGGAATGAAAAACAAATACAGCCAGAGGAAGATGTAAAATATAATGAAGACATCTGAGGAGATGCTTTGGCTCAAACTCTTAACTAACACACCTTCTGAACTTACCCAGTTCACAAATGCTCAGCAGGAGATGGGTGATCAGAAGATCACCCATGGGTGACTGGAAGAGAGTTCCAAGGACGTAGAATAAACGTCCACTGCTTCTTGCTTACCTGCAACTGCAGTTTTGAAAGTTAGACAATCTCTCATTCATTCTAGTACTAGAACCTGCGCAAGGATGGCTACTCCACCTTAAAGAGGGGGACTTTCTCACTGGCCTCTTCTGGGCATGGAGCTCCAGTTTCCTTCCTCTATCCCACCTCCTCACCCATTTTTAATTTGGTTCCATAAACCTCTGTTTCCATCCCCCCACCCCTTTCTTTTTACTTCTTACTCTGGTGCTGCTTCAATGACTACAGGAAGTTCCTTTAAAAATCTCTAAATTTATCAGGCAGTAGAGTTCTCAAATTATTTTTTTAGCTTTTTATCTTTTAGTCCTTATATCAGACTGTAATTCCACCAACACCACATGGATTATTTTTGGAGACCAAGTTTAAATTAATAATTTGAATGTACTGTCTTTATTTGAGAAACATCAGGAGTAAGATATAAAAAGTGAAATAGAGGTGTTCTACAAAGCACTGACATAGAAAACTCCTAATCCACTTAAACTATGGAAGATATCTTTCACTAGAAAAAGCTTTTTAAAGAAATAAAACACAAGTCCATTCTTCTAGATATTCTACACTGCCCCAATTTCACTGATGGAACAAAACTCTTTCAAGGAGGAATACACACATACTTTCTTCTCAAGCAACTAGTGGAAGAAGATTCTAAAGACAGCAAGTCATTTGGATCTAGAAATCAGCTATCAGGAGAAAGGACTAAAAGGATAGGAAAAGTATTGACAAAAATTGAATCACCCATGCTGGGATTTTAGGACAATGTTACGTAGGCTGGCTAAAATACAGAAGTAACTCCTCCTCCCATACAAAATTTAAATCAATCCTATAATAAGCTTCATGATCTCATTATTTTTCATTTGAAGAAAAATACAGGAGAATCCATTTTAACACTGGGAGAAAGAAGAGGACATTGTTTTTATTTGCTTTCTGTTCACTGTTGTATGTGGGTATTTCTTTTGTGAGCACGATGCCTAAGGCATTGTAATTATGTAATTTATTTGACATTTCTCAGGATTTAGTTTGACCAGTAATGCATTCAAAATGCATTTAATGTCAGACTGTGTTCATTTAAGAGTCTACTGAATCTTGGCTATGCCTATAAACATGGAATTCCATATACTTAGTTCCTAGTTTTATATTTCAGAAAAAATGTCTTATTTTCAAATACCTGAAGTAACAAGATAGTGACACAAATGCTGTACTTTCCTGATAAATAATTATACATGGATTTTTTCATTTTAAGTATTGCATGTTATTTTAATCTAATTAAATTAAATAACCACTTTTGAAAGCAGCTGTGGTGGAGCACCTGGGTGGCTTAGTCAGTTGAGCGGCTGTCTTTGGCTCAGGTCATGACCCCCAAGTCCTGGGATGGAGACCCACACTGGGCTCCCTGCTCAGCACGAAGTCTGCTTCTCTGTCTCCCTCTGCCCCTCCACCTGCCTGTGCTCTCTCTCTCTCTCTCTCTGACAAATAAATAAATAAAATATTGAAAAAAAAAAAAAGCAAGCAGCTGTGGGAAAGACAACATGCTGATTAATGTAACACATGGTTCATGTTTTATGTTGAAATGAACAAGACATAAGTTGAAACATAAAAGATATTTCAGTCTTAAAAAGGCATGAAGCAAGCATGTTCTGCCAGTCTGTGAACTGAAGTCAGACTGTCTTTGCATAATTTTAATTTCTGTAGACTCAGTATTTAGCAGTGACTTAGATACAGTCATACTTAGAAGGCAGTCAATAAATGCTTGTTGCGGCAATAAATATGCATAAATAAATACAATGAACTACCATATAGATCTATAAACAAAGCACTATTGGAAAAAAAGAAAGAAAATGTTAACAGAGGAAGGAAAGGCCATACCTGGCTGAGAATAAAAGAAAAGGCTTTATGGAAGAGGTACTCCTTGAATTGAATCTTGAAAAACGAGTAAGGCTAAAATAGATAGGGATGCTAAAGTGAGGAGGGGACATTGCCCATAGTGATGAAAGTATTTCCAACTGATGACTTCCTGGGGATGTCCAAGTATCTATAAAAGTGCTTCTTAGTCTGAAAACTGCCAGAATATATTTAATATGTCAGGGGAATAAGATTTGAGGTGTTTCCTAAGAACAGTGTGATTTTTTATTTAGAAATGAGAAATTGCTGAGGAATTGGATGAAGGTATCTCTAGAATATAGAGGAGATTGCTGTATGGCAGTGTGGTGTGTTGTAGGAAACAGAGTTTGTTTTTGTGTTTGTTTTTGTGTTTTTTTAAATCAGGCAGTTTTGACTTCAAGTCTTGGTTCTGATTCCCCCAAACAATGCTATTTTCAGATAGTTCTTTAAACACTTTGAGCTTCATTTTTTCCTCTTTTGTAAAATGGCACAATTGTCCCTGCCTCTCCAGACTGTTGTAAGGATTAAATGAGGTAATGTTTATATGAAACATCTGACCCCTGGTGAGTGCTCAGTGTTTCTAAGTGGGCAAACTCTGAACCAATTATGTCATAACGTTTCCCTTAAAAAGTGGAATACAAACACACTGAATTCTTTCCATGGTGCAGTTCTGTCATTTTATCCTTGTATACAATATTTCTCAGAGATGTTTATAATTTATCTGTCTCTCCAAGGTTTTATTCAAGGCTCTGTACCCAGGGGAACCTAATAAGTACTTCTTAAAAATAATTTCCATCAACACTTCATTCTGAGCTTGCTTTGATTCCAAACAACTCTGAACTGTATCAATATCACTGACAAGTTTCATCTGTATCTTTAATTACCGATTTGAATTGATCATGTGTCAACCCTGAAAACATTATCTCTAACAGTCTTATTAAATAAGCAAATGCCAATCATGTGGTCCACTGTTTAAAAAACAAAGTACAAAATCTTCTCCCTTAAATAGGCTTTTATTGTTTCACTGATTTTGCCAGTTGCAGCTGTAGTGTGCTATTTGGGTTATAAGGATACATTCCCCAAATCAGGAGGAGGAAACAGGTATTTGCAGTGCAGTGAGTCTCATTTAGACTTGCTACTGCCTTACTTGCTCTTGGATCACAACATTCTCCTTTTCTAATGTGTTTAATTACTTCAGTCACTTATTATTTCACTTTATTCTATTTTCCAATCACTTATTTTAAAGTTGCCTCTTTCTTTTGTGCTCTTAGGGTGTCCTTATGCAGCAGGAGACTAGTATTGCTGGAGTTTAGTTAAGCAGAAGCCAGTACATCGGAATGAGAGTGACATTTTTCTTCATACCGAACAAAAGGAAGCCTCTGGACTTTTAAGTCCTGAAGTGAAATTACTGGAATCTACTCATTTAATATATGCTAAATAGCTGGTACCAAAGGCAGTGCTCCCCTCAAGGATTAGTAAGTCAAGGACATTTTGTTCCATCTACAGGACAATATGCTGCTTTTCAATTGTAAGACAGGATCCTCATTTTTAAAAGTTGAATAGAACACTGCTTACAAAGGAAAAACAAACATTTTTAGCTGGTTAAATCAGAGATGTTAAGTAAATCCATTACAAGGCCTGTAGCGCTTTTATTTGATCTTGAATTGGAGAGGTTTTCCCATTCTCAAAGCTTTTGTTTCTCAAGGTTTTGTTGAGATATCCAAACAAATATTTAAAACTATATTTGAGACAGTAGACTTAAATATTCTGGTCCATAAGTATTAATTTCAGTTGTGTTGCTAGTTGAACTAACCTTGTATTTGTTGATATTTAGTCAAAGATTAACTATGTAAGGAATAGGAATATAAGCATATTCTTAAAATTTAACATCACTATTTGGGCAGTTGAGGTGGAAGAATGATGAGAATGATGTATCTACGAGAAAGAACTCAAAGCTGCCATGGAAGCAGTAAGAGAAAATTAAATACAGAAAATCAGTCCTGAAGGGATGTAGTACAATGGTAAATGCGTAACTTTCCAAGGTAAAGAGGACAAGCTTATGCTACCTCGGTTAAATGAATTGTTTGTCATGATTTTTTCACTTATCTATTTGCAACTTTTTTTCTGTCTTGTGTCTTATTTTTTTGGAAACCATCCTACATCCAGGAATAAAGCAGATATAAATGCATAGTTAAAAGTCAGTTCTTACTATTTAACAAAAGTAATTTACAAAATATGATTAAATTCTTTTCCCTCTTTGTTCTGTGAAAGATTTTTCAACGTGAGCCTTTTAAAAGGCAACTTGGAACGTATGAAATAATGTCCTCAATTGCCCTTTCCAAGAAAAAGAAAAGTGTCATATTTACTTTGACCTTGGATAAAATCCAACGGCAAAATATTGAGTCATACGGTTGTAGAGTCAATTTCATTACACTCTACCATGAGAATAGAGCCTTCTGGTGAAATGACTGGATAAATGAGTAAAATCTTGCAAATCAAAGCACTTCTCTTAAACCAGTTGTTCCAAGTTTGGTCCCTAGGTCAGCAACACTGGAATCATCTGCGAACATGTGTGAAATGCAAAATTTCTGGTCCTGTCACAGATCTCCAGAATCATGAACTTTAGATAATTCTGACGTATGCTTAAGTTGAGAACTACCATCTTAGACTGCCTATTCCCTTATTAATAACCTCAGATGGGCTTCTACCTCTAGTGTACTGTTCTTAAAAATCATTTAAAAAATAATACAAGTTTATTAAATAAAACTTGAAAATTATAGAATAGAAGATGAGAAAGAAGAAGAAGAGGGGGATGATGTCAATATCATTTCCTCCCACCCAAATGCCAGAATTTTAACTTTTTTGTGATTTTCCATTAAAGTTTTTTTCCCTGCTACACTTATTTTAAAATATCTATATATTAAAGTTTACATTTTAAATGTCACAACAGTTTTCCATGTAATTATCTGAATGTGTAAATCTCATTTGCAAATCTTCAAAAAAATCCCATTCGTTTAACTACCTGCCTATGGTGATATGTCAGTTTCACAATTACAGATAATCCACTGATGAATATATGTGTGTACAAAGCATTTCCACATTTTTAAATGTGTCATATGAGTGACTTCCTGGGTCAACGTAGATGATTATATTGTAAGATGTTTCTATTGGTTAGATTCTGAACATTGTCTTAACTCTCCAACACCCAGTTGTTTCAGAGGTATAGAACTTTATTTAGTTCAAGAGGCAATCCTACGTCAATCTTCATACCCACTCCCTGTGCCTTCATTTTTTCTTTTTTGCTTGTTTATATTTCTACTAAAGTTTGCAGCAAATCTTCCTAAATTTTGTCCCATGCCCAATCTTAGTATTTAAATTTCTGATACTGACTTCATCATTTCCTCATTCCAGGTCTTCAAGGAGCACGTTGAAAGGAAGTTCAGTGTAAGGCTAGATCCTCAGCGGTCTAATTTTAAAGAGTTTTTCTATCTATCTATCTATCTATCTATCTATCTATCTATCCATCCATCCATCTATCTATCTATTGTGAGCACAGGGAGGGGCAGAGGGAGAGAAAGAGAGGGGCCCAATGCAGCACTCAGTCCCAGGACCCCAAGATCATGACCTGAGCCAAAGTCAGACACTTAACCAACTGAGGCACCGAGGTGTCTCTACCATCCTTTTTATCACTGTCTCTGCTTCCTTTTCAGGATCTTGTGTGACCCTTTCCTTTCTCTCCTGTACGTCTGTTTGCAAAAGAGATATATTTGCAATTAGCAGATGGCTTTGTATTTATTCTCCTAATCTGGGTTTAATGTTTGCTAGACCTACCTATTCATCAGTGAGTTTGCAACTAACCCAGAAGTCCACAAAGGTCTTTTTCTCCTGTTATTTTCCTAACTTCCTCATAACTTGTCTGTGTTCCTATTTTCCAACCTCCCTGTGCTCTGTCCAGGCATTACTCCATTGTTGGTTTTACACAGGAAAAAAAAAGAGATACCCAAATATCATCATGCTCCATACCGTCGACTTCTTTTTTAAAACTCACTAGCCAGGCTTATCTTCTCGAGAGGTATGATTGTAGGTTAGAAATCTGGAGCCAGAGTGGGCTATTCAGCAGACAAAGGGGCCCTGTGCTTATTCTTTCTGTAAATGGATTCAGAATGGTTGCCAAATCAATACACTTTTTAAAAGTCATCTTTCCTTTACTTAAAGAGCACTTAAAGAAACTGCATTCAGTCTTTCAGTCCAGTGGGAATGTCCAATTTAATGAATTTGCTTCCACAGAAGCCTAAGAAAGTGAATATAACTTTGAAAGTATTTAATTTGCACCCAGGGAATAGTTAACACGCCTGGAGAAACTCTATCAAGATACAACTGGAATCTGGGAAATTGACTCAGTGATAGATTAATATTGATAATAACTCATCCAGCATCCTTGCACCTTACTTCTTTATGTTTACAAAGTCCTTAATACATTACTTGCTTTCTACTGAATGCCTCCAGATTGAATCCCTCAAAGAAGAGCTTCAAATATAACCATACAGGTCATTTCATTTTATCCCCTTAAAGATGGGATGAGAAAATGAAGTGAAAGTGATGGATTCCTTAATAAAATAAGAGACTGATTGGTCAAGTAACTCCTTCTCTGAAACCTACAAAAAGTAGAAATTGATTAATTAATTAATTAATTAATCATTAGGTACTACTATATTACTACTAAATAAAGGGGATAACACCCATGGATTCCAAAGCTCAGAAGAGGCCTGCTATCAGGCTAAAATATATCACAGTAACTGAAACTCCACTATATTTCAGTGAATTCATTGTTTCAAACAACAGCTTTATGCATATTTATTTTAGAAAGAGTTCTTTGAAAAGATGAAGACACTTAAATTTCTAGGAATACTGAGATTGGGAGGTGAAAAAAATTCTCCCACTATGAAAGAGCTAGAAATGCAGTATAAAATATAACAGGCATCTTAAATGCATAGTTGTGCTCATAAAAGAATAAAGGAAACTGACAGGGGCCAAAATTAAATAAAGAGTTGAAAGTTAGAAAAGTGTGGGCCAAGAGGGCATGGTTGGCTTGAGAATATTTGTAAGTCCTCATAAAGCCTTGGCTTGTAATAGATGTATAAGGACTGGATATAATACTTTGGGTCTCTGTAGGGTTGGACCTGATATGCCTGAATAATGTTAGAACTTCTTTGGAAGTTTCCTATCACATTCTTTCTCAGAGCTTAGCTGCTCACCACTCTGTTCATTAAGGTAATCCCACAGCAGAGGAGCTAAAGCCCCTAGTTTTATTATCCCTTCAATTTTACCTCACAGCTGGCATAGATAATAACAAAAATTAGGGATAGGTTTAAAAATGTAGTTTCCATAAGAGACTCTTAATCTCACAAACCAAACTGAGGGTTGCTGGGGGGAGGGGGGTCGGGAGAAGGTGGTGGGGTTATGGACATTGGGGAGGGTATGTGCTATGGTGAGGGCTGTGAAGTGTGTAAACCTGGCGATTCACAGAGCTGTACCCCTGGGGCTAATAATACATTATATGTTTATTAAAAAATAAAAATAAGAAAAATAAAAATGTGGTTTCACATCCAACATCAACTAGTTCTTCCTAATGCCCAGGAAGCCCTGTGAAGTCTTATCTTCCTAAACTCATTTGCCACTTGTAATGATTTTATTTGGGGACCTTATGTTTTCTGCTATGACCTGGCATGTCTATCCTGTTTATTCAGACATGCTTGTATAAGGCTTTAGCTTAACTGAGGGGTACAGACTTCCAGTTTTTGTCACTGGGCTTCTAGGTCCCAGGAAAATCAAAGATTATAGCTAAATACCAGTTTCTTTGTCTCTGAACATTTCAAATATAATCACATTGGCTTTGTCTAAGCAGAATACATAGAAAGCACTGATTGTGGGAAGGATATAGAGGGCAAGGAGTAACAACAGCATGAACCTTATGTAAGAGTCTCACATGAACCCAGGTAATATGTTATAGTGTATTTATAAGTGGCACTGTGTCTATCATATTATATGCATATTTTTAGTTAATGTTTGCCATTTTCTCTCCTTGAGGGAAGGTAGCAGGATTCCAACTTTGTCACGCCATGACTGTCCAACACTACTAATTTTTATGGGACTGTAAAAAGTATGAAGAATGATGTTGTATAATAAATGCAAGTCATTGCAGTAAGTCCAGTAGGTGTTCTCCTAGAGTTGGTTGGGTAGAACTGGAGGTGAGAAAAGAGACAAAGAGAAAGAGAATCAGGATTTTGCTTTTGGATCTGTGAGGCTCCTTAGCTATTATTTCACCCTAAGCAAAAAGAAGATGTGTATGGTGGTGGTAGCATGGGGTTATCATACTTCTGTAGTCATAAGACATTTCTCATTAGGGGTGAGTAGTGAAAAAAAGAGGGGTGGGGAAACAGCAGAGAGATTAAGAACGAACGGCTGGGCTGATACACTGAAAACCTTTGTATCATTAAGCTGCTGATTTATTCATTCAATAATGCATTCATAGTTAATGTGGTTAGGGGAGACTTGAGGGACAATCCATGATGCACCTCTGTATCATATGCCACAAAACACTTCATCAATCTCACTAGTTTCTTCACATGTCTCTGAAACTTTCAGCCACAGACTCACTTTTCCCCCAGGTAGGCTATTCTCTTGCCATTGCTTTTATTGCATGGTTGCTGCTCACAACAGTAAATTAAAAGATCTAAATCTGAATCTAGACAAATAATTTGTTTTACCACTTTTCTCCCAGCGAGTTCAGTTAGTTTTAGTTTTTCAGTTTACTTTTTCTAGTTCAGTTTAGTTTTTCTAAAGGGACATGTGTTTAACAAATCTTGACATTTGGGTTTAGCGCATGAATTAGCCATTCTGGCATGGCTTTGATCTACCTAGATGCTAGCTCAGCACTGAGAGGCTATGTGGAATGTGATTCACAAGGGCAGTTCCGGGCAGAGCCAATGACCTGGAAAACTCATCTTGACCTATCTGGACACGGGGATCCTCTTATCTCACAGTGGTTATAATCACCATGATCAGTGTTTAATAATTCTTCAAGTATATATTAAAAAAAACAAATTCTCATCTACTTCAGATTGACTATAAGTATTAACATAAGGGTTTCCAAAAAGTAAAAATTAATTTTGCAATTTAACAAATAATTAATTTAACAAATAATTAATACAAGCTTGTAAAGCAGCAAAAATTATTATACTTTTCCCCCCAAAAAGGCTGAAAAAAGGGAAACAGCTGTCATCGAGTAGAAAAGCTTTTCTAGATATAATGTGTAAAATGTAGGCTCTTTAATGTGCACTTATTAAGAGACAATGAGCAAAGGGGTTAGACTGTGGCATTTTGAGTCAGATACACTTGGGTTCAGATGCTAAGTCTTATTTTCCTCATCTGTAAGATGGGGTTACAAATAGGACCACCTGTGTAAAAGCACTCCGAGGATCAAATGAGAGTGTGTGAGGCATTTAACAGTGCCTTACTCTGTTCGGACACAACAGAGCTAGCAACAGCATCATTGTAAATGCACTGTTTTACAACTTATGGTGTTCTACCTTTCTGACTGAAGCACTCAACAGCTTGCTACACATTCTCTCTATAAACTCTACTTCTCATGAATTTTTGCAGCAGGAAAGAATGTCTTTTTAAAAAATGAACTATAGCACACATTGCTTTTTGTGGGAAATATGGGTCTGGGAGTACAGACTTTTAGCTAAGCCTCTACCATATCATAGGGTTACAGCACACCCACTATTCACAATAGTTCCTCATGTCTGACCAAAGACTGAATATCAATGAAACCTTGTACTCTTCTTACTGTATTTGTGATGAATGCTATGAATATCAAAGACATTTTTATATCTTTTATTTTATTCATTCAAACCAATAAAGTTATTAGATTTTTTTTTCTTTTTTTAAAAGATTTTTATTTATTTGACAGAGGGAGACTCAGCAAGAGGCGGAACACAAGCAGGGGGAGTAAGAGAGGGAGAAGCAGTCTTGGGGCTCAATCCCAGGACCCTGGGATCATGACCTGAGCCAAAGGCAGACACTTAACAGCTGAGCTACCCAGGAGCCCCCAATTATTGGATTTTTCTTAGGGGTTAAGCACCTGCCTTGCATTGGAGGGGGCTACAAAGGTAATGGGAACAGAATCCTGGCCCTCATTTTCCACATTCATCACCATCAGCATTTTTATGATTTTTCTTTTTTCAAATGTAATTATTATTTTCCAAGTCTTGAAATTTGTCTTGTTAGAGAAATATCCTTTTATGCCACTCACAGATCTCTTCTTTGAATAAGTCACAGTGATAATGGATATGCAAAAGATAAAGTCTCCCCTATGATTACACAAAGTCCTTCCATTGCTGAGTAGAAAAGAAACACGCATAAATGGGAAAACAGCTGTTACCATGTAGTCAGCAAATTGTATAGTTATCTCATCTTGCTGGGGCAACTCAGCTTTGATAATACACTTTTTTGATAGTCATTACTAATAAGGGTAGCTCTTAGGTGCTAATGTTGTTAATTCTTTAGAAAAAAGGTAAATGAGCCTAAAAGGTATTCAGGATATCAAAGATGGAAATGCTAATTTCAACCATAACTCTCAATTGCTTAAGATTTTATACTATAATAAATGTGGCAAATGGCATTCTGGTATGGATTGGAATAATTCTTTCTCACTTCTTTGACCCTGAAGTAGTCATTCTAACTTGGAAATCTGTACCATCAACACATTCTGTTACTGAACTCACATACTGTCTTTAGTGACATGCCAAGACTGTGGTATAATTTTTCTTTCAAAAGAGTGAAATGTTATTGATCTCATTCTAAGGAACTGAAGGAATTGAATGATAGCACAGGGAGGCTACTGCTGTCACCAGTACTTGTCACCATCTGCACAGGAATCAAGTCATGAGAGAAAGAGGTTTGAAATGCTATTGCGAAATCTTGGCTGTCTGAAAATGTCTGCACATAAGAGGCCAATGGTTTCACTCATGGCATGCAAGTTTCCCAAATGGAGTGCTTATCAACCTTTTTCTACTTTAAAGCACATGTAGAAAATAATATTTCCTGGGGTAAATTAGAGTAAATTTGGGAGTAGCTATACAAGATGTGGTGATAAAATAATTACATCTCTTTATAAAGCAAAGCATTAAGAACAATACTTGACATTTAACTGGAAAAATATATCTAAGTAAAATCTTGACAGTTCCAGTGAGAAACCTGAGCTTGCTTCAGTGAACGTACTATGATTTTTATTAGATCTTTATACCTGATATGACCACAAGCAATTTCTGATTAAGACTTTTTAAATGATGATGTCTCCAGAGCTGGAGAGTCATTATCAACAAGAAACTCTGTTCCCACAAATAGGTGATAAAATATTTAGAACTATTATTACAGTAATACAAAAGTTAATAGTTGTAGATTAGGTTTAGAGAATATAACCAGTTTTCTTTTCTCCCACCAACAAATGCAATGCTGAAATTTTCTGAGATAATGACCAAGATGCCCTTCAACGGACGAATGGATAAGGAAGATGTGGTCCATATACACTATGAAGTATTATTATGCCTCCATCAGAAAGGATGAATACCCAACTTTTGTAGCAACATGGACAGGACTGGAAGAGATTATGCTAAGTGAAATAAGTCAAGCAGAGACAGTCAATTATCATATGGTTTCACTTATTTGTGGAGCATAACAAATAGCATGGAGGACTTGGGGAGTTAGGAGAAGGGAGTTGGGGGAAATTGGAAGGGAAGGTGAACCATGAGAGACTATGGACTCTGAAAAGCAATCTGAAGGGTTTGAAGAGGTGGGGGGGTGGGAGGTTGGGGGAACAAGGTGGTAGGTATTAGAGAGGGCACGGATTGCATGGAGCACTGGGTGTGGCGCAAAAACAATGAATACTGTTATGCTGAAAATAAATAAAAAAATGATTAAAAAAAAAAAGGATCTTGAATGTAGGTATTTTAAAATAATGATGGAGCTCTGACTTGTGGAACTTGCATTCATTGTTTGAGCAGCCACCCTGTTAGCCCGGATGTCACCAACAAATAATAGAAGCATTAGAACAAAGACTTCAATTATTACCCACTGCATGGAACTATACTCATGGAATTGTACCCCTCTCTTCTAATGGGCTGTAGGTTGGACTGCTGTTCTGTGTGTTTCTCCGAGAGTGCCTCCAGCAGTAACACTGCCCCTTTTTCCAGATGGCAGAGCTACTCCTTGACTCTATACTTGAATATCAGAGTTCAGTGGTGAGAACCAGATATAGCTAGGAGTGCTCACCATCTGAGAAGACGAGGCAGTACTGTGGTACACCATTCCTCTTGGGCTGATCTCCAGATGAGTAATCTAATAATCAGAGGCAACTGGCTTTGTAACTCCAATCAGCCCCCTCTACACCACTGGGTTACCTATTGGGATCCTTATTTCCCAGTATCTACCTCTGTAACTCTTCTGTATCATACCACAATTTGCACACTTTTTATGAAGGCTTGCCCTAGGGTCTGGAATAACTGACTGAATACCTATATATGTTAATCATAGGATAACAGTCAAGTGCCCCTCCTTCCCTAAAAACTGAGAGATGATTATAGGAGAGTGAGTAACATGTTTATCTTTTTAATTATTGTATTTTTAGTTCCCAACATGAAGAAGGGGCTCAATACTTATATTTTGAAAGAATAAGTAAACAATGCAGGAAGTAGGTTTGCTCCCTAATGGTTAAAACTACTCGAGGTAATTCACTTGGGAGCATAATGAGCCATGGACAACAGTATTGGAATCGTACCTTAGGTTTTTCAACAAATGTATTCAGTAAATGTTATTCAACAAATTTGTTTATTCAACAATTATTAAGTTCTTACCATGAACCAGGCACTGCTCTGAGTGCTAAGGATTGAGCAGTGAAGAGAAGAGTCATACATCCTTCATGGGAGATGGAGGGCACTGAAATAAACAACGTATGTGAGTTTAATGTATGTATGTTAGATGTTTACGGTATGAAAAAAAGTTAAGACATTGATGAGGAATAGGGAAGCCTAGAGAATTTTTAAAAAGGAATTCTAAGAAAATGACATTTGAACAATAGCGTAAAAGAATTAAGGGAACAAACCTGCAGGCGTGTGGGAAGAGTGTACATGGCTGGTGGAGGGAGCAGCAAAAGTAAGGCCCTGAGACTGGAAGATGCTGTTATGTTCAGGAGATGATAAGGCCAGTCTGGCCGGGATGGAATGAGGGTAGAGGAAACTAACAGGAGAAAGTGGCGGTCCATGTCATACAGAACTCCGTAGGGTGGATTAAGAACCTATTCTTTCAGGGGTGCCTCGGTGGCTCAGTTGCTTAACCGTCTGCCTTTGACTCAGGTCATGATCCTGGGGTCCTGGGGTGGAGCTCAGACTTGGGCTTGCTGTTCAGCCGGGGAGGCTGTTTCTCCCTCTCCCTTTGCCTGCCACTCTCTCTGCCTGCTGCTCCCCCTGCTTGTGCTCTCTCTTTCAAATAAATAAATAAAATTAAAAAAAAAAAAGAACCTATCCTTTCAATTTGAGTGAGACAGATAAAATGCTAGAGGCAGAGGGGGTGAGCAAAGGATTAACAATGACCTAGACTTTAACAGGACCTGTCTGTATGCCCTGCTGAGAATAAACCAAAAGAGCAAAAAGACAGAAGCAGGCATACCAGTTAGGAGGCTTTGCAATAATCCAGAAGAGAGATAGTGGTTATTTGGAAAGAAGGCAGATGTGGATCAATGTGCAAATGATGAGGAGTCAGGTTTAGGATATGTGTCAAAGACAGAGCCAGGAAGATTTGCTGATGGAGTCAATGTGGGGCATGAAAGAAACAAAGGAGTCAAGGCTGCTATCTGGGTTCATGTCCTGAGCAACTGAAAGAATTACGCTTCTGTGAAGACTGCCTTTAGCTTAACTGGCATAAATCTGTTAATGAAATTATTTGTCAAAATGGGACTCAAGAGAAAAAACTTTGGCTATGTGTCTCTTGTACTTTTTTCTTTTAAAGTTTAAAAAGCAAGATAATAAACCAACTTCAATAATCAACATTTTATTAGTTTTGTATATTCTATTTCCCATCCACACATTTTTAATTTTGGGGGGAGTATTTTAAAGCATGCTAGCCATCACGTTACTATTAGAAAAGACCCTCAAGAGAATGGGATGCCCAGTGACACAGCAGCTGGACCTAGGCAATCAGATGCTCCTAGCCCCCTCCTCTTGCCCTTGGAATGTATGCTCTGCCTACTATTCCCGTAGTGGGAGCTGCTTCAAGGATGCAGCCTGGAAAGAGTAAGGTGTTGTTGAGACCATCTGGACTAAGTATATGACTGAACCCAATTAAGGCCTCTATATAACTTTTAAGATTCTGGCAGGTGCAGAAATCTACTCATCTTGCAGTCACCCCAAATAAGCCTCATATGTAAGTTCCTTTGTTTATTAAACCTGCCTCTACTAATGTGGAGTGGTCTGCCTCTTTCTGCAGACTCTCCTTGCCTTCTGGGTATGTAGGTCAACTTTAGATTTCACCCAGGAAGCTCCTGAAGTTGCAAACCATTTCTGTCTTAAATCATTCAGTGTATTTCACTAATTCCAATAAATTTGTTATGGACCCATCACAACACTATTATACCTTAGAAAGTATTTCTTAATACCAGAACATACTCTTTTTTTTTTTTTTTTAACAGAGAGAGATCACAAGTAGGCAGAGAGGTAGGCAGAGAGAGAGAGAGAGAGGGAAGCAGGCTCCCCGCTGAGCAGAGAGCCGGATGCAGGGCTCAATCCCAGGACCCTGAGATCATGACCTGAGCCGAAGGCAGAGGCTTTAACCCACCGAGCCACCCAGGCGCCCCCCAGAACATACTCTTTACCATTCTATATTTCTACCATTTCTTAATACCATCTAATATGCAAGTCATATTCAAATTTCCCTAATTGTTTCAAAATTATCTACTAACAAGTGGTTGTTCAGATCAAGGTGCAAACAAGAGCCTCATATCACATTTGATTGTTATACCTTTTAAGTCTCTTTTCAATAATAGTGCCTTCCCTTGTTTTCTCTTCATATTTGTGATTTTTAAATTATTATTATTATTTTCAGAAACTTGGTCATTTGTCTTATAGAATGTCACACTATGAATTTGGTTGATCATCTTCTCCTGAGAAGATTTCTTAAAAGGGCTCTCTACCCTATTTTAAGTGATAGACTCAACTTGGTTCAACATCAGTATTTTTGGAAAGAATATACATAGGTGGTATTGATTACTTCCTATTGCACCATTAAACTTTTTAATTCATTGATGAATACTGCTTAGATCCATTATTAGTAAAAATGAGACTGCAAAATGGTGGTTTTCTAATTTTATTGTTTCTCTTGTAGTTTTATCAGACATCCTATAGGAAAGAACTCTCTCTTACCAAATATTTGATTATCCTGAAATAAAGTTTTAGAGGAAATGAAGGGTAAATATTTGATATTTTTCTTTGTTAATCCGAAGAATACTAAATTTGTCCATTGAATTATCCATTGTGGCAAATAGTGACTTTTATTTTTTAAAAATCATCATGAACTCATAGGTTCTTATATATTTGATGTGTTGCAATCCATTATAATAGCTTTTTTTTGGTGATTAATTAATGTTATGCTAGGCCTGTGAAAGCCCCTTTAATTTGGATCCTTTGTCCCTTTGGAATGAGTTTGCTGGTCTTTGATAGGTTTTTGGCATAAGATATTCATTATATATTTCCTGAACCAGACATAGAACCAGTAATTTTCCTTAGTTTCTGTGCCCCTAGATTCTGTTAATGTGAATGGTATTCAGAGACCACAAGCTGTATGGGTCCTTATTGCTGTAGATTCTCATTGTCTCTTGGATCAGAACATTATAAGGGAAAAGGATACTGATCCTAGGATTTGTACACTCCGACAGGCCTTTATTAGAGATTCAGAATTTATTGGTGTTTTAGTCAGGAGTGACCTTAAGTGCTTGCAAAGTGAGCAGCATCCTAGGTCTGGTCACTAAGTCCCAGTAATATCCCACAAACACTACCCATCACTGTTAAGTTTAAATACTCTCAGGAGGAGTTACTATCTTTGGTTGAGATCACTGATGATTGTGCCCTCTCTTGGTTTCATTTCCAAGCTCACCAAACACACAAACAAACAAAAAAAGTATGAGTACAAGAGTGGTGAGAGTGGGCACCCTTGCCATGTTCCTGATCTCAAAGGGAAGGCTGCCAGCTTTTTCCCATTGAGGATGATCTTCTCTGTGGGTTTTTCATAGACAGATTTTATGATGTTGAGGAATGTTCCCTCTATCCCTATACTTTGAAGCGTTTTAATCAGGAACAGATGCTGGATTTTATAAAATGCTTTTTCTGCATTAATTGAGAGGAGCATGTGGTTCTTCTCTCTTCTCTTATTGATTTGTTCTATCATACTTATTGATTTGCGAATGGTGAACCACCTTTGCAATCCAGGGATAAAACCCACCTGGTCATGGTGGATAATCTTTTTAATGTACTGTTGCATCCTATTAGGATCCTATATAGGATCTTGTTGAGAATCTTAGCATCCATATTCATCAGGGATATTGGTCTGAAATTCTCCTTTTTGGTAGGGTCTTTGTCTGGGTTGGGTATCAGGGTAATGCTGGTTTCACTCTTGTTCAACATAGTATTAGAAGTCCTAGCAACAGCAATCAGACAACAAAGAGAAATAAAAGGTATTCAAATTGGCAATGAAGAAGTCAAACTCTCTCTCTTCGCAGATGACATGATACTTCATATGGAAAACCCAAAAGACTGTACCCCCAAACTACTAGAACTCACTCAGCAATTCAGTAATGTGGCAGGATACAAAATCAATGTACAGAAATCAGTTGCTTTCTTATACACTAACAATGAAAATACAGAAAGGGAAATTAGAGAATTGATTCCATTTACTATAGCACCAAGAACCGTAAGATACCTGGGAATAATCCTGACCAAAGAGGTAAAGGATCTGTACTCGAGGAACTACAGAACACTTATGAAAGAAATCAAAGAAGACACAAAAAGATGGAAGACCATTCCATGCTCATGGATTGGAAGAATAAACATTGTTAAAATGTCTATACGGCCTAGAGCAAGCTAAACTTTCAATGCCATTCCAATCAAAATTCCACCGGCATTTTTCAAAAGCTGGAGCAAACAATCCCAAAATTTGTATGGAATCAGAAGAGACCCCAAATTGCTAAGGAAATGTTGAAAAAGAAAAACAAAACTGGGGGCATCACGTTGCCTGATTTCAAGCTTTACTACAAAGCTGTGATCACCAAGACAGCATGGTACTGGCATAAAAAAAAACACATAGACCAGTTGAACAGAGTAGAGAATCCAGATATGGTCCCTCAACTCTATGGTGAAATAATCTTCGACAAAGCAGGAAAAAATATACAGTGGAAAAAAGACAGTCTCTTCAATAAATGGTACTGGGAAAATTGGACAGCTATGTGTAGAAGAATGAAACGTGACCATTTTCTTACACCATACACAAAGATAAACTCGAAATGGATAATATACCTCAACATGAGGCAGGAATCCATCAGAATCCTAGAGGAGAACATAGGCAGTAACCTCTTCGACATTGGCCACAGTGACTTCTTTCAAGATATGTCTCCAAAGGCAAAGGAAACAAAAGTGAAAATGAATTTTTGGAGTTCATCAAGATCAAAAGCTTCTGCACAGCAAAGGAAATAGTCAACAAAACAAAGAGGAAACCTATGGAATGGGAGAAGATATTGGCAAATGACAATACAGACAAAGGGCTGATATCCAGGATCTATAAGGAACTCCTCAAACTCAACACACAAAAAACAGATAATCATGTCAAAAAATGGGCAGAAGACATGAACAGATACTTCTCCAATGAAGGCATACAAATGGCTAACATATATGAAAAAAATGTTCATCATCACTAGCCATCAGGGAGATTCAAATCAAAACCACAATGAGATATCCCCTTTACACCAGTTAGAATGGCCAAAATTAACAAGACAGTAAACAACATGTGTTGGAGAGGATGTGGAGAAAGGGGAACCCTCTTACACTGTTGGTGGGAATGTAAGTTGGTGCAGCCACTTTGGAAACAGTGTGGAGATTCCTTAAGAAATGAAAAAATAGAGCTTCCCTATGACCCTGCAACTGCACTACTTGGTATTTACCCCAAAGATACAGATGTAGTGAAAAGAAGGGCCATCTGTACCCCAATGTTCATAGCAGCAATGGCCACAGTTACCAAACTGTGGAAAGAACCAAGATGCCCTTCAATGGATGGATAGATAAGGAATATATGGTCCATACATTGGAATATTATGCCTCCATCAGAAAGGATGAATACCCAACTTTTGTATCAACATGGACGGGATGGAAGAAATTATGCTGAGTGAAGTAAATCAAGAAGAGAGAGTCAGTTATCATATGGTTTCACCTACTAGTGTAGCATAAGGAATAACATGGAGGACATGGGGAGCTGGAGAGCAAAAGTGAGTTGGGGGAAATTGGAGGGAGAGAACCATGAGAGTCTGTGGACTCTGAAAAACAATCTGAGGGTTTTGGAGGGGCAGGTGGTAGGAGGTTGGGTGAGCCTCGTGGTAGGTATGATGGAGGGCATGTATTACATGGAGCACTGGGTGTGATGCATAAACAATGAATTCTGGAACACTGAAAAGAAATTTAAAAAAATAAAAAAAAAGTATGAGTACTATTTTGGCATTATAATTGTGTTAATGTTGGGGAAGAGCTGCCCTGAACAGAGAATGTGACCATCTGGAAATTAGATGAATAGTTATTCATTACAAAAATGGTATTAGATTTATTAGCCTAGTGTGACTTTGTTTACTCTTGGTGCTCATTGAAAGACTGATTGTTTGGGGATATACTGATACATTTTATTTAACTTTCTAGAAACACAAGACTGAAAACTAGACCCTGGATTTTGGTGAATTTAACAAGTTAATTTCACTTTTGAAGGTTAATTATATTTTCCTTAGTAACTCTTCATTTAACTTACTTTGTACATATTTTTACTCACTTCATTTCTGGTGAAGAGATACTGGTGATACATAAACATTCCAGAGAAATAAAAGGAATAATATGGTGTTTGGAATTTCCTATTAGTGTATTTGTAATGAAGAGCTAATTGTACAACAACTGCTCATTGGATCAATGGCAGATTTCCCTTAGGTTTCAGTTAGTACTCATGTGGCTGCTGGCCAGAAAATCTAACTGACCTGGTCCAAACAGAAAAGGGGAATTTATTGGGTCACATAACTGACAGTCTAGGATTAGGACAAGCTTCCGACATGGCTTAGTGCAGATGCATAAACAAAGTTATTAGGATCAGATTCTGAGTCTGTTGTATCTGAGTCTGAGTTGATGGCATTTTTAGTTTGGTTCCATTAGATGTCACAAGATGGATGCAGTTGGGCGAAGTCTTACCTCTTCCAAATCCCAATTACAGAGGAGAAAGGGAGAAAGTAAGAGACAAACAGATAGACACACAGAAACACACACACACAGAGATTGAGAAAGATTTCTGGAAGCCCCAGAAAATATGCCTGTGCATCTCATTGGCACTAACTGTATTGACTATCCACTCAGAACTAATCACTTGGCCACGAGGACTGGTTCCCTTGATTTATTTAAACCTATCAGAGCTTTTTTCATGGAGAAAATCACAAGGGGGACTGAGGGAAAAAATGGGGAAGGGATCGTTTTGGAGGATGGTTATTGTTGCTAGTGATGGTGAATGCTGGAAGCAAACTAGCTAATTATTTAACTTCCTCAATCTTGTTATTAAAAGCCTTGAGAATAAAAACTAAAAAAGCAATAGAGCATATTGTTTAAAAAAGTCAACTTACTTCATTCTCAAAATTAAGGATATCTATGACCTATAGAGTCAATGACTTTAATAAGAATTTCATACTGTCATTCAAAGTGAAACAAGAACTACCATTTCATATTGCAAGCTACAAATCTGTAGCATATATATTAATGTTCACTCTTAACCATGTCATAAGCTAAGTTGCAGTCATTCATTAACTCATGAAAGATTTCTTTAGGTCAAATGATATATATTTATTCTTAAAGCAAGTACTCATCCCACTAACTATCCCCTTTACATTTCCCCCAGGAAAAAAGGCCAGCTAAAATCCTGAAGGAGCTGCTCCCAGAACATATATAAAGAAATGTATACAAGGGGCTCAAAGTGTGGACTGCTGCAGTTTTGGGGTGCAAGTGCTTTTATCCCTTTAGGAATTAAGAATTTATTCCACTAGCTCCTGAGAGCTACTCAAAGCTGTGCCATTAGTTATCATCCCTCTTTGAGGATTTCCTTTGGAAGAATGGGTGAGGAAGAAGACCATTTCCCCCAATCTCCTGCCTAGGGCAACCTGCATCCATGGTGCTATACTGACTTGACTCCCTTGACCCAATGCAATGTTAACAGAAATCATCCCAGCACTGGATCTGCTCATAGGGTTGGATGAGATCTGACTGGGATTGCAATACCCAATCCCAATCCAGTTTTCTTTCCCTTCCTTAATCTTTGAATCTTGCAGAATCACTCTCTAGGATGTAGATACCAATATTTTCCTAAAGTTCTCAGCATTTTCTCAGATATCATGGTAATAAAGATAGAAAAAGGGTATTTTAATAGCACTCTATAAAAGCTGAGAGAGCATGAGTTTTCTTTTGTGAGAGGGGGCTGAAGCAGTGTTAGGCTGTGCAATCAGTAGGCTCAGAATGACCATAAATCTAGTTTTAGGTTATATCAAGTGTTTTAGATTCCACTGTGATGGTCAATGTTCACTTTTGGTGTAGATAATGCAGTTTCTGGGACTACTAGGAGCATCTTCTCTTGTAATCTTATACTTTTTGGGGATTATAAAACCCAACTTCCTACAATGTCAAAGTGCTTTGTACTTAATAGGCTCCTTGAAAACATTGGCTAAATGCATTCATGCATGATTATTAAGTGAATAATTAAATTGATAAATTATTTGTATTAAAATCAGTGGCAGAATATACTTTCTTCCTTAATTTTCTTAAATTTCTTAAATTTCCTTAATTTTGTTTAATTCAATTTAGTAAACTGTTTCTCAAAAATTTATTATAAGGACTTAGCATTCCACTTACTAGTTTTATAATCTTGAGCAAATTTTCTAACATTGCTGAGTTTCACTATCCTCTAATCTAGAGAATCAGAATAACAACAGAATTGACTTTATTAATGTGAGAACTGAATGTAATAAAGCATGTAATGCAATCAGCACAGTGCCCCTCAGACAGTAAGCATTTTATAAGTGCTTACTATCGCTACAATAGTATTAAAATAGAAGTGGAGGGGATTTTCTGGCCAGTAACCCTTCCGATGGCATCCCTTCATCTTCATGACCCTGTCCATGCCTCTTGCTCTCTGTCTGCCCTTGAGCTGGTAGCTCAACATCCTATCAAGTGTGAGTGAGGTTCCTCTTAGATTACTGGCCTTGCCCTTTTCATAAGGATTGCTTTTCTCTGAGAGTGACATATTAAGCTCTTCTCTGAGGGCAGCAGGTTCTCCCTGAAGTGCTCAATCTGCTTTACTTTTGTGTCCAATAACGTCACAATACCATTTTCTAAACTGCACTTTTCTTCTTATAAAAACCTTTTGTCATAAGGAAAGTGCCAGGATAAGTGACACTCAGCTCAATGCGCTCAAAGCCTTTGTGTTGTCCCGAGGGAATTAAGTTGAATGGGGTTATGTGAAGAAATGGAGATTCAGATGTTTTTCCTAAGGAGGTAGCACAAGCAGAACAGAAGGAAGTCTTAGAGTCAGAATTACCTGAGTTCAAATTATGGAGTAGCCTGTAGTACTCTATATGTGATCTTTCCATTCATCTTTATATCTTCACAACTGTGTGTGAGTGTGTGTGTGTGTCCATTTAGGTGAGGAAATAAAGGAAATAAAGGTTTGGTGAATAGCTATCACTATTATTACTGGTATTGTTACAACTATACTTTAAAGGCATGTCATTCACTCAGGATTGGATGTAATGATTAAACGTGAGTGTCAGCACTGTTAACATGCCTGATACTATTTCTAATCCTTTCATCACTTATATTATTTAATCCTCACTACAGCTTTTTTAAGGGTAAATCCTACTGTGAGCTTTATTATAGACAAGAAAATTGAAGCACGTCTTCATGAGGGAGTAAGTGTTCAAAGACAGGTGTCCTGACTCCACACGTCTCCACACCTTGTTTCATTGCATAGTCCCTTCCAGTCCTCAGCAGAAAAGTAGGGTTACTTATAGACCTCACTCTCATTTGAAGAAGCAAAGTTAGGTAAGAAAAGAGAAAAAAAAAAAGAAGACAAAGCGCGTTGGTGGGATAGCTTCTTATGTAACCTTTCTTGCTCTAGCAATGTAAAATGGCCAGGGGGAGGTTTCAAACAGAAGAGAAAATAAGCTTATTTTAGAATATAAGTGCCACGAGGGCAGGAATTTGTGTCTATTTTGTTCCCTGTTTATCCCTGGCACTAGAAACTGCCTGGCTCACTCTCTCTTAAGAGAGTAAGTGAATGAAGTTGAGAAGTGCGTGCCTCTGCTAAAGCAGGCCCTACAAATGGGGGAATATTTCTGAGATATTTCCCGCAGAAATGAAGCAACTACAGGTGCATTTAAGTATAACTACAGAAGTCTCGGCATGGTGTGTCTAGAGGTACAGAGGAAATGGCTAGAGCCAATGCTCTCTTACACTCAGAAGCTGGAGATTCAATATCCTCTTGAAATTTTACATATTTGAGCCATACTCCCTAGAGCGTGGACTATGAATCTAAAGCCTTTCCTAAATTTTTATCTTTACATCTCTAGTCTTTTAACTTTTTTTCTATCTTACTTTTTTTTAACATATTTCTAGTGTTTTTTTTTTTTTATTTACAAGAATATAAATTTTCCTTCTAAATCACACTTCTCTGTGTCTTCTTAGAAGTTTTTGTCACCAGATTTGATGCCTTACATTTTCTCTTCAACTACCTTTTTTGCTTTATTTTTCTAAAGTACATTTTTGGACATTTTGATCCAGGAGTGATAAGCAGCTAGTGTACTACTGGGTCACTGGAAACTCTGTTGCTCTAGCACCTGAATGTCATGATTTGGCCAGACTGTAGACATTGCTCTGCTGTCCTCTGGTGATTAATAAAACAGAAGAGAAGTCTGATGTGAATATAATTTTTATTTTTATTTTGTATGCAAAATTTTTTTTCTCTGCCTGAATACGTGAAGGATTAAAATATTTTTCCAGGAATTAACAATCTGTCCAAAAATACATTTACAAATTGATCTCTTTAATATTTTATCCATCATTCTGAGAATTTAACTCAGAAACATGCTCCTTGTTATTTATCTAATTATGGGTTTTCCCTTTCTTTTGTTTGCTCTCTCATTCTGGGGGAATTTCTTGAACATGTCCACTAAAGTTGTCTTAATATATTTCTAACATGTTTTTAAAGAAATAAGTTGATCTTCTAAATCAAGAAAGGGTAAACTATAGCACATGACCTGTTTTTATAGGGCCCATGAGCTAAAAATGGTTTTTATATTTTTAAAGTTGCTAATAATAATAATAAGCAACAGCAGCAAGACAGGCTATCTCTGGAATTCACAGCCTACAATACTTGTCATCTTATTCTTTATAGACAAGTTTGAGGACTCCTGTTTCTAAATCAACTACCCATTTTGCTGTAGTATTTAATCTGTTCTTTACTGCTTCAACTCAGTTTTTAAATTTATTTACCCTTATTTTCATCCGAAAACATTTTTTTCCTTATCGTTGATTTATCTTTTTAATGAATTCAATAATTTTATTTTTCTAGAGATAGCTTTTTTTGCTTGGTAATAGAAAATGGGGGAGGGAGTTTGAAGTAGAAAATAACTTATTTTAGAGTATTAAGCATATGAGGGTAAGGATTTATGTCATTCACCTGTATTATCCCTAGTCCTAGAAAGTGGGAATTAATATGTTAGTTATAAGGAAAGCACTTTTTTGGCAGGAAAATTCACTTTGTTGCAAAGTCTGTATATATGTATCTGTATTTATGCTTGGCCTTCTCAAAGTTATTCAAGTAATTTTCTTCCTTCCAGCTGACCTAGTATAGCCTATCCTCACCCACTAGCTCCAGACGGAAAGTTAGGATGCCTGTATCCATTAAAAATTCTTTTGTTCAAGAGAAGAATGGAAAAAACCATTAGAGGCTATTATTTTTGCCATACTCTCCTGCCGTTTAAGGGGGAGTTGTCATTTCAAACATTTTCTAATTGACATGGCTATGTTTTATGAGTCTGCAGTAGCAAATTTCATGGTTTACCTTGTGGTTTGGCCACATTAGTTGGAGGAATGGTTATGAGAGCCACAGCTTCAGCACCCATGTATATGGGTACTGAAATAGTTTCTGAAATTCTTAAATTCATTCAATTTGCTAGTCTTTCAAGTATTCCCAAAGGGCTCTTCTCTCTTGAGTCATGGCAGCTTTGGATTAGTAGTTCCCAGGGCTCTGTTAGAAATCCTGTTCATTTATTACTCATGTGGTTAACCTTCTCACATTCTTCACTTCTGCAGATTTGCCAGTTGGTTATTGCTTTTTGTAAGCTGGTCTTACCTTTACTGTATCTTAAAAGAAATCTTTTAAAATTTTTATCTTTTTGAAAATTTTTTTTTATTTTTTAATTTTTTAAAGATTTTATTTATTTATTTGACAGAGATCACAAGTAGGCAGAGAGGCAGGCAGAGAGAGAGGGGGAAGCAGGCTCCCTGATGTGGGGATTGATCCCAGTACCCTGGGATCATGACCTGAGCTGAAAGCAGAGGCTTTAACCCACTGAGCCACCCAGGTGCCTCTAAAATTTTTATCTTAATGACAAGTATCTTCTCCATTTTCTACACTGTAAAGTGTTTAAATTAAATTTTCATTTTGGGTATTTCAAAGAAATTTTGGAAGGGAAGAGAATTAGTCGATTTAAAAAAAAATTTTTTTTAAAGATTTTATTTATTTGACAGAAATCACAAGTAGGCAGAGAGGGGGGGGGAGGCAGTCTCCCTGCTGAGCAGAGAGCCCGATGTGGGGTTTGATCCCAGGACCCTGGGATCATGACCTGAGCTGAAGGCAGAGGCTTTAACCCACTGAGCCACCCAGGCACCCTAGTCAATTATTCTTAAACAGTTATCCTTAGACATACGTACTTGAGTGCATTCCCACAGAAATTAATTCTTTCAGCCCTCAGACAACCTTATGAAATAGAAAACTTTAAAAGAAATCTTTATATTCCTTATAAAGGAAACAGGCTTTAGAGAGGTTAAGGGGCTGTCCCAGGGTCACACGACTGGTAAATGCTTTCAGCTCTCAGTCTCACACTCTGTCCTCTACCTGGAGATTTATGCAGAGGTGGGACAGGTCCACTCCCCTAGTATGATTAGAAGTGATGCTAGGAATGTCCCTTATCTAAAACATCAACCCCATCACCTTCCTTTCCACCATTACTGTGAAACTATTAGATTACAAAAAAAAAATCCAGTTCATAGAATTCAGTAAAAATATTAATTTTCTTTACTATTATCAGTTTAAGAAAATTGATCCAGACTACACTGGGGTCTGCACCTTCTGATCTGCTGGTATTTGCCTTTCATCCATTTGATCCCCTTACAGCTCAATGCATCCTATTTCCACAACTTGCAGTTTAAAAGGCAAGTGATTTGTATCCATCAGCTCAGCAGTGACAACAGGGCTAAATCCATCATTGGGTATTACTTGGTCCTCCCGCACAGGCTGCCAAATGCTTTCCAAAGCCACTGAAATTGATGGTGACAATTTTCCACATTCTTCATTTATGGTTTACATTGTGACTTTCTTCCACTTCAATCTCTCTAGGGACTAAATCCAGTCTGTTTTGTGTTAGATTTTATAGTTATAACCTATTTCATCTTTTTGAAGTTGCACTTTGAAAGAGCCTTTTGTTACATCTGTGAATCAGCCAAACACTTACAGGTAGTACGACTTCGTTCTTAGGTTCTGCTACCTCTTATAAAAAGTTTTATTTAAATTGCAAGGAGGAATATATTATAATTTGGTGGTGCCAAATGCTTCCAGTATTTGTTTTGATTTAATCATTTTCCTATTTTGTTGGGTTTTACTTTACAATGACTTGTATTACCAGTAAGTTGCTACATATATACTGAATTTTGGGCCAAGTCCACTGTGTTGGACTGGTTACACTGAAAGCATGTCTGATGATGGGACATCATGAAGCATCCTGTTACCTTTACAGTTAATGGGAATTGGTTGGGTACAAACAGAGGAAGCAGCAATGCTTGAGTAGTAGGCACTAAAGAAAATTTTAGCCATGCAATATTGATGCAGACAGGTTTCCATGGCACTAAATAGAGCTGGGCTGCTTATTTTCAACAAAAATCTTGCACAATTCATGAAGCAAAGAGAGAGAACTTCAAAAAGACAAACTACTGAGACTGGTTAAGACTAATCAACTGGGAACAGGTCCTTAGAAAAGCCCTCAGTTCACTTTTCCAGTAGCATATGGAATAAAACTTTTTTTTTTAACCTATACATATTAAATTGGCCTTGAAGTTCTATGGCTGAAAGTGAGTAACACTTTTAAATCTGCTATTGTTTTTGCTTAAGGTTTTGGTTGCTTTTGAATTTATTCTCTAACTTTAATTAGTAACTGGGATTTCAAAACTTTAAAATCTGTGACGCTTTCCCTTGTTTTCCCCTTTCAAGCCCTATATCTCTGATTATGTATGGAACTGATGTAAAGGAAATGCAGTAGATAAAATTATGGTGTTGAATTCAAACATCAACTAGAATTTTTAGTATCTATACTGTTGTAAAGCAAACATCTTTTATTGAAAATATTCTATATCCAAAGTTCTTAGAAAACTGCTTTGAGCTCAAGATGACGTCAAGGTGAATAAAACTAGTACCCTAACTGTAATGGCCAATTTTTCCTGAAGGGGCACTGACACATTATGTATAAGTGGATCTAAGTATAAAAGCTGGTATTCCATAATTGAAATTTTAGTTTGAATGTATATTTTAGAAAAAAATGATACAAAGACATGGGAAGGGAAGACAGATGACAATGAATTATTGTCTAGAAAATGGACTTCACTCAAATAGATATGTAAACATGTTAAGTATGTTCCACATTCATTAAAATAGAAATCATGTTCAAGCAAGAATATACTTACCCCTCTGTATCCTCTTCTTGGTATCCAGTTCCTGCTCATGAGGTCAGTTGTGAGCATACAACAACCCATAGAGGGGAGACCCAGAAGAGGTTTTCAGTTTACAGGATGCCCTTGTATCTGTAGTTATTGCTGCTTCCCCCACACTCTGTTGATAATGTCTCATGAAAGAAAGTTTCATAAGAAACTTTCCTCAGGAAAACCTTTACTGGAAGTTCCTCAGGAACCTTTACTGGAAGGTTAATTCTGAAGCTACTTGCTTTACCAATGATAGCTTTGTTAGTCTACTCTTGAAAATATCTAACACAAATAGAGCATTTCAGAATGATAGAAAAGGAAACTTTACATCTATATTGCTAATCCTAAATTCATTCTTTGTAGTTTTTTCATACAGTTTTTTTTTATTGTCTTATTTCTATACCAGGATTTTCTCCTTAAATATTTTTCATTCCTCAGTAAAGTATCATATCTTGGAATGGTTTATCCCATTATGGCTCCTTCTGTAATCACATTCACTTTGGATTAAATCAAATCATATCTGAGTAGCGTCAGTGGAGGGAGAAGCAATTCTAAATTTAAAAATATCTGGACTCTAAAATTGAAACCCTATGTGGTTAATGGAAGTGGGGTGGCTACACACAGAGCAGGTAGAAAGTTCTTAATAAGAACTCACTGAAAACAAATTTTAAGCCAGGTACCAAAACATTCATAGCTATCATTGTCAGGGCTCTGGGTAAATTTTTGAATGGTTCCAGACATCTTACAGAATAAAACTAAAGCTTCTTTTCATGGTGTACAAGGCCCTCTATGTCCAGTTCTGGACATCTTTTCTGTCACCACCTTTGAGTTTATTTCTCTACACACGGAGTGTTCTGTATGTCCATTCCTAATGCTGTCTTTTTACCTGGGAATAGGTCTACCTTCCCATGTTTACCAGTCTAAACTTTTTATAGCTAGAATTTATCTTAGGAATAACCTTCTAAGAATACTCTCTCAGACATCCTATGCCTACTTCTTAAATGAATACCATGCACCATATTGTATGCAAATTGCTTGTTTGCACATTTTGTTTCTGTTTCTTTGTTGTGTTCCTGGGAATCAACCCAGTGCCTGACAGAGAGTACATTTGTGTTTGCTGCAACATTAGAAACAAAACAACAACAGATGGAACAACAGCCACAAATAGATAAATGTTAGTCTAATCAGAAAGAGTGTAAGGAAGCTCATATCATGAAACTCCGTGTAGATGAAAATTCTATCATGGCTACTACCATGAGACTTCTATTCCACACATACAAACTTTGGTTGTTTTCCTCTGAAACGTGGAATTTCTTTGATCTTTGCCTACTGGATTAAATCGAAATGCCTTATGTAGGCACAGAAAATCTGAATTCTTGATCCTAATTTCTCTGTCCTATTTTCTTCTACTACTCAATTCTTAACTTAAAAGCTTTATGACTTTCTAGGCATATGATTTTGAAGTAGTTATTTCTCTTGGAACCTCAATTTTCTTCTCTGCAAAATGGGAATAAATAATATAAATGTTATAATATTAATGAAATAATGATATATACTACTTAGTCTAGAACCATTGTTCAAAATATTAATTAATGTTAATATTGAGATATATATTATGACTCCCAAATATTTTACTCCATCCAAAAATATTTAAAATAGGTTTTGGGGTGTGTGCTTTTCTGCCTCTTTGCTTTTGTTTACTTTATTTGTATTTTCCTATTCAAGTAATAGTATTCAAGTATCAGTCTTCTAGAATCCAATTGCTTTGTAAAGCATCCTCTGACAATCTAAACTGATGTAATCTTTCTCTTTTTATTTTTATAGAAATTATTGTGTTTATAATAAATTTGAAAATTACTGAATTGATTCATGCAGTCTTCCAACACATATTTATTGAGCACTTGCTGTGTATAAGTAATTGTGTTAGAGAGCACACATAGGTGGTAAATGAGATATCACTGTCACTACACCCAAGGAATTTTGGATGCAGTGGTTTACTGAAGGAAATCTGGAGCCAGATTTTTCATATCTGTAACTAGGTTCCATCACTTACTAACTACTTGACCTAGAAAAGTTAGCTAAACTCTGAATCTTTTAGGTGGAAATTGCTGAGAAGAGTAGCATAGAGTAAGCATTATATAAATGTTATTAGTCTGTTATTATGGTTATTAGTATTACATTCTAGGAAAAGTGAGTGATCTTAAACACTTAAGCAATTAACTTGTATTACAAAATTTTTTTTTGTTTAATATTTAAAAGAGAATTTGAAAAATCTGAGGCTCCAATCTAGATTCAAAAATACTCAAAGATGGATGGAAGATTTATGTGCTAATGAAATATCTTCAAAGACCTTACAGAATAATGCAGACTTTAAGGTAGGGAAAGAAAAGCTTCTGGAAAGACATCTACTTCTAGAAATACCAAACTAGATGATTTGATCTAGTCCTTCAAGTAATGGTAAATAAAAGAATTAATCAAAAATCTGTAAGATAGTAAGATACTGCCAGACCATGAAAAAGGGGAAGATACTAGCCACTGAATTAAACCAGAGCCTGTTTCTATCCAGGGACATTTTCCTAAAGCAGGTCAGAGCTGGGGCTCCATCAGAGATAACTAAGGGATAGCAGTCAAATTCCTTTGTCCACCAGAAGCAAAGCTTCCAGATAATCACATGTCTCTTTCCCCTTCATCTATCAATTCTAAGAAAGTTGTTAAAGGACATGCAGAACTTTGAGGCGAACTCCGTGAACTGAAGACAAAAGATCAAATTTCAGTCTTCTTCAAAGGTAGAAATCTTATTTTAGATGGTCCTTATTCTGGGCAAGGACCACAGAAGGCTACATTGGGAATAGGAATAGTATGCTGATCATCTAGGTATCACAGAAAATTCTGATGCCTTAGGTGTGGACTGTTAGATTCCCAGGGACTTGGGAGAAAGATTAAAAAATAAAACAAAACCATTTCTGACACAAGATAATGACACTCTAGATTTCAAATTATTTCTAAAAAAAATTTATCAAATAAAGTATCCAGCAAGCAATTAAAGTTTATGAGGCACACGAGGCAATAAAATACAAACTAAAGTCAGCAGAAATAATCACTAGCAAAAACAAATGATAAGAGCAAAACCATGGAAATCATCCAAAACAGAATGTAATAGCACTATGTTCATTATATTCTTAGAGATAAAATCTAAATGTGAAAAGTTTCCGAAAAGTATTGGAAACATAAAATATTATTTTGCAGATTTGAAAAGGATCCAACTAGAAATGATATAAATAAAAAATATAATAACTGATGCTAAAAACTAACAGATGACCCTTATGGCAGATGAGATACAACTGAAGAGAAAATTATGAATAGGAAGATAGCCCAGAAGAAATTCAGAATGAAATGAGAAGAATTGGAAAAAAGAGAAATACAGTTGAGGGAATAATCAATATAAAGGATAAAATAAAAATGTCTAAAATTCATTCATTTGCTAGAGTTCTGCCAGAGGAATGGAGAAGAAAATGAGGGAAAAGTAACAGGATAGTAACTAACAATTTTCTAAAACTGATCAGTAAGCCCAATTGATGTCAAAATGGATAATTAAAAAGAAATTTACATTTGAACACATATAATAAAAGTACAGACACCAAAGTGTATATAACTTCGAAACTACAGAAAACATGGAGGAGTATAAACCAGTTGTGGTGGCTTTGCAATCCGTCAAATTCGCTAAACTAACCTACATCTCCCATTCCTATCCTGTAAGCTTCTGGTTAAGGTAGTCCACAAGGGAAATTCTTTTGGGAAATTTGGAAGGTGGAAATGAAGCAGCAGGCTTTTTGTCACTCACACATATTTTCCCTCACCCATGGGCCTATACATTGACTACAGTCAATGGTCAAGCCTGAAACTGCTCCATCCTTTCATCTTCCTTTGGCTTCTCTGAGTCAGGGGAGTGTGCATTTAGTAACATGATGAAGCTCTCTGGCTTCTGCAGGCTCCCCCATCATCAAGGTGAAAAACAACAAGAACTGTCACAGGTTCCAGCTTGTTCTTGCTCTCCTCAACTTTACATCCATATTACTTTCCCAATAGCCTACCCTATGTATTGCGAGCCCTAGCATTAGATTTGAAAATGACAACTCTACAGAGACTGCTTAACCACTCTCATAATTGTGCAAGATCAAATCCAGGTGTTAAATCCCTTTATACCTATTTTTATCTATCTATATTATCACTTTTCCTAGTGGTATTGTTCCTCTAATTGAACTCTGATGCAGTAATCAATTATGCTAAATGAATGTGAGAAGAGAGAGAAAAATGAACATAGAATAATCATTTTCTATAGCAGCCAAATGGTAAGGTCGTAGTATAAGCTCAGATATACTAGTAATTAGATAAAATGTAAATATTTTAAATGCTGTATATAAAATCCAAAGACTGTTGAACTGGATTCAAAAATACAGCACTCAAACTATATGTTGTTCATAAGAGTCACATTTAAAATATATGGAAAAAGTAGAAAAAAAGTAGTAAAATAAACTCAGCAAAATGTAAGGAAATAAAAAGTGAATAAAATAATACAACAATCACATAAATAGGACATCACTATGAATGTTAAAGAAATTTCAAAGAAAACACAAAGATCTGATGAAAGCGTTAATTCTAATAAAATTAGTATCTAGTTGAAATGGACACATTCTGAGAAAAGTGCAACTTAATTCCAACACAGTGAGAAATAAATATTAAAAATCATATATTTTTAAAGAAACCTTGATTTAATGTACTTCATATACACACACATACACATACAAACACACAGACACCAATGCCTCACCATCAAATTCTACTGAATATTTTTTAAAAAATTCCAACTCTTACACAAATTCTTTCAGAACAAAAAAAAAAAAATCAGAAATTCCTTATCTCATATTTTGAAGACAGTATGATCATGGGTTATAAAACCTAGAAAGTTGGGACACCTGGGTGGCTCAGCTGGTTAAGTGTCTGCCTTCAGCTCTGGTCATGATCCTAGAGTCCTGGGATTGAGACCCGTATTGGGCTTTGGCGGGGAGCCTGCTTCTCCCTCTGCCTGCTCTGCCTGCCACTCCCCCTGCTGTGCTCTCTCTCTCTCTCTCTGTCTCTAACAAATAAATAAAATCTTAAACAAACAAACAAACAGAAACCTAGAAACTTTTATGAAAAAAAAACTTAGACCAATCTCTGTCATGAACATAGATAATAAAAAAATTAGTAAACCAATATGTCTATAGATAAAAAGCATAATATTTCACAATTAAGTTATATTCATTTTAGGACACAAGGCTGGTTTTACATTAACGTATGAAATAATGTAATTTACCACATTAGCCTAACAAAGAAGAAAAACCATATGACTATCTCATTAGATAAAGAACAAGCATTTGCTATAATTCAATACGTAGTTATGCTAGAAATTCATAAACTAGAAAGATGAGAGAACTTCTTTAATTTAATAAAGTATATCATACAGAAAACTTAGACCAATTATCATACTTATAAGTGAAACCTGAGAAGCATTTCCTTGGCTGTTAGAAAATAGAAGGCTGTGCTTCCTTCCAATATTGTAGCTAAGTAATCATGGTTATTGTGAAAGAAGAACTAAAAATGTAAGATGAAAACAAGAACTTAAGACTCTACTACCACCAGATTGGCAAAATTATAAGGTGAAAACATCAAATATTGGTGAAGATGTAGAAAAACAAGAACCCTCATAAATTGATGGTGGAAATATGAAATGATTTGGCTACTTTTTTTTTTAAGTTTTTTTAAATTTATTTATTTGACAGCAGAAATCACAAGTAGGCAGAGAGGCAGAGAGAGAGAGAGGGGGGGAAGCAGGCTCCCTACCGAGCAGAGAGCCCAACGTGGGCGGGCCTCAATCCTAGGACCCTGAGATCATGACCTGAGCCAAAGGCAAAGGCTTTAACCCCCTGAGCCACCCAGGTGCCTGATTTGGCTACTTTTTAAAAAAAATTTAATTTAATTTTTTCCAGTGTTCCAAAATTCATTGTTTATGCACTACATCCAGCGATCCATGCAATATGTGCCCTCCATAATACCTGCCACCAGACTCACCCAAACCCACATCGCCCTCCCCTCCAAAATTCTCAGTTTGTTTCTCAGAGTCCACAGTCTTGCATGGTTCATCTCCCCCCTCCAAGTTCCCCCAACTCACTTCTCTCTATCTCCCAATGTCCTCCATGTTATTGCTTATGCTACACTAGTAAGTGAAACCATATGATAACTGACTCTCTCTTCTTGACTTATTTCACTCAGCATCATCTCTTCCAGTCCCGTCCATGTTGATACAAAAGTTGGGTATTCATCCTTTCTGATGGAGGCATAATACTCCATAGTCTATATGGACCATATCGTCTTTACCCATTGGTCCGCTGAAGTGCATCTTGGTTCCTTCCACAGTTTGGTGACTGTAGCCATTGCTGCTATGAACACTGGGGTACAGATGGACCTTCTTTTCACTACATCAGTATCTTTGGGGTAAATACCCAGTAGTACAATTGCAGGGTCATAGGGGAGCTCTATTTTTAATTTCTTAAGGAATTTCCACATTGTTTTCCAAAGTGGCTGCACCAACTTGCATTCCCACCAACAGTGTAAGAGGGTTCCCCTTTCTCCACATCCTCCTTAACACATATTGTTTACTGTCTTGTTGATTTTGGCCATTCTAACTGGTGTAAGGTGATTTGGCCATTTTTAGAAAGCAGCTTAACATTATCTGGAAGATGCTGAAACATACATATTATATTACCTGGCAATCCCACTATGTGCATAAATACACTGAAAAACATGAACAAAGACATTCATAGCAAGACCGTTTGTCACAGTTCAAAACTGCAAATACCTGTATTTCCATCTACACTAGAATGGGTAAACAATCTATTATATATTCTTTCAGAAAATTAGACCTCAATATATACATACGCATGCAAAAAATGAATAAACCCTCATAATGTTGAGTGAAAGAAACCAAATATAAAAGAATACCAACTGTTTGATTCCATTTATATAAATTTCAAAAACAGGCAACAAATTCAACATATTATTTCAAGATGAACAATTAGTAAAATAATAAGGGAAGGGAAAAAGATTACATATTAGAATATTCAGTAGCATTGTTACCATTCAAATTAGTAAGGACATTATAATCCAAGGAGCTTTCAGATGCTAGCCATGCTCCAGTTCTTGACATTGGTGGGGGTTGGAGAGACGTTTATTTTTACAATTTGTTAAGTTGTGTATGTCTTTTTTGTATGTTTGTTACATATTAAACTTAAAAATAAGGCAGTGCAGAAAGACAAGAAATAACAAGAATAACTATTGACAAGGAAAAAAATACAAATTTCAATTACTAGGACATGATGTATTTATGTATGTAGAAAATTTTTAGAAATCTACAAATTCTCCAGCCCCTAGCATGGCTAGGTATAAAGATAAAGAGGTAGACAGGGCCAAGAACAATGGAATTTCATTGAAGGGATTTGAGTGCATGAATGACTTGATCAGTCATGAATTTAACTGAAAAATCCTAGTTTTAATTGGCTTGAAGTGCTACAACTTTGCCTCTTAACTGGGATATTACATTCTTTCTGGTTACAGCTTCTAGGTAGTATTTTTTCCATGGTACAGTTTCAATAACTATTTGTGGATTGGATTTACTGGGAAATTGGCCCTCTGCAAATACTTTATTATTTTGAACAAACTATTTTTTCTTTAACATTGTAATACAGACATAACAGAAAATTCTGAAAATTATGGATTATATTTGTAAGTTTTCTGTTCTATATACAAATATAATTAGCATAAATATTATGTCTACATATCTAATGCAAAAAAAATACAGGTTAATACATTTGGGTGGAATTTAGCCTAAATGTTATTTTAGCACAAAAAATAACCAACCAGCCAAACATTAAAATAAACAAACACACTTAAGTGAAATTTTCCTGAATTGTCTAAAATATTGTTTTTCTTTTCATTTAATACTGCATATATAGATGCAGATTTTATTGATTATAAAATGGTTTTGAGCCATCCTCCAAATAATCCTATCTAGAAAATGACTTCAAATTAGTTAACTATTTCCAAACTAACAATTTAGGATCAGTATCACAATTTTCTAAATAAGAGATGCATTAAAATACGGAGTAATTCAAGCCTTTATGGTAATGTTTATAATGTATAAATACATTAAATGTTACTAGAATGTTAATAAAATATTAACATTATAACCTAAAATAAAAATAACAAGAAGTATTAAACTTATATTAACATTGCAATATTGTCTTAATACTTATTAAATATTCCATATAGCAAGACACATTTAGCATTAGAAACTGTAGCCACATTTAATACGAATACCTTTTGGATTTGAAACCTCATACGTAAATTTGCAGCATTATCATCTCTTTTTTTTCCTTCTAATTTATTCTCCACAGAGAAGGTAAGGTAATTGTAAATAGTGAAAGGAAGAGAAAGGCTTACTAAATCAAATATTGTTTTATAGAATTATGGGCAATTTAAAGTAATCCATAAAATGTGTACATTTTTGCCTAGTATTATTTAAATTCCCATTAAAAAAAATATATATATAGTGTCACATATAGTCTAGATGCTATATATTATGGCTTCATACTGCTACATTTCTACCTGGGGATAAAATAGTAGGTTACATTGAAGAGCAGAGTTTTAGGATTCTGAAAGGGCATTAGGCATTAGCTGATTGTCTGAAGAAGTACAGAATGGATTTCATGCAATACCATGCCATGTAGGAGTATCTTGAGCTGAGTTTCTCCATTCTGGGTTGTGGCTCAAGATAGGGAAATTTTAAATCTGACCACTGCTACTCAGAAATCTGTCCAGAAGTATTATAGGGGCTGCCATCATCAAATTTTTATGTCACTTCCAGGTGTTTGTGAGCATTATTTGGAAAAACTCAGTCTTAGTGCTCTGCAAGTTGGCATTTGAGGCTCTGTACAATTTGTCTCAACCTTTATTTCCAGTTTTAATGTCCTCTACACATATTTGCCAATGCTTCCCTCCTAAATGTTGTATGTTTGCCTATGTGTTTATAACTTGCAGAAATGTGAATATCCTTCCTATTAACCTATTAAAGGTGATCCTGCCCTCCTTTAAAATCCAAATAAATTCTAATTTTCTCATGAAATATATTTATACTTTATCATTGGAAAGAGTAAGTCTTAAAGTCTTCTGGCATTTTTTTAAACTTCAGTCTTCATTTATACACAGCCTAGTGAAGTCATAAAAGTTCTCCCAAATTGAATGTAAGATTCTTAAAAGCAAAAACTGTCATCTTTCCTTTGGCTTTTAGCACAAACACTTGCTCATATCAAATGCCCTTCCATCCTCACCTAACTTGTTTAGAATTTTGGAATTAACACAGAAGGTCCATACTTCAGAATTCCAATCCTAAAGATTAATGAAGTCCTCCAGATTATATACAAAATTATAGTCCTGCTGGATGCTTAATGCATTAGTTTGTTCTCACTAGGTAAGGCTGCAGTAACAATCTCCAGATATTGTTGACTCATAGCAGAGGTGTGTTTCTCTTTGATGGTGTTTATAGACTGTGATGGCTGTGGTGGTCATGACCAGTGTGGCCCTTCTGTGTTCATTCCAAAATCCAAACTGAAGAAGCAGTTCCTAGTCTTGACCTACCCATCTCATGGCAGAGAGAAAAAAGCAATAGAGTGCCAGTAGAACCTTGCAAATGGTTTGTAAACCTATGCTTAGGATCACAGATGTCTCTTCTGTTCATATTTCTTTGTCCAAAGACAGTCAAATGGCTCCTAACAATGAGTCAAAAAAGTAGGTAGAGAGTCATACATGAAAATGCCATGTGTTTGGTGGTGCTTACATAATGAGCTCCAGGATATAAAAGGAGGCCAGAATTACTGAAGAACAGAATGTGAGGGGCAGAGAGTAGGACACAAAACTGGAAAGGTGATCTTCCCAGTACAAGTAGGGACTAGGGCCTGCATTGATGATTCTGATTATTATTCTAGGTTTTATGCAAGAACCACTGAAGGCTTTTAAGTAGGAATATAATCAGGTCACACTGAAATAATTAAGTTTACTTTAGCTTCAGGACAAAAAGCTCTGAGACCTGGAAGCAGGGGCCAAGTAAATGGAGGGGAAATCAGTAAGAAAGCTAATGTGGTAGGTTAGGTGGGACTAGAGTATTTAAAATGGATGTAGAGAGGAGTGAATGAATGAAGAGATCTTTAGAGAGGATTCAAAGATGACTTCTATATTCCAAACTTGCTCAGTCAGATGAATGATAGTTGCATTTAATGACGTATGGAACATTAAAAGACGAGCAAATTTGCTTTTATATTGTAGATTTTAAATCTGGTCTCAGAGTACTGAGTTTACACTATTATTAAGACAACCAAGAGTAAAAGATGAGTAGGCCGCTTGATTAAAGTATCTGGTCTCAGAGTAGCGATCTGGGCTGGAGATATACATTTGGAAGTCACTGACTAGACCTTACGGAGCTCACGTATCTATGGTTCACTTAGAGAATACTGAATTTGCAAAGAGAGTGGCCAGAGCGATGGGAGGCAAAGTTAGAGAATGAGCTATCTTAGAAGCCAGGTGAAGATACCATTGCAAGAGTAAGAGAAGAACGCTAAGAGTATCAAATGCTGCATGGAGATCAGGTGTTACTGGATTCAAAAACTTCTTTGGATTGAGCAATTTGAAAGTCATTAGTGAAACTGATGGGAGTGGTTTTGATGTGAATAGACGGGACTGAAGGGATAAGGAAATGACACAGCGAAATGAGGTAACTGGAGAGAAGAAAGTTATCACTGCAGCTGGAGGGCAATATTTGGATCAAGGGATTTGGGCTTATTCTCATCAATTATAAGAGAGTCTTGGAATATTTATGGGAATACTTCTTCTGACTAAGATGACAGAAAGAGGATACCTGATAGGCTAAGCCAGTTGTTTCCAGAATGGGAAACAAGCACTCCACAGAATGAAGGAGGTACAGCAGAAACTAAAATATATATATAATTACTGTCTATATGTTTTATTATAAAACTGGGACATATCCTTGAACTAATTAGTTAATTAATTTTCAAGACTTTATTTGAGAGATTGTGTACACGCATGTATGTGTGCACACATGAACAGGGGGAGAGACAGAGGGAGAAGGAGAGGGAGAAGCAGACTCCCCACTGAGCAAAGAGTCTTATGTAGGGCTCGATCCTCGGGACTCTGAGATCATGACTTGAGCTAAAGTCAGATGTTTAACTGACTGAACCACCCAGGGGCCCCTCAAATTTATTATTTTTTATTATTTTTAAAAGATTTTATTTATTTATTTGACAGAGATCACAGGTGGGCAGAGAGGCAGGCAGAGAGAGAGGGAAGCAGGCTCCCTGCTGAGCAGAGACCCCCCCCCGATGCGGGGCTCGATCGAATCCCAGGACCCTGAGATCATGACCTGAGCTGAAGGCAGAGGCTTAACCCACTGAGACACCCAGGCACCCCTCAAATTTATTTTTAATAAATGGCATACACAATGCAATGTTTCCATTATTTAGAGAATACAAATACAAGGCAGCTGAGAAACCTGAAGGGAAGAAACCTTTTTCAAAACTTTATTATGGGCTTTTTATATGTCAATGTAAACCATCTAAAACAGGAAATTAATGAATACTCAACTATTTTATTTACTGCTTTATTCTACATGCTTCCCAAAATATGCAAGAAAATTACCTTACTTACTTAAACTTACTTAAGTTAGTTTTTCCTTACTGCCTAAATTTTCCTACATCATAAAAGTTGATATTATAATCAGAAGCTTACTAGGAAGGTTTTGATGATGTCAAACTCAGATCATCTTTAAGAGCACATATAGGTTGAAAATAAAGAGATGTTTACTTTCATGCATGCAAATGATAGCCAAAGGAGAACAGGAGTGGCTATATGTAAAATAAACTTTCAAACAAAATTTTAGTTAACCATAAGAGACTATGGACTCTGAAAAACAATCTGAGGGGTTTGAAGCGGCGGGGGGTGGGAGGTTGGGGGAACCAGGTGGTGGGTATTAGAGAGGGCACGGATTGCATGGAGCACTGGGTGTGGTGCAAAAACAAGGAATACTGTTATGCTGAAAATAAAAAAAATTTAAAAAAATTTTAGTTAAAATCGGTTTCAGATAAAATCAGTCAAAAGAGAAAGATGTCAATTTATATAGAGGATATAACAATAATAAATTTATATGCACTCAACATCAGAGAACCTAAGTATTTAAATCAAATATTAACAGAATTGAAGGGAGAAATAGACAGAAATGTAGTAATAGTGGGAGATTTCAATATCCCATTTTTAACATTATCCAGAAAAAAAATCAGTAAGGACACAGCACAAGGGTGCCTGGGTGGTGTAGTCAGTTTTAAGTGCCCGACTCTTGGTTTTTGCCTCAAGTCATGATCTCAGGGACACTGGGCTCTGCTCTCAGCACAGAGTCTGCTTAAGATTCTCTCCTTCTTTCCCTCTGTCCTTCTACCACTCAAATAAATAAATCTTTTTTTTTTTTAAAGATTTTATTTATTTATTAACAGACAGAGACCACAAGTAGGCAGAGAGGCAGGCAGAGAGAGAGAGAGAGAGAGAGAGAGAGGAGGAAGGAGGCTCCCCGCTGAGCAGAGAGCCCGATGCGGGGCTCGATCCCAGGACCCTGGGATCATGACCTGAGTGGAAGGCAGAGGGTTTAACCCACTGAGCCATCCAGGTGCCCCTCAAATAAATAAATCTTAAAAAAAAAAAATGAAACAGTATACCTGAATAATGTTACAGACCACATGGACCCAACAGACAAATAAAAACATTCCATCCAAAAGAACCAGAATACACATTCTTCTCAAGCTCACCCAGAACATGTTTCAGGATAGATTACATGTCCAGCCTCAAAACAAGTCATAAAAAATTTAAGAAGACTGAAATAATATCAAATAACTTTTGAGACCACATTGTTATGAATTAGACATCAATAACAGGAGTAAAACTGAAAAATTCAAAAATATGTGGAAATTAAACAACACACCTCTGAAAAACCAAGGATTCAAAGCAATCAAAATGGAAATTAAAAATACCTTGAAACAAATGCAAATGGAAATAGAATACACCAAAGCCTATGGGGTGTTGCAAAAGCAGTTCTAAGAGGAAAGTTTATAGCAACAAGTAATGTACATTGAGAAAAAAGATCTCATATAAATAATCTAACTTTACACTTCAAGGAAATAGTAAAACAAGAGTAAACAAAATTCAAAGTTAATGGAAGGGAATAACAAATCAGAGCAGAAATGAATGAAAAAGACTATTAAAAAAAGGAAAAATTAACAAAAGAATTTTTAAAAGATTTTATTTATTTGACAGAGGGGTGGGGCAGAGCACAAGCTGGGGGAGAGGCAGGCAGAGGGAGAAGCAAGCTCCCTACTGAGCAGGGAGCCCAATGTGGGGCTCAATACCAGGACCCTAGGATTATGACCTGAGCTGAAGGCAGACGCTTAACCAACTAAGCCACCCAGGAGCCCCAAGAACTGGTGTTTTGAAGAGATAAACAAAATTGACAAACTTTTAGCTAGACTAACTCAGAGAAAAACAGAGCGGACTCAAACAAAAATAATCATGAAAAAGGAGACATTGCAACTGATACCACAGAAAGATAAAGATCACCTGAGGCCCTTATGAACAACTATATAACAATATATTGGGTAATCTAGACGAAAATGGACAAATTTCTAGAAACATATAACCTACACCAAAACTGAATCATGAATAGAAAATCTGAACAGACAAATACAAAGTAAGGAGACTGAATCAATAATCAAGAGCCTCCTAACAAAGAAAAGCCAAGGACCAGATAATTTCACGGGTGACTTCTACCAAACATCTGAAGAAATAGTGCTAACTGTTCTCAAGTTCTTCAAAAAAATTGAAGAGAAAAAAAATTGCCTTATTTTATGAGGCAAGCATTGCCCTGATATCAAAGCCAGATAAGGACACAAGAAAAGAAATTACAGGTCAAATCCCTGATGAATATAGATGCAAAGATTCTTTTAAAATATTAGAAAATTGAATTTATTCATATTAAAGGAAACATACACCATGACCAAGTGGGATTTATCCCTGGAATGCAAGAAAGGTTCAACATATGCCAGTCAATAAATATGACACACCACATTAATAAAATGAATGATAAAAATGATATGATCCTCACAATAGGTAGAGAAAAAATGTTTGACAAAATTCAATACCATTTCATAATAAAAACTCTCAAAAACTGTATATAATAGGAACATAACTCAAAATATAAAGGCGATGTATGAAAAACTCACAGCCAACATCATATTCAATGACAAAAAGTTAAAGTCTTTTCCTCTAAGATCAGGAAAAAGACAAGGGTGTTTACTCTCACTACTATTCAATATGATATTGTAAGTCCTTGCCAGAGCAATTAGGCAAGAAATGGTTTCCAAATCAGAAAATGATCTTTGTTTGCAGATGATATAATCATATATAGAGGAAACCCTAAAGAATCCACCAAAAAACTGCAGAAATGATTAATGAGCTTGGTAAAGTAAGGCCATAAAATAAGCAGAGAAATATCAGCTGCATTTATAAATTTTAACAACAAACAGAGAGAAATAAAGAAAGCCATCTCATTTACAATAGCATGAAAAACAAGAAAATATTTTGGAATAAAGTTAACCAAGGACGTGAAGGATCTATACACTGAAAACTCTAAAACACCGATGAAAGAAATTGAAGAATTATTCATTATTGAAGAAACATTATTCACATTACCAAAGAAGCATTATTCACAATACCTAAGACATTAAGGAAGGAGTCTTTGTCACATGTTATTTCATAGCTTGAGAGCTTATTTCTTTTCAGTGTTGAATAATAATAATATTCCATTGTCAAGATGTACCATAGTTTATCCACTCACCTATCAAGGACATCTTGGCTATTTTCAAATTTTGGTTGTTATGAATAATTCAGTTATAAACATCTGTGCTCAGATTTTTGTGTGGACATGTTTTCAGTTCACTTGGTTTAATTTCAAGGAGCATAACTGCTGGATTGTATGGTAAGACTCTGTGTAGATTTTTAGGGTACTGTCTTCCAAATGGCTGTACCATTTTGCATTTTCAAGGGCAATGATCGCAAGTTCCTGTCGCTTCACTTCCTTGCCATAATTTGGTGTGGTCTCTGTTTGGGATTTTGGCCATTCTAACAGGTGTGTTGTGGAACCTCATTATTGTTTTGATTTGCACTTTCTGATGACATGTGATGTTAAATGTCTTCCAATATTCTAACTTGCCATCTGTATTATCTTCTTTGGTGAAATGTCTGTTTAGGACTTTTGCCCATTTTTAAATCAGGTTGTTCACATTCTTGTTATTGAGTCTTAAGAATTCTTTATACATATAGATAACAGTCCTTTATTAGATGTGTCTCTTGAAAATATTTTCTCCAAGTGCTTTATCTTTTCATTCTTTTGATATTGTCTTTCTCAGAGCATAAGTTTTAGAATTTAATGAAGTCCAGCTTATCAATTATTTCTTTTATGGATTGTGTACTACATTGTACCTAAAAAATAACCATTCTACTCAGGGTCATATAGATTTTCTTCTATTATATCTTCTAGAAATGTTACAGTGTTTCACTTTACATTTAGGTCTATGATCCATTTTGAGTTTATTTTTGTGAATGGTATACAGTCTCTAGATTCGTTCTTTTACATGTGAATCTCTAGTTTTTCTAGCACAATTTGTTGAAAAGACTATCTTTGCTCCAATGTATTGCCTTTGATCTTTTGTCAAACATCGACTGACTATATTTATGTGGGTGCATTTCTGGTGTGTTTCTCTCTTCTGTTCCATTGATCTGCTCATCTATTCTTTCACCAATACCGACCATCTGGATTACTAGCTTTACAGTACGTCTTGAAGTTGGGGTAGTGTAAGTCCTCTGAAGTTATTCTTCCTCTTCAATACTGTGTTGGCTATTCTGGGTCTTTTGCTTCTTCAAATAAACTTAAAATCAATTTGTCAATATCGACAAAATAAGTTGCTGGGATTTTGATTCAGATTGTATTAAAACTATATCAAGTTCGGAAGAACTGACATCTTGACAATATTGAACCTTCCTATTCATGAATATGGAGTACCTCTCCATTTATTTACTCTTTATTTCTTTCATTAGAAAGTTATAATTTTGGGAGCACCTGGGTGGCCAGTCAGTTAAGTGTCTGCCTTTGGCTCAGGTCATGATCTCTTGGGCCTGGGATAGAGCGCTGAGTTGGGCTCCCTGCTCAATGGGGAGTCTGCTTCTCTCCCTCCCTCTGCCCCTCACCCCTGCTTGTCTTCTCATACTTTCAAATAAATAAAATTTTTTCTAAAAAGTTATAATATTCCTCACATAGCTATTATACATCCTTTGTTAGATATACTTAAGTATTTTTTTGGGTGCTAATATAAATGGTAACGTGTTTTTAATTTCAAATTCCCTTTGTTCATTGCTGGTATACAGGAAAGTGATCAACTTTTGTATATTAACCCTGTATTTTGCAAGTTTCTATAGTCACTTACTAGTTTCAATAATTTTTTGCCTATTCTTTTTGGATTTTCTACTTAGATGATCATGTCATTTACAAAAGGACAGTTTTATTTCTTCTTTCCTAACACGTCTACCTTTTATTTCCTTTCCTTATCTTACTGCATTAGGTATGACTTCCAGTATGATGTTGAAAAATAGTCATGAGAAGGGACAACTTTGCCTTGTTTCTGATACCAGCAGTAAATCTTAAACTTTCTCACCATTAAGTATGATGTTAGCTGCAGGTATTTGTAAATGTTCTTTATTAAGTTGAGCAAATACCCTCTATTCTAGTTTGCCTGGAGCATCATTTATTTTTCAAATATCCTCTTAGACACTCTGCACTTTTTGTTGTTTTAAGTCCCTTATATGCAGTGGGTATGTATTTTTAGACCTTACTAGTACAATACCAACACTATGAAAAGACGTTAAGGGCTTGGGTGTGCACATGCTGCCTACTTCTTCCTCTTAAGGAGCAAAAATATTTAAGAATAAAGCTTGATAGAAAGAAGATATAAATATAAACACCACCCTGACATTTCTTGCTTGAATATCAACTATCTCTTTTCTTTTCTGTTCTGTGTCTACTTCCTTGCTTTCTTGTACTCATGTATGGCTTTTATTAAAGAATTTCCACATTCTAAGAAGTGAGGCTTTCTTAATGTAAATTTTAGATCTAATCTAGATCCTTAACTTTGCTACTGTTTTCTTGCACAACTTCAGACAAGATTTTCAACTTTGAATTAATTATGGTTTTTTCCTAGGCTAATGGCAGGCTATGTCCAACACACACACACACACACACACACACACACACACACAGCACTTGACTGATATTTTATGGTAGATATACAGAGAAAACATACATAATTTATAAAATTAAGTGATATTCTGATATTAGTAATGCTAATAATAGTGATAATTAAAGCAAAGTTTATGTTTTCTTTGGTAGAATACACAAAATAAATTTCTACAAGACTGCTTCATTTACTTGTAATAGAAACAGTATAATAAAATTTGTAAATATGTGATTAGGTAGGAAGTGTCATTTTATGGATAATTTACCTCCAGTTTTTTTTTTCTGATATTTATATTTCAAACAGCATCTGCAGTGAAAAGAAAGAAGATGTTTCATTGTCATTTTAATCAACTGTAGATGATAATGAGGGGGAGCTTTTTTGCTAAATAATGAAAAAGGACTCCCAGATGGAAAAATAGGAAATGTGAAAGAAGTGGTTATATATGTGTATGTGGAGATTTACAGGAACGAAATATGTATAAGGGATGGCTAAACTGAGCAACTTGCAATGATTAATCTTAAGACATGTTTAAACATTTTGGGGAGAAATAAAGTCCATTAAGGCTGCCAAGTTACACTCAGCTATACCCTTTTGGCGGTGGACGCCATACAATAAAATGTAAATGGTGCCCTCTGGATTAGTGCAATGCTGTGATGCTGTAGCATTCTATACATGACAAGTTAAATTTAGAGCACTGTTAATAACACAAATAAAATGCTTATAGGTTTAAGAATTTCCCCTAAAGGAGACCAAGGGGAAATCTCTGGAATCATTCCTTCCAGGCATTAGAAAGTTCTATCTTACTTTTCTGGCTGAAAGCTGAAGTGCTGAATTAATAACTAAGTCACTGCCTGCACTTAGAGTTAAGTTTCTGTTCTAAAGAATCTGATGAGATTCCACTATGTCCTCTAAGAAATTCCTATAAGATGTTCAAAAAAGAAGACAATATTTCAGTGTACCTGAAAAAAAAAGGAGGGAAGTTTTCCCGTGCATCTTTTTTCTTCATCACCACATTGATAGATTTATCTGCACTAAACAAATTCTTTATGCCAGTGTGGTGGTGGAATCTCCTAGAGCAGATTGATGATTTCAAAATTCAATTATATGTCTGGCATTCAGTTGACTTGATAACAAATACAGCAAGCAGCCTTACATGAGTGAAATTGTGTATGTCCTTTTAAACAATGAAAATGCTGAATAAGTTGTCTGTTGAATAAAATTTTAATTTTGATTATGCTAGTTTTAAATATATCAAAAGACATTGTTTATATACCTTAATTCTTGGTATCTTCTCCTTACTATGGAATTAGAAAAGAATAATTTTGCCAGATCATTTCAGTTCCTAATTAAAAAAATGTTAAGGACCTTATTTAATTCATCATAAAGCAGATTAAAGCTTTAGCCATTTAAAAAGACTGAGGAATGATGAGATATATAATAATGAGACATGTATCAAAGTTAAGAGTTGAAGGGGACCTTAGTCATTATCTTGATCTGTGCTATCCAACAGGGTAGCCCTTATCACTTGTGACTATCAAGCACTTTACATGTGACTTACACAAACTGAAACATGCTGTAAGTATAAAATACACATCATGTATCAATGACCTGGCATGAAAGCATATGTAAAATATCTCAATAATTGTTTTTATATTGTTTGCATGTTGACATGGTAATATTTTGGACACACTGAATTAAATAAATTATATTGAAATACTTGTTCCTTTTTTAAGGTAGACTCTAGTATATTTAGTTACAAATGTGGTTCACATTACACTTTTATCAGTGATCACTGCTTTGGACCAACTGCATTTCAAGTTTAGAAAACCAATCACTAATTGACTGGATTCCTCTAATTTCCAGTTCACTTTATTGCATTTTTGCAGGGCTTGATATGTTTGATATACATTTGATTTTTATGGCAACTTAGTGATTATTATGGATTAGAAATTTTAATATCCAGTTTACAGAACAGGCACAGAAAATTTAAGTGAGTTGGTGAAGGTAATATGCCTAATAAGAGGAAGACAGTTAATCTTTCATGACTCCTAGAATGTGTAGTTTGTAACTACCAGTAATTATGAGTCATTATGATCACTGTAGGTGAAACAGCCAGTATTTTGTTTTGTTTTGTTTTGTAATTGCATCCTGTCATAGCAGAGAAATTAGTAAAAGGGTATCCAGCAATACTTTAAAGTCCCTATATTTTTTTATAGTCACTATCAGTCATTTTTGAGACATTATAAAAACTGGAAGTGAAAAAATGAAATATAGCCAGATTTCAACAAATTACTTGATAAAATTTCTAAAATATATTTGAGTATAGCATGGTAAAATGTGGATTTGATTAAAAATCTGAATGCCTGGCCTCTCTTTAAAAAAGTCAAAGTATCTGTTAATATTGGGCTAGCATAGTTACAACAGTGGTAATTACTTGGAACAGAGTGACAGCTGCCCTCTATGAATGTTTAACACCCTCCCCACTCTTCCCCATTGTCTTAGAAGTATCCTCTTTCATTATCTGCTGGATCCTATAGGTGTTTGGTTTGTGGTCTCCAGACTTGATGCTCTCAAAGGCACTTTCTAAATCCCAGTGCCTATCTATCTATGGGCCCACAATTATCTAATTGGTTTGTAAACCTCATAATTGAAAGCTATTCAACAGCTAGCTAGATGATACCATTGCTTTTTTTCACACGATGCATACAACCTAATGTACTTTCTCCAACTGCAGATTTATTATCTTTATGTGCTTGCTGAATGTTATGCTTATAACTTTTTTATGTTTATGCTCTTCTTCTGATGTTGTGCTTTCAATATATTTCATTCTATTGAACAATACATAGCTCCCTATTGACCATTTTACAAAAGTGATGTGTATTAGCCTGGCCTCCAAGGTTTTGCATGGATAGTCTCCCACCCACTGTTTTTCTTGCTTTCTCATTATACTCTAATGCAAAGATTTTACTCTAATGATATAAGTCTCCTTTCTGTCACTCCCAGTTGAGCTGTGGTATAGTAGTGTGGTTTCCCAATACCAGTCAGTGCCTTTCTTACTATATGTGAAAGTCTTATTCAAATACATACAGACTTCTCTGTCCTTACACTCAAAACCATTGAGGATGGGATCTCTATGTCTACTGCATAATATATTACTTACCATTTACCCTGAAACCAAAATACCTGTATTTGAATCTTACCTTCTGTATTTATTAGCTGTGTGACCTGCATAAATCACTTAACCTCTCAATATCTGAGTTTTCTAATCTGTAATTTGTACTAATAGCATCTACCTTAAAGGATTGTTACGTGGATTAAATGAGGTAACATAGGTAGAGTGGTTATAACAATTTCAGGTATAGAAAGCACTATGCAACTACGTGCTAAGTGTGTTAACTAGTTAAATCAGAAGTTTCTCCATGTGGTTTTGACATGAACAAGGCTTAAGAACCAAAGAAGGTGGAAAGAAGGTGCTGAAATGGTTGGCCCACTTCTCACTAAAGATCTGTCTTCTCTTCCACTTCTAGTTATTCTCAACAGTGGTAGTGCCATACCCAGAGGATGCTTTGGCAAATATGTGGAGATACACGGCAGTTGTCACATGACCAGACAGGGCGGTGAGCAGGAAGATACTAGACATCTGTCAGTGTGAGGACAATCTTGCACAATAAAGAATTGTTCCAAATTTTCACCTTGTTTGAATAGCCACTTATTCTTCATATAAACGAGAAGCCTGTTTCTAATTATTTAAGACCAGAAATTAACCCTTTCACATACAGGAAACAAAACGGTTTCATACAGTTCTAATACACAGTGATTTTTTTCATGAGTGTAATGCACATATAAGTTAAGGGAACATTTATTTTCCTTTGGAACTTGACCAAGAGTCAGTCACCACTCTGGAAATCCACCGTTCTGACAGCCATGCCTCCTGATTTTCAAGTTAATCAATACATTTGCAGTTGTCACATACAGGACCAGTATTTGACCCTGTGTCTTTTTGTTTTCTAAGTGTACCTGTGCTGATCAGTTATATTTTGAAATATATATGACTATAAATTATTTTTACATTATTGTCCTTTATGTTGCAGATTAGACATTAATTTCTTTGAAATTATGTGTATTGTTAGATATTATCACCTATTAATTTCATTTTGAGACAGTTATCATAAAATATCCGTTATAAAAGGAGGCATGATATCTGATAGGCTTGAAACTCAAAACTCACATCTAGAAGAGATTTCTTAATCGATTTTGCATAATACTAAATAAAACTGCATTCTTTTAGAATACATATAACTGTTCTGCTAAATTAATACATGCTTATTTCAGGCCATTTTTGGAGTGTTTTCGATGCCTTCAATGGGAATGTATGTTCTGTCTCACCAAGTAGATTTTACAGTCTTCCAGGAAAGAAAACGTTGCCTTGATTCCTTTTGTATCTCCTCACAGCAGGCATTCAATAAGTGGTGTTGACAGCTTGACTCAAGTTTAAAGAGAAGCAGGAAAACTCAGAGAGTACAGTCAGAAGTTTAAAGTAAATTGAAAAAAGAGTTCCTGAAAAATGTTAGTTCATCAGAAGAAAACCAGCAAAGGTAAAGGAAACAGAAACAGAGAAAGCCTTCAAGGCAGTATTGGGGAATGCAATGTTTAGGCAACTGGAAAATTCTGTGTGGTTAGAGACATACAGGTGTGCCCTATCTTAGGAACACCCACTATAGGCACTGACAATTAAAAAAACAAACAAACAGATAAATTAGAGGCATTTTTTTTGGAGGGGGTAGGGCTGGAAAGTAAGAATGTCAATTACACAATAATTGGACATCTGCTATGTGCTGACAATTTTGTATTCAAACCTACAGATTCCTTTTAGTAGCTTTAAGTATATCCACTTACAATGGACCTAGCTATATTCAAAGTATGGTCTAGTTAACAAAACATTTATTTTATTTAGGCTTTTTGGAAGCATATGATTTCAAAATATAAATGGACCACTACATTGAATAAAGCTAGGTAGTAATTTTATTGTATGCCTGAAAATCAGGAAATAACATATTCACCACAGTAAACAGACACCATCATAATCTTCATCATTCCATCTCAAACAGGTATGTAGGCAAACAAACACAAAAGAGAGAATAAACACACTGTAAATGATCTCAGTTGAAAGCAGATGAGGAGCTATGTGGTGGAAATTAGAACGGAACATTTACTTTGCTCATAGACAATGAATGTAGCTTGAAAGCAACTTGAATACACTACATTAATCACAATGGTAAAGAACGGCGTATCTGTGCAATATGATGTGATAGCAACATCTCTACTTATTTCCTAACATCACCATTTAGTTAGAAATTCTTTAAGCAACCTATAGATCACACACATATATACCCATGTACACACACATATACACATATATACAAATATTAATTTTTAAGTATACTTATTTAGCAATTATTTAAAAAATGAATCAAGAAAAAAGTTCGGAAAATAAAAGTTAATTTTCAGTTCACTATGGCCTCCTAAGTGTACCTACCATCCCATATCTCATGGAAACATACATAAAATGAGATGCACAGCAATTTAGAAACCTGGGAAGAGTGAATGAAACTGTATTTTTTTTTAAAGAAACAGAACACATAATATTAGGTGATAATTAAATGCAAGATTGCTGAAAAGTGCACACCAAGCAAAGAAAAGTGCTCAGAAAAGTGCTCAACTTTTCCTACAGGTGGTTAAGTTTTAAAGAAGGAGGCCATATGAGGTCTGGTTGGTAATTAATAACAGGGTTGTGAAAAAGTTTTGCCAATTGTATTAATCAGGTTCTTAAGTGTGAGCCAAAAATGCTACTCTGAATGAAGGAGATAAGGATTTGGGTGGCTCACCAAATTACAGGAAGGCTGGAAAACCAGGCTGGAGGCTGGGCTGTCAGGAGCGACAACTATATCCAAGCCACAGAAGTGGCCTTACTATGAAATTTCTGAAACCTCACTCAGGCAAAATTATAATAACTTACCATTGAGCCAGTTCTGTTCAAGGACATGAATTCTGTAGGCTTGGACATACATCTTCCTTTTCAGATCTTCAAATTGTGGCACAGATGTATTTTGATTGGCAGAGTCTAGGTCAGATAACTAGAAAAGAGAATCACTGGAGTTTCAGTTTTCATAAAGGGAATCATTCTTTGCCTCAGGAAGACTCATATGATGGACAATTCTCCTAACATGGAAAAGGCTTCAGCTGCTGGATGGGGGAAAACTAATGACGAATGCCTATTCATTACTCTTTTCCACTCTTCCCTAATTTTTGGCCTCAGGATAGAGTTGGAGAGGTTAAGATATGAATAAAGAAATTCTTTTAAAAAATTATTTATTTTAGAGAGACCATGAGTGGGAGTGACAGATGGAGAGGGAGAGAGAATCTCAAGCAGACTCTGTGCCAAGTGTCGTGCCCAACACGGGGTTCAGTCCCAGGACTCTGAGATGACAACCTGAGCCAAAAGAAGAGCTGGACGTTGAACCAATTGAGCCATCCAGGTGCCTCAGAATAAGGAATTCTAATTTAGAGATTCTCACAAAAGATTACAAGAGTTTACAAGAGTTATAGAGATTGAAGTATGGAGAAGGTTCCAGATAACATGTCTGCCATGAAGAATGGGAGCTCCCCCCCAGCACCCCCCTTCCTGAACAGGCAAAATATTATCATGCACTCACAAAACGCTAATCTACTGGAAGTCCTGCCTTTTGCCCCACTGCATAACTGCTAGGGACAGGACTCTAAATCAACTGTCCCCGCCCTGCCCACGCATGGGTTTTTTCAGTATTTCCTAGATGCTAATCTGAAAATATGAACATTCAACATGATCCCAGGCATGTAAGGAAACCCAAAAGATGATATTCAACAAAACTAAGAAATGATCATACACACAAAAAATATAGGAGAAAAAGAAAATTTTGAAATAGTTATTAGTATACTCTAGGACTAAAATGACTGCAATGGAAAAGCAAATCTGACATCTTGGGAATGAAACTAAAAGTAAATACCGGGGTGGGGGGGGTAAGATAAGATAAAGGATACTGCTGGAACTAAATTCATGAATTGGAAGCCTGAGCCAAATACTTTTTTTAACTTTATTAGGTACTAATTGAAAAATGTAATTGTGTATATTTAAAGTACACAATGTGATGATCTGATATACATATACATCATAGAATGATTACCAAGATCAAAATAAACACATCCAACACTTCACACAGACAACTCTCTTTTGTTTGGTGAGAATGCTTATTTATTTACTCTAAGCAACTTCAAGTGTACAAAACTGTATCACTGACTATAGTCATCATGCTCTACATTAGAGCCTCAGAACTTACTCTTCTTAAAATTGGGAATTTGTATACTTTGATGTATATCACCTTATTTTCCCTGCCACTCGTGTGATTCTTTAGAATGTGGTAAAAAGGATGAAACTATATTAAACATGAAAGAAAAATAAAGACAGGATCTATTCAGGAATTTTGTACTGCTTAGGATAGATCTTAATTGCAAATAAGACCACAAAAATTATCGTGACTTTAAAAAAGTAAGATTTGCTCTTCAGGGACCCATGTTCTCATTCAGTTTAGAACATTGACCTTAATACGCACATTCCAGGTGGGAGGATGGAAGAAAGGACAATGAGAAGTGCCAAAGAATGAGTGGCATGTTTTTAAAGAAGGTGCCAAAAAGTCACCACTGGATGCTTCCACTCCCAGCCCACCAGCCAGAACCCCAGAACTTAGATGCATTCCCGTGTCTAGCTGCAAGCAAGGTTGGGAAATAGAGTTTTCAGCTGGTTGGGGAAAAGAGGAGAAATTAAATATATACTAAATGTCTGCCTTATTTAAGAGGTAACTATAGATACCTCTTATTTCTCAAAGTTCATAAGAAAATATGTACAAATGGTTTTTAAAGCCTAAATAAAGTCACTAATAGTAACAGAAAATGTGACCCTATAAAACATCAAGGAAAAACAAAGAATGAAAAAATTAATCTAGTAGACATATGATACAGAAATGAAGAAAGATAGAAATAAGCAACCATAGCAAAAAGAACACACTGTACATCCTTGCATAAACGGCATAAACCCACCTTGATCTTGATGTTTTGCTTTTAGTAAAATACTGAATTTGGTTTGGTAATATTTTAGGTATCTAGTTCATGTTTATGATAGATTAGTAAAACTGTATTTATATATATGCTGCAGAAACATATTTAGGTACATGAGAATTTAATGACACACGTAAAAGTGGCATTGCAAGTGGTGTAAGAACGATATTTTGTCCTTTATAAAGGAAAAGTTAGGCCTTGCCCTCATTTCCATATACAAAAAAAATTCAGATAGATTAGATATACCAATGAAAAAGCTATAAACTACCAGGAGCGACTGAAATACATACTGACATGTAAAATTTGTCCAAGCCTAGAAAGCACAAAGTTAAGTATGGACAAAATTTACTACATAAAAATTGGGAAAACTTCCATTATGAAAAGTTCCATTATAAAGCGTAAAAGGGGTGCTGTGTGGCTCAGTGGGTTAAGCATCTGCCTTTGTCTCAGGTCATGATCTCAGGGTCCTGGGATCCAGCCCCACATCCTGTTCCCTGCTCAGCAAGGAGTCTGCTTTTCGCTCTCCTCCCTGCTCATGCTCATGCTCCCTCTCTCTTAACTAAATGAATACAATCTTAAAAAAAAAAAAAATAAGAAAGCATAACAACTAAGGAAAAAACCAGAAAAACAAATAAAATCTATGATACTGATTTATGTATTAATAAGAAAAAAAGTCTTGCAAATTCTTTTGTGAAAAATGCAACTCAGTGGAATATGGTGTGAATAGGCTATTCAAAGAAGAAATATGAATGGTTATTATGAAAAAATGCTAAATTTTATCCTGATATGAGGTCAAACAAAGCCAACAACGCAGTTACCCTTCTCACTCATTTTCCACGGGAGGACTGGAAATGATAAAGATCAGTAACATCCAGAGTGGGAGAAATAGGCACTTTCACAGAATTTTGGTCTGTCTGGTACATGTCAAAGATACTAAAAGAATTAAAGATGCTTGTTAAGACAACGGCCCAGGAACATGGTGCTAAACTGCGCATGCTACTGCGCCTGTCAGTCACCAACTTGAGACTTCGTTACAGTTTCAGCGCAGTCCCGGGAATGGAATCTTCGGCCAGTAACCTCAGGAGTCACCTGATCAGCACTAGTTAATCAGCCATCCCCTAAAGGAAGGGATTTTTTTTTTTTTTACCCCTAGCATAACTTTCTTGTTCGCGCTCCCCTTTTGTCTATAAAATTCTTTGACTTTGTATAGCTCTCCAGGGCTCTTTCTACTGCTGCTGGATGTTGCCCGTGTTTGAATCCATATTTGCTCAGAGGAACTCAGAATTTTTAATATGCCTCAGTTTCTCTCTGAACAGTTGTGTTGTCAGAGGAGGGAACCCAAGGAGACCTCCCTCGCCTCCAGGAGCAAAGAGCAACCAGGTCAGGATACCTGCCGAGGCCCTTGGGTTCGTTCGTTGCCGTCCAGTTGTCTCTGGAGGTGGTGGGCAAGTCTCTGTCAGATCCCAGCTTTGCAATCTTTGTGTTATGGCCTTCCAGATTTTATTCGACATTTTTTTTTTTTTTTTTTTTTTTTTTTTGCTTGGACTGAATCCCGTGTACCCAGCCAGAGTTGCTCTGAGTTGGATTTAAGAAGCAGAACAAGGTCCGGGGTTCAACTGGGTCCGACTTGGAAACCGGTGTGGGTTTGGCTTGTACTGGGTCTGACTCGGCAGCCGGACAGAGTTCGGAGTCGGACCCGGTCCAGAGTCTGTCTGGGTCCGTCTTAACGGAGGTTGGTGTGAGAGGAGACCTCAGCTGAAAAAAAAAAATTGTTTTAACGCTGAACAAACAGGTTATCCTTACCAAGATTATCTTGAATTACCGTGGCTACCGTGGAGAATTTTAATGTAGATAAATGTTTCCATTTATGAGGTGCCCTAAAAAAAAAAAAAAAAAAAAAATGTTCCCAGCCAAGCACTCGCTACAAAGTGGAGGGGAAATTATTTTCCTCTATAGTTTCTGGTGACCAGGATGAAAGCCACTTGCTCTGGAAAATGAAGACAAGATTCTGGAAAAACCCAGAAGCTGGCCATGGGTAAGATTCTTCACTGACATTATTTCCTCCAGATCTCTTACCTGTGGTGCTTGGTTAAGAGAGGAAGATAAAATTTCATGTTTTCCCCTCCTTTCCAAATTCAGATTGGCAGGCAAAAAGAAAAAAACAAATTGTAAGAATTAGTTCTTTGAATTGTGACTCCTGAATTTAATTTCAAGTAACCTGTTGGTTTGTCCCTCTCATTTTATGTCCTGTGAATTTAGTTTGGCAATTGTTAGGTTGGGGGCTTCCCAAAATATGGTTGGACCGAAATGTGGGTTGCACTCCATCTGAGACTAGGGTCCCACTCACTGTTCCCAACCCTCAGAGGAATTGTCTTTCTTTGGCTTATCTTTAGGATTGTCGCTGTACCCAGTGTCCTTGGCACCCTCTTGTACCTCTTACGTCCAAGGGGTTGTTCCATACCACCAGGAATATTTACTGCCTGCATGGCAGAAAACTTGACAAGATATTCAAAAGGATTTGTTTATTTTTAAGTGGCTTTATGGTCAGAAGTTGGTCAAGTTGGAAGCCAATACTCAGAGGCTGACAGAACTTTTTTTTTTTTTTTTTTTTTAATGATTTCTCCCTTTAGCTAAAATGAAACTATGTATCTATAGGGAAAGGGAAAACATTCAGAGCTTTTGTGGAAAGGTTTGCTGAAACATTACAAAGACAAACAGCTCTCAATCTAGAACACAGAAATCTTTTGATTTCCATCTTAGTTGAAGGTCTTCTCCTGATAAAAAAACAAATGGAGGATAAGGTAGTTTAATGGGTGGTTCAACATCTTGATACCATTCATGTGGTAACCCAGTTTTTTGAAGAATTGGAAACAACTGTACTTGTCTTGCAGATTGAGGGTTCATAAGAACAGAAAATGCAGCTCTAGGGGCATCTGGGTGCCTCACTGGGTTAAGCGTCTGCCTTAGGCTCAGGTAATGATCTCAGAGTCCTGGAATTGAGTCCCACTTCAGGCTCTCTGCTCATCCGGGAGCCTGTTTCCCTTTCTCTCTCTGCCTGCCTCTCTGCCTACTTGTGATCTCTGCCTCTTTGTCAAATAAATAAATAAAATCTTAAAAAAAAAATGCAGCTCTAGGAAAAAACCCCTTATCCCCTTTGCTGATGGCCAAAACCCTATTCAAAATAAGGGATTTAAAACACTTTTTTATTCTCACACTTAAAGTTAATATCCTGCTTAGAAGAAAGTAAATCAAAACTGTTAGATTAAAAAACATTTTGAACATAAAATAATTCAAGGTGATGAACAGGGAAGAGAAAGTCATGTTAAGAAAAGGAATAGAAGTGGGTCAATTTGGAGATAATTAAGAAATTGTTGGGTTGATTTTCAAAAGGCAAGGGACTAGCCAAAAAATTTTAAAAAGAGAGAGAAAGAAAAAAAAGAATATCTGAGAAAAGTTTTTTTTTTAAGGTGCTAATCTTTCTAATTTACATTAGTCAATTCATTCAACAATCTCCTCGATCCTAGAAAGCTCAATGCTGATTATTTTTCTTGCAAACTTATTCCCACTCTCAAAAGCCTTTATCAATAATAAGTTGTAATATACATTATCCTGTTTTGAAAACCAGTTTGTTCCCACAAGATTGGTATTTTAGGGAACAATTTGAACATACGTGAATTTTGCATTTGCTTATGCATCATTTTATCTGCAAGAAATATTAGGTGGATGCAAAAAACTGGCCAACTAAGTGATTCAGGTAGGAATACACAAAACACACACACACACACACACACACACACACACACATCCCTCAAACATCTTCCAGCTGCCTCAGTTCACTGCTTTTGGTATTACAATATTTCCTGTGATTTCTGTTAATCCTCCTTCCACCTCTTCACAATAACTCACAAACTATAACCTGTTGCTCACTTATACAAGTCAACTTCAGGTCTTTTTTCAGGTAAAACACCTTGTGTATTTTAGTACTTATGTATTTCTTAACTATTTAACTTGTATAAAACTCTTCTGGCCATATTCATTAGGTTCCCATTTTTTTCCTAGTGTTTCACTGATGATACTTTCACTGTGTGTCTGAATCTCTCATTTTTGTTGTTGTTGTTGTCGTTGTGGGTATTGCATAAGCCTAATGGTTTTTATTGCACAATTTTGCAGAATGCACTGTTATTTAGGAACACATATGTCTCATTATCTCGGAACTGACTATATGGGGGTATCATACTAATTAGAATTCTAATAGCTCCTTCTTTCGCTCTGTAGTCATTTTACCTACGGATTAAAGTTGTGACTGAGATTTTTTTCAGTAAATAAACTTAAGAATTTGGCATTTTATTACTATTGAGTTTAGCTACTATCGTCCTGTTGGATATTATCCAGTTGTGTCTAATTCCAGATTCTTTGTGCTTCTTCATTGTTTCAGCTGAGTGTTGATTTGCCATTTGGAAACAAGTTATATTTTGAATGTATACATTATGAGGATTTGTAGAATTTATTTGTAAGACTTTAGAGAGATATGGTGTTGACACATAGTTTCTAATAAAAATGACTGGAAAACTACCTCTCTAGTTCTCATGTGAATAAAACCCAACATTTGTCAGAGCAAGCAAATGCCAATTTTGAGATTCAAAAGTTCACTAATTCAGTAGACTCTGCATTGGGATTTAGTCTAAGTATTCATCACCACCCATATGATGGGTTATTCTGATGTAATAAAAGCTGCTGAATAACTTTAGCTACTTTTTTTTTTCTTTCTTAAATAGACCTTGTGACATAGATAATTTTTTAAAAGGGTATTTCTACTTGCATATAAATAACGGAGCATACAGTGAGCACATCTAGCTGATGATAAATACACCTTTTTTCCCCTTCCCCCCCCAAATGGTATATCTGATCATCTTCATGTATGAACTTAAAATATGGAAAATGTTAAGGAAGCAAAAATGGTTTGTAACTTTGTAAGTACTTATAACATGGTGTATCTTTTTGCTCATGAAAATTCTGTACTATAACCATGGTTTCTGTAGTTTAATTAAAACGTTTCCTTGGTGTTAGCTTTTCTCAGGAAAAAAAAAAAGGGTATTTCTACTGATATTTTCAATAATTTTGTTAAAAATCATATTGGGATCTATCAGACTGTATGAGTTCAGATATATGGAAAATGATAATAACTTATTATTTCCTAGTACTGTCCCAAGCATTGGTAAATACCATTTTAGGCGGGCAACAAAATCCTCTCTACTTACATATGAGAAGCGGTAGGTACTTGAAAGTAATTTGCCTCAATTTACATTAACTGGTGATGAAGCCTGGGATTTGAACCTTCTATTCAGACCCTTGAATCTGTGTTTATTCACAGTATGCCTTGATTTGGAAGAGGTGAACATGTTATTTCCTGGATTAAGAAAGCCAGTTTGCTTTGTGATAATAACCTATGATAGTGGTCACTTGATCTAGCTTCTAGACCTCTGACCAACAGATTTCGGCTACTAGGTCATTTCTCCCAAAACTTTAAGGGTCCACCTACCATTACCCTTTTGTTTCACTGCTGGGGACAGAGCCAAACTTAAATTACTCTACCCACAAGAACTGCTTCTTGGGTGTATCTGTACTCACCTAAATATATTTCTCTCCACTGGGGAATAATAAATAACCTGAATTTGTCATTTAATTGTAGAAAACCACTTTAACATTTTCTTCTCTAAATTTTACAACCCGAATGCCTTTAATTGCCCTTGTGAATGTTCTCTGCTTTTTCTTTTTTATTTATTCTTACTTTCATTGTTCATTCTGTACCATCTCATGTTCACCTTAAACAGATATTTTCTTTAAAATATTGATCTAGAATCTTTTCATTTTCCAAATTGCAATGTATTGAATATTAAGTTATATGGGCCATAACTAGTATTTGCCAATTTTTCTCACCTCGAGAATTTAACTGTAGTTGAATTAGATATTTCATTATAGGAAACAATATCTATAGTGAAGAGAACATTGAAGTTTGTAGGAATAAAGAGATTGAAGAGTTTGATTTTGAAGCAACAACATGTTTGTTACTTGCGCCATTATTTTTGTGAGGGCTTGAATGAGTTCCTTATGTCTTTTGGTGTCAGTTGCTTCTTTATAAAATTAAGAGTTGAGTTCACTGTTCTGTACTGTTTCTTTTAGTTTTAACATTGGTTGTTGATACAGAAGTGACTTCCCATGCCATCTTTACTCAGTTGTAGTGTGGTACAATTTCATCAACAGACAAGACATTTTGCTACTAATTCAGTGCTGAGTCATTATTGTTTTCCTGTCTTTGTCTAAGAACCCTTGAGCATTAAGAACTTTTTAATTTGGTTTTGTCCCAAGGACTTTTTTTTTTTTTAAAGATTTTATTTATTTATTTGACAGACAGGGATCACAAGTAGGCAGAGAGGCAGGCAGAGAGAGAGAGAGGAAAGGAAGCAGGCTCCCTGATGAGCAGAGAGCCGGATGCGGGGCTCGATCCCAGGACCCTGGAATCATGACCTGAGCCGAAGGCAGAGGCTTTAACCCACTGAGCCACCCAGGCGCCCCCCAGGGACTTATTTTACTTAAAATTCACTTGGTCTTTGGTTCATTTCTAACTGACTAAGATTCCCCCCCCCATATTATTTTAGAAAGCTGTCCCTTTGTGGAGTTAAATGGTTACCCCCCCCACCCTGGTGTTTCATTTGAAACAACAATTAGGATTAGGTTTTTGTTTTGTTTTGTTTTTAATTTATTAAAGAGAGAGAGAGGGAGAGCACAAAGGGGAGAGGGAGAAGCAGACTCCCCACTGAGCAGAGAGCCTGATCCCATGACCCCAGACCCCAAGATCATGACCTGAATGGAAGGCAGACTGCTTAACCTACTGAGTCATCCAGGAGCCCAGACACACTGATTAGAATTAAAAAGTATGTCAGTTCTTCAACTGACCTCTGTGGACTGGAAAAGAAAAAGAGGAAGTGACTCTTCTAGGATGATCTATCCTTTGGCAGATATAAAACATGTAGTAGATTAGATTTACTGTTTAGTTTCACCAGCTCTCCAAAGCTGTGAAATCAGAGGCCAGAAACAAGATTTTCCATAGTCCTTTCAACAGCTCCCCCAAATTTTACTTAATGCCATAGTCTCAACATTCATAAAATGAAACTTTTAGTTTTTATCTTATACAATTAAATTTATAGCTAAAACAATTAAGGGCACTGGGAGGTATATTATAATAAAAGTATTTGATATTTAGAAAGATGAAAATAAACCTTAAATAAATACATTGTATTACATTTTATGATCACATTTAAGGGAAAATGTTATACCCATTAAAAATAACAGGATGCCGTATATAATGGAAAGAGTAAAACAGTAAACTATTAGAGGTACCAGAAAAATTATGAAATGTATAAATTAATAAAGTTATATAAAAAGATATCAACACATGATTTTTTAGAATGAAAGGGCCCTTTGAGTTTCTAGCTCAGTGAATGGAAATATACCCACATTAAAGAACATATTTGTGAAATTTCAGAATAGTAGGGACAAAGGGAAGATCTAAAAGCTTCCAAAGAAGGAGGAAAAAACAAGTCATATACAAAATGACCAATTATAGCTGGGCCAGCAAATCCCAAAATGTGAAGAGTAACAATTCCATGTTCCACTTCCTAGAAATACAGTGGAGAGGCATTATTGAAATAGGAACCTTCTCTCTTATGTTGGTTCAGTATCCAAGACAAGCCTTGGTCATCAGAGAGTATGAAAAGCGTGGTGAAATGAGCCAAAGAGAGAGTAATACCTACTAGACATAAGGCTGACCAGGGAACACAGAGGTGCGAGACACAGACACTAAATAGACTGAAGCAAATCTTTGAAGCAGGTTTTAGCTAATACTGAAAAGGCAAAGTGGAGGTGGCATTTAGACTAAGCCTCAATGAAATAAAGCCTTGGCTCTCATTCTCAGTATATTTCTATGTGTGTGTGTGTGTGTGTGTGTGTGTGTTTCGGGAAGGGGATGGGCAGTGATGTTCCGTTAGATGAAAGAGCCTATTGAAGGAATGAATATCCAGAAGGGTTAGTCCCTTGGAGAAAGAGGTAAATCTCCAGAGTGGCTTAGAAAGGAAAAATAGGGTGTTCCTGGCACGTGGGACTTTCAGGGCTAAAACGGAGAAAGTCTGGCATCCAGCAAAACTGGATGACTTGATCATGCAAAGTGAAGTTCCAGAGAGCCTGAGAACAAACAGATAAATCCATGGATGGCTGGGGCGCCTGGGTGGCTCAGTGGGTTAAGCCTCTGCTTTCGGCTCAGGTCATGATCTCAGGGTCCTGGGATGGAGCCCCGCATTGGGCGCTCTGCTCAGCAGGAAACTGCTTCGCCCTCTCTCTCTCTGCCTGCCTCTCTGCCTACTTGCGATCTTTGTCTGTCAAATAAATAAATAAATAAAATCTTAAAAAAAAAAATCCATGGGTGACACTGGGATCTAGGAAGAATAACAGAAGGAGAAGGAAAGTGGAGTGGTCAGAGTTTAAGAGTAGAGTTCAGGCTAAGCCAACCTTTGAGGGAGTCCTTCAACCAAAAAGATGAAATGCTAAGCTTAGGTCTGGCATGTGGTATATGACCAAGACATTGTAAATAGCTCATATCTGCCCAGCTCAGGTTTGAGAAGGTCTCTGTAAAAAAAATAAAATACACCAAATTCTAAATCTACCTTTTCTCAGAATTCATTGGTAATGCACATGAGTTTAATAAAAACAAAAAAGAGCTTTTTTCTAGATATTAGAGTTCATGAAGTTTTGTTTTGATTCTGATTCTTTGGACCTACATACCATAGAGATGTGTCACTCTCATTAGAAACCAGACACCCCCATGAGAGCTTCACAGTGACACCTGTGCTCTGCCTCCCTCTGGTGCTCTCCTTAGGCCCATGCTTCATTACCTTTTGAAATTCCCAAGGACACCGTTCATTTTCATAAACTTAAGATGTGATAGAATTTAACAAAGGCCCCACGACATTGGCTGCTGTCAGGAAAAAAGCCTAATTGGTCTGTCTGCTAAAAAATATGCTCAGAATGTAGCCCTAGACTGAAATCTCAAAGGCTGGTTTTGAAAGATCTGCTGAACCAGGGGGTTTGGCAATGTATATTTTAAGAAGAGAACATTAAAGTAGAAATTGAAGAATAATTTGAGATTGGATATCCGTGTTTCCCTTTTCTTTCTCATGTAGAAAAAGTATCAGCTTTTTCTGAGTATGACTGCCCCTTTTCCATTGTCAACACCGTGAGACCTGATGGCATCATTTCCCATCATCTAACTTACCCCAGCAGTTCTGCATTTTTGAAATACTGAGTAATTATTCTCTGTACTGGCTCTTCATTTTGTGTGCCATATGGGATTAACTGGAAATAATATTTAAAACTTTTACGTATTTGGAAAAGTAACAAAGAAGATGAAATATGACAGAAAAGCAGGTTAATGCCTTTGAGTGCAAATAAATGATAGAAAAATTCAAACACTCAATGGGAAGATAAAAGTTGTAGAAAAGTAATGCTGTAGGGTATTACATAAATGAGAAATAATAAATTAGATATTGAAATAAAACATTCTTTATAAAGGGCAACTGCAAGTTAGAAAATATTTCATATTTCCCACTGTGGTTGAGCCTGTTGTTTTCAAAGTCACTGATGAGACTTAAAACAGACTATCACTTTTTAAAATAGATTCAAATCTGTATAACCTTGGAGCTCTTAATCCATTTGCATTTTACCATCTGCTTTGCATGCTTCTTAACTTAATATGCATATCAGAATTGATTCAACTTACAAGCTCCTTCAGGAAGACATGTGCTACTATTGTATTGCCGAATTGATGATATTCAACAGTCTGTACAACATAAATCTGAAAGGACAGCATGGAGAGAATACCAGACAAAGAGTTAGGAGACTTCAGTCCAATCATATAATAATTATTAACTCACTTTGTGACCTTGAACAACAAATCTAAACTCTTCAGGCTTTAATTTTCACATGTAAAATGGACTGTGCAACCTCTAAGATTCTTTCCAAGTCCAAAATTCTCATGAATACATCGTTTTCTTCCTGGGGGGTAGGTTTGATCATTTCAATTAATAAACAGACATCATCTGCTGCCCCTACTCCCCTCTTTTGATAATCCTGTTTAGGAAGGACCTCTTAAGAGCTTCGAATGAAAAAAAAAATCATAGTCCTGTAACAAATACAACTAATAAATACTACAGTCTGGATGTTAAAGTCTCCATACTAATGAAATGCATGATAAATTAAAAGCTGAAATGAATTTAAATATATCAATAATCACAATAATTGTAAATGTAAGAAACTTTCTTGATGACAATTGGTTCCTGAGAAAGGGAGAAAAAGACTTGCTATAAAAGAAAAACCTAAATCAATCTATAAGGTAATTTCAAGAGACATCCCTATGATGTAAAGTAATAGTTTGAAAAGTGAGAAATGGAAAATATGTGTTTTCAAAAATCTAATCAAAGTTGATCTAGCAATGTTATGAAAATGGATAGACTTCAAAGACAAATGTATTGTTAGAGGTAGTGAGGATTATCTTAACCATAATAGGAACCATAAAGATAAAACAATTCTGCACCCTGAATACATCTACCAACATAGCCTCAAACATGGTAGATAAATATTGACAGGATTACCAAAGAAAAATTGGCAAAACAGAATTTTGATGGGACATTTTTATACACTGATAGATCAAACAAACAATAAACAACTTAAACTGATAGGCATGTATAGAACTCTGCAAACCAATACTGAGAAAATACTTAGACTTTTCCAAAGCAACAAAGCCTACTAACACACACACACACACACACACATATATGTATATGTATATACATATATATGTATCAAATCTGTGCATCTGCATCTATGATGACACCATTTGCATTATGCTATTAAATGTCATAAATGTGCAGATCAAAAACAAGCACTACAAAACTCCTTAGACATAGGAGTCCTTCATTGTGGTAGCCAAAGAGAGCAAAAAAGATGTGATTTTCAATGAAAAGTTTTATGTGATTTGATAAATGTATGTATTTGGGTAATTACCACTGAAATCAATATATAAAACATTTCCATTATTGCAGCTTAGGTCCCAGGTAGTCATAACTATGCTTTCTGTCATTTTATATAAGATTTGTCTTTTCTAGAGTTTCATAGAAATGGAAACATATAGAGTATGCTTTTATGTGTCTTCTTTTTTTCAGTGTGTTGTTTTTCGATTCAACCACACTGTTCTTGATAGACTTTCTGGTTGCTCCCAGTTTTTGACTGAAGAGAAAAGTTGCTGTGAACATTCCTGTACAAGTGTTTTTGTGCATACATGTTTTCAGTTTTCCCAGGTGAATATATTAGTTGAATAGCTGAATCATATGGTACCTGTATGTTTAAATTAAAAAAAAAATGTCTCCCAAAGGTTTTATCCTTTCATTTCCCGCCTCCCGCCCCAGCCATGCATGAGTAGCAATTGCTGTATTACCTGGACAGGTCTTTTCAACTTCAGACATTTGAGTGTGAGTGTATCGTGTTACCTTATTGCAGTTCAAAGTCATATTTCTTTCATGACTAGTGATGTTGAACATCTTTTCATACATTTATCAGTTATTTGTATACCCTTGTTTAATGAAGTGTCTGTTCAGATCATTTGCCCATTTTTAAATTGGATCTCCTTCACATTATTGAGTTGTAAATATTCTTTATATATTTTTCATACAAGTACTTTATCACATGTGTGTATTGCAAATATCTTCTCCCAGATTGTGTCTTTCTATTTAACATTGTTTTTGCAAAAATAGTCATTTTTAATTCTGATGAAGTTCAACTCTCTATGATTCACATTTTTTTCTGTGTGTGTGACTTAGGAACTCATTTCCTAGTCCAAGATCACACATCCTTCTCTTACATTTTCTTTGAGAATTTTATAATTTCAGCTTTTACATGTAAGTCTAAGACCCATTTTGAATGATTTTAAAATGCAGAAAAGAGGTGATATTTAGTTTTTTTCGCATATGGTTACTCAGTTTTTCTTATACCACTACTGAAGAGGCTATATTGTGTTCTTGATTATTCATGTTTCTTGAAGTCTTAGGTTGCTGTCTTTGCATATAAACAAGTGGCTACCTTCTCCAGTCTTCATGTTCCCCAGATAAGATCCATTTGTGGATTGTTTATTACTAGCTTTGCATTTCAAGGGTAAATCCTACATGTGATTCTTATATGTTATTAGATTTTATTTACTATAAATTGTTAATGGTTTGGGGGGCACCTGGGTGGCTCAGTGGGTTAAGCCTCTGCCTTCAGCTCAGGTCATGATCCCAGGGTCCTGGGTGGAGCCCTGCGTTGGGTTCTCTGTTCAGCATGGAGCCTGCTTCCCCCTCTTTCTCTGCCTGCTGCTCTGCCTACTTGTGATCACTCTCTCTCTGTCAAATAAATAAATAGAACCTTTAAAAAAATTGTTAAGGGTTTTTGTATTTATGTGCATAAGGATATGGGCTGCAGCTCCTGTTTTTGTAAAGTCTCCATCTGATTTTGGTATTACAGTGATGCTAGCTTTATAAAGTGATTTGGTAAGTTTTTCCCTCTGTTTTCTGAAAGAGCATGTATATGGTTATTATCTTTTCATAAATGTTTGACATAATTCATTGAAATCATGTCCTACAGTTTTTGTGAAATTATAGAAAAATCAATGTTTTAATGAATATTGCAAAAATTCAATTTTCTATATCATCTTGTGTTTAGTTTTGGTTTATTGTGATTTTCAAGGAATTTATGTTTTTCTTGAAGGTAGCACATATTGTTATCAAGTTGTGAAAATTATCCTTTATTGTATTTTTAATGTCTGTTGGATCTTTAGTGATATACTGTGTCATTTCTGGTAAGTTGTGTCTTTTCTCTCTCTTTTTTTATTTGATCAAGCTAAGTAGTTAGAATTTTGTCAGCCTTCTCGAAGAAACAACTTTTGCTTTAACTGATTTTTCTTTTTGTTTTCTGTTGTATTGCTTTTCAATTGCATATGCATTATTTTCTTCATTATACTAATTTGTTTTTAATTAGCTCTTCTTTTTCTAGTTTCTTAAATGAAAAGCTTACCTTATTTATTTTTAGACCTTTCTTCTTTTCTAATGAAAGTATGTGAAGCTATAATTATCTCTTTAAGCACTGTTTTAGCCAAATCTTACAAACTTTGATATTTTGATGATTTCATTTTCATCAGTTCAAGGTATTTTCTAATTCTTTTGATGATTCTTTCTTTGACATATTTATTTAGAAGTACATTGTTTCATGTCCACATATTTGGGAATTTCCCAGATAGCTTTGTTAATTTCTGTGCTAATTCTCTTGTTGTCAGAGAACATACTGTGTATTTGAATCTTTTAAAATTTATTGACTTGTTTTATAGTCCAACATATGGTTTATCTTGGCATGTGGCATGGCCGATTGAAAATAATGTATGTGCTGCTGTTCTTTGGTAAAGTGTTCTGTAAATAAATGTCAGGTCAAGTTGTTAGAATGGGTTGTTCAGTGTTTTGTATCTTCACTGATACTCTGTCCAATGTTTTATCATTACTAAGAATGTTAAAATCTCTAATTATAATAATATATTTACCTCTTTCTCTTTTCAGTTCTGCCAGTTTTTTGCTTAATAGAATTTCGAAATTCATGTTTGAAATTTATGTTTAAGCACATAAAATATAAAATTATTTTATGTTCATTAGGAATTGACCCATTTATCATTATGAAACATTATGAAATATTCTTCTTTAATTCCTGTTAATATTCTTTGATTTGCATTTTCTTCTACCTAACTATAGTTATGATAGCTTTTGTAAACTAAGTATTGTATAGTCCATCTTTATGCATCATTTTACCTTTATCCTGTTGATATCTTTACACCTAGAAAAAATGTAGACAGAATGTGATTCATTGTTGCTTTTTTTGGTTCAGTCTGATAATCTCTGATTTTTTTTTTTTTAAGATTTTATTTATTTATTTGACAGAGAAAGAGAGAGAGAGAGATCACAAGTTGGCAGAGAGGCAGGCAGAGAGAGGAGGAAGCAGGCTCACCGCCGAGCAGAGAGCCCGATGCGGGGCTCGATCCCAGGACCCTGAGATCATGACCCGAGCCGAAGGCAGAGGCTTAACCCACTGAGCCACCCAGGCGCCCCTAATCTCTGATTTTTAATTAGAGTGCTTAGACCATTTATACTTAAGTAACTTTTAACATAATTGGGCTTAAATTTACCATCATGCTATCTGATTTTTGTTTATTTTTATCTTTTTGGATTAATGAAATTTTGTTTGTTAATATTTGTTTATCTTCACTATTGGTTTATTAGTTGTACATCTTTATGTATCTTTTTGTGACTACTATAGATTTTATACTATCTATATCTTTAAATAAACATATGACTTAAAAACCTTGAAATATTTTCCTATACTGTTTCCCTTCTAGTCCTTTGTACTTTTATTATGGTACATTTTACATGTGTATAGGTATAGGAATATGTTAAACCCCACAACATATTGTTGTTTAAAAATAGCCAATTATTTTTAAGATTTTTTAAAAAAATTCAGTAAACATGGTTTTTATGTTTACCTAAATATTTACCATTTGTTGGTGGGGTTTTTTTTTTCTCTTTTTTTGTCACTTAGTTTTTCATCTGGTATCATTTCATTGTATCTGAAAAATTTTCATCAGCATTTCTTTCAGTGAACACTTGCTGGCAAAACATTCTTTCAGATTTGTTTGCTTGAAAAGTCTTCATTGCTTAATTTTTGTAATATATTTTCACTGTGTTCTAATTTGACAGGTTTTTTTCCCCTTTCATTTCTTCAGCTCTGGATCACTGAGTTTGATGTGTCTGTGGTAATCTTTTTTTTTTTTTTTTCCTGTTCTTTTTTTCTGTGCCTTTTCCCTTTATTGCCAGTTTTCAGTAATTTAATTACAATGTGTGTGTGGTTTTCTTTGTGTTCATTTGGTGTTTATGGATCTTGAATCTGTGTCTTTACTATTTTCACTTAATTTGGGAAACTTTTGGATAATTTTGGAATTTTAATTTCTTTAAATATTTTTCCATCTTCCTCTTTTTTCCCTTTTTCTGGTACTCCAATCACATTGTGATTATGTGTCTTGCAATTAAGCACATGTCACTGAGACTTTTTTTTTTTTGTCTCTTTTTCCTTCTGTTACTGTATTATTTTGGGTAGTTTCTATTATGTCTTCAGGTTAACTGATCTTTTCTTTCTGAGTGTCTAATTTGGTATTACTTCTTCCTAGTGATAGTTTTATTTCAGATATTTCATCTCTAGAAGTTCCATTTGATACTTTTCTTATATTTTCTATTTCTCATTATGTTTTTCTTTAAATCTTTGAGTATAATGAAGACATTAATAATACTGATTTTAGCATCCTTTTCTGCTAATTATGTTGTCATTGTCATTTCTATGTCTGCTTCTTTTAGTTGATTCTTCTCCTGGTTATAGGTTACATTTTTCTGCTTTTTCGCATGTCTAGTGATTTTGATTTGCTGTTGGGCATTATGATTTTACTTTTTCTTTTTCTTTTTTTTTTCTTTTCTTTTCTTTTCTTTTTTTATTTTTTATTTTATTTTATTTTTTTTTTTGAGTACTGGACTTGTTAAATATATATGAAGAATGTCCTGACAGGCAATAAAGTTACTTACAGGTTATTTTGATGCTTTTGTGATTTGTTTTCAAGCTTTTGGGGTTAGGACAGGTATAGAGTAGCCTCCATTCTAGCTTTATTATTGAAGCATGATTCTTTTGGGACATTTACTGGATGCCCTGTATATTAACAACAAGGTCTTTCTATTTTGATTACTGGGAAAACAGATTATTTCTTGCCCTGAGTGAGCACTAGAAATTACCTGACTACAGATTACCAATAAGTTTTCATTCCCTGAAAGTTGTTCTTTGCCTGGCTCACTGCACATATGTGCAGATTCATATTCAGCTAAAGATTCAAGAGGACTGCAATGCATATCTGGACCTCTTTCTCTTCATAGCTTTCTCCTCTCTGATGTTCTACAATCCTGCCCCCATCCTGCATTTGAGTTTTCTTAGCCTCATTGAACTTCAATCTCTGTCTCCTGTGCTAAGAAAGATGGCAGTCTCTGTTTGAATTCCCCTTCTCTGTTGTACAGTCCTAAGATTATGTATAGGCAAAAAGCCAAAGACTCTTATTTTCAGTGACCATAGGTCTGTGCTATCTGTTTTCTAGTGACTAAAAGAGTAATTTCATATATTCTGTCTACTGTTTTAATGGTTTACAGTAGAAGAATTATTCTGGCGTTATTGCTCCCTCATGGGCAAGCAAGGTTTGAATTTCTTTTTAAAGTAGATTTAGATATGTTTTTCTGCTGTGTAAAAATTCTGTTTATTCCAAAATGTCAGCCACAGAAGATTTACTATGCATGGAAATAATGTTATCTTATAAAAAAATCATTTCCAAAACTATAAGAAATCCAAAGGTCAGATTCTGAATATAAATGTACTTGAAAAATTTCCCCCTTTTTCCCTGCCTGCTCCATTTTGATTGCCTATACATGATCTATGACTTCTTAGTCTATTAATGGTCCAGGTCAGGTACTATGTGGACACAATGAGTGTAAAAGTATTTTAAAAGATTACAGTATTGTTTTCCTTGAATAGGTTATAATCTAATGAAAAATCAAGAACACAAACATAATCATTAAGTATAAAACATGAAGTACTAGAATTTTTCAGTGTATAGAGAGGGCACAGCTGTCTGCTATGGAGATAATTTCAGTGGCCTGGTCTTAACATTGGACAGTTCCAATAGCAATCCTCTATGTGAGTCAGTCACTTTACATTTCCATGCTACAACCAAGTTGTGGTTTACTCAGAAGTGCCTCAGAGCAAGCAAGGCCTTAGGCAAAGTTCACACCCTAAATAGATTGCATTCATCATCTAAGAATAAGCTTTTCTCTTTTTGCATAATCTTCTCATATTCATTTTACTCACGGACATTTATATGCGAGGTATAATTATATGTAATTTATATTTTCAATTTATATTGCTTATACTTTGCATATCCTTTTGTCTACTAAATTCTGATAACAGACATAGAGTTCCATGAGTGACCTTGTGGTGACCAGAGCTTCACCAGGTCCTCACTGGTTAATTTTCCTTGTGGTTTGATTTCTCTGAATATCAGTCAAATAAAATTGCAACATCCTTGCATTGAGGTAATGCCATATACATCTTACATTTTACATTTTAATAGTTCTTATTTGTTTTCAGTGAATATCTGAGACCATCTACTTCAGTGGAGTCTGCAAATGCATTGTCAAATGGTGCAATTCTCTGTAGAATGGCTGAAGATATGTTTACACACATTAATGGAGAGGGAGCATGTTTACCAGCTATGACTAAGTGGTTCCACTTTCTTGGGTTAGCTTGGGAGGGATGTTTACTATGATTTAGTTCAAGGTGAGTGGTTTTGGATGCAACTACACATACAAAACCTTCATAGTGATACCATTTACTTTCTGTAGAGCTGCTTACCAGGATGAGTTTTAAAATCCAGTAAGAAAGATGATGCCAATTTCCATAATTTGAAGCTCCTTTAGCAAAAAAAAATATCTGTCAGAGGTTTTTGCCTTAGTTCAGGCTTCAAAACTGACTGAGAACTGAGGAGTTAGTAAAGAAACTAAAATTGCTAATAAGAAAAAGAGAACTAAATTTATGTGGATTTCAAGGCACATGATGCAAGAGTTGGATAAAAGAGGTAAATAGAATACCTCTATGAAATTAATTTCCTGATTAAGGAAAGGGAACCACAGTGATCCCTGCTCTGGCTACATCTTGATTAACTCTGTTATGTTCTATAATTTTATTTTCAGTTGCCATGAGGAGGGAAGAAAGTGAATGCTATTATCTGCAAACTTTAGAGAAGAACTGATTTTATTTCTGACCCCCTGTCAGCCAGCTGGGTGACTAAGGTAAGTCACCATGACTCTGGGACTCAAGCTTCCTATGAGAGGGTTAAACTAGATGAGCTCTAAGTTTTCTTCCAACTTATTTCATGACTTTGTAAATTTTAAATTAGGGGGATAAAGCTCAGAAACTTAGAAATAACCATGACTGGTAAAGATTAATGTTGCATCTAGCCCCCAAATCTGTGCAAACAATGGCCCTAGGGGATGAACCATGAGTGGTTGTAATTTTTCATCCTGACATCAACCTTAGAGGTAGAGCGTGCGTCAGCTCTTCATAATCTCCATTGATGACATTGTGGTGTATAAATTCAGCCAATTCCCTTCAAAACTTACTATATTTGCTGTCGGTACCTACTTCTTGGGGATTAAGAGTTTCATAAGATTATTGTCCTCTGTATAAAGAAGTCCTTCTTTTTTTTTTTTTTTTTGTCCTAAATTTACCTTGCTGTTTTGAGAAGCATCTCTTTTAAAGGAGACTTGACCCTAGTCTTTCAGATTTTGAAAAGTCAAATGTATGCATATTGTAATAATATCATTTTGTATTTTAAGGATTTTAATGTGATTAGCATCCTGTGGTTTTGCCTTTCCAGGTTGAAGAGTTTTACTCTTTCAGTGTTGACTGTCTTCCCTAGCTCTATTCCTAGTCTGAATTCTTATGATTGCTTTAGTTTTCTTTTTCTGAAAATCTACCAGGTCCATTTTGCATTTCTGGAAGTGCGACAACAAAGAGATGTATAGGGTTATAGAGGAAGAAGCAGATGGGAAAGTTGTGTTTTTTCTTATATTCTTGCAAATGGTTCGTGCCTTTCTGGACTTTTGGGTTACAGAAACATCATATGTCTGGGTTTTCAAGAAGGCATTCGCTGCTCACCAAATTGAAATTAGGTTTTTTTTTTAAAGTGTATATTTATTCTTTTTTCCCCCTGTTTCCCTCCTTCCTTCACTCTTCTCTCCTTTCTTCTCTCCTTTTTTATTCTCCTTCTGTTCTCTCTTATTGTTGTTTAAACAAGACAGTCATTTGGGTTCTGAGGTTTTAGAATGGGGAGCTCTATCTTCTAGTGCTTATTTCCTAAATTTTAGTTTAAGACAGTAAACATTAAGGAATATTATTATGTACTACCAATGTATGTCCACTTCCTTTAAATTATTGAAAATATAATGAACCTAATTTAAATATATAGCATCAAAATACATAATCATAATATAAGGAAAAGATTTCCTGCAAGGCAATGGGGAATGCTGAAGAGGTTCTTGAGGAAGAAGAAACTAAGCGCCTCAGAGATTTAAACTAACAAGAATTAAAAACACCTAAGCTTGAGTTATTTTATTATGCATTTGAGATATATCACTTTGTTGCTCTCTCTTTATTAAGGTTTAATTCTATTTCAAATGCAATCTCTCTAAATTTATGTTTCCTTCTTTTCCATAATTCCATCTTACCTGAATTCAGCATCCATTTGACTCACTCTTGTACATGTGCTTAGCCTGATGGTCAGTAGGGATACAGAAACAGCAGAAGAGGCCAGCATGCTAAAGTTTACTGAGCATCTGTTATATGTCAGGCACTTAAATAGGCACTTTTATTGTTTCATGAAATCCTCATAATATCCCCGAGGGAGAATTGTCATATTCTTCCTTTTACACGTGAGTCATCTGAGGCTCATTCATTTTCCCTAGGACCTCTGGGTAGAAAGCAGCAGATTTGGAATTTGAACTCAAGTTCTGCCTTGCCAATAAGCAGCTTTAAACACCTCCATTAACTATGGCATTATGAGATTGTTAGAATCAAGATTTTTCATTTTTTAGTTAGCTTTTATTTGAATGTTACAATATACAACTATTGTCCTCATAAGGTATTTTTCTTTATTCTTATTTTTTAGGAGACTAAAATTTACTGTAGAATTTTGTAGATCAAGCACAATGGCTTAAACTAGGTCTTTTTATAAAATGAGTCCTTAAGAATATTGAAAACATACCATATACCCATCTGCTATTCTTCCTGTAAATAGTGTCCATTACCCTCAAGTAGTCAAGAATCAAGGGGTGTGTGTGTGTGTGTGTGTGTGTGTGGTTTTTTCCTATCTTAAGGAAGCCCTCAGAGGTGGCTTTAATGTATCTGGCCTGGTTTCTGTTGTAGTTGTTGATAATGATTTTTTAATACTTTTAGAATTATACCATAGATTAATTTGCAACTGTGGGAAAATTCAGAGACCTCGTAGTAAGTGGTTTTCTCTAAATATACCTAAATCTCTAAAGATTCCAAAATTGATCAGGAATGGCAGACAATGCAAATGAAGAAAAGGAAATAAAACAGTTTCTTGATAGGTCTCATCTGAAATACTCTTTTTAAATTGGAGAAGTTTATTTTAAAAATATCTACTGATGAACATGCATGCTTCTCATGTTAATAAGTTATCAATTAGCTAATTTTATAATTGTACATGGTCTGTCACACACTGAATTTCCTCAGTAGGAAAATGCAATACTTTCCTTCTCAGGGGCCCTCAAGGGGAAAAGAAGTAATTACTGTCAATGGTCCTTCACTCCCTAAGTGCCATAAGTTGCAAACCCACTCATTTGTAATTCTAGCCACAGACTCTTTTTCTCAAATTAGTTTAGGTAATAACTGGATGCTGACAGAATGCTTATTTAAAATAATCACTAGGATATATATGTATATAGATAAAAATTATCTTAAGTTACTGAAAGAGGATTGGAACATTATAAGAGAAAAACAATTGAAATGATAGGAGTGATGGGGTTCAATTCTTTCATTACTCCTTCCAAATTCAGTACAACCTGTATTTATATTCCTTAACTGGTAGTCAACTTGAGTGATTTGACACGGCGTGATAATACCACTTAATGCTTCATCAGCCATAACATATAAAGACTTCAGCTACAGCAGAAACAAAAAAAAATTCATATTTTTCACTAAGCTCTTTTAAAGATATAGTCAAACTTATAATGCAGTAGGTGTAAAAAGTCCAAACCTGGGTTTTGGAAATAAAGTAATTCTCAGAGGTATAAGGGTCTGGTTCCGGTTTCCATAGATTTGATTATTTTGGTGCCTAGTAATCAAATCCCTTAATTCTTGTCTGTCTGTGGTCTCTTAATTTATTTTTAAAGATTTATTTATTAGAGAAAGAGAGAGAGAAAGAGAGAGAGAGAGAAGAGGGAGGGGCAGAGGGAGAGGGACAGAATCTCAAGCAGACTCCCCACTGAGTGGGAAGTGCAACATGGGGGTTGATCTCATGACCCTGGGATCATAACCTGAGCTGAAATCAAGAGTTGGATGCTTAACTGACTGAACCACCCAGGCATCTCTGCTCTCTTAATATTTTAAATGCCCTAACCCCATTTAGAAATCTGGTGACTCCTGTGTATCCCTTTCTCAGAATAATGTTTTAAAATTCATATAATAAGATACATAGGATTGCAATGGACCAATTATATTGAAATGCAATAGGCAAAGTATTAAAAAACAAATTTGTGATATAGTAATTATGTGCTTCCTTAATAATGCATTAAATAATACTATCTAGTGGTGAGTCTGATAAGTACCATCATTTTGAAGCTGTGATCAACATACACAGGGTATCAAGATTTCTGAGACAACTGCAATGGGGTATGGAATTTCCATTGATTTCTATTGATGACAAGTTACAGTTATTGTTTTATGTTACTGTTTATTTCTTACATCCATAGTTGAAGAAAATTTTCATTTCACTTAGAGATTGGTAAGGCTAAGGATATCTTTTTCTTTTTCCTTCTTTCTTTTTTTTTAAATTAATCTTTATTTATTTATTTATTTATTTTTTTATAAACATATAATGTATTTTTATCCCCAGGGGTACAGGTCTGTGAAACGCCAGGCTTACACACTTAACATAACTCAACGTAGCACATACCCTCCCCAATGTCCATAACCCCCCCCCCCCCCCCCGCCTCACCCGAGCAACCCTCAGTTTGTTTTGTGAGATTAAGAGTCACTTGTGGTTTGTCTCCCTCCCGATCCCATCTTGTTTCATTTATTCTTCTCTTACCCCCCAATCCCCCACGTTGCATCTCCACTTCCTCATATCAGGGAGATCATATGATAGTTGTCTTTCTCCGATTGACTTATTTTGCTAAGCATGATACCCTCTAGTTCAATCCACGTCGTTGCAAATGGCAAGATTTCATTTCTTTTGATGGCTGCATAGCATTCCATTGTATATATATATACCACCTCTTCTTTATCCATTCATCTGTTGATGGACATCTAGGTTCTTTCCATAGTTTGGCTATTGTAGACATTGCTGCTATAAACATTCGGGTGCACGTGCCCCTTCGGATCACTACGTTTGTATCTTTAGGGTAAATACCCAGTAGTGCAATTGCTGGGTCATAGGGTAGCTCTATTTTCAACATTTTGAGGAACCTCCATGCTGTTTTCCAGAGTGGTTGCACCAGCTTGCATTCCCACCAACAGTGTAGGAGGGTTCCCCTTTCTCCCCATCCTCACCAGCATCTGTCATTTCCTGACGTGTTAATTTTAGCCATTCTGACTGGTGTGAGGTGATATCTCATTGTGGTTTTGATTTGTATTTCCCTGATGCCGAGTGAAATGGAGCACTTTTTCATGTGTCTGTTGGCCATCTGGATGTCTTCTTTGCAGAAATGTCTGTTCATGTCTTCTGCCCATTTCTTGATTGGATTATTTGTTCTTTGGGTATTGAGTTTGCTAAGTTCTTTATAGATTTTGGACACTAGCCCTTTATCTGATATGTCATTTGCAAGTATCTTCTCCCATTCTGTCAGTTGTCTTTTGGTTTTGTTAACTGTTTCCTTTGCTGTGCAAAAGCTTTTGATCTTGATGAAATCCCAATAATTAATTTTTGCCCTTGCTTCCGTTGCCTTTGGTGATGTTCATAGGAAGAAGTTGCTGTGGCTGAGGTCGAAGAGGTTGCTGCCTGTGTTCTTCTCAAGGATTTTGATGGATTCCTGTCTCACATTGAGGTCCTTCATCCATTTTGAGTCTATTTTTGTGTGTGGTGTAAAGAAATGGTCCAATTTCATTTTTCTGCATGCGGCCGTCCAATTTTCCCAACACCATTTGTTGAAGACGTTGTCTTTTTTCCATTGGACATTCTTTCCTGCTTTGTCGAAGATTAGTTGATTATAGAGTTGAGGGTCTATTTCTGGGCTCTCTATTCTATTCCATTGATCTATGTGTCTGTTTTTGTGCCAGTACCATACTGTCTTGATGATGACAGCTTTATAATAGAGCTTGAAGTCCGGGATTGTGATGCCACCAACTTTGGCTTTCTTTTTCAATATTCCTTTGGCTATTCGAGGTCTTTTCTGGTTCCATATAAATTTTAGGATTATTTGTTCCATTTCTTTGAAAAAAATGGGTGGGATTTTGATAGGGATTGCATTAAATGTGTAGATTGCTTTAGGTAGCATAGACATTTTCACAATATTTGTTCTTCCAATCCAGGGGCATGAAACATTTTTCCATTTCTTTGTGTCTTCCTCAATTTCTTTCATGAGTACTTTATAGTTTTCTGAGTATAGATTCTTAGCCTCTTTGGTTAGGTTTATCCCTAGGTATCTTATAGTTTTGGGTGCAGTTGTAAATAGGATTGACTTCCTAATTTCTCTTTCTTCTGTCTTGTTGTTGGTGTAGAGAAATGCAACTGATTTCTGTGCATTGATTTTATATCTGGACACTTTACTAAATTCCTGTACAAGTTTTAGCATTTTTGGAGTGGAGTCTTTTGGGTTTTCCAGAAATAGTATCATATCATCTGCAAAGAGTGATAGTTTGACTTCTTTTTTGCCGATTTGGATGCCTTTAATTTCTTTTTGTTGTCTGATTGCTGAGGCTAGGACTTCTAGCACTATGTTGAATAGCAGTGGTGATAATGGACATCCCTGCCCTGTTCCTGACCTTAGCAGAAAAGCTTTCAGTTTTTCTCCATTGAGAATGATATTTGCGGTGGGTTTTTCATAGATGGCTTTGATAATATTGAGGTATGTGCCCTCTATCCCTACACTTTGAGGGGTTTTGATCAGGAAGGGATGCTGTACTTTGTCAAATGCTTTTTCAGCATCTATTGAGAGTATCATATGGTTCTTGTTTTTTCTTTTATTAATGTGTCGTATCACATTGATTGATTTGCGGATGTTGAACCAACCTTGCAGCCCTGGAATATATCCCACTTGGTCGTGGTGAATAATCCTTTTAATGTACTGTTGAATCCTATTGGCTAGTATTTTGGTGAGAATTTTTGCATCTGTGTTCATTAAGGATATTGGTCTGTAGTTCTCTTTTTTGATGGGATCCTTGTCTGGTTTGGGGATCAAGGTGATGCTGGCCTCATAAAATGAGTTTGGAAGTTTTCCTTCCATTTCTATTTTTTGGAACAGTCTCAGGAGAATAGGAATTAGTTCTTCTTTAAATGTTTGGTAGAATTCCCCCGGGAAGCCATCTGGCCCTGGGCTTTTGTTTGTTTGGATATTTTTGATGACTGTTTCAATCTCCTTACTGGTTATGGGTCTGTTCAGGTTTTCTATTTCTTCCTGGTTCAGTTGTGGTAGTTATATGTCTATAGGAATGCATCCATTTCTTCCAGATTGTCACATTTGTTGGCATAGAGTTGCTCATAGTATGTTCTTATAATTGTCTGTATTTCTTTGTTGTTAGTTGTGATCTCTCCTCTTTCGTTCATGATTTTATTTATTTGGGTCCTTTCTCTTTTCTTTTTGATCAGTCTGGCCAGGGCTTTATCAATCTTATTAATTCTTTCAAAGAACCAGCTCCTAGTTTCGTTGATTTGTTTTATTGTTTTTTTGGTTTCTATTTCATTGATTTCTGCTCTGATTTTTATTTCTCTTCTCCTGCTGGGTTTAGGCTTTCTTTCTTGTTCTTTCTCCAACTCCTTTAGGAGGAGGAGGTTGTGTATTTGAGACCTTTCTTGTTTCTTGAGAAAGGCTTGTATTGCTATATATTTTCCTCTCAGGACTGCCTTTGCTGTGTCCCACAGATTTTGAACCATTGTGGTTTCATTATCATTTGTTTCCATGAATTTTTTCAATTCTTCTTTAATTTCCTGGTTGACCCATTCATTCTTTAGAAGGATGCTGTTTAGTCTCCATTTATTTGAGTTCTTTCCAAATTTCCTCTTGTGATTGAGTTCTAGCTTCAGAGCATTGTGGTCTGAAAATATGCAGGGAATGATCTCAATCATTTGATACCGGTTGAGACCTGATTTGTGACCCAGGATGTGATCTATTCTGGAGAATGTTCCATGTGCACTAAAGAAGAATGTGTATTCTGTTGCTTTGGGATGAAATGTTCTGAATATATCTGTGATGTCCATTGGTCCAGTGTGTCATTTAAGGCCTTTATTTCCTTGTCGATTTTTTTTTAAGATTTTATTTATTTATTTGACAGAGATCACAACTAGGTGGAGAGGCAGACAGAGAGAGAGAGAGAGAGAGAGAGGAGGAAGCAGGCTCCCTGCTGAGCAGAGAGCCCAACATGGGACTCAATCCCAGGACCCTGGGATCATGACCCGAGCTGAAGGCAGAGGCTTTAACCTGCTGAGCCACTCAGGCGCCCCCTCTTGTTCATCTTTTGCTTGGATGATCTGTCCATTTCAGTGAGGGGAGTGTTAAAATCCCCTACTATTATTGTATTATTGTAAATGTGTTTCTTTGATTTTGTTATTAATTTGTTTATATAGTTGGCTGCTTCCATGTTAGGGGAATAGATACTTAAAATTGTTAGATCTTCTTGTTGGACAGACCCTTTGAGTATGATATAGTGTCCTTCCTCATCTCTTAGTATAGTCTTTGGCTTAAAATCTAATTGATCTAAGGATTGCCACCCCAGTTTTCTTCTGATGTCCATTAGCATGGTACATTGTTTTCCATCCCCTCACTTTAAATCTGGAGGTGTCTTCGGGTCTAAAATGAGTTTCTTGTAGGCAAAATATTGATGGGTTTTATTTTTTTTATACATTCTGATACCCTGTGTCTTTTGATTGGAGCATTTAGCCCATTAACATTCAGGGTAACTATTGAGAGATATGAATTTAGTGCCATTGTATTGCCTGTAAGGTAACTGTTACTGTATATTGTCTCTGTTCCTTTCTGATCTACTACTTTTAGGCTCTCTCTTTGCTTAGAGGACCCCTTTCAGTATTTCCTGTAGAGCTGGTTTGGTGTTTGCAAATTCTTTCAGTTTTTGTTTGTCCTGGAAGCTTTTTATCTCTCCTTCTATTTTCAGTGATAGCCTAGTTGGATATAGTATTCTTGGCTGAATGTTTTTCTTGTTTAGTGCTCTGAATATATCATGCCAGTTCTTTCTGGCCTGCCAGGTCTCTGTGGATAATTGCACTGCCAATCTAATATTTTTACCATTGTATGTTACAGACTTCTTTTCCCGGGCTGCTTTCAGGATTTTCTCTTTGTTGCTAAGACTTGTAAATTTTACTATTAGGTGACGGGGTGTGGACCTATTCTTGTTGATTTTGAGGAGGTTTCTCTGCACCTCCTGGATTTTGATGCTTGTTCCTTTTGCCATATTAGGGAAATTCTCTCCAATAATTATCTCCAATATACCTTCTGCTCCCCTCTCTCTTTCTTCTTCTTCTGGAATCCCAATTATTCTAATGTTGTTTCATCTTATGGTGTCACTTATCTCTCGAATTCTCCCCTCGTGGTCCAGTAGCTGTTTGTCCCTCTTTTGCTCAGCTTCTTTATTCTCTGTCATTGGGTCTACTATATCACTAATTCTTTCTTTTGCCTCATTTATCCTAGCAGTAAGAGCCTCCATTTGATTGCACCTCATTAATAGCTTTTTTTATTTCAACTTGGTTAGATTTTAGTTCTTTTATTTCTCCAGAAAGGGCTTTTTTATCTCCCAAGAGGGTTTCTCTAATATCTTCCATGCCTTTTTCGAGCCCGGCTAGAACCTTGAGAATCATCATTCTGAACTCTGTATCTGACATATTACCAATGTTTGTATTGATTAGGTCCCTAGCCTTCGGTACTGCCTCTTGTTCTTTTTTTTTTGTGGTGAGTTTTTCCACCTTGCCATTTTGTCCAGATAAGAGTATATGAAGGAGCAAATAAAATACTGAAAGGGTGGCAAAGACCCCAGGAAAATGTGCTTTAACCAAACCAGAAGAAACCCCAAATCATGGGAGGAAGAAAGGGGATAAAAAGAAGTTCAGGGAAAAAAAAATTTAAAAAAGAAAACAAATAAAGAAAAAATATAAAAAAGAAAAAAAATATATATATTAGATAAACTAATTAAAAAACATTAAAAAAGAAAAGGGTAAAGTTAAAAAAAATAAGCAGAAGAAAAAAAATTAAAAAAAATTAAATTAACCGCAAGACTAAAGAATCATGGGGAGAAAGCCATGAGTTCCGTGCTTTGCTTTCTCCTCTACTGGAATTCTGCTGTTCTCCTTGGGAGGTGAAGTTTGTCTTGGCTGACTTTCTCGTTGATCTTCTGGGGGAGAGGCCTGTTGTAGTGATTCTCAAGTGTCTTTGCCCGAGGCAGAATTGTACCACCCTTACCACGGCCGGGCTACGTAATCTGCTGGGGTTTGCTTTCAGGAGCTTTTGTCCCCTGAACGCTTTCCGTAGAGTTCCAGAGGACGGGAATGAAAATGGCGGCCTCCCAGTCTCTGGCCCCAAGGAGCCGAGACTTGGGGCCCCACTCCTCAGTGCGCCCTCCGAGAAAAGAGCCCAATCACTCTTCTCTCCCTGGCCTCTGGCCGCGCTCTGAGCTCACCCAGCCTGCGACTGGTTCAAGGTAACCCAGAGCTGAGAGCTCACTCCTTGGCTCTGTCTCTGTCGCCGGCTTCCCCACTCTAATAGCTGCGAGCTCTGCGACACTCAGACACCCCCAATCCTTCTGTGACCCCAATCCACACTGGCCCCGCTGGCCCCGCTTGGGCTTCACCCAGGTTTAGCCTCTGGAGCGATGTCCCTCATTGGAGCAGACTTTTAAAAGTCCTGATTTTGTGCTCCGTTGCTCCATCGCTTGCCGGGAGCTGGCCCCTCCCCCCACGGTCTATCTTCCCGTTGCTTTGGATTCACTTTTCCGCTGGTCCTACCTTTCAGAAAGTGGTCGATTTTCTGTGTCTAGAATTGCTGTTCTTCTCTTCGATCTCCCGTTGGATTTGTAGGTGTTTGCAATGGTTTGATAAGCTATCTAGCTGATCTCCTGATGTAGTCTCAGCCTGCTACTTCTCCCTCTTTCTTTTTTTTCATCTAAGTTCGTGGACTGCTTAAATTCTTTCCAGGCCTTGGCAGAGAAGGCAGTGTCTTACTAGAAATACATTTCATAAATTTCATGCTTCGGAGTAAATAAAAGCATAGTTTGCCAAAAGTGTAAAAGAAGACTTTAATTATAATAAATGTAAGGATGGAAATAAGGATTCTTTAGTCAGCAAGTCAGTCAGTTACTTTCTCTCTTGTTCTCTCTCCCACTTCCAACCTGGTCTCTGATTTTTGCATTGTCTTTGTGACTTCTCTATACTCTGTTTTTTCTTCTATGTGCATATGGCCATCCATGCAGCTCCTCAGTTAATTATTCCTCATTTCAAGTGACTAACAGATACTGTTTCAATGAATACTAATACCAAATTGTCTAGGGACAAAATCTGATTGTTCTAACTTGAGTATGTTGTCTCCTTTTTCAATAACAATGGAAGAACAGGGTAATGCTATATAACTTCTGAGTCTATCACTTTCAAAGTGGATGTATTGATAGTGTTCAGAAAAGTATATTTATGGGCTGGACTAACAGCCTTCAAATTTCAATTCAAAATGGTTGAGCCAATCCTCATAGACCTGTTAGAACTATGCTCATAAGCCTTGTCTTATTCTTACCCTACCATAGATCATGTGCTGGAAATGCAGTTCCACCATCAATTTGGTTGATGTACAACAACCAAATAACCAAGACCAGGGGCTTCCATTCCATTCCATTCCATTCCCTTCCCTTCCCTTCTCTTCCCTTCCATTCTGTTCCACTTTGTTCCATTCCAGTAGCCAAGAACCAACTGTCAGCCAACATGCTAAGCTTTGAATATAGGAATCAAAATGAGATATGGCCCTTTCCTGAAGGTTCTCAGAGTCTAATATTAGGGAGAGATACTTAGAAGAAACTACTTACATGTAGCTCATAGTAGACTCTGAAAATGACATAAGAGAGAAGTTATGACAAATGAGAGGCAAATAATAACCAAATGCTAAGTTGTTGGGCTTCTAAGGAGGTTTAGCATAAATGCCATTTAGCAAACTTACTGTTGTAAAAATGTATTAAATGTTATGATTGTAGACTCCATCCACTATTGTCAGCATTAGCATGCATTCATCTTATAACTAATTCATATAGCTGAAAATATATGGTGCAAAATAAGATTGCACATTTTGGCTAGGACGTATGTAAATCTGGAGATATATGATAGTGTTCCAGAGGGTATAGAGTGGTACAAATAATTATGTCACATCATCCCCAAAAAACAATTTTCTTTGAAAGTTCTGCATATAGAAAATAGAGTTCAGTTCATTACTGTTTTAAGAGACCCAGTGATCACTGCAATCTAAGTCAACTGGTAAGTATTTCTACCTCACAAAATTTCTGGCTGTTCTCTAAACTTGCATCTGCTTCACACATATGGGACAGTTCCATTGCAAACTTAATACCACACAGTGGATACTTAGGTAAGCAAAACCAATGGATCTTAGGAGCTTGCTATGGGCTAGGGCCACCTATACTCTTAAGGAATTTGTAGGCATATTCTTGAACATAAATCTTGAGCTTACTTGGGATTCTTCTGTCAGAAGGAATAGGATAGCTTATGCTGCTGTGAGAAACAACTTCTAAAACACAGTGGCTTCTGTGTAAGTTTTCTTTCTTTTCTTTTTTTTTTTAAGATTTTATTTATTTATTTGACAGTCAGAGATCACAAGTAGGTAGAGAGGCAGGCAGAGAGAGAGGAGGAAGCAGGCTCCCTGCTGAGCAGAGAGCCTGATGTGGGGCTCAATCCCGGAACCCTGAAATCATGACCTGAGCTGAAGGCAGAGGCTTTAACCCACTGAGCCACCCAGGTGTCCATGTGTAAGTTTTCTATTGCATGTAACAAATGACCATGAACTTGGTGGTTTAAAACATATTAATTATCTCAGTTTCTGCAAGTCAGAGGTTGATGTTCTAGATTCTCTGCATGAAAGTCTAAGCAAGTTACAACTATTAGCTGGGGCTGTGGTTTCACCAGAAGCTTGAGTAGAAAAAATTTCAACAGAATAAGCAGATTTAGATCCCCCAATTTCTTACTATTAGTGAACCTAATTCAGAAAAAAACAGAGTGATGTGACATGAGCTCCTGTCTGGGATCAAGAATAAATAGACTTTCACACTGAAAATGAGTGGAGAATTTGAACTGAGGTAAATATGATTCACTTTTCTTCTTCATTTTGTTGGCAGACTCTACCTCATATTGGCTATAGAACTGAGGCTTCAGTTTCATGCTTGAGATTACCTTTCTCTACTAGATACTGCCCACCATTCCTTGCCACTGGGCTTCTCTAACACAGGTCTTTCTTTCATAATAGCTTACTTCAAGGCCATTGAGGTAAGCTATTATTTTACTATTATATTATATTAAGCTATTATATTACTGCAGGTAAGATATTTTTTCATGTATTGTTATATCATCACAAATGATCTCCTATCAATTTTGCATATTCTGTTGATTAGAAGCAAGTCCCACCCACACTCAAAAGGAGGGGATTTCAGAAAGCATGAACAATAGGAGATGAGCAGTATTGGGCATCACCTTAGAGTGTGTCCACCAGAGCTTACAACAATATAGGTTTATTCTTCATCATATTTATATACATGTTCACTGGGGACAATCAAGGACAGGCTAATGGAGACTCCATTTTGACATGTGTTTCCTTATCACTGCAGCAGAGTCAGTGTGTACTGACTCTAGATGTTTTTGTCTTAAAAAGTGACTGATCACTTCTGCTAACATTTCATTGACCAAAGCAGGTTGGGTGGCTATGCCTAAATTCACAGGGAATGGAGAACCATGGTACCACCATATGTGAGAAAGTGACTAGAGGAAGTACTTGTTTAACAGTATGTATGGCTGCTATACCTTCTTATGAAAGGTGGGGAGCCAGTTACAGCTGACTTCTTAGCACCTGCATTTGATTTCTGGGTCTGCATCATATTTACCTCAGTTCAAATTCTCCACTCATTTTCAATGTGAAAGTCTATTTATTCTTGATCCCAGACAGCAGCTGATGTCACATCACTCTGTTTTTTTCTGAATTAGGTTCACTAATAGTAAGAAATTGGGGGATCTAAATCTGCTTATGCTGTTGAAATTTTTTCTAGTAAAGGATTACTATAATTTGCTCCCTGGGTCTGATTTTTGAAAACGACTTCCAAAGACTTCGCTGAATGGTTTATTTAAAATATCTCATATGTCTTAAAATATTTCTGCCCCATTCCCTGCCTGTTTATGTTCAGAAATTTGAATTGCATTCTAAAATTTCTCCACTTTCTTAAATACCCATTCTGTATTATTTGCTATTTTATTTGCAAGATAGTTTCACTGGTGGCTTTGGGACTATATGTTTTATCCTCCCAACTTTCTAATAGCAAATTTCTCTACTCTCAAGACCTGGGACTGTACTGAACATTTCAGGAACATGCTTTCTCCTTGGCTCCAAATCCTCCTGTGTAAACCCTAAATATATGCTCTGTTGAAGTCTCTTGTTTGCAGTAGTTTGTAGCCTTGTTTAGAGATTCCAGTTCCTGCCAGATAGACACTAACATAGCAGTCCTGATTGGAGACTTCTCTTTCAGTGGGTAAAATAGGAGAAAGAAACTCAGCTTAAATATATGTGTAATGGATGTTTTCCCTCTTCTAGGAAAGATTTCTTCAATTTCTTAAAGCATGGCTTGTCAGTTAAGCTCTGTTAAAAAGTCGGCTGGTTCAGATGGGAGTTTCTTAAAATTGCTGAGTCTAATAAGTTCACACACAGCTTTTTGTGTACTTAGCTTTCCATTTGACCCCATTCAGCGATGTAAGTAGTAGTTTCCAAACTTTACTTTAACTTCGAGGTGCATTCCAAAAACAATCAGAACTTGTGCCTGGTGATGCTCTATATCCTCATTCAATTCTTTCAGTGGATTTGAGACAAGGCAGGAACATCTACAACCTGATTATGTTTGAGGGTAGATGATTACATATACCTGGTCAAATCATGCTAGATATCAGGATCCAAGACATAGAGTCTAAAATGAAACCCAAGTGACCACAGGCATAAGGGATTTTTATAAACCTACTACCAATCCCCCAAATCTAATCACTTTTATTTGCATATCTTTTTTCTTGGCTATCACCTAATTGCATCTATCCTTTTAGTCATAATTTCACCCCTGCCACATGAGTGCAAAACTTCATATTTCACCAGTTTCTCACAAAATCTGGCATGCAATCATTGAATTTACTAATTCCTTCACCATGGGAATTCACCAAATGTGGGTGGGATCATATTTTAAATTATGGGGACCCCATTATCCATCACCATTTCCCCTGTCTTTTGCTGTGCTCCTTTGTATCCCAGAGCAGAAACCAGCACATTCTTTGTCTTCTGTAGGAATGATTGTGGAATGATTCTGCTCATACTGAGGCCCACCAAGGTTTCCCTTTGTATCTGGAAGGACTTTGTGTATTAATTTATGTCTTAACAGTGTGCTTCTTGAAAGATGTCACAGGGAGAAAAAGTTTCCCTTTTTACTAGTTATAATTAGAATTGTATTTATACCAAATAACATACAGTAGATATGAGCGATGTAGTAGAGGCTTTGGAAATACAGATGATTGATTCTCACGTGGAAGGCTGGGATAAAGAAGTAAAAGTGGCTGGGAAATCCAGGACATGGGCATGGCAGAAGCAAGGGCATCTGTGATTATGATGTATTTAAAGAAAGTTGAATAAATGGCACTGAAACAACGATAGGAGAAACAGAAGGGGATTGATGAGAGAAAGGTAGATTGTACCTAGGAAGAGTCATTCTGTTTTTGGACTTATAAATATTATGAAGAATCTTCTGGAAAATTTGGATAGACTGTAGAACTGTCATTATCCTCAAAGCTTTTCTGTCCTTAAAATTTCTGCTTCAAGTGGCAAGTGTGAATTTGAAATTTTGTAGAACAAAGTATCTAAGCAACAAGATGGAACATGTTAAGTTATGAAACAGTGACATTTGACTTAATATTTCATAATAGTACATATTGTACTTAGGACTATATGGAACATACAAAAGTAACAGAATCTCATATTCTGAAAATTTACTCCATGTGTATTAAACCTTAGTAAACCAGTAAGTTTGCTCAAGCATTACTTGACAGTCAGAAAGAATGATTTCCTCTCTTAAGCTTTAATGTGAAGCTTAAATTATATGGGATCTAACTGAATTGAAAAAGTGCTTCTATTTTAATATTTTACTATAGAAATGTAGATATTTTGTGAGATAAAAAAAATGCAGGGCATCGAGGGAGCACTGAAGTAGAGAGAGGGGGAACATCTTCCTCCTTCTTTTCCTGTCTCTCATTATTCCTTTTTTTCCTACCTCTTTCCTTCCTTCCACAAATATGTATTGAGTGTTTGTTATGTGTCAGGGACTATGCAAGGTGCTGGGAGACAACCTGGTAGTTGCAATAGTGTGGGATAAATATTCTTAGAAAAAGGTGTTCTAGAAGTGTATTGGAGGAGTCTGAACTTAGACTTGAGGGATGAGGAGAACATTCCAAAGAAGTTAATTTTAGGTGAAATTGTGAAGAATGAGAGATGTCACAGAGAGTTGAAGAGTTTTGAATGTTGAAAGGATTACTTATAGTTAGTTAATTTCCGGATAAATAGTAAATTTATAAGACAAAACAGTGTTATGCTTTTAAGTGTAATTTATAAATTTTGAAGTAGTTTTCAGAAATATATTAAAATTTCAATAGTCATTTTGATTTGTGATTACTCATCTGAATAAATCCAAAATGAGCATACTAACACCCCCCTTAAGCAATTAGTCTGTTACATTAGTTAATAAAATTTTCTTAGGTGTAACAATTTTATAAAGAAAATGAAACAGGAGACAGATAGATGGGTTACAATATTATATAAAGAGTATATGGAAGGCTCTTATGATGAAAAAGCATTTGAGCATTAACCTGAGGGAAGTGAGGAAGAGAATCTTAAAGGTATCTGTGGAGAAAGCATTTCAGTAAAAGGGAACATTATAGGCAAAAACAAGCTGTTTATGTATATGAAAAGACATGCTTTTTGGAAGTTAAAAATGCATATTATAATCTATCTAGTAAACAACTAAGAGTAAAATAAAAGGCATAGCTAAAATGCCAATAGAGGACATACATGGAATTTCAAAAAATACTTAATTTAATGCATCCTACTGACCCCCAAAAAGAGGAAGGAAGAACAATGGAACAAAGAGCTATGGGACACATCAAAAACACCAATATCATAGACTTAACTATAGATATCTCAGTAATTTTGTTAGATGTACATACATTAAAGAATGCAGTTAAAAAGCAGAGATTATTAGGCAGCATTTAAAAAATGATTTACATGTTGATTATAAGACATATTTTAAGAACAGACACCAAGACACAGGCAATTCTGTAAGTTAAAGGTCAGAAATATAAACATTCCCTGTAAACACTAAGCATAAGAATGTTGATGTGACTGTATTAATATAAGGTAAAAGTGTCAAACAATCAAGAATTTATATTAATGTTAAATAGGTCTGAATCTAAAATGAAATTTTCTAAAATTCTTTAACCAAAATTGTCAAACTAAAGGGAAAAAATTTGCATGGAACCACAAAAGAACCCCAATAGCCAAAGCAGTCTTGAGAAAGAACAAAGCTGGAGGTATCACAATCCTAGATTTCAAGATATACTACAAAGCTGTAGTAATCAAAATAGTATGGTACTGGCACAAAAGTAGGCACATAGATCAATGGGATAGATTAGAAGTCCACAAATAAACCTGTGCTTATATGGTCAATCAATGACAAAGGAGGCATGAATATAGAATGGATAAAAGATAGTGTCCTCACTTAGAAAACTATAAAGTACTCATGAAAGAAATTGAGGAGGACACAAAGAAATGGGAAAATGTTCCATGCTCATAGATTGGAAGAACAAATACTGTGAAAATGTCTATGCTACCTAAAGCAATCTACACATTTAATGCACTCCCTGTCAAAATACCATCAATTCTTTTCAAAGAAATGGAACAAATAATCCTAAAATTTATATGGAACCAGAAAAGACCCCGAATAACTAGAGGAATGTTGAAAAAGAAAGCCAAAGTTGGCAGGATCACATTTCCAGACTTCAAGCTCTATTACAAAACTGTCATCATCAAGACAGTATGGTACTGGCACAAAAACAGACACGTAGATTAATGGAATAGAATAGAGAGCCCAGAAATAGACCCTCAACTCTATAATCAACTAATCTTCGACAAAGCAGGAAAGAATGTCCAATGGAAAAAATACAGCCTCTTCAACAAATGGTGTTGGGAAAATTGGACAGCCACATTCAGAAGAATGAAACTGGACCATTTCCTTACACCACACACAAAAATAGACTCAAGATGGATGAAAGACTTCATTGTGAGACAGGAATCCATCAAAATCCTTGAGGAGAACACAGGCAGCAACCTCTTCGACCTCAGCCACAGCAACTTCTTCCTATGAACATCACCAAAGGCAAGGGAAGCAAGGGCAAAAATGAATTATTGTAACTTCATCAAGATCAAAAGCTTTTGCACAAAAGGAAATAGTCAGCAAAACCAAAAGACAACTGAAAGAATGGGAAGATATTTGTAAATGACATATCAGATAAAGAGCTAGTATCCAAAACCTATAAAGAACTTATCAAACTCAACACCCAAAGAATCAATAATCCAATCAAGAAATGCGCAGAGGACATGAACAGACATTTCTGCAAAGAAGACATCCAGACGGCCAACAGATACATGAAAATGTGCTCAATATCACTCAGCATCAGGGAAATACAAATCAAACCCACAATCTCATCGCAACAGTGAGAATGGCTAAAATTAACAAGTCAGGAAATGACAGATGTTGGTGAGGATGCAGAGAAAGGGGAACCCTCCTACACTGTTGGTGGGAATGCAAGCTGGTGCAGCCACTCCGGAAAACAACATGGAAGTTCCTCAAATGGTTGAAAATAGAGCTACCCTATGACCCAGCAATCACATTACTGAGAATTTACCCTAAAGATACAAATGTTGTGATCCAAAGGGGCATGTGCACCCCAATGTTTAGAGCAACAATGTCCACAATAGCCAAAGTATGGAAAGAACCTAGATGTCCATCAGCAGATGAATGGATAAAGAAGAAGTGGTATATATATACAATGGATTATTATGCAGCCATCAAAAGAAATGAAATCTTGCCATTTGCAATGATGTGTATGTAACTAGGGGGTATTATGTTGAGCAAAATAAGTCAATTAAAGAATGACAATTATCATATGATCTCTCTGATATAAGGAATTTGAGAGGGAGGGTGGGGAGTTTGGGGGGTAGGGAAGGAAAACGTAAAACGAGATATGATTGGGAGGGAGACAAACCATAAGAGACTCTTAATCTCACAAAACAAACTGAGGGTTGGCGAGGGTGGGGAAGGGAGAGGGTGGTTGGGTTATGGACATTGGGGAGGGTATGTGATATGGTAAGTGCTGTGAAATGTGTAAGCCTGATGATTCACAGACCTGTATCCCTAGGGCAAATAATAAATTATATGTTAATAAAAATAATAAAAAAAGAGAAACAAATTACTAAGGTGAATAAAAATAGGGATCATCACCAGAGATGTTAAAGAAAATAAGAGGATATATGAATAACTTTATAACATATCATGCAGTAATTTATAGGAAATTCCTATTCCCTTAAAAGCACAACTTTCTATAACTTTTACAATAAGAAATAGAAATTTTAAATCGTCTTATATCTATTAAAGAAATAGAACTTTCACAAAGAAAATGGTAGTTCCAAATGGCTTCAGTATAAATTCTATTAAATATTTAAGGGAGAGGGGCGTCTGGGTGGCTCAGTGGGTTAAAGCCTCTGTCTTCAGCTCAGGTCATGATCCCAGGGTCCTGGGATTGAGCCCCACATCAGGCTCTCTGCTCAGCAGGGAACCTGCTTCCCCCCCTCTCTCTGTCTGCCTCTCTGCCTACTTGTGATCTCTCTCTGATAAATAAATAAAATCTTTAAAAAAATATTTAAGGGAGAAAAATCATACCTGTATTTTACAAACTCAAAAAGTAGATAAGGATAATCATTCCCCAGTTCATTTTATGAAGCCAGAATAACCCTGATACCAAAATAAGACAAAGATATTACAACGAGAAAAAAAACTGAAGACTAATATTTCTCATGAATATAAATGCAAAAATCTTTAACAAAGTATTCTATTGATTACAATAGAACAGCAATATATAATAGGGGCCATTATTTATGATCAAGTAGGTTTTATCCCAGGATTTCAAAGCTCTTATATGAAAAATCAGTCAGTATAATTCACCACAGTAAAAGATTATGAGAGAAAAATCACACAATCACTTTAATAGAGCAGAAAAGTATTGGCTAAATTCAGTGACAGTTTATGATTTAAAAAAAATTCCCAACAATAAATCATGAATGGAAGAAAACTTCTTCACACTGATAGAGAACACCTATGAAAACTTGATGGCTAGTATGAAATTCAATGGTCAAAAATTAACCTTTTTTCTTTTATATCAGAAGCAAAGAAAAGACTGCTCTCATTTCTCTCCACCACTCAAGTTGAAGGAGAGACCAAAATGCAATAAGAGAAAGAAATAAAGTTTGATAAAGATGGAATAAAGTGGTTATTATTCAAAGGCAAGCAAACTGTACATAAAATAGTCAAAGGAGCCTATAAAATTGGTATGAAATAGTAAGGGACTTTTGTAAGAATTCTCAATACATAGTCAATATACAAAAATCAATTATTTTCTTTAAATTTTCAAAGTATAATCGAGGAAAAAAAATTTTAAATATTCCCTTTGCAATAGCATGTGATGCTTAGGAATAATCTAATGACAGTTACTTTAGACTTCTATACCCAAAACTACAAAATATTTCTGACAGTTTAAAACTCTAATAAGATAGATTAAAACCAATAGATAGATTAAAACTCTAATGAGAAATATATATCAAAATAATGGATTGGAAGACTTTATATTGTTAAAGTGTTAATTATCCCCCAATTGGCATAAAAATTCAACAAAAAACCAGTAAGATTGCAGTAGGGTTTTTTGTTTGTTTGTTTTGATAAAAAAATTATAAACTGGTTCTAAAATCTGTGTTTTAAAGAGAAGGACCTAAAGAAAATAGTAAATTTTCTTAAAAGAAAATAGTAAATTTGGAGCTTTTACCTTTATTTCAAAACTTGCTATAAAGATATATAATTAAGATAGTGTGGCATTAGTGATAGCCCAGACAAGTAGGTCAAAATACACAACTGAAAAACCATAAATATTCCCACAAGTAGGGCAAATGACTTTTGACCAAAGTACTAAAGCAACTGGGTGAGAGAACAGAAAATCTTTTCAGCAAATGCTGCTGGAGAGATTGGATGGGGGAAGGGGAAGAAGACTCTTCATCCTTACTTAATGTCATACACAAAAACTGACTTGAGTTGAACGATAGATTAAAATGTTGAAGTTAAAACAATAATACTTCTAAGAGAAAACCTAGAGGAATATCTTCACAATCCTGGGATAGGTAAAGATTTCTTAAAGACCACATATAAAGCACTAAAATGGAAAAAGAAAAAAATAAATTAGCCTTCATAAAAATTTAAAGGTGCTCAATCTGTGCAATTAAAAATAAACAACAATAGTGTTAGATTACAAGCTAGAGAGAATTAAATATATATTCACAAGTCCACACTGATAGAAATAAAGAATGGAAGAGAAGAATTACAGAATTCCAATTCATAAATGAAGACAAATTACAAAAACAGAACATCATTTGAACATTACAGTAATGATTATACACGCAAGTTCCACTAATGCCAAAATAAGTAAGGAAAATTTTAAGCAGAGATAAGATATTTGGGTATTCTCAAAGTAACTCCCCCCAAATATTTATCAGTTTCAGAGCAAAAAGTAGTAACTTTACAGTGGAGCATCCTGGTAGACACTACTTCAGGCTGAATGATGAATGTTAATATCATTAGTAATACATATCAACATCATGTACCCCTTGAAAAAGTCACTTCACCCTGTGGCATCCTTTTTAGTAATGTATAATCTCAATTTCTTTATGAAACTGAAGAAATTCTACAAAATACATGACGGGTATACTTCAAAGTGTCAAAATCATGAAAAACAAGGACTGACTGTCATAGATTGCAGGAGACTTGGAAGACCTGACAACTAAGTGCAATATGGGATCCTTGTTTAGCTAAAACAGAAAAAGGACCTAGATGAAAAGGCTGGTGAAATCTGAATACTTTCTGTACTTTAATTATATGCTAGTATATCAAAGTTAATTTTTTAGTTTTCATTAATGTTCAGTGGTTACACAGATGTTAACATGGGGGGATTGGGTGAAGGGTATATGAGAGCTGGTGTACTTATTTTTTAACTCTTCTGTAAGTCTGAAGTTATCACGAAAGAAAATTTTATTTCCTTTTTTTAAAAAAAGATTTTATTTATTTATTTGACAGAGAGAATGAGCATGAGAAGTGGGAGGGTCAGAGGGAGAAGCAGACTTCCTACTGAGCAGGGAGCCTGATACAGGACTTGATCCCAGGACTCCAGGATCATGACCTGAGCTGAAGTCAGTCACTTAACCAGCTGAGCTACCCAGGTGTCCCACAAAAGAAAATTTTAAACAAAACAACAGTGACCAAAACTAAAAACTCATTTCCAAGTCACTTCTCTGTAAGAGCAACCTCATATTCCCGGTCTGTCTGTGTAAATGATTTCATTAATGTACCTTACTATCTATGGGACATTTTGAGTATATGCCATATCCATAGCCTCTTTTGAGGAAGGTAGCCAAAGGGAGTTCTTTCATTAAGGTGTAGGTAATTTGACATAAGGCTTATTAAACTTCCTTTAGTTAGGCAAAACATTTTTCTTCCCCTTCAGCACTAAATGTTGCTTCTCCATAGGAAATTTAAAGATATTACATCATAAGTTCAGTAATGTCTTGATTTATACTAGTGTCCATTTGAATATCTATTTTAAGGAATGTTTGGTTATATGAATGATAATGAAGTCTTTCGCTGAAAGAGGCTCTCAATGTGAAGTTTTATGTACCAGTGGAGCAAAAGGAAGAAATGTTCTGAAAGGAGCAGGAAATTGTTACACCCCTGAAATCAAATTACATAGATTTCTGCTCTACTTAGCTATGTTGAGCTTAGTCTTTATAATATTTAAGAATTCAAAAAATTATTTTATGCCTTTAAGAACAAAAATACTTGACGCCTTCGGCTCGGGTCACGATTCCAGGGTCCTGGGATCGAACCCCACATAGGGCTCTCTGCTCAGCAGGGAGCCTGCTTCCTCCTCCCCCTTTCTCTCTCTCTCTGCCTTCCTCTCTGCCTACTTGCGATCTCTGTCAAATTAATAAAATCTTTAAAAAAAAAAAGAAGAAAAATACTTGAATATAAAAAACTCAGTTCAGCATATTATCTTTGCATCCACACTGTAATGATCTATGAGTGCTCTTGATACAACACTGTTGACAGTCCTGACAGAGTACATCAGAAAGTTCACGATGCTAAATCACAATAATAGCTAAGAATGAGGACACGAATCAAGTGGGAAAAAAAAAAAAAAAGAGTAACAGCAAATGTAGCCCATAGGTAAACTTTCTTTTGGACTGAAAACAGAGGCAAATTAGTAGGCATTTCTAACAGTGTCCTTGAATAGACTGTATTTGATTCACAAGGTCACATCTTCAGAAGTATTATTGAAGATGTATGATATTTATTCATTTTCATGTTTCCTCTGTCATTCTCAGTAGTGTCAACTAATGATCAAATGTGTCCATTAACATTTTCTTGCAGCTGCTTTTTAGAAGGGAAATAAAAATACTGCACTGAAGGCAGAGATACATTTTCACCCCATGTTACAAAGCTGTGAACTACTTGTTTATTTAGGGATTTTCACTGTTGGTAAATATGTTTGGTCCAGTGTTGGTAGCAATGCTTCCCTTGCCATGGTCATTAATGGCACTGTTGAAGTACCATTGATACTTTGTGTTTGGAGATGTTTTCTCTTGAATTCAATTCCCCTTGAAAAGAGACCTACTCTGACACTATGGAATAAGCGTGCTATATTAACTTCCTAAGACCACTGGGGAACAACTTAAAGAATTGCCGACTTCCTTCAGCAAGTTTACTGAGCTTCTATTTCTGGTGATCTGGGCTGGAATACTTCACGTTTGTTTCATGGCACTCAAGGCTGGTTTTTGTAAAACTGGGAAGTGGAAGGGCAGATATACCTAGAAGAGCATAGAAGGCCAAGGTTCTTTTCCCAGGTTATTTTCTTACTACTTACTAACTTCTAAAATTGGGCAGTTTATTCACCCTACTCTTAGTTCTACTTTATTTAACTATTTTTTAAAAAGAAATTTATGAAGGCTTACCTAAGTATTCCACGTGGATATTACAGCGATCGAATATGAGGTAGTTTTGCGAGAAGAATACGAATGTAGGATATTCTTACTTATACTAGTTAGAATAGTAAACAAAAGTTTCTTTGATACTTGATTTCTCCTCCTTCTCTTTAATTTACCTCATGGAACACTGTTTTCTCTTTCTTTCTTTTTTTCCTTTCTTTCTTAATCTTCAGGTGTCTGGTATCCTTAGGTTCACTTACATATTTTAGAAATTCTAAGTTACACTTTCCTATGCGTATGATTTGCTCTCCCTTACAATTATCATTTTTTTTTTTTACTTTTCACATTTTAATGTAATACAGATACTTATCCAAAGGAATGAGGCTAAAATATTAGATTTCATGTAGGATGTGCCTTTTTTTTACACCTTTATTATAGCACTAACCAGACATCACTTCTTGCCTTATATTATAAGTAATTGTTTCTGTCCCCTCCCAGCATATTTATGAAATATATAAATTAATCATGAGCAGCAGTTCAACTTAGAAATACTTATACTTGTTTCCAGATATTTTCAGATTCAACAGATGTGTAATATACATATATTACAGAATTTAGTCAAATCAGCAAAACTGAAAATGACAAATACTTGGCAAGTGAATTGCATTTCTTCTATGCTGGGCCTCAGGCACACCCCCCTAGGCACAGATCTCTTTTCAGCTGGGCTGGGTCTGGGCCTTAGCATACCCCCAAAATGTCATTTTAGGAGGCATGGTAAGTTCATTAGACTGGCATTCTAAATATTACCTGCCTGCTATCCTTCTCTTAACAGAAATGAATTCAGATATGGAAAATTACTTTTCTCTGGCACTCTGGTTTACCAGTTGCCAAATTGAAATTACCAAAGACATAGATAAATGAATTGCAGCCAAAACAAGAGAACTGCTGGAGGTGGTGTCTGTTGGTTCTCTCTCTTTCTATCCCGTTATGAACTTGATTCTGTTTTCTTCCTTTTGTCCTTATTAATTATAAAAGTATAAGAAGCCTTTTATGGAAATGTTGTCTTAGGGACTTTATCATACCTCTGATTCAAATTTAACCTTCTCTTCCAAGCCTCACCTGATAGCTCAATTGTTCTTAATTTCCTATCATCTGTCCTCATGGGTCTCAGATGGCTATCAGTTTCCCAGGGATCATGGAAATCAGACTCCAAAGGCTGTGAAAGGAGAAAAATCACAAAATTGTATCCAATGCTCATGTCTAAACCACTCACCTCCCAGGAAAGGGCATGAGATCCCCCACAATAAGTTCATACCAATCAATAGATTTCATCCCCTACAATTGGAAGCAGATTCCTGAAAATCATGGCCATTTGGAGGGGAGTGAACAAATTGGGGCTTAGTTGGAAGGAAATGGAGAGGAAAATTGGAAAATTGAATAGGTGGTGGACAGTGTCTGCTACATGGCAGTAGTGTGCCCATCTAATTTTTGATCGTGTGGAGTCAGTTACTGCCATATATTGTGAGAACAGCAACTTCTCCATCTTATATCTTGCCATCCCTTCCATTAGAAACCTGATAATCTTTCAGGTCCAGTTTTACCATACCCAGAATCTAATTTTCAGAGCATATTTGTGGCTTAATAACATATTGATAGGGGCCCACACATGAATTTTATTATGTTTGTGTTTGATGGTGTTGATGTGTGAACCATTTTCTATAATACAGGAAATTATATGGGGACTCTTAACTGTGAATCAGGTTCTGGTCTAAATAGCCTTTACTTTTTTCAGATGAGAAGTAGTTTTGTAGATGAAATAGAGTTGGTCATTATAGGAGCTCTAGATATGGAACTGATCATGTTACATCAAATATAATAGAAAAGTCCATTACGTCCAGTAATACAACTAAGTGATGTACCTAATATTTGTAAAGACTAAAGATAGCATATTTAAGTATAAACTAAGAGTAATAAAGGTACATATCTATACATAAATTCTGCACAACACATTTCTGTTAGATTTTCTTTAGCATTTTTTACTGTGTTGTCATTGCAGTTTTGTGTCTTGTCATATTTTAATCTATTTCTATGTACAATCAGGAAATTGCTTTGGAGTGTGGTAATATACCCATAGAATCACATTACAATGATTTGCAAATAATGTCACCATCACTATTACAGTTTTCACTTGGAAAAGTATCTTACCTTGGAAGTTTCTCTTAAGGCAAGCTATAAACAACTTCATTGGAATTAGTTTTTTTTTTTAATGGTACATTTCAAAGTTATTTCCAGTTTTGTTCTGTCTTCTTTCTAAATTTGCAAGAATTTTATTGATCAGCTATCTTCAGGTTTTTTTGTTTTGTTTTTTTATCTTCTAAAGTGTGAATGTGTCTTTCTAAGCATCAAAATCTGACCCATCATGGATTACTGTATGGACAGCCTTACTATAATTGTGTTCTAACATTTAATTTACCTTAGAAGATCAAGTGAATTACTTATTGCAGCTTCATTCCTTAAAAATTTCTTATGGCCTTGATGTTGAGACTGGACCTGGAGTCTGCTGGGTAGACTGACTTGAAAATAAGCCATTTCAGAATTTCAGAACTAAAAGGAGGGGAGAATCTTCTTCATTTGGGATTGGATGTTTAGATTACATCTGTGATGAGTTTATTGGGGGAGGGAGACTCTGAGGGGAAGCAGTTTGCTCATTCTTCTTGTTGCTGTGTTCACATGGAACCATCGTCATCTGCATCTCCCAGAGAATGTAAAGGTATCTCCAGCTAGTAGAATAGCAGCCTCTTTCCTGCTGCCTTTGACGTTTCATTCTGGTGCTTTTGAAATGACTCTAAAAAAAGTGAAAGATTAAAGGAAAGCAGACTGCCAAGTACCTGAAAGAAACCAGCTTTTGGAGCTGAGCTTATAAATATAGGCTTATAAACAAGGGCTCAGGCTTCAACAGAGAAAGGATAAAAGGGCCAAGGAATTCCTCTGTCTTCTTCACTCAGAGGATGCTGCTTTCTTGTCAAAGGAAAAAATGAATAGAATGGCCTCAAATTGAACAGAGAGGGTGTTGAGAAGGAGAAAGATAAACTTTCAGACACCAGCAAAGGGCAGAATATTTTCCCTAGCATGATTGCTTTAGACTATATGAATCCGCTGTCCTCAGGGGCCATCCTGCATGCCATTGCAAGAGGAAGGCTGCAGGAGGAAAGGGGGAAGTCACATGTCTGGGCTTTTCCTATAATTGTTCCTAGGTTCCCAGTCAAGCCAATTTTTCAAGGTAAGAAGGACATTTCTCAGTGGACCTATGCCTTCCAGCTGTTGTCTTGCTTTCCCTTTTGTATTTGACACAACTATACTTCCACTTTTATTTTTCATTGTCCTCTTCAGGTTAACTCTACATGTAGATTATATGGCTTTCTATAAAGGAATCAAGCCCTTCACATCTTTCAGCCCAAGATTTCAATATTGCTTGGAGAAACATGAATGGACATCTTGTCATGAAGAAAGAACATCTGTGAACAGTTACAGTGCTGTTTCCTGAAACTTCTGCTTTGGGAAGACTCTTTTATATCTTCCTATTATACACTTATTAATTCTAACATTAGAGCATCTTCCCTAAATAAGTCCGAATTATTTTGCCCTACCATCTTCAGCATTTTATTTTGGTTTTCACAGATGATTATGTTCCATTTGAATGTATTTTTCATATGCTACACTCCTCCTAGCAAGATAGGACTTGTTAGAATACTGTTCTTGAACCATTAGGAAAGCTTTTTCTCATTCTGATATTCATCACTGCTTTTATTATTACAACAATAGCAAAGCATAATCTTGCCCAAAAGGGAGGCGATTATTTTACATTCATAACTTTGGAAATACCTGCCATGTGAAATGCTAAAGGCATTCTTTAATTATTATTGTTTCTTTTTGAAAAGCAAGAAAGTTAGACCACATGATTGATTCCTGTGTCTTTGCCACATGAACATTTTAATTACATGAAAAATGGTTATAGTTTAAATTAGTGGGTGCCTGGCATAATTCAGATTTTGAGTCATCTTCTGGCAACCCCACTGCCACCACAATGTACATTTCTACTACTCTTTTCATGACTAATATTTCCAAATAAGAAGCAGTGGGAAGCAACAACAACAAATTCTAAGAAGCAATTTAAACTTTTTTAGACAATTTTTATTTCTTTTAATTTTTTTTTTAAGATTTTATTCATTTATTTGAGAGAGTGGGAGGGAAGAACACAGAGGGAGAGTGAGAGGGAAAAGTGGACTCCCCACCGAGCAGAGAGCCCTCTGTGCGACTCAATCCCGGGACCTCAGCATCTTGACCCGAGACGAAGGCAGACTCTTAACCAACTGAGCCACCCAGGCATCCACGACTATTTTTAAACCTAAGAGACCAACCTACAGAATGGTTAAGGACACTAATAAAAAGTACCTGTCATCTCTTCTGAAGAGGGGGACTAATAATTTATGAATAGTGAGAACAAAGGGAATCAGGACACAATAGGTTAATGACAGGAAAGAGACCTCCAGGAATAATTGCTGCCCTAAAACCACGTGTGGAAGTCAGATACTAAGGGAGGAAATAAAGAACTATAGAAAAGAGACTTTATGCTTGCAGATTCCCTTTAAGTGTCACCTGAAGTAACTGGTAATGTTCGATAAAGCAAGTGTGAAGATATTTTGGTAAACTCTAAAGAATGATTAGATGAGACTTAGTCTGTATATTATTTTATTTCTAACTAATACACTTAAATACCTGATTTGGTATGTTGTATAGAAAACAAAATATTTTTTAACAGGCAGGTTGAATATCATTTAAATAAATTCTCCATTGTCTTCATGTTCCTGAATCTGTAAGCTCAGAGCATCAATTTCTAACATCATTTGTGCCCATGAATTGCTTCAGATGTTTCTTGCATTCTTAACTTGGATTTTCAGAAAACTTTGGTAGTAGTATTTACTTAGTGCCAGTTCCAGCCTCATGGTATGGCTTGAAAATATGTAAGAGGGTCAAAGTGGAATAGAAGAAAAAGTTGCTGTTTGTTTGTTCATTTTTGAGCTAGTATCTTAGGAGGTGGTGGAGATGAAGGAGGTGGTAAGGGCTGGAGGGATAGGTTCATGCTGCTGAATGTTTAATTTTGAGTATAGGAAGAGCAGGTGTACAATGGGAAATCCTGACTTATCTGCTCTCACCTCATTGATTTTTCAGTAACTAGACCATGAACTATTCCCACCTCATTCATAATATCTATGTCACAGTCACCTCACCTGTCATAAAGACATAAAAATGAATAAAGTAAGTGTTCTTTTTTTGTTTTTGATGAGTAGGGCTTGTCACTGACTGTCTGACTGTCAAACTGAGTTGAAACTCTGGGAAGCGTTGGGGTCTTTGAGATTTTTCACTAGCTTATGTGTTAATTCAGCAACTGGATATTGCCTTGTTACCAAGTAAGTGCCTTATGATTCTGTTCATTTTAAATCTTAAAAAAGGAGGGGCGCCTGGGTGGTGCAGTGGGTTAGCCTCTGCCTTAGGCTTGGGTCATGATCTCAGGGTCCTGGGATCGAGCCCCACATCAAACCCCACATTAAGCCCCGCATCGGGCTTTCTGCTCAGTGGGGAGCCTACTTCCCCCGTTCTCTCTGCCTGCCTGTCTGTCTCTCTCTGTCAAATAAATAAATAAAATCTTAAAAAAAAATCTTAAAAAAGGAAAAAAAATAACCAAATTAGATCACTATACTTATAAAACTTTCTCCTTTTAGCTACAGACCTGACATTCCTTTTGAAGTGAACTCTATGACTCTTTTTTAGTATAGGCTTTTTGTGGGATAACTTTTAATCTAGAAGATGGCGCTCCTGATTCATCATGTTTTATTATAGAACTTATTACATGGAAATGGGGGTGACTAATATATAGGCACAGGCCCTGGTTATTTTCTCCAAGTGGTCTTAAGAGGATATCAACTCTCTCCCCATTTTAGCTTGCTGTCAAATGGAGGTATTCATACTAACTTAGTAAGACAGAGTATGGTAATCCACATATTTTTTAGAGTACAACATCAAATGTTTTGCTATCAGTTATTTATCAGAAGATTGGTTATGAGAAAATTGAACTGAAGAATATCTAGAGAATGATCGTTAAAGAATTGATTGTGGAAGGTTATCTAGAGAATACAGTAGATATATATAGCTTTAGAACAGTGTATCTTTTCCAAACTAGGTTTCCTGAATCACAGGGTACTTCAAGAGTTAATAGAGTATTCAGAAACTTAAGGAGAAAACAGTTGCTGCACTAGCTCCTTTAAATTTCAATCTTGGTTTAATTTAGAATATTGAAGCATTGTGTTTTTTGAGCATAATATTTTGGCGTTCATTGAGCTGTAAGTTTGGTGATAGCCATTGTCCTTCATTGAGGAACTTTCCAAGAGTAGACCTCTGAAAGTCACTGCTAAATGTATTTCAGGAATGTTGTCGAGAATCTGATTTATTCCAGTCACATTTTCCCCTTAGGGGGACCCATGTGAAGAAGTTCCCCTCAGGTCTCACTATTGAGTATAGGTCTTTTTTTTTTTTTTTTCTTTGAAGTTGTATTATTATTACTCATTGTTAAGTACTATTTTAAAATTATTATAAGATCTGTAAAATGAGCATTTGAAGATGTTTTTACTTTCACTAGGTACCAGCAAGCTCAAAGTCACATTTGCTGGTTTGCTCTAAGAAATCTTCTAGATCTTTTGGTATGTCTTTTATATACTTACAGCTTCATTTTCTTTTTCCTTACTTTATTTTATCATCTCTAATCTTCTTCAGAATTTTAAACCTGGTTTTATTACATGTATATGTGTAGAGCGATTTATATCTCGTTGGAGTGGGATGGAGCTATACATGCAGTACGGTTTTATGACTTTTCTTATCAACTTAACTCGATTTCAAGCTTTTTTACCACAACATTCACATCTTAGTCACATGCTATTTCTTTCCCATATAGACATATTCCCTTGTTCATGAAACACATTGTATTCATTTGTTTAGCTATTATGTCTTAGTCACCACTACAGACATTGTGTGGAGCATGTCCTAAGGAACATGAAGGATGGAGTTGCCATTTACTGAGATGAGGAATACTTGCAGGAAAAACAGTTTTGGATGGGGTGAGAAATTAGGAGACGAATTAGGACTATGTATACAAGGTTATTAACTTTATTTTATAAAATATTTATAAAAATATATCATATATCACCATCATTTTCTAAATGACAGGAAATCTTCATTAATGAATAGAAAGTACATCATCTCAGAATAAAGGATAATATTTTTCATGAAAGGACTACATTATTAATTTTGAATGTAAAAATTTTATATCAATTGTTTTGTTTGCATAAAAAATGTATAAAAAGTGTTTCAAAGTGACAAAAGTAAAAGGAGAAAAGGAAGGATGGGAAGAAAAATAACACCAAAAAAAACCGAACACCAAATATTCGCCTTTTTCCAAGGCACTGATTTTTTAAGTCACAACCATTTTTGAAAATCTAGTTTCATGTATGTATGTTTAGGATGAGTGTTGAAGTTTATCTGAGTCCCAGCCTCCTGTAAAGCAAGGATGGTTGGAGAAGCCTCCCCCCCACCCCTTTTATTCTGTTTTGGGAAATTGCTAGGCTAATCAGAAGACCACCTGCCACAGCATAGTCTAAGACTGGAACCAATCCTGCCTCTCGTCAATGACTCCCTTGTTTTAAAAGCCCTAGGGTTTCTCTCTCTTCTTTTAGGCTTTTCTCATTAATGAATATTTTCCCCCTGATGCAAGAGCCTGAAAAAAAATCATCTCCTTAATTAAATGGTGCATTTTGTCTTTTACAATCAAAATATCTAAGATCATCCATTTCCCCCGACCCTGTTTTTGGTTTCTGTTGTAATCAATTCAGCATTCTTTGTGATCTCTGACAAGCTAAGGAGCAGCCACTTTGTCCCCTTTCTCCTTGATGAAAGAGAACAACAGTGGGCTGGGCTGGGAGACTGGCTTCTGCTGGCTCCAGGTGGCACTTTAGGACAGTGGACGCTCAGACTGAGGTAACCGAGTATTTATACAACATGACCAGTCATATATTTTCATATTTTTCTGACCAGGATGTTATGTGTTCCTGTGAAGTTTTTTTTTTTTTTTTAAGATTTTATTTATTTATTTGACAGGCAGAGATCACAAGTAGGCAGAGAGGCAGGCAGAGAGAGGAAGGGAAGCAGGCTCCCCACTGTGCAGAGAGCCCGATGCGGGGCTCGATCCCAGGACCCCGGGATCATGACCTGAGCCGAAGGCAGCGGCTTAACCCACTGAGCCACCCAGGCGCCCCTCCTGTGAAGTTTTTTATTTTTGTTTTTTGTTTTTGTTTTTCATGGAGTTGATGGCAAAGGAAGTGCCTTTGTGAGCAAGGGGGAAAAAAAGAATGATTGCTATTTAGTTTTTAAGCTAGAATTCAGTTTATTGAAGTAATAGTTTGAAACCTAGTTTTCCTTAAGCCTTTAAAGTTAACGTACAGGTCTGATTTTACTTGTGTTTTTAATTTAATTTCTTTTCAGTGTAACAGATTTCATTGTTTATGTACCACACCCAGTGCTCCATGCAAAACGTGCCCTCCATAATACCCGCCACCAGGCTCCCCCAACCTCCCACTCTCCTCCCTTACCAAACCCTCAGATTGTTTTTCAGAGTCCATAGTCTCTCATGGTTCACCTCCCCTTCCAATTTCCCTCAACTCCCTTCTCCTCTCGATCTCCCCATGTCCTCCGTGTTATCCCTTATGCTCCACAAATAAGTGAAACCACATGATAATTGGTTCTCTCTGCTTGACTTATTTCACTCAGCATAATCTCTTCCAGTCCCATCCATGTTGATACAAAAGTTGGGTATTCATCCTTTCTTATGGAGGCATAATACTCCATAGTGTATATGGATCACATCTTCCTTATCCATTCATCTGTTGAAGGGCATCTTGGCTCTTTCCACACTTTGGCGACCATGGCCATTGCTGCTATGAACATCGGGGTACAGGTGGCCCTTCTTTTCACTACATCTGTATCTTTGGAGTAAATACCCAGTAGTGCAATTGCAGGGTCATAGGGAAGCTCTATTTTTAATTTCTTAAGGAATCTCCACACTGTTCTCCAGAGTGGCTGCACCAACTTGCAATCCCACCAACAATGTAAGAGGGTTCCCCTTTCTCCACATCCCCTCCAACACACATTGTTTCCTGTCTTGCTAATTTTGGCCATTCTAACTGGTGTAAAGTGGTATCTCAATGTGGTTTTATTTGAATCTCCCTGATGGCTAGTAATGATGAACATTTCCTCATGTGTCTGATAGCCATTTGTATGTCTTCATTGGAGAAGTGTCTGTTCATGTCTTCTGCCCATTTTTTGACATGATTATCTGTTTTGTGTGTGTTGAGTTTGAGAAGTTCTTTATAGATCCTGGATATCAAGCTTTTGTCTGTACTGTCATTTGCAAATATCTTCTCCCATTCTGTGGGTTGCCTCTTTGTTTTGTTGACTGTTTCCTTTACTGTGCAGAAGCTTTTGATCTTGATGAAGTCCCAAAAGTTCATTTTCACTTTTGTTTCCTTTGCCTTTGGAGACATATCTTGAAAGAAGTTGCTGTGGTTGATATCAAAGAGGTTACTGCCTATGTTCTCCTCTGGGATTCTGATGGATTCCTGTCTCATGTTGAGGTCTTTTATCCATTTTGAGTTTATCTTTGTGTACGGTGTAAGAGAATGGTCGAGTTTTATTCTTCTACATATAGCTGTCTGATTTTCCCAGCACCATTTATTGAAGAGACTGTCTTTTTTCCACTGTATACTTTTTCCTGCTTTGTCGAAGATTATTTAACCATAGAGTTGAGGGTCCATATCTGGGCTCTCTACTCTGTTCCACTGGTCCATGTGTCCGTTTTTATACCAGTACCATGATGTCTTGGTGATGATAGCTTTGTAGGAAAGCTTGAAATCAGGCAATGTGATGCTGCCAGTTTTGTTTTACTTTTTCAACATTTCCTTAGCAATTCAGGGTCTCTTCTGATTCCATACAAATTTTAGGATTATTTGCTCCAGCTCTTTGAAAAATGTCAGTGGAATTTTGATCATAATGGCATTAAAAGTATAGATTGCTCTAGGCAGTATAGACATTTTAACAGTGTTTATTCTTCTGATCCAAGAGCATGGAATGGTCTTCCATCTTTTTGTGTCTTCTTCAATTTCCTTCATGAGTGTTCTGTAGTTCCTCGACAGATCCTTTACCTCTTTGGTTAGGTTTATTCCCAGGTATCTTTTGGTTCTTGGTGCTATTGTAAATGGAATTGATTCTCTAATTTCCCTTTCTGTGTTTTCATTATTAGTGTAATATAAGAAAGCAACTGATTTCTGTACCTTGATTTTATATCCTATCACATTACTGAATTGCTGTATGAGTTCTAGTAGTTTGGGGGTGGAGTCTTTTGGGTTTTCCATATAAAGTATCATGTCATCTGCGAAGAGAGAGAGTTTGACTTCTTCATTGACAATTTGGATACATTTTATTTCTTTTGTTGTCTGATTGCTGTTGCTAGGACTTCTAATACTATGTTGAATAAGAGTGGTGAGAGTGGGCATCCTTGTTGTGTTCCTGATCTCAAAGGGAAGGCTGTCAGCTTTTTCCCATTGAGGATGATATTTGCTGTGGGTTTTTCATAGATAGATTATATGAAGTTCAGGAATGTTCCCTCTATCCCTATACTTTGAAGCGTTTTAATCAGAAATGGGTGCTGGATTTTGTCAAATGCTTTTTCTGCATCAATTGAGAGGACCATGTGGTTCTTCTCTCTTCTCTTATTGATTTATTCTATCACATTGATGGATTTGCGAATGTTGAACCATCCTTGCAACCCAGGAATGAATCCCAACTGGTCTTGGTGGATAATCTTTTTAATGTGCTGTTGGATCCTATTTGCTAGGATCTTGTTGAGAATCTTAGCATCCATATTCATCAGTGATATTGGTCTGAAATTCTCCTTTTTGGTGGGGTCTTTGCCTGGTTTGGGGATCAGGGTAATGCTGGCTTCATAAAAAGAGTCTGGAAGTTTTCCTTCTGCTTCAATTTTTTGAAACAGCTTCAGGAGAATAGGTGCTATTTCTTCTTTGAAAGTTTGGTAGAATTCCCCAGGGAATCCGTCAGGTCCTGGGCTCTTGTTTTTTGGGAGGTTTTTGATCACTGCTTCAATCTCCTTAATAGATATCAGTATATTCAGGTTGTCAATTTCTTCCTGGTTCAATTTTGAAAGTTTATAGTTTTCCAGGAATGCATCCATTTCGTCTAGGTTGCTTAGCTTATTGGCATATAACTGTTGATAATAACTTCTGATGATTATTATAAATCTGATAAACTATAAGGATAACTATGAGGGGATGATAATTTTTAATCAATTCATATTGAAATGAATAGCCTTCTTTAAATATAGGATCATTTTAAACTTAGTCTATTAAATTTGTTTAAACACTTTAAAATATATTTAAATTCTTTTATCCTCTGACTTTGCAATGTACAAAGTAAATTTAATCAATTATGTACCTAATTCTAAGCTCTTGCCAGGGTTAAGTTCCTCTCACTAAGGAAACAGCTTTACTATTCCAGGTAAGAATTTCCATCCCACAAGAACAGGGAGAAGTTATGGATATGAGGGATTTTTATCTAGACTGGGTGAAGCTGACTCATCTTACAGCAGTGAGAGAATGTACACTGTTATATCTAGCTGCCTTTCCCCCCCCCCCAAGATTTTATTTATTTATTTGGGAGAGAGAGAACATAAGTAGGATGAGCAGCAAGCAGGGGGAGAAGGAGAAGCAGTCTCCCCACTGAGCAAGGACCCCTATGTGGGGCTCCATCCCAGGACCCTGGCATCATGACTAGAGCCAAAGGCAGATGCTTAATGAATGAGCCACCCAGGCACTTCTCTAGCTGCTTTTACAACAGTGATTCTTAATCTAAACTCTTTAAACTCAGTTGGTTTCAGTTTTCAGTTACATTTTACCAAATGTTTTTCACCCTATTTGAGTCTGCAACATCTCAGAGAGGTTGCAGATAACCTCTGTTAACCACTTTTCCCTGATGGAGTGATCACTGGATTATTTTTATATTCTATGGCTGGTCACAGCTCTTTTGTGGATATTAAAAAGACTTGGATTCTGTATATCTCCCATGACTTGGTCTTGTCCATTAGATCACAGTTTCTAAATCCCACTAATTATGTTACCAATCTATGCGCACTTCTGCATGGACTAGTGTTTATAACCCAGTGGGGAAAACTACATAGCCTTAACCAGAGGAAGGCTGAGAGTCCAAGATCCTAAAATGTAGGGAAAAGACCGGGGGCCATAGATGATAACCTGATTGCCAACATTGTCTTCAGTTGTGTGTGAGCTACAATCTTAGCTTCTTCAACTGTGTAATACCTATCTCAATGTGTGCAGTAAAAGGTCAGTGTGATCATACGCTTGGAGAACTGATGAGATATTTTTACAAATAAAAGGCATAAAGCCAATGAGTACCATATTTATATTTCTCATCATTTGGATAGAAAATAATAATAATTCTTTTAAAAGTAAACATGTGAAGTGTATTTGATTTTTAAGAGATGGATTGTGAATGAATGAAAGACTGCATTAAAAACACTATGCAACAAGAGGAGTCCTTCGAATTTTGTGAGTGAGTATATATCACGGAAGGAAATAGTCGTGGGTAATAAAACAACCCAACTCTGCTAAATAGACTATGTGACACAAAATATGTATTGCTTCTGAAGTAAATTAAATATGACTTAGGAGAATGAGCTAAAGAGACAGTTTCTGGGACCAAGGGGCTAGAACCTTTTACAATAAATAAAATAAATCCTAACAAGTGCTCTTTTTTTCCCCTTCAGGCCTTTCCTATTAAAGTGATAAATGCTTACAAAACAGATATCCAGCTACATAACCAAGCAGATTGAATGGGACTGGGGGACATTACACAACAGTAATTTTGATTCTTCAAACTTTTGGAAACAAAACTACTTTGAGATAAAGAATAAAATTTTAAGCCAGAATAACATATGATGAAAAGCATTTTAAATCCATGCCTTCCTTTGGAAGTTGTATCTTTTTGGACACTCAAGAGCGAGTTGGATTTACAGCCACAAATCAAATGTTCAGAGATCCTTGGCTGCTGAGTCTGACTGCCCTCACCCAGCCAATTGGGCTATAAAACACCTGGGTTGATGCTATTTATTCCGGAGGGGAGGAGCGAAGTTGTGAAAAACAAAATGAAAAAAAGACTTCCCTAGGCAAAATTTTGATGTATTCAAAATTTCTTTGTCTTCTCATTGTCCTTGTGGCATATGTTCTTTCTCAGCCTTTCGTTCCCAGTATCTCCATGACTGAAGAGTACAGAGTGATGTTTCTTGATCTTAGATCAGTTTATCAACCCATTGCCCTAATTTAGGATTTGTCAACCCCACCACCCATGCACACTTGTTACCAATGCCACTCTCGCCTTACTCTGCCTTTTAGATGAAAATAGTAAATGTTTTCAGTAGATTGATCTTTGTGAAGGTCATCTATCAGTGTCTTAGTCAGCTTGGGTTGCTGTAACAAAATACTATAGACTGGGTTGTTTAAACAACAGAACTTTATTTCTCCCAGTTCCAGAGGCCTGAAGTTCAAGATCAGGTTGCTGGCCTGGTATAGTTCTGTGAGAGCTATCTTCCTGGCTTGCAGATGTCTACCTTCTTGCTTTATCCTCATATAGCAAAGAGAAAGAGCGTGCACTTGTGCCTCTTGTAAGAACACTAATCCCATCATTGGGGCTCTACTGTCATGACCTCATCTAAACCTATTTCCCTTCTGAAAGTCCCATCTACAAATATCATCACACTTGTGATTAGGATTTCCTGAGAATTTTGGTGGGACACAAATATTCAGTCCATAGCAATCAGTATATGAGTTGTCGTTTTCTTGTCTTTCTAAGGAAATCTATTAAAATCTCTCTAGTAGGTTGTCATGCAGTATAGCAGGCAAGGGACAGAAAAATGAGTAAGTGAAATATTTTAGCAATGGCCAGTTCTTTAGCCCTCTTCTAAAAGTTTTTATCATTCAGGAGACATTGACTTCTGTTTGGAGCAGGTCCAGGATAGGTAGGGTTCAGTCACTAGAGGGATGGCATCTTTTTTCCACCTCATAAACAAAGAAAGGATTCTGCTCTGTTTGTCTTGTGCCCAGTGACACTCACAGGCTGCTATAGCAGGCACAAGGTGACTGCTTGCAGTAGGCTAAGCCCCCTGCACATTTCAGCCAGAAGTCAGCTATTCTGCTTCTGAGGAGGTAAACACCACCACCTTATGAGGATATTTCTTAAATCACGTGGATGTTTTTTCAGTGTTGGCCGTAAGGGATTGAGTAAACAAATCTGAAGGACACAACATCAGGAGCCAGGAGGTGAGTGCCAAGAATAATCTGAGCAGTGGCTAGGAAATACAACTGGTGGGACTGGGGAGGCAGGAGTCAGTGGTGGGAGAGGAGAGCTAAACAAGCTGTTCCCACGAAGTTGTCTGGTATCCACAGAAAGCAGGAGAGATTAGGATACCGGAATGGAGCTGTCTGGCAAGGGAGGAGGGAAGGAATTCCCGAAGCCCATCTGAAGTCACAGGGAGGGAGTCTGGAGATTTAATGGGAATAGAAAAATCAGGAGATGAACAAGTAGGGTAATAAGAATATGAACCAGATCTGAGGAGAGAGGCTCATTTAACTGACTTCTTAGGTTGTTCCCTTAGCAGGAAGCAATACCTAGTGGTAGGAGAGAGGTTAGTAGGTGCCTACAGGCTGAGAGAGGGCCATGCAAACAGTAGTAGCTTGCTGGGAGGTAAACCCTGTTGCTGTGTGTAGCTAAATCAAAGGTAACCTCATACCCCTTCCATCTTCCACCTGTTACCAGTTAGCAGGAGCACTGCCTGAAGGAATGTTGCGTGATCAGAACATTCTGGCAGACCAGAGACAGTTTGAGCAGTATCCCACAGAACTGCCCATTTCTGAGAATCCAAGAATTTCAGAGTTGGAAGGGACCCATGCCAGCAACCTTAATGGACTGAGATTTGTCCTAATACCCTGAAACTTTTCTTTCCCAAGAGGCAAACCCTCAGAGCCTACTGGAAGAATCCTGAGCCTTGTTCCTTATCTTTAGTATTGCTCTTTACCCAAGATATCCTAAAAGAAGAAAAGGAATTATTTTTGACTATCTTTTAGTAAATTTATTGCTAGTATAAGACAGGGAATGTTCTGCTTACTTTTAGCCCACAGATATGTTTCCTTATGTATTCATTTTCCAAGGTTGCTGTAACTAAGTACCACAGAGCATGTGCTTAAAACAACAGAAATTTATTGGCTTATAGTTCTAGAGGCTAGAAGACCGAAATTAAAATTAAGGCAGGGCCATGCTCCCTCTGAAAACTTTCCTTGCCTTTTCCTAACCCCTGGTCATTTGCTATCAGGCTTTGGTGTTCCTTAGCTTATATATACATCCCTCCCATCCCATCTCACATGGTGTTCTCCCCATGTCTCTGTCTTTACATGTCCATATAAGGATGCCACTCATGTTGAATTAGGGGCCCACTTTACTCCAGTGTGACCTCATCTTAACTAATTATATCTGCAAAGAACCTCTTTCTAAGAAAGGTCACATTCTTATGTACTAGGGGTTAGGGCTTCAGTGTATCTTTTTGGGGAGGATATAATTCAACCTCTAATGCCTTACATGAGATTTTTATGGGAAGATGTGAAAGGACACTTGTTTCAGTGTTGGAAGTACCAACATTGCATTTGGATTATATGAATTTGAGGATAGAAGAACTGATTTTATTTTTGCAGATTTTTCTGCAATGTAAACTGAAGTCATTCTTTCATAGGTTACATGACTAATTGCTATTCACCCTGAATTCATATGAAGGAACATTTTACCAGCCCCTTTCTGTTAAGGACATCATTGGTGCATACTCCTCAGTCTGGGAGGGTTATACAGTACTGCAAAAGGGAATAGTATGTAAGGACAATTTTCATATTTCTCTAGTTTGCTGCCCTGAGAATCTTTATTTCTAGTTTCACTTTAAAAGTATCTACCACTGGTTCAACGGTGAGTGTCAAATGAGAGATGGGCATGGTGGTGCTCTGTTAAGGGCTGAAAGTGTCTCCCTGAAATTTATATGCGGAAGCCCTCACTCCCAGTGTGATGGTTTTGGAGATGGAGTCTTTGGGAGATACAGGCATACCTTGGAGATATAGAGGGTTTGGTTCTAGACCACTGCATAAAGGAGATTTTACAGTAAAACAAGTCAAATGAATGTTGTGGTTTCTCAGTGTGTATAAAAGGTATGTTTACACTGTACTACAGTCTCTTAAGTCTACAGTTGCATTACGTCTAAAAAAGATAGGTATATGTATATACCTTGAATTAAAAAATATTGTTAAAGTATACAAACCATCATCTGAGCTTCCAGGAAGTCATAAACACTGATCACAGATAATCATAATAAATATAATGATAATGAAAAATTGTGAGAATTACCAAAAATGTGACACAGAGATCTGAAGAAAGCAAAAGCTGTTGGAAAAATGACACCACCATTAGATTTGTTCAACACAGCAGACCTCTACACTGGGTTGGCACAAACCTTCACTTTCTAAAAAAAACACAATACCCACAAAGTACAGTGAAGAGAAACACAATAAAATGAGATATGCCTGTAATTGGGTTAGAAGAGGTCACCAGAGTACTTTCATGATGGCATTATTGCCCTTATCAGAAGAGATACTGAAGTGTACCTGCTCCCTCTCTTTCTTTATCCACCATGTGAGAACAGAGTAAGAAGGCATCTACAAGTCAAGAAGAGAACTCTTACCAGAAACCAACCATACTGACAGCCCTGATCTTGGAACTCCAGCTTCCAGAAATGTAAGCAAACAAATTTCTGCAGTTTAAGACACCTAGTCTTTGGTATTTTGTTATGGCAGCCCAGGAAGATCTTATGCTACCTCACTACTATGGAAACTATCAAATTTCAAGTTCCTTGTGGTCAGTAGCCAGCTCCTTTATGCGTAATACATAGTAGTGCTTTACAGTTAGCTCATAACCCCCACATTTGTATTACACTGCAAATGTCCCTTTTTTACAGATGAAGAAACAGAATTATAAAGATTTGATGAACCTAAGTTGAATTCAAATTTCTCTCACAGCTTGCTCATCTTGCCCACTGCCCTGTGCTTTGTATAGTCTCAGTGTCTTGAACATAACTTAAACTCAATTCTGGCCTATTCTCTTACAGAACCTCTTGTTGTAGACAGTGTTGGGATAGCAGACTGTGTGGGCTGAGTCCTGTGAAAATGCTGTGGTTAGCTTTCTTTGATTTCCCTCCAGAGTGTATCTGTAGTTGCCGATATTGTTATAGATATCCTTGTGTCCTAAAATCCACAGAGACAAGCAGAATGTTGGAATGGGTCTGGGGGCAGAGATACTCATGGGCAAGGGAAGGGGAGGCAGGGAGGAGACAATGAGCAGCCTTTTGTGAATTAGAGGCTGGTTGAGTATCTAGAGAGAAGAATTGCAATTTCTCAGCTTCGTTATGCTGAGGCCAAAAGCACTGCTGCCATTCTATACTTTCATCTTTCTGACTGCTAAAGACCACAGACAGTTTCATTCTAACTTATGAACATGATGAACTGTGTCCCAGTGTGGACAAGGAGATGGAGGAAACCTAATTAAGTGGCTGTAAGAGCTTTGAACTACAAGTTGGCGCTAACAGATTTGATATTTTAAAAAAAATAATCCGCTATCATCCAGGTTATCAGTTGAATTATTTTCCTTCATTATAAATAATATCCCAAGCCTAAGTATTTAGAGAGAGATTACTCAAAATAACAGTCTTCTTGCCAAGATGTACATACTGGCTGTCCCTTAGCTACTTCTCTTGAAGCTCACAGAAGAAAGGGTAATTTCAATAGAATCAGTGAGATCTGGGGAGGAAAGTATAAAGTTAGCTATTTCAGACTCTTTGGGGATTGGGTGAATGTTCCACATTCTGGGAAAGCTGAGTAAATTGGTAGTGATGCTGTTCTTGCATGTCAGTGTCTGTCAATCATGGTATTAAGTATCCTTGGGCAATGTGGAAGGAATAGGGGCTGGTTGAACTACCCAAGAATTTATAATCTTCAGGTGGCTGTGATAATTTAGGATAAATGGAGTTAGAAAGACTTCTTTAAAGAGGGAAATATTGAGAACCATTGAGAGGAGTAGTTCATCAAACATTATGTGTCTATGGACCACTCAGGTAGGTTGTTAATGTAAATTTCTGGAACCCACCACAGATTCTAATTCAATATTTTTGGAGAGGGTATTTATATAATTTATCTCTGGTGGTTCTGATAGAGATGGACACAGCAAGGAAACATTGGTTTAGAAAAAAATTAATTCTGTCATTTGGCTGAAAGAGGCCATTCTAAGTAACAAAAAAGAGACATAAAACAAGGATGGGGCACCAAAACTTTCTAGGATAAAGAAAAGACAAATGTTGAGATAGGTGAAAAAACTTACAGACACCACAGTGTAAAATTTGGAATACCTTTTTAAAAATCCAAAATTTTTTACCACCTTTTGTTCATTCGGTAGTTCAACTTTAATCCTTACGTTAACAATTTTTAAAATATCAAATATTATTTGTTTTTATAATTTTTCAATTTTATTATTAAAAGTACAGCCACCAATTTAGCAAAGTTTGCCTTACATAACTGAAATAACTTCACAAGCACTGTCAGCTGCTAGATTGTTCAGAATGTTACTATATTACATGTTTTGTTTTGTTTTTTAAATCACTTTATTGTGGATTGATTGACTATAAAATGCTGTACATATTTAATGAATATAACTTGGTGAGTTTGGAGACAACTATACATCCATGAAATCATCAGACAATCTATGCCATGAAAATATTCATCCTCTCCAAGAGTTTCCTCCTGCTCTTTTATTACGATTATTACTACTTTTATTTTATGATAAGAGCACTTAACATAAAATCTACTCTTTTAGCAAATTTTTAAGTACATAGGCTGGTTAATTGTGTCAACTTGACTGGGCTAATGTCCAGATAGTTGATAAAACATTTCTGGGTGTATCTGGGAGGATGTTTCTTGAAGAGATTAGCATTTGAATCTGTAGCCTGGGTAAAGAAGATCACCAAAGCAAGTGGGCCTTATCTAGTCCATTTAGGGCTTTAAAAGAGCAAAAAGATGAAGAAAGGGTGTATTTGTTCCTATTGCTTTAGTTGGGGCATCCATCTTTCCCTGCCCTTGGATATCAGCACCCCTGGTTCTCAGGCTTTTAGATTCAGACTGTATTGCCACACCAGCTTTCCTTGTTCTTCAGCTTGCATATGGCAGACCATGGGACTTCTCTGTCTCCATGATCCTCTCTCTCTCTTTCAAGATATCTGCATATATATAGATACCTATCTATATATCTTTTCAGATATCTATATATGTATATCTATAAATATATAGATACATAAATATGTACATATATAGATATATCTGTTTCTCTGGAGAATTCTGATCAGTAGAATATACAATATGGTATTGCTAACTATAGATATCATGATGTACAGTAGATCTCTATGACTTATTCACATGGCATAACTGAAACTACATAAGATATAATATTTTTCTTGAGAATTTTTTTTTAAAGATTTTATTTATTTATTTGATAGCCGGAGATCACAGAGAGACAGGCAGAAAGAGAGGAAGGGAAGCAGGCTCTCTGCTGAGCAGAAAGCCCAATGTGGGGCTCGATCCCAGGACCCTGGGATCATGACCTGAGCCAAAGGCAGAGGCTTTAACCACTGAGCCACCCAGGCACCCCCATAAGTTATAATTTTAATATAATATTGCTACTACCACTATTGTGCTATTTAAGTGCTTTTGAAGTCAGAGACTTGCTTTTCTTCTTTACACCACATTGTGACATTGTTCATTAAATATTTATTAATTATTGGTTGGGAAATATGGCATATATTCATGAGACTGACTCACTTTTACAAATTTAACCAAATAAGCTATTTTGCTCTATTTTTTATCATCCATGTCATTTAACTTCTCTTGCATATTTTTAATCTCCTTATTTATTTGTGCTATAATATGGTTGGTTTTCCCAGCTATTTTTAAATTTATAAGTTTTTCTTTCAGCTGTATCTAATCTCAATTTAAGCACCTCTTGGATTTTTTAAATTTGAGGATTAAATGTTGTTTATATTTGAATATATTATTCTCTTTCATATGGGTTCATCCCCTCATAATGCTCTATTCTTGTTCTATGTATTCTCTTTCCTTTTGTAATTTTTTGATCATTTAAAATCTATTTTAAGATACTTTAAGGTTGCTCTATTTCCTTCAGTTTGTCAGATATGAATACTTTGATCTCTTGCATTTTCTTTCTATTGTGTATGATGGTGTGTTTCCTTATGTCTTTGGACATTTTGTTAATTACTTCATCCTTAGTGTGTAAGTCTTTATGGGAAATCTGCATATGCCTTGAATCATGAAGGCAACATGATGTGATGTTTCAGACATCCTATGAGATTAAATGGTCATATCATGATTCTTAAGTTAGTTTTTGGTTCAGGATTTATTCATAATTTTGGTACTCTAAATTTTGTTACCTTGCCCATATTCAACACTTTAGTTTTCTGTTTAGAGCTCAGATTATCCTTAACACCACCCTGGGCCTGTAGATATAGATTTTCTGGTCTATGACAGACTGTGAAATCCTTTCTTCATTCTTAGTGTTAGGTAGCAATCTCTGTTTTATTTTTTAATTTTTTAAAAGATTTTATTTATTTGATAGAAAGATCATAAGTAGGCAGAGAGGCAGGCAGAGAGAGAGGGGGAAGCAGGCTCCTTGCTGAGCAGAGACCCCCCCCCCCCACATGCGGGGCTTGATCCCAGGACACAGGGCCATGTGGCTGTAGCTGCTTTCTCAGCCCAAACATCAGAACTCTAGCCCATAAAGTGTGTATTTGATCCTGGTATCCCTGTGGGTTGTAGTGGATTTCCCTCTTGCTTAGCATTTTTTTTAATGATTTCCCTCTTTATGACTTTTCCTAAGGAAATGTTTTCTTTTCGCCTTTTGAGGTCAGCTATCTCTTTTAGATTTTTAACATTTATTTTATCCAAAAGTACTATATAGTTGTAGTAAGATGAAGGGATGTTTATATCTGTTTAGACTGCACATCTTGTCTGAAAGACCTGAAGAATTTTATCATTATCCTCGTTTTATTGATGAGGATAGAGGAGGTTGGGGCCAACTAAGCCTATTTTAGAAGTGAAAACTGGATATTATTGAAGCACATTTTGTACTTGCCAGTTAATAAGTGGGTGAATTTAGGTGAAGCAAAGAAAGTCTTATAGAAAGATAGAGGTGAGGAGGGTGGTGGAGAATGATAAATGTAGTTCATAAGTGTCATCAAAGCATGAGGTACAGATTAGGATATATTCAAGGGGGAGGCCAGGAACAATACACATCCACAATATCATAATACAAAAAGAAGTGGTGGGGAGAATCTAACTGGAACAAGCATGCTCTGAAAAACATCTTCAGATTTTAAATCTTTTAAATAACATGCTGACAAGAAACACATCTGCTGAGTAAATTCAAAACTGTCCACTATTTTGCCATGTGAGGATTAAATAATTTAGACTTTGTCTTTTAACCAGTGGGGGTAGAGAATATAAAATCCCTCCTTTGAAGTTCACTGCAATACTCTTATTATAGCCAATTTTCATAGCAAATATCAAAGTACAGTTTGCACTTTATAAGCACATATGAAGTGAGGGTTGAGGCAGGTTGCCAAACATATGCTAAGAAATATGAGATACCATATTAAAATGACCCCTTTACAATGTGGGTAATATGCTCATAAAATTTTGAAAATGTGTCTATTGTGATTTGTACACCATAGGGAATAAATAAGCATTGTTTAATATATAACTGAGTTTCCAAGAGGCACATTCCCCCCCCGCACCCCAATACAACCTCAGTGTCCCAAAGTGGGGAAAGAGGAGATGGGAAGATGTATGATGATACCATGGCTCTCTTGAAAAAAGAAAGCCCAGCTAGGACAAGAAAACCAGACATTTATAGGGATAAATCTGATAAGATATGGTCATAGTAGGGTACCACACAGCAGTAGTTTCAATTATCTTTCTTCTCCTTTCTTTCTTTTTTTTTTTTTTTTGTATGTGGTTTTTTGTTTGTTTGTTTGTTTTGTTTTGTTTGTTGTTTCTGGAAGCACAACCATTTTGGATCTTTTTCAGCCTTTGTAGAATCAGGCCTTTTGTCTGAGAGTGGTGGTTCTCAAAGTGTAGTCCTATGACGAGCAGCATCAACATCACCTGGGAACTTGTTAGAATAGCAAATTCTGTCTCCCTTTCAGATTCACTGATTCAGAAGTTCTCTGGGTAGAGTCCAACAGTATGGGATTTAATAAACTCTTCAGGTGATTCTGATGCACACTGAGATTCAAGAAATGTCCGAGGGGGAGAAAAAGTTTATATGCTAGACATTTCTCCATCTTTAATTGATATGGAGTAGATGGAGCCATCAGTATTTGGCAGAACTTCAGAATAGCCAGTCTGGACTATTATTACTACTCATAGCTGGTTCTTTTTGAGTACTTCTTTTCTAAATACTTTACGTGCATTGGCCCACTTAGGAACACTATTATTATAGGAACACTATATTTAATACATGGAACACTATTATTATTCCAATATTATACAGGAAAAAAATCCCAGAAACTCAGAGAAGTTAAGTAATTAGCCATAGGGCACAAAGCATTAGCTGCACACCAAAATCCATTCTCAAATCATCTCCTATCAGGAAAACTTAACTTAGACAATTTAGTGAGAAGTAAATTTATCTTTTGTTTAAACCATAACATATGTTTGGGTCTATGTTTCACTGCACCTTGGGCTACCCTAACAAATGTGCACAAGTAAATGTTAGAGTTTATAGGTTAACCCAGGTAGTTTCATTCTAGATTCTATGCTTTTAACCCTAATACTTTACTACCTGTCCAGAACTGCTGTAGATGCTAAAAATGTACTTGAAGAACTTAATCCTGTTTCTCTCTTGTGTACCTATCTCTGCCCTAAATTGGATCCTTCAGTATGATGATTTTTTGCAGTTTTTAGAGCATTGTGCATTATAAAGGAACATAAATACTTATTTTCCTTTAATTTCTTAGGGCGTTTATTCAGCAGTGTCTTTTTCTTTTAAAATATATATGGTTGCATTATTTTTTTGAAAATCTCATATTACTTTGTGAAATTATTGCTTTGCTAAAATTTTTGCCTGAGGAAAGAAATATGACTTTCTTTCCTCATCCCTATCCCGAGAATTATCACTAAGCTATCTTAGGATCCTGATGCTCTTTTTTAAAAATCATGTGTCATTTTTTAATGTTTTAATTCTTATATGTCTCTATTCTCTCTATACATATGAAAATAAATATCTCCCATATTATTAATGTAAGTTTCCATAGTTAATCTAAACTACATTTGATAGGCTTTCCCACATTTGGTAAAAAATTTTTATGTAAAGGACAGAATCCTAAGATTGCCCGTTAATTTTTCTAAGGTAAATTTAGCATATAGTACTAAAATATATATCTATATAGAGTTTAGTATCAAACTATGGATTCATAAAGGCAGCAAACATTGCAGCAGAAGAAATATGCAGTAGCAGAGATATGCTAGACATGGACAAGCTAGTCTTGGCATTGACATTTAAGAATTGTGTGAGACTGGACATGGTACTTATGGTCTCTGGGGAACAACTCCTCATTTGTAAAATGACAGACTTAGATGATGCCTAAAGTTCTTTCTAGCAATAAAATTCTATGTTCCTCATTCTAAGCCTGAAGGTTAATTTCAATGACATTTCCCGCTGGGCCTGATTTCCCAAAGAGAAGCCCTTGATGCTTAAGCTTATAGAATATAAGGTCAGTGTATCAATTAGGATGAGGCCAGTCAAGTGAAATCCATTTTAAATTGTTCAGTAAAAGGAATTTAAAGAAGGAATTAATGTTAAGGGTTTGAGAAGAGCTTAAGGAGCAATAATAGGATGCTACTCTCAGCTTCTGTAGTAGAGGGACGAAGGGAAGAGGTGGTCTTACCAGAACCCAAGGATGAGTCTATCTGGAAAGAGTTGGAATCCCCATAGTAGGGACCTTGCGAAGCTAGTGTTGGAATCATGGTGGAAGGAGTTCCTTGAATGAGATGGAAACATGTTGGAAAGGGCTTCTTGAAGGAGCTTCATCCACAAAGAGACACCGTGAATATCAGAGACAATTCTCAAATCAGAGCCATAAGAGACATTTTGTGGCTTCTCCCCTTTCTGCCCCATCTAATCCCCTTCAAGTCCCTGTCATTGGTTAAATTTAACTGGAAGTTAATAGATAAAGAATCCTAGCAAATGTAGGTTTCAGGGGTCAGTCCCCTATAAAAAGGATTTAGGAGAAAAGTTTTAACTGATTGATGCAGTGAGTATAAGTCATCTATCACAGATTCCTCACTTCCAGTTTTAGTGAATTTCTTATCCTAAATTCCAGTGTGATTGGCCATGGGTTTGTTTTACAGCCCCAACTCTGATTAATTATCTATGACAACTGTAAACCAAAGACACCTCCTCCTGAATAGTCCTCCACAATTCCTGTGAGCCTCGTTACCTCACCACCGAATGCTAGCTAGTAGGATGCAAATCCTCCATGAAGGGAGCCAGAATCAAAAGATTTGTCCTGGAGCTGGTTATCATGAATAAGGCTCTTTCTGTGGAAGGGGAACATGGATGTTCCAGGCAGTTGGAGTAACATGTCACTCCACATTCTCAGAAAGAAGAAGGTGTAAGAAAAGGCAGCTAGGCTTGGTCATGATGGTAAATCTCAGCTGAGGGCACCAAGGAGGGCCTCCTACTCACAGCTGCCATAGGGAATATAAAAGCCATGGTATCTCCGCTAAATTGGATCAAGGGGATTCTTTCCTTTTTCCAGCTTCTCACCAACTAGTAATTGGGTTCCAACTAGTACTAGATACTCTTGACATAATTTCCCAGCTCATTCTAACCCTTTTGACTTACTTGAACTTGGTAGCATGAATCTCAGCTGATTTAAGTTAAAGACTGAGTCTCTAGCACAGGACTTCTCAGTTTCAATGCATGTACCTATCTCCTGAGATCTGATTCCAGAAATACATGAGATCTAGGCTGGACTCAAGGTTTTGTAGTTCTAGAAAACTCCCAGATATTGTTGATGGCCTTAGCTCACACACCTCACTAAGGGTTTTTTGTTTTGTTTTGTTTTTGTTTTCTTTTGTATCGTTTTGTTTTATTATCCTAGGAAGTATTCTTCAGAATTGTGTTCAGGGACCATATTCCAACATCACTGATCATCATGAAATACAAATCAAAAGTACCGTGAGGTATCACCTCACACCTGTCAGAATGGCTAAAATCAACAACACAAGAAACAAGGGGTGTTGGTGAGATTGTGGAGAAAGGGGAACCCTCTTGCACTATTGGTGGGAATGGAAACTGATGCAACCACTCTGGAAAACAGTGTGAAGGTTCCTCAAACAGTAAAAAACAGATATACCCTATGAACCAACAATTATACTACTAGGTATTTACCCAAAGAATAAAAAAATACTAATTCAAAGAGATACATGTACCCCATTGTTTATAGAAGCATTATCTACAGTAGCCAAGTTATGGCAAGCCCAAATGTCTATTGACTGAAGAATGGATATAGAAGATGTGGTATATATTTATGGTGGACTATTACTCAGCCCTAAAAAAAGAACAAAATTTTGCCATTTGCAATGACATGAATGGAGCTAGAGAGTATTTTGCTAAGCAAAATAAGTCAGGGAAAGAAAAATACCATATGATTTCACTCATATGTGGAATTGAAGAAACAAAACAAATGAGCAAAAGGAAGGGAAAAAATAGAAGGAGGCAAACCAAGAAACATACTCTTAACTATAGACAACAAATTGATGGTTACCAGAGGGGAGGTGGGTGGAGGGATGGGTTGATAGGTGATGGAGATTAAGAGTGCACTTGTTGTGATGAGCACTGGGTGTTGTATGGAAATGTCGAGTCACTATATTGTACACTTGAAACTAATATTACACTGTATGTTAAATAACTGCAATTTAAATAAAAACTTTGAAAAAATTCCCCTAAACAAAAACAAAGGCAACAACAAAAACTTGTGTTGCTGAGTGGGTGTGGAATTTAAACTACTATCTCTGGTCATCTAACTCTGTTTGAGGACCTCAAAGTGGCATGGAACTCACATAACTCTGATGAGTCTGCGTGATGCTAGTCTCCTTCAAGTAATAAATGGAGATGTTTCACTCCCCTGTATGGTAGCTCTATTTTAATAACTGGCTAGAGAATATCTTTCAGGAAGAGGAAACAAAACAGAAATAAACTGAGATGGGAATAACTCTGGATGGGTTACAACTAAGTCATGAACCATGTTGATTTCCCCAATTTGCTGTCACTTGCTTAGTGCCTGTGAGGGTGGCCAGCTGGTTTTCCTCTAGACAGCATCAGCATATCCAACTCAGTATTCTCTACTTCCACAGATGTTATGATAGTTATCTCCATAAGGAAGAATCTGAAAGATGAATGTCTTAAAATTGGAGGTTCCTTCTTAACAGCTGTAAGGGAATTTGACAGCACTAGATCTCTGAAAATAAGATTATATTACTTCATGGGGCATTAGTAATGGCTGATAGATTATGGTTTGTTTTGATCTGTGTTGTCTCTGGATTAAGGATCGGCAGTTTATTTGTTGGTTTTTTTTTTTCTATTTTAGTGGACTTATAGAAACTCTGAAATTATTCCATAGGGAGTAAAGAAATATACCATCTCTATTTCATACTCAGCCTGAAGGGAGTGATTAGTAAAACTGGTGATATCAGTAAAAAAAAAAAAAAAAAAAAAAAAAAAAAAAAAAAAAAAAAAAAAAATTGGTCACATCCTAGGGGAGATGCCAGCCTGCTAAAGCTGGCACGTACCCATAATTTCTGTACTTTCTCATTGCCCAGCTAAAGCCATTGGACATGAATAGACCACACAGAGGACACTCATTGGTTGCCTGGCTCTGGTGGCCAAGGGGGCTTGCATTTTTGGGTCCCATGAGACTATAACAATTGGAGAGAGTTCTTGGCAGGCTTCCACCTCCAGGGTACCAGACAGACAGCAGTTTGATACATACCCCTATACTTTTTGTGAAAAAGGCCTACCATGTCCTGGAGCTTTAGTCTAAGGAACAGACTTCAGGTTTGCCACACATAAAGAGGCTATGTAGGTGCTCTCAGGAAACATAGGCCAGAGAATGACATCTTTATGCTTCCTCTACACCTCACTGTAGCTTGCCAGTACCTCGCAGAAAGGAGGTTATATTGCCTGGAGCCCTGATTTTTGAAGCTGTCAGCTAGGAGACACCTATAGATCACCTAATCTGGTGACTTACAACTGTGGTCCCCTAGAACTGTACATGTTTGCATATTTGAAAAGCTACAGCCTAAAGGTCTGCTTCTGAATCAGCCTGAAACTAAGGGGTGAGTGAGATCCTTCCCTTTGGGACACTGACAAGTCATGGCATACCCTCAGCAACTGGGACCTATCAAGAATAAATCAGGCTCCATAGAAAGTCAGAAAGGTTTGAGAGACAACCAAGATCTAGGGGAAGGTTGAAAGATAAAATTCATCTCCTACATAAAGTCACTCCTTCAAGACTGGAAGAGATAGCTGTTGCATCTCATACATAGAAACCAGCACTTAGATTTCAAGCAAAATGTGGAAACAGAGGAATATATTCCAAATGAAAGAACAAAATAAAAGCCTCAAAAAAGGGGGTGCCTGGGTGGCTGAGTTAAGTGTCTAACTCTTGATTTTGGCTTAGGTCATGATCTCAGAGGAATGGGATTGAGCCCTGTGTCAGGCTCCACACTCAGTGGGGCATCTGCTTGAGATTCTCTCTCCCCCTCTGTCCCTTCCCCCCAATAAATACATAAAAATCCTTAAAAAAAAACTAAAAATGAAAAAGCTTTAATTAAATGGAAATAAGTAATCTACCTAAGAAAGAATTCAAAGTAATGATAATAAAGATACTTGTCAAACTTGGTAGAACAATTGATGTATGCAGTGAGAACTTTGGAAAGGAGATAGGGGATATTAAAAAGTACCAAACAGAAGTCATAGAGCTGAAGAACACAATAATCAAACACTGGAGTGGAGGGCTTCAAGAACAGACTAGATGAAACAGGAAACAAAAGTCAGCTAGAAGACAGGGCAGGAGAACTCACCCAAACAAAGCAGGAGAAAGAAAAAAAAATTTGAGAAAGCTAAGATAACTTAAGGGACCTGTGAAACAACATCAAGTAGAATTAACATCTGAATTATAAGGTTCCCAGAAGAAGAAAAGAGAGACAAAAGGCCAGAAAATTTATTTGAAAAAAATAATGGTTGGAAATGTCCCTAAACTAGGGAAAGAAACAGACATCCAGATTCAAAAGACTCAGAGAGTTCATCAAACAAGACGAGCCCAATGAGACCCACACCAAGACATAATTAAAATGGCAAAAGTTAAAGAGAACCTTAAAAGTACCAAGAGAAAAAAAAAAAAAACTGGTTATGTGCAAGGAAACTTCCATAAGATTATAAGCAGACTTTTAAGCAGAAACTTTGCAGGCCAGGAGTAAGTGGAATAATGACTTTAAAAAACTGAAAGGGAAAAACAAAAACTTCCAGCTGGGAATACTCTACCAGGCAAGGTTACCATTCAAAATTGGAGAGATAAAGTGTTTTCCAGACAAGCAAAAGCTAAAGGAGTTCATCACCAAATTGGTCTTATAGGAATATTAACAGGACTTATTGAAGGTGAAAAATAAGTGAACAGATTAATTACAAGAAAACATATGAAAGTACAAATCCCACTAAAGGTGAATATATAGAAAAGTAATGGGTGAATCATTTGCAAATTAGTATGAAGTTTGAAAGACAAAAGTCGTAAAAATGACTATAACTACAATAATTAGTTATGAGACACATACAATGAGAAGATGTAAATTATGACATTTTAAACATAAAAAATATAGAAAAACATACAGCATTGTGGGAAAGTAAAAATGTAGAGTTTTAGAATGTGTTCAGATTAAAGTTGCTATCAACTTAAAATAGATAGGTAACCACAAAGCAAAAGCCTATAGTAGATATACAAAAGATGAGAAAGGACTCTAAACATAACATGAAAGAAAGAACAAGAGAAGAAGAAAGGAACATTGAGAAACTACAAAAACATCCAGAAAACAATTAAAATGGCATTAAGTACATACCCATCAGTAATAACTTTAAATGTAAACAGACTAAATGCTCTAATCAAAAGACATGTAATGGCTGAATTGGTACCACTTTATACTTGTTAGGATGGTTATTATAAAAAAGACAAGGCATAACAAGTGTTGGCAAGGATATGGAGAAAAGGGGACTCTTTTGCACTGTTGGTGGGAATGCAACCTCGTGTAGCCATTATGGAAAACAGTATGAAGGTTCCTCATAAAATAAAAATAGATCTACTCTCTCTGTAATCCAGAAATTCCACTATTGTATTCATTCAAACAAAACAAAAACACTTACTCAAAAAGACATCTGCAATCCTGTGTTCACTTCAGCTTTATTTACAACAGCCAAGATATGAAACAACCTAATTGTCCATTAATGGATCGAGGTATAAAGATGCTATGTTATATATAGACAGATACATATTTTCCATTATATACATTATATTGTGTACACACACACACACACACACACACACACACTGAAATACTACTTGGCCATAAAATAGAATGAAATCTTGGCAATTTGCAACAATATGGATGGACCTTGAAGGAATTATGCTAATTGAAATAAGTCAGACAAACAAGGACAAATGCCTATGATTTCATTTATATGTGGAATCTAAAAAGCAAAACAAATGAGCAAACAAAACAAAATTCATAGATACAGAGAACAAAATGGTGGTTGCTAGAAGGGAGGGTGGTTGGAGAGTGAGCAAAATGGGTGAAGAGGGTTAAGAGGTACAGAATTCTAATTATAAAATAAATAAGCTATGGGGATGTAGTGCACAACATGGTGACTATAGTCAATAATATTGTAGTGCATGCTTCAAAGTTGCCAAGAGAAAACAAATCCTGAAATTTTACATCAAAAGAAAAAAAAATGTTTGTAACTTTCTGTGGTAACAGATGGTAACTAGCTATAATGTCCTATTGTCATGATCACTTCAGTGTTTACAAATATAGAATCATGCTATTTACCTAAAACTAACATAATGTTATATGTCAGTTATACCTCAGAAAAATTCATGGGGAGAATCAAACAAATGAGGAAATAGCAAATAAAAAAACAATGATGTATTGGGAATTGCTCCAGGATTAAGAAAAAACTCTCAGGGAATTATTCTTTCCTCAGAGTTCTTAGTGATTTTGAGGTCCCTCATTGACTATTAACGTGGTTATATGTGCAGTAGATAATTCCATGCCTGAAAAGATTTTTGTTTGCTTTTCTGATTTTGATGTCATCATTTGGAAAAAGAAAGGAGACTCTTGGAAGTCAGCTTCAGTTTTCTCACGTGTAATATGAGATAACATACCTCTATTTCAGGACAGTTTTACTACTTGAATGTAAATATATCATATATAATATATAATTAATTATTAATTAATATTTAATTATATAGTAATATTAATTATATATAATAATATAATTAATATATAATAATAAATGATTAGTGATCAATAATTAATTATATATATAACATTTAGCATTTGACTTACACGTAACATATCCTCAAAAATTTTCAACATTCAGTATGAATATTTTATAGGCTTCTATCTCTGACTTTGCCTCCTTTAATTCTGAGAACATTCTTATGAAGTATATCTCCTTTGAAAGCTTCTGCTTGCACTAAAGCTTAAAGAGGAGAGGGCATTTGCCCAAGGTCACGTAACTGGGAATTTATAGTATTAGGCTTAAACCCTGATTCTCTGATTTCAAATCCATGCTCTATTCAGTTTACTACTCTGCCTTATATCCTCATGCTGTGAAGTGGTGAATGTTTGGGGCATCAGGGGATTATGAGAGTATCCCCTTTATGGATCTTGGAGCAGAATAATTTACAGGTGGTGAACTTCCCTCTGTTATGATGCCTATAGGTGGTCCAACTATACCCAGACTGCTTTTTTTTTTTTTAAGATTTTATTTATTTATTTGACAGAGAAAGAGATCACAAGTAGGCTGAGAGGCAGGCAGAGAGAGAGAGGAGGGGAAGCAGGCTCCCTGCTGAGCAGAGAGCCTGATGCGGAGCTCGATCCCAGGGTCAGGATCATGACCCGAGCCGAAGGCAGAGGCTCAACCCACTGAGCCACCCAGGTGCCCCTATACCCAGACTTCTTAAGAATACATTCTCTTGGCTCATCTCTGGACCGGCAATGATCAATCTTATTAGTATTTTATCTTCTGTCTGTAGACCTGTTGATTTCCCTTAACTGTTATCCATTTAGGTTCCAGTCATTTATTCTGCTTTTAATTCAGCTGGCTGATCAATGGTTACAGTTTTGTTATCCCTTCCACATACTTTCCTACTTGTCACTCTCACTAAACTCAGTTCCTTTATATAAGGACTAGTCCCAACTGTTTCCTTTACTACTTCACTTTTTCTGTTCTCAGCACCATGCAGGATTGATTACCTTCAGAGTCGGGTTGAGTTAACTCCATTTTATTTATCTTTTGAGATGTGTCTTTAATTGCTAAAGGGACTGCCTGCTATTTCTTTTCAAATTATACTGAAATATACTGAAATCCCACTACAACTACCTGGAGGCAAATTTGGTGGAAAATATTTTATGTTACTTCCTAAGCCCCATAATGAAACACACTATGTTTGTTTCAATCTACCAAAGCTGGCTTCGGTCCTAAATAAAGTTTCTAAAATTCTTTTCTAGCCAAACATTTAATTGTTCGTATTTTAAAAACTGCCAGCTTAAACAGCTAGGTTCTTCCAACTGTGCTTGTGAAATATTTGATCTCATTTAGAAGCAAATCATTTACGCTCTCTGCCAGGGGACTATTATTGATACAATTAGGACTCTTGTATCTGTTGAGGTACTGTCTCTCCTTATGTGCAAAATTCTTAAAATGATGGGTTAAGTGCATGCCCCTGCCTGGTTGAATACCATATTGCTTATTGCTTTATGGTTGGCAGAGGAAAACCCTCCATCTGCATTTACTCTTCCAGTTTAGCCTGAAAGACCAAATACTGCCTTGAGGCTCTGCCACATGCCTGTGGGTTGAATTTAGAATCTAAATGTCCTCTTTACCTTCAATTTCATGAAAAATTTACAAAGGGAAACACTAGAGTGGAGTCAGTATGAAATATACCTAGTGTTCATCTGAATGAGTAAATGTCTTGAGAGGGGATCTCCAACTTGCCAACTTGCCCTCCTCTGGTTTTCCTCTCAGTTGGGTCTTTGTAGTGGTGAATTCCTTGCTCACTGGTGGACTGTATTCTACAGTAGATAGATTGCTTTCTGGGATGTAGGTAATATCTGTGGTTGCTGAATGTTGGGGATGTGTCATAACTGGTGGCAAAATGAGTACCCAGCTCTATCTACAGATGTTACCAATTAGGGCCAGTGCCATTTTCCACAGCTGTGGGCCCTAAACCTCTCCCATGTGCAGGTTAAGAACTATCTGATCTTTAAACCAGCAAGAGCTTGGGCTGATGGAATATTTGTAGCTCCTTTCTTTCTGGATGAGTGAGCTCTAGAAAAGATTCGCTCTTTCCGTGGACAGCCCAGTCTCTTGGCTTGACTTCTGCTCAGTACTCTGGCATCCAGTTCCCATTCCAGTCACCTTCTGGGTATGACCCTAACTCTTACTTAGGTGTCTTAAATCCTGGGCCTGGCATCTGGTTCCCCAGGGATAGCCTCTGCTTTGGATACGTCTTTTAAATCCAACCCAACCCCCCCCCCCCCCCCCGCTCCATACTACCAGCTATGGCACAGATTTCTACTTGCACTGAAAACTTCTGCCAGCTGGAGCTGTTCCCTGCCCAGTGTCCTCAGGGCAAATCTCTTGGATTTGAAGAGTGGTTCAGATTGAAATCAAAAGCACCACACCCCTTGGATTTGGTAAACTATACTCTTGGCTCCTCTCTGGAGTAGGCCAGCCATGTATTTCTGTCTGCTCTTTCCCGTCCCTTTTCAAGACTGCTCTTGGCTCAGGATTTGTTGCTGATTGGGGCTTCCAGCATCCAACCTTAATTTAGAAAGGTTTTTCATATATGTAAAATCACCCACTACATGTGTATCATTTAGAATGGATTAATAGCATCACACACAATAATAAAATTAAAGAAAAATAGGATTTTGGAGTTTTTCTGTATCTTAATTTATTTTTAATTTATCTTCTTTCTAACTCCTCTCCAAGATCATCTTTAGGATTTTTGGTATAAAACAAATATTAATCAAGAACCAATAGGTGACAAATACTTTTAGGTATTCTCTTTTATTACATCCAAATAACTATGCTTTGAGCTAGATGTTCTTTCCCTCATTTGCAGGTGAAGGACTGGAGACTTGGAGGTTAAATCAGTTTGCCCTAAATCACACACGCACACAGTACATAAACATGGCATGATTCAAACTCAGATACTTTGGATTTATAAACCCTACATAACTTTTCAGAGACAAATTCCTTGGTTTTATAGTTAAGGAGAATAATGCTCAGAGATGGAGTGCCTGGGTGGCTCAATGGATTAAAGCCTCTGCCTTTGGCTCAGGTCATGATCCCGGGGTCTTGGGATTGAGCCCCACATTGGGCTCTCTGCTCAGCAGGGAGCCTGCTTCCCCCTTTCTCTCTGCCTCCCTCTCTGCCTACTTGTGATCTCTCTCTGTCAAATAAATAAATAAAATCTTTAAAAAAAAATAATGCTCAGAGAAATGAAGACCCTTGCACAAACAAGCTGATTACATTATGTGGGTTTTCCTGACTTCCAAAGCAATACTTCTTCGATTAGACCACGTTGCCTTTTAACTTAATTAGATAAAGCAGCTGAAGTAGATTACACTAATATCTGTGCTGTGGTGGTACATGACTTTTTATTTTCTCTCCCTTGGCATACTTCTATCTTTTGTGCTCCTTGTTTCCTCCTTGGATCATTTTTCCTGTTCCTGTGACCACGCCCTCCCGATGGTGTAGGATTGGCAGCCTCACAAGAAATTTGAGTTGCTTGGACATGAACAAAGTTGCTGCTGTTTTTTGTTTTGTTTTCTGTTTTAGTAAAAAGTCCTGACACAGTAAGGTCTTTCTCACCAGGTTAGTCCTCTTGTCCTTGTATTTCCTGTACCGTGAAATTGTCACTGTTTAAACATCAGAAACCTCATCCTAATTCAGCCACGCAAATTAGTTTACGTCAAAATCCTGAGGGTCTAAAATAATCAGTCAAGCATAGGATCTTTGAGCTGGAAGGGATCCTTAGTGCAAGTCTAGAGGAATTTAAGGAGTGGTTCTATTGATGTTTGGGCATCATGCCTAAAAGGAATCTGATATATTCAGTGTCTGCTTTCAGTTCCCTTTTGATTTTCTTTTATATGCGTCTCTACAGGTATAGACTTGTGCCCTCTTAATCCATTTCTGTGAAAAGCAGTAGAATAAGGTGTGAATGGCCTGGAGAGCAAATCATAGCTCTGTTATGTGTGGGTAACACCAATGCATATTTCCAGACTGAATGCTTTTGAAAACTCTGTACTAGCAAGACTGATCCCTGTGACAGTAGTCTTTGTAGTCAGCTAAATAAAAAAGCGCCTTCTGTAATTAAGGAGAAATGCATGGCGGGACTCACCTTGGAAACCCTGAATTTGAACGGCTGCTACTGGTTCCTCTGCCTTCTCCACAATCCTTTATATCACTCAGTGCAAGTTTGTGTAAAACTCTTCTTGATTTTGTGAATTAAAGCCTAATAAGCAACCAGGGAACAATATGGCTGAAAGGTTTTGGTACAGGACTGTGATACAAAAAGAATTTAGCAAACCACATTTGTTTGCATATCTGTGACTCTGTCATCACAGTTCCATAAAGTCACTATATTATGAAACAAATATTTGAATAAGATATTGAGGGACTAAATCACCCAGGTATGTTTATTTTCAAATAATTTCTCATAAGTTTTGCAGGACTCCTAAATTGAGAGGAGACATTGTACCCTGAAATAGTGTGATGATGATGTAAATTATATTCATATTGTATCAGGTGAGCAAAGGCTATTGAGGAGAGAATAAAGTACCTTCAAGTAACATATCCCATGATGGACTTGCTTTGAACCATATACAGTTGACCAAAATCCACATGTATTACTGACATTAGTTTTGTGAATGAATAAAGTTTGCTTTTTTTTCTAAGGAATTTGAAGATAGGAAATGAGAAAAGAAGTCCCCAAACCTTTGTTTATTCACTAAACACACACACACACACAAACACACACACACACCTATAGATATAGATGATATAGATATAGATATATAATGCATGAATTATTTGCTAGGCTGCTTTATAGGCCCTGGAGGTACTGGTGAAGAAGCTGACAAAAATTGCTGCTTCCAGTAAGCTTCCATTCTAATAGAAGGAAACAGCAATAAACATACTGAATAAACCAAATGTGTAGTATAATAGAAGAAAATAAGCCCTATGGAAAAAACTAGTTCAAGATAAAGGAGTTTAGGGGAATTGCATATTTAAGCAGAATAATCTTAAGTGCCTTTCTGAGAAGCAAAGTGTTCATGGAGGAAAAATGAGCCATGTTGCTATCTGAGGGAAGGGAGTGTCAGGAAGAGGGAACTGCAAATGCAAAAACCTGGAGGTGGGAGTGTGCCTGCATAGTTTCAGAAACAGTAAAGAGGCTAAGTTATCTGGAGGGAAGTGAGTAAGGGGATAAGACATGAGACAAAATGGTGGGGAGTAGGAGAGGAGAGATCTTGTAGCTTTGTAAGTTTTGTTTAGACTCTAATAGCATAGGAATCCCTGTAGTGTTTTGAGTAGAGTGGTAACATGACCTGATTTTCATTTAGGAAAACTCTGGCTCCTGTGTTGAGTAGAAAGGTGTTGGAGAAATGTAGAGACCAAGAGACTAGTTAGTAGCCTTGGTAGTAAGGGTATGTCAGCCTGAATACTGCAAGAATAATGGAATTTCTGTAGTAGCCAGAGTAATTGTAATATAGATGTAAATGTGTCAAAAACCAAGAATTTACTAGACTTATGATAATGCAGAATCAGTAGTAATGGGGACAGAGTACTTGAGAAGACTAGCATATTCGTGTTTTTATGATATAGTGTGGTATGAATAGGATTGCTCTTACTGCTAGAGACCAGGCAATTTTTAACCCAGTGTGATTTGAACTATACATGGATTCATTCCTTTCTTTCTCCCTTCCTTCCTTCCTTCCTTCCTTCCTCCCTCCCTCCCTCCCTTCCTTCCTTCTTTTTTTGACCTATGCGTGGATTTCTGACTGTTCCAAACTCCAGTCTGCTGAGATGAATGAAACTATCACTTCTAGAAAACCTGATTTTAATAGTAGTGAGAAATCATTTAACTCCAGATAGATACTAATATCCCCACATGAAATCTATTAAGCTGTCAAGGTCAGGAGTAGGGCTTGAGAAAACAGGACTTGGAGCTGAAGCACTGATGAGTGAGGAAGAGAGGACTGTCTTGTGAAGTTCCCCATGGACAGTTGTAAGCAACCAAGCAAAAGGTGAAAGCACTGAATGCTTGAGAGGGGACAAGGTCACTTGGAAGGAACATGGGGAATTACCTAAAAGAAATTCCATCTAATTCACACTTCTGTTTTAGGGCTTCCCAGCAGCCCATGTTCTAGAAAAAGCTGGTATCCATGTGTTTGGATGGGATCTAACTTAACATCCACATTTGCTGGAATTCTCTATGCCTACTCTGTTTCCTTTATGTTTTCACAGCTGTTTTTCTGAATTTCATTAGGTGTGTTGTATAATGCAGTGATAGAAACACTTCAGTAGAAAATTGCTTAAGCTTTTTACTTGTAAGGAAACCTTTTGGTGACAGTAACACAGGTCTAATTTTGATCATTGGAATGAAGAGAAGGGAGGGGAGTGCATGGATGGCTTGGTGGGTTAAGCATCTGACTTAAATTTCGACTCAGGTCATGATTTCAGGGTCATGAGATCAAACCCCACATTCCGCTCTGCACTGGGCATGAAGCCTGTTTAAGATTTTCTCTGTCCCTCTCTCTCTGCCCTGCCCTCCTCTCCCCACTTCCCCTGTCTCCTTGCCTCCCGCGCTCCCTCTCAACCTCTCTTAAAAAAAAAAAAAATGAGGAAGTGGTGACAAGAAAAGAACGTTTCCATGAATGGGGCTAGGAGTCAGAAGAACCAGGGTCAAGCAAAACCCAAGGAGTGAGGTAGGAGAAACCTTTCCCTCATGGAGCAAGGGGACCAGAGGCTTACATTTCCATGTTCCTTAAATCTCCAAACCTATCTCCACTTGGAAAAAGGATTACTGGATTTTGAGCTAAAATCATTTGAACTGGTCCTTTTAAAAGGCTCTTTTAGACAGCAAAATATTTGTCTACCTGATATGTTTCAATAAGCAGCTAAGAAATGCAGAAATGCAGAAATGGAAAGGGAAATATACAGGCAGTTAGGGCATTGTTTCCAGACAGAACTGCCAATGACAGGAAAGCTAGGGCATTAGCTTCTTTAGTCTGAGGTGCTAAAGTTCCTGTGTGGTCATGGAGTACATGTTTCTGTAGCTATACTCAGTCATCTGTAATGAGTTTACTCCCCTGCAGTCACCACAGCTCCTACCCTAACTCTGGGGCATCTACCTGTTTGGTACTATTTCAAGGGGAAATGGAAGGACTGCTGTCTATGGTCTCTACCCTCAAATGTTTCTTCCACTTCTGTGAGGATTCTATGAAATATTTTAGAGAGTCCGTTCTTTCACATTTAGAAAGGATTAACATGGAAATGTATTTAGGAGAGAGATTATTGATTCTCTAAGACTGCTGGGATAACTTTCTTGTTGTTTCCTCTTAAAGCTTCATGGAATGCTACACTAACAGGACATGAAGAAAACACTGAAGAGGGGGCAGGGATATGAAGCTGTTGTGCCCTGTGCTTGCTGATGGAAAGTGGTTTGAATGGGGGAGATATGATGTACGCTGGCTTTCACAGTTTCAGCACTTGTGATAACCTGCTGCCCCTCATCTTGTATCTTTCTCTTCTCTGCCCTTTGTTTGCTCTATTATTATTATAGCCTTGGCCTTGCCATAAAAAACAAAAACAAACCTGAAAACTCGTTTTAATACACTTAAATGGTGAAATTTTCATATAACAATTTTCATCACACTATAGGAACTCCCCTTTGTCCTTCAGAAGGCGCTTGGAGGGCATTCATGATGACTTCCTGCCAGCACCCTGCACTTTTTGCCCACGTGGCGGCAGAGGTAGCAGGAAGCACTATTGTCTCCGAAACAAGATGTTGGCTGGCACATTCCTAAAGCATTAGAGCTTGGAAGATGAAGGTGAGGGGCTACCTCTAGTGGCATCCGGTTAAACAAGGGTTGAATTTGTACTTTCTGGCTAACCATTTCCAATAAACCTTCTTTCTCCCTCTGTTTTGGCTAAACCTTGAACAAATATAATGATAGTTCTGGAATGAGATTGAGGAATATAGCAGATTATGTTTTCCTTAAAATGACCTTAGCAAGATTTTTGGTCTTGCATACTCCCCAAGAACTTTACTGCATCCCCATCAGGAGGTAGAGTGTAGATCTTCTCCCTTTCCTTTAAACCTGGAAGACTATTTGACTTCCTTAGTAAATAGAATATTACAGAAATGACACCAGCTGACTTCTGAGGCTATGTCATAAAAAGGAATATGGCTTGTGTGTATGTGTTGTGTCTCTCTCAGGAAGGTTGCCTGGAATCTAGGCATCATGGTATCAGGAAGCCCAAGCTGCATGGAGGGTTTGTGTGGGGGTGTTCTGGCAGCCAGGCCCAGTTAAGTTCCCAGACAACAGTTGGCATCATTTGCGTGTATAAGATTTCAGATAACTCTAGTTCTTAACCATTGAGGTACACGAAGTGGTGCCAAGTGGAGGAGAGATGAACTTTCCCTGGAAAGCTCTACCCAAATTGCAGATATATAAGCAAGGTAAATGTTATTTTAAGCCACTAAATTTTGCTATTGTTTGTTACAAAGAAATAGATAATTGGACTAGACACCAAAATTTGTATTTTGAAAAGAAGAAATTCTAGTCCATAGCAAGGGCAGGTTTTCCTTCTAAGAAGCAACAATGATGCAACTTGGTTTTAGCAGACACAGCTGCTTTGTCCTTGTCACTAATTCCATACAATACTTCCCCCCAAAATTTTTTGAAATAGAATCATTAGATAATTAAGTAAAGAAAAAGTGAGATACTCTATGATGCCTTTTAACATAGACGAGGAAAAGAGAATACGAATGTTTGTGTGTGTGTGTGTGTATACGTATAATTTTTTTTTTAACAGAAATTCTACTGTACTTTTCCCTGAAGATGCAGTACTAAGGGCTCTGATTTTATTTGGTAGTCTTCTAATCTAATACAGGCTGCTTCAAGGGTGGGCCCCCAGCTTTGTTTTTTTTCCTGTCTCCTAGTTCCTGTGTGGTTGTCAAAAATGAGACTCAAGGTCACCAGAGATTATCAGGTCCCTTCAAAGTAGCCAGTAGCTTTAGAGTTTTCTTAACTCTCTAGATTACTGCTTTCATTTGTTTTGGCTTCTGAGGACGTCCCTTGCATTCTTATAAAATAAAAACAAAACATTTTTTTTTTAATCCAGTATTTGTAGTTGTTTCCAGCAAGAAGATTAGTTTTCAGGGTACATACTCATGTGCTAGAAATAAAAACTGGCATTTTTTGAAGGTAGTTTGTATTGATTAATACAAAAGCCCTCTTGTTTGCTTCCTCTTAGGTTTCACAACATAAATTTTAAGTAACTTAACTGGTGATAAGAATTCGGTTGAAAGTCAAAGCTTGACATTTATTCTCTGGATAATTCTCTCAAATAATTAGGAGGTTAAAAGGAAACCTTGACTTTTCTTTTTGAGACTTCTTTAACCAAATGAATTAATGGACACAAATTACCTCTTGTGACTCAGCTTTCTTTGTGGTGCATTTGATGACCAAACTTTATTGACATCATGGTGATTATTTTTTTCCACATGGATGTGATCTTGAGTGTTATGAAGTCCTCTTAGGAAAAAAACTGCACAATAGTTTATTTTATAAATTGTATTATGTACTCTGTTTGGCCATTGATTCGTATCCCTAGGGGCCAGAAGAATTAAGGTGGGTAGAAACCAGCAATTTAAAAATTTTAAGTACCTAGGCAATTTTATGATCCATGCTGAAAACTATGGATCTTTTTCTGTATGGTGTCTTTCCAGTGATTCCATTAGAAAATATATTCACATGTGGGACATACTCAGCTGCAAGAGTGTGGAGAGAGAGATGCAAGTTAAGCATGCAGCTGGATCCCAGGCACTTTGTTAAAATTTTAAAGCTCACAGGCTAGAGGCAATTTTTTAAATGGTAACTTTTGCTTCTGAGGCGGAACAGCCATCATCTCAAGCTAGCTCATTTGTTTTTGATTCTCTGCAGTTTTTAAGGGTATTTTTAACCAAATGACCAATCTGGGAAGACCTAGGAAATGAATGTCTTATCTATTATGGCTTGAAGGTCTCAATGCACAAATCATAAATCAAATGTCAACAGATGGTACATGAAGCAAACTTTAAACTCAAAGATTCAGAGCTTCAAATGGTAATTTTGTAGGGAACTTGATATATATTCAATAAAGGAAACAAAAGTTATTGGGAGAAAAATGAACCAAATAGGGTTGACTCGAAGGAAAGTCATTCACAATAGCACCTGTGTATGAAGTGGTCTGACTAACATGAAGTGAAATGTAGTCACAACAATGATTAGAGATCATTTGATTATTGTTACTGTAAGTAACTATGATAATTGGGAAATACAATAAAGCTAGCTTTTAAAGTTTTGAAAATCGTGATTATGGTATAATTTTACTGAAGGTTAGATATCATTCTCTAGGTTCATGAGGATTATTTGGCTTACTGAAAACTGGAAGCATTGTTCTGAGGAATATGGGAGAGTTGGTACTTTGTTTTAAGTCAGTTGCCCATATTTCCTTAAATTGAACTTTATTTAAAATAAGCTTAAAAGCTTCTAACATTTGACATTACAAAGTCCTACCAAAATAGTAGCAAATCAAGAATAATTTAAATGTAAACTATCAGAATTTGTTAAATAAATAGAATTAACCAGTTCTCTGCACATTGGATCCAAGTTTCATAACATACAATACCATGTATAAATGATATTTGAAAGCAAAATGCCTAAGGTTCTTCATTAATTGCAGCTATTCATAGAATTAGTACTTCAAATAGAAGCATTTGCAGATAGGTAACATTAAATCATCAAAGCAAACAGAAGTTGAAATACACATTAACTGTGTAAACATTTCTGGTAAATTGAACCAGTCCTTTATCCCTAGCTACAGAAAGATGAACCAGGAACCCCATCTCAGACAAGAGACTTCAAAATCAGGCCCTTGAGCAAAGTGTTAACTAAATTCAGTGCTTGAGAACAGTATACTTGAGCAATGAGAGAGGAAGCAAGGACTAAGGGCAGTAGAAAGTTCATCCTGTTGCTCTTTTAAAAATTCCCTCCTGATTTTCAATATACTGAAACACAGAAATATAATTAACTAAGCCCCCTTTCCAAAGAGTTCTGGGAATGGCAATTATACATGAATTCTAAATGGCTGTTTGGCCTGGGGGTCTAAGATGGTAATCTTAGAGACAGTTGCTCCTACTTCATTTATAGCCATTCATTCATGCTGTATTTTTTCAGTCAACAAACATTTGTAATGGGCAATCTTCTGGTTTCCAGTGTTTCACAGTATCTGCAGTCTTGGGCACAGATACTCATTGCCAAAACCTATTGATTCTTCCCTCACTGCTCTAATATTTACTCTTAGCATCCATTAATACATTCCATTTTTTTATTTTCTCAAGCATTATAAGACCCAAATTCCTGTCCATGTCTGAGGAGTTTATGGTCTATAGTCAGACCTAAAGTAAAAGCTATTATAAAGCAACATTATAAGTGCCTCTATACTTGTGAGCATAGGGAATTATGTTAACCATTAGGGAGAATTACTACCTCACATTGCAGGTATCTGGGAAGGTTAGCTGGAGAGGAGGATTCATATTTGAATATTGAATATTTGATTCAAGGTGATTGCAAGTAAGTCAGAGGAGGAGGGTGGATATGTAGAATATTCTAGGCAAAGAGAACAGCATGTTCAAAATTACAAAGTGTGCAAGGCTGAATCTGCAGATAATTAACATAAGTACAGGACACACAGGTGGGCATGAAGAGCTAGGAAGAGAAATGAGGGCAGAGAGAGAGGCAGATAAGTCCAGAAGGGTTAAGAGTACAATGTTACAGAGTTTGTATTTTCACCTGAGAGCTATGGAGAATGAGTGAAGGCTGTATACCAGGAAAAGGGAGAAATATTTGGGTCCTAGACATGGAATGTATGTTCTTGCTGGACTGTTCTGTTATGGAATTATTGTTTGAATGTAGGTTCTTGTTGCCATGATCTTCATTTTTACTTTCTTTTTGTCTATGATATATGTATACTTTCTCATCTCTCATCTCATCGCATCCTAATCATAGATGTTTCTCAAGGCCAGTTAAAATCTCACTTCCCCATTTAGCAAACTTCAAGAGATGTCCCTAAGTATCTAGGATGTCAAATGGACATAGCTCCTGCCCTGTTGGAGACTTCCCTGATAGCACCAACTGGAAGCGAATTCTTTTTTCTTCACACTCTTACAGGATTTCATTCATACCAACCGCATGACACTTACTTGGAATTCCCTTTGTATCCCTCAGGAGTCTTTCAAGAAAAAGGCAACTCACTCAACTTGGGCAATTTGCAAAGAATTGAATAAAAGGTACTTACAAAGATGTAAGTGGGGGCTGTGATCCATATTAGTGGGTGCCAGGCCACCCCAAACTTACTGACATACAGTAATAAGCATTTTTTTTTTTTTTGTGCATATGGATTCTATGGGTCAGGAGTAAGAGAAAATCACAGAGAGGATGATTCTTTTCTGCTCCATGATGTCTGAAGTTTCTCTGGGAAGGCTCAAAGTGGGGTTTGACTTGATGGCTAGGGTTTGATTGATTTAAAGTCATCTTCTCTCATTTGTCCACCACCTAGGCTGGCACTGTTGAACGGACCACGTGTATATGGTCTTTCCATGTGGCTTGGCCTGGCTTCTTTGCAATGTGCTTGTCACGATATAGTGGGTCTTTTCATACAGTGTCTTGAGGCCCTAAACACGAGTGTCCAAACAAGCAAGGCAGAAGCAGAATGTCCATTTCTGAGATAACTTCAGAAGTCACAGAACTCAGGTGCTGCTGCAATGTATTAGCTGCAATGTGAGGGTCTCCAAGGCCAACTCAGGTCCTAGTAGAAATGTCTTAGACTTCACTGAACAATAGGAGGAGTGCCAAAGGATTTTCATACATGTCTTAAATTGCCGAGGCAGGGTTTATGGAAGCCAACAAGGGGTAGTTCAGTGCCATATGTCTCAATAGAAGTAGTTGAGTTTCTACTTCTTTTTCTGAAGAAGAAAGGAAGGGAGAATTTATCAGAATGGAGAGCTACAGGAAAGAGCTACATGATGGTACTGAGGCCTTCTGTCAAGAAATATAGCTAAATAAAGGATAGAGGAAAGAAAGATGCAGGAAAATTCCTACCTGATCTTACTCCCTTTATGTCTCTGGTGCCTTCCCATTTGCCAAACCCAACTGGAAGCCCAGGAATGCATCCTAAATAAATCAACCTTTTGAAGTTACAAGTAGGGTAAGAATTATAGAAAGTAGGTCTGGAAGGACAAACAGAAGATGTCCAACACATTCTTATATTATAGTTAATTGCTTACATCTCTCTTCCAAACACATATGCCTATCATTCTTTCCCCATCTGACAAAGCACAATTATTCTTCCCCCATTTGGCAATGCACAAATAGCTAAGATGTATTTTATATAGTAGGAGCTTAATACTTGTTTGTTCAACAGGTGAATGACAGCTAATCCTATGACTGAATAAATACACAGAAAATATTCTTTTTACATTAGAGTTTTCTTTTTAATTCTATGTGGATTTAAAGATGCTAGTTGTCTACCAGCTAGTGAATAAGTCACATTACTTTCACCATATACATTTTGAAAAAGCCTAAAGCATACAATTTACAATAGCTTTTATCAACAATGTTTAAAAAGAATTCAGTTATGAGCACAGATTTATTCATAATAAATAAGGGACCATATTTCTAACTTATCATGACCCAAGAGGATAAAAAACTTTGGGGCAATTTAATTCTTTTGGTCACGGTGACTCAAGGCAGTATCGTCATTTCTAGGTTGAGAGCAACTGTGGAATTTCTTCTCTTTTTATCAGTTTTATTCTAATAGACCTCTGAGAAGACCATTAGGAAGTTAAAAGAGAAAATAACTTTTTTTCTTTTAAAGATTTTATTTATTTATTTGACAGATAGAGATCACAAGTAGGCAGAGAGGCAGGCAGAGAGAGAGAGAGAGGAGGAAGCAGGCTCCCTGCTGAGCAGAGAGAGCCCGATGCGGGGCTTGATCCCAGGACCCTGGGATCATGACCTGAGCCGAAGGCAGAGGCTTTAACCCACTGAGCCACCCAGGCACCCCAAAAGAGAAAATAACTTTATCAGAAAAGAATACGCATTAGACTCTTAAGAAAACCAAGACAGATTGGGGGTTGGGATGCAATGTAGGTAAAAAGGTGTCGTTATGGTAAACAGAGGTTAATGTACTCTGTTACTGTGTTTCTACCAGGATAACTTATATACTGTTAATGAAGAAACTAATGCAGAGGGGAGAGATGTATGACTTGTTAAACAGGCACATCCCAGCTGAAGCAAAAAGAAGGCTGAAAGCATTTATTACCCTCCCTACTTATTAGTGTTGCATTATACATCAAATAAAATAATGTATTTGAAAACTGTAAGATACAACAGAAAGTTCCTATTTCAAGATATTCAGGGAAATAACTAGGTGAAATCATGGCTACTCTATTTAAGGCAGTGTTCTAAAAGTATTAACCAAAATTGTCTGTTAAGTACTTGATGCTGAATGGCCCTCAACTGCTCCAGCTGGATTTTTAATTAGATGATGTGGATAATTGTCTTCTTCGGACCCCCCAAGGAGCTCTGTCTATGATTATATAGTCCATGTAAGCATTGGATCAAAGAGATCCAGAATCTTAAGCTTCATTTTATGGCTTTTCCCATAATCATGCCACCTCCCAATTCATGATTAGGTAGTATATAAAAAAAAAAAAAAAGAAAGAAAGAAAGAAAGAAAGAAAGAAAGAAAGAAAGAAAGAAAAAAAACATGATTTGTGTGTCACTGGAGGGAGGTGATAATTACATTTAGAATGTACTCAGGGCACAAATGATAAGTTTATGAGGCTTGTTTTTAACACTGTGGTTTTACCGGTCTCCTGAAAGCGCATAGAGTGGTTAAGTTTATTGTAATGAGAAATCTTAAAATTATTCTAAGTAGATCAATATGAATTCAACATTTTGATTAGCAACAGTATTGACATTTCTAAAATTCCAGTTTCAGAGTATCCCAACATCTAATTATGAATAAAAATGAGTTCTTTGATGGCTGATCAAAGAGTAATTTTTGTTTGGCCCCTACTGGAATTTGAATGCCAACAAGGGAAGCAGAAATCCTTGGTGCATGTTTTAGTTGGCAGAATACAGTTGTTACTTAAGTCTTTTTTCTCTCTTGCATCTAATGTCTCAAATATGTATTGTCTCTGTATCACTATGTTGAATTTAATGGTGGAAAACTCTAATGAATTGTGTTGTATTCAAACTCAATGTGATAATGTAGGTTTTTATTTTCATATATCACCATGAAACAAAAACATTTTGCAAAAATTTATTGCTCCTGCATATGAACCAGAGATGACTTATGTATTTTAACAATATTTATATTCTTTCTATCTTAATCAATGTATTACATTTCCAAAGTTGAGTCGTAGACAAGTATTGTCAATTTAAAAAAGAAAAATAAACTTACATAAAATAAACCACCTATGCTTTAGGTGGAAATTATATAGGTATCATTTCCATTGTCAGAAAGAATAGTTATATGATGCAGTGCCTATTATGGCATTGCTTCATCCCAAAGAAATTGCTATACACAGCTTCAGCTACCTCTGGTAATCAATTTCCTAAACTTTCATGTTATATTTCAAATCAAACCAATTCAAATTGAGCAGGCTCCTGTTAGAACATCTTTTCCTTCCTGAATCCCCATTTGCCATCCCTTAAACCTAACTTCCTTGCCTTTGTCAATGAATACACTGTTCTCTTAGATAAATAATTTAAACTAATTTCTCTCATTGACCCTCACTTTTTTTAGTCATGCCCTGTCATTTTTCCTTTATGAAGTCTTTCATTCTCACATTTCCTTTACTTTTCTATTCTTATTGTTACTGTAATTCATACTTAACAGTAGCTTGAAGAATTTCCAGGAGGTTGGGCAATCAATCTTGGAAGCTGCATAGCTTGGAACATGGCAGCCATAGGAAACACCATCTACATCACAATCTTCATTTATAAAACAAGGAAGCTGAAACCCAGATAAGCTGAGGGTTTCCCCAAGATCATTAAGTTTGTAATGGTAGAGGTGAACTTGGAATCTCAGCCTGTGCTTATTTTATTCCTCTATCCAACTACCTCAAGGAGAGGAACTTCGCTAACTATAATCTTCATATTGTTTTATGTGTACTAGTTTTCCTAACAAATCATAATTTCTTTAAAAATTATTTAAATGCTGATGCAGGTAAACATAATTCTGTGTGAATTGGCTTATGATACAGAGGACGCTAGGAGGAAAAATGACTGTTTTTATTTCCCAGATGGGCAAAACTCTGGGTATGACCACATGATTTCTAGTTAGGAGCTCAACTTGTACTTAATTGATGCAGAGAAGGGAGATCTGTTGGAGGTCACAATGGGGCCTATCAAAGCAAATACCAAAAACTGGCTTAGATAGAATCTATAAGATGTTGAGGGCAAAGGAACTGGAATCATCTAATATAGCACTCTAGCTAAATGTTTAAAATAATGCTCTATGAATCTTGTCATCAACAAAGAGAAACTTTGTAATTTAGAGTCATACTCTGGGGGTGCCTGGTGGCTCAGTGGGTTAAAGCCTCTGCCTTCAGCTCAGGTCATGATCTCAGAGTCCTGGGATCGAGCCCCACATTGGGCTCTCTGCTCAGCAGGGAGCCTGCTTTCTCCTCTCTCTCTGCCTGCTTCTCTGCCTACTTGTAATCTCTGTCAAATAAATAAATAAAAATCTTAAAAAAAAATTAGAGTCATACTCTGAACTGAGATTTGTTAAGTTTGTGTGTTAGTATATTGTGTATATTGGTTTTGAGGTTTGGAGGAATACTGTAGATACAGAAAATATTGGTGTAGCTTCTCCAGGAATATTTTAAAATGTTCCTAAAAAGGTTAAAATGTTACTTAGTTGTATTACACAATCAAGTTATGCTCATTATTAAAAGTGTACTGTATTACAATATCTGATATCCAGTTTTAGCCTCTTTTGCTTTTTGCTCTATAAGGCAATAAATACCTCGTAATGGTATACTATCCTTTCTTCACCAAGAGCCTAGCCAAATTCTATTTTGATCTTTTCTGCTTAATTAATTTCCTCTTTTGCTTAATTAGCTTAGTTATCTTTATCTTTATCTTTTTTTTTTTTTAAACACTCTCTGCTATGGAAACAAACTGCTTTCTACTTTAGAAATGGACCAAAAATGCCTCAGGTTATTTCTAGCTTCCTGTTTCTCAGACTCCATAGCTAAAGAATCATAGGCCATATTATTAAATAATAGCCACTCCATAACCTGTGAGATTATCTCTTCTTGTGGGTTGTCTAAGGTCAGTAATTTTTTTTCTGGGTTATTACTTCCACAGGTCTTTTGCTGTTAAACATTTTTAATTTGCATAATTTCTTCCTAGAAAATAAAGTATATTTTTCAAAAATTTAATAACACTTTCTGTTGTTTGTTCATGTTTCTAACTTTATATTGGGGCTTTACAACTGCAGAGAATATCTTACACTGTATATATATATATATATATATATATATATATATATATACACACATACACACACACACACACATATATATGTATATATATATCTCTTTTGAATAGCAGAAAATTTTCCACATTATTCATTCAGTTACTCATTAATTTACTCAAAATCAATTACTGATCTCTTATGTCAGATATTGAAGTTATTACAAAGACAACTGGCAACAGTGTCTGCCCTTAATGAATTTATGATCTAGTAGGAGTGATAAGCAATGTATATTCAGATTTTGTATGATTGTTTTAATTTCAGATTTGCCACATGCACACTGAAATATTAAACAGGTCATGAGATCTTGCTGCATTCACTTTTCATTGAGTCAACATAGGCATTACGCAAGAAAATATATACAAATTTCTTGGTATAACTCAAAATTCACTATAATCTAATTGTTATATTTTCATTATACATGGTTGAATTATAAGTATTATGAGAGATACCAAGAAAGTGTTCTGAAAATTGAGTTGTATCATATTCCTCCTAAGGAAATGATATCATTGAAATCTTATTTAACTAGGTATAATAGGGTGATAAATGTTAGTCAAACATCTGTTGATATGATACACTCCTTTATCCTTTATGTCTTCTATGTGCTTGGGTAGATTTCCACTGATCAGAAACAAAGAGAAAGTTAAAGACTGGAAAGAAGGAAAATAGGCAAACAAAGAAGATGAAGAAGAAATAGAAGAAGAGGAAGAAGTTGTCAAAAGGCCAAAAATAATTTTGGAAGAGAAACTAAAATAAAAGTATTAGTAGAATGCAGAATAAAGGCAGAGAAGGATAGTGTTAAAAAACAAAATTCAGCTGGCTATATTCAACAACCCATGAATTGGGCAGCATCCAGTATGGCAGATAGAAGGGAGCTCTGAGAAGCTGTACCAAATAAAAGACTTGTATAAGCATAAGGGAACAAGGAGGTTGTAGTATGCCGCAAATGGATTGGCTGTGGCAAGACCACTTTCCTTTACGGGATGGCAGGGGTCTGTTAGGCAGATTGTCTAAGTAGGGCTGATTTTACAATTCCTGATTGACTTATTTAAGATTCCAATTCTGGGGGCACCTGGGTGCCTCAGTGGGTTAAAGCCTCTGCCTTTGGCTCAGGTCATGATCCCAGAGTCCTGGGATAGAGCCCTGCATCAGGCTTTCTGCTCAGCAGGGAGCCTGCTTCCCCCCCCACCCCGCCCGCCCAATCTTTCTGCCTGCCTCTCTGCCTAATTGGGATCTCTGTCTGTCAAATAAATAAATAAAATCTTAAAAAAAAAAAAAAAAGATAGCATTTCTGGGAGATCTGAAATTGTAATTAAGTCTTGGTTTGGTGATGTAGGACTTACCATAAGCAACCTTGTTTGAGGCCAGTTGTCTTGTTTTTAACAATAGGGCAATGAGAGAGTTACAGATGAAAACTGATTAAAGAACTTACTACTAACTCAACTCTAATGTATTTGCATGAAGTCATTACTAACTCAACTCTCATGTATTTGCATAAAATTAGGAAGGGAGTCTGCAGTATTTGGCAAAAAGTAGAGACTAAAATACTAATTCCTTCTAACATTTTTAAAATTTTGATAGTGGCAAAAGAGCTTTAATATCTCTTATTTATAAATCCACATCCATACATATTCATACATCATTTATTTTTAAGGATAAAGACATCATTGTCAAAAGGGAGGAGCATATATAAAAATAAAAAATTATAACTGATATTTATAAGTGACAATCACTGCTGGTTACCTACCACAAGTTGTTTTTTTTTTTTTTTTTTTCTCAGATCCCAACTTTTCAAGGTATGGTGGCACTATTTTCAGGGAATGTTATCCCTTATACAATTGTGTTTCTTCTCAGTGTTCTGAAGGGTGGGCAAATAACCTATTACAACTAATGAGACCGGAAGGGAAGTTTCTGAGAAAGATTTTGTTTATTATTAAAAGGAAAGAGATGGGAATAAAGAATTATAGAATTGCATCTCACCCCTTCTTTCTGCTTTGGATTGCCGTTGTTAGAGGAATTACTATAGTTGTCCATGTGAGCATAAAAGAAAAATAAGAAGAATCCCAGAGAAAGTATCTTAGAGTTTTAAGACCTTTGGGAAACTGAACCAATTTTGTAATAACCACCTAACTTTGAAGTTGATACTACCTAAGACAATAAACTCATTTTAAGCTACCTTTAGTGTTTTGATCTTACTGATGGAAGAATCCTAATTAAATCATAATACACATTATGGTGTATTATTAAGGTGACTTTTGAGGAACTGAAGATGAATTATCCAGGAGGATTATGGAGAAAGAATATTTCAGATATTTCCTTTAGGGTGGTCCAGTATGTCATAGAAGACTCTTACATGCTGCTCCTCTAATTCATGTGTATACTGAGCTTAGAAAATTATTTGTGGGAATATTGATCATTAAAAAACTCTGAAATAGTAGCACCTGAAATTTTAGAATCATATCAACTATGGCATTTGAAATTCATAGATGACATTTCTTCTCTTGGAAAACTTTTTCAAGAAATAGGAGTTTGTAAAATTATAAAAACCATTCATATATTTTATGTGTAAAAATACACATAAAATATAAAAATATAAAATTTTATATTTATATAAAAATATAAAAATACATTTATCTAAAAAATAAATACATACATATTTAGCTTTACATTCAAGATAGCTTATCTCATTTGCCTTTAAATATTTACAACAAATGAGTAGGTTGCCAAAGTTGAAATCCATTATTGATATTATATATTAAAATTTATATTGTTTACTTATACATAGAAGTTTTAGAGTCAGTTTATCAATATCTAAAAAGCAACTTGTTGCCATTTCAATTGAAAATGCATTGAATCTATAGAAAAATTGTGGAGAAGTAATACTTTTAAAACTCTTGGGTCTTCCAATCCTTGAACACCGTAGAAGTTGTCACCACATTGATTTCCTTCATCATACAGATCCTGCTCCTATTTTGTTAGATATACTTCAGTTTTGGGTGTATAATAAATTACATTTTTTGAACCTCAAATTTCAATTTTTCATTGTTGATATGTAAGAATATGATTGATTTATATATTAACCTTGTATCCTGCAATCTGTAAAATATAAATTATATAATAATTTGCTCTACTTTTTCTTGGTTTTTTTGAGAGAGGTTTAGGTTACTGATTTAATAAGATTGGTCTTTTTCTCTAATATATAAGCACTTAATGCAATGATTTTCCTTTCCAGTTCCTCTTTAGCCACGTCCCACAAATTTTGATATGTTGTATTTTAATTTTCTTTCAGTTCAAAATTTTTTATTTTTACTTCTTCTTTAATTCATGAGTTGTTTAGAAATGTGTTATTTAATTTCTAAATTCCCGGGGGTATTCCAGCTGTTCTTCCTTTTTTTCCTTTTTTTTCTATTGTTATGTTCAGTTAGTCAACATATTAGTTTTTGATGCAGTGTTCAATGATTCATTAGTTGTGTATAATATTCAATGCTCATCACAATATGTGCCATCACCCAGTTATTTCTGTTTTAATTTTATTATAGATAGAGAGCACTTTCAGGATTTCTATTATTTTAAGTTTGTTAAGTTTTGTTTTATGGCTCATAATATTGTCTATCTTGAAGAGTATATGACTTGTGTACTTGAAAGAAAGTGTATTCTATTTTGCTTTTGTTTGAGTTGAGTGTTCTGTAAAGTTCAAGTAGCTGTAGTTGATTGATGGTGTTGCTCAGATCCTCTATATCCTTACTGATTTTCTGTCTACTTTTTTTATTAGTTACTTAAAGTAGAGTGTTGAATTATTCAACCGTAATTATGTATTTGTTTATTTTTCTTTTCAATCTATCATTTTCTCCCTCATGTAATTTTAAGGTTCCTTGTAAGGCATATGCACATTGAGGATTGTTATGTCTTAGAAAATTGACTCCTTTATAATTGTGTAATGTCCCTATTTAGCCCTATTAATATGAATTATTAAAAAGTCCACCTTATCTGACATTAATATTCCTACTTCACCTTCTTTAGTTCACTATTTACCTATTATGTCTTTCTCTATCCTTTTACTTTTATTTTATCTTTAAGTAAGTTTCTTGCAGACAACATATAACTTAATCTTGCTTTTTTATTTTTTCTGATAATCTTTATTTTTTAATTGTTCTTTTTAGATCATTCATACTTAATGTAATTATTGATATGACTAAGAGCTATTATTTGCAGGCTGTTTTCTAGTTGTTTCATCTCTTTTATTTCTTCTTTATTTTTCCTATAGTATATATCAATCATTTATATAATTATGTTTTATCTCTGTATCAACATTAATTATAATGCTTTCAATTTTAGTATTTCCTCCAAGAATATATATGTATTCATATATGAGTAGTCTATCTGGTTAAGTATAATTATTTAACCGGCCTATCTGGAAATGGTACCATACTGCTTCATGTGCAGTTTAAGGACCTTATGACATTATACCTCCATTTCCTTCCTTCATCCTCTGTGCTATTGTGTTAGACTCTTTATTTTCTTGTATGGTATAAACACATAGTATATAGGTTCTGTTTTTCCTTTAGACAGTTCTCTTTTAGCACAATAATAAAAAATAATTATAAATTTTCCCCCCAAATTTCTGTGCTCTTCATTTCTTTGTGTAGATCCAGGACCTAGTGATATCAGTTGTTTCTTTCTGAAAATCCTTAATAGTTCCTGTGGAATAGTTCTACTGGCAATAAATGCCCTTGTTGGGTTTTTTCCCCCTTCTTCTTCTTCTTCTTTTTTTTTTTTTTTTAAGAAAATCATTATCTCCTTCATTTTTAATGAAGATTTCACTGGACATACTGTTCTGTACTGGTGTTTTGGGTTTTGGGTTTTTTTTTTTTTTCCTTTTTCCAATTTAAATATTTCACTTAACTCTTCTTTTTACATGTTTTCTCACAAGAATTTCACTGTAAATCATATCCTTATTCTTCCACAGGCAAAGTATTTTTTTTTCCCAATTCACCTGGACTTTTTTTTTTTTTTTTTTTGGAAGATTTTTTCTTTGTTTTTGATTTCTGCACTTTGCATAGTATATGTTCAGGTGTAGGTTTTTCTTTTTTTTTTTTTAGTACTTATTCTTCTTGGTTTAGATGTGTGGTTTGGAAAATTTTGTCTATTATCACTTTTTGTATTTCTTTTGTTCTCTCTTCTTCTTCTGATATTCCATCTACAACTATATTGTACCTTTTAAACCACAGTTCTTGAGTGCTATGCTTTTTTTTTCTTTTTCTCTTTTCAGTTTGAAAAGTTTCAGTTATTCTTAATATATGTTCCAAATTATTATCATTAATGAGGTAGGATTCTGTCTTCCTCATAAGGAAAGACTGTATGTTAGACATTGTGAAGGTGCTTTATTGTGTTTAGTCTGCTGCTTTTATGACTCAGAGAGACTTTTCAGTTTTTCTAAACTGGAATCCATTAGGTTCATGATTTGAGAAGGGTTTTTGAAAAGTGAAAACACTGCCTAGAGGAGCATACAGATTCTAGCTAGAGAGTACAGGTATTTCAATATATTTGATAGATTGATGCTCTTCATTTGGAAGAGTCATTCTTAGAATATTTACATGGTTTTGAGAATCATGGAAATGAAGGATAAGTTAGAAAGAGTTGATATCTGCCTAATTGTCTTACTCAGTTGGCTCTATCTTGATGAAAATGGACAGATGTAGACAAATGGTTTAGACAAATGCTTTTACTTTTTTAACATTTTTTTTTAGAAGATCAGAAGCATATTACAGTAAAAGCTACCACATTGGAGAAAGGTTCTTCTTTGAGATTTTATGGTAGAAGAGGATTCCCCATTTATAGTATTGATGACATGCTGAACAGGTTGATGGCATGCTTTATTTTATCATTATCAGTATTATTTTGTCAGTAGTGGACAACTAAAATTATTCTTTCATGAAAGAAAATATCTGCAGATATTTATAGACCACTTTTAATATGTGATGTAGTCTTTTTACTAGGGACTGGGATACAAAGATGAAAACATGAGCTCTCCCCTGCCCCAACTGATACAGTGTACAGTTTAAAGCTAGAAATTCTTAATATTCTTCTCTTAGATTCTTCTGTCTCTCTGTAGCCTGGAACAATTTTTTTTTTTTAATGTCACAGGCATTTTGTTTTTTGGTGCTAAAAATATAGAAATACAGCTTTAATGCCAAACCCAAGAAAGTCTTATATTTTCTTTGTCTCTATTTCAATTTTGAGTATCTTTAAGCTGAGCACTTAAATAAATATTAGCTGCTACAATCTGAAGATTTTACTTTGATCTATATATTTGATTTATTGATTGTTTTTAGTTTGTAGTAATATGTCACTGATTAAATTCACATTGTACAATTCAGTAGCTATAGTTCTTAGATTAAAAACACATGTGACTTAGGAAAAAGCATGTTTTATAGAAGTTTGGATACTCTGTTTTCTCACAGTTCAATAAAAACCTCAGCCTATTGAATTTCAACTCACTGTGCAAGGAACAACTCTTTAGTTAAGCCTTTTTCAATTTGGTTATGAGCATCCTGTTGCTGTGAGAACCTGAAAGCTCAGCGTTTCTATTATTTGCTGATTTTATACCTAATGTGTTTCCAGTGGCAATAGTAAGTGCAACTGTTATTATGAATTTTATATATGAATATATATCTTAGAATCTTCTGGAAACAGCAGCAACAACAACAAACTATAGTTTTAGATCCCTAACATAGAAGCAAATATGTATTCAGTTATATCTACAAATTTTAATAATGGATATATTAAATTAATAATGACTGCATAAATATTTCCTTACATATTTCTAAGGCTAGCTTTAGAGTTAAAACATAAAGCATAACCTGCTATAAATAGAGAACTATAATATGTTGGAAACCAGTGTATGGCTTTTCTATATATATCTCAAAGTAAGAAAATAAAAAGATTATTTACTATTTAAAATCTTTTCTATCTGAGAATTAAAAAAGAAGTGTCAAACACATTGTTTTGTGAGTGACTGTGCATGGGTTCACTCTACTAATGTTGCATATTGTGTTATAGACGGAGCTTGACCAATCCAATTGACTTTGAAACATCCTTTTGTTAATGCCTTATGGTAGCTCAAATTCAACTTGTCTAATACTGAATCCTTCCACATAAAGGCCTTCCTAAGTGCTTGATCTTTCTTTATACCAAATGAATTAGAGCCTGGGGTTCATGAAAGAACCCACACTCTCCCTGGATGCTCAAGACAAAAAACTGCCTTTCGTACATCACTGACTATCAGTTAAGTGGATTAAATAATTCTCTGCATCTCACCACTACTGGTTTTAGGCTTTCAACATTTCTCATCTAAATTTCTGAAATAGCCTCAAACTAGGGCCTCTAGTTTAAAAAATGAGTTTCTAAGTCCGTTTTCTACATTTCTACCTTGCCTTCAGAATAAATACAAGCTTTTATATATAATGTGCCAAACTTTTCATGGCATGCCTTCATTGTGCACTTCTTTATGCTTGTTACATGAGGGGCTGGCCATTTATGAAGCCACTTGTAGTCTGATCCTCATGTCTTTTTCTGCTTCGTTGTTTGGGTCTCTACTATTCTCAATAATGTCTTTCTATATTTCCACTTACTAACTTCTATAGCATCCCCTTGGGAATTCTGTCCCTTAGTCACACCCTGATAAAGATAACTCTCTGACCTTGTTTGGCTCCATTCACTTCCATATCTACTTTACATTATCAGATAATCAACAGGGCATGGGCTTGAAGCACACCATCCCAGGACATAACTCCACATTGACAAGTCCTTTTTTAGATCAATATCCTCACTGGCTCTCTCTCAACACCCCCTTGATGTATTATTTGCTCTCTGTAGTCATTATTGTTGATCATAATTTTAATAACTAAACTTTTATCATTCCATTCAACCATTAAACTACTTTTGCTCCTTTCCCCAAAAGGATTTCTATGTTGGGTGGAATGCTTGAGTAAATGACCTCTCCAAATTCTCTTTCAACTGAGATTTTTGTATTTTTATTATTCTGTAGTCTTTTACATTCTGTCTATAATATTGGAATGGAAAAAGATGCATAGTCATGTACACAATATGGGGACACTCTCTGTGTCACCTGGACCCTTGTTTTTCTGCATGCATCCACACATCAGTTTTTTTCCTGAGTCTCTAAGCATGTTTTCTCCTTGAGGATTCACCACCTTCTACTTTAATTCCCAGGCTTTCCAGCAACTCTACTCATAACTACGTAACAGGTAGTCATATTTTAAGGATTAGCCCTTATCTTCAAATATTGCCGGTCTCTTCAGGTTGCTGTGAGTTTATGTAAAACAATGCTTAAGACATTCTTTACTGAGTCATTGAAAAATAGTTAAGGCCTCAATAAATGTCATTTTTTTTAACACATCAAAAAATAATGTTATTGTAAAACTACAATGCCATGATTCAGGAATGACACATACCTGTGGGGTGGGGCCTATGTGTGTAAGGCGAGAGAAAGAAAGAAGTTGGATGAAAGACAAGGGAGCATAAGAAACAAGAAGATGTGAGTGAAGTCAATAAACTGAGCCTTAAAGTGTTTGATCTTCAACAGTATCAGAACTCTGTTGTGTATAAGATAAGATTCAGAGGCCCTGAAAGATAACAAAGAATGCTTTATTGGAGTACCATAAAAATTCTGCTGCCTTTTGAAGAATTATTGAGCCACTGTAAGAATTAGTTTCCTTAGAAAATGAGAATATAGTTCCAGTTATTGGCCATATGCGAAAGGCAGTGAATAAGCTCTGTTCTATCAAAACAAAAGTGAAAATGTTCTCTAACTATAGTTTTGATCACTGTGAATCTGTGGCAAATGGGGTATGTTTGGAAGGAAAATTCTAATCCTCATGACTTCTAGAGTCATGAGGATTAAAGATATTGAGGGCTTCCTTTAGATCTGTAATTCTACTTCCAGCTCTACTTTCAGTCAGAAAGGTAGAGGTATCCCTGATCAAATGTTCTTATTGAAATAAGCCATCAAATTAAATATATATTCACTTAAATTTATTTCCTTTCTATATTCCTGTCTTCTCTTTTTTGCGTTTCCAGGCTTAGAATTTTGGAGGTTTAGGCCAGTCATTCTCCCACTTCTCAGTACTTGTATTATTTTCAGTCTTGTAACTGGCCCATCCCTTAGGCAAATACTGTATACTCAGATTTTGATATGCAAACAGTAATTTTGGATTTCATTTTACTCATAATTTGAATATGGAGGCTTTATAACTAAAGCCTTCCTATATTTTCTAATACTATCTTTCCAATCCTATTTGAGAAAAAAAAGATTCCTATGAAAAATTGCAGCAAAATGAAAATGATCTTTAACTATAATTTAAAGCTCCATTTATCTGTGGTAAATGGAATAGGTTTGGAAGAAAAGTTTCTAATCCTCATGACTTCTTTCAGGAGCTTCCATTAAAAATAATTAGGGGCTTACTTTTGTATCTATTATTCTACTTTCAAATCCTGCTTTTTTAAACTATCAGAGCTAGTGACACACACTTCTACAATAAAACTTAATTTTTTTTACAATTATTTTTCAAACTTCACTCACAGTGTGGGGAAAAGAAAAACAAATCTCTCTTGTTCCTTCTCTCTAGGTATGTGTATATGTATGAATGTATGAATTAAAAGAAATGTATGTGTGTGACTCAAAACACACTTAATATTTTGTAATTGCTTATATAAGTATGTATCAAGTATCTTCTATTTAAAAAGTACTAATATATTGATTCCAATCCCCAGAATAATACTGCAAAGAATCTCTTATTTCCCTATTTTATAGGCAAGAGGACAGAGACCTATAGTTAAACCAATTAGCCCAAGGCCACCAAGCCAGTGAATGTCAAAGCTGGAAGTCAAACCCAAACCTGTCTGACTCCAACTTTTACATGCTCAATTTTTGCACATCGTTTTATTAAATCACACAAATTGAACATTGAAGAGAGAAGCCTATTGATGGTACAGATATTGGTGAAACTAAAGCACTTTTTAGGAAATTTAGGGTCAGAGGGATTAAGAAAAAAATGTAAACATGAAAATGATTGAATAAAGTATATTCTGGATTATCCCTTGCAAAGTTAAAGTGCCTAAAATACTTGCTCTAGTTGTAGTGATAGAATATGGAGACTGTTTGCTGCTCATTAAGTATAATTGCAAAATTATTCAATAAGAAATCAAAATATGCAAAAGTGATAGAAATGTAATAATTGGTGGAGAGGACATTGTTTTAATATTAACTCATTTTCTTCTCATTTAATATTAACTCATTCTCTTTGCATTATATAAGTGTTTTTCTACTGCTCTCTCTCTCTCTCTCTCTCAAATAAATAAATAAATAAATAAATAAAATCTTTTTTAAAAAGACATTTGACAAGCTGATTATACAATTTTATAGAAATTGAAAGGCCAAGTAAATCCATTATATTCCTGAAAAATAACAAATTGAGAGATGTACTCAACTAAATATTAAGGTGTATTGTAAAACTATAGTACTTTTAAAGTGTAGTATTGGTTAAAAGACAGTGAAATGGACTAATGGTACATTATGGAAATCTCAAACAGATTCATAAATACATGACACTTCTATTAAGTCAGACACTGTAGACAGTGGAGGGGGGGAACACAATTTTTTCAATAAATAGCATAGCAGCAGTATGACTGTCTGTACCTAACGACAATGAAGCCTGACACCTACATTATGATATGAAAGGAACAATTCAGGTGTATTGAAGATATACATACTAAAAAGATAGCAATAAATCTTCTAGATTCTAATCGAAATCACATATTTTCATGCCCATGGAGAAGGAAAAATTTTTTTTTTATTTCTTTTCAGCGTAACAGTATTCATTGTTTTTGCACCACACCCAGTGCTCCATGCAATACGTGCCCTCCTTAATACCCACCACCTGGCTCCCCCAACCTCCCACCCCCTGCCTCTTCAAAACTCTGGAAAATATTTTTAAAAAGGTATTAAGGTCCTAAACCTAGAAGAAAAGTTTGATCAGTTGGACTATATCAATATTTTTTTCATTTACTCACTTTTTTTTATTGTGTTATGTTAGTCATCATAAAATAGATCATTAATTTTTGATGCAATGTTCCAAGATTCATTGTTTATGTACAACACCCAGTGTTCCATGCAATACGTGCCCTCCTTAATACCCACCACCAGGCTCACCCATCCCCTACCCCCCCTAAAACCCTCAGTTTGGACTGTATCAATATTAATATTAAGAGTTTCTGTTCATCAGGAGATGCACAAAGAGTGAAAGGCAAGCCACAGACTAGGAAAGGATATTTGTAATATGTATAATGGACTAAAGGCTTGCTCATATACAGAGAAAACTTTAAGGAAATTCAGTCAGATCCTACAACTTAATGCGAAAACAGAACAACTTAAGGGAAAAATAAGTAGGAGATTTGAACAAGTATTGCACAAAGAAATGGCCTCAAAGGCCTTATATGCTAGGACATCCTCTTACTCCTCTGGCCTCTTCTCCTACTGGTTTTGTCTTTGCTTTACCTGTACTGAACTTCACTTCTCCTTGACCCCAGCAAACATGATCCTGCCTCAAGACCTTTGCATTTCTGATTTCTTCTCTTCCCCTAGATGGCTTCATGGCTCACTTTCTTGAGAATTCTTGGGAGTTTCTTGAGAAATCTGCTAAACTATTGCCTTATTAAAGAAGTCTTCCCATTCTGTCTTATATAAGACCCCCTTAACCATATTTTTCCCTCTTATTATTTATGACCACGTGATTTTCTATTAATGTGTTTATCATCTGCCATTACCCCACTCTCTACAACATTTGCTACATGAGGACAAAGACTTGTCTGTTTTTTTCACTATTATATTCGTAGCACATAAAACACTGACAGAGTTTTTGTACGTCATAAGTATTTTTTGACTAAATAAAGAGGAAAGATCAGGGAAGTGATTTTATTTTTAAGGGGAAATGATAGAAATTAAATTTCACATTTAATGTTGTTTTGATTGTTAGTCATCCAGGGAAAGATATCAAGTTGGCATCTAGAAATTAAATTCTGATATTCATAAGAGATTTAGGTCTAAGCATAAACAAAGATTATATATAAACCTATATCATATTATTAGAAAAATGTGCTAGGAAGTACTCAAACTACATAAATAAAAAATGTGATATCTATAATCATTATAACTAAGGTGAAAAATTTTTAAATATGCATAAATTCTCAGTGACTTTTCTGCCATTTATCATCATCAATCTTGACCAAATCTAAAAAAAACATACGATGATCAAAAACCCTTTTTATTCAAGTATATGACATCCACATTTAAAGTGATATTATTAAACAAAAATTTCTAGAACTACAAGGAAAACTTGATAAAATTCAAGCTTAATGACAGTGGTAGATCCTTAACCCTAGTTCAGGATTTTATAGATTACAGAAACAAAAAATAAATTGGAAGAAAAGATTTTAATAATACAATCAACAATCTTATTTACACATACATTTATACTCATGTAAGTGGAAACATACAATATTTGTCCTTTTGTGACTGGCTTATTTACTTGGCATAGTCTTCAAGATTCACCTGTGATGTAATATGTGTCAGAATTGCATTCCTCTTTAAAGCTGAATAACATTCCACTGTATGTACATACCATATTTTGTTTATCCATTCATCTGTTGACAGACATTTGTATTTCCACCTTTTGGATATTATGAATGCTATGAACATTGGTGTGCAAATACTCAAGTCCCTGTGTAGATAATTACTTTAAATCCATTTTGATCTCATAAAAGTAAGAAAACTTCTAGCTGTAATAAACAAAGAGGATATTAAAAATAATCATAAATCCTTGCTTGCTCTGGGTGTTTGCAAATGTGGTAATCAAGAGCATTAGGTTTTAGAATCCCTCAGAAACAGGAAATAGTAGAGCTTTGGGCCAGGAGAAATGTGTTGGGACTGAGAAACTCAACTCCCTAAACTCTCCTGTCCACACACACTTGAAATCAGGTACCCTGAAGAGAGTCACACCTTTGCTAAAAGTGTGGAAAAGAAGCATCCTTCCTAAGTATAAAGGGAGACAGAAAATTTATTATTTATTTATTTATTATTTATTTATTATTTTTTCTGGAATTTAGGTGAGAAAAAGTAAAGCAAAGCAAAGCAAAATGAAGCAAAATATCCCTTATTAATCTATAATGACCCCTCAAGGGTCCCTTTCATATTTATGTTATTAATGTGGTCTTCTACACTGAAAGAAAAAAAAAAAAACATGAGTATAAAAATTAGTCTCCTCTGTAGGTGAAGCCATTAAGACACCAAATAGAATCAAACTAAAAACCACTTTATAGCTAGTCACACCCTCAAAGCAAGCTACACATTCCCGTAGATAAAGTTTAAAGTTGAAAATTACTAGACTCAAGGAAATGCGCCCCTATAAAAAGGATTTTATGAAATAAAAATTTTTTGACTTCTAAAGTATTCAGTATTAAAAGATAAACTGAAACATATTAAACATTTTAAGAGTTTATTTGAGTAAAAATTCAGTTGGAATCAGGCAGCACCAAACAGGAAGTAGTTAGGAGCACTGGCAATAGGAGCCAGGGGAAAGACTTTGTAGAGAAACTGCAGAAGCAAAGAAAGGAAACTCTTTGATTGCAGCTTTAAACCTAGTTGGCTCTTGGTGATTGGTTGTGTTTTAGAGTTTTGATTTTGTATCACTGAGGAATTTATAGGCTTAGATTTCAGGTTGCTTTCGTATACTGCCAAATACTTGTCCCACAACCTCCTTGTTTAATTAATATAATACCAGACAATTGTATTATCAGAGATATTAGAATGTATGTATTTTAAATAGTTTTAAATAGTTAAATAAATGAGGACATGAAAAACATTAAAAAAAAATAAAAATGAACTCCTATGCTTTTGGAGAAAAGAACAGCTTTGTTTAATAATCAAACAAGGATTCTAGAAATGTAAATTTATATTAAAAGTGTAATCAGTAGATTAAAGGATAGATTAGATGCAGATGATGAAATAAATGAGCAAAAATAAGCTGGGTAAATTAGCATTAATTTCACAAAGAAAAAAGTAGATAATTTAAAATTTGAATAGTAGCTCTAGAGAGAGTAAATATAGAGAATGATAACAAGGTAATACTTAAAGAGATCAGATGGGATATGCTAGAATTAATTGAAGACATAAACCTTCCATTTCAGGAGGTGACACAAATTACAAGTAAGATAAATTAAAAAAATCATGAAACAACAAAATAATTACCCGACAAGAAGGATTTATGTTGACTGCAAACTTTTATAATAGCATCCAGAGAACAACACTTTGAAGTACTGAGGGAGAAGATACATAAATAAATAAAATATAAAATATAAAAAATAGAAATATATAGAAATATATATTTTTATATAAATATATAAAAATAAATAAATAAAACTAGATTTTTTTACATGCAATGAAATGATCTTTAAAATATGAATGCAAATTAAATGCATCTCAGACTGAAAAAAATGATATACTAACAGGCCTTCATATAATGGGAATTATGAAGCTGGTACTTAAGGAGAAAGAGAAACCCAGAAAGAAATCTTGAGATACAAGAAAGTGAGATGAATAAAACAGCTGGTAAACCTCCAAGTAAATGTAAATTACACTGGTTGATCCTATCTAAAATACTGACCAAATAATATGAAAGAAGCAGAAAGGTTGATTTGACGTCATGATGACTGGAAAACAAACCCAGATAAATACTATTTAAAAAGGACACACCAAAGGAAGCAGAAAAGTTAAAATTATAAGAATGGAAATATATATATTTATATACCTCAAGCAAATAATCACAATAAAGTAGATATATCTATAATACTCTCAGACACCTTATACTTAAGGCTCAAATCATGTTGAGCATGGTAAAAGCTATAACCACACAGGGATGTAAACCAATTTTAAATGATAATTTAACCTCAGTTGTCTAGTTTTAAAGGACATAAAGCAAAATATTGAGAATTATATGAAGAAATTGGTAAAAGCAGCATTGCAGTAGGTGGGTTTAACCATCTTTCCCCACAATTGATGGGTCAAGCACTTAACAATTGCAAGGCTATGAAAGATCTGAACAGCACACAGTAAGTTTGAACTCGGTTCCCACCAACAGAGAACAGACATTTTTTAAAAGTCTCACATAAATTAGGAAACATTGACTACATATTAAGCCATGAACTAAAATCTCAGCAAATTTCTAATCATTTCCACAATACAGAATGCATCTGGCCAGAATGATTGTATTATAATTTAATAATAAAATAAAATACCATTGGTTGGAGAAAAATAATCACAACTTTTAAGCCTTTAATGATCAGAGTGTATTTGATCATTGACATTAGTGAATAGTTAGAGCTAAGAGTAGTACAAATAATCATGTTCAGATTTATGAAATGCTGTATTCAGAAGGAAATTTATATCCTTAACTGCTTAGTTAGAGAAGTAAAATGATTGAAAATTAGTGATCAGAGTATTCATCATAAGGAAAATAGGAATAGAAAAATAAATTGGGAAAATAATTAACCTACAAGGCAGGGAATAATAAGAAAAATGACAAATGTTGTTGAAATACATAGTAGAAAAAATCTATGAAATCAAAAGTTGGTTGACAAGAATAATAAAATAAAAATAATCCTTGGCATGTGAAAGTGATTAATTACTAAATTCTATACCTGAAACCATTCTTACCCTATATGTCAACTAAATAGAATTTAAATAAAAAATTGAAACCAAAAAAAGAAAAATAATCTTTAGCAAGATTGTTCAAAGATAAAAAGGTAGCATAATTAATATTAGGAATGAGAAATAGAACATGATCTCAGACACAGCAGAAATCTAAAATAATAAAAAAATTAAACAATTTCATGTCAAGAAATTTGGAATCTAGAAGTAAATAATAATCTCTGAGGAAGATAAAAGTATCAAAAATGGAAGTAAAAGGCATTTTCAAAACAGAAGTGAGTGAGAACAATTATAATTGAATCTGAGGTTGTCTTCACACAGAAATGCAGGTTTCACACATTAAGAAATCAGATGATTCCAAGCTTAAACTATTCCAGAGTATAAAAAGGAGGGAAAACCTCTTAATTTATTTAATGAATCCAGTGTGACCTTCATATAAAATTCTTTGAAAGTTGTAGAAGAAAAATGATAATCACTGACCAATTTCATTCACGAACATAGGTGCAAAAATCTTAAATAAAATGTCATCCAGGTGAATCCAGCAATGTTATTAAAGAGAATGCCACATTCAATTGTTGTACAGCAGCAACATAATTTTAGAAATTTAGTATTTAAAGAGATGGCATTTGTAATAGCAATGAAAGTATCAAGGAATAAATTTAACAAAATATATGCCAGACCTTTATGGAGAAAAGTATATATGTTATTGAAACCTGTTTGGAAGTCCTAAATATAAGTAGAGTTTCACAAGAAATGATAATGGTTAAACATTTTATATCATTAATTATGTTACAGACAGTATTCAAATGCTCTCTGTATATACATTCACATAATTACCATAACAACCATATGAGGTAGACACTGTTATTATTTCTAATTTTATATATAAGACAACAGAGGCACAGAGGCAAAGAGAGGTTAAATGATTTTATTTTGCCATCTAGCTGGTGGATGGGGTTCTAGGATTCAAATCATCAGACTTACCAGAGCCTCTGCACTGACACAGTAGAAAATACTATCTCTTCAATATAATATTAAGATATTTCATTATTGATGCAGTGGTAGGGAACTAGATGGAGGAAAATGAATACAAACCTTAGAAATAAACTCACAACTGATATATGACAAAAGTGCTATTCCAGATCAGTGAGCAAGCTTATTTGGTTAATAACAGAACAGTAGATAAAAATGAAAATGGATGCCTATCTCACACCATACATAGCAATTAATTAAAATTTGAGAAAAAAAGGTCATGTTTTTAAATCATAAATCAAGTGAATATCTTTATGATTTCAAATGAAAGTTTTCTTTTAAAAAATTAAATTCCCAAATAATAAAAGGAAAATTAAACTTTTCATTATTTAAAAAATGATGGTTCACATTCTGGTACAGGAACTATTTGCAAAAATAGAGGATTTTTAAATTTAGACTTGGAAAAAGGCTTAATTTTCTTTCTGTCTCTCTGTCTCTTCATTTATATAAAAATTAAAATAAACAATCCAGTGTGTGTGTGTGTGTGTGTGTGTGTGTGTGTGTGTGTGTACTTTGTATAGTACATTTCTAGGAAGTTAACAAATGATGAAACAAGAATCATTAAAGGCTATAAAAAGATCCTCATCATTTCTCATAATCACCGATGGTCACATATGACATCAAGGGCAAAGAAACAAGAATGCACGATATGTAATTCTTCAAAATATAATTTCTTGAAATCATGATGAAAAAGGAAAAAAATGTAAATGTTTAATAGAAGAGGTAATTATGCTGTAATCATGCAATGCAGTTAATGCAGAGAGAAGATTAAAGCACAGCTACATGAATCTTTCAAATACAATGACTCAGTAAAACAAATTGTAGAATATAAAAATATGGTTTATGTAAAATTTCAAAAAATTTTAAGCAAAACAACACAATATTTGAGAAGTATGGTCATTTTAATGGCATGCAAAAGAGTGAAAATGAGTGATAATTTGGATAACTGAGATACTTTGGTGAGTGGGGGAGGGGTGAAATAGGGTTAGGTAAAGAATAAACATCAATCATATTCATATTTACATATGGATATAAAAATGTAGGTATAGGACTACAGGTATAAAACAGATTAATTAAAAATGCCAAAGATCTTTGAGCATCACTCTATGGTTATGAAGTTGAAAATTTAGAAGAAATGACATCTTAGCAAAATAATAACTATTAAAATTTATGGAAGGTAAATAAAAAAGGTGTCCTATAAACTTATGAAAAACTTTAAGTAAGAAAGTTAAAACCTACCTAAGAAAATAGCAAGGTAGTTTCAAAATCTAGCAAGGACAGATTTTACATATGAATTTATATAACCTTGAAAGCAAAGTTTTCTAGTGTTGAGTGACATCAGTGTGTCTAGATTACCATTTTGAGTTCTTATGAACTAGTCACCATTAAAAATTAAGGAGATCACGCTGAAGAGCTTTTGTTCATGTGGATTATGTCTATCAATATTTATTGTTTTAGAAATTAAAGTGAAAAATTTAAAAAGGAATTTTAGGGACTCCTTGGTGGCTCAGTTGGTTAAGTGTCTGCCTTTGGCACAGGTCATGATCCCAGGGTCTTGGGATTGAGTCCTGCATTGGGCTCCTTGCTCTGCAGGGAGCCTGCTGCTCCCTCTGCCTGCTGCTCCCCCTGCTAGTGGGTGTGCTCTCTCTCTCTCTCTGACAAATAAATAAATAAAATCTTAAAAATAAATAAATAAAAAGGAATTTTATTTAAAGATTGTGCTAAGTGAAATAAGTCAAGCAGAGAAAACCAGTTATTATATGGTTTCACTTATTCATGGAACATAAGGAATACCATGGAGAACATTATGAGGAGGAAGAGAAAAATGAAGGGGGAAAATCGGAGGGGGATGCGAACCATAAAGGACTATGAACTCAGAGAAACAAACTGAGGGTTTTGGGGGAATAGGGGGAAGGGTTAGCCCTGTGATGGGTATTAAGGAGGGCACGTATTGCTTAGAGCACTGGGTGTTATACGCAAGCAATGAATCATGGAACACTGTCAATAATGTACTGTATGTTATGAACGTAACACAATAAAAGTAACAATAATAAACTCATTATGTGTTAAGATAAAACACATTTTTATAAAAAATATATTTTCCAAATAAGTCATAGAAATAGTGTTAATTATTTTACATTTAAAAAATAATCTCTTTACTGTCTGGTTTAATAGAAGAGAAGTTGATTGTCATACTTAGTTTTATATTAAGTCTGTTGCAATATGATGTTTATAATGAAATATAAAAAGAAAATTTGGTTTTACACAGATATGTAGCTGGAAAAAGCAAGCATATTTTAATAGTTTCTTCACATAATTGCAAATATTTTTTGATACTACAGCAAAACTTGACAGATGGCAGTTACATAAAGGTTAGTTTCAGTGAGGAATCTTAAACCTATAAAAAAACATTTTATTTTCAGTTAAACACTATTAGTTTATCTTAGATGTCAAAAGGATATTTTATTCATGAAAATTTTGTGATATGATGCATTGGTCAAATGGAAAACATTGGTTTCCTGAGTATACAGTTCATCCAAATGTTGACACTTTTCATTATACAATGTTAAAATAACATTTGCTAATATCACCACTCATCTCATCAGAAAAGTCTTTAACTTTTGAAAAAGATTCTCCACTTTATGGTGGAGAATACACATTTTCCAAAATTATAATTTTTGTTTGAAAGCTTAAATTTTCATCATTATTGGCAGCAAATACTGTTTTTCTTGAAATACTTCATTCATTTTGAGAAAACGCCTGCCTGACAAATAACCCTGCCTGAATAACCATAGTTTGCTAGTTATTCCTGTTCAGTGAAAATATGTTCAGTGAAAACAAGTAATTCAGCTTGTAACTCAAAAATATCACACAAATGTCATTCTTTCAGATGATTACTATACTTCTGATACGAAGCAGAAATGCTCTATATGTATGTCCGGTTTTGTCACACAGAATATTTGAAAAAGCATGTACTCAAGGGTTGATATTTAATAAAGTAGTAGTATTCTTCTGCTTCATCAAGGACATTTGTAAGTGGAACTGTTTTTTTTCTTTTTTCCTGCGTGTGGTGGTGAAAAATACAGTGAATATAAATACAGTTTGTTACTAATGCTTTGGTTCATGCTAAGATGCCAGAAACTTTACCTATTGCTGTTTTTGCTTTATTAATGCAAATATCAGCACAGTAAAAGAGGTACATAGCTCCTCATAATTATTATGAAAATAGTGTTTACTTTCTGGACTCCTGAAAGTCTCTTGAAAACTGCCCAAGGTCCACAGAACATGTTCTGGGAAACTTAGATCTAGAGAAAATGATTTTCAAGTGTACAGACACATTGATGCTTCAACTTCTGTAGTGATAGAGAAAAGGAAATATTAAAACTTATTTAAGGAGTAGTGGAGATCCTACCTTAACAGATTGTAAACATCTTATAAAGTCTAAAATTCACAAATACAGAGAAATGGCATAGTAAAAGATCAGAGATTGGTGAATCAGATTATAGAGTACAGGTCCAGAAAGAGATTCAAATAAATTCTAAAATGAAATAGATGAGAAGATGGAATTTCCAGTAGGTGGAGGAAAATATAGTTTTGTTAATCTCTGAGGCTTTCATAATTGGTCCTAAATCTGGCTGGAAAAAAAAGTTATATATCCTTGTGTATATTTTTGTATATATTCTTGTATATATTCTTCTTTACATTCTAAAAGATTTAAAGATAAAAGTCAAAATTATGTATAATTAAAAAGAAAATTTGTTCCTACACCTGAAACTAATATAACAATTATGTCAACTATAAAATATCTTAGATAAAATTTTTAAAAATCATAAAAAAATAAAATTAGGATAGTATTTGTGAGTTTGGAGGAAGATCTTGCATAATAAGACTAAAAATTTAAACTGTATGCATAGCATAGGAAGAAAATCACTACACAATAAAAATTAATGAATGCTAAGATGGCATCAAAATAATTATAAAACATAAAAAATAACTTATTAACCCTAACATAAAAATACCATACAAAATAATAAGAAGAAAAACTACCCAATAGAACTCTGAAGAAAAGATATTAATCCTGTTAGAAAAGGAGAGTAAAATGTTTAATAAGCTTGAAAAGATTCTCAGTCCTATTCACATTTGGGGAAATATAAATTAAAGCAAAATTTATATTTTTCACTGTCAAGTTGGCAGAATTAAGTACATAATTTTGCATTCTTGTCTATAGGGTCAAATCATGGAAAGTAAAATCCTGATTGTCTTTGAATAAGGAATTATTGAAAAATTTGTCAAATCCCTACCATGAAATATTCAGCAACAATTAAACATGAATTAAATCAATATGGCTGACTATAAGAATTTATCTGTTGAGTAAATAAGAAAATTAAGTAGCAGAACAATATATATAACATATAATACTGTATATACACATATGCATATACATATCTGTATACATGAGAAAGAAGAAATCAGAAATTAGGACAGTTAGAAGTTTATGTATTTTTCTTTTTAAATATTTTTATGTTTGTGTCTCTTGTTTCAGTGAATTAATATATATCTTAAAATGAAAATAAATGTAATGGGTATTTTCAGGAAATATCAAACACCATACTTGTCATATTTCCATTAGTTTGCTTTCAGTGTAGGTTTTATGAACTGTAGGAAAAGGGAGGATGGAAATAGTTAACTAGATAATTTAGACTAAATTATTAATTTTTGTACCTATGTTAATTTGATAATTGATTTACAACATGTACTATAAGTCTAATTGTTTCTCCATATTTCATTCATTAGTTTGTCTACCCTAGTACTAAGACCACACTCACTTAATTATGGGTGGTAAATCTTTGTATACAATAGGACTAGTACCATTTCCCTGTTTTTCAGTAGGTCTGACTGACAGTAATCCTAAAAGTCTTCCATACACATTTTGAATATCATTAAAAATACTTTTGAATAAACACATTATTTAATGCATTTAGAAAACTTTCCAGTTATGAGGATGAGGGAAGATATTATACAGTAGGTAAGGGGAGTACCTAAAGGTAGAGGAGTTATTGTCTAGGATCACAGCGATTTTCAATAGAATCCTATTCCTTCAGTTATTGGCAATGGGGTTTCATGCAAATAACTAAATTGTCTAAGTTTCAGTATCTCTATTTAACAAGTAAAAAATGATTAAGTCATAAGTTGATATGATCACTGAACTTGTTAAGCTAACTACATCATAGTGTTTGTATATAGCAATATTTCTGTTATTACTTTAAAGAGTTACAGAAAACACATATAGAGGAGATTTTCCAGGAGGAGAAAGTGATTTGGACAAGGATTTTGATTTGTAAAACAGAACATATTTAAGTTATCCTGCTGAGAAAAGTCTATATTCAGGATAGGAGGAAATAAAAATATAAATGAATCATAAACTGCTGAATGATATGCTGAGATTTGTTTTTTATTTTGTTATAGTTATTAAAAAATATTGAACTTCAAAATGTTATACTTGTATTATGGCATAAAAGCATGGTAATGTGTTGACCATCCTCTTTCTAGACAGAAAATTTATAAATATTTTATGATAAACTGCCTTAAACTGTGCAATTTATTTTATCTTTTCTGCATATCTGCTGCAGGAAAGGCGTAATCTGTGTCCTTAATGCCAAGTCATAGATAAACCCTATTTACCGACCTGAAGCAAGAAATCGACCTTATGGGATCAATTATTAGCTGTCTGAAGAAAGGAGAATGTGAGATAAGCTGGACAATGGATTAAAAGATTTTAAAATATTGATTAGTCTTTCCAGAGAAAAATGAAATCTGATTTTTAAATATTTCCTTAGAATTCAAGGATTATTATATGTGAAGATAGATTTATGTGTACATATGTGTGTATGTATTTGTGTGTTCATATATGTATGTACACACATGACTCAGTAGCTAAAATCACCTTGCCTCACAGTAAAATCTTTTTGACTTTTAAGTCTAATTTTTCTGCAATTGATTTTGATGGTGCTCATTAAATTATCATGTTGGCAAAACTCCCTATCATTTATGTGCAACAGTATGTGGGATGTTAATGCTAGAATTAATAGTATAATAGGAAAATTGGTGCATGAAAATCACACTATTTTTATTGGAATAGCCATGATATCTCCTAAGCAGTGTTAACTGACTCTCTAACAAGGGCCAGTCCCTCAGTGGTTATATTCTGTTAGGTTTGGAGACCTGGATCTTCAGCAGTCCACTAGGTTGCTCTTCACCAGGCTCTCTTCGTCTTCTTTTTTGTTTGTAAGAAAGCACATTCTGTACATGGCATCACTTAAGCATGTACAATGGCAAAGTGATCAAGGAGTTTAAATGGCTTTAGATGAATTTCACTGGAAATATATCCAGAGATTCTCATATCTTTGTAGTACCACATCTTAGACAATTGAAAACTTTAGTACTCGAACTTTGAAGAAAAGATATAAGTATCTTAACGACAAGTTTTTTTAAAGGTATGTAAACTAAGATCAATAATATTGTAAGGAAACAGTCATACGTTAAATAGGAACTCATCTGCCCAATTGGTGTATAATATAAAAGAATATAAAAAGAGGAAAACATTTTAGAAAGAAATAGCTATAAAAATAAAAAGGTTTGTACTTTTAAACTCAACAATTAAATTTATAAGCATTTATCCTATAAACATACTTAGACAAATATTCATATCTAGGGATATAGACATGAATGACCATTGTTGCCTTGTTATAGCAAAAAACTAGAAATGATTACATTATGCAATATAAAATTATATCTTTAAGTATACACAGATATAGATATTTGATGTTGACTGCCTTGTTGGTTGGTTCATAGTACCATCCATTAACACATAGTTAAAAATATGCAAAACCATTAAAAATTATCAAGAGATTGAATAATCAACACTGGGGATGATGTCCACCATTGTTGGGAAGAATAAGTGAATTGTGATAGGGAAGCACACAAGTGAGAGGCCCCAAGGTTATAGCAATGTGCTCTTCTTATTCTGGATTATGGTACAGTGGGTATGGTCTTTATTATCAATTCTCAGATTGTTCATACATGTTTTATGAACCTCTGAAGACTTTCAAAATGTATTGTACTTGGAGCTTTTACTTGTCTCCACTACCACAACTGGGGATCAATTAACTCCACTGTTTGAAAAATCACATAACTCCAATAATCCAGCTGCTTATAGCTGAACAAGTCTATGTAGTAATCCACTCTTGCCTAAACCCTTCTCTTTTCTGTGGAAAGCAAGATTAAACTGTTTCTGAAATACCATTAAAACACCTGAAACGTTTTCAGATACTCAGTAGAATATCTAACCGTCCCTGAAGTTTCATTACTGCAATAATGTCCCACCCCCAAACTATCTCAAAACCTACTGTATACCATATACTGTTTTATGGATGCATGTGGCCTCTAAGGTCCTCAGTCAGAAATGAACAAATAATTGCATCTTTTCAGAATCTCCATGGATTGATGTGTAATTGATTTTACTGAGGCAAATTTTGTCTATCAGAGAATGCCTACAATGAACAAAGAACTGACATACCTTGTCGTTCTTCTGTTGCAAATATTTATGACCTTAATTTGGTATAGCAAAATCATTTTACTGGGAATTTATGTCACGCAGTGATCAAAGTCAGGTCATTTTCTTTGGAGCTCTTACAGAAGGCTAATCTTTCTCTTATGTAAATGGATAATTAAGCTTCTTTGTTTTATTGTCCAGTTGTAAACTAACCATTCAATATGTATGGATTTCTTTACAGCAACACTTTAGAGAATGAGGCCTTTTTCATTAGTAATATTTGTGTGAGGATTACCGTCCAGAGCTAAGGTTATGTATTGATAAGCTATCACCCACTGCAGCTCTGATAACCTGCTAATGTGCCATTCTTTGAAATGAACCAATGATTGTCACTATTAGCTGTTCAACCTTGCAGTGGTTTCTGTCACATTTTCTTCTGGGTAAATAGGGACATCTGTCTGAATTAAATCTAATCTACCTTAATGGACAGATTCTAAGACACTCATTTTTATGTTCACATTTTAATATCTCTGCATTTGAGGCCTATCTCACAATCAGTGATGTCGTATAATTGCTGTCAACTAGGAAGAAATCTTGGTCAAAGTATGTGAAAATTTTCTTGTGAGGCAGACGCAGCAAGCCCTAAACCAGTCTAGATTGTGTAAAATATAGTACTTAAATTCTTCTTAAATTGTTATCAAATTAATATATGCACTTGATTTAAAAATCAAACAGGGTAATGGACCATAATATGAAAAACATTATTTTTGACTTTATATCTATATCTTTAAAAATACACTTACCTTGCTGTTTCTTGATTTATGAACTTATTAAATTATCTATATACTCCCTGCTATATAAAGGAGAATTTTGTTGTTTGTACTCTCATCCTCTTTCCAGTTTAGTGCCCTGGCTTTCCTCCCACCCTCAGCTCCTAGTTTCTGTCATTTGTACTTGAGCTCTTACATTGTCAAGGTTGATTGCATTTGCATTCTATTTCATAACCACGATGAAAGTACCAATCCTTAACTCTAGACTAGTTCTCCCCTTCACCGAAACAAAAACAAAAACAAAAACAAAAAAACAAACCTCCAGAAAATGTGTTTATATGAGGATGATATATGAGAATGTAAACATTACTCACTACAGATCCTGAGTAGAACACTATCATTGTATTTTATTTTCCTTTTCTACAAGTAAGATTTCTGTCCATTCAAAGGAGAATATTAATTTTAATTCCTTTTCTAACCACCAAACCATGCCAAAATGTACTTTGCCTTTTATGCACAGTGTTAATTTTCTTTTAAAATTTTGTTAGCAAGGGGCGCCTGGGTGGCTCAGTGGGTTAAAGCCTCTGCCTTCAGCTCGGGTCATGATCCCAGAGTCCTGGGATGGAGCCCAGCATCGGGCTCTCTGCTCGGTGGGGAGCCTGCTTCCCCCTCTCTCTCTGCCTACTTGTGATCTCTGTCTGTCAAGTAAAAAATAAAAAATTAAAAAAAAATTTGTTAACAAGTTTGATGGCTATCCCTTATTCTTTTTGGGGAAAATGGCTCCTTCCCCACATCCCTGATAGTTTCCAGCTTCTTGTCCATTAAAACTTTGCTTGGAATCCATTCCATTTTTTTCTAGAGTCACTATTTTAATTTGACCCATTTGATCTATACAATGATTTTTTTAATCTAACATTTAGATTTTTTTCTTGAAATTTTTGGAAGTCTTTCTTATCTTTTATTATGATTTTTTTAAAAGATCTTATTTATTTATTTGACAGACAGAGATCACAAGTAGGCAGAGAGGCAGACAGAGAGAGAGGGGGAAAAGCAGGCTCCCTGCTGAGCGGAGAGCCCGATGCGGGGCTCGATTCCAGGACCCTGGGATCATGACCTGAGCCGAAGGCAGAGGCTTTAACCCACTGAGCCACCCAGGCGCCCCTTATTATGATTTTTTACTCACATTATACATCTTTATTATAATACCAGTTCTTTTTTTCCCCAAGTTCTTATAAACTACAAATCATTCAGTTTTGTCCATAAAACCTTCCATCCCAGTTGTCCCCCTTCCATTTTTTTTTTTCTGGACATTTCTCTTTGAAATTCTCTGTTTCTTCTCCTTTCTAGATTAAATGTTTATTCAGTCTTTTGCAAAGTTGTGACTTCCATTCACTTATATTTTCTGGGCTATATGTCTCTATTGTCATCTATGTTTTATTCCAATGAATCTTCATATAATTTTGCAAAAGAAGATCTGTTAGAAGTTAAACTTTCATTTCTTCATGTCTGAAAAAAACTACATTCCCCTTTACTTGATAAGGATGAGTATAGAGCTCAAATAATTTTTTCATGGGTCTTTGAATATGTTTCTTCCTTGCCTTCTAGCAAACAACATTGCTATTGAGAAGTGTATTTCCAGTTTGAGTTCGTTCGTTCTTTCTTTCTTTTTTTTTCTTTTTTTGGGATGTGACCATTTTTCTTCTTTTCTGTAGATTTTAGTATCTTATATTTTTTCTTTGTGTTCAGAGATTTCTCATTGAGGTTTTTAAGTATGGTGATTTTCATTTCATGTGCTAGTTACTGTGGGTAGTTTTATTTAGAAAACTACTGTTTTTCTTTAACTTTAGGTCATAGTCCCTATTATTGTTTTTATGTTAAAGTATTATTTCTTTATCTGCATTCTCTCCTTTTAGAATTCAAAGTATCCATTATACAACCCATTGAATTACATGTTTTAAAAAATTTTATGTATATTTTTGTTCTGTATTTTGGGGAGACTTGTTTTTTGACATGATCATTGAACAATTCCTATGAACATTATTTTTGTAATTATAGTGAGTTACTTAGAGCACTTTCTCAGTTTTTCTTTGCTCTCTTTCTGTTAATTTATGGCTGCACTAATACTAATTTAAAGTTGTTTTCACTCAAATTAATTTTTACATATTTTCCTCCTTTTGCATCTGTGATCTCCCCTTTTTTTTTTTAACTTTGAAAAGTTAAAACGTGCTCTGCCATGTTCAAGATTTAATCAAATACGTTTTTTTTTTTCTATTCATACTTAGAGATGAGTCAATAACCCTGAGATTTATGTATGCAAATCCTTGTTGACTGGAATATTTGTTTGAAGTATGATGGTACTTGGATGCCCCCCAAATAGTTTGGATGCCAAAGCCCATATTACCTGACCTAATTCTCCCCCAAATAGACTCTTCCATTTGTTTGGAAAAGCATCTTTCTTCTTTTTTTCTTTTAAACCTGCAGTGTAAACACCAAGCCTTAGCTTGTTTTTTTTTCCTGGTAGTAGAGAGAAAGTAAGGCTCCATTGAAGACTATCAGTTAAGCCTCCTGTTTTCCACATTACCTTTGCCTCCTGTTTTCCAAGTACATGGATTTTCAAATTCCACATCTTTCCAAGATACGACTAGGGAGGTCTGCACATGCCTTTGTCTGTTCTCTTCTTTCTGGCTGTTCTGAGAAGTTTCTTTTCTACTCTGATTTTTTTTATCAGTATTTATTATTCTACTTTTTTAAATTCTAGGGAAAAAAATTGAACCCTCTTGCCTCAGCCCACTCCTTCCTTTGTTCCTAGTATTCTGAGATTATGCCTTTCATTCCTTTCTTATCATTGCAATAAGTCCTGAGAGGGAAAGAAGGTGATACCATCTTGACTAAGAATACCAACCTTTTAATTTAAAATATCTAAATTGATTAGATAAAACATGTACCATATATTGTTAAGTGGGTTTTTGTTTTCTTTAATATATTTAATAACAACAAGAGAAATGAAACAAAGTCAGCCTAGAATGGTGGATAAGGGCATAACCTCTGTACAAAGAGGACCTAGAGGTGAATCCAGTTCAGCCACGTTAGTAATATGTGACCTGGAAATATATCTCACCTCTCAAAATTTTGTTTTATCACCTGTCAAAGACATAAATAACATAAACCTCAGTTTCTATTCACCTAGGTTTCTGGTGAAATTCAAAGTAATTTATGAAGACTATAAAGAACTTAGTGTGGGATTTTGTGTATGGTATGCATGCAGTAAATGGTAGCTATTAGTCTTATTAATATTATTAGTAAAGAAAAAAAAATAGAAAAAATACCAGTACATTATCTAGTTTATCACTTTTATTTTTGCATGCTTGTTTTAAGAGCTTATCTATATGTGAAACAACTTTTTTTTAGGGTCTATTATTTCATCAAACATTCAACAAATGATTAAAAAAAATAAGATTAATTGTGTCATTAGGAGCTGCATACTAGTAAGAAAATAAACCCACAAGCCTGTCCTTATAGTCCTATGTGGTAAGTACTGTAACACATGTATAAGCAGAATGTTCTTACCCTGGACAGAAGAGGAGAAGGCTAAGTCTTCCTAGAAGAGAGACCAGGTGGAAAGGTTTCAGCTTAGAAATTAGCCAGTCAGCAAGCAGGTTTGAGATACTCAAACAGGGAGAAAAGTATATAGAAAGGCTTCAAATATTAAAAATTCATTAATGAACTTCAAAACGTTTTGAGTCGGATGATATTAAATGGACAAGATTAAAATGGATAGAATAGAGTTGAGATGTTAAAAACAGCATGTATAGTTTACTGTACTTTCAAGTGAAGCTTGAAAAGTTTCAGGGGGGAAAATGTATTCTACCTGGAGAGAGACATTAGTATTGATAGCATCACCATTTGCTAATATTTACATTTTCCATTAGTACCTTTCACATTCTAATCTTCCTCTTCTGTGATCTCCTCTTTATTTCCCCTGTTTTCCCTTGGCCATTACTGCATGTTACTGCTCAGCCAGACCCTCAGGGGAAGTATGCTGCTGATCCCTATGCTAGACCAGCTGCCTAGGAGTAAAGGCCATCATCTTGTCCTATTCACAAGCTTCAAATGTATTCAGAAATTCTGCAGCCTGACAAGCAAATGGTCTGGCAAAAAGTCAGATCCTGACACTCACCATGTTAGGTGACATGAGTATGCACAAAAAGTAAAATAACTCATTCCCCACTGAGTATTGACCTCCCCCCCACCTGCCACCAAGCAACAAATTGTTGTCATGTTGGCGCTGTTGGTATGTCTAAACCTGTCAGAGCACTGAAGAATTGGCAGCCATGATTCTCTTTGAAGTCTTTACTTCGAACAAAAAAAAATTAGTGTCAGTAATCCCTGTCTTAGGTTGGTCCAAAACAAAAACAAAGTTAAGTGGACTTCAAAGGAAAAAGCGAACTGTCCATTCATTGGAAAAAGAGATAGAAGAGAGCAATCATGTGGCATATGTAAGAGTGAGGATGAGAGTAAAAAATGTTCAAATCAGTTCAACTCACTTAATCAGCCATGGGTGAAAAAAATCATTAAATTTACTCAACTGGAATAATTTGGATCAAAGAATCAAAATGACCGAACAGCTCTCCTTTTAGCATGCTCCCAGCGTCAACTGATCACTGATCTGAACAACAACAATAAAATCCATCAGAGAGATACTGCCAAGATTCAAATACTTTATGTTTAAAATATAAAATAGAGAAAGAACTTTACCTGTAGAGTTTTCTGCATCAGAGCTATTGAGGAGGTAGGGAAGTTGAGAGCTAGAGAAAGTCTTCTACTCTACGTGTAAATTCATCAAAATCAGTCATGTTCCTGTACGTAATATTCCTGTTTGAAGTATTTGCCAGCCTCTCTTCTCCTTCTGGAAAGGTTTTGTCTCCCTTTACTCTCAGTTGGCTAAGGTATTTCATTTAATTAACAAAATGGGGGTTCCCCAGCAATGCATGAGGAGCAGTGGAGGTGTTTCAGATGATATCAGAGGGATTCATGTCAGATCCATTACATTTTCTTTCTATTGAAAGAGAGAGTTCAGGGGGAGGTGCAGAGGGAAAGGGAGAGAGAGAATCTTAAGCAGATTCCACACCCAGCACAGAGCCCCACATGGAACTCAATCTCACAACCATGACCTGAGCTGAAATCAAGTCTACCACCCAAATGACTGAGCCAACCAGGTGCCCCTTAAATGTTCTTACTTGGTCTGGGAGAGTAAAACAGTGCTATAAATTCCTCAGTGTTCCTAGATTATATGGTGTTAAACCACATTGGAAGGTAGAAGAATAGTAAAAGTAAATATAGACAAATGAGGATAAAAAGAGAGAAATTTAATATTGAAGAAAACTCACAAATTCTTGCATAGTTAAGATACTAACCCCCAAATCCTGCAGCAGCCTTCTGTTATATAAAATGATGGAGCGATGGTAGACTTAAGTAATTAAGCAAGGTTCTAAGAAAGAACTTTGGGTAATTTAAGTAGATTTGTACTAAACTATCTGTTATATACACTTATGTTATTCTAAAATATGTTGCTTCACATGGCCATTTAAATATCTTGAATATTCAAATGATGAACTAATCCTATTGTTTCAGATCACCTAATTCTTTATAATTCTGAAAGAGTTCATGTAGCCTTCCAAAATGTGCTACAAATTCAAATGTGAATGAAGCATGGTGGATTAAATTATTATATATGTTTTTTAAAAATGTCATTTTGGCTTTGGCAATTTGTTTGTTAAAGAATTTTGTTTTTATGTAAGGTGACCTGGAAGCAGGAAACTATTGGCAAATTAGACATTTTATTATATTGGACAATGTGTGGTTGAATAAGTTGGAAGAGACCTATAGCAAATTGGATTCAGATATCAAGAGGGCGGGGAAAGGGTGCTTATGTACTGTGGTTCACAATACCCATATCCAGAAACATTTTGATGTAGGAGAATAAAAAATTTGGCTTTTCAATCTGTTAGTACAAGCTTGGGAACTGAATAGGTCAGTTGTGTTTGAAAGAAACTGTAGAGAAGGAGAAAAGTTCCCTGTGAAGCATAATCTGTGAGGGAAAGGATGAAGATAGTGTGCCTAAAGCATGAAATAATAAAAAGAAAGGCTTTGGAAAGGGATACGAGAAAAGAAATGGGCAAGACACAAAGCCAGTGTTCACTGTCAAATTTAGATATGCTGGGCTATTGTTTATGTGTGACAGTGCTGACAGAATAAAGAATAAAAGTATATTAAGCAAAAAAAAGGTGTAAATGGTAAATAAAGATATTGTGAGATTGGTGAAATAGAATGACAAGACTTTCTGCAAGGAAATATAAAAACTGTACTGAAAAAAATGCAGCTGAATTAGGAATATTATCATTAACAAAACTAAATATTTTATAATGATATGCGAGAACAAATAGAATCCTCAGAAGTGGATGGCCCAGGCTCAAATACAGATTTCCCCTCCTACTCAAAAATCACATTCCTGTGAAAACTTTATAAGTCAAAATGGCATAGGTGACGAAACAGTTACCATTGACTTATATGAAAAATTCTGAGTGTTCCATACCCCCGAAATAACCTCTCTTAAGCTTTTCTGATACTTTAGGACACATCTTGCTCACACATTAACAAAACACATGATGATAAAGCACAGATGCTCACAGACACATTTCAAAGCTATGGTGGCGTGAGGTGGAGATGCTGAATGTAGTTCCTGGGAGAGAGCTTGGTGGTATCACTGTCACTGCTGGAAGTGCATGTTGCTCAGTGCAGAACAAATGCTGAACCATATTCTGGCTTTTTGGTTTTATATATATTTTTTCATATATATATATGAAAACAGAAATCCTCTTTGCATTTCTTTCAGTTCTTGAAAACAGATACTAAATCAGGTTTTTCCTAAAAGTAAACTCCCTTTCAGATCTTGTTACTCAGTTTAGTAGTTACCCATTACTAAGGGCATAATTGGATTTCAGTAGAAAAATAGAAAATTCAAATGTATGTTAATATAATTGAATTCGTAAAAAACTTTATCTCCTTGTTTTTACAATAAAGTCGAACAATTAAGAAAAATTTATTTCTGGTTCCATTTGTAAGAACTCTAGAAAGTGAATTAATAGCAACTCTTTCACTTTAAAGAAAAGGTCAATGTGTTTGTGTCTCTGTATTTAGGATGAAGAATTTAAAAGACAATAGATATAATAACATATGATGAATTAGGGGTGAAATGGTCACTTACTCTTATAAATCCATTTAACCAATTAACATGTAATTTATCTTAGTTTTCATAAATGGAAATAGGGAAGTTAGAAGGTAGTTTGTTTCAGAACTTTTTGGAAGGAGAAGCTATTCCCTTGATTAAAATATATTTAAAAAGTCAGTTTATCAATTTGATTAGGTTTTTTTCCCCAGAAACAAGCAGAAGCTGTGCAATTGCCACCACATCCTTTCTTCACCATTCCCTCAGTCACGATGTGTATGGGATTAATTTTTATACCAATTAATTGTCTCAATGGAATTGGGCAAAAAACAATTGAAACTCTCATCTTGACTACTAAAAATGAAGGCATTTCTCACCTTTCACACATCATTATCTTGAAACTGTCTTTTTAAAATTTATCTATTTGAATTTAAATGTATGCCCTTCATTCATTTGGTAAATATTTCATAAGCAACTACTCTTTGCAAAGCACTTTTTCAAATAAAATCAAGGAGAAAGTGGCAACTACGTATGTTCATGCATTATTTAGTTCAGATTTCTTTACTTGTAACAGCCTCCCACAAGTCACTGAGTAATTTTCCAGGTGCACCTTTATTCAAAATGCATTTATTCAGTGTATTTATTTTTGCCAAGAAAATATCAAAACATGATCTAATGGATTCATGAACATTTAAACTTAGTTTTATGTTGTGTTGTTTTGTTTTTTAGGAGTTTCACTCCAGTGATTTTCTAAACAGTTGTGTTTTCTGGATACAGAGGGACTAAAAGTTATTCATATAGTAAAATGTCTCTCCATAATAAATTACCATGGCTTTGTAGGGAACTTTTTTTATGACTACTGCCTTTCCTGAGGATCTTATGACCATTGACTATGACTGGGCATTTTTTCTACTTTTTAAATGCGTGCAATTTGGGGACACTCTGTGGAAATCTGCTGACTTCTTTAAGAAAGCTAAACAAAGAACATTCAAGATGATCAATGGAGGGAAACTTTTCACTTGGGAAAAGTGAGTGGATCTCATAATTTTATATCCCAAAGATAAGATTTTGAAAATCTCTCATTCACCTCACTGTTATGGGAGGTTGTAAGAAAATCCATTGGTTTTGTTACTCCATAAAAGATCTCAGATCCAAGGTTAGCAGGGGTGAGGGTGGGAGCAGGAAGCTAAGGTTGACGTTTCCCTCTATGACTAATGTTTGAAAATCCGTGCTCAATTTTATTAATGAGCAAGTGAATTTCCTCACATAGCTCTTCTTTAATGGTTTGCCAAATACTGAGGTTCAAGCAGCAGTTAGTTCAATGATCCAAACTGAGAAGCTAGAATAAGGAATCAAATGAAAGAGCCTCTGTCCTTTGGCATTGACAAGCTTCTTAATTTTAGTCATTCTAGTGAGTGTGTAGTGGTATCTCTTTGTGGTTTTAATTTGCATTTCCCTGATGATTAATGAGGTTGAGCATCTATGCAATGGTTATGGGCTTTTTAAAATGTCTTCTTTAGTAAAGTTTCTGTTCAAGTCCTTTGCCAATTTTAATTGGGTCTTTTGTCTTTTATGATTGGATTGTAACATTTATATTTTTGGATAAAAGTCCTTTGTCTGATGTATGCATTGAGAATATATTCTCCAAATCTGTAGTTTACCTTTTCATTATCTTAACAGTGCCTTACAAAAGACAGAAGTTTTAATTTTGCTGAGGACTAATTTGTGAGCGATAGTAGCATGTATATTTTCTCCTATATTTTCTTCTGAGAGTTTTAGTTTTAGCTTTTACATTTAGAATTGCGATCTCACTCCCAAAGCTTGGAAGGTGGAGAAAATGCTTCTACTACCAACAGGTTGTCTCTTAGTCTTACTTTTCAGTTATGCAGCTCATTAATATTTTCTTTTATTTTTTGGTTTTATGGCTATTTTTAAGCAAATTAGACGAGATCCTTTTATGATATGTTAGCTATTTGCCACTCTAAATAAAAAATCTGATACTTTTAAGCAAGGTTTATTATTTTTAGAATTAGAACTTCCTAATTTTTATGAAATTGTGTTTTTTATTTTTATAGAAATGATCCATTTCATTGCTAATGTCAGATTCAGTAGCTTCCTTCCTATCTAATATCCTTCCATAAAATATCTTATATTTTACTCTATTAAGTATATACTAATACCTCTTTCATGTATTCTAAAATTTCATGCTTGTGTATTTTTTTTTAGATTTGAACACTATTTCTCTTTTATATTTCTACAAGAACACTAGCTCCTATATTCATTTACTACTTCAACAGCTCATCACTTATCAAAACAGAAAAATAGAATAACTTTTGCAGATTGTTTTTTATTAGAATGAACTAAGAAATCATGTGCCATATATGTAGAAAAATACATCATTTTTCAATTTAAGCATTACTCATGTTGCAAAAGAATAGCACTTATTTTCAAGGAAATAGAATTTCATCATTCTACCAGTGCAGGTATTAGCATTCAAATATATCTCACCAAATAAACAGAGTGAAATTGGTATAATTAAACATGATGTAGGGTAAACAGAAGTTAAGAATCAATAAGTGGCTCAGTTTGAGATTTCATCACTAAGTGATTTGTGATACACTTATCTTTCTTCAATCTACATCAAACTCTATTAACAGGTAATGGGATTTTATAGATTCTTGAGAAAATAATAAGAGTGTCCTGAGAGATTTGAATGTATTTATTTTCAATACATTGTTTAGAAACTAACTTAGTCTGAACTAAATGATTTCTTGAAGCAGGACGTGGGTTGATGGTTGGAAAATGATTGGTTATTTTGAATTTTATAGACATAACCTTACTAGTGAAAAAGAATAATACAAGTTTTTATGATAAGTATTAATGAGGCAAAATATCATGCTCCCAAAATTAGGTAATCCAAATAGTTTATTTTTAATCCACAAATTTTATCTACTGCTTCATTGAAAATTTCATAGAAGTGCTTTGGCTATCTTTCCATATTAGTTATTTTTGACATATATTTCCCAGCTTCACATGATTGTCATTTCTTGGTATTATTTCTAAGAATCAATTAAAATATGAAAATTATAATTAAAAAATATAAAACAGTAAAATTTGTTTTAAATTGTTGTAAATGGAAGATATTTTAATTTTAAGAGTTTCCATAGTATAGTAAAATATTTAATTTAAATTTAATTAGAAGAACTTCATAGTAAGAAGGTGGAAGAAACAATAAAAACTGTGACAAAATGAAGTGCCCCAGTTAATAGTGTTTAAGCCTAAATAACTAATAGCAATCTTAGACCAAATTGTTGTATGAGCAATTGAGCAGAAGGAAATGTGAAGAGAAAAGGGAACTTTGATGGCCTTGAGACACAGACAGTGTAACAATAAATCATGAAAATTTATCTTCCCCAAGATGAGGGTTTCCATTCCAGTGTAGAAAGCATGAAAGACTGTCTGAGAATTACCAACTCTGTGTTTAGGCAGCGCAGGCCCCAATTCACAAGTGAGTGCAAAGAAACTAAGTAGGAAAAGGCTGGATGAGGCCAGGTAGTATAGTTCCATTTGATTTTTTTTAAACTAATAATATAAGTTTACTTTTAGGACAAAGCCACATAATTGAGGAGAAATTGCTGGGGATAAAATCTAGATTGAATAAAAAAAGATATTATGGGCATAACAAAAAGAAAAGCCAGATTAAAAAGAAGATATAAGGATAAAAGATGAGGAAATCTCAAAAAATAAATGACCCTATTGTTGAATACTTTATGATAATGGCAAAGAATAATCACCAGAGCTATGAAGATGGCCAAGATATTCTAAATCTCCTTCCTTTACTGGAGAACAACAACAACAAAAAAATCTCATCTCAAATCAGGAAACAAACAAAAATGTTAATATTATAGTTCAAAAAATGAACTTGTGTGAAGGAGACTTAAACTTGCTTTTTGAAAATTCTCAATGAATGATTATGTTCAGAACAGCCAACACCAAAGTAAATGTCTTACAAAAAAAAAAAAAATAGACAAAATGGAGAAGTCACCTGAAAAGGTAACTTGGAAAAGGACAGATTTACATCAGATTTTTCAAGAGCAAAAATTTCACTAAAAGTCAGTAGAGTAACATACTGAGATATCCAAAAAGAGAAAGACCTTCAAATATGAAGACATGCAAGACATGCAATGAACATGCAAGAAGTTAAGGAATGTTTTTCTCATAAGCCTATATGAAGGAATTTACTTCTAGTAAATAAATTGAGACAACCAAAGACTGCAGAGGTATTAACGTAAGGACTTCTAGTAAACAATCAGTATATACTTTTCCTTACAAATAAAATAAGATGATGAATATGAAAAGATAGTATGTAATGATAGGTACTCTGGAAATGTATATACTGTATGATTTATATTATGTATTATGTATTATAGATATACTATAATAAAATATTCTCTGATAATGTATATACAACATAACTTCTTTAAATGAGGGAAATTTGGAGAAACTATGAAAAATAAATTAGGCTCACTTATTGCATTAAATTAGGTGCTGAATGAGAGAGAAGGGAAAGGAAAGATTGAGTTGATGAGTTAATTTCAATATTGCTCATAGCAGTGAACCAAGACAGAATGGGTAGAAAGAAAGGACTAATGATATTATAATAAAGATATTACAACAAATGTGACCCTTAAGACAAAATGTCATATTTTTATAAATATATTTAAAATGTTGAAATAACCTATTTAAATAAACAAATCTTCCAAAATAAAAAGAGAGATTAAAAAAATACAATATATGTGTGTATAATGCAAATATGACAAAACTGAGTTGAAATACATCAATTCTATCCATCTATACAAATAAGCTTGTCTATAAAAAGAGACACCTAGATTTTCAGTTGACTAACAAAGGAAAATTCAAAACTATGACCTTTGCAAGAAACATACTAAAACAAGAAGTTTGGGGAAGATTAAAAAGATAAAAAGTAAAAAGATGGAAAAAATATATCAGATAAATTTAAAGAAAAAGAAAACGAAGTTCACAGCCTTGATATTTATTATTGTGAAGTTTAGACCAAGACATACAAAAAAAAGAGAACTTTACACTGCTATTGACTACAAAACACAGTAAAGGTTTAATAGTTATTAATAATTATGTACCTTATCACAATACAACAGCTTTCTTAAAATAGATACAAGGATGTAATTATAAGCAATAACACACCAATGGTAGAAGCCGACTTTAATACATCTTCAATCCATGAAAGTCAAGTAGACAAAAATGATTCTTAGCACAACTTCGTTGCAAGTGAATAGATAATATTCATAAAAAATGAATTCATAAAAATAGATAAAATTCATAAAAATTGTCTTAGGCGCCAAGGGAAACCTCAAAAGTTTCAAATACAAACAGTATTCATAACCAAAGTGCAATAAAATTATTGATTAATTTAAAATAATTTTTCTTTTTTTTTAATTTAAAGATTTACTTTCAATCAATCTAGACAAGATTTCAAAATTTCTTGGGCACCTATTATGTAGGGAATGTTAATAATGAATATTATATTGGAAGTATTAAGTTAGAAAATAGAAAACAATTAGAGGTATAAATGGGAAAGGAAGAAGTAAGAGCATCTTCATTTGCAACTGATATTATGTTTCTACAAAACCTAGAATAATCAATGGAAAACTTCAAATAGGAAGAGAATTAACAAAATTAGCAAGTTATAGAGTTAACATGTAAAAATTGATAACTTTCAAAAATTAAAGCAAAGGCCAACTAGAATTCAAATGAAAGTAAAGATTACAGATAGGATAATAAAACAAAACTAATAAGCCATTGAACAAACAAAATATATAAAGATCTTTAACCTCATTTATAATAAGAGGAATGCAAGTTTAAATTAAACTGAGAAGGCTATCATGTTGACGATAATCAAAGGTTTGATAACACATTCTGTTGGTGCAGTAGTAGGGAAGTAAGTACTTGGATATATTGCTTAAGTGTATACAAAATGTTACAATACAATCCCTAAAAGAAGATTTGGTGAAATCTTGTTTTAAAAATTATGCTTGTATTATCTTCTAATCCAGCAATTCCATTTGTAAGAATCTATCCCAGTCATGCTGGTATGAATAAATCTACGTGCAGGACCCTTTATTATGGGTCTATTTATACTAGCAAAAGATTAGAAAACAGCTTCAGTAATATGGTACAACTTGAACATAGTTGATATCCTGCTGAATAGAGTACTCTGCAGTTGGAAAAGCAATGAGGGATATCACCAAATACTCATATAGTAGGATCTCCAGATTATATTAAGTGAAAACAGCATGGTAGAGAAAAATGCATGTAGTATTGCTAGCATATATTCATATATCTACCCATCTAACAAAAGTAGATGAATATATGTGTGCCTTTTTATATTAAAATAAAAGAATGAATAAAAAACTTAAATTGTAAAAGAAAGTAGAGAGTATGATAGAGGGGAAAGCAATGGAAGTTGGATTTTCCTGAAGGTAACTTCTTTCATGTATTTTATTTTTGAAAATTCCACGTATTTTACTTATTATAATATAAAACAAAGTCTGATAATACCTTTAAAAATGATAAAAATAACAGATGACTATACCTTGTATACACTTGAGGACAAAAAAACTAAAAATCATTTTAAAAATTATTTATTTACTTATTTATTTATTTTTGAGAGAGAGAGTGAGAGAGTGAGCGAGCACACGTGCACATGAGCAGAGAGAGGGCAGAGGGAAAGGGACAAGCAGTCTCCCTGCTGAGTGAGGGACACAGGCTCCATCCCAGGACCCTGAGATCATGACCTGAGCTGGGCAGATGCTTAACTGACTGAGCCACCCAGGCCTGCCAAGAAACAAAAATTTTAAAATGTTTTTATCAATGATTTTGTTAGTATAATGGCATTATGATTCTGAGACTGTTTAAAGTTTATAGCCTGTGATGAAACAAGAGAGCGGAGATTATCAGAATGATAAAATGAAGAAACATATAGAAGATTAAAGAAGTTAAGTTAAAATTCTAAACCCTCTGAGTTTAAATTGGAAATGCCAGTGTGAACTCAAGAAATGTTTTGTCAAAAACTATTTCCTCATCTTTTTAAGTGAAAATTCTAGAAACAATGACTAACCGTAGTGCTCAGATTGTGGTCTGTAAATATTATACGTCTCTAAAAGGAACCAAGACTCTTTGGAGAAATCACTGATTCCAGATGTAGGAATAACCAAAATGCACCTGGAGAATTTTGTTGTTATCAGGAAAGAGGAAGCTATCAAAGAGTTCTGAAACTGATCAAAGGACCCAGGAACCCATTTATTTAGGATCAACTGACCAAATTTAGGTCAGTTTGAATATGAATACAACAATAGAAATGTATTTAAACATTTCAAATATATTTTAATTCATGAGTTCATAATGATACTTTAAAAATTTTTAAAGTTCATTAACACATTTAAAGATTTTATTTATTTACTTGACAGACAGAGATCACAAGTAGGCAGAGAGGCAGGCAGGGAGAGAGGAGGAAGCAGGCTCCCTGCTGAGCAGTGAGCCCAATGTGGGGCTCCATCCCAGGACCCTGAAATCACAACCCCAGCCAAAGGCAGAGGCTTTAACCCACTGAGCCACCCAGGCACCCCTCATTAATACATTTAAAACATGCCAAGAAACCAATTCTTGATCTTTGAAATCCTCATAAATAAAAAGTATCAAGAAGTTGTGTGGTCTTCCTTTACTCTGCAAACTATAGCTTAGGATAACCAGCATAGCTGATAAGGAGAAGTTAACTTTACAGAGGCAATTCAGATAACTGGGCAGTTTGGAGTAACGTGTTAAACAGCACCATGGAATGGATTCTGCAAAACCAGCCTGTGTGAAATTCTACAGGGCGATGACCCAGTTTCTTCAAAGAGCCAATTACAAGGAAAACAAAGGAACAAAAATTTGGAACTTGCCATGGTGGCAGAAGGATGGTTTCTGAATATTCTGGTTCTATTCTACACATTGCCAATGAGTGCACATGTATTTTCTTGGCAATACTGGTTTTGGGAGTAAATATTGAAGGCTTTTGATCCAAACTAGAGAACATATTGGGAGGTGGCACTTCCTCAACTGTGCCCTGATGTAACTAGAATAGTTACATAGACTGGCATCTGTTTCATGGATACCTTGGGAGTCCTGGCAACCAGTTTTCAGATGGACGGCACATCAAGAATGAAATGTGTGTTATAGAGTCTCCCAAAACACAAAATATTTTAATTAGAAGTAGAAATCATAGAACGAGGGTTTCAGGTTTTTGTTTTAATTTTAGCTTGCTTCTTTGCTAGAGTATGTGGTTGGATACCTGTCATGACTTAAGTCAATAAGATATTTATCAAACAGTATATAAAAGCAGACATTACTTTGTAGGTATATGGCATACAACCTACTATTTACCATTTAAATCATACTTTTTTTTTAATGCACAAGTAGAACATTTTTATGGAAATTTCAGAGTCTGTGGCTGTGTCATACATTACAACCCCAAGTTATAAATGACACAGATAATATTCTGGGAACAAGAGGGTCAGTGCACAGTCCATTTCCTGTGGGGGTCTGAATTCATCCTATTGTTGTTTTTATCCTACTCCAGCCTCTTACCTACTCTAGAAGAAGTTAATGCAGCCCATATTGGGAAATTGATGTCCATTAAAGTTCATTGATTACTGGAAGACAGTGATAATCCCTGCATCTCTTTTTCCTAAAATCATGGAACAGCTGAGCCAGATAAAGAATCCAACACACACACACACACACACACACACACACACACACACACCCAAAAATCATAAAACTAAAGGAAAAAAAGAGAAATCTCTCTTAATAACATTTTCATTTAGGGATGTTTTACTAATAGGGAAGGTGCAAAGATTGTACAGTTCCCATATTCCCTTCACCCACTTTCCCCCATTATTAACATCTAATATTACCGTGCTTCATTTGTCAGAATAAACAATTATATGGATATATTATTATTGGCTACATTCTAGACTTTATTGGCTTTCACCAGTTTTCTATCAATGTCCTCTCCTAATGTGCTCTATTTTACATTACACATTAGTACATTACATTTAGTTATCATGTCTCCCAAGGCACATCAGGTCTTTGATAGTTTCTCAGTCTTCTCTTTTTTTTTGTGATCTTGACAGTCTTGTGGTGTAATGGCCAGGTGTCCTGTAGGATGTCCCCATATCTGGGCCTATCGTTTTTCTCATGATAAAACTGGAGTTATGAGTATTTGGAAATAATATAATGTAGGTCAAGGCTCTTCTTGGAAATAATATGATGTAGGTCAAGGCTCTTCTTTCAAATGATATGAGGAGTATATGATATCCATTGACATTCCTGGTGATGTTAACCTTCACCACTTCATCACTTAGATAGTGCTTATGAGGTTTCTGTTCTAAGGTTACTATTTTTCCCATTCCCTACCCTAGTCTTTTGAAGTGAGTTACTAAGTCTAACCCAACCTCAAGGTAGTATGGGTGGGGATTAATCTTTACTGAGGAGATCACTTTTACCTAATAGATACATTTTTACTTAATTCAGTAATTACTCAATTACCATTAGGTAGTTCTTTTTAAAGACTTTAAAAGTATTCATGTATTTGAGACGGAGCATGTGAGTACAAGTGAGAGCACAAGCAGGGGAGCAGCAGAGGGAGGGGGAGAAGCAGACTCTCCACTGATCAGGGAGCCTAATGCAGGCCTGATCTCCAGGGTCCCAAAATCATCACCAGAGTGGAAGGCAGCTGCTTAACTATCTGAGCCACCCAGGTGCCCTGGAATAGTTTTTCAATGAATATGCCATAATACATGGTTCTTCCTATATCATCTCTTGTTCTTTCCCCAGTAAAAACAGGGACAATATATTAATCCATGATTGTTATTTTCTCTCATTTTAACTTGCAGTTCTGTACTGCAAGTACAGAATACTGTACTTGCAGTACAGAATACTGTATACTCTTCTGTGTTTCCATATGCATCAGTATTTTAAAGTTGTAAACATCCCATAAACATCATCCTTATTTGCAAATTATTGTCTCATCCTTCTGATTTGAAGTACAGGAAACCTTGATTTCTTCTGCAAAATTGATAAGGAATTGGATTTTAGTACCATTTGATCAAAGACTTTAAAATTAGCAAGTTTGCAGGATGCATGCAGGTTTCATGCTAAATATTTGGGAGAATTCTAATGATGCAGCTGGAATGAGGAAGATCATTCCTGTTATTCATGCCTACTATTTAACATAGTAATTGAGCTCCCAGTCAATGCAATAAAAGGAAGAAAGTAGGTACACTCAAATGATTGAAACTAAAGTGGCATTACTTGCAGACAGTATTATAATCTTAATAGAAAAAATTTAAAAGAACCAATGGATAGATTATTAAAGAAGATAACAAGTTACCTGGATCTAGGACCAACGTTTAAAAACATGTTGATTTTCTTTTATATTGGCATTAATAAATTAGAGAATGTAGAAGAATGAAACTCAACCATTCTCTTACACCGTACACAAAGATAAACTCAAAATGGATAAAAGACCTAAACATGAGACAGGAATCCATCAGAATCCCAGAGGAGAACATAGGCAGTAACCTCTTTGATATCAGCCACAGCAGCTTCTTTCAAGATATGTCTCCAAAGGCAAAGGAAACAAAAGCGAAAATGAACTTTTGGGACTTCATCAAGATCAAAAGCTTCTGCACAGCAAAGGAAACAGCCAACAAAACAAAGAGGCAACCCATGGAATGGGAGAAGATATTTGCAAATGACAGTACAGACAAAAGGTTGATATCCAGGATCTATAAAGAACATCTCAAACTCAACACACACAAAACAGACAATCATATCAAAAATGGGCAGAAGATATGAACAGACACTTCTCCAATGAAGACATACAAATGGCTATCAGACACATGAAAAAATGTTCATCATCACTAGTCATCAGGGAGATTCAAATTAAAACCACATTGAGATACCACTTTACACCAGTTAGAATGGCCAAAATTAGCCAGACAGGAAACAACATGTGTTGGAGAGGATGTGGAGAAAGGGGAACCCTCTTAAACACTGTTGGTGGGAATGCAAGTTGGTGCAGCCACTTTAGTGTGGAGATTCCTTAAGAAATTAAAAATAGATGGGGTGCCTGGGTGGCTCAGTGGGTTGAGCCACTGCCTTTGGCTCGGGTCATGGTCTCAGGGTCCTGGGATCGAGTCCCTCATCGGGCTCTCTGCTCAGCGGGGAGCCTGCTTCCCTCTCTCTCTCTCTCTCTGCCTGCCTCTCTGTCTACTTGTGATCTCTCTCTGTCAAATAAATAAATAAAATATTTTAAAAAAAGAAATTAAAAATAGAGCTTCCCTATGACCCTGCAGTTGCACTACTGGGTATTTACCCCAAAGATACAGATGTAGTGATAAGAAGGGCCATCTGTACCCCAATGTTTATAGCAGCAAGGGCCACAGTCGCCAAACTGTGGAAAGAACCAAGATGCCCTTCAATGGATGAATAGATAAGGAAGATGTGGTCTATATACAGTAGGGAGTATTATGCCTCCATCAGAAAGGATGAATACCCAACTTTTGTAGCAACATGGACGGGACTGGAAGAGATTATGCTGAGTGAAATAAGTCAAGCAGAGAGAGTCAATTATCATATGGTTTCACTTATTTGTGGAGCATATGGATAACAGGGAGGACATGGGGAGATGGAGAGGAGAAGGGAGTTGAGGGAAATTGGAAGGGGAGGTGAGACTATCTATGGACTCTGAAAAACAACCTGAGGGTTTTGAAGGGGTGAGGGGTGGGAGGTTGGGGGAGCCAGGTGGTGGGTATTAAGGAGGGCGCGTATTGCATGGAGCACTGGGTGTGGTGCAAAAACAATGAATACTGTTATGCTGAAAATAAATAAATAAATGAATAAATTAGAGAATGTGATAAGGAGAACATTTATTTATCACAAAAATGATATAAATGGAAAATACTAGCAAAATGTGCAAATACTTTTTGAAATCTCAAAACTTTATTGAAGGGCATTTAAAAAGACCTGAATAAATGCAGAAATAAAAAATTGTCATGAATAGGGTGATTCATTGTATAAAGTTATTACTTCATTAAATTTTTAATAATCATTCAATGCAATTACACTCAAATTATATCCTTTTATTTCTTAATTTTTTATTATTTCTTAATTTTTGAATTGTGGGATATTGGCTGATTCCACAATGCATATGAAAGATAATACACAAAAATTAAAAGAACTTTAAAAAGAAGACTGAGATGAGGAGATTTTATCCCATCAGATACTAAGAAATACTACAGAGCTATGATGAATAAAATAGTGCAGAATTCAGAAAGAATTAGACAAGTAGAAGAGTGGAAGATAACAGGGGCCAAAACACCACCTTGATTAATATTGCAACATAAATCAGTGGCTGAACAGGCTATTTGAAAAACAGTTGACAATATGGAAAAAAAGAAATAGCCTCATGTTACATTATTACAAAATGAATTATAATTGTATTAAACATCAAAGAAAGAGAAACTGCTGGTAATATTAGAAAGAAAGAAGATATATTTAAAATTTTCTTAAATTATACTAAAAAGCCTTTTACCAAGAAAGGAAGATTAAAATCTTATAACCAAAAAACAAACTAGGAGATATCCCTAATGTCTATAAAAGATAAATTATTTGAATTAAACAAGAACATATAAATAGTTTAGTTAAAAATTATCCAAGTAAAAGTATGAATATTTCCTAAAATTACAGTACACTTTAAAATTGTATAGGAGGATTTAATAAACACTAAAATTATTTTTTCTTGACCCAACAACTCCATCTCCATGTATATATCCTAGATACATTCTCATTCCTCTAGACCAGAAGACCTGCTTAAGAGTGTTTATTGCCAGATTATTGGTAAAACTGATGTGTTGCAAATATTTAAATGCCCCTAATTGAGTGAGTAATAAATTACAGTATCTTCATACCATGAAGTATTATAGACAGTCACATTGTGAATTATATCCATATTAATTAACATTAATTGAGCTAAATACCATATTGGAGTTAAAAAAGTTACGAGGAGAGATGTAATAATATGTGCATATATTTAAAAGCACACAAGACTACTATATAGTCTTTATAGAGACATATATGTATATTTATTAAAGATATATTTATTTTTAGTGAAGGAAAGAGCATGTTTTGGGGGAGAAGATGTGGGGGGAGAGACACTCTCAAGCAGACTCCATGCTGAGGAGGAAGCTAGATCTCAAGTCCTTGAGCCGAGTGCTCAATCTGGCAGCCCGTGTACTCAAGACCCTGAGCCAAAACCAGGAGTCTGACATTCAATCAACTGAGCCACTCAGGCACTCCTGGAGACATATATTTTTAAATTAAGATGACTTTCAATGATATGCATTTAAATCAATGATTTAATGAATCATTAAATCATAAATTAATGAATGCCTTAACAATTGTAGGATATAAGAAAAAAAGCAATTATTTTGTCTATAATAATATTACTGAGAACTGGATTTTATAAAAATAGTTCACAGTTCAGTGCTTTGAGGTTCAGCCCATTAAACAAAAAATAACTTGCGTATTTGCTTCTATAGCATGAACAGTGTTTTTATTTGAGCTCTTGGCTCCATTTTCTCAAATGATGAAAATGCTGAGAGCTTTAGTCTATGACACTAGCACTCCATGATTTATGTGTCCATAGTAATTCAGATGTGCTATCAAAGCCCTTTTTCATGTGGTTTCTTGGACGATTCAAGTGCAAAAAGTAGAAAGGCGATGTAATGTAGTAGGTGAGGATATGCACCCTTTTACTGGATCGTTTAAATTCAGATCTCATCTCTGTCAATCCACTAGCCATATCATTGTGTGTGTGGGCTGGTGGTGGTGGTAGTTGTGGTGGTGATGGCACACATAAGCTTTCCAAGATCCAGGGCATAGCCCACAGCCCACCTGAGAACAGGCTGCATTTGATTCAGGGCCTTCCCAGTTGTGTGTCAGCTGCCCTTATACTGCAGAAATACAGGATATAGCATATTCCTCTCAGCAGCAGCCTGAGGAAAGATCAGTTTCCATTTCAGGGAGAAGTGAACTGGGTGGCAAGTACAAACTGCCCATCCATGCTGGTACAGACACATCTTCTTCTTCCATATTATCTATATAATATGAGTAAGTTGAAAATGCCCAAGTGCTATTTTCAAAACTTTTTGAAAATACCCATGTCTGAAGGGAGTAGGCAGGATGGTGTACTGCATGTGGCATGATTTGAGGACCACAGAAATGCCTTCCACCCCTGTCCCCCAAGAAGTGCTCTTTAGTTTTTCTTCTCCTGGACTACTACTTCCTCATACCCTTGGGTTATGGAATTTATCTCCAAGAGCACACCTGTCAAAATAGTAGCAAAAGCTTTCTGATAGAGCCCAGTATTCTTCCCAACTACATTTTTCAGTGCTTTCTGTATAATGTTTAGTGTATGCCACATTGTTTACTAATAGCTTTCTGGTCTGAGAACTACTGAAGAAGGAATTTCATTTTACTTATCTATGTGTGCTCAGAATTTTATTATAGTGCCTGGCATATACAATTCTTAATTTGTGTGTGTTCAATTAAATGCAGTGAAAGAATCACTAAAGAATCTGCAATCCCTCTCTTATGCGTTTAACAAGAATTAGTTTAATAGATTAGCTATCCAAGTATGCGTGGAGAATAAGACAAGAGCAGGTAAGTTTTGATAGGCTTCATGTAGACAGATCTGAGCACAGATTCAGTGAAATCATTTTCATAAAGAGCTTGTAAAATCCTTGGTATGGCAAGAGATATTCAGAACTGGAAAGTGGTTGGGAGAGTCAAAATAAAAGATGGAAAATACTTCAAAGCTATTTTAAAATTCTGAGGTCCTGGTTTTGCTAGGAATTTGTAAGTCCAGAGATCAAAATACTGAAATCCTTTCCCCTAATTAAACTTCTTTTTGTAGTTCAGGAAATATGTACCAACAATTGATTCCAAAGAGAATAATCAGCATTGATAATTCCAGAGTTTCAGGCCATTAAAAAAGTTAAAATAGGGCAGAGGAAAAAAAATCAAAGATTTCCTTAAATACAGTGTGAAATTGACTTTGATTTTCTTTAATTTATTTTGGTCTGTGTTTTGTTGTCATTGTTGCTGGTTTACAAAAGGGGGCTCCTGCAAATGTCACTCCACCATTCCAAATCATGAACCCAATTAAGGATTATTTGCATATTGAATGATTATTTCAACAAAAAGTTGTTTAAGACATCTGAATTCCTTTCCCTTGTCAGATGTTGAACGTGTTATTACTATGAATATTCTTTAATTATTTAACACTGTGTATGCTTGATTAATACACCATTAACACAATTTGTTAATTAATGTGCCGGGTGAGAAGAGGTTCCTCTTAAATCTGTGTGGGCTAAAATATAAAATGAAAGAATCTCATTTTGTAAAAAAGAAAATGTACTCTTATAAGTCTTTTTTTATTTAAATGTGACAATGTCATTTCAGTGTCATAGATTTGTACCTTTGATAATGATCCATTTACTTTCTATAAAAATTAATCTTAGGCAAGAAAATACATGTGTATGCTTTTGAAGTTCTTTGGAAAAGTCTTCTTTTGTAAGTGAGAATGGAACATCTTTAGTCACCAATTATATTTTTGACATTGAAGAACTCAAAAAGTACACAATATTCTGTTGAAAAAGGGATATCAGATGTTAAAAAAATGTTTTCCCTAGCTAACATCTCCACATTTTTTTGTTGTAAATGTAATACACATACATTGAAGGGATACTTTTTAAAATTACAAAACAGAGAATAAAGTTTTATAGCTTTAGGATATTCATCTCTGGCAGTATCATATAGTGCTTAGAGAAATGTAAATTGGGGTCAACTTTCTGGAAGATAATTTATCCTTTATTTTTAAAAGATTCATGCTTTTTGACCAAATAATAAGTATGGCTCTATATGTAAAAAGGAATCGAAAGATTATTTTTATGTTTATTTCATTTACTAGTAAGTTCAGAGTAGTTAAAAAATGTCAAGGGATCAGTAACTCATCATGTTAACAAATACAGCCTCTTTTTTTTTTTTTTTTTTACCAACGTTTGCAAGAGTGCTCAATATTTTCTACTTATGCCCCCACTTGGTCCTAGCAGTATACTGTCTTTACCCATTACTTCATTGAAACAGCTCACCAAAGAACTCCTAATTATCTGAACTAGAGACCCATTCATTTTCTTTATTATCCTTAATATTTTGGGGATTTGGGGACTTAGGACCCTTCTGCCCTTCTGGAAAATATTTTCTCCTCTGGCCTTCAGGGTCATGTACGGCATCATCCTTCCGTCTCACTGAACCTCCACACTCTCTAGTAAGCACACTTCCTTTTTTTCTTTTCCAAGGCTCTCCACCCTTCCTCCCTGCCCCCAGGACTTCAGATACATTATCTCATTTAATTCTTACAACAACCTTACAGGGAGTTCTGGAGCTCAAGTGTTTCTTTCTCTGATGCTATGACAGTGCTAAAAACTCTATTAAGACAGTCATCTCTTAAAAACTCTTTTTTCCGTGCTTTCTTGGCCTCTTGCCCAATACATATGCAGTTAGAAATCAGCAAATGCTCTAAGTAAAGTGGTAAATGTTCGACTCACTTTATTGTGTTTCCTTTCTCTTAGGGATCTTAGTCCTTCAGGTCCTTCAAGTTCTAACTGACTTAGTTGTGTGCAAAGTTAGTCAAGTTCTAACTGACTCTGTTGTATGCAAAGTTGGTTGTTAACTGCTTTTAAAAACTATCTTTTATTGAGTTTTATGGTAGTTCTGAGCAGAAGATGTGGTCTGAACCAAGTTGCCCGTCACAGCTGAAAAGTAAAGTTCTCAGCAGTGCTGTTCAAATGGGAATATGATTATTCTATCCTACTGGTCCATGATGAGATCAGAAGATTGTGCTGGAATATATACCAAAACTGCTTTCTTCATCTAAAAAGTCTTATATATTCCCTACCCTTCAAATGTCAGCTGAGCCAAACAGTTGATTTATATTCCTTGCATGCATTAGTTGATTTACATTCTGGCACAAGCCCCTTATCTCATCACAGATTGTGAAGAACAGTGCACTGACTGGCTGTCTAAAGACCCTAGTTCCAGGACCAGATAATGAAGCACAGGACAGCCAAAGAGTAAATTTAGCTGTGTGCTAGCAACTTACAACATAATTTGAGAATTCAATTTTATTGAATGGCTGTCCTGAGGTAGAGATTTATCAATTCAGCAAACCCCTGACAATTACCTAAATTACCCTTAAAATTCTCGATAATTTTGGTATTATCTCAGGTAAAAAAAAAAAAAAATTGTAATGTAAAAGCCTTCCCTTCTTTGGTCACAGGCTAATTCTTATCCTCCACTTTGATCCTTATCTCCATCTTGAAATGTTGATGTTACCTAGGACTTAATCTTGATTCTCACTGTGCATCTTACAAGACTCTCATGGTTCAAGTAGCCCATATTCTGATGGCACTGCCTACCTACCCGCTCTATCACTAACCTCAGCCTCTCTCCTGAATATTGATGTTGACTACTTGTCTCTCTTCTGCCGGGACCTTACTCCTCTACATATATCTAAGTTAAACTCTTCATTTACTTCTCTAATTCCTCAAACATTATCATCCTTGCTAGCCACGTTGGAACAGGAATAATAGGGCCGTCATGATGACTGTTCCTCCACTGCTGCAACATCTAATGCATTACCAATTCCATGTGAATCTACCTCCTAAATTATTATTTTATATATTTTTTATTTCATTCCAGCATACTTAGCATACAATATTATATTAGTTTCAGGTATACAGTAGAGATATTCAGCACTTCTATATATCACCTGTGTTCATCATGACAAGTACTTTCCTTAATCCCCATCACCTATTTCACCCATCTCCCCCCTGTTAACTGTCAGTTTGTTCTCTATAATTAAGTCTGTTTCTTGGAACAATGAATTCTGTTACGCTGAAAAGAAATTTAAAAAAATAATTAAAAAAATGAAAACTCTATGTTATACATAAAAAGCTATAACCAAAAGCTAAGGCAGTATACCCAAATTCAATGCCATGTTTGTGAATGTAAAGTCATTCAAATAAAATGTTTACTTTATCAAATACTTGCTCTCAGTATGACCTGGAACAACTGAACATACACACATAATCACACAGAACATAAACACACACATTACAAACCTGTTCACCAACACAGAAATAATCCTTCATAGCTAATAATGATGGGAATTATAGCAAAGCAAAATTATAAGCATTTATTATATAGAGATTTTAAGTCATGGAATAAGTTAAGCAATTTCAAAATTTAAATAAACACACATATTTTAGTAAAAATAAAGGTCTGTTTCTTGGTTTGCCTCTCTCTCTCTCTCTCTCTGCTTTTTTCTTCCCTTTGCTCATTTGTTTATTTTTTTTAAATTCCATATAGTATGAAATCATATAGTAGTTGTCTTTCTCTGACTTATTTCACCTAGCTTTATATACTCTAGCACCATCCATATTGTTGCAAATGGCAAGCTTTCATTCTTTTTATGGCTGAATAATATTCCACTATATATAAATGGATCAAGAAGATGTGGGATATATATTAAGGAAGTCAATAAAGGAATTATGGGAATTAGGAAAGTAAATAAAGAGTTTAACTTTTATATATACATATATATATTATACAACTATCTTATAGTTTTATATATATAATTATATATCATATATATAATATATATATCTTAACTATAACTATCTTAACATATATATGTATATATATATGTATATCTATCTCACATCTTCTTGATTCATTCTTCTGTTGGTGGACATGGGCTGTTTCCATAATTTGGCTATTATAAATAATGCTGCTATAAACAGGGGTGCATATATCCCTTTGAATTAGTGTTTTCATATTTTTGGTGTAAATGCTCAGTAGTGTGATTACTGGATCATAGGGTAGTTCTATTTTTAACCTCTTGAGGAATCTCCATACTGTTTTCAGGAGTGGTTTCACCAGTTTGCATTCCCACCAACAGTGCAAGAGAGTTCCTTTTTCTCCACATCCTTGCAAACACTTGTTGTTTCTTGTATTGCTGATTTTAGCCATTCTGATAGGTGTGATCTACTTCCTAAATATCTATGGATTTTTTTTGACCGATCTTAGTCCCAGTTGTCACTTGAGCAATTCAGACTGTGTTCTCTTGCTTATATTGCTAAAGTAGTCTTAAAGTTGATATCCTTAACTAAGTTTTTTCATTCCTTTTCATCAATATTATGGCAGAGTAATATTTTTAATATTCAAGTATTATTACCCAGTTGCTTAAATTGCTCAAAGTTCTTCAATACATTCCTATTGAAGGTCAAATCAAGTCATTTAACATGTCTTCCGTGGTGTACTATGGCCCTCATTTACCTCCTGACCCTATTACTTCCCATTTTCCTTACATTCTTTAAGTCACACTGATTTTCAGTCTATTTAAAACCAAATTCTACTGCATACAAGACTTTCATTTTCCCCCTTTTTCCAAGACTTCTTTAAAACATGCTTTCTGTTGATGATTTCTGACTCCAGATTTCTTTCCAGATTAAAATCCCCTTTTCAGATATATCTAGAACACAACCTCCATTACAAACTGTGCACTTCCCTGGTATGGGATCCTGAATTTTGTGTCAATTTACTAAGTCAATACAGACATGATATGCACATTAAATGAGGACTTAACATATTTTAATCAAAATGTAAGTAGCATTGCAATTACATCTTTGTGATTCATAGAATATTAAGAGACCTGGAGATTTGATGAGAGAGTATCAATTTGACAAGCACCAAATCTGACCACTAGTTGCCAAAATAAACAAGTCTCACTCAAGTTTTTTTTTTCTTTAATTACTTTGTATTTCTTAGTGCTATTAATAGAATTAATGTACCAGAAGATTCTTTACCAATCAAGGATGTTTCCATTCCAGAGGCAAAGAAAGTAAAACCCTTACTTGGCTTGCTGAGTATTTAAAAACAAAACCAAAGTATGGTTTTTATTGAAATGTGATTCGTATACCTTACAACTCACCCACTTAAAATGTACAAATCAGTCATTTTTTAGTGTATTCATAGAGTGACACAATCATCACCACTATCAAATTTTATAATATTTTGCCCCCACTAAAGAGAACCCTGTACCCCACTAAAAAGAACTTTAGAATCAATCCCTATAATCCCCCACCTACCCCCACTAATTTGTTCTATAAGACCAGTATTAAACTAATACCAAACAGGCCTAGTAGGCTAAGTAATAGTCCCTAAATAGATCCAGCTTCTAATCTCTGGAACCTGTAAATGTTACATTGTATGGCAAAAGAGACTTTGTAATATGAGTAAGTTTAGGTTATTGAGATAAGGATACCCTCCTAGACTACCTGGCTGGGTGCTAAATACGTCACGAGTGTACTTATAAAAGGAAGGGAGTTTCAAACAGAACAGATGATGTAATGATGAAAGCAGAGGGCTTTGAAGATGCTACGTTGCTGGCTTTGAAGATGGAGAAAAAGACCATAGCCAAAGAATTCATCTCTAGAAGCTGGAAAAGGCAATGAAACAAATTCTCCCCTAGTTCCTCTGGAGGGAGAGCAGCTCTCCCAGAACCTTAGGTTCAGCTCAGTGGAATTGATTTTGGACTCCTGGCCTCCAGAGCTATTAGAGAATTATTTTATTTAATTTTTAAGTCACGATATTTGTGATGACTTTTTACAGAAGCCATAGAAAACTAATACAAAGACAAAGATATCACAAGGAAAGAAAACCATTGACTAATATCCTATATGAACATATTAAAAAAAAAGTTCCTTAGCAAATTTCTAGGAAAACAAGTCCAGCAATATAGGGTTCATCCGAAAAATGCTAACTTGGTTTAACATCCAAAAATCAATTAATGTAAAACATGTAAAATTGTTGTACAATGAATGTAAAATAAATTAAGATAAAAATATATAATCATCTCAATAGATGCAGAAAAATCATTTGAGAGAATCCAGCATGCTTTCATGATATAAATGTACAACATAGTAGGAATGTAAGGGAACTGTCTCAGCTAGATAAAGGTCATCTCCAGAAAACCACAGTCAATGTCAAACTCAATGCGAAAGATTGAATATTATCCCAATTTAGATTGAGGAACAAGAGAAAGATGCCACTTTTATTCAAATTGTACTAGAAATTATGGCCAAAGAAATTTGTCAAGAAAAATAAAAACATCTAGTTGGGAAAGGAGGGAGTAAAACTTTCTCTGTTTATAGATAATAAAACTTTATATATAGAAATTCCTAAGGAATTCATTTGAAAACCATTAGAATAAAATTTCAAATATATGTAGTATGTATAAAAATTACTAAACCCAAAAAATAATTTTTAAAGTCATATTATTGCAGTGACCTTGAGTTTGAAAGATTTAAACTTAAAAATTCAGACTTGAACCTAAGGTTATTTTCTTAAACAGTATTTAGATATAGGAGATGTATAACTTGAAGTCCTCATAAATGAGCATTTCTTGTAATTAAAACCCTGAAGAGTTAAACAATCATACATCATAGGAAAATATGATGTACAGTAGTTGAATAAGTTTGAAGGCTTCAAGTGCTTATGTCCACATACCAATTGCACAATCCAGATGAGAAGTAATCTCAACAACAACAAAAAAGTTATAATAGGGTTTTTAAAAATTTTTTGCCCTAATCCCAAACATGTATATGTTTGTAAATGCTTGATTGACTTTTCCTTTATATGTCTTTAAGTCATATGACCATAACATTGTCTGCTGCATTATATTGTGCATTTAATGGAAAGTGCATTATCCTTAAGATTTGAAATCCAGGAATATAGCCTGACTCCACATGGTCTAAATGAAGAACTTTAAAAAATCTCACTCTGCTGTGAAGTGTATAAACCTGGCGATTCACAGACCTATACCCCTGGGGATAAAAATATATTATATGTTTATAAAAAATAAACAAACAAACAAAATCTCACCTAACAACTTTGTCTTATCTTCAGTCAAATGATGGTAATAATTATTTTTATCTGTATCAAAATAGCAGAAACTGGGCGTGTATGAAATGTTTTGAAGTCACTGAGAAAAAGTACTTGATATATTTAAGGTAAAAAATATTCGGAACACCTGGGTGGTTCAGTTGGTTAAGCATATATACTTACTTCATTCATCCAATAGTTTATAAACACCCACAATGTGTACTATTCTAAGCATTGAGAATATAGTGAGAAACAAAGCACATAAAAGTCCATGTTCTTATGATGCCTACGTTTTAGTGGATGAGACAGAAAATGAACAGGAAATGAAAATGATTATCCTGGCTTCAGATGTTTTTATTCTCCCTCATTCTTGCTTCTTTCACAGTTCTAGGCACCAAAAATTGGAGAGGAGATTGTGACAAGGTCATTTTTCTCCCTTCTACATCATAAAATCCTAGGAAAAGGAGTATTTTTGCAACAACACCTTGCAAGACATTATATGCTTTAAGTCTTCTGTGCCTGAAAAATCTCTCTCTCTTTTTCTCTCTCTCTCACACACACATACACACACCAGCCCATGCATACAAGTGTCAGAAGATATATATGAACTTTTTGCATTCCTGCTATAATAATACTAATCTCACCTTCTATCTCCCCTAAACTTATACTGGCAAACACATGCCTAAGATTGATTAGTGAGAAAGGAATGTAATATTATCATATATTACTCCATTATTTTGGTGAAAACACTGTATGAAAGAACAACATCAAGATAATTGCTCTAGCTTTCTTCTAAATTTTCACTTTAAATTTCCTTGTATATGGAATTTCTGGAGCTGCTTTTTTATAATTAAAATTGGGATAAATGTCAGGAAGGGAAATGTCAGAGTGCATGGAAATGTATTAAAAGAGCATGGATTTATTAGATGGAAGAGCTGGTTAGGAAGGACTTTTGAAATAAGAAATTAAAGTGAACATAAAAGATGAATGGGAGCTGGATGAAGGATATGCATATATGGGTGGACGGGGAGAAGCTGTATTAGGCCAGTTAACAGTGTCTACATAGGCACCAAAGAAAGTAGTCAGTAATGTTTTCAAAATTGAACCAAGCATCACATAGCATAAACATATAAACAAAAAGGAAAGTGGTATAACATAAACTTGGGCAGAACAAATAGGGACTTTAAGTTCCTATAAGGATCTGGAGAATGCTTGCTGAAAAAGAAAAAAAAAAAAAGAAAGAAAGAGGAGGTCCATAGAAGGATTTTATTATTCCATGTCATCTTTCCTAAATTCTTTTAGATTATTTAAATGTTCTTTATTATTGAAATGGGCAGAAGACATGAACAGACATTTCTGCTAAGAAGACATCCAGATGGCCAACAGACACATGAAAAAGTGCCCCATATCACTCGGCATCAGGGAAATACAAATCAAAACCACAATGAGATATCACCTCACACCAGTCAGAATGGCTAAAATTAACAAGTCAGGAAATGACAAGTGCTGGCGAGGATGCAGAGAAAGGGGAACCCTCCTACACTGTTGGTGGGAATGCAAGCTGGTGCAACCACTCTGGAAAACAGCATGGAGGTTCCTCAAAAAGTTGAAAATAGAACTACCCTATGACCCAGCAATTGCACTACTGGGTATTTACCCTAAAGATACAAATGTAGTGATCCAAAGGGGCACATGCACTCGAATGTTTATAGCAGCAATGTCTACAATAGCCAAACTATGGAAAGAACCTAGATGTCCATCAACAGATGAATGGATAAAGAAGAGGTGGTATATATACATGATGGAATACTATGCAGCCATCAAAAGAAAAGAAATCTTGCCATTTGCGATGACGTGGATAGAACTAGAGGGTATCATGCTTAGTGAAATAAGTCAATCGGAGAAAGACAACTATCATATGATCTCCCTGATATGAGGGAGTGGAGATGCAACATGGGGGGTTTGGGGGGCAGGAAAGGAATAAATGAAGCAAGATGGGATTGGGAGGGAGACAAACCATAAGTGACTCTTAATCTCACAAAACAAACTGAGGGTTGATGGGGGGAGGGGGCTTGGGAGAGGGGGGGTGGGGTTATGGACATTGGGGAGGGTATGTGCTATGGTGAATGCTGTGAAGTGTGTAAACCTGGTGATTCACAGACCTGTACCCCTGGGGATAAAAATATATGTTTACAAAAAATAAAATAAAAAAAATAAAAAAAATAATAAATGTTCTTTATTATTCTGTTTTTATTTATTAGCTTTTGATGATCTTTTGCATCATATTTTTAGTAGTTGCTCTAGGGATTATAACATACTTACCTAACTTTTACAGACTACTTAGTTATTATTTTATCACTTCAAGTAAAGTGAGGAAGACTTCCAACCATTACAGGTCTCTTCACCCTCTCTGCTTTATGTAATTGTTGCCATATGTGTTACATTTATACACACTGAAAATCCCATCAGTTATACATATATCTTTTGTTATGTATTATTGTATTGTAATGTATTATTTTATTATTTAATATTTATCTTATTTATCTTATTATAATATATATATATTTTCTTCAGCACTTTAACATTGTTATTCTACTATTTTCTGGCCTCTGTGGATTCTGATGAGGAATTAGCAGACAGTAGAAATTTTGTTCCCAGTATGTAATTATGTACTGTGTCATTTTTCTCAGTATGCTATGTATATATATGGTTTTTAGGAGTTTGATTATGATGTGTCGAAGCATGGTTTTATGAGTATTTTCTGTTGTTTGCTGAAATTTCTGAGTGTGTAAATTTATACTTTTCACCAAATTTGTAAAGTTTGGCTATTATTTCTGTTTGTTTGTTCATTTTTGCACCAGTCTCTTTCTCTTCTCCTTTGAAACTCTCATGCTGTGGATGTTAATTATTATGTTGCCCCACAGGTTTCTGAGATCCTATTTATTTGTATTTTCATGTTTTTTTTTTCTTTCTGTTATTCAGATTGGATAATTTATCACTCCATTTTAAAGTTTACAAATTCTCTTCTCTGTCATCTCCATTCTATTTAGTCTATTCATTAAAAATATTATTTAGTTATTTATTTTTTAGTTCTTATATTTCTACTTTTTTTAATATTTTCTATTTTTCTGCTGAGAACTTAATTAATTTCAAGAGTGTTTTCCTTTGGCTCCTGGAGCACAGTTATGTTAGCTGCTTTGAAGTATGATAATTCCAACATGTTTTTCCATGAGAATTGGTTAGATTTTCTTGGTTCTTTGTATATTGAGATGATGGGTTGTTTCTTGGGAATTTTGAATATTATGTTATATGGGGTGGTGTCCTATTAAGATCCTTAACCACAGGAATATATATTTTTAGGGGCCCTGGGTGACTCTGTTGATTAAGCATCCAACTTTTGATCTCCGCTCAGGTCCTGTTCTCAGGGTTATGAATTCAAGACCTGCCTTTAATTAAAAAAAAAAAAAAAAAAAGAGGAATATATTTTTTAAGTAGGCAGCCAATCAAATTGAAAATTCTACGTCACCTGCTATCCCAGTGTCAGTTCCATTTTTACACTGGAAAATGTTTAAGCCGGTTCCATGCATGTGACATTCAGGAGCTGTATGAGACTTTTCCAGTGGTTTGTGTACTAGGTCCATTCTCAAAGCCTTTGCTATGCTTCTTTGTGTTTATTCCACACATTTGCAGCTGGTGAGTCAACCTGAGCCTTTGTCAGTTATTTCACAGATCCAGGGATTCTTCTTCTCCTGTTCTTTCCTCCTTGATATCTCTGCCCCACTCTCTGAAAACATAGCAACCCCTTTTCTTTGTTCTGGCTAGAAATGTGTTGTATTCTAAGAATTTTAGCACTCTGTGTGTAATGTTGTTCTGTGTGATTTGGGACATCCTTAGGGTAAGCAGGGAATAAAAAGATATACAAAAAATAATGGGGGGGGTGCCTGGGTGGCTCAGTCGGTCAAAGCCTCTGCCTTCGGCTCAGGTCATGATCCCAGGGTTTTCTGCTCAGCAGGGAGCCTGCTTCTCTTCCTCTCTCTGCCTGCCTCTCTGCCTACCTGTGATCTCTGTCTGTCAAATAAATAAATAAAATCTTTAAAAAAAAATGGGGATTTACTCTAATTCTTTGGACTTTTCCAGGTTCTTCTGTCCAGCAAGATGGGTTTTCTCTTGGGCTCTTAGGTTCTACTGTTGCAACAGTGTAGGTCTGTCACTTAGACTGAATTTAGGGCAGATTGGGATAGAACAAAGAGAATTTTCCTTACCCTCTTTAGCTCACAGAGCCCCTTTTTCCTAATCATTTAGACAGAAATAGGGGGTTTCTCTCAGAGATACTCCTCTTTGCATTCTGCAACTTGCTGCCCTTGGGTCAAAGCCAAGATGTAAAAGAGGAAAAATATAATCTTACTGCAGAACAGGCCATTCTCCAAGTTTACCGTCTTCCTCAATCCAGTCCGTTAGTGTTTGCTTTGCAGAGTCCCTGTGGAATTATTATTTTTTGTATTCTGATTAAAGTTTTAATTATACTGAGTAGATGAGATAGGCTATATAGTAGGTTTATAGCAGCCCCAAGTCATCAAACTTCTCTTTTAGAGAGGAAATTAAGTAAGATACAGAGTAAGAAATGAGATGCATATTTCTCAAGCCCAAGTTAGAAAAATGAACTGGAGATACAGTCATTGGTCACCAGACTTCCAACCCTCTTACTTCCTTTCCAAAGAGAAAGCAAACATAAAATATCCATTTTGGTTTTGGGCAGTGTATTAAAAATGTGGAGGAGTATCTTAAAATAAGTAATTAAAGCAGACCTTGAAGGAAACTTATATTAACCTGAATTTCCTTCACCCATTTAAATATTTCATTAAGGTTTCTATGCACAACATGGGGAACTGGAGAGATAATTAGGAAGAAGTCCCTTTAAGGTTGGATAATTTCATGTAATTGTTGAGCGCTGCCAGTAAAGTAATAAAAAAAAAAATCTATTTATGACTGTTTTACAAACAGCTCCCCAGATGGCATTGTGTCACATAGACGTAAATAAAATGTTGACTTTTATACTTTGCCTTAAAGAAGGCAATATGGATGGTTAAATCAAATAGCTTACTGTAATTTTGTCTGTCCTGCCATAAATATCGTGAACTATTGCAATGCTGATGGGTTTACTGGTACTGACCACCCTAATTTTCTTTACCAGTCTTTGCCCAGTGGATTCCTCCATGTGTTTGATTTCTAACTTGACAATGCTATACACACAAGCACATTTAAAGAAGTCACTTAAATATGAGGTCTGTCCAAGGAATAAAATATACTTTTAAAAAGTCATGAGATGGTATTATTCAGGTTATGTGTGCATATTTTCAGTAATATATGCCTACTCTTCTTTAGCCCTGAATGAGAAAGAAGAGTGAAATACCCATTGAATAAAAACTACTAGACATCGATATCATCTTGAAAGATAAGAACAAAAATAAAACTTTACCATACAGATAAGCAGTTTATCATCCTCAACATTGGTTTGTGTGGGTTTACTTTATACCCATTAAAATATGAGAAGATGAGAAGACATTCAACAGATTCTTTTTGTTGCATAGAGATAGATGAAAAAGCTCCATGTCAAGAAAGTTGCCAATTATTCTGATTTTTCACTCTTATTATGTAGCTCTCTCTCTATTCAAAGAACTTTAGTTACTTCTAATATCTTAATCTAGCAAAAAATGTCTTACCATGTTCCTGTGACCTCCTGTGGGCATTTTTAAAGTGACTATGAGTTATTCATTCAATTGTGCCCTCAAGGGCAAGACTTGTATTTAATTTGCCCGACATAGTAGATAATGAATAGTGTACTTTTCTGTCTTTCCTCAATCTTAGCAGAACTTTCAGGTCAAGTTCAAATATGATGTAGATCAAGATATTTTTGTTCTATTCTTCATGTTTGTGTATTCACCTTAAGATGTCATTTATTTTTACATTTTCTCTAATTTATGTGCAGCGCATCTTGTATCATCGGGGAGACTGTAAGCTCCTTGTTGGCAAGAATTCCATCATTTGCTTTTTGCATATCCCTGAGGGCAATGTATCTTGCAAGTATTAAGGAAGTACTTGATAAATTTAAATTTAATTGAAAATAAATACTTCCTTTATACTCAGTAGACATAAAAATATAACCATTTCAATTGCATGTTTAAATCTCTTCTCAGTATTTATCTTCTGCTATTAATTCTATTTAGATTTATTCTGTTTAAAGAGACTCAGTAACTCTGAATAGATTTTGAAATCTATTCAAAATTGCCATTCCTAAGGTAGATTTTTGGTAGTAATGGGAATGCCAGATATTAATATTACCCTTACTATGTGACAGGGTTGTTGAAGTTGAAATTAAATGGTATGAATGGAAATGAATGTTAAACTGTAAAGTGACAATTAAATATCAAGTATTAGGATTGGTATAACCCCTTTCTATCCAGTGGTATTCATATCACTCATTAAACTGGAGCCTCATGAGGAATAAAATAAGGTATTGCATCCCTTGTGATTGTGGGCAGAATGTTATTTCCTAATTCCTAACACTCCAAATATGGATCAGTAACACACTAATAAGCAGGAAAATGAGATTATTTTTCTCAATTACCATTCCCTGCCCTTTAAAACAAAGAGATATAATTGATTTTCTCTGCTTTCTCAGCAGTAACTGCAGAAATAGAAGTGATATTCCTGACCTTCCTGATGTTATACAACCTGAGAGATTAAATCAGGTTGATGGAAAAGGGGAAGAAAACAAAGTGTTTTCATTGTTCTATAGGAATCAATACCAAGTATGGGGTAAATTTATGTCTACCCAAGTATTGGGTAAATACTTGTCAGTGTGGTATAATATGGCAGAATAAAGAATATATTAGATTGTACCATATTCTAGTCAATTTCTGGCTATGGGGGAAAAAAAACTAGATAAATGGGTTAAAATAAACAGGAGTGTTTTTCCTATTGATGAGAATATGTTCCTAATCACCAACTAGATGACAATACTTTCAATAGCAGCAGATACCTGTTCACCTAAAAATCTGTCATTTGGGAATGGGGTCAATTTTGCACTGATGAATATTGTGTCAGTATTTATGATCTTGAAACCCTTTAAGTGAACACATTTACCTTAGTGCTTCTTATCAATTCTGAAGAATAATTAGAGCTAACAGTAATCTCTTCAGTGACTCAAAAGTGGTAGCTAGTCAAGCTGGTAATCTTTAAAAAAGCAATTGTCCCTAATGAAAACTCACAAAAAATTAGTTCTTGAAATATTGCATAGTTAACAGGTTCTCATGAAGGATTTGTAGTTGATTAAGTCTGTGTGGATAATATTCTTCACTTTTTAAATAAGTTTCAAATTTCTCTTCTAATAAACCTTATCTGTCTTGTTTAATCTATTTTCTTTCAGGCTGAGGATATGTCATGCCCATTTCTTCAGGGCAATTTTATTTCCATTTGATGATTTTCTTTAAATTCATGACCTCCCCTCCCTTTTTTTTTTCCTTTTTTGTGAAGCTACTGTTGCATGGTAGTGCTGGCTCCTTAAAGAACATTAATGATATCTTGTTGATGTGATAGCAGAAATGAGTCATTTGTGCCCTGTGAAATGTTGTGAAATGGAGCAAAGCAGATTATATAATGTGTTCATTCTTGGTCAGTTAGGGTAGTGCAACTTTAAGGAGGCACTGAAGAGGCTAGAGTAAGAATAGGCTTGGAATGATCTGGTTTCCATTTATTCACTGCAAAAGGTGCCAAGAATATGAAAGGTCTTCAGTCATCAGAAAATATTTTAAGATGATTTATTCATAGATGATATTCAGACTTTTAAATGTTAAAATTTCTTTGCCAAATTAGCACTAGAATCTTGAGAAAAATCTTTATTTGAATATAATAAATATTAGATTAGATTTGCTCATTGTTTCCATCTGTGAATATAAAAGCTAAGGACAAAAAAATGTGTGTCTGGAGTTGGAAAACTGAAAACAGAAAAAACAAAAACAACCAACAAAAGACCAACCATAATTTAAAATTTATTCTAGTGAAACTTCAGACTGATATTATTACTTTCTCTGACTTTTCTAGTAGATTTTGAACAGATGAGGCCAGGTCCTATTCATCTCTATGTCTTTGGACTTTCTCCCAGAATGTAGGGAGTAGAGAGTAAATATTTGAAGAATAAGTAAACAAATGAGTCAATGGAGTTTTACTTTGATGAAGACATCTCAAAGGTTTGAAGATTTCATTGGAAATAAAACTCGTTATTTTGTCCTACAGCATGTGTATGCTTATAGGCTAATGTGGCTTTAGGCTTAGATTTAAGTCCAGGATTTGATAGACACTCATGGGTAGCAATGATCGAAAGTGCAGATTACGTAGACTCCTTAAAATATACTTTATGGGTGGCCAATGGAATATACCATTAGTATATTATTATGTCATATTATGTCACAGCTATGTTTATCATCTTAAAGCATCAATATTCAATTCCATGGAAGGAGTTCTCGGAGTTCTCTGTAGCAAGAATTTCGCCATTCCAACTTACATATGAATTCCTGTATAGCTCAGTATTCACTGGGCATTTGAGCATCTATCTATCTATCTATCTATCTAATCTATCTTCTATCTATCAGCTATCTCTGGCAAGCTATTCTAAAAGTCTTTTTTTTTTTTTTTAAGATTTTATTTATTTGCCAGAGAGAGAGAATGAGAGCAATCGAGCACAAGCAGTGGGAATGACCGGCAGAGGGGGAAGTAGGCTCCCCATGGAGCAAGGACCCCAATGTGAGACTCAATCCCAGGAACCTGGGATCATGTCCTGAGGCTGAAGGCAGATGCCTAACCAACTCAGCCAACCAGGCATCCCTAAAAGTCATCTGAAAAGACCATTTCAAAAGACATACAGAAAGCTGGTAATTTCTTTATGGTTTATAAACAAGTGTTCACCACATTTAATGCTCACAGGGAAACTTGCATTTCTTTCTTTCTTCCTTTCTTCCTTCCTTCCTTTCTTTCTTTCTTTCTTTCTTTCTTTCTTTCTTTCTTTCTTTCTTTCTTTCTTTCTTTCTTTCTTTCTTTCTTTCTTTCTTTCTTTTTCTCCCCAGTTTGGTACAGCCCATTGTTTCCCCATGACTAATATAATGATGTACCTAAATGAGAAAATAGAAGAATATTGCCAAAAAGTTAAATTAGCTTATCTGATTTCTTCTGGGAAAACTGCCATCAATTCACACATGGGCTTTCTTATATAATAAACCATCACAGAGCATGTATTGACATAGATTTTAGTCTGAAGAGTGAGAATGCTTATTTAATTTAGACCCAAATGATTTCACTCTTTCTCTTTTAATTTAAATTTTATTTCAGAGGTCTAATTATGAAAATATTTGCCATGGAAAAATACTGTATTAAATAATTGCAAGCCATAAATCTCAGTTTATCACAAGATTGCCATTCAATCTAATGAGCCTATTTTAGGCAGCCTTTGCATAAAACAAAAACATAAAGTCTATTACAAAAATTTCCTATATTTTCTTAAATTTTAAAAACTCCTGAGTATCTATTTGAATATTTGTTTGCTAAGTTCTGGGCACTGAGAAGAGAGTGAGGCAGATGACTAAGATAAGTCCCTTGACAATAAAAAGTATTCATCACTTGCCTATAAGGGGGTGAGAGGTGAGGACATATTAGTGGTTGCTTAGTATGGATCTAATGGGAGCAAAGATGATGAGGGACTATTTCTGCCCATAGGTATAGAAAAGCACAGTTAACAGAGGTTTTAGGAGAGCTAGACATAGGGAAAGAACCGTATCTATATCTTGTCCCAAAAGCATAATTCTCAGTACAGAAATAAGAGGGTGTGGAATTTCTTCGTTAAAAATAATTGTGTGGGGGCGCCTGGGTGTCTCAGTGGGTTAAAGCCTCTGTCTTCACCTTTGGTCATGATCTCAGGGTCCTGGGATCGAGCCCTGCATCGGGCTCTCTGCTCAGCGGGGAGCCTGCTTCCTCCTCTTTCTCTCTCCCTGCCTCTCTGCCTACTTGTAGATCTCTATCTGTCAAATAAATAAATAAAATCTTTTTTAAAAAATGTGTGAATTTAAATGGCAGAATAGCAGAAGGCATGGATGTCAAAGGACTAAATGAAATCACATGTTCTTAATTTTTGGGTAAGAAGGACACTGAGTACTCTTAAGATATGTCCCTTAACTAACTAAATTTTAAAAAGTATTAAGTTTGTCAACTGGATCTAAACAATGCCTTTACTCGTGAAAGATGGTTTTAAAGGGACACAGTTCTAGGATAATGGTTCTTCTCCTTCCGTACTTCTGCTGGGTTAACCTGTCATTTTTTTTTTTCATCTTTTCTCTTTTCACTTAGGTTTATTTTAACCTTCTTAGTTAATGGCTTTCTGCAATTTTCCTAGGTGTGTTTATGTGTGTTTCTAATTATTCCGCACAGTATATAATATGATTTACATATTTGTAGATTTGAGTGTTTCTACAGTTTTGAAAAATTCTCAGCTATTGTATCTCCTAATATTGCCTCTCTTCTCACCTCTCTATCCTTTCTTGGATGGTGAGTGGGTGTCTTTAGACCTTCTCATCCTATACGTCCTATCCCTCAGCCTCACTTTCACATTTTGCCTCTCATCTATAGGCTACATACTTATTAATCTCTTTGCTGCTCACTTTCCATTCAGTAATTCTCTCTTTAGCCAGATTAATCTTAAATTTAATACATTCGCTGCATCTAATTAATTTTAAAGTTTAATAACTTCTTTTGGGGTGTCTTTCCAGTTGTCCATGTGGAGACAAGGAGGGGCTGAGCATTTACATCTCTACATCAACCAGTCATTAGATGGGAACCTGAGAAGAGAAATGAAATTGGGTGATGAATTCCTTTGACCAAGTGAAATTGGTGGCCAAGACAAAATGCAAGGTGTCAGTAGCCTGCATTAAGTTAAGGGGTTAAGTATCTTGCTCCTGAAGGGGGAATCTAGGGCATGACAGCATCTACTACAGTCCACTTCGTTCACTTCTTACACCTAATTACTTATTTAATAATGCCACCTAATATGGGAATAACTCTTCTAGGATTTTGATAAATTTTGATAAACCCTATATCCTAAGGAAACATATGAGGAAAATTGGTGGGATATATCATAGCCTAGCTGCAGCACTTTGTCTTAAGGCTGTAACTGACAATTTGCCTCTCCTAACATTCTAGATTTCTCTCATCCTTAGCTAGCTTACTGTTTTAGATGATTCCCCTAGTTAAGTGACATAGACTATTCCTGAGGAGAATGAATTCCTGGTCACCATGTCCTTCTCAGATTGTGAGGGCTGTATCTGTCCCTTTGCTACCAAAACTGAGCAGGGTATTATTAACCGAAGCCTCAGTGGATTGCCTGAGGATCACACATATTCTTCCCTTCATTCATTATTTAACAACAACCCTTTCTTCCTCTGATGACAGGGGTCAATTTCTCCTGCTAGTATGGTAACTCTTTTCCTTGTCTGCTTGTCTTTTGGCATGAAGAGTTCAGAATGATTGGCTGGAAACCATAGCCTGCATTTTAATGGGACTTGGTGTGCTGTGACGTAAGCTTGTTGTCACCGTTTGAAGGTTAGGGCCTCTAGACATAAAGAGCCTAATTTGAAGGGAGTTGATGGAAATTGGAAGGGGAGGTGAACCATGAGAGACTATGGACTCTGAAAAACAATCTGAGGGTTTTGAAGGGGCAGGGTGTGGGAAGTTGGGGGAGCCAGGTGATGGGTATTAAAGAGGGCATGTATTGCATGGAGCACTGGGTGTGGTGCAAAAACAATGAATTCTGTTACACTGAAGAGAAATTAAAAAAACAAATGAAAAGAAAAAAAAAACAAAAAACAAACAAACAACAACAAAAAAAGAGCCTAATTTGCGGAGACTAAAAAGATAAATTATCCAAGTGAGTTACTGGGAATAATGATAAACAGTGCCCATCCTATTTCAACCCCTTGGTTCCTGGATTATGTATTATACCTATGGGTAAACAACCTTGAAAACAGTGGCCATTGATTAAGAGTGTATATTGCATCCCAAATGATTGCCCATCCTTTGCAGGTTATCGTTTCTAAGCATCAGCTTCAAAAGACCTTTCATTCCCTCTATTAGGCTCGCAATGGATACACTTATCCTATGCCAGCTGCTACATATCCTTTGCTATAAAGTTGTTTCCTTATTCCACACATTATGCAGGTTCTCATGTCAATGGATGAAACATTCAGTAACCTTTAGATAGTGGTGCTAGCCAAGGCTCCATGGATAAGTCAGGCAAACACATTCTTGGAATTCGTATTGATCTCAGTCATGATGAATAGCAGCGCCTTCCAGAGTAGAAGAGGTCCAGTATAACCCTGAAGTGGCAGATTCAGTTTCTACAGATATGGTTTTCAGTGTACTAGTCTAACACATGCCTTTTTAAATTTCTAGGGATAAACACAAATTTCATGTTTTTGGGGATTGCCCATCTTAACAAAATTGGAGCTACCAATCCATAAACATTGCATATCACCATTTATTTAGGTGTGCTTAATTTCCATGTGAAATAATATGTTGTTTTCAATCTATATTTTTTCATATATTTTGTTAAATTTATTCCTGTTTTATAATTTTTAGGCTATCATAACTGGAATTATTTTTTTGTTTGCTGATGATATATAGAAATATGATTTTTATATTAACCCTGTATCCTACAATCCTGCTCAATATGTGTATTGATTTTAATAGCTTTTTAGTAGATGTTATGTTTTCTAAATAAATAACCATGTTGTATACAAATGAGTTTATTTTTTCCTTTCCAATCTATAAGTCATTTATTTATTATTCTTGCTTTATTGTACATTTAAGACCTCCAGTATAATATCAAATAGAAGTGGTGGGAGTGGACAATCTTGCCTTGAATAAGATATCAGTCACTGTTTTTTGTTTGTTTGTTTATTGTTTTTTTAAGATATTCTTAATTGGGTTTAAGAAGATCTTATTTATTTTACATTTTCTGAGAGTTTTTATCATTAAAGGGTGTGAGTTTTTGTTAAATGCTTTTCCTTTTGCATGTTTTGAAATGACCATAGAGTTTTTCTTCTACATCTTATAAATATGATAAATTACATTGATTCATTTTTAAATGTTGAACATGCCTTATTTTCCTGATATAAACCTTACTTGCTCCTGATATGTATATTTTTCATTTTGCTTGTATTTGGCTAAGGTTTTCTTGCATCATGTTCATAAGGGGTATTGCTTTGTAGTACTTTCTGCTTGTAAACCGACTTTTAGAAGGAATTAGAAAGTGTTACTATCTCCTCTGTTTTCTGAAAGATTCTGTATAGGATTAGTATTATTTCTTCTTCAACTGTTTCACTGAATTTATCAAAGATGCCATGTGGGCTGGAGTTTTATTGTGGGAAGGATTGCAGTAAAAAAAGTTCAGGATATTTAATTTGTATAAGATTATTTATAATTCCTAATTCTTATTGGGTCAGTTTCTATAATTTGTGTCTTTCAAAGAATTTGTCCACTTTATTTAGGTTGTCAAATTTATTCATATCAAATGTTCATAATATTCTCTTATTATTTTTTTGAATGCTTGAAGGATTTGTAGTGACGTTTCTCCTTTCAAATTATGATATTTGTAGTTTGTGTATTTCCTCTTTTTTATTAATAATTCTGGCTGGTTTATCATTCCTATTAATTATTTTTCAAAGAATAGGGTTTTGATTTCACTGAGTTTCTCTACTGTGTTTTCTGTTTCATTGATTTCTGCCGTCATCTTTATTATTTTTTTACTGCTGCTTGCTTTGGGTTTAATTTTCTCTCATTTTTCTTAAGAGAGAAACTCATACACTTGATTTAAGATCTTTTTTTTTTCTTTTCTAATATAAACATTTAAATCTATAAATTCCCTCTATGTACCAAATCCCAAAAGTTGTCTTTTCATTATCATTCAGGTCAAAACATGTTCTCATTTCTTTTGTGAATTCTTTTTTGACCCAGTATACTCCTTCATTTAAAAATATGTAGAGTTTTTCTGGTCATTTGACTCTTATTGTTAATTGAATTTCATTTTGGTTTGGAAGTCCAATCTGTTTGGATTCAATATTTTAAGATTCATTGAAGCTTGCTTTGCTACCCAGAATTGACTATTCTGCTGAACATATCATGTCCACTTGAAAAGAATATGTATGCTGCCATTCTTGGGTATAGGGTTCTGTAAATATCAATTAATTCAGTGTGGTTATGATTGTGTAATGGTCTGTTGCTCCCTTTAGTTCTGTCATTTTTTACTTTATGTATATCAAAATTCTATTATTCAGATGTACACATTTTTTTTTAAAGATTTTATCTATTTATTTGACAGGCAGAGATCACAAGTAGGCAGAGAAGCAGGCAGAGAGGAGGAAGCAGGCTCCCTGATGAGCAGAGAGCCAGATGCAGGGCTTGATCCCAGGACCCTGAGATCATAACCCGAGCCAAAGGCAGAGGCTTTAACCCACTGAGCCACCCAGGCGCCCCCAGATGTACACATTTTTGATGCCTCTCTGATGAATAGGAACTTTTGTTATTATCAGTTGTCCATCTATGGCTCTAATTTTTTTTTAAACCTGTGTTATCCAGCTTTAAAAAAGCTCAGCCTTCTTACACTTACTGCTTGCATGACATTTGTTTTTGTGTCCACTTACTGTTAGCCTACTAGTATCTTAATGGTTTAAGTGTGTCTCTTGTAAGCAAAATATTCTTTCTGTTGTTCTTTTGCTTTTAAAAAATATCTTCTGTTCATCAATGCCTTTAAATTATATTGTTAGTTTATTAACTTTTAACAAAATTATTGATGTGATTTTTTGGGGGTCTACTTTGTTATTTATTCCTATTTATCTTTTTTGTTTCTGTTCTTCCTTCCAAATCCTTTTGAGGATTATTAAAATATTCTTTAGAATCCCATGTTAGTTTTCCTTTTGCTATGCTTCTTTGCCTTTTCTTTTTTTTTTTTTAAGATTTTATTTATTTATTTGACAGAGAGAGATCACAAGTAGATGGAGAGGCAGGCAGAGAGAGAGAGAGGGAAGCAGGCTCCCTGCCGAGCAGAGAGCCTGATGTGGGACTCGATCCCAGGACCCCGAGATCACGACCTGAGCCGAAGGCAGCGGCTTAACCCACTGAGCCACCCAGGCGCCCCTTCTTTGCCTTTTCTTACGGTTGCCTTAAAAATTTCATATTCATATTTATCTTTTCACAGCCCATGTGAATTTAATAATGTACTACTTCCTGTAAATTAAGAATATTATAGTCCTAAGGACTCACATACTCCCTTTCTTTATATCATAGTTCTTACATGTAGTAAAACTACATTAATTATCAGTCCAATAAAACAATATTATGAATTGTGTTTTGAACACATATAATTTATAATGAAATTAATAGGAGAATGGTAAATACAGAAATACATAGTCTTTTGCATTAACGCAGTTATTTACTATTTCCAATGTTCTTCGTTCTTTTTTGAGAATCTGTGTTTTTATCTGGTATTATTTCCTTTTAGATTAAAGAGATTTCTTTTGTATTTATCTAGGAGGTCTGTTAGTAATAGATTCTTTTATCTCGGTGTGTCTTTTATTTACCTTCATTTCAAAATGATATTTTTTATTGGATACAGTTTTTTTTCCCCCACCAGCACTCTAAAGAAGCTATTCTATACTCTCCTGTCCTCCATGATTTCTGATGAGAAGCCAACCATTAATCAATTTGTTGTTCCTCTGTAGGTAATATATTGTTCTTCTCTTGCTGCTTTCAGGATTTGTTTTTTATCATGGGCTTTCCGCAGTTTGTACTATGCCTCATCATGGATGTGTGTGTGTGTGTGTGTGTGTGTGTGTGTGTGAGATTCTATTTTGATGCTCATTTAGCCATTAAATTTGTAAATCTCTGCCTTCAGTCAAATTTGGGAAATTCCTCACAATGATTCCTTCAGTATTTATTTTTCTGCCTGATTCTCACCCTTTTCTCCTAGTTTTTCAATTACATGTATATTTTATAGTTTGGTATGTAGCATATGTCTGAATCTCTCTGTTTTTTTTTTTTAATTTTTTAAAATTTCTTTTCAGTGTGACAGTATTCATTGTTTTTGCACCACACCCAGTGCTCCATGCAATACGTGCCCTCTCCAATACCCACCACCTGGTTCCCCCAACCTCCCACCCCTGCCCCTTCGAATCTCTTTGTTCTTTTAAAATTTCTTTCTCACTGTTCTTCAACTGGATAACTTCCAAAATTTTATATTCAAATTCATTTACACCTTTGCCTGTTGTGTCTTTTAGCTACCAAGACCACACAGTGAATTTTAGTAAAGAAATTATATTTTTAAATTCTGGAATTCCCATTATTTTCTTTGTTTCTCCTTCTCTGATGTAACTTCCCATTCCTCTGCTAAAAATTGTGTTCACTTAAAACATGTTTTCTTTTTGTTCACTGAAGATAGTTAAAAGCTGCTTTAAAATCCTTTTTACTTTAACTGCAACACCTGGTCATTTTGGGGCCAAACTTCATTGATTTTATTTTCTCTTGATAATTACATTTTCTGGATTCCTTGTATTTCAGGCGTATTTAGAATCTATTGTGGACACTCTATGTAGATTCTTAATTCTATTTGTCTTCTCTAATAAGTATTTGTTCCTTTCTTTTAGTGGTTGATATTGTTGGCTGAACTTGAAGTATAAATTTTATTCTTTGTACAACTGATCCAGTCAGTTCCAGTTTTTTTTTTTCTTAAAAATTTTTTTAAGATTTTATTTATTTATTTGACAGACAGAGATCACAACTAGGCAGAGAGGCAGGCGGAGATAGAGGGGGAAGCAGGCTCCCAGCTGAGGGGAGAGCCCGATGCGGGGCTCGATCCCAGGACCCTGGGATCATGACCTGAGCCAACGGCAGAGGCTTTAACCCACTGAGCCACCCAGGTCCCCCCTTTTTTTCTTTTAGCTAAGTTTCTTTGAGTCTGTTCAACACATGCATACATAGTTCAGGGGTCAGCTAGAGTTGTAGATAGATAGAGTTTAGGATATCCTCTGGGTATTGTCTTTTCAGAATTTATCCACTTTTTATTGCATTTCTGATTTCCTGGTTTCTATTGTCTGATTCTCTGGGATGTAAAAACTGTGGAGTTTTCCACCTGAGCCCTGGTGTGGATGTGTACATGGTGTGGAACCTCATTTATTCCTATGCTAAAACCAGATAGTATATAGAGACTTCCCATCAAGTATATATACACAACTCATGTCTTAAGTTGTATTATGTCCAGATTTTTGTTTCTCTTCTTTTTTTAAGGTTTTATTTATTTATTTGTCAGAGAGACAGTATGTATGGAGGTATGCCTAAGCAGGGGAAAGAGAAGGGGGGCAGAAGGAGAAGTAGGCTCCCCCTCTGAGCAAGGAGCCTGATTCCTGAGACATTCCATCCTAGAGCTCTGGGATCATGACCAGACCTGAAGGTAGATGCTTAAACAACTGAGCCACCCAGGTATCCCTTTTAGTTGTCTTCTAAAAGGGATTTGTCTAATTAGGTCTAGGAAGGTCTTCTCTATATGCAGAAACAGAAACCCATTTTATTTATTTACTCTCTTAGACTGTTTCAGGAGCTCTCCCCTGACCTTCACCAGTCTGGTAGCTCTTATCCAATAAACCAAAGAACAGTATGATATTTCTGACAACTGTTAAGTATGTCTCCTACATTATATATTTGAGAATAAGGGACCACCAGATGGCTCCATGGATCTAGTTGATCCACTGTGAGCTAAATAAGAATCAAGACTCCATTTATAACCTAAAACCTATGTGCTTCACTTTAAGGGAGGGAGCATGGAAAATACTCTGGTTCTCAAATATAAATGCCAATTTAAACACATCTCAGAGTCCTTGGAATACTTGAGTATTCCCCTATATCCAGAGTGTTGTAGTGCAATTAAACATCCATAAATCTCACTGGGAAAGGAGTAGAAGAGTCATTACCATATATACATGCCATGGTTGCAGGATCCTTTATTTAGTCTTTAGATATGTTCTACACATGAAAACTGGCTCAGATCTGGGGCAAGATTTTTTTTTTTGGATCAAGTCTTTTGATGTTGTATCCTTGGATTTTTTTTTGTGTTGACCGTGTTTTCTCAATCTCAGCGCTATTGCTGTTCCAAGCCAAATAATTCTTTGTTATGGGGAGTTGACCTGTGCATTGTAATATGCTTTAGCAGCTTCCTGCCCTCTGTCTACTAGATATGAGAGCACCTCCCAAGTTGTGACAGCCAAAAATATTCCCAGGCATTTCCAAATGTCTCCTGGGCAGAGATGGGGTGTCAAAATTGCTCTTAATTGAGAAATATTGGTACAAATGAATCAAAAATACCCTAAGCTAGCTGTGCATCTATCTTGCTCCTAGGAAGTTCAATTTCTATTAGTCATTTCCATAATTCCATAATTCCATAATTCCTTTCAAATCAGATAATCTATCTGATGCTTTTTCTTTGCCCATTTATTAAAATAATTTTACCTCTCTTGCTTTTGATTATAAAGTGCCATAATTTCCTCCTGTATTGCATTTGAGGTACTATCATCATCATTTCTATTAGAAAGCTCAGTAATCTTAAAGCATCTCCTATTTTTAGACCTAGCCAGTAAAGACGGATGCAAATCAAATTCTCACAAATGCTGGTGCCCCTTTCACGGGCACATTTGCTTATCATCTTGGTACACAAGTGTATCCCTACAATACTGTGGGACACAATCAGCTTTGGGTTTTCTAGCCTTACATAGTGTATCTGCTTTAGCTTCCCCACATTTCTGAGCCTTTTGATTCCTTCTTCTACCAACTGCCAGAGGAGTTCTAGCTCTTACATTTCATTTCTTATGGCCCATCATGTTGTCCAATCTTACTAGAGCCACCTAAGTGTCTCCTGGAGTCCTTGCCATCTTATAAGATATTATGTTCAATTGGCAAACCCCTCTTTGTCCAATTTATATTCTCCTCTTTTTTTTCTGTCACCATAAGGATTAATCTCCTTGTCCCACAGCTCCTGCTGGTGCACAGTTGACTGGGTCTTGCAGCTCTATTGGGATATCGTCCCTTTTCTCCCTTTAGCTATCCCAGGACTCCTGCATTTTGGTTATGCTGGGATTTTACTTTAACCATGGTTCTGTGGCCAGAAGGGGAAGTGGGGGTAGATTCTGAGGAGGCAGTTTGGTTGACATACAAGGCAAAATCCTCTATAACTCCGTAAGATGAGAATTGGCCTTTAAAAGGGAGAAATGGGCCTCTTTACAGACTCAGATGCTTCAGGTGAATTTCCCCTTTTGCTACTGAAGATATGAGTGTCCTTATACAATCAAAATGACCCTCTGATAGACTTTGCCTTACGTTCTTGATTACCTATTGTAAACTTTATGTTGTCTATCTTCGGTGTATAGGGAGCTCTCAGTAGCCCACATTAATTCCGTAATTACATAGTATAATTACTATTTTCCCCATTTCTCAAACTTCTGAGATATCACAGCAACCAGTGTACTTGGCACTTTTTTGAGGTTGTCTCTGTCACAGGTTGGCTTCTTTGTCTGTTCAATTCTGCTTCTTTCCCCCCATTCCACAATGGGGGTGCCAGGAGCACTTCTGAATAAACATCCAACACACTAAGCCCTTTCTCAGATCTGCTTCCTGTGATACCTGAAGTACTAAAGTATGACATGAGGTGAACTTACTTGTGTATATATATATTTAAAACATTTTGAAGTCACTGCTTATATCTCTTTTGTATCTGAGTAGAGTAGTAATTTGGGGCTCTTACTATAAAATTCCAGGTATATATAGGATACTTAATAGCTCTTGTCTGAGTTGGTTAATTTGCACATTTCTGTGGAAGTGGTAACACTCTCTTTTTCATTATCATTCTTGTAAATACTGGGGAGAACATGAAAGAAAGCAAGACAAAACAAGGCAACTCTGTGTGATGTTATTTTACTACATTAATAAAATTGAATCTTCAATAATGTAAAAATTTGAGCCTTTTACTAAAATACAACATGTTTATTCACTTCTAAATTGTTTTATGGGTTTTTTAATATACACTGGTTAAACACATTCATGTTTTTAAAATTTTTTTTCAAATACCATTTTGAACACCTAGCTGAGTATGGAAAATTAGGAAAAACAGTTGATTTAGAGTCTAATTATTAAGCCAAAGTGGGTTGCCTACTAAATCACTTCCTTCATTCCCCAGCACCAAGTAAGAGTAGCTTTTTTTTTTTTTTTTTGCTCTTTAGATGTTCTTAAATGCAACAAGTTATGAGACTGCCTTTTTATTAAAAAAAAAAAAATGAAGAGGAACCTAACTCTGTATCACCTTGTTTTATGAAAATATCTTTGCCTTAGACATGATCCTTTTGATACATGGGAGCCCATAGGAAGGTATACTTTGGGAAAACAAGAATCCTCATATGTACAGACAGTCCTTGACTTATGATGGCTCGATTCATGATTTTTTGACTTTACGATGATGCAAAAGTGATACACTCTCAGTAAAAAGTGTACTTTGAGTTTTGATTTTGGCTCTCCTGCTTGGCTAGTGATATGTGGTCTGATACTTTCTCAGGTTGCTGGGCAGGGACAGTGAGCCGCAGCTCCCAGTCAGCCATGCAATTGAGAAAGTCAGCACCTGACAGATTTACAACCACTCTGTACCCGTACAACCAACCTGTTTTTCACTTTCAGTACAATATCCAATAAATTACATGAGGTATTCAATGCTTCATTGTAAAACAGGCTTTGTGTTAGATAATTTTGCCCAACTGTAGTATAATGTATTTTGAGCTATATTTAAAGTAGGCTAAGCTAATCTATGATGTTTGGTATATTAGGTGTATTGAAGGCATTTTTTACTTAACAGGATGTTCAACTTATGATGGGTTTATCAGTACAGAACCCTGTTGTAAGTTTGGGGAAGATATATAGTTATGAATAAAAACCAACATGTAACTCTCTGAATCCCAAAGTTTAGCTTCTATGGCTACATCCTAACTATAAATTGAACTTATTTCTAAATGTCCTATAGATATTCTAGCTTCAGGGAAACACTGTGTACCAATGTGATCTCTTGTCTCCTCACCTGGGCATTTACAAACCAGGCTTTTTTTTTTTTTTTTTTAATGGAGAAACTTGGCTCTATGGAAATTTAGCATTCATATTACTGGACAAGCCCCTTACTCTGAATTACACATAATGGCTACCATGGACTTAGGAATTACTCTCCCTGTTTAGTAGTCTTACTTTGATGACAATCATCAAAGGTAAGTATTATATATTTCCTCACACCCATTTTATAGTTAGGGAAGCCCAAGGTCATACCATTAGTAAATGAAACTGCCAGAATTTGAACCTAAGTCTGTTGGCATCTCTAACATTTATTAGGTGTTTATGCTGTGTCTGAATTGTTCTCTTATGTTTATACTTTTTAAATCATTCATTAACCTAATTAATTCATGGAACAGCTCTTTGCTGAGCTCCTGCTATGACCAGGCACAGTTTTAGGCACTGAAGATTTAGCAGTGAACAAAGAAAAAAAGTCCCTGAGCTCAGGAGCTTGTATGAATTTGAAGAGCTAGAAAACAGTTAAATAGATATTTACTATGCCAAATGATGATAACAGTTATAAAAAAAATAAAGCAAGGGATTAGGGAGTCTTCAAAACTAAATACCTTTATTTTTTACAGTTGAGGCACCAAAGAGTTGGGTACCTTACCCAGTATTATCAGTCAGAGCTTATAAATAACCACTGAAATCAGATTCTTTGAAGGCCTCATTCCAGAACCCGTGACCTTTGTCGTGTCATGCTCATTCTCTATTTCTCGTCTTGTTTCTCCTTTATTCCTTTGTGCTTCTGCAGTCCCTTCAAAACTTCCACTCAAACATAGACTTGTCCTCTTTGGTCTCTGATAAGAAAACTTGAAGGTAAATTATCTCTTGTATGTAGGTACACAAGAGATAGGAAAAGAAGGGGTAGCTCAGAACAGCACCCAGAATGAAGAATAGTTTTGTAGCATAGCAAGCTTGTTTTCAAAGTGTCTCCCCTCCCCTGCCAGTGTTGTCCTCTGTAAGTTTGTATCATGTCCATGGCTGCTTAGGGAATTATGCACTACCACTTTCTGTTTTCTCTTTTCTCACTGTTCCTTTCCATATTATTTTTGAAAATTACAAAATTTTTCAATTTGAGGTGTTAAAATGTGAAATAGCTTAATGCCAAAGGACATCAAGATAAGCTTGTAATTTTTATAGTGTTCAGGGTTAGTTCTAACTAACTAGTTAGTTAGTTAGTTATAGTGTATTTAGAGTTTTATAGTGTGTTCAGGGTTCACCATCTGAATTGACACACAGAAGGATTCCTTCAGACATATGGAAAAGCCATGATTTTGCCAGGAAATACTGATCTCGTGAACCCACATGAAGGGAGCAATATAATTGGCTTGTGGGGGAGCTCTGAATGAAAAGTATTTACCCATTCAATAATATCAATATGTTCTTTAATGTCTTAATGTGATTATACCTTGCCTGAAATGACTTGCCTTCTGTTCTTCTAGTCCTTCAAGATCTGGTACAGATTATCTAATCCTTCTCTGTATGTTACAGAATTTTGCATACTGTATTATAACTACTGTTTTAGATATCAGAGTTCCTTTTTAAGTTAATTTATATATATATATATATGTTTATATCTGAATGTCTCATGTCTATCTATATCTATATACAATGTCTAGCCTAATCTATTCCTTCTATTATAAAATAAAAGTTTAAAAGTATGTAACATCTTCCTTTATCAACACCCACTGGAATTTTATTTTTCATTTGTTTTTATTTTTTTATTTTTAACTTTATTTTTAGTTTTTAAAATAGTGTTATATTTTCTGTTTATAGCATTTTCTCAATATCACACTGAATTTTTTCATGTTGATATGCTTCACAGGAATTTAGTCAAATTACTGACATTTATGAAATAACATTTGCATTTAAAATATTTTAAAGAAGGTATAGTTATAGTTTCCAACTTTTAATATCTTGTTAATGGGATCAGGAAACTGAAAATACTCATTTCCCTAAAGGAAGGATTTATTATTATCAGTGATGGCATCTGTTTTTAGACTCATTCTTTGAAGCAAGAAATTATGTTTTAATTGACACCATTATTAACCATGTGCAAATGAAAATGCCATAAATTTCTGAAATGTGTTTGAATTTCACTTTATTGATCATTTAAACTCCTTTTACTGATTATAAGAGCAATCAGAGTTTGATACTAAGTGATTTTGCAAAATCTTTTCTATGTGTTATAGAAATTGAATGAAAATCATAAACCCATTTATTGATACTTTGACTAATTCCTGCTGGGACAAAATAATATTTTCCAAATGCAAGCATATGGTTCTTTCAGACTTCTCATGCTGTTTCAGTATGTTCATAGTCAAGTTGACAATGAGATATTTTGATTTTCTGTGACTGATGATAGATTTGTGAATGGGATGCCCATAAAATAGTGATACTGCTCCTTATAAATATTGATGAATTAATGTTATTACAGAAGACAGAACTTTTTTTTTTTAATTTTATTTTTTATAAACATATATTTTTTTCCCCAGGGGTACAGGTCTGTAAATCGCCACAGAAGACAGAACTTTTAAATGGACATTTTAGGGAGGGAAAGATCATTTTCTTTTTCTTTTTTTTTTTTCTTTTCAGTAACAATCATTTTCTGATTTAACTTTCCCTCCAATCCAGAATTCTTTAGCATTAGACCAGTGTAGCTAGCAGCCGAGTTCCAAGTCAGAACACCTTTGGTGTGGCTTTCAGGTCTACTGGTACTAACTGTGTAAACCTGGACAAGCCTCTTAACATCTGCTCAACCTTTAGTTTCATCATCTGTAAAGTGGGCATAATGCTATTTATCTTGAGGGTATGTGAAAATTGAATGCAATAATTCATGTTGAAGTATTTTTTTAAGTATAAAGAACAATATAAGGATAGGATTGAAAACATACACCTTCTTTATTAATTAAATTAAAAACATTGTGATTGAGTCTCTCTATCCAGTATAAAAGGACATGATACACAGCTTAGCTGAACTATGTTCTTATTTTTCTTACAGTCTCCTGGAGCTAATCATGTTAGATTCATACAGATATTCAAAATGTACTTGACAGATTTTTAGACTAAATGTAGTTGTTAAGATTCTTTTTCCTGTTTAAAATTCTACTTTTATCACTTCAGAAATATCATCCTAGGAACACATGCTGACAGATGATTGAGGGTTCTACTCCGAAGCAGTGTAGAAAGCACATGCAATTCTTGAGGGAAAAGTAAATTAGAAATATTGGATTCATTAGAAGGCACATAAGCTTTTGTGATCTGTCTGTTAGCAACACCTGTCTTACCTAGAGAGATTTGATTTATCAGAACCATCACATCAATGAATTTAGAAGCAAGAAATATTAAAATGCACATTGAAGTTAAAAAAAAACACTCTGGTGTAGAGGAAATGAGGTTGCTTATGTGATCTTGATGGATAAAATAAGAGTGGGAAGGATTTGGGAAACAATGGGTAGTGATACCAGAGTTCCTTTGGTGTAATAGTTTTAAAGTAAAAAATAATCTATTTTAAGATAAATATGAAGTGATATACTTTTTTTTGTTAGATATTTATTTTTGTAAAAGATTTTATTTATTTGACAGAGAGAGAATACAAGCAGGGAGAGTGGGAGAGGGAGAAGCAGGATTCCTGATGAGCAGGGAGCCCAATGCGGGGATCGATGGATCCCCAGGACCCTGAGATCGTGACCTGAGCCAAAGGCAGATGCGTAATGACTGAGCCACCCAGGCACCCTCAAGTAGTATACAGTTCTTATGTAACTTTACTGAGGTCAGAAACAAAGCAATATATCTAAAGTGGGATACCACACCCACACAAACACACACACCTGCAAAACAAATATAAAACAATCTTAAAGACTTTCTGCGCTCTGTTATCACACTAAGTGTATTCAAATAAAGATGAGCCTATAAAATCTATAGCATGAAACTATAGCTAGCTATCTTGGGTCATTTTTGCTTTGGTAACCAGCAAAACTGGGAACTCCTCTCAGTAAGAGAGTAGTCCCTTAAATGTTCTTAGTTAAGCAACTGAATTAAAAATTTTTGTCAACACTAAAATAAAGCTTCAGAATCTACAATGTAAATATTAAATGTTTGATATGTAAATATTAAACAACACACTGCTGCACAAGCAATGGGCCAAATAAGAAATCAAATGGCAAATCAAAATGTCTCAAAACAAAAATAAAAGAAAACACAATATTTCAGAATCCATGGAATGCAGCAAAAGCTTTGTTAGAGAGAAATTTATGCTATAAATGCTTGTATTAAAAAATGTTTTGAGGGGCGCCTGGGTGGCTCAGTGGGTTAAAGCCTCTGCCTTCGGCTCAGGTCATGATCCCGGGGTCCTGGGATCGAGCCCCGCATGGGGCTCTCTGCTCAGCAGGGAGCCTGCTTCCCCCTCTCTCTATGCCTGCCTCTCTGCCTACTTGTGATCTCTGTCTGTCAAATAAATAAATAAAATCTTTAAAAAAAAATGTTTTGAGTAAGGAACTTAACATTACACCACAAGGAACTAGAAAAAGAAGAAACTTAGATGAAATTTTGTACTGGAAGGAAATAATGAAGAAAAATCAGAAATAAATAAAATAGAGACCAGAATAAACAATAACATAACATTGAAAGTAATAGCCAGTTTTTCCAAAATAAGACACAAAATTGGCAATGCTTTAAGCAAGAGAAAAAGAAAACTGAAAAACCAAAATGAGAAATGGAAGAGAAAGCAGTTCAACAGACTGCTTTCAACAGAAACAGATATTTCTGTATCACAGAAATACACAGTATGATAACAAGATTACAAGATTATTATATATGCTAACAGATTAGATAACTTAGAAAAAAAAGACATTTCCTAAAAATGTATCAGTTACCCTATTGAATCATGAATCTTGAAGCCCAGAAATAAGAAATCTTCCTAGACCAGTAACAAGAATGAAAGTTGAATTAAGAATAAAAAATCTCCCAGCACAGTAAAGCCTAAGACCACATGGTTTCATTAGTCAAGTCTACCAAACAGCTAAAAAAATAATTAATGACAATCTTTATCAAAGTCTTACAAATAAGGCTGGAAAATATACTTGGTCTGATTTCAGTCTTCAACTTGTAATATTTGTTATGTCTCTTTTTATGTGATTTAACCGGAGGATTCTTCTGTGTGTACTTGAAGAAAATGTGTATTCTATTTTTCCTGGATAAAATGTTTTATATGTATCATTTAGAATCATGTATTCTGAAGTCGACTTCAGTAAAAAAATGATCTTGTTGAAAGGAAAATAACTTTAACTGAGTGTACTCATTTAAAATAAAGCATATAGGGACACCTGGGTGATGTCCCTTTTAACCTTCTGACTCTTGATTTGATTTAGCCTCAGGTCATAATCTCAGGGTTCTGAAATGGAGCCTAGCGTTGGGCTCTGTGCATGCTTGATTCTCTCTCTCCCTCTCTCCATCCCTGCAACCATCTCTGTGTCTCAAAAAAAAAAAAAAAAAGTATATCAGAGGGGAGGTGAGTGGGGGGATGGGTGAAAAAGGGGGAGGAGATTAAGAGTACACTTATCATTATGAGCACTGAGTAATGATGTATAGAATTATTGAATCACTGTATTGTATACCTGAAACTAATATAATACTGTACGTTAACTATAATGGAATTAAAATAACAAGCTTAATTTAAAAAACAAAAATAAAAAGTTTTGTCATCATTTCAGAAGACCTGAGGAACTGGATAGAGCTATATGCTTATTTTAGTATTTCTTGTATTGATGTATATATGGCAAGGACACCTGGTTGGCTCAGTGGGTTAAGCCTTTGCCTTCGGCTCAGGTCATGATCTCAGGGTCCTGGGATTGAGCCCCGCATCAGGCTCTCTGCTCAGCAGGGAGCCTGCTTCCCCCTCTCTCTCTGCCTCCCTCTCTGCCTACTTGTGATCTCTCTGTCAAATAAATAAATAAAATCTTTGAAATATATATGGCAATACAATGTAAAGGATTTCAACGTAAAGGATTTCATCTGTGAAGTTGATTAACAATGATTGCTTATAGTCTTGGGCAACTTTAACTGGAACACCTGGATTCAGCTTTATTGTGAGGAGAAAAAAATTGACGAAGTAAAATTTACAAAATATATTGTCAGGTTTAAGTTTGAATTACAGTTCATAAATTTTTTTAAAGATTTTATTTATTTATTTGACAGAAATCACAAGTAGGCAGAGAGGCAGGCAGAGAGAGAGGAGGAGGCAGGCTCCTGGCCGAGCAGAGAGCCCAATGTGGGGACTCGATTCCAGGACCCTGGGATCATAACCTGAGCCGAAGGCAGAGGCTTTAACCCACTAAGCCACCCAGGCGCCCCATAAATAAATTTTGATGCTACCTCCACCAAAAAGCAATTTGGAAAGTCCAAAGGCTGTTTTAAAATATGCTTAATACGTAAAAACCTGGGATCTATAAAAAAATCTTATCATTTGGATAGTTTGCTTAAGATGTAATATGGTATGCCCACACCTGGCAAAAACATCAAAAAAGCACTATCTAGGATCCACTAGGTTCAGAGGTCATGAGGTCTCTTTCACAGTAAGGCATGGTGTTACAAAAAGGACATTCCAAACTTTGAGTACAGAAGGGTCTACCTAGAGGGATAATCAGTGTCCTCCTGAGAACTACCAACTAGAACACTAGAAAAAAAAAAAAAAAAAGGAAAAACGTAAGTGATAGTTTCTAAGGAGATAGTGACTAAAAAACATCTCCATTTTGCTGATGTAAATATATTTATTTGAAAATGTCTGAAGTTCTATACACCCATTACTTCTCATGCTGATTCTGATAAGTCAAATAAGTTAATAAATCACTAGTGCTATATCTACATTGCTTTATTGATTTTGCTCAGCTGTTAAAATTATTGCTTTGAAGAAAGTGTGGTCTGAGCAAGTTGAAATTGGCTCTCTCAGTAACCTGTTTGATTCCCTAGGTTAGTGGGGCAGCCCAAAAGGGAGATAAAACCTTGAAATAATACTTTATATCCTGTTTCTAAATGTAATGCCCAGAAGAGAATTGGTTTTCAATAAATGCTTGTTTTGATCAATGTCTGAACAACTGAAGCTTTGACTTATTATATAATGGAAAAAAATGGTTGTGGGTGTGATAATGTAGATATGGAGCATGAACAATAATTTATGCAGACTTTACTATCAAGTATTGTTATTTATTTTTGAGTTTCCTTAGTAATAATAGTGATCAATGAAGATCTGATAAAACTGCTGTTATACACAATTTCTCTAAGAAGCCTTTCTGATTCCTTATCTAAGTGCAATGGGATGCTTGCAGATACAGATTTTAGTGCCCTCTTACTGAATTGCTAATTCAGGATTCCTATTGCTGGGGTTCTGAATTAATTCCATTTTCTCTAAGCAAATATTTTTTTTAAAGATTTTTATTTATTCATTTGACAGACAGAGATCACAAATAGGCAGAGAGGCAGGCAGAGAGAGAAGGGGGAGCAGAGAGCCCGACGCGGGGCTCGAACCCAGGACCCCGGGACCACGACTCGAGCCGAAGGCAGAGGCTTTAACCCACTGAGCCACCCAGGCACCCCTCTAAGCAAATATTAAATAAGTCCTATAAAAGTAGTCTAGTCTGGTTTTTAGTTGTAGAGATTTTACAGAAAATTTTCTAGAATCAGTGATCATTACATCCAGACAAACAAAAGTTATCAGGTGTTAGTTTTAAAAAATTACCAACTGATGGGGTGCCTGGGTGGTTCAGTTGTTAAGTGTCTGCCTTTGGCTCAGGTCATGATCTCAGGGTCCTTGGATTTAGCCCTGCATCAGGCTCCCTGCTCAGAGGAAAGCCTGCTTCTCCCTCTCCCTTTCCAACCCTGCCTGTGTTCCCCTTTCTCTATTATCATTTTCTAATAAACAAAATCTTTAAAAAATTACCATCTGAGATCATATAGATGGAAACATTGCAGAAAGAGTTTACAAAGGAAGTATGGCTTGTAAGCATACCTCTATAATCCATTTTGAGGTCTTCATGTGGTTAGACTACAAAATCTTAAATACTAGATAGATTAGAAGTTACCAAATGACTTTCTATAATAGTTGAGTTAAAAAATGTGTCTTACTGTCATAATATTGGAATATCTCAGGTCAAAACGTTTTGGATCGTTTTCCTCCAAGACATGGGAAGAGAACCTAAAAATATATGCACTGACCTATGAATTGGGTTAAGTATAGTGACTAGTTTTTTGTTCTTTTATTCTTTTTATCATTGCAATTCTTTTCTTAGAGAGCATACGATATTTCTTCATATATTAAACTTAAAAGCATATGACTTCTGAGGGATGTCTGCTGTAAAACTTTCGTCTGTCAGCACACTTAGGAAAAATGTTTTTCTTTCTGCTATAAGGCAACATTTTAATGTGTACATGTACAGCATTTTCATACCCTGTCACCCAATTCCCAATTTGCATGATAACAACATCATAATAGCATAAAAGAGATATTAAGAAAAAAATAACTTGAACTGCTTATGATTCCAATATTGAAGAGATGCTGTAAAAACAATGGTGACTGGAAAACAGCTCTATTATCCCCTTCAGGCAGCATTGTGATGAAGGCCTAATAGCTTATAAATACTAGAGCTTTCTTTATCCAATGAGATTAGGATTTATTTCATTTCTTCTTACCAAAGTCCCATCTAACCAGTTTCGTCACCTCCCAAAGACAGAAGTTTTCAGTTCTTAGGAAGGTTGTAGAAGTTCTATTAGTTGTGGGGCATTTATTCTCGTAGTAGAAGGAAGTTCCAGAGAGGTCTTTTGAATCAACTTCTGGTACTCCCAGGTAGATTTCCTATACACGAACATATACTCTTGAAGCACATTTTGTGGACACGATTTTCTTTCTTTGCACCTAGCACCTGGGCCATGATATTATCTTATTTATGGGAGTCTTCCTTTCTGCCACTGTAGGCTTCTAAGCCAATGAATGCCCTTGGGTCACTTGTCTAGGTCTAATACTTGTCTAGGAGTGGAAATTGCCTGTTATGTACCAAAAGGAATTTGAGGAAACTGTTTTTCCTTCTGATGCTCTTTGAGACTTGCAGTTGGAATCCCTGTTTATATGGAGGAGAGAAACAGAACAAAGCTCACATTATCTTTTCCACTTAATACAACTGAAAGCTCAAGGAGTATGGAGTCCTTTAAAAGACAGCCTTTGACATCCTAGTGTTGACAGAAAAAATGAAGATCTGATAACACTGCTTCTATACATAATTTCTCTAAGAAACCTTTCCAGTTCCCCGTCTGAGATGGGGTGCTTGCAAATACAGATTTCAACTTACTGAATTGCTAAATCATGATTCCTGTTGCTGGGGCTCTGGTATGAGCCCTCCTAGGCAGTCTTGTTAAGAACGCTAAAGTTTGAGAAGAACTTATTTGGGACTGTTATCAGATTATCGTTGCTGTCAGTATCTTCTGGGATAGTTATGGGGAGCTATGTAACTTCATAGAACAGCAGAACAACTAGGTAAGTTTTAATCCCCATTTCTCAGCAGCTGATCCAAGTATGCTAGGTTGGCTGCCTGAAAGCAATCTTAATTTTAGTCAATCATAGGAATTGTGTGTATTATTTATTACCATAAAGCCGGATAAAACATTTCATGGTTTGATGCTTATCAGCATAATTTTGTTGTTTTCCTTAATGTCATTCCTTACCTATATTCATAAATGCTCAGGCTTAATAGTTTATTCCTCTGACAGCATGGTTACTTGCATAGGAAAAGAACAACAAAACAAGAACAAATTTAAACATTAACGTCAATGATTCTGCACCCCTTTCAGCTTCAGTCTGTGAGTGAGGAGCAATTCTGGCAGTGAGAGAATCAAGTTCTCTAATTATATAATGTGAGATAAAATATTTTATGTATTTGTACCACAAAATAATTGTTACACAGAAATTTGTGGTTAATGGTGGTTTTCTTATGACTGTTGCCTCTCCAGGGAGACAATAATATTCTTTCACTATATTTTCAAAATACGCTAGTGATCATTGGGGAATACATATTATACTAAATTACGTACTAAGTTGTTTTTATCATTTAGTTAAATAGTTCCTTTTGTACTAAGTTCCTTTGCCATCTTTTATGATGTGTTAAATTTAAGATTTCCTTGTTTCATTGCAGGTAACATCAAACACTATTTAATAAACACTAATTTTTTAAATGTATGCTGTTAAAACACATAGTACATTTTATATGGGCTGTTACATAATTTTATAATATAGTTTTATGTAGATGAATAAATTTCTTGGACAGCATTCCTTTAGAGTCTGCTCCATCAATTTTACTTTTTCTTCACAACTGTATGTTTCATGAATTTTTAATTTAAGACCTTTATTTTTGGAGGCCAATGTTGGATGATGTTGCATTATGGAAAATAAAGATCATTTTCTTTGCTGTGCCTATCTTTTGAATATATAAAATCAAACCATAGTAATATTAATATAAATTTCAATATATAAGATAATTATGGTAAACTATACAAAACTTTTCTTTAGAGTAATGGAGGGTCATTCTTTCTCTTGTCAGTAGTTTTCTTATATATAAAATCATGACAGCTGAGCTGGGTGTTTTTTTAAGGTGTTTTCTAAGGCCTACATGCTCATATTTTAGGGTTGCTCATAATAAGAACCCCATAGCATGCATGTATCTATTCATTCTTTCATTCAAAGAACACATCAAGAGAAAATACTTTATACTGAGTATAATGCTGAGTAGTGAAGGTTGAAAGAAGAAAAATATTTGTTTTGCCATGTGTGTGTCTTTGTTTCTTTATATTCATTTTCTATCATGCACTTGTATGTTTTATATTTGTATATGGTTAATTTTAGAACTTTGAAAACTGAAAATTCTAAGCCTCAAAACAAACACGTTTATATGCTTTGAATCATGAATTTCACTCTAAGAATCTTTCTTAAGGAAATAGAGATTTTTATCATTTATGGCCCAACCAAGAAAAGGGAAACTGATAAATGTGAAACAAAAGGAATTCAATAGTGTTTTAGTTGCAAAGGTGATGGAAAAGAAAGAGGGGGCTGATGGAGCAGAGTAAAGAAGGAATGCGATCTAGGGACAAGAAGCTGAGTAAGTCCCTGGCTGGGCCCACTAGCCAACACCTGGTGCTGTGCTGTTGGAGACATTGTCCCGTAGCCAAATATTATTCAACCACAAAAAGTCATTTATTAGGAGAACTGTGTTGACAAAGGAAAATATAATTACAACATCTAATTATAGTAAAAAGCAAGGTTCTGACATCTGTGTTTAGAATCTAGCTCCCTATCTTCACAATCTAGAATATACAAAGTTATTAATGATAGCTGTCTTTACATAGAAGAAATATGAATGAACAGTGTATTATTTTAATATATTTTTTTCATTTTCCAGTATTTCCTCTAATGAGCACGTATCATGTTCAGAGTTAGAACCATTTCACAAATCACTTTTAGGCAATCCACTCTTAAACATTATGCTGAGTGTATCACCATGGACTTGACTTTCGCTTCCCTATGTGGAATTCAAATGAATTATTCCAATTTTTACATTAATTGTGCTTATCTTTTTTCCCACAGAAAACTAATGTTAGAATGAACATATAGGAAAATATTATAAAGAGCAGCCCAAGAAGAGGAAATGATCATGGGAAATTTATCTTACTGTTGAGAAAATGATAGTATTTTTTTTAAGTGAAGAAAAGGGCGTAAAAGGTCAAAAACAAGCATTGGGATAATCTGACCATCTAATTTAAATCAAAGAATGAGGAAACTCTTGGCAAGAATTGGAAAGTGGAATTAAGGATTGACCAACCCTCTGTTTAGAAAAAAAAAGAGAGAGAAGAAAAAGGATCAAATTTGAGAGTAAAAAAATGCAATTAGGAATATGGACATGTGGATAAATACTTTGTGCTCAAGTGGTGTCATAGTCCCTTTCCTAAAATGAATATGCATTATTTTAAAGTGTAAAATACTTAGTTCTGAGGCACAGTGTTTGTTGTCCTTTCTATTGGTTGTGAGAAGTTCAGCAAGAAACCTGTTCTGAGTCAGAGATATCAAAACCAGTTCTATGGAGGGAAGTGGCAGTTACATGACAGGAAGACTTTAGACAGTTTTAACTACTATCATAATTAAAAGTAGCTTATTATATTACATATAATGTAGCACATAATAATAATAAACAATTGGTGTGTACCTGTTTTGCCACATGCTGTTCCAAGCACTTCAGTTATCACCCCACCCTTACAAGGTGGGTGTTGTGATTGTTTCAGTTACGTTAGTGAAGACACTGAGGCAAAGTGAGATAAAGAAACTTGACCCAAGTCACATAGCTACTCATTTCAGTAGTGGATCGAAGGTTGGAACTCAGACATGTGTTCTATAGAGGTTTGCTGTTACTGGCTCACTGCCCTTGCAGCTTGATTAGTAGGTGTGCAGGAGATTGGGAAATATATAATAAAGGGAAATAGATGATAAAGGGAAATAGATAATAAATAATAATAATAAAGGAATTATGTCTTAACTCGGTCACATTTTACCAATCAAATCGTTTAGTCACTTATTATCAATTTAGAAAAACTAAATTATATTCTGAATGACAAACTCATCAATTTCAATCAACTAGGCTTTCCTTTGTGATGAGCTAAGCATTTCTCATGACTGAAACACTTTTACTTTCTGTTATATGTCAGTCATTTCTTGTGGATGCCATCCAAGAAGAAACAAATTCTCTATTCTATTGTATCTAAACCTGTGATCTTCTATTCAAATACTTTTTCTTTGTGACCTCTGCTTATCTCTGAGGGAAAGTCAAAGAATTCAGTAAAAGTACATTTCCACTGTAAGAACACACAGTATTATGACTTCAAGTATCAAAAGTACATACACAGTTTTTTTTTAATTAAAATTTCTATTATTTCCCAAATTAGGTAAGTCAATTTACTAACATTGTATCAGGTTTTTTTTTTTAAAAATTGAAATATGATTAACATAATGCTTCATTAGTTTCCAGTTATAACATATTGATGTAATGCATTACCCAGTGCTTACCACAATAAGTTGCATCACCATATGTTACCTACATTCCTGTCACTGTATTTTTCATGTCCGTGTCTTACTCAGTTTATTAACTGCAAGTTTGTACCTCTTAATCCCCTTTATCTGTTTTACCCAACCCCTAACCCACCTACCCTTTGGCAACCACCATTTGGTTTTCTGTATTTAAGAGTCTGTTTTTTGTTTTAGTTTTTAGATTCCACGTATAAATGAAACCATATGGTATTTGTGTTTCTCTGTCTGACTTATTTCACTTAGCAGTATACCCTCTAGGTCTATCCATGTTGTTGCAAATGGTAAGATCTCATCCTTTTTTATGGCTGAGTAATACGCCATAGTATATATATCCTCTTTATCTGTTCGTCTGTTGGTGAACACTTCAGTTGCTTTCATATCTTAGCTATTGTAAATAATGCTGCAGTAAACATAGGGGTGTGTATATATTTTCAAAATAGTGTTTTTATCTTCTTTGGGTAAATGCCCAGTAGTGGGATTACTGGATTATATCATATTTCTATTTTTAAATTTTTAAAAGATCTATTTATTTTAGAGAGAGAGAGAGAGAGCATGAACAGGGGGAGATGCAGAGAGAGAGAGAGAGACAGGCAGACTCCCGCTGAGAGTGGAGCCCAATGTGGGGCTTGATCCCAGGACCCTGAGACCATGACATGTGCTGAAACCAAGAGTTGGATGCTTAACTGACTGAGCCACCCAGGCAGCCCTCTATTTTTAATTTTTAATGGAACCACCATGCTGTTTTGCATAGTGGTTGTGCAACTTATATTCCCAACGACATATCCTTATCAACACCTACTACTTCTTGTCTTTTAGGTACTAGCCATTCTGACTGATGTGAGGTGATATGTCATTGTGATTTTGATTTGCATTTTCATGATGTTTAGTGATGTTGAACATCTTCATGTCTCTCTGCTAACCATGCTATGTCTTCTTTGGAAAAATGTCTATTCATTTTAATGGGATTTTTTTTGGGAGTTGAGTTGTATCAGTTCTTTATTTATCTTGGATATTAAACCCTTATTAGATATATCATTTGAAAATATTTTTCCCCATTAACTAGCTTGATGCTTTGTTTTGTTGATAGTTTCCTTTGGTGCATAAAAGATTTTTGTTTTCAATAGTCCCAATACTTTATTTGTGCTTTTGTTTCCCTTGCCAGAGAAGATATATCTATAAATACATTGCTAAAGGTGATGTCCAAGAGATTACTGCCTATGATTTCTGTTAGGAACATTGTTATCATTTTAATTTGTTTTTATGATGTGCTTAAAATTTCCTTCCTTTGGAAACCAAAGATTTTTAATTAAAATTTTGAGGATATTTTACCAAAAGGAAATTCTATCCATATTTTAAAAACATTTGCTTAAGGTTTTCCTTTTCACAGAAGTCAATTTGACTTATTTCTGGGACCAAATATTCTAAGGACTTGTTTCATTGTTTGCTGAAATATTACTGATGTCAGTTATAGTTCTATGTACTAAACTGTTGGTGTCTCTCTCTCTCTCTCTCTCTCTATATATATATATATACATATTTAGCTTATTTATTGGACATTATAAATTTTTCTCATTTTGAATGATGATAATTATGCAAACCTAATTTTCTCAGTAGTATATCATAACTATTATTATCATTAAATATTTATTGAGTTTCTTCTTGTGCCACATTTTAAGAATTTAAGCAGATATAAATCAGATTCTGCATCCATAAGGATCTAAAATGCCCCAAAATTGCCATAAAATATTTTGGTTGAAATTACAGATTAGATTCCATTGCAAAAACTTTAAAGAATAATCCAATTTCTTTGGCTTCTTGATAAACTGAAGTGAAGAGTAGGTCAAATTTCTAAGATCTCGCTAATTCTTATTATGTGCTAAGGTTTTTTGCCAGTTGGTTAATATTTATTATCCTGTGTAACCTTCACAAAATACCTAATATATGGTTAAGTTCAAATCCTGCTTTACAGGTGAATATGTATGAGGGTCTTACATAGGTGAAGTGGCTGGACAAAAGTTATACATCAGCTGAATGGTAGAGATGAGATTTGAATAAAACCTATTCTCTTTCTACTACTTGCTTAAAAAGAAGATTAGACACATTGATGAGAATTAAATTCCTTTTGTTGTGTAAGGAAAAGAGATTCTTGAGATATAATGAAAATGAAAGTGTAAACTGTAGCAAAAGTCAGTGAATTGAAAGCTCTTTTCATTGGGTTGGAAGGGACATAGATCCAAAAGCTGAGTGTTCAAATGAAAAAGAAATATTACCGTTAGGGGATTAAAAGTTTATACCTTGAGGATAAATGAATTAAAATACATGTGATTAATGATGAATGAACACATGTTAATTACCACATGATAATCAACACTTTACAATGCAAGATAGATTGAATATACAGTTGTGGAGAGAGGACAGGAGAGAAGAGATTATTCAGAGGAGAAATAATTAGTGACCAGGGAGAGTTAACACATCCCTTGTTTCCATAGGAACAGAGTGAGCAAAAAATAGGTAGCTCCTATCCAGGGATTAGAGTCTACATGCATTGTTTTTACTTTGATACCAATGCTTCTCTGACACTGTATATATATATGTATATAGATAGATTTTGACCTTACCATAATTACTGGCACCTGTGTCTGACCTTAGCTACCTACAGACTCTCTGCATCCTGCTGCTTCTCTCTTTGCAATCTAGCTCTGAGGACCTCTGATTCCCTTACGACAGCACTGATGAACTAATATGGGGATCTCTCTTTCATTCCTGACTATAGTGTCTTAGGACTTTGGCTATCAGTGTGTCCTTTAAAAGTCATGCTTCTCACCTCTCCATAATTCACTGCAAGCTTCTGTGACCCCCTTAAGTGTTTCTAAATTCAGAACACCACACTTCTAACCTAGGTCACCTTTGGCCCTGCTTCTGGCTTGCTCTCCCTATCCTGGACCCATTTTACCATCTGTAAGTAATGGTACTCACATATTAGAATAATGCATTTTACTCTACGTACAAAATCTCAACAGGGAGATACTAATTCGTAACAAATGAGCACATTTTAAAAATACAACTAATTTTTAGGTCACCTATATGTTTCTTGCTTCACACTTCCAAACCAATTAATAAATATGTATAATGTCCTAAGATGGCTTATACTTACATATATATGCTTAAATTTTAATATAGTTAAATGACTATATACTTGAAATTTTAGAACCAATTGAGGGAATTAAATTTTAAACATTGGCCTTAAACTACCCATTGAACCAGATGGACTTCACAGATATATATATATAGAGAGAACATTTTTTTTCCAAAAGCATCAGAATAAGCATACTTTTCACGTGTATGTGAAACATTTTCCAGGATAAATTAAATGTTAGATCACAAGTTTTTATAAAATCTAAAGGATTGAAATCACATCAGACACCTTCTCTGACCACAATACAATGTTACAAAACTAGAAATTAATTACGTGAAGAAAACTTAAGGAAAAAAAAACACACAAAAAAGTAAAGATTAAATAACATGCTACTGTACAACCACTGGGTCAAAAAAAGAAATAAAAAGAGAAATAAAAAAATACCTTGAGACAAACAAAAATGAAAATGTTATATACCAAATTTATGTGATGTAGCAGAGCAGTTCTTTTTTTTTTTTTAAGATTTTATTTATTTATTTGACAGAGAGAGATCACAAGTAGGCAGAGAGAGAAGGGGAAGCATGCTCCCTGCTGAGCAGAGAGCCCAATGTGGGACTCAATCCCAGGACCCTGAGATCATGACCTGAGCCAAAGGCAGAGGCTTAATCCACTGAGCCACCCAGGCGCCCCATCAGAAGCAGTTCTAAGAGGGAAGTTTATAATGATAAATGTCTACATTAAGAAAGAAGAAAGGTTTCAAACAAACTTTATACCTCAAGGAACGAGAAAGAAGAATAAATTAATGAAAGTATGAACTAGTTCTTGGAAAAGGTAAACAAAATGGAGAAATATTTAGCTAGACACACCATGAAAAAATGAGAGTGGGCTCAAATAAATAAAATAATAAATAACTAGTTCTTGGAAAAGGTAAACAAAATGGAGAAACATTTAGCTAGACTTGCCAAGAAAAAATGAGAGTGGGCTCAAACAAATAACATCAGAAATGAAAGGAGATGTTACAACATATACCACAGAAATACAAAGGATTATAAGAGACTACTGTAAGTAGTTAAAGGCCAACAAATTCAATAATCTAGAAGAAATGTATAAATTCCTACAAATATACAAGCTATAAATATTGAATAATTATAAAATTAAAAACCTGTACAGACTTATCCCTAATAAAGAGATCGAATCAATAATCAAATGTCATTAGAAGCAACAAACAAAAGTCCAGGACAAGATGGTTTCAATGGTGAAGTCTTCCAAATGTTCAAAGATTTAATACCTGTTCTTCTCATACTCTTAAGAAAATAGAAGATACGGGAACTCTTCCTAACTCATTTCATGAGATATTACCCTGATATCAAAACCAGACAAGGACACCATAAAAGAAATTATAGGCCAATATCCTTGATAAACATAGGTGCAAAAAATTTCAACAAAGGACTCTCAAAATGAATTCAACACTACATCAGGGAATGTACCTCAACCTCATATGGCCCATATATGATAAGCCTACAGCTAACATCATACTTAATAGTGAAAATCTGAAAGCCTTCTAATAAAAAGTCTACAAAATGGAAACAAAGGAGTAAAACTGTCACTGTTTACAGATGACATGCTATTATACATGGAAAACTATAAAGGCTCCATTGAACACTGTTAGAACTAATAATGAATTCAGTTAAGTTATAGGATACAAAATCAATATAAAAAAATTCATCACATTTCTATTTGTTAATAACAAACTATGAGAGAGAGATCAAGAAAACAGTCCCAATTACAATTGCATCAAAAAGAACGAAACACCTAAGAATAAATTTAACCAAGGAGGTGAAAGATGTGTATATTTAAAACTATACGACATTAATGAAAGAAATTGAGAAGACAGAAACAAATGGAAAGGCATTCTATGCTCATGGGTTGGAAGAATCAATATTGTTAAAATGTACATACTATCCAAAACAATATACAGATTCAATGCAATCCCTACTAAAATTCCAATGGCAGTTTTTCAAAGAAATAGAACAAATGATCCTAAAGATAAAATGGAACCACAAGAAAAAGTATTGCCAAAACAATCTTGAAAAGAACAAAGCTAGAGGCATAATTCTCTCTTATTTCAAACTATACTATAAAGCTATTACTATACCTTTATTACATATTAATATTACATTACATATTAATATTAACACCATATGGTGTTATGATAAAAATGGAAACATAGATCAATGAAACAGAATAGAAGGCCCAGAAGTAAATCCATGGATATATGGGTAAATTAACATACAGTAAAGGAACAGAGAATATACAATGAGGAAAGGACAGTCTCTTCAATAAATGATGTTGGGAAAATGAGAACTACATGCCAAAGAACTCAACTATCTTTCACCATAAACAAAAATTACCCCAAAATGGATTAAAGACTTGAACGTAAAGCCTGAAACCATTTAACTTCTAGAAGAAAAATAGCAGTAAACTCTTTGACATAAGTCTTGGCAACGATTTTTTTGAATCCGACATGAAAAGCAAAATAAACAGGGCAAAAATAAATAAGTGGGACTATATCATACTTCAAAAGCTTCAGCACAGTGAAAGAAACCATCAACAAAATGAAAAGGCAGCCTACTGAATGAGAGAAAATATTTGCAAATCACATCTGATAAGGGGCTAATATTCAAAATATATAAAGAACTCATACAACTCAATAACAAAAGAAAAACCAATCTCATTAAGAATGGGCAGATCTGACTAGACAGTTTTCCAGAGATGACAAATGGATGGTCAACAGGTACAAGAAAATATCCTGAACATCATTGATCATCAGGAAAATGCAAACAAAGCCACAATGAAATACCATCTCATACCTGTTAGAATGGCTATTGTTAAAAAGATAAAAAATAACAAGTGTTGGCAAGGATGTAGAGAAAAGAGGACCCTTGTGCACTGTTGGTGGAATGGATATTGGTGCAGCCATATGGAAAACATATGGAGGTTCCTCAAAAAATGAGAAATAGAACTACCTTTTGATCCAGTAATCCCACTGCTGGGTATTTGCCCTAGAAAATGAAAACATTAATTAAAAAAGATATATGCACTCCCATGTTCATTATAGCATTATTTACAATAGTCAAAATATGGAAACAACATAAGTATCAGTTGATGAATGAGTAGATAGATTGTGAGATGCACACGCGCGTGCGCACACACACACACACACACAGGAGTATCATTCATCCATAAAAAAGAAGGAAATCTTGCTATTTGCAGCAACATGGATAGATCATGAGGACATTAAGCTAAATTAAAAAAGAGAAAATCAAGTATTGTATGATCTCGCTTCCATGTGTAATCTTTGAAAAAACCCAATATCATAGATGTGGAGCCTGGTACTTACCAGAGACAAGGGTGAGAAGGGGTGGGAGAAATGTGTGAAGGAGGTCAAAAAATAAAAAGAAAAGCAAACAGCAAAATACTATAGAAACCTGCTAAATGTTCAGCTTGATTAAGTCTGTATAAGTTTTATAATAAATGCTAAAGAGGAAAGATTACTTCATCTACTTTGTACTACATTGAGTGTAGCAGATATATCCAGATGATTTATAAACTTCTGATTATGATCATTCCTTGAGAAAGGAAAAAACCGAAAACATCTTTAGCTCTGAAAAAAAATACATTAGCAACCAAGGTCATAAAAAATAGCTTTCATTCAACTCTGCACACCTGCCCTATTTCCTCCTTTTCATTGGCAGACATCTATACAGAATATTCTATTAATTGTAAACACCACTGCACTCGGGCCAGCCTATACAGAATATTCTAAATTGACATTGCTTTCTGAACTTCATTTCATGAGCCATTAATAGCTCATAAAATCTAATTTAGTGCTTCATAATCAATATTTTAAAATATGAGATACATTAGAATGTTGCATTTAACTATGAATAAAGTATTATTTCATATGTTTTTATTTTGTCATATATAGAAAGGACACATCATTTTGTAAATCTTTTCTTTCAGTTTCCCACCTTTTTTATTCTAAGATGCATATCTCTTTACATATTTTACATTTCTGAAATCTAGATACATCTTAACATTAATAGAGTCTTAAAATCACAGTTGGCCAGTTAGTGAATGTGATAAAGTTGTCACTGTGAATTTGTGAACTTGTCATAGCTCTTCCTGTTGTCATTGGTTAAAAAAAAGCTGCTAAAAAAATAGTATTATATTTATAAATGAAAATATATACTGAAAAATCTTTGTCGTGAAATTAATTTTGCATTGTAAGTATTATGGTGTTACCTAGAGTTATGAGATAAACAACAAGAAACTGAAATGATGGCATGACTGTATTGCTGTTTATTTTTAATATTTTTCTTGGTCTTCTATTGGTATTATTTTCCCCACCAAAATTTTTAAACTTTTATCTTCCAATAACTTTTATCATGTATGCTTATGAGCATCACCAAATCCTTTTAAAAACAATGTAAATGTCTGTACATCTTTACTAAGTTTTTTATGCAACTAATTATCAAGGAAAGTATAAAGTAGATTCAATGCATTCATTTGGAATGATTCTCAATACATAATGTGAAGTGGGAAAAATTAAACAAGCAAAATATGTGTTCGACAAAATCCTATTTAACAGAGCGGGGGTGGGGGGACCAAAGAAAGCGCATAACCAACACTGAGCTCTCTGTTGTGTTGCTCTCCATCCTGAGGCTACAGAAGAGGCGGGGGGGGGAAAAGAGGGATAGTAAACAAAATGCTCAAATCACAAACTATAGTGGAGTAGAAAAGACTAGGTCTCAGCAGCTGTGGAAGGGGTCAAGAAGAATCCACTCACTGCGTACAGAACACAGATGATCCTGACAGATAATTCCACTTGAAACATGAGGTAAAGGTAAAGAAAAGCATGGAAACTGTAAACATACCACTATAGGAGGGGGCAGAGAAATCTAATATGCAATAAGACAGGTGAAGAATCTAATCTGGAAAAAAGTCCAAGAAACAGAAGAAAATTCCCCAAGAGAGCTCCTCATTAGAGGAGAATTTAGTAAGCATGTTAAATTTAAAAAGTAAGGGCACAAACAAAATAGTAGACACAAGACTGAATTGAATGAAAATTTTAAATGCTAAAGAAAATAAAATTAAGGCCAAAAGAACAACATCAAAAAGTTAATAATAATAAATGTGGAATAACAGATCAAACAATGGCTAATGAAAACACTAATTAATGATGTAGAAGAAAAGCTTGTTTAATGTAAACACAAAGGAAAAGGATACAAAAAACTATAGATATTATTAAAGATATGTGAAATGTTATAAGCTGTCATTAAATATATCAGAACTTGAAAACCAAACAAATGAAACAGAGAACACTGAGACATTAGAGAAGAAAATGTCCAGAATGGAATCTGCAGGAAAAGTAAAAATTGTGTTCTGTTCATGATAAATACTGAACAATAAACACAGAGACATATACTAAGTAAGTCACCACACTTCGAGAGAAGAAAATGAACTCTGGGAAGAAAATCATTTTTTGATAAAGAGAAAAAAAAAAAAAAGCCAGTCACAGACTTCTCCACAGCAGTCACTGCCAAAAGGCAATTAAGCAATTCCAGCACAGTTCTGAAAAAAGGTAATATCATGCTAGACAATAATTCACACAACACGCCAGACAAGCATAAAGCTACAGACAGGTACTCTCAAATACAAAATCATTTCAGGAATAAAATATTCCAGAGTTCTTACTGAAAAACAAAAATAAAATAAAACTACTCAACAACTATATCTAAGAAATGAACTGAAATCAGAGTAGAACACTCCAGAATTAGAAGACCAGTGCTGTATATGAAATCATTTAAATATAAACAAAAGACTGAACACCCAGGGTCACAAATCATGATTAGAAAAAGAAATGTAGATGGTTCCAAGTCAGTCCTTAGAGTACTTGGTTGGTACAGGTACTGGTCGCACATGACTGCCCTATCTTTTTCCTATTATTAGTGTCAGGCAGGCAGGCAGGGCTGGGTTCTGGTGTCATGGTTACAGCTGTGCTTCTGTTCCTTACCCCAGTGGTTTTCCAACATTTAAAAATAAATAAATTGGTAATACAAGGATTGATTGAGGAATAATTTTTTGTAAGTTTGTAATGGGGGAATATAATTAGTATTTAAATTAAGCCATTTGACATTAAATGATACCTATTTTTAGCCATTTAAATCAGTTTTGTGGCTTTATCTATTGGCAGCAGTATGCCCGTTGGATTTCTTTTTGAATTACTCATTGTCTTCCATTCGAAAAAAGATAAGAATTTAATGTTCTCTGAAAAGTCATAGCCAAAAATACATTCCATTCAGGCATTGTGCTGATTGAGAGGAAGAGAAAAAGTACAATTTTATATTTCAGATAGCCAGAAGAAGAAAAATATCAAGAGAAAGACCAGTATTAATTAGATGAAATTGACAGATGTTAAGATATTAAATAATCAAATAAAATCTAAAAATGGAACAAGAAATTCACATCATTTTAAATAGGTAAATTTGAAGGGGGAAATTGATTTTTTGGCAGTTTTATTTTTATTTTTCTGTGAAATGGTTTTCTTAAACAGAAGCAGACTAATTAAAAAATTCACTTCCTTGTATGACTTGAAAACCGAATAGGGAAAAGTAGACAAACAATTCCTAAAGCTGGAAGTTTTGGAATTTTCATCCAAGAATATACAAACTTTAATATGCCCGTTGAATGCTATCCCAGTCACTAGCTAACTTCTGACTCTGAAGGTCCAGGTGATGTTTAATGACTCAGCAATAGAGGTAAAATGTTCCTTAGTATCATTTTTCTCTCTGAGAAGATACAAATATGTAATGGAATGTTTTGCCTTAACTGTTTCTGATAGATTTTATCCTCTTCCTTTCTGTTATTAAATAGGATTATGTAAAGAATAATATGATTTGTTCTGTTCTTTGAGATTTAGCTCTTTGCACTAGTTTCCTAGGATGTTCACACAGTGTTAGAATTGGGGGCGGGTAATGAAACACGTCTCTGACTTTCAGGGGTTTATCATCCCTCTCCCACTTTAGTCCAACCAGTCAACTGCCAACTCCTCTCCTGCTATGGTTTCTCAGTCTTACCTTCATTCATCACACATGTATTAAGTCTCTACTGTGTGTCAGGCATTGTTCTACATACTAGTCATAACACAATGTACACTGCAGACAAATTTCCTGCCTCCAGGAAGTTTTCCTTCTGGTAGAGTAGACAGACAAAATAGCATTCTTCACCCATTGTGAAAACACTGCCTTTGGGCTAGAACCGAGTTTCTCAACATCAGCACTCATCACGTTTTGGGCTGTATAATTCTTTGTTGTGAGAGGCTGTCTGGTGTACTGTAGGATGTTTCACAACATCTCTGGCCTCTACTCACTTGATCCCATAGTTGTGACAACCAAATATGTTTCCAGACATCGTCAGATGTCTGCTGAGGGGCAAAATGACCCTGAGTTCAGAATCACTGGTCCACATAACTCACAGGCTTCCCTTCAAAATGTTCCCATTGTTATGCTACCTCAATGCTGTGTCAGCATCTCTTCTTAGCTGATGCTACTTTTTATATTTGTTCTAGACAAATGCAGCCTCTTTCCAAGTCTACAATTTTGCAGGCCAAAAGTACTTCACACCTGGGAGCAGATGCTGATCTAAGCAGAAATAATGTAAGAATTTTCTACCAAAGTAGCTGTTTTGTTTCAATGTCACATATATCTCACTTGCATTTTGAGTGTGGCTGCTGCATATTGATAAACCATTGCTTTTTATAATTGATTTAGGGCATGATGGCTTATACATTTGTGTGTGTGTGTCCACGCGCTCCGCAGTGTTCTTGCTAAATGTGTGACTTTCCACAGGCCTACTTCTTGGTCTGTATCTGAATGTACTGGTAGCTTAATCCCACCCCAAACTACAAGTTGCTTTCCATATGTAGACTTATTGGTCTTTGTTTTGTTCAAACACCTCCTTCTCCCTACAGACTTGAAAAGCATGAAATCAAGGAGAAAATTAACTATACCATTCTTCAGAAACTAGAATCAACACATCTCTTTGTTAATTATTGTAGAATTGGGCAGGGGGACATTGAGCTGCCCTCTGATAGAAAACATTCATAATCAGATTTTTTTCTAATTCTGTGGCAAATTTTGAAAACCTGGCTCTGTACACACATTTAAACTACATTATCCTTTTTTTTTCCTTGCAGCCTTTTATATCTTCCTTTTGTTGTCATTGAGAGACTAGTTATTGGCAATGCTTAAATTTCCATTACCAATAGGAAAAAAAAGAAGTGCAAGTATATTCTTCTATTATAAGCAATATCTGAGGATATATTTATAGCCTGTCAAAAATAATTTGAGCTCCTCTGCAGTGCAAGTTAGACCTAGCATTATATGATATTTACACATGCATCACCCTTGGTTGTCTCTCCCCTGGTTTCGTGCAGTCAGTTGTGCATGTGTTTCATTTGTGGGCGTGTTGTGGCATGGGTTCCAATGGCTGCATACCTGGGTCGAGCACATTCCAGGTTTCCTTGCACTTCTTTTCTCATTGAAGACGGTTGCTGAATGAGAGATCTGCTCTGGGTGAGCCAGATGGGATGAAGCCATTTTTTTTTTCTTTTAAGAAGAAAGTCATTTATTCTGACAATTACTACTACAGAAAAACATTTATTTCTATACATAGATGGTAGTAATATGGTTTAAATACATGCACAGACAAGTTATATATACATAGTTACACAAAAATACACATAGCTTCATGAACAATAGTAGGATTGTTTTCTTCTCCTTTTTGGGTGAGCATTTTGGAATTAGTATGCTTATTACAATAGCGTGATAAGACACAATACAGGTGATCAAGTGAATTACACAGCAGCCTGCCATGGACAGGATTTCTGCCTATAAGACATATATAATATATATGTTTTAAATACAAATTTCAGGTATACACTATAATTATATTATAATTTGATGTATGTTTACATATAAAGTGAGCCCCTAAATGTCTAGTTACCATCCATCACCCTGCGATTGACACCCTTTATTTACCTCTTTCTCCCACTAACTCAACTTCTCTGGTAACCACCAATCCAATCTCCATCATATCTATAAAGTTTTGTTTGTTTGTTTTGTTATTTTTTATATTCCACATGAGTGAAATCATATGGTATTTATCTTTCTCCTTCTGACTTATTTCACTTAGTGTAATACCCCATTTGTTGTCACAGATGGCAAGATTTCATTCTTTTTTATTTCATTCTTTTTTATTTCCATTGTGTATACCTCTCATATCTTCTGTTTCCATTCATCCATTGATGGACATTTAGTTTGTTTCCATATCTTGCCTATTGCAAATAATGCTGCAGTGAGCACAGGGGTGCACATATCTTTTTGAATTAGTGTTTTCATATTTTTGGCTATATACCCTAAAGTGGAACAGTTGAATCATATGATAGTTCTATCCATAATTTTTTGAGGAATTTTCATACTGTTTTCAATAGTGGTTGCATCAACTCAAAATCACAACAGTGTTCAAGGGTTTGCTTTTCTCCACATCCTCTCAAGCACTTGTTATTCTTTGTCGCTTTGAAAATAGCCATTCTAACACGTATGTGGTGATAACTTATTGTGGTTTTGATTGCATCTCCCTAATAGTTAGTGATGCTGCATGTCTTTTTAATGTGCCTGTTGACCGTTTACATGTTGTTTTGGAGAAAATGTCTATTTAGATCCTCTGCCCATTTAAAAAAAAAAGATTTTATTTATTTATTTGACAGAAAGACAGACACACAGCAAGAGAGGGAACACAAGCAGTGGGAGAGGAAGAGGAAGAGGAAGTCTCCTGCTGAGCAGGGAGCCTAATGTGGGGCTCCATCTCAGGACCCTGGGATCATGACCTGAGCCGAAGGCAAATGCTTAATGACTGAGCCACCTAGGCGCCCTCTGCCCATTTTTGAATTAGATTGTTTGGGTTTTTTGTTTTTGTTGTCGAGTTGTATGAGTTCATTTTATATTTTGGATATTAACCCCTAATTGGATTTATAATGTCTTTTCCCATTTAATAGGTTGCTCTTTCATTTTGAGTATGGGTTCCTTTATTGTACAGAAGATTTTTAACTTGATACTGTCCTGATTGTTTAATTTTGCTTTTTCTCCCCCTTGCCTTTGGAGTCTGATCCACAAAAACATTACTAAGACCCATGTCAAGGAGCTTATCACCTATATTTTCTTCTAGGAATAATATGGTTTCAAGTTTTACATTCAAGTCTTTAAGCTATTTGAGTTCATTTTTCTGTAGAGTATAAAATAGTGGTCTACTTTCATTCTTTTGTATTTGGCTGTCCAGTTTTCACAAATACTATTTAAAGATTTCATTTATATATTTATTTGACAGACAGAGATCACAAGTAGGCAGAGAGGGAGACAGAGAGAGAGGGGGAAGCAGGCTCCCCGCTGAGCAGAGAGCCCCTTTGTGGGGCTCCATCCCAAGACCCCGAGATCATGACCTGAGCCAAAGGCAGAGGCTTAACCCACTGAGCCACCCAGGTGCCCCACAAATATTATTTATTAAAAAAGACTCCACTCTGCATTATATGTTTTGGGCTCCTTTGTCTTAATCTAATTGTCCATATATGCATGAGTTTTTCTCTGGGTTGTCAATTCTGTTCCATGTAGGTCTGTTTTCATTCCAGTACCATACTGTTTTGATTACTATAGCTATAGAGTTTTAAACTTCCAGCTTTGTTCTTTCTTAAGATTGCTTTGGCTAAAAGTATAGATTGCTCTAGGCAGTATAGACATTTGAACAATGTTTATTCTTCTGATCTAAGAGCATGGAATGGTCTTCCATCTTTTTGTGTCTTCTTCAATTTCTTTCATGAGTATTCTGTAGTTCCTCGAGTACAGATCCTTTACCTCTTTGGTTAGGTTTATTCCCAGGTATCTTATGGTTTTGGTGCTATAGTAAATGGAATCGATTCTCTAATTTCCCTTTCTGTATTTTCATTGTTAGTGTATAAGAAAGCCACTGATTTCTGTACATTGACTTTCCATTGACTTTCTATCCTGCCACGTTACTGAATTGCTGTATGAGTTCTAGTAGTTTGGGGGTGGAGTCTTTTGGGTTTTCCATAGAAAGTATCATGTCATCTGCGAAGAGAGAGAGTTTGACTTCTTCACTGCCAATTTGGATACCTTTTATTTCTCTTTGTTGTCTGATTGCTGTTGCTAGGACTTCTAATACTATGTTGAACAAGAGTGGTGAGAGTGGGCATCCTTGTCGTGTTCCTGATCTCAACGGGAAGGCTGCAAGCTTTTTCCCATTGAAGATGATATTTGCTGTGGGTCTTTCATAGATAGATTTTATGAAGTCAGGGATGTTCCCTCTGGCCCTATACTTTGAAGTGTTTTAATCAGGAACGGATGCTGGATTTTGTCAAATGCTTTTTTCTGCATCAATTGAGAGGACCGTGTGGTTCTTCTCTCTTCTCTTATTAACTTGTCTATCACATTGATTGATTTGCGAATGTTGAACCATCCTTGTGACCCAGGGATGAATCCCACCTGGTCATGGTGGATAATCTTTTTAATGTGCTGTTGGATCCTGTTTGCTAGGATCTTGTTGAGAATCTTACCATCCATATTCATCAGTGATATTGGTCTGAAATTCTCCTTTTTGGTAGGGTCTTTGCCTGGTTTGGGGATCAGGGTAATGCTGGCTTCATAGAAAGAGTCTGGAAGTTTTCCTTCTGCTTCAATTTTTTGAAACAGCTTCAGGAGTATAGGTGTTATTTCTTCCTTGAAAGTTTGGTAGAATTCCCCAGGGAATCCATCAGGTCCTGGGCTCTTGTTTTTTGGGAGGTTTTTGATCACTGCTTCAATCTCGTTACTAGATATCGGTCTGTTCAGGTTGTCAATTTCTTCCTGGTTCAATTTTGGGAGTTTATAGTTTTCCAGGAATGCATCCATTTCATCTAGGTTGCTTAGCTTATTGGCATATAACTGTTGATAATAACTTCTGATGATTGTTTCTACTTCCTTGGTGTTAGTTGTGATCTCTCCCTTTTCAATCATAACTTTATTAATTTGGGCTTTCTCTCTTTTCTTTTGGATTAGTGTGGTCAATGGTTTATCGATCTTATTGATTCTTTCAAAAAACCAGCTTCTAGTTTCATTGATACGTTCTACTGTATCTCTGGTTTCTACCTCATTGATCTCTGCTCTAATCTTGATTATTTACCTTCTTATGTGTGGAGTTCATTTGATTTGTTGTTGATTCTCCAGTTCTTTAAGGTGTAGAGACAGCTGGTGTATTCTGGATTTTTCAATTTTTTTGAGGGAGGCATGCCATTCCAATCAAAATTCCACGGGTAATTTTCAAAGAGCTGGAGCAAATAATCCAAAAATTTCTATGGAATCAGAAGAGACCCCAAATCACTAAGGAAATGTTGAAAAACAAAAATAAAACTGGGGGCATCACGTTACCTGATTTCAAGCTTTACTACAAATCTGTGATCACCAAGACATCACGGTACTGGCATAAAAACAGACACATAGACCAGTGAAACAGAGTAGAGAGCCCAGATATGGACCCTCAACTTTATGGGCAAATAATCTTCGACAAAACAGGAAAAAATATACAGTGGAAAAAAAACAGTCTCTTCAATAAATGGTGCTGGGAAAACTGGACAGCTATATGTAGAATGAAACTCAACCATTCTCTTACACCGTACACAAAGATAAACTCAAAATGGATAAAAGACCTCAATGTGAGACAGGAATCCATCAGAATCCTAGAGGAGAACATAGGCAGTAATCTCTTCGATATCAGCCACAGCAACTTCTTTCAAGATATGTCTCCAAAGGCAAAGGAAACAAAAGTGAGAATGAACTTTTGGGACTTCATCAAGATCAAAAGCTTCTGCACAGCAAAGGAAACAGTCAACAAAACAAAGAGGCAACCCACGGAATGGGAGAAGATATTTGCAAATGACAGTACAGACAAAAGGTTGATATCCAGGATCTATAAAGAACTCCTCAAACTCAACACACACAAAACAGACAATCATATAAAAAAATGGGCAGTAGATATGAACAGACACTTCTCCAATGAAGACATACAAATGGCTATCAGACAGATGAAAAAATGTTCATCATCACTAGTCATCAGGGAGATTCAAATTAAAACCACATTGAGATACCACCTTACACCAGTTAGAATGGCCAAAATTAGCCAGACAGGAAACAACATGTGTTGGAGAGGATGTGGAGAAAGGGGAACCCTCTTATACTGTTGGTGGGAATGCAAGTTGGTGCAGCCACTTTGGAGAACAGTGTGGAGATTCCTCAAGAAATTAAAAATAGAGCTTCCTTATTACCCTGCAATTGCACTACTGGGTATTTACCCCAAAGATACAGATGTAGTGAAAAGACGGGCCATTTGTACCCCAATGTTTATAGCAGCAATGGCCATGGTTGCCAAAGTGTGGAAAGAATCAAGATGCCCTTCAACAGACGAATGGATAAGGAAGATGTGGTCCATATAGACTATGGAATATTATGCCTCCATCAGAAAGGATGAATACCCAAATTTTGTAGCAACATGGATGGGACTGGAGGAGATTATGCTGAGTGAAATAAGTCAAGAAGAGAGAGTCAATTATCATATGGTTTCACTTATTTGTGGAGCATAACAAATAGCATGGAGGACAAGGGGAGATGGAGAGGAGAAGGGAGTTGAGGGAAATTGGAAGGGGAGGTGAACCATGAGAGACTATGCACTCTGAAAAACAATCTGACGGTTTTGAAGGGGTGGGGGGTGGGAGGTTGTGGGAATCAGGTGGTGGGTATTAGAGAGGGCACGGATTGCATGGAGCACTGGGTGTGATGCAAAAACAATGAATATTGTTATGCTGAAAAGAAATAAAAAATTAACAACAACAAAAAAAGATTGCTTTGGCTAATCAAGATCTTTTGGTTCCATACAAATTTTAGAATTATTTGTTCTAGTTCTATGAAATATGCCACTGGAATTTTGAGAGGGATTGCACTGAAAATGTAGATTGCTTTGGGTAATATGGACATATTAACAATGTTGCTTCTTGCAATCCAGGAGCATGAACATGTTTTTATTTTTTATGTCTGCAATTTTTTTCATCACTGTCTTGTAGTCTATGTATATACATTTTTCACCTCTTTGGTTGAGTTTATTCCTTAATAATTGATTATTTTTGGTGCTATTGTAAATGGGACTTTTTTCTTAATATCTCTTCCTAGCAGTTTGTTATTAGTGTGTAGAAATAAAGCTGATTTTTGTGTATTAATATTTTTGTATCCTTCACCTTCACTGCATTCTTTTAAAAAAGATTTCAGCTTTCGCTTATTAAGCATGGTGTGACCTATGGGTTTGTCATCATGCTTTTACTATGTTGAAGTATGTTCATTCTATATCTACTTTGTTGAGAGGGTTTTTTTTAATCATAAGTGGATGTTGAATTTTATTGTGATTTTTTTCTGCATCTATTGAGGTGATCATATGATTTTTATGCCTCATTTTGTTTTGTTTATGTAATATATCACATTGATTGACCTGCAGATGTTGAATCATCCCTGTACTGCTGAATTAAATCCCACTTGATCAAGCTGTATGATCTTTTTAACTTTTTTTTTTTTTTTTTTTTTTTAAAGATTTTTTATTTATTTATTTGACAGAGAGATCACAAGCAGGCAGAGAGGCAGGCAGAGAGAGAGGAGGAAGCAGGCTCCCCGCCGAGCAGAGAGCCCGATGCGGGGCTCGATCCCAGGACTCCGAGATCATGACCTGAGCCGAAGGCAGCGGCTTAACCCACTGAGCCACCCAGGCGCCCCTCTTTTTAACTTTTTAAAAATATTTTTAAATTATTATTGAATTCAGTTTGATAAAATTTTGTTGGCAGTTTTTGTGTTTATATTCATCAAGGATACTGGCCTGTAATTTTCTTTTTTTTTTTTTTTTTCTTTTTCTTTTCCTCTCTCTCTCTCTCTCTCTTTTGTGGTATCCTTGTTTGGTTTGGTATCAAAGTAATCCTGGATTCATAAAATGTGTTTGGAAACATTCTTCATCTTGAATTTTTTGGAAGAGTATGAGAAGGGTAGGTATTACATCTTCTTTGAATGTTTGGAAGATTTCACCAGTGAAGCCATCTAGTCCTGGACTTTTATTGGAAGATTTTTGATTACTGATTCAATCTCCTTCCTAGTAATCAGTCTATTCAGGTTTTCTTTTTATTCCTGATTCAGTCTTAGAAGAAGATTGAATGTTTCTAGGAATTTATTCATTTCTTCTAGGTTGTCCAATTTATTGACATACATTGTTTGTAGTATTCCCTTATGATCCTTTGTATTTCTGTGGTATCAGTTGTACATTCTTTTTCATTTCTGATTTTATTTATTTGAACTCTTTCTCCTTTTTTGGTAAATCTAGCTAAAGGTTTGTTCATTTTGCTTATCCTTTCCAAAGATACAGGCCTCTCTTTTTTTTTTTAATCAATGTTTTCTATTATTGTTTTAGTCTCCATTTCATCTATTTCTGATCTGTTTTGTTTCTTTTAAAGATTTTTATTTATTTATTTGCCAGAAAGAAAGAGAGAGGGCAGAGGCAGAGGGAGAAGTAGGCTCCCTACTGAGCAGGGAACCCAATGCAGGACTCAATTCCAGGACCCTGGGATCATGACCTGAGACAAAGGCTGCTACTTAACTGACTGAGCCTCTCAGGTGTTCCATCTGTTCTGTTTCTTCTACTTACTTTAGGATTATTTTGTTCTTTTTGTCTAGTTTCTTTAGTTATAAAGTTAGTTTATTTGAGATTTTTATTGTTTCTTGACGTAGGCCTTTATTTCTGTGAATTTTCCTCTTAAAATTGCTTTTGCTGTGTCCCACAGATTTTGGTATGTTGTATTATTCTTTTCATTTATCTCTTTTTAAAAAATTTTTTATTATGTTATGTTAGTCACCACACAGTATATTATTAGTTTCTGATGTAGTGTTCCATGATTCATTTATCTCAAGGTATTTTTTATTCCTCCTCTGATTTCTTCTTTGACTCATTGCTTGTTCAGTAGCATGTTGTTTTTTCTCCATGTTTTGTGGTTTTTCATTTTCTTATTGTAATAAATTTATAGTTCATACCTTAATGGTCAGAAAAGATGCTTGATTTGATTTCAGTCTCGAATTAGTTGAGGCCTGTTTGTGGCCTCACATTTGGTCTATCCTGGAATGTTCCATGTATACTTGAGAAGAATATGTATTCTGCTTTTGGATACAACTATATGTACATATTAAGTCCATTTGGTCTAATGGATCATTTAAAACTGATATTTCCTGACTGATTTTCTGTTTCCATTATCTATCCATTGCTGTAAGTGGGGTGTTAAAGTACCCTACTATTGTTTTATTGCTTTCAACTCTTCCCTTTAGTTCTGTTAATTATTTTCTTTATATATTTAGGTGCTCCTGTGTTTGGTACATAAATATTTATAAGTGTTATATCTTCTTGTTGGTTTCACTCCTTTGTCATTATATAAAACTCATCTCTGCCTCTTATTACAGTCTGTCTTAAAGTCTGTTTTTCCTGAATTGAGTATAGTTACACCAGCATTACTACTGCAATAGTGGTAAAAGCAAGGTGACTTGAGAATGTCATACACTCATACAGGCACACACATACTTCCATCTGTCACATGGTTGACTCAAGAGCTGTAGTACTGAGTGCCTGATAATTTGTTTTTTAACAGAGGAATTTTCAAAGAAAATGTTAAGAACACCATACAACCCAGTAGGGTCTGAGCGAGATATACTTTAAACTAAACTGAATGTTCTCTTCTAAAGGCTCCAGAACGTTAGTTTTGACAAAATTTAAAATCAAGGATTTGGAACTGGTAGCACTCCCAGTTGTACTCTGATCATTGGTTCCTGACTAATGATCATGAAATTTTCTTCCTGTTCCTCCTCTCATCTGCAGTATATTACTTCTAACAGCTTTTTCTTTTAGCTGTAGCAAAAAACAAGCTTGTTTCCTAAAGGAAAGAGGCTACTAGGCAACAACAGGTTTTAATGGCTGCCTAGTCCAAAATATGGGTTACTTTAAAATATTAAAATTGCAACCATGAATTCCCTTTGAATTCCTGAAGGTTTTTCTGCACTTTGCCAGCCCTTTATCCTGAAATACATGAAGATAACAAAAGAATGACAAATATAAACTTGCAGATTTTTTTCCCTTTCTCTCATTTCATTTATTTTTAATGCAGATGATGGTATCTTTGGGACTTAGAGCCATATTTGACAGCTTTTTCATGTTTATTTGGACTGTGAGTTATGCTACAATTTGGATTTGAGGCACTATTTCCAAGAATAAGTCATTTGTAATCCATGTATTTTTTAGTGGCTAAGATATGAATAAGTAGCCTTTATTGTCTCTTTTGATTTATAGTCTTCTATATGAATATCTTCTTTTAAGCAAAGACTCAGTTTTCTTTTGATTTTAGTAAAAAATAGTTGACTGTTTTTCTGGTTTTAGTGTAGTATTGCTGAAGAGTATGATGGCAAACAAAGAAACTACCAAAATGAAACTCCATTGTTTACATTAAGAGATAAAAATTATTCAGCTACATAAATAACATATCTTGTGTATTTATGATACTAACTCCTTCATTAGCATTTGTCTTAGAAGGAGTCCCCAGTATTCTGCACAATCTAGATGCACAATAAATGCCTTATGTCTCGCTACAGCAATCAATTTCATGAGCTCTTTCCGAAGGGTAAGACAAGCCTGGTCATCAAGGAAAGCTGCCCTGTATTATTATAGACCCTTAAAAGCTATATAGAATATATATAAGTATAGGCTATTTCTTCTCTTGCAAAATGAATTTTATTACAGATATTTTGTCTGTAAAAATCTCAAAAACTAAGGATGACAATCAGTCTTCTTCCATATATCAGAGTTTTAAAAAATAAATCTTTAACAAAAGTAAATCCTTAGGTTAAATACCTAGTAGTGCAGCTGCTAGGTCATAGAGTAGTTCTATCTTTAATGTCTTGAGGAACCTCCCTACTGGTTTTTCAGAGTGGCTGTACCAACTTACATTCCCACCAACAGTGTAAGGGTTCGCTTTTTTCCACATCATCGCCAAAACTTGTTGTTTCCTGTCTTGTTAATTTTTGCCATTCTTACTGGTGTAAGATGGTGTCTCATTGTGGTTTTGATTTGTAGTTCCCTGACAGCTGGTGATGTTGAACATTCTGTGTGTCTATTAGCCATTTGTATGTCTTCTTTGGAGAAGTGTCTGTTCATGTCTTCTGCCCATTTCTTGACTTGATTATTTGTTCTTTGGGTGTTGAGTTTCAGAAGTTCTTTATAGATCTTGGATATCAGCCCTTTATCTGTAATGCCATTGCAAATATCTTCTCCCATTCTGTGGGTTGCCTGTTAGTTTTGTTGACTGTTTCCTTTGCTGTGCAAAAGCTTTTTAACTTGATGAAGTCCCAAAAGTTTATTTTGCTTTTGTTTCCCTTGCCTTTAGAGACATGTCTTAAAAAAGGTCGCTCTGGCCAATGTTGAAGAGGTTACTGCCTATGTTCTCCTCTAGGATTTTGATGGATTCCTATCTCATGTTGAGCTCTTTCATCCATTTTGAGTTTATCTTTGTGTATGGTGTAAGAGAATGGTTCAGTTTCATTCCTCTGCATGTGGCTGTTCAATTTTCCTAGCACCATTTATTGAAGACACTTTTTTCCATTGGATATACTTTCCTGATTTTCCAAAGATTATTTGACCATAGAGTTGAGGATCCATTTCTGGGGTCTCTATTCTGTTTCACTGATCTATATGTCTCTTTTTGTGCTGATACCATGCTGTCTTGATGATCACAGCTTTGTAATATAGCTTGAAGTCAGGTAATATGATACCCCCAGCTTTGGTTTTCTCTTTCAACAATCCCCTGGCAATTTGGGGTCTTTTCTGGCTTCATACAAATTTTAGGATTGTTTGTTCCAGCTTAGTGAAAAATGTTAATGGTATTTTGATAGAGATTGCATTGAAAGTGTAGATTGCTCTGGGCAACATAGACATTTTCATAATGTTTATTCTTCCAATCCATGAGCATGGAATTTTTTCCATCTCTTTGTATCTTCTTCAATTTCTTTCATAAATTTTCTGTAGTTTCTAGAGTATAGATCCTGTGCCTCTTTGGTTAGGCTTATTCCTAGGCATCTTATGGTTTTTGGTGCTATTGTAAATGGAATGAATTCTTTAATTTCTCTTTCTTTGGTCACATTGTTAGTGTATAGAAGTGCATGTAATTTCTGTGCATTGATTTTTTATCCTGCCACATTGCTGAATTGCTGTATGAGGGCTCGTAATTTGAAGGTGAAGTCTTCTGGGTTTTCCACATAAAGTATTATGTCATCTGTGATGAGAGAGAGTTTGATTTCTTCTTTGCCAATTTGGATGACTTTTAGTTCTTTTTTTGTCTGATGGTGGAGACTAGGACTTCTAATACTATGATGAACAAAAGTAGTGAGAGTGAGCATCCCTGTCGTGTTCCTGACCTTAAGGGAAAAGGTCTCAGTTTTTCCCTATTGAGAATGATATTTGTTGTGGGCTTTTTGTAGATAGCTTTTATGATATTAAGGTATGTTCTCTCTATCCCTACACTCTGAAGCGTTTTCATCAGGAAAGGATGCTGTATTTTTTCAAATGCTTTTTCTGTATCAATTGAGAGGGTCTTACAGTTCTTGTCTTTTCTTTTATTAATGTCCTCTCCCACATTGATTGATTTGTGAATGTTGAACTATCCTTGCATCCCAGGAATAAATCCCACCTGGTCATTATGGATAATCCTTTTAATATACTGTTGGATCCTATTGGCTATGATCTTGTTGAGTATTTTTGGCATCCATGTTCATCAGGGGTATTGGTCTGTAATTTTCCTTTTTTAACGGAGTCTTTGCCTGGTTTGGGGATCAGAGTAATGCTGGCCTCATAGAAGGAATTTGGAAGTTTTCCTTCTGTTTCTATTTTTTGAAACAGCTTCAGTAGAATAGGTAGAATTCCTCTGAGAAGTCATCTAGCTTGGACCCTTGTTTTTTGAGAGTTTTTGATGACTGCTTAAATTTCATTACTGGTTATTGGTCTACTAGTTACTTATCCCAAAGATACAAATTTAGTGAAAAGAAGGGGCATATGCACCCCAGTGTTCATAGCAGCAATGTCAACAATAGCCAAACTGTAGAAGGAGCCAAGATGCCCTTCAACAGATGAATGGATAAAGAAGATGTAGTACATATATACAGTGGAATATTATTCAGCCATCAGAAAGGATGAATACCCATTTGCATCGACATGGTGTAACTGGAGGGGATTATGCCAAATGAAATAAATCAAGCAGAAAAAGACAATTATTATTTGGTTTCACTCATATAAGGAGCATAAGGAATAGCATGAAGGACCACAGGGGAAGGGAGGGAAAACTGAATGGGAAGAAATCAGAGAGGGAGACAAACTGTGAGAGACTCTGGACTCTAGGAACCAAACTGAGGGTTACAGAAGGGGGGATCGGGGGATGGAGTAACAGGGTGATGGGTATTAAGGAGGGCATGTGTAGTGGTGAGCACTGGTATTATATACAACTAATGAATCGTTGAACACTACATCAAAAACTAATTATGTACTATATGCTGGCTAATTGAACATAATAATAATAATAAATTTCTGTATTAAGATTAAAAAAATAAAAACACTTAAAGGGAAAAAAAGTTGTTTTCAAGTATGCAAAAGGCTAGTAAAGGATAAAGATTAGGGGTGTGTGTGTGTGTGTGTGTGTGTGTCACACGCACACGTGTGTGCTCACATGTGCAAGCACTTAGGAAATATATAGTAGTTAACAGATGTGCCCTCCTCAGAAAGGGGAAAGGAAATGGGGCAAGAAGGTTATAACTAATACAGATGTTTTCCTGTCTCCCCCCCAAAAAAAATTTTAGCCTTTATTCCTACATTGCTACTACATTCTTATTGCCCCAATAATTTCTCTTCTCACTGTGTGTTGAGAGTTGATATGGGAATGGAGTGAGAGAACAAAAATGGTCAGAAGTGATTGATATACTCTCCCCTTCTTCCCTTCATGGCAAAGAACATGGAGTGTGTTATCCCTTCTAAAACAGATGCCGTCTTGAAAGAGTTTTTAACACATCATAAAAGGGGCACCTGGGTGGCTCAGTGGGTTATGCATCTGCTTTAGGCTCAGGTCATGATCCCAGGGTTCTGGGATCAAGCCCCATGTTGGGCTCTCTGCTCAGCAGGCAGCCTGCTTCTCCTTCTCCCTCCCTGCTCCCCCTGCTTGTGCTCTCTGTCTCTGTCAAATAAATAAGTAAATAAAATCTTTTTTAAAAAATTGCCATAGGGTGCCTGGGTGGCTCAGTTGGTTAAGAGACTGCCTTCAGCTCAGGTCATGATCCCGGAGTCCTGGGACTGAGGCCAGCATCAGGCTCCCTACTCAGCTCCCTCCCCCTCTTCTCATGCTCTCTCTCTCTCTCTCATTCTCTTTCTCAAATAAATAAATAAAATCTTTTGAAAAATCAACATAAAACATTTTTTCAAGTCTAGAGAACTCAGCAGGTATTTATTTTTCTCTCCTCTTTGTGATTACTTTTTGCACAATAAGCACAGTGCTAAGTATTAAGGTAATGAAGACATTTTGTTGATATTTGAAATTAATTTCCTTTGTCCTGACATGTTTAAGTCTTGCCAAATTTTAAAAATCTGTTAATTTACTGACAAATCCAGTCCAAATGGTTAATTTTTTGAAACTTATAAAGCCTCCCATATTTTTTTATTAAACCACTCTTTGGTGCTTAAAACACTAAATGGAGAGCTCTCAGAGGGCACAGACTTTACAATATTATGGAATTTCTGGTGTTCATAATCATATCAAAAATGCATGAAAAATTCTAGACCCAGTTGTAGCTGTGTAACTTAAATTTATCCTGATGTCACTTTCTCTATAAATAAATACATAAACAAATAAATAAATGGAATATGCAGATTCCTGCTTTAATATAGCAAAAGAGGTCATTGAATTATTTCTATGCTGGGTTGTAAGAACTGGCCAGATATCATGTTTTAATTATATCAAGTAAAGAAAATCCTGCTCTCTAGAAAAGGATAAATGAGTAGAATTTCCTCACTTTAAAGTTTTACCTCTTTTGTTTTGGACTTTAAAATGAAGACATCTGCTGCCATTTATCCTGTAATGAGTGTTAGGAGATTACCATGTGATGAAAAAATAACAAATTAATATCATTAACAAATTGAAAATAGCCAAGAATTCATAATTCTCCTTCTTGAGTGTTTTGGTAATCATGAGTGTTTATGAATTTATTGTACTATTAAGACTTGGTGCTGGATAGAACTGATTTTCTTTACTGTAAATTCTGCCACTTACTATGTAAGAGATACAACTCAGAATATCTGAAACTCTTCCATTTTGTATTGGAACTGGCACATAGTAATTTATGTGTGCATAAAAATGTATTAGAATAAATAGAACAGGCTAGAGTATTTGGATCAACTCACTAGTTAAAGACAATTTAGATAGTTCTGAAAAATAACAAATATTTTCTTAAGAACATAGAGGAAAGCTATGATTCAATACGCTAGGGCAGACCAAAGTGGACACTAGAAGCAACGGGGAAAGCCAGGTAAAACATACTTTAAGTCACCCAGAGCTATTGAGGTAACAACATTAAGAGACTAAGATTTTGGAGAAGTGGGAGTCATAAAGAGAAGAGCCCAACTGTCTGTCATAGATTATCCCATAAGGAATTTGCCAAAACTTTATGCTAAGTGAGAAGCTGAAACACCAGTCGGAGGGTACCTTGCTACCAAGAACCAGAGAAGCAAACAGAGCTTTAGCAGTCAGACAGTGTTAAAGTACAAACTTTTCAAGGCAGGCAGGATTTGAGGAGCCAACATGGAGGAGAGAAGGGAGGTGCTGAGAAGTGAGCCGAATCCTCTCTTTTTCTCCCCTTATAGCATTTATTGAATTCCTAAGTTATTTTGGAGAAAGAGACTGAGAAACTTGAAGAATACTTGAAAATTCATACAGTTACCAAATCTCTTGGTGAAAAGAAGACAAAAATGGGAGTTCTTGACCAGCAAAGAAGGAGGACCTTTAGTAAACACTCACAGGCTCCTGGCTGAGATCTCAAAGAACTGAAGTTGGAAGCTGTGGCCAAACAGAAGTACACAAAGCTTCCCCCAAACTGCATGACTTCTTGAATCAGTTCACTCTCCAGTTGAATAAAAGATCTGTTCCCCCATAGCCTAAGAAAGAACAGGCTCAATTCTATCAGAAAGAAGAGAATATTATTTAATGGTTCCAAATGTTTCAGATATAATATTCAGTACTTAATTAAAAAAAAAAGACAAGTCTAAACTAAACATATAAAAAAACAACAACAAAGGACAGAAAAACCGACAATGACAACAAAGCACCAATGAATCCAGTGTTGTAATTGTGAGACTAGACTTACAACTTAATATGTCCAAGAGCATAGATAACAACAGGAAGAATTTTATCAGGTAACTGTTACCTGGTGTAAAAGAAACAATTGGAAATTTTTGAGCTATAAAAGCAATAGTAGGGACTCATGGGTCAACATATGGTGTTACCTACAGGTTAAACAGAACTAAATAGGTGATTAAATTAATGATGAGCAAAATAATAGTTGAGTAAAATTAATCTGGGCTGAAGAAGGAGAAAAACATAGACGGAAAGTGTAGAGGAAAGTGTAAGAGACATACAGGACACACTTAAGATGACTAATACACATATAATTGGTGTCACAGAAGGGAAGAGAAGATAGAGGCAGAAGCAATGTTTTAAGAGATAATGGCTGAGAAGTCCTCTTCCTTACACAGACTCAAAGATGAACCCAAAACAAATTAATATAAAGAAATTAATACCTAAGAATATCTCAGTGAAACTTGGAAACAAGAGACAAAAGAAAAAGTCTTGGAAGCAGAGAGATACAGGAATATTGAGATTGAGACCTGACTTCTAAGCAGAAACCAAAGTGTAGTAATACAATGGAATGGCATCTTTAAACAAATGAAAGAAAATAACTGACTCCATAGAACTCATTGCAAGTAAAAATATCCTTTGAAAATATAGATGACATAAATTTATTTGTATTCTAACAAAAACTAAAGAAATTATTGCCAGCAAATCCACACTTAAAATACACCCACCCACACACACACACACACACACACACACACTCTAAAAGGGAATTCCTTAGGTGATTGATCACATTTGGAAGCTAAGAAATACATGAGGGAATGAAAGCTCTAGAAAAAGTAAGTATATGGGTAGAAATCAATCATATAAAACAAATAATATTAGTGTATTGAGATGCATAACGTATATATGGAGTTAAAATACATGACAAATAACAATGAGAGGGAGAGGGTAACTAGATTAAATGTATTTTAAGTTATTGCATTTTCATTTAAAAGGTAAAGAAATAATTTATTCTGACTTTAATAAGTCAAAGTTACATATTGTAACCACTAAAATCATTATAAAGGATATAGAAAAGATAAGCTAATTAAAAGAGAAGGAATCAATAATCAAATAATTAATTCCCAAGAAGAAGAGATAAAAGAACATAAAATGGGTGGGACAAATAGAAAGAAATTATAAAAGCTAAATATAAAATCAAATGTGTCAAACAATACATTTTGTACAAGTGGACACAATGCTCCAATTAAAAAAGGACTGTAAGACTAGATTTTTAAAAATACTCCAGTTTATTGGCAAAGACACTTTAAGCACAGTGACAAAGAAAGTTTAAAAATAAAAGGTTGGGAAAAGATCTATCAGGCAAAAAGAAAGCTGGTATGTCAGTAATAGAAACAAAGTAGATGCACCGACAAGAATATAACGAGATATAACAATATATATAACAATATATAACAATATAATGAGATAATTAGGATAACTTCCTAATGATGCCAGGGTCAATGTACTAGAAAGATAGAACAGTGTTACATTTATATGAACTTCATAGTAAGGATTCAAAATATATAAGGTAAATATATGCAGAATTACATTAAAAAAGGACAAATCTAGGATCACAGTGAAAGACTTTAATAGACCTCTCCCAATAACTGGTAGTACATGCAGATTTGTAAAAAATCAGCAAGTATACAGGGAATATAAACATCGTGGTAATCATAATTGCCATAGTTGACATGAATAGTTCACTGCCTCCAACAATGATTCTGTCACACAGAAAATACACACAACAAAATACACATTTTCAAGTGCATACAGTATACAAGTGTACTCAATTTTGGAGGATGTTTCATGTGCATGTATAATATTTATGTATTCAGTTATTCTTTATAGACTAAGAAATGCAGTTCAAGAAAATAATAAGCCAATAAGGAAACATTAATGAAAATTAGAAAATATTTTAAACTAGGGGCTCTTGGGTGGCTCAGTCATTAAGCATCTGTCTTTGGCTCAGGTCATGATCCTGGAGTCCTGGGATGGAGTCCCGAGTCGGGCTCCCTGCTCAGTGAGAGGCCTGCTTCTCCCTCTACCACTCCCCCTGCTTGTGTTTCCTCTCTTGCTGTGTCTCTCTCTGTCGCATAAATAAATAAATAAATAAATAAAATATTAAAAAAATATATTTTAAATTAATAATAGAAATTCCACATATCAAAGATTGTTGGAGATAACTAAACTCATGCTTAAGGAAAAATTCATATTTTAAAATTCACATATTCTTAAATGTTTATAAGTGTCCATATTTAAATATTCACTCTAGCAAGTTAAAAAAAAAAGAGTAAGTTAAATTCAAGGAATGTAGAAGGAAGAAAATATAAATAAAGGCAGAATTATAAAGTTAAAAATAAATGCATAATATAAAAATCAACTAACAAAAAAGGTTGATATTTGGAAATAGATAAAATTGACATACCCACGGTAAAACTGACCTAAGGAAAGAGACGCAAATACGAATTAGCATTATTTGCAGTGAAAAAAAAAATAAAGAGTATCAATAAAGATCCTCCAGGTATTGAAAATAAAATAAGAGTATATGATAAATGATATTTTGCCCCTCAGTTTGAAAATCTGCATGGAATAGATGAACAAAGATCTATGAACAAAAAATGAACAAGATTTGTTTTTTAAATCACATAGTGTTATCATATTAAATCCATGGAAATTTGAGTCCATATACCTTTATAGTGAACTTTCCAAACAATTTTATGCAAAACTTTCCAAAGCAATGCAAATAGAGAACATTTACATTCTAAAGCATTACCATAACCTTATTACCAAAATATGACAAGGAAATTAGAAGAAGGGAAATGAAAATTTTAAGTCAATTCTTCTCAGGAAAATAGATAGGAAAATAGAAAAATTCTAAACCAAGTATGAGCAAATCAAGTTTAGCAATATTCAAAAAGGATAAGCATACAATGACCAGAAGGAGTTTATCTATGGAAGATAGATTAGCATAAAGTTTAAAAATTATTTAGTATTAGCTATCATACAGAACAAAGGAGGAAAACATTTATTTATTTCTATAGATTCAGAAAACATATATTTATTTCTATAGATTCAGAAATACCTTTTCTGAATAACATTCAAAATTTAATAGTTGTGATAAAACTCAAAGCAGGAATATAAAAAGCTCTTTATTCTGATACAATTATCTATAAAAATCTGCATTAAGCATTGTACTTGGTGAAATATTGAATATTAGGCCAAAATTAAAAGAAAATAAAGATGTCTGTAATAATCACTTCTCTTTAGCATTTTATTAGATGTCTCAGCATAAGGAATAGAATAAAGATAAAACAGTTATAAGTATTAAAGAAAAAAAAACTTTCATTACATATGGATGACTTGATTTTATAAATGAAAAATCTAAAAGTGTTTATGAAGAACCTACTAGGTTTAATAAATAAATTTTAAAGAGTCACTGGACAGAAGTCAATATAACAAATTCAGTTCTATTTCTATGTAGTAGCAACAAACAATCAGAAAACTATAAAACCTTTTGAAAAAAGTAAAAAAATGTATACAAATGAAAGGATACCACATGCTCATGGATTGGAATACTCATTATAATACGGCTCTCAATTTTACCCAAATATATCTGTAGATTCTAATATACAGGTACAATTTCAATAAAAATGAGAACATAATTTATTGTAGAAATTGGCAAATTCATTCAAATTAAATCTAAAATTCGATCAGAAATATGAAGGGCTGAGAATAGCCAAGACAATACTGAGAAAAAGAAAAACAAAAAAACCCTACCTTTTTTTTTTTTTTTTTAAAGATTTTATTTATTTATTTGACAGACAGATCACAAGTAGGCAGAGAGGCAGGCAGAGAGAGAGTGGAGAGAAGCAGGCTTCCCGCTGAGCAGAGAGCCCTGATGTGGGGCTTGATCCCAGGGGCTTGATCCCAGCACCCTGAGATCATGACCTCAGCTGAAGGCAGCAGCTTAACCTACTGAGCCACCCAGGTGCCCCCCAAAACCCTACTTTTAAAGAAGATAAAAGTTGTCAGGTTTATACTACCATATATTAAGTTTTATTATAGGGACCAAATAATTAAGAATTGTTTTATTAGTATAAACATAGAAAGATCAATAAAACAAAATAAAGAGTTCAGAAACAAATTAGAACTTTTGTAATCAAGTGGTTTATGACAAGTGTTACGTGACACTGCGGTGAAGGAATACCCTGTTTAGTAAATGATGCTAAATTGATTGGCTATTTATTTGGGGTTAAAAAAAAATGAATCTTGACTTTGCTTCACATGTCACAGAAAAATCAATTCCAGTGGATCACAGACCTAATTATGAAAGGTAAAATAATAAAAGCTATCAAAGTAAACCATAGCAGACCATCTTTATGCCCTTAGGGTAGGCTATGGTTTCTCATGAAGGACGCTAAAAGCATTAACCATAAAAGTAAAGCTTGATAAATTAGAGTTCACTAAAATTAAGACCTAGGTTCATCAAAGCCAGCATTAGCACATATACCAAGTGTTTTGGTCCATTCAGGCTGTTGTTACAAAATACCACAGGCTGAATGTCTTGTAAATAATGTATGTTTATTTCTCACAATTCTGGAGGCTGGAAGTTGAAGATCTGGCTGCCAGCGTGGTTATGGTTCTTCAGTGTGCAGACTGCTGATGTTAGGTTACGTCTTCACATAGAAGGGGTGAGGAAGATCTCAGGCCTTAATAAGGGAATTTTTTTTTTTACAAGAGCATTAATCCCATTCATGAGAGCTCCATGTTTATCACCTAAATACCTCCCAATGGTCTCACCTCTTAGTATCAACAACTTGGGCTTTCAACATATAACTTTGGGGGGATTTTGAGGGGGGACCACAAACATTTGACCATAGCAGACAAGTCTAATCATGAGAAAACCATTGGACAAATCTCAACAGCTGGGCATTTTTACAAAATATCTGGCCAGTACTCTTCAAAAATTATTAAAAATAAAGTCTGGGAAACTGTCACAGCCAAGAAGTACCTAAGGAAATGTGATGACTAAATATAATGTGAATGCTGAATGGGATCCTGGAACAGGGGGGGAAAAATCTGTCATTATATTAAAAAAATAAGGAAATTTGAACTTTAGTTAATAACAAGTTAATGGTATAAAGGTCTTAATATCATTAACATACTTAACATAACATACATGGATAGAATATATTTTTTAGCATATATAAAATATTTCCAAAAACTGATCATATACTGGCTACAAAAAGTCTCAAAAAATTTCAAAAGACAGAAATAATACAAATTACTCTCTGTAACCATAGTATAATTAGGCCAAAAATTCATACTTAAGAGATAATTAGAAAAACACTACATGCTAAGAAATAAATTCAGTACGCAAAGCAGGTAAACCAAAGACAGATTCATAACAGAAATTAAAATTATTGATCTAAATGATGAAAATGCCACATTTTGAGTTTTGAAATACAGTTAAAATAACACTTGGATAAAAACATATAACCATAAATGAGTATATCAGAAAAAAAGTAGAAAGGCTAAAAATTAATCAGTACCAGCATCTGTTAAAGAAAAATGTATTTCATATTGCGTATTGCATACACACACAAAAAGACAAACCCAAGGAAAATATATAGAAGGGAATAAAAAAGATATGAGTATACATTAATAAGATAGATATCAAATAAACAATTAAAAAAGAATCCTTTGAAAACAAAATAAAATTAATTGACTTTCAGTGATAATAAAAAAACAGATAAATCTCAAAAAAAAAGAGATAAATCTCAAATTACAGTGTTAGGAATAAAACAAGAGAAAACCAGAATAGTTATTACAGATTAAAAAGACAGAATTTTTAAGAATAATTTTATGCCAATTTATTTAGAAATACATATGAGATAGAGGGATTATTCAGAAGATAGAACATTAAAACCTCCCCAGGAAGAAATATGAATAAATAATATTAAAGAAACCTAATCAATGGTCAAAAATATTACCACCAATTTACTTCAGGATCAGACAGCTTCACTAATGAATGGTATCAGTAATTTAAAAAACTTAAATTCTATTGTAGGAAAAAAGGGAGGACATAGAGAGATTGTGCCAATTAAATTGATAACAAATACACATTCTGTACAAAAAGGGGAACTACAGATTAATTCTACTCAAGCGCATCATGTAATACGAAAGTCTGCAAATTGAGGTGTCTGGGTGGCTCCGTCAGTTAAGCATTCAACTGTTGATTTTGGCTCAAGTCATGATCTCAGGGTCCTGAGACTCAGCCCAGCCTCAGGCTCTGTGCTGAGCATGGACTCTGCTTGAGAATCTCTCTCTCCCTCTCCTTCTGCCCCACTCCCACCCCTCCGCTCCTACTCTGTCTCTTCCTTTCTAATATACGTGTGTGTGTGTGTGTGTGTGTGTGTGTGTGTACACACACATATACACCTGCAAATTAAAGTCTAGGGCAATATATTAAAAGGGTTGTATCATGTCAAAGTTGGATTCATTTTAGAAATGGAAGGATGTTTTAACTTTAAAAAACCCATTAATACAATCTACCAGATTAACGAAGTAAAGGAGAAAAGTCCTATAATCATTTCAATAGTTACACAAAATATTTTGAAAAATTTAACTCTCATTCCTACTAAAACCCATAGCAAACTAGAGGTAACTGGTTTTTGTTTTTGTTTTTGTTTTTATTTTTTTAGTGGGGGCATGGAGGGAAAGGGAGAGAGAGAATCTTAAGCAGGCTCCATGCCCAGCACAGAACCCAACAACAGGGGCTCGATCTCACAACCCTGAGATCATGACCTGAACTGAAATCAGGAGTTGGACACTTAATGGACTGAGGCACCAAAGCGCCCCAAAAGTTATTGATTTTTAAAAGCATCACACCACTTCATAAGGTAAAATTTTTTTTAAAGATTTTATTTATTTATTTGACAAACAGAGATCACAAGTAGGCAGAGAGGCAGGCGGAGGTGGGGAGCAGGCTCCCTGCTGATCAGAGAGCCCGATGTGGGGCTCAATCCCAGGACACTGGGATCATGATCTGAGCCAAAGGCAGAGGCTTTAACCCACTGAGCCACCCAGGTGCCCCTTCTCAAATGATTTTAACCCCTTTTTAAGCATATACATGGTTACAGATGATCACATCTCAATTTTCACACTCATCTCTTTGTGTCCAGAATCATTCAAACCTGAAAGAGGGTACCTTTGGAAAGAAACTATTATATATCTAAATAGTTCTAATAAAGCTGCTTATTTGATGAGATAGAAGACATATGTGTCTCTGGGTCAGAATATGGGAAGATAAAAATGGAATGTAAGGATGGTAAATGATGTAGCAGAGAAGAAGTGCAAAATCCATGAGGCTGCACTAGAAAGTATCCTATTTAGGAAAGTCTGTTTGCACAGAAGAATCCTGAAATTGCTCAGAAATCAAGTCAGCATGTATCATGAAAAGGAGAGGGCTAAAAACAGAAAGGACATTTGGAAGTACGCATATGGTGTGGAGCAGTTAGAACCCTGGGTCTCTACCTCTGTCTTCTGTAATCAGATGAATATCTGTCCTCTATGCTTTTGCAGGAGATGAGTAAGTCTTTTCCCAGGAAAAAAATGCATCAAAGAGATTTCTGATTCTAAGACCCCTTGGCCAAAGACATGGGAAAGAGATGTCATTATAGACATCTATTCCCCAGCCCAGCTCCTGAGCAATAACCAAGACTTGTGTCCCTGACACTACTAGCCATATCTAAAGAAGAGATTGTTGGTCTCTTTGGGTAAAACTGAATGTCTCAGAGATAAGATCCACAGATCTTCCTGTGTGGATGTGTTGGAATAGAAAGTCTTGTTAGCGCACCCCTGTCAGTAGAATGAAGCTCTTGTATCAGGCATTTTGTAGTGCCCTACTCTTAAATGTGCATGAACAAAGACCATCAGATATTTGGAGAAAACCTGCACCATGGATAGCAGAAAGCAAAAAAAAAAATCAGAATAAAAAAAAAAGAGAGAGAGAGAGAGAGAGAGAAAGGAATGCAAGGGAGATGGAGATAATGCATAGATAGGTGTTCAAAAAACAAAGTTAATGTACTGAGAGTTAGAACAGAAAATACAGGATTCATGAAAGAAGGACAGAGAAATGGGGAAAAGCAAGACAGGAAATTATTTAAGAAATATTTAGGAAAATTTATCAATTTGACATACATGCCTCTCTAGAAAAAAAAAAAAAAAAACAAATGTCCACCTAAAGTCCAGCAAAATGAATGAAAACAATACATCAACATTAAGACACAGGAAATATTTAGAATACCAGGGGTATAGAAAAACTCCTAAAAGCTTCCCAAGAAAAAAAGCACATTGATGGGTTTACTTTGAAAATCACATATAAAAGTATATGAAATAAAATGTCAATACATTCTCCACAGCAGAATTGGAAGCAATCAAAATTCTGAGTGAATATCAACTTGAAACAAGATTCAAGAACTAAGTCTCGAATTTAACCCTTTTCATTATTTTTCAGGGAGCTAGTGTAAGGTGTAAGGTCTGTGTACTAAAATGAGGCAGTAAACCAAGAAGAGACACAATTGAGACATCAACACAGAGGAGGGGTGAAGAAATCTCCCCTATGATAGGAAAGGGAAAGCCCATAGTGATACCTGTGCTGAAAGCCAAGAGAGTAATCAATCAGAATGGGAGAAGCGGAGTTGGAGGGTGTAATATCGTGACTTATAAGAAACACATTGTTAAGCAATAGAAATAAAGTGGAATAAATTTGAAAATCTAACTGGCTTTATGAAAGGATTCATGAACAGTGTAGATCCCATCTAACAAGCAGAGTGTTACTCTGAGTTGTACAAAATACAAGGTTTTTTTTTAAATAATAATTTTTAAAAATTTTTTTTATAAACATATAATGTATTATTAGCCCCAGGGGTACAGGTCTGTGAATCACCCGGTTTACACACTTCACAGCATTCACATAGCACATACCCTCCCCAATGTCCATAACCCCACCACTCTTTCCCTACCCCCCTCCCCCTGGCAACCCTCAGTTTGTTTTGTGAGATTAGGAGTCTCTTATGGTTTGTCTCCCTCCTGATCCATCTTGTTTCATTTATTCTTTTCCTACCCCCTGAACCTCCCACATTGCATCTCCACTTCCTCATATCAGGGAGATCATATGATAGTTGTCTTTCTCCGATTGACTTATTTCACTAAGCATAATACCCTCTAGCTCCATCCACGACATTGCAAATGGCAAGATTTCATTTCTTTTGATGGCTGCATAGTATTCCATTGACAATACAAGGTTTTTATAGGAAGGAGGGAAGGGCAAGGAGTTACTAACAAAATAAAAAGAAAGAATTGTTTAGGACAAGGTCACCTTCCCTTAGGAGCCTTGGCAGGGGATCTTTATAAGCAGATTACCTCATATTCCTTTGGGGTAATGAGGGCAAAGGTGATGGATTACCTCATGGGTACTTACCAGAAAAATGTCCCATTTCCAACTGACTGGTTAAAACTACATTTCTGGGGAGAAGTTGAAAGCACACTTACTTAGGTAGGTATGAAGCCCCAGTTTGATCACTTGGTCTAAGTGACACTGTTTTAGGCCCGTATTTTTTTTTTATAATAACAATATATGTGTTTTGTTATTCAGATGACCAAAATATATTTCTCAGATATATTTGGTCTTCACCCACAGTTCCTGGCTTACAACTCCCCAAACTCTTAGAATTTCCTGAGTGATAAGAACAATGGGAGTATCTTTTGTTATGATATATGGTTTCCCATCCTCAGTTCCTGAAAATGGTTTAGAGCCATCCAGGTAAAAAAGGTGTCTTGTTACTCATTATAAGCCCCTTCCAACACAATTGGGTTTATGCTATTGAGGTGACTTTTGGAATGCATGGAAGGGTGGGAGCAAGTTGCCTGGGGAATTAATCTTGAATCATCATGAAGAGAGTGTTGGCGTTTTCATTCCTACCCCCTGATTTCTAGGCGAGTAAGAGGCGCCGACAGTTGAGTTAATTAGCAATGGCCAATGAATTCATCAATCATGCCTATATAACAAAACCTCAATAAAAACCCAAAGGGATAGGATTTGGCACCTTCAGGTTAGGGAACCAGAATACTTCTGCATGTCAGAGAACCAGGTTCCAAGCTCCAGGAGGACAGAAGCTCCTTTGTTTAGGAACTTGCCCTATATGTCTCCTCCTTTGCCTATGAATTCATATCCTTTAACACCTTTTAAATAAATCAGTAATTTCATGAGTCCATGGGTTTCCTGAGTTCTGTAAGCCTATCTAACAAATTAGTCAAACCCAAGGTTAGGTCTGATTTATAGCTAGTTGATCAGAAGCTCAGGTGACAACCTGGACTTTCTACTAGTGTTTGAAGTGGAAGAAGGGAGTGTCTTGTGGGACTGAGCCCTCTACCTGTGGAATCTGATGCTATCTTTGGGTAGTTAGAATCAAAACTGGGTTGAGTTGAATTTCTGAACACCCTATTGGTATCCAAGGATTGCTTGTTAGTATGGAGAAGCCTACACACACACACACATACACACACACACACTGAAATTGTTATCTTGGAACCTAAGAGAGGGCACCTAAAAGGGTATCTCTAAGGACAAAGAAGAAATATAGAATTGATAAATTTTTGGTGGGCTTTCATGGAGCTGTTAGAAGAGGCTGGAAAATTTGGATATGAAAAGAAAACCAAACAAATGTTAAAATAAATAAACAAATAAAATGAAACTATAATTACTTCTAGGGAAGAAAACTAACTGTAGAACAAAAACTATTCTGCAAGATGTTCAGCAATGAACAATATTTAGAGAGATATAATAATAGACACTGAACACTGATATATCTCAAATAACCTATGTTCAAATAACTTGATGAACATTTATATAGGTGAAAGAAAAGTCTGTAATTTTTTGAGCCTAGAATTTTGCTCTGTTTTATATATAAACAAAAATATTGTTTGCTTGGTTTTAATAAGCACCGAATTTTCTGGGATTGAAACTAGTATGTAATCAAGAGATGACTGTACTCTGTGTCATGATGCTTATCAATACAACATCTATAGATCAGTTTATATTTTTAGCCAGAACAATACTTTCTATATTATGTTCCTGGAACATTGGCCAATGATAAAATATCTAACTGATTTTTATTGTAAATTACTTTTATTTCCTATTTATATTTAAGTTAAAGTCTTTTACTGATACCTTTTTAATTATACATGTGAGGATATTATATTTCCTCTGAATTTAACTTAGGATAGTAAGGGGGGATTTGCAAAACATTGCTAAACAGTACTGTGGTTGCTAGGATTAAGAACCACTGCTCTAACAAAGCAGAAAGACCACCCCTTAGTCTCTTTTCTACACCAACCTCCAGGGCTTCGGTAACCCTTCCTTTATGATTTAACAGAATGTTCCTTGACTGACAGTACTAATCAATATGGTATTCCTGTGTGTTGATTATTAAACCCTTTTTAGACCAGCAATCCTAGTTTCCACTTCCAATTTATCTGAATTGATATGTAAGATGGAAATTACTTCCCACTTTCTGGTAGAGGTGTGCTGTATCATTTGTTCATTATCCTTTCTTCACAAGCCTCCTCTGAAGCAATAGAATTTTCTAAAGTAGATCCAAGATTTACCCTTAGGAAGAGATCAAATTTCATTTTTCTTTTATGAATTCTAATATAATCTCATTGTTTATAGATAATGATGTGGGAAACAAAGGCAAAAGAAAAAATTTAAATTTCCTTACTTCCTTACAACTCATTGACAAGTCCTTAAAACAGGTAGAATGGCTTTCCTTTGAGAACTCAGCTGCCTCAGTGTTAATACTTTGAAGGGCAAGAGGCAGTCTTAGCCCACCCTCCCAGGTTCTTGTAAATCTAATATATAAAATATATAAATATATAAATATAAAAAAATATATAAAAAATCTAATATATAAAAATTACTTTGGAAACTTCCAAAATAACCCCCCTCAAAATATATGTTAGCAATCACCCCCCAAACATATAGCTCACCAACATACATCTGAAGGATTCATGACTAGGGTTTTACTAGACAGTAATAAATGACCTTTTCATAATGGTCCTGGAAACCTTGCTCCAAAATTCCGTAGAGACTGGTGCTATCCCTAATCCTTTCCCAACTTGAAAAGTATATAATCAGCTCCTCCTCATGAACCCAGTGCAGCTCTTTCTGCCCATGGGTCTTGTCCCCATGCTTTAATAAAACCACCTTTTTCAAACAAAGCCATCTCAAGAGTTCTTTCTTGGCTGCCGGCTCTGAACCCCAACCAATTCCTACATTAGATAATATTTCTGGTAAATTACCACAATTTTCTCTTTTCCTACATAAGAAACCACTCCAAACTTAGTAGCATGAAACAACCATCATCCTATTTGCTTATAATTCTATTCTTTTGGTCCATCACGCCTTACTTCTGGTCTGGCATTATTTTTGGTCCAGGCCAGCTTGTAATCAGTTGGTGGCGCAGCTAGAACTCGGTAGTTGAGGATGGCCTTCTTCACACATCTGGCAGGTGGCAGGGTTGTTGTTCTATGGGTTTCAATTGGGGCAGCTCATCTCTACCATATGTATCTCTCCTCCTCCCCTAGGCTATCCTTTCATATATGATGGTCTCAAGTTTCCAAGAAGAAGTAGGGGAGGGAAAGAAAACCCAGTGTCAAGCAATTTTCAACCTTTTGTTGGCTTTACATTTACTAATGTCCTATTAGCCAAGAAAGTTACACTAAAGGATTGGAAAAATAGACTTCATCTCTTGGTGAAAGGAGCTGCAAAATATCATAACCCAAGTTTTGTTTAATATCCCACCTTCCCCTGAATTCCTAAGGATTATAGAGTCAAATTACCTAATTGTCATAACCTATTTTGTAAATATAACCTAAGTTCTCAAATTCAATCTAATGACACTTGATTAAATCTTAAGTTTAGGACTTTTTCCCTTTTGTCAAACACACACACACACACGTGCACACACACACACGCGTGCACACACACACACACCTCTCCAAGAGACCAGAGTCCTGTTCTCTAGAGGGTTTGCATTATCATTTATTTCTGCTTCTTTACTAGTTCACATTTGCTAAGTCAGACCTTGCTCTGACTTACTCCTCTAGTCCAGAGCAGAAATCTTTTTTTTTTTTTCCAGCATAACAGTATTCCTTGTTTTTGTACCACACCCAGTGCTCCATGCAATTCGTGCCCTCTCTAATACCCACCACCTGGTTCCCCCAACCTCCCACCCCCCACCACTTCAAACCCCTCAGATTGTTTTTCAGAGAAAGTCAATTATCATATGGTTTCACTTATTTGTGGAGCGTAACAAATAACATGGAGGACAAGGGGAGTTAGAGAGGAGAAGGGAGTTGGGGGAAATTGGAAGGGGAGATGAACCATGAGAGACTATGGACTCTGAAAAACAGAGTAGAAATCTATAATGCAAAAGCCATTTAAAACTTAATTCCGTGTGTGACTTTTTATCACCATATGTCTCTTATTTTGAGGCGTTTAGATATCTTAATAAAAGTAAGGCTGCAGTCACTACAGCTGACATCCATTGCTGGCATTCATTTGGTCATTTAGTTACCTGTGCCAGGCATAAACCACAGATCACTAATCATAACTAAGAATAATGCTTATGTTTTCTAAGTCAGTTATAGAAAGAATTAGTTGAAGTTGGTGCCTCTATGAAGATTACCATATGATCATTTAATTTAAAAATTCCTATGGAATACTATCTAAAAATGAATGAACACCCAAGTAAAATTGTGTTGCCTTCCTGGCTTAATCCTTTAATTTAACTGAAGGAAGTTTATAACTCACCTGTGTCTTTACCTTGAAATCATGCAGGATGGACAACACAAGTATACATGGACCCAAGTATTTCCTATGGTAGCAGTCTTTCTTCATGCAGCTACAAAGAGTTCTTTTACATATCTAGAATTCTAGAAAAATGAAAAGGATGGACTTAGTTGGGCTTCTAGTCTTTTGAAGAGCAAATTAATTTTGCCATTCCTGACTCTTATTTCACTATAGATGCAACATAAAAGAATATGCATACTTAATAAGATTTAAAGCAAGAAAACAGTCACTTAAAACAACTTGACTATATTTTCTACATTTTATAGGTATACTTTTCATTCTGCCTTGACAGAAAAGAAAACCTACTCTCTCCTGAAAGATGACAGAGTATCATTTGAAATCCAAATATAATCCCTAGAATTAATCTGAAGTTGTACCTCTCCAGGGGCTTGTTTTACAAATCAGTTCAGTTCACTTCTTATAAACTGCTATAGTTAAAGGAGCCACATTGTATTCCCTATATTGCAACTGTTTAATACTGAAATTTAAATGAACTAAAGAGCTAAAACATATTTCAAATAGTTTCATCACAAGTCCAAATAAACATAACCATTATTCTTAAGATTTTATTTATTTAGATAAAGAACATGAGCTGGGGGAGAGGGAGAGCAGAAGAGAGAGACTCTCCAGCAGACTCTCTGCTGAGCATGGAGCCCAACCTAGGGCCTGATTTCATGACCCTGAGACCTTGACCTGAGCAAAAATCAAGACTTGGATGTTTAACTGACTCAGCCACCCAGGCACCCCAAACGTAACCATTTTAAAATTATGTAATATTACATGCTAGCGTATATACTAGTCTGTATAATAACTGGTGATTATATATATATATATGTATATATATACATATATATATATATAACTTTTTCATTTATATTTCTATTTCAAATGTATGTTTTAAAAATAAAAATTATGGTCACTGTCTTTAAAACATAGTCATTACAAGGATATAAGGACATCTCAACATTTACTTTTGATTTATTTAATATGTTCTTAACAGAAACTTATTAGAGTATAATAATAGGTAGTGTGACTTTCATCACATCAAAGGAATAATGACTATTACAAATTCTGTTATCTCTATTAGGAAAACATTCCTCAGATTTTTTTTCATTTTACAGATGAAGGAAAGGAGGTTATGTTTATTAAAGTTTCAGAGCAAATTAGAATGTGCTTTAACTTTGACAACTTAATTCAAGACTGCCTTTACTTATTTTCAGATGTAGAAATTTTTACTGCACATTTAAATTTTTGACAAATTGCCAAACACAATAGACAAGGCCTCTTAATCAGGTGTGGATTCATGGTTGAAAATTCAGGTTTAAAAATGGAGCACAGAGGCCCCAGTTAGCATCTTTAGATAAATGAGTTCAACTCCTGAAAGTGGTTTGAGGAAGAAATCCCAAACTCCTCTATGAAAAATCCCGGAACAAGCAGAATTGGAAGACAGTCAATCAAAGATGTATTTGCTTTGGTGATAGTTCAGAATTTTATGCAAAGTTTTTCTGGTGTCCTCTTGAGCTAAAGAAGAGAGGAAATACAGTACTATTGAATTTTTAGTGCTGAAAATATAAAATTTACCTTCAAGATATGAGAACAAATACATTTCCCATTTGGATTATTTGCACCTATACCTTTTTGTCCTTTAAAATGCATCTTCCAAAATGATTTCTTTTAGTAGCTATGCATGAAATTTTCATGGAAAATGAACTCAATTTTACCTTGATTACTCTTTTGAAATGCATATATATTGCTACAGTCAGTCTAGTGAAATTGTTTCCTCACATACCTAATTTCATAATAACATAATACCCTAAAGTAGCAACTCGGGGAATAAAGAACTGCATATTTTACCTTGGTATTGGTCAGGCTGACTTCACATCACCAGGAACAAGTGTGAACAGGGAAGAGTAAAACCATAAGAGGCTTTGTAGCTGATAAAAAGAAACAAGGGATAAATATCGATTAGTCATACTTAGGCTGTCACATCTTTCGGATAATTTCTCCTTTTCTCCTTTTTAGCTGTATAAAACACAGTGAATAGAGTACTAGCTCTCAAGACTTCAGTCTATGTGGAAGAAGGAATATAAAGTAATAGTTCTATACAGGATATACCAATAAAAAACTGACTCCTAGCTTTGAGGGTCTGAAATGCTGTCTGCTGAAAGTCTAGGCAGACTATGCTCTAGGACAACTGTTCCCCATGAGATGGCTCACTATTGCAATTCCTTATCAAAATGAGGCTTTTACTGTTGCCTCAGCAGAGAGTTAGTCATTGGTAATTAAATGCTTCATCTAAGTCTCTTCCTCACATAGGTCATTGTCCACAGCAAGTCACATGCCATGCTTACTTTCAAATGAAGGAGCAGGAAGTACATCCCAGAAGGAAAAGACCCATGATCTAGGTGCTCACTAATAATGTCTGTCATATTAACAATTACAAATAAAATGCCCAAAGTGGTGGAAATAGAATTTTTTAAATATTATGAAAACAGAGGAGGTATTATTTTAGAAGACAGTCTAAATGCTATCTTAAAGAATAATTAGGCATTTGTCAGGTGAAAATGTCTGTCCAGGTGGGAGGAATGATGACTGAAATAACACCACATGAAAGGGAAAGAAGAGGCAGGATTTAGTGTTTCCAGAGTTAACCTGAAGAGCTTTTAATTCCATTGTAAGGAACTTGGAATTTTTTCAGTAGGAAAAGGGGAGCTCTTTAGGGTTTTAAGTGGAGGAGTGAAGTGATAATATTTGTCCTAGAAAAATAACTGTTGTTGAAGAAGAGAGAATGGATTTGAGAGGAATAGGACCAAGGCTATTGTAGTCTAGGCAAGAGATGATGTGACTCTGAAGCACATCATCAAAGCATTGACATTGGAGATGAATTTGAAAGGCACTAGGAGACAGAAACCAGCAAGGTCACTGATAAGCTGCTATCCATTGGGAACTGTACTGTGAAGAAAAGACACTAGAACTTCACCTGTAAGTAGTTTATAACCAAGCAGGAAATCAGACATATAAAGAAACAACAACTGTAAAAGATTAAGTGTTCTGATAGACAACAAAAAGAATGCCACAGAAAACATTGTAACCTTAGATTCTGGAGTCATGCCAATTGCTGACTCCTTAATGGATATACCCCAGGGTTATTTCTTGACTTTGCTTTCTTTTATTTCTATATATTGGCTTTAAACTATTTCGTACATGTCTAGTGAAGAATATGTTTTTACCTGTAGTGACCTGCATGGTAGTTCATTCTGACCAACCAGTTCCCAAAGACTCACCCTGAGTATTATTGCCATCCAGAATTACCACCCTTCTGAAATAATGAATTTAATAAATTTCATTCTCTGACCATATCCTTGGGAGATGATATTTGAAATCTGGACACTTGAGGGTGGAAGGTCAGTTGGGGTGCAGTTAAAATAGAAACATTCCTCAGGTCTTTAGCTTTTTATTCTGAAAGACCAGCTTAATTTGCATCATATATCATTAGTGTTCTTATCAGACAGGGAGACAAACACAATACAAAGGGCATTGCAGTATTATTCCTGGTCTTCATTCTTCCTATTTCTTATTTCTTTGCGGTTATCTCTGATAATTTTCTGTCTCTCCCTGCAAATGACTTCATATTATCATGCCCTTTTCATGCAGCAGTGTCTGAGGAGTTTCTGAAACCTCTGTGCTGTTGTCTTCCCTGCTGCTGCTGATTCCTACTAACTAGGTATGAGCAGTAGAAACTGTGGCTATTAGTTCTAGCACACATAAGACCCCTCATTTCTTAAGCAAATAAAACTTTATTACTAAAAACTAGTTGAAATAAATAAGCTATTATTTGTGACATAGAAATTATTCATGCAGGGATCTTTATAGTAATGCTATTTAGTGTAATGGGAATTGACTTAATTATGCTCTGCTTTCTTTATGCCATTTACTTATGGTCATGTCAGTTTTTATATGAACACTTTAAATTTTAAGCCCTCAGAGGACAAGAATTCCATCTACAGTGCTCTATATAGCATTTAGCAGAGCCTCATTCATTAGCTCATGCTGTTGATGTTTTCAGTTTTGCTGATAAAATTGAAATTATTTGAAATTTTAGAGTGATAGGACTAATTCATCACTAAGAAGCGTTTGCTGTTGGAAAGGATTTTACTTTATTAGATACCCATATTCATTGATAAACATGAATGGTCCCAAAATATTCATATAAAGAGATGCTGAAATTCCATCCAAGGATCTCTATCACCAAAAGAAAATGATTACATTTCTTATTATCTTAAACTTTTTTTGCAAAATATTTGAAATAAATAAGCACATAATTTTCTGTAGTATTAAAAAAACACAGTTCATTCACAGAATCATTCTCTATATATTTGGAAGAAAAATTAGTTGTGATATGATACAGTATTGAATTACAAAATCTGATTCAAGAGAGACCTTAGAAGCTATTTCTAATCTAAAGATGAAAAAATAAGGCCACAAGAGGGGCGCCTAGGTAGCCAAATCAGTTAAGCATCTTCCTTTGGCTCAGGTCATGATCCCAGGGTCCTGGGATAGAGCCCCACATCGAGCCTTGCATTGGGCTCTGTTCAGTGGGGACTCTGCTTTTCACCTACCCCTCCCTCTGCTCATGCTTGCTCTTGTGCTCTCTCAAATAAATAAATAAATAAATAAAATCTAAATAAATAAATAAATAAATAAGACCACAGGAGGTCAAGTGTCTTCAATAAGGAGAATCATGATTTAGTGGCAAGAGCACTGGCTTGGAAATTAGAAAGCTCTAGTTTTATTTCTAGCTATGACAAGTATTTTTTATACATCAGGTTTCTAATCTCTTGAAGAAAAGAGATTGGTTGTATTATCCTTAAGTTTCCTTCCAACTTAAAAGTCCAAAATTTGAAGTTGAAGTCACACTAGGATTAAAAAGCGTAGGCAGTAACTGCATTCCTGAGGGTTTAGGGGATCAATGCCAAATGGAGAGAAGTATCAGAATTAACTTCTAGGGCAAGCCAAGAGCAGACAACACTGGAGGAGAGATAAGATGAATATAGTTGATACCAAGAATAATGCATATGAAAGATTAAATCAAGATCAGGCAGTCCAAGCAGGTCAGCACATACAGAGGCCAGTGGAAAAAAGTTCAGAAACTGGTAAAACAAGAGAGCGCAAAGGAAGAATTATAACAGAAAGCCTTGCAAGAGTTTGGGCTACCAGAGATTCTGGGTCGCAAGAAGTTTGCATAACCAAAATGATTATATTTCAGCAAGCAAATATGTAGTTGATGCTAAGCCTAGGGCTTTGAGTCCAAGGTCAGGAGTTAGCTAGGAGAATGAACAGTCCTGAGATACAGAGGACATGCTTGTTAGAGACTTGTTAGAGACTCTAACTTGTTAGAGTCTGGACTTGTTAGAGACCAGAAGGACAAGGGTTGGATCCCCCCTTCTCACACTCAAAAATATATTTAATATTTATATTTAGTATTTGTTACATATGTAATATATATTATAATGTCTCTTACCTTAACATCTCATTAGAAAAGATTTGAGTCACTGAATAATAAGTCAGGATGAAAAATGAATGAAGTAGAGAGATAACCAAATTGCTCTGGATATAAAAAGGGCATATCAAGATGAAGATAATAGAGCTCTATAGAGTGGAAGTTCTGATGACTCACAGATAGAGGGAATTTGAAAAATAGGCCAAAAGGAGCTGGTACTCTCAGAAGAGATGTTTGAAGAGGATTTTTTTTCCCCAGAGGTACTTTACACAATTTGTAAAATACAACCCTTCTAAAAAGATTTAATAAAATGTCCACTTCTTATTAATGCAATAAGGGCACTTAGGGCACAGGGCAAAGATAAATGCTGTCCTTGTCCTTGTCTGGACTCTGAAAATACCTCTGGAAGAGTGGTTGTCAAGTGGTGTTTATAAATAGTAGACTCTTTGGGGGAGTTTGTTGTCAAATTGTAAATGTGTCCCTCCACTACTGCATGGACCCACACATCCACACTGTGTACAGGCACACCCCATCTACTGACAGAGGTACGCTAGCACAACATAATGATTCTGGTATCCCTTTGATAATGGAAAACACTACTCTAAGAAGGACTTGCTTATTTTCTCTGCTTCATAGTAATAAACATGTTTTAATGTGTTCATGACAGTTTTGTGCATTTTTTTGTTTGTTTGTTTGTTTTTTGTTTTTTTTTTACTCATTATATAAAGGACTATTTTTTCTTAGGCTATCTATTTGCTATACCTCATTCCAGAAGATGGAATGAAGTTCAATTCTGGTTATAGGTGAAAGGATGCTGGTAATTAAACCTTTGAGGTATGGAAACAAGGACAGGTCCCATCCCTTCCCTTCCTGCATGGACTTAGATCTGTGTACCTGAAAATTCTCTGGCTCTTGCTCATAGCTGTGTTTCCAGCTGGGAAAACTACAACTCCCCTTAGCAAAAGGAAAATATTTTCCACTTTTCAAAAGGTATTATCTGTTCTGCTAAAGATAAGGTAAACCTGACCCATTGGCACCCCACCAGGAGAAACTTATCTGGAAACTTTCCCTGAGGAGGCACAATACAGAACAGAAAACAACAGAGGAAACCAACACCTGAAAAGAAAGGGAGGAAACTGGCTAAGCTAGTTTGAGCACTGAAATATTCTCATTAATTAGAAATACCGTCCTATTCAGACAGTCCTCTTCACTCTTCCTTCTGCTTCCTCATCACTGAAGTAGGGATTTTCATCACTATCTCAGGGTTTTCTCTCAATATCCTAGACCCACTTAGCACTCCTTTCCCATATTTAGGTATAATTCATTTTTTGCTCTCTCCCATCCATATAGCTCTATTCCATGATTTCCCTATGTACCGTTTTCTTCCATTCTGACAATTTATACCATTTCCAAATCATACTGTCATTCCTTCCTTGCTCTTGAATCCTCACTACCACTCCAGAAGAAATTACAACTTCCTTCTCCTCTTCATACATTTCCCTAAAATATTCTCTCAAATGGAGAACTTCCTGTTATTTCCCTCATATCTTGGTAAATAATGGAGAGCATTTTCCACTTGTCTGATGCTACTTTTAGATGTTAGTATTACCTGTATTACCCTCCAGCCCTTTCCCTTGAAAAAGGAAGTATACGAGAGTATACAAGTTTACTTTTGTCCAGTTGAGGGGCTACAATGTGTAAGATGTTGTGGTAGATACCCTGCATACATGCTTACAATAATGTAAGATGGAAGGAAGTGTGGGTAAAGTCTATGGAATATCAGAGGAAGTAACTATTTCTTCTTGTCAAGATAATGAAAGAAAGTTTCTGGGAAGAAGAGACAGTGAGATGGAAGTGGGCTTATAAAACATAAGGAAAGAGGAATACAAAGAGTAGGAGAATGGAGGTTTAAAGGCTTGGCATAAGTCTCAGGAGAAAGTCTAGTTTGACTTCAGCAAATGCTGAGTTTTGAGAGATGTATGTGGAATGATAGTGAAAGTATGTAGTCTGGGAGGTTGCTCAGGGCAAAAGGTAAAAGGAAGAGGATAGCTGACAATGGAATGTGCTTGTTCAGAAGGTGAGAGAATAAGAGAGGAGGCAGACAGGTCGTGATCAGAGAGTAAGAGGACAATTGGAGATCAAAACTGCATGGAGGAGATAGTTTTATCAAGAAATTTGCTATCAAGAGAACCAAAAACTAAATCAAAAGGATTATAGCCTGAAAAGAAGTTGTTGGTTTTATCCTTAAGAGGTCATTAGTTAACACTTCTATCAAGTCACATAATTATAATTTCTTTTTTGTGTAAGAATATTTAAGATCTAGTTATTTTAGCAGTTTTGAAATATATAATACAGTATTGTTAGCTTAGCTGCAGTGATCACCATATTGCAATATATAAATGTGTCAAGTCAACACATTGTTTACCTTAAACCTGTACAATGTTACATATCAGTATCTCAGTAAAAAAATTAACAAACATAAATAAATAGGTCATTCGTGAAATTCAAAAGAATGATCCCAGTGTTGTTAAGGGGACGTAAATGCAATGGGTTAAGTTGTGAGTTGGAATGAATAAAATGAAGGAGTTAATATAGACTGTACTTTAGAAATTAGGGGGGGGGAAGAAGACTGGGTCAAATTTTTACGTTACTGATTTAAAGAAAGATTTTTTTTGGGGGGGGAGGGGCAGAGAGAGAGAGAATCTTAAGCAGGCTTTGTGCCCAGAGCAGGGCCTTGCATGGAGGCCCCACAAGGAACTCCATCTCACAAATGCTGAGATCACGACCTGAGTCGAAATCAAGAGGTGATGCTTAACCAATTGAGCCATCCAGGTGCCCCTTCAAAGAAAGGACTTTTAAGAGATAGAATGTACAAAACAAAATAAGGCTAAATTGTAAATTTTGTAGTCTTTTCCCCCAGCCCCACCTTTCCAGAGTGAAGGGATTCTGGCTTGTCCTTTAATGTCCTAATTTCTTTTAGTTCCATAGAATCTCCATAATGAGGAAGTAGAGAAATTGTAAAAAGTTTTAAAAGGCTAAAATAATATATTAAATAATAATGTGAGCCACAATGACAACTGACAGACAGGTTTTTAAGAGTGTTTTTCAGAATTTAGAATTATATGTTAGTGACTGGAGACAGCTAGTTTTTGAGGCATTCAGAGTGAAATCAATGGGAAAAGATACCTTTTGAGAAGAACTTATATGTCTAATGAAGATGCTCCTTCTTTGCAATTTCAAAAAGAATATTCAATATAAATTTTAAAAATTAGCAATTGCTTTGAATACTAAATTAATTATTCTATAATACCACATCCTACTTAGAGTAGGGAATGAGGTGGCTCTGCTATATAATTTTTACATAAATGTGTATACTGTATTCAGGCATGTAGTTCTTTTTTTTTTAAAGACACATTTATTCAATGTCATGATCAGACTATTACATTGAACAATCAACAGCATGGGTACAAAAAAATCTACATTAAAACATTTTGTTGGAATGCTTTACATTTTCCACAGAACAGAAACTAAAATAACCTGTTATACAATTAGTCATAAATACAGTCCTTGAGTTTTTTGCCCGTACACATGAGTATTGTCTAAAACATGTCTTCTTTGTAGCAGCTAGGCCCTGCCACCACTGTGCTTGGCTGAGTTCACAAATATGTTGTAACCTATAGCTTTCCTGTCACTTCTCTGGCTCTCCTCTCCTGCTAAGCTCTGTTTTGTGGCAGTAATTAAAACCTTCTTCCACTGCCATAGCTACCACTGCTGCTGGAACCACCATAGCCACCTTGGTTTTGTGGTTTGGCAAAGTATTGGCCTCCACCACCATTGGGGGCCAGAGTTTCTGCCTCCAAAAGTTCCTCCTTTCATGGGTCCAAAATTTGAGGATTGATTGTTTTAATTGCCAAAATCATGATAACATCTGCCACCTCCAAAGTTGCTTCCATCATTACCAAATCCATTATAGCCACCCCCACTGCTACCATATCCACCACCACCTCGACTGCTGCTAAAGCCACCTCGACCACTGAAGTTCCCTCCGCCACCAAAGTTGTTATTCTCACCAAAACCACCTCCATGACAACCACCAAAATTTCCAGAACCACTTCAACCTCTTTGGCTGGAGGAAGCACTAACCATCTCTTGCTTAGATAGGGCTTTCCTTACTTCACAGTGTGGCCATTCACAGTATGGTATTTTTGAATGACAATCTTGTCTGCAGAATCATGGTCATCAAATATTCCAAAAGCAAAACCCATCTTTTTTGCCACTGCCTTGGTCAGTCATGATCTCAATCACATCGCTTTTCCCATACTGTTCAAAATAATCTCTTAGATGTTGTTCTTCAGGGTCTTCTTTAATGCCACCAACAAAGATCTTTTTCACAGGTAAGTGGGCATCAGGTCTTTGAGAATCTTATCTTGAGACAGCCCTCTTCAGTTCCATAACTCTTCCATCCACCTTGTATGGTCTTGCTTTCATGGCTGCATCCACCTCCTCCACAGTGGCATATGTGACAAACCCAAGTGGTTGGTGTTCAGATCTCTCATTACCACATGGTCTGTAAGAGTTCCCCATGGCTCAGAATGGCTCCTCAGGCTCTCATAGGTTGTTTCAAAGCTCAGATCTCTGATGAAAAGCTTCTGCAGCTTGAAGTTCAGGCTCTTTGGGAGACTCTGACTTAGACATGATGGTGGTGGGAGGGGAGATTTTAACAACGCTTACTCAGCGGTGTCTTGACTCAGGCATGCAGTTCTGTATGGCTTTAAGTATACACACATGATTTAGTAGGGGGAGTTAAACATGCAAGAAGAAAGTTAAACTAATGAGATAGGCAGGGAGCATAAAATCAGAAAAAAGAGGCTAAGCCTACAGAAAGGAGGGCAGCTCCATCCTTTGAGATGTGAGAGGGAAGCTAGAAAAAAGTTCTGAGCTAGAGAGAAAAGAAGCTGAAGATTTTCGTGTAGAGAAATGAATGAAATATGCTCTTAAAAAATGAGGGATTTGGAGGCTTTAGTAAGTGTGAAAGATTTGGAATAAGCATAATGAATAATGTTGACAAGGAATAAAAATCTGTCTAGAACCATGGCCAAGCAGCCATTGAGACCTGATGGGGGAAGGAAAAGATTCATTTCTAGAGAGTCTAAAGCAGATTGCCTTATGAATCTCTCTCACATCTATCATTATGCAGAAATAGAAGCAGGAGAATATTATAGTGTAAACTTTACAGTGAACTGTAAGCAAGACAATATTGATAGTAGTTGGCAACTGCTTGTTACTAAGTTTACTCTAAGTGCTTGGTTCTAAGTTTCTTTAACTTTACATACAAATTCCCACATTTTTTTCTCTCTGGAGTTCCGAAAATGGGTATAATGATAGGACAAATGCAGTTAAAAAAAAAAAAATCAAGCTTGTGAAATAAGAAGGGAGTAGGAGGAGCTGATCCCTGAACTTGGAATTTTAGGCTTACAGCTGGATCTCCAGATGCATGAAGAAGGAAGAAAAAAAGGTCAAAAAAATGATGCATAGGCAAACAGATCAAGGTACACACAGCTTTATTGTGGCATTGCATTGACATAGTCTAAACATAAGTCATACAAACTGGAAATTCCTGGAAACAGAATTTCTAAACCCTTAGTTTTCCAAAGGTATACAATTGACTAGAGGTATTGGATACTATCTGTCTGTTGAATTTTATAATGCTGGGAAGTTGAGATTTAATGGATTGCTACCCAAAGCAGCAGGAGCAAAAATCTCCTTGTGGGGTGACTGCATCTTTATACTCATCTTTTAAGTATCCTTCAGAGTCTAGCAGAATATATCAGGGACTCAATAACCTCAGTAAATAATGATTACATTGAATTGAACTCTGTCGTTTCCTTATGTTTTGTATGCTTTAAAGTTCAGAGTTTTACCATCTTACTTACATTTTTCTCTATCTTCACCTTATTTTTCAGTTTCAAATGCTCTTTAATCAGGTTATCATGTGTCTTCTACTAAACACATCTAGCTCAGACTTTAAAGAGCCTTCTAATCTTGCTCAGAAGCCCTTCATTCTGGTATCAGGTGATGAGCCATAGCTCTAATATTATATTCTTATAAAAAATTTACTTCAGATATTATAGCAAGTGCCAGTTTTTTGGGAGATAGTGGAAAAGGGGTAATACTGGTACTACTAATATTGGTAGTAACAATTTTGAGCCCATTCTATATGATGGCAATTTTTGGTGTTTTAACCATGCTTGAGGAAAGTCATTTTATAAATGCACCCGAGGAATTATTGATATGTACACAAACTCCTTAACAATTCAGGTTGTTTCTTTTACTTCCTGTCTTTACTATTTGCCAAATGATGGTAAAGGATAGACAACCATATTCTCATTTTTAAAAATAGATTTTTAATTTTAGAATGATTTTAGATTTACAGAAAAGCTGTGAAGATAATATAGAAAGTTCTCATATATCCCACATCATTTCTTTTCCTGTTAACATCCTATGTTAATATAGGACATATCTACTGAATCAATGCTGCATTACTTTGTACATTATTCAGATTTCTTTAACTTTTACCTAATATTCCTTTTCTGTTTTAGGATCCCATGCAAGATGCCATATTATATTTAGTCAGCATATCTCTTTAGACTGCTCTAAACTGTGACAGTTTCTCAGTCTTTATTTTTTATGACCTTGACAAGTGTTGAGGCAATACTTGTCAAGTATTTTGTAGCTTGTAGAATGTCTTTTGAGTTTTGTTGATTTTTTTCAGATTATACTGGGGTTATGGTTTTTTGGAAAGAATATCAAAGAGGTAAAGTGCCATTCTCACCACATCATATCAAGAGTACATGCTGTCAACATGATTTATCACTGTTCATGTGGGCTTTGATCACTTGGCTAAGGTAGTTTTTGTTAGGCTTCTCTTTTCTACTCTTCCCCCACTCCCACTCCCCAAACGCACAATGCATTTCAGAATAAAGTTACCATGTGTAGTTTTTCGGTTAAGGAGTTGAGGTTATACTCTACCTCCTGTGGGGGAGTAAAAACACCTGCCTGCCTTCCTTCCTTTAATCATTTACTTATATTAGTGTGAACTCATGAAATTTATTTTATACTTTGGTTTGTAATCCCATACTTCATTATGTAGTTCATTGCTCAAATGATTCCAGCTTTGGCCATTTGGTAATACTTTTAGTTGACTCCTGTGTCCATCACACCCAACATATTTTTCTTGCATGTTTTTCATATCCATTTTTTGAAGAGAGAGGGCACTTAATCTGGTCTTTCAATTCTTAAATCCCTATTCAGGGGACAATTTTAGATTTTCTGTTTTTCTGTGTCCGTAAACATAATGCACAAAGTAGCACTTAAGCTGAATATTTACCTTTGTTTGATGCCTACTATAAGCATTTGAATGCTGCATTATGTTATTTTTTCATTTAGACCTCACAGTGTGTGTATTTTATAAGCATATAAATACTTAATGCTTGAACCTGCAAGTCTTTGCCTGCTACATTAAAAAGGTATGAATCTAATAGAAAATGAACCTTAATTACATTACCTTACATAGCAAAGAAATTTGACATTGTCTAGTACTTGGTTAAACTCCTTTCATAATAGTCTTTATAATGCATCATTTGGAAAAGAATTTTAAACTCTGCATAATTTGAGTATAAACTATTTTATTATAATAGATCTGCCCTTTGATACCACAGGACCTTATTCCAGGCTATATAAATTGTGATCTGTTTATAATCTTTTGCCATCAGAAGTCAGGTTATTTTTGTATCCATTTTCAATATATCAGTTAAGTTCTAGTTTTTAGGTTTCTGATGTACTTTCAAATAAGTCTCAGAAGACAGTATGTGTTTTATTTGTTAATCTAAGCATAATTTAACAGTTGAGAAAGTATTCATTGTTAAAATAATCACAGTGTTGAAATACAAAATATTCTGAGTACACTTTCCTGATCACAGAGTTGTTTTTGGTTATAGTATTTTGACATTGAGGAGGTTTGTGTATATGAACATTTGAAGTAAACAGAACATAAGAACCCTTTTTTGTGAAGCATTTTCTGGAATAATGTCTATTAGATTAATTAATTCTTTACCAATATCCTCTGTAGTGCATTTAAAATCTTTGCAAGGTCAAATGGTGGTGGGATGTAGGGGCAAAACATCCCAACTCTTGTCATTCATTCAACAACTGTTTAATTCATTCTATGTAACAGACACAGTTATGTTTGCATGGGACACAGCAATGAACAAAACAAGAAGAGTGTCTATCCTATGATGTTTACATGTCCTTTGTACTGGTTCTGTCCAACAGAAAAATAATATAAAACACTAATATGAGACATATATGTGATTTTGTATTTTCTGGTAGCCATGGTAAGAAAAAGTGAAATTCATTTTAATAGAAATTTTATTTACTGCAATATATATTCAAAATACTATTTCAGCATATAATAAAATAGAGATTATTAAAGAGAAATTTCATTTTCATACTAAGTTTTTGAGATATGTGTATTTTATACCTGTAGCATGTCTCAATTTAGACTGGCCATTGTTAAAATGCTTGTTTGTCACATATGTATCGACCAGCTGTATTGCTCAACATATGTCTATAATGTAGGCATCACAGATACCTTTAGGGAAACAATTTATTCTTAGATGATTTGAAACTGGATGTCTTTCATTTAAAGCCATAGTAGAATAATAGAATTTGAAGCATGAATGTAAATTCTAACATAAAGTTTTATAAAATTTTTAGTCATTAAATATTTTTAAGATGAGAGTAGAAGAAAACCTCTATTAAAATCTTTTAAAATAATTGGACACCAGTAGTTCGTTTTCAGTTTATTAAGGAAATTGAGGGTAGCTGCATTTATTTAGTATTACAGAGACTGCAGAAATGATTTAGTTCTGAAGGTTCAAATGTGTGAGTTTTGCTGGTAATTGATTAGGTGGGTCTACAAACCCATGAACGGGTTATTTATCCTAATAGTCCTCCCTTCCCATTCAATTCACTGTATCACAGCATGTTATTTGTTATCCCTCCTCTGTTGCCTTCTGAATCACTCATACACCCTTGCCTTCTTGGACTGTGCCCTTTATTTCTTAGACAAGGCCAGTGGTTTAATGATTATTAAAAGTCTTTCAAATCTTTGAACGTTTTGCACAATAACTAATGTATTTCAATGCAACTTCTACTTTTTTATTGGGTAAAAGGATTTGTAGGAGGTTATGGATAGAGTGAAAAAAATCAGGGTAAGTGAGAGAGGTAGGGCAAGGACCCATAAAATGGAAACTTGGCCAAAGTGTTTTGATCATAATTCTTATTTTCAAACTTTAAGTTATTTTCATTGATATATATCATTTGTAGCAGGGATGCTTTTGGTTTGTTCCCAAACTCCCACATATTGTTAGAGATCACTAGTAAAATCAGATTCCCCTATAATGCTCAGTACATTTGATATGCCTTTATAAATCACTAGAAGAATGAATAGCATCAGCCTTTGTGGCTCAATAAATATTGACTTAGTAGAGAATATTTAGAATTCAATTTGTTTAAAAGTAATATGACAATATCACATGTAATGGGTGTAACAAAAAAATGTTTTGCCAACAACATGCCCAACACTTGCCCCACCCAGATCTGCTACCCACTGGTGCAAAATTTCTTCTCTTCACCTTGCTTAATTAACTACCTGATCATAATGCCGTGTGGGGGTGGGAAGGAGGGAGGAGAAGGAAGTTGGTAGTTGAGATCCTTGAGTGTCCCTATCCCTGATTCTTAGGGAATATAGTCCAACCTGCTGTGTGTGTGTGTGTGTGTTTCCTGCTCCTGTACCATTAGGAAAGTGGCCCCAAATTTTCTTTCTTCTTCTGATTACACTGAAATAAAATTGTTGTATTTTATCTCTAGGCCATGAATTTAATGTCTTAAATTCATTTCTGAAATAAATTCCCTTTCTGCTCTAAGCAAGTCAAGTTTTCCTAAATATCATGACAGAGTATGATGATTTTTATTTTGGTCTGTCTCTACCTTAGTATATAACTGAATTTTTCTTGCTTACTCCCAATTTTACTTCTTGATTGATCATAAGTGTTTGATTTATTAAGTAGGTACTTGAAACTTAAATTTGGTTGGAAGTAGGGCATAAGAAGACTGAAAAAAATCAAGTAGTATATATATACTAGTAAGAGATGTAAAAAAAAAAAAGCACAAAGAAAGAATATGTCATTTTCATACCATTCTCATGTGTAGCTTTGAATTTTATGGAAATCAATATCAGAATATAGCTTCCTCTCTAGCTTTGTAAATAGATTCCTATTCAATATCAGAACATAGCTTCCTATCTAGCTTTGTAAATAGATTCCTATATTCTAAACCTGGTCATTAGGGAAGCAGTGAAGGGAGTTTGTAATGCCCACCAGCCACATTTGGCATTCATAATGTTAATAAGTAAATACAGATTTGGTGGGCTAAATGATACTTTATCAGATCAGATGAGTAAAACATATTTGCAGTCCTACATGGATGTTTCAAAACAAAGAGTAGCTGAAATAACATGTTTAATAAGATATATTTTATACAACTTGCACCTTGGTTTTTGATCACTAAAATATAAGAAAATTAATTATATATAAGATTACTTTTTCTCCCTCAATATTCTGAGCTACATCGTATCTAAAGTTACATTTTCATTCATAACCACCGTAAACCACCCACCCATCTGTCTGTATATATATTCATGAATTTTTTTCTGAGTTTACAGTTGCTGTAATATCAGACTCATGACTAAAGATGTTATAAAATCTATCTAGAATTCTCAACTGGTGTAATTCTTTGTAATAAAATCTGCTTATCCATTAAATTCTTCAACGAGAGTACGGAGATCTTACTGTTGTGCTGGAAAGAAATTTAGAAGAAAATAAGTGGTGGACCACTAGTCTATTTTTGAAGTGCCTCCTTGGTTCACTAGGAATTGGGCTCTAGACTCCCTTTTTATTCTTGATCCCATTTTTTTCTTATTTGTTATATGAAATTGTTTTCTGTATTAGGAAATAAGAATTACTTACTTCCTCAAGCCCTAACACCTCTTCTTCCTCTATGTAAGTAGTTTCCAAGGACTTGATCTTAGAAGCTATTAAAAAAAAAAAAATGTTCCTCCATCCCGATGTTATAAAACATCTCTAGTATCATACTCAATATCAGTATGGTAATCACCTGTGTTAAGCCTTTTCTCCAATTAAGAAAATATAGTATTAAAATTTTCAAAGATGTCACTAAGTAAAAGAATCATTGACTGAATGTCAATGAATTTATCCCTAGCTTAAGACATGAAAAGTTAAAGCTTCCTGTGAATCCTTTCTTGATACCATTCCTCTCTATCCGTTCCCAAAGGCAACCATTATGTTGATATTTATGTTATCATTTATGTATTTTTATGTACTTATTACCAATCCATGTAGTCCTACACTATAAATGTGTATATGTATACTTTTAATTTTAAATATTACATGCATCATTTTACAACTTGCATTTTTTGTTCAAAAGTAATTATGACATTCATCCCTAATGACATGAATAGCTCTAGTTAATTTGTTCTGGCTGCTCTAGTCTTTCACTGTATGAGAATACAGCAAATTATTTATCCATTTGTCTACTGATAGACATTTATATTGTTACCAATTTTGGTTTTGCTCTAACAATTTTTTAATTAAATTCTTTAATTTTTTTTATAAACATATAATGTATTTTTAGCCCCAGGGGTACAGGTCTGTGAATCGCCAGGTTTACACACTTCACAGCACTCATCATGGCACATACCCTCCCCAATGTTCATAACCCCACCCTCCTCTCCCTCCCCCTCTCCCCCCAGCAACCCTCAGTTTGTTTTGTGAGATTGTCTCTTATGGTTTGTCTCCCTCCTGATATCATTTTTCATTTATTCTTTTCCTACCCCCCCAAACCCTCCACATTGCATCTCCACTTCCTCATATCAGGGAGATCATATAATAGTTGTCTTTCTCTGATTGACTTATTTCGCTAAGCATAATACCCTCTAGTTCCATCCACGTCATCGCAAATGGCAAGATTTCATTTATTTGATGGCTGCATAGTATTCCATTGTATATATATATACCACCTCTTCTTTACCCATTCATCTGTTGATGGACATCTAGGTTCTTTCCATAGTTTGGCTATTGTGGACATTGCTGCTATAAACACTTGGATGCACGTGCCCCTTCGGATCACTACGTTTGTATCTTTAGGGTAAATACCCAGTAGTGCAATTGCTGGGTCATAGGGTAGCTCTATTTTTAACATTTTGAGGAACCTCCATGCTGTTTTCCAGAGTGGTTCCACCAGCTTGCATCCCCACCAACAGTGTAGGAGGGTTCCCCTTTCTCCCCATCCTCACCAGCATCTGTCATTTCCTGATGTGTTAATTTTAGCCATTCTGACTGGTGTGAGGTGGTATCTCATTGTGGTTTTGATTTGTATTTCCCTGATGCCGAGTGATGTGGAGCAATTTTTCAGTATCTGTTGGATATCTGGATGTCTTCTTTGCAGAAATGTCTGTTCATGTCCTCTGCCCATTTCTTTTTTTTTTTTTTTTTTCCTCTGCCCATTTCTTGATTGGATTATTTGTTCCTTGGGTGTTGAGTTTGCTAAGCTCTTTATAGATTTTGGATACTAGCCCTTTATCTGATATGTTGTTTGCAAATATCTTCTCCCATTCTGTCAGTTGTCTTTTGGTTTTGATGACTGTTTCCTTTGCTGTGCAAAAGCTTTTGATCTTGATGAAATCCCAATAGTTCATTTTTGCCCTTGCTTCCCTTGCCTTGGGCGATGTTCCTAGGAAGAAGTTGCTGTGGCTGAAGTCGAAGAGGTTGCTGCCTGTGTTCTTCTCAAGGATTTTGATGGATTCCTGTCTCACATTGAGGTCCTTCATCCATTTTGAGTCTATTTTTGTGTGTGGTGTAAAGAAATGGTCCAATTTCATTTTTCTGCATGTGGCTGTCCAATTTTCCCAACACCATTTGTTGAAGAGGTTGTCTTTTTTCCATTGGACATTCTTTCCTGCATTGTCAAAGATTAGTTGACCATTGAGTTGAGGGTCTATTTCTGGGCTCTCTATTCTGTTCCGTTGATCTATGTGTCTGTTTTTGTGCCAGTACCATACTGTCTTGATGATGACAGCTTTATAATAGAGCTTGAAGTCCGGAATTGTGATGCCACCAACTTTGGCTTTCTTTTTCAATATTCCTTTGGTTATTCGAGGTCTTTTCTGGTTCCATATAAATTTTAAGATTATTTGTTCCATTTCTTTGAAAAAAATGGATGGGATTTTGATAGGGATTGCATTAAATGTGTAGATTGCTTTAGGTAGCATAGACATTTTCACAATATTTGTTCTTCCAATCCAGGAGCATGGAACATTTTTCCATTTCTTTGTGTCTTCCTCAATTTCTTTCATGAGTACTTTATAGTTTTCTGAGTATAGATTCTTTACCTCTTTGGTTAGGTCTGTTCCTAGGTATCTTATGGTTTTGGGTGCAATTGTAAATGGGATTGACTCCTTAATTTCTCTTTCTTCTGTCTTGTTGTTGGTGTAGAAAAATGCAACTGATTTCTGTGCATTGATTTTATATCCTGATACTTTACTGAATTCCTGTATAAGTTCTAGCAGTTTTGGAGTGGAGTCTTTTGGGTTTTCCACATATAGTATCACATCATCTGCAAAGAGTGATAGTTTGACTTGTTCTTTGCCAATTTGGATGCCTTTAATTTCTTTTTGTTGTCTGATTGCTGAGGCTAGGACTTCTAGTACTATATTGAATAGCAGTGGTGATAATGGACATCCCTGCTGTGTTCCTGACCTTAGGGGAAAAGCTTTCAGTTTTTCTCCATTGACAATGATATTTGCAGTGGGTTTTTCACAAATGGCTTTGATAATATTGAGGTGTGTGCCCTCTATCCCTATACTTTGAAGAGTGGATCAGGAAGGGATGCTGTACTTTGTCAAATGCTTTTTCAGCATCTATTGAGAGTATCATATGGTTCTTGTTCTTTCTTTTATTAATGTGTTGTATCACATTGATTGATTTGCGGATGTTGAACAAAGCTTGCAGCCCTGGAATAAATACCACTTGGTCGTGGTGAATAATCCTTTTAATGTACTGTTGAATCCTATTGGCTAGTATTTTGGTGAGAATTTTTGCATCTGTGTTCATCAAGGATATTGGTCTGTAATTCTCTTTTTTGATGGGATCCTTGTCTGGTTTTGGGATCAAGGTGATGCTCGCCTCATAAAATGAGTTTGGAAGTTTTCCATCCATTTCTATTTTTTGGAACAGTTTCCGGAGAATAGGAATTAATTCTTCTTTAAATGTTTGGTAGAATTCCCCTGGGAAGCCGTCTGGCCCTGGGCTCTTGTTTGTTTGAAGGTTTTTGATGACTTTTCAACTCCTACTGGTTATGGGTCTGCTCAGGTTTTCTATTTCTTCCTGGTTCAGTTTTGGTAGTTTATATGTTTCTAGGAATGCATCCATTTCTTCCAGATTGTGAAATTTGTTTGCGCAGAGTTGCTCATAGTATGTTCTTATAATTGTTTGTATTTCTTTGGTGTTGGTTGTGATCTCTCCTCTTTCATTCATGATTTTATTTATTTGGGTCCTTTCTCTTTTTTGATAAATCTGGCCAGGGGTTTATCAATCTTATTAATTCTTTCAAAGAACCAGCTCCTAGTTTCGTTGATTTGTTCGTTTTTTGTTTGTTTGTTTTGTTTCTGTTTCATTGACTTCTGCTCTGATCTTTGTGATATCTCTTCTCTTGCTGGGTTTAGGCTTTCTTTGTTGTTCTTTCTCCAGCTCCTTTAGGTGTAGGGTTAGGTTGTGTACTTGAGACCTTTCTTGTTTCTTGAGAAAGGCTTGTATTGTTATAAATTTTCCTCTTAGGACTGCCTTTGCTGTGTCCCACAGATTTTGAACCATTGTGTTTTCATTATCATTTGTTTCCATGAATTTTTTCAATTCTTCTTTAATTTCCTGGTTTACTCATTCATTCTTTAGAAGGATGCTGTTTAGTTTCCATGTATTTGTGTTCTTTCCAAATTTCCTCTTGTGATTGAGTTTTAGCTTCAGAGCATTGTGGTCTGAAAATATGCAGGGAATGATCCCAATCTTTTGATACCGGTTGAGACCTGATTTAGGACCCAGGATGTGATCTATTCTGGAGAATGTTCCATGTGCACTAGAGAAGAATGTGTATTCTGTTGCTTTGGGATGGAATGTTCTCAATATATATGTGATGTCCATCTGGTCCAGTGTGTTATTTAAGGCCTTTATTTCCTTGTTGATCTTTTCCTTAGATGATCTGTCCATTTCAGTGAGGGGAGTGTTAAAGTCCCCTACTATTATTGCATTATTTTCGATGTGTTTCTTTGATTTTGTTATTAATTGATTTATGTAGTTGGCTGCTCCCATGTTAGGGGCATAGATATTTAAAATTGTTAAATCTTCTTGTTGGACAGACACTTTGAGTATGATATAGCGTCCTTCCTCATTTCTTATTATAGTCTTTGGCTTAAAATCTAATTGATCTGATATAAGGATTGCTACCACAGCTTTCTTCTGATGTCCCTTAGCATGGTAAATTGTTTTCCACCCCCTCACTTTAAATCTGAAGGTGTCTTCGAGTCTAAAATGAGTTTCTTGTAAGCAACATATTGATGGGCTTTGTTTTTTTTTAATCCATTCTGATACCCTGTGTCTTTTGATTGGGGGCATTTAGCCCATTTACATTCAGGGTAACTATTGAGATATGTGAATTTAGTGCCATTGTATTGCCTGTAAGGTGACTGTTACTATACATTGTCTCTGTTTCTTTTTGATCTACTACTTTTAGGGTCTCTCTTTGCTTAGAGGACCCCTTTCAATATTTCCTGTAGAGCTGGTTTGGTGTTTACAAACTCTTTTAATTTTTGTTTGTCCTGGAAGGTTTTTATCTCTCCTTCTATTTTCAACGATAGCCTAGCTGGATATAGTATTCTTTGCTCTGAATATATCATGCTAGTTCTTTCTGGCCTGCCAGGTCTCTGTGGATAAGTCTGTTGCCAATCTAATATTTTTACCATTGTATGTTAGAAACTTCTTGTCCCGGACTGCTTTCAGGATTTTCTCTTTGTCGCTAAGACTTGTAAATTTTACTATCAGATGACAGGGTGTGGACCTATTGTTACTGATTTTGAGGGCGGTTCTCTGCACCTCCTGGACTTTGATGCTTGTTCCCTTTGCCAGATTAGGGTAATTCTCTACAATAATTTTCTCCAATATACCCTCTGCTCCCCTCTCTCTCTCTTTCTTCATTTTCTGGAATCCCAATTATTCTAATGTTGTCTCATCTTATGGTATCACTTATCTCTCCAATTATCCCCTTGTGGTCCGGTAGTTGTTTGTCTCTGTTTTGCTCAGCTTCTATATTCTCCATCATGTGGTCTTCTGTATCACTAATTCTCTCTTCTGCCTCATTTATCCTAGCAGTAAGAGCCTCCATTTTTTATTGCACCTCATTAATAGCTTTTTTAATTTCAACTTGGTTAGACTTTAATTCTTTTATTTCTCCATAAAGGGCTTTTATCTCTCTGGAGAGGGTTTCTCTAATATCTTCCATGCCTTTTTTGAGCCCGGCTAGAACCTTGAGAATCGTCATTCTGAACTTTAGATCTGACATATTACCGATGTCTGTATTGATTAGGTCCCTACCCTTTGGTACTGCCTCTTATTCCTTTTTTTTTTTTTTTGTGGTAAGTTTTTCTGCCTTGTCATTTTGTCCAGATAAGAGTATTTGAAGGAGCAAATAAAATACTAAAAGGGTGGCAAAAACCCCAGGAAAATGTGCTTTAACCAAATCAGAAGAGACCCAAAATCGTGGGGGAGATAGGGGGTAAAAAGAAGTTCAGAAAAAAAGAAAAAAATTAAAAAAAGAAAACAAAGAAAAAATATAAAAAAGAAAACATATATATGTATATATATTTGACTGGTGACTAGGACAGCATCACCCACTTAATTTTGGGAGAATTTTGGTCTCTTTGAAGAAACTACCTCCCAGAATTTTAAAGAATAAAAAACATATATAAGGGTAAACACAATGAAAAGATGGAATATGCCTATAAAGATGAAGAAAAACAATTTTTTTTTCATTTTCTAAAAAAGGAGTTGATAAAGTAAGTTGGTTGGGGGAATAAAGAAAAAGGAAGTGGAGAGAATTTGCTCGGGCTGGAGACTAGAACAAGCCCGGAGCTAGATTTAAGGTATATTTTGATCTATCAGAAGAAGTTGTAACCCAAATTTTTTAGAAGAAAAAACCCTATGTGTATACAAAAAATAAAGTTAGATACAATAAAGGATAAAATAGGACTATAATAATGAAAGTTCAAAACAGATTAATATTTTTTTAATGAAAGGTATTGTTAATATAAACTAGTTAAAAAACGTTAAAAGAGGAAAGGGTAAAAGTTAAAAAATTAGCAAAAGAAAAAAAAATAAAATGAAAAAAAATTAATTAACTGCAAGACCAAAGAATCATGGGGAGAAAGCCATGAATTCCATGCTTTGCTTTCTCCTCCTCTGGGATTCCACTGTTCTCCTTGGTAAGTGATCTTGGTCTTGGCTGGATTTCTTGTTGATCTTCGCGGGGAGGGGCCTGTTGTAGTGATTCTCAAGTGTCTTTTCCCAAGGCGGAATTGCACTGCCCTTACTAGGAGCCAGGCTAAGTAATCCGCTCAGGTTAGTTTTCGGGAGCTTTTGTTCTCTGAATGCTTTCCATAGAGTTCTAGAGGACGGGAATGCAAATGGCGGCCTCCCAGTCTCCAGCCCAGAGGAGCCAAGAGCTTGGGGCCCCACTCCTCAGCGTACCCTCAGAGAAAAGTGCTTAATCACTCCCGTCTCCCTGGCCTCTGGCCGTGCTCCGAGCTCACACAGCCTGTGACCTGTTCAAGGTAACCCCGAGTTGAGAGCTCACTCCTCAGCTCTGTCTCTGTAGCCAGTTTCCCTGCTCTAATACCTGTGAGTTCTACGACACTCAGACACCCCCAATCCTTCTGTGACCCTGTGGGACCTGGGGCCATGCTAACCCCGCATGGGCTTCACCCCGGCTTAGCCTCTGGAACGATGTCCCTCAGTGGAACCGACTTTTAAAAGTCCTGATTTTGTGCTCCGTTGCTCCGCTGCTTGCCGGGAGCTGGCCCCTCTCCCTACAGTCTATCTTCCCGCCGCTTTGGCATCACTACTCCACCGGTCCTACCTTTCAGAAAGTGGTCGATTTTCTGTTTCCAGAATTGTTGCTCTTCTTCTCTTCAATCTCCTGTTGGATTTGTAGGTGTTTGCAATGGTTTGATAAGCTATCTAGCTGATCTCCTGCTACCTGATGTCGTCTCAGCCTGCTACTTCTCCACCATCTTGACTCCTCCCCCTCTAACAATGTTTTTATGTACTTTCTTGTACATATCTTTTAAAAAATATGTAAAATTTTCTCTGAGATTTAAGCCAACAATAGGGTATATACATCTTCATTTTTACTATATATTGTTAGTCAGTCTTCAAATTGGCCGTCAATATATATATATCTGCCCAAAGGATGAAAGAGCTTCCCTGATGCACATCACTGACAATACTTTTGACCAAAGAAACAGGCCCATGTGTGTAGTTTCTGTTGATATCAGACAGGCTTGTCTTGTTCTTAGTCACTCACTCCTCTGGAAACCAGATGAATGACTTTTTATTTCTCTCCCTCCACCCTGAAGGATTTATAGCACTTCCTCTACATAGGGACAAACACATCTGGTAACAGCTGAACACTCTCTACAGATTTACTTTATGAAAGGAAACAGAAGTCTCCAGCAGTGTTCTCAAGTCTTGTTTCCGAAGGCAAAGTGTTAGTACCTGGGCACCTATTCCTCTTCTCTAAATGATGAATGACTTGACATCTAAGGATAAATAGTAGTATTCTATTTCCTAAATGAGTATCAGCCTTCTGATACTGAATTATAAGAGCCAACAAACAGTAAATAATACCTCATCTTCCTAAGAGGTAGATATGTATACATTATAGAGATAAGTACACATATGTGTAAAATTAGTGCCTCTCAGTACAACTCTGCCCTTTATTACCCTGTTTGTATCTATTTAAGCTAGACCTTGTAAACATTTCTCCTTCATTTAGTTCTGTTAACTTTTCTCAGTATAGGGCATTGAGGTACACTGAAGGACAAACAGGCTTCTCTCCCTTGTCCTGGTGTATTTTTGTTTCTTTTTGCTATTACAGCGTTTGGCTGGCATGTGGGACACATAGTGGCAGACATTTAGTGGTATTAACTCCCGAAGTGTTTCAGTATTTGCCCCATGAATGACTCCCTGGGAAGTTCCATGGGCACCCTAGCTAATATCTCAGCTGAGGGTCTTTTTGTAGGTGGATTCCTGATAAGTACTGCTGGTGTCATAGACAGTACACTAGTCAAGTTCAACAGCACTTCTCCAGGCAGCTACCAGGCAAGGTTTTTCAGCACTATAGTGGGTACTTTCCTGTGTGTGAATTTAGCCTGTGGCACTTCTGGGAACTACATTATAGACTGGTAGGCTACAACCATACCATCTACCATGAGGTCTGAATCTTACCCTTGGAGAGGAGAGTCCTTCTCCCAGTTTGCTCCCTTTTTGGCACTGTGCCTCACCCCTGTATCTAAAGCTCTTGCATTTTTTGGATTTTTCTTTATTCCCTTGGCACTGTTACAAGTTAATAATCCTTTATATTAAGCATTCATTGTTCAAATTACTCTGTGGTTTCTGTCTCCTGATTTGACCCTGAACACTATGATATTTAAGCAAATTTCCACTCCATAACATCTCCCACAGTTTAATTATCTTAAATAGAAAATACAATTAATAGTAAGTGCTCTACAAATATATAAGATGTTTTAAATTTATTTTTTATTATTGAATGACTCTATCAATAACCCTAAAGACCAAGGGAGATCAAATTCAATTAGCACTTTTTAAAAGTTTCCTACTTTCTTGCCATGGTATTAAGCACTTCTATTTATATTATCTAACACATTAGACAATGTAAGTACATAGATAATATGCTTCTGTGACTACTGATGTATAGGGTGTTTCTGCAACTTGCTTAAAGTTTTGCATGCAGCAATGAAGTAGCTAGAAATCAAACTGAGTTTTTCTGGATACTCATCTCATACTCCTGCCCATACTGTGTTTAAATAGTTTCCCCACACTTCTTGCCACATTTCCATTTGATGAGACTGGATACCAGAATGGGACAATAACCAATTTTACTAATAATTTTAAAATCTCATTTTCTTTCTGATTCATGCTTTCTTTATGCCAGTCTCCTTTTCCTATTCATACTTTTTATTTCTCAGAATAATAGACACGAAGTTCACATCCCTTCTTAAACATATATGATCTAGAGTAAGTGCTATTTTAAAGCAATACATTGAATGACTGATTTTGATTCCTTGATTGCATCATTGCGATATTGTTATATTGTCACCTTCTGTCTGCACTTCTCCTAGCTATTGCCTCTGCCCTGGTTACTACTATTAGTTCCTTTCCATTAGTTCATAAACATAAAATTTGTGATGAGAATTCATTATATTTGACCCCAGAGAATCGATGGACGTTCATGTTGGCTGTGTGCATTTGCATAATTTTTTCTGCTTTGTGGTTTAAACGATGCTAACTGTGCTGTTGGACCTGCATGTGAGGTGTTTTAATAAGGTGTGGCAATGAACGACATGGAGACCAAGACAGGCAGGTTGGCAGACATTCATTTGTGCAGATGTTACACATGGATGTGTAGGGAGTGGTGCCCTCAGGTGAAATGGAGTTGAGAATTCTTGGTGATTGAGGAAGAGAAATGTTAAGAGTTGCTGGCAGATTTGTTTGAGGAAAAAATATTTGTATCAAGAATAAGGATTTAGTGTTTGGTTTAGGGTTGGGTTTTGGCCTAATTTATTGTAATCCAATGTTTTGTATTTAATGATCTAGGAAGGTTGTGGTATTTTTAGTAAGAGGCAGCAGAGTGTAAGGGTTCAAAGAACTTATTCTAGAGCCCATGCTACCAGGATTCAAATTTTCACTATTTTCCAGCTAAGTTGCCTAGACTTGCTGTCATGTTCCTCATCAACAAATTGGGCATAGTGATATTTCATACATTATAGGGTTATGATTCTTGAGGATTACTCGAAACTGCAAAGCAAGGAAACTATAACAGTGCACATAATGAAAAATAAACTACATCATTTGTATCATCATTATTAGTGATACAGAATGCATTAGAAATCAGTATTTCTACATATCTTCTGATAAACAATTTCAGTTAATCTAGGTAGGGTACATGAGAAAAACCCTTTTATTAAGCTGATATGTACTCAGCCATTAAAAAAAAAGGATGAAATTTTGCCATTTGCCTGATGTGGTTGGAGCTAGAGTATATTATGCTAAGCAAAATAAGTCATAGAAAGACAAATACCATATAATTTCACTCATATATGAAATTTAAGAAACAAAACGATGAACATAAGGGAAGGGGGGGAAAAATAACAAGAGGGAAGCAAACGTAAGAGACTCTTAACTATAGAGAACAAACTGAGGATTGGCGGAGGGGAGGCCAGCAGGAGGTGGGGCTAAATGAGTCATGGATGTTAAGGAGGGCACTTGTGATGAACACTGAGTGTTGTATATGAGCGATGAATCACTAAATTCTACCCCTGAAACCAATATTATGCTGTATGTTACTTACTAGAACTTAAATAAAAACTTGAAATATTAAAAAAAAACTGATAGAATAAAACAATTTGACCTCTGAATGAAAAGAAATTAGAAATATTCTATCAAAAGGTAAAAGACTTTATTTTCTGCATTAGTACATATTCAATATCAGAAATCACATTGCAGAGGGAACATGAGGGAGGGAAATAAGGGCAGAACAATAATCTGGCTTAGGTTATAGAATCAGTACATGCCAGACAATTTCTACATTTAGCTATAGAATTCTAGTCTGCTTTTCTATTTTGGGCTCTCTTCCCCCTGGATTTTTATAACAGATTCAAAGAGAGTATCTTGACCAATTTAAGATCATTCAACTTCAAGACTGTTAGTGATATTGTGTTCAGTGATTCTACATCCCTGAAATGACATAAACCTCAGGGTTCTTTGTGTTGTAGCTTGTGTCTGGTCCATAATGGTAGTTGGTACAACAATGAGCCTTCTGGTGGAATATCTTACTATTTTCTTAAAATCTTCATTCTATGATCAACTTATTTAATATTGTATATATCATATATATGAAATCTATACACCTATATAATAATAGGTATATACTTGAAAGAATATTGCCTTTTTCTCAAATTGAAAGGACAGAAAATGAGGACTTGCTGATTCCAGCAGGTCGGTTTCTCCAAGAAGCTGACTTTGAGATGTGTATTTGTCCAAAGGAACTTGATTGCAGGGTGCTGTCAGAAGTCACACCTGTGAGGAGAAAGAAGGAAAAAGGATTGGGCAGAGGATGAAATTGAAATACAGTGTAGTCACAGCAAAGGACTCAGCTAATCCTGTAAGGAGCCCTGAAGCTAGGAAGACCCTGCAGACCATGGAAGCCAAAAGGATATTTTGCCAAACTTAACTATGTTGAAACTCATTAGATAATGAATGACTGTTCCAGCATGCAAACAGTGTTTGAACTTGGCATCACTGATCCAGGTTCCTGGAATGTTCTAAGTTGCCCTGGATTACAGTTTGGAATACCCTTCTGTTGTGATTCCAGAAATTGCATGAAATTTGACTGTCCTCTTATGACAGTTGTTTAATAACATTTTTCTTTCTTTCATACTGAAATTTCTGTTGCAAAGATGATAATGATATACTTGGGCATATTTCTTTACTGCTCAAGACAGAATCCTGGAAGTCATTATGGATGCCTGTTTCTTCCTCATACCACACTCCGGATCTTTTAAAATTTCCAAGCCTTTCCATTTTAACTCCTAGATTTCTCTTAATTTTCCCTTTTCTTCATCCCTTATTACTATTTCCTTAATTCAAGTCATTATTTTTTCCTGCCCATCTAACTGATTATTTCCTCACTGGTTTTCCAGATGTGACTCTTTCTGGGTGTACCTGGTGAGAGTATTGCCATAGATTCTCCAGCTGCAGGTTTTGTTGTTTTTTTAAAACTTATTTTATAGAGGTTTTGGGAAAAACAAAAACAAACCACAACCAAACAAAAACTCCCTTCTGATGTGTCATTACACATACTTCTTTCCTATACCTCTTAGATGACAATGAAGATTACACACACACACACACACACACAGAGAACTACTTATGTTCTGATATGTAAAAACACTGGACTTTAGAGATTTAATTGAGTATGCTGATCTTTCCTCAGAAGTTAATAATGGCCCTGTAAAATTGGTATTAGGGATTAACACACTTTCAATAGTTAATTCCTTTATAATTGTGGTATTTAACTGTTGAATCTTATAATTGGTCTTTGGGCAATTTTGATAATACTATAATCTTATTGGTGAAGTCGCATATGATTTAAAAATGGGAATAACTATATCAAGATCTTTAGACATGTTTTCAGTTATGGTAACAATTTTATCAAAAGTCATCTTATCTACTTTGCTATTTGTGAATCAACAGCTACTTTTATAAATTAAGTCTCTCCTGATATTAAAAAATCTCAAAACAAGGACTACTGATGATAATACAATAATGGAAGAAAGGCTAATTATAGGTGCGAGGCTCCTTTTAAAAAATCCTAGTTCAGGGGTGCCTGGGTGGCTCATTCAATAGGGCATCTGCCTTCAGCTCAGGTTGTGATCCCAGGGTCCTGGGATGGAGCCCTGAATCAGACTCCCTCCTCAGTGGGGAGCCTGCTTCTCCCTCTCCGTCTGCCACTCCTCCTGCTTGTGCTCTCTCTGTCAAGTAAATATAAATATAAATAGAAATAATATAAATATATAAATAATCTTTAAAAAATAAAAAATAAAATAAAAATCCTACTTCAGACCTATATGGTATCTGCTTTAGCTTTGATTCCTCCTTCCCCAAAAGGTAACCAAGAACCTCCAACTGTGCATTTATATTTTAAGTCAGGTAAACTGTTGGGAACTGGCAAGACGAAAACTGTTTATCTCCAAAAAGAAGGGAAATCCACATCTCACAGTTCAATACATGGATGAAAGCAAGATTTGAGGATATTAACACTATAAAAATATAGTGTTATATTTTGCATTGTTGGGCTCAAGATGCAAATGCTTTGTGATGAAAAAAATGAAACAGAGGGTATTAAAATGGATGAATTGGGTGATGTGGAAGAGGGCTTTCTGGTATCGAACTTTCCAGGTGAAACACAAAACTAGTGTAATGGAGATATGATACTGGTTGCTGTGTTAAAGCCCCACTGTTCTCTAGCACTGCCGTGAGCAGAGTAGATTTTGTTTTACTTGTTTTGCAGAATATCTGTTATATTGACATGAACAGATGTGCACACTAGATGATTACAATTTGATGAGCTGAACTGAATCTCTGCAGTCACGTGCCTAGGGATCTCATGTCCAGAAGGTCAAAATGTGTTAGATTCGTGTATGCTATTGTATGTATGGGTGGGAGGGGGTGAGAGCAGGGAGGGGTTGCTGTTTAAGACAGAAAGGCGCCTGAAAAAGTGAATAGGACAGATTAAACATACAATTTAGGATCCTCATTAAAAATAAAATAGCTTTCAGAAGGTGCCTGGAAACTTCCATTTTGTTCTGAAATGTTGTAATAGTTGTTCCATATACATGACAGGCTACATCCTTTCTACCAACGTCCTCAGAATTGGGACAGAAAAAAAAACAAAACAAAACCTATCAAAGTACAAAACTTCAAAATATATATTTTGTGAAAAGCCAAACAAAAATATTAAATACAATGAAACCAAACAGAGTGTGAGAGAAATACCCAGAACATCATCCAAGCAAGTACATGTTTGAAATGTAGAGGACATGATTGGCGTTAGCATTTGACATTGATTGGAAGCAAAATGTGTATAACTCAATGAAAAAAAAAAAAACTTATTTCCTTTCCAGGACAGTTGAAATTGAGGAACAACCCTGCCTGTCCAAGATTAACTTTTACACTGAGCCATAAAGCTGACAAAAACTCCTGGTGTATATAAATTCATTTTCAGATTTAAAACAGAAATCTGAAACATTTCATGATTTCATGATCAACTCTAAATACTTTCTTTTAAACATAGCTTTTAGATGATTTAAGATTCTCACATTATTGTTACAGCTACAGTTATTTTAATGGTTCTTAATTGTTTCTCATTTTCCTTTTGGAGTTTTAATTAATACTAAGTTCTCGGGTTAAATTCCTGTAAAACAAGTTATCACTGTAAGAGATAAAAACACTGAGACTCACACATATTAAACGGTTTCCCTAAGGGATGACAGCAAGTCTCCTGCAGACCAAAAATGAATGTTTACAGCCTTTATCATCATCACCTGCTGAGTTTATCCTTTTTCTATCTGTGTGAAGAACACTTGATGGCATTACCATGTAATTTATGATTTTGAGAAAGTTTGTCTCTCACTTATCCTTTCAAATATTTTGTCTCTTTTATTTGCAACACATGGTATTCCTCATCCATTTAGATTTCTTAGGAAGCATCAAACAGGGGTGGAGGTTGTAGAAAAAAAAAACAACAACAACAAAGACAGGCAATTCATGCATTCTGAGCACTCTGGGAAGGGTAGTTGCCTCAATACCCATTATTTTACATAAAGACTCCAAAAGGACAGAGTAATTTTTAGAGCATAATGGGATTATCATCTTCATCCCCCCAAGTACATGATTTTTTTTTCTTTTTGGTTAATGAAAAAGAGCAGCTGATCTATGTCAATCAGTGTATTTAGTACTTTATGTACATATTAATTAATTCACTCATTTATTTGGCCAACATTTGTTGGGTATCTGTTATCAGGAATGGTTCTTACCTTTGAAAAGCTCACACACTATGGGAAAGACCATGCAGAAAAATTATAAAACAAGCACAATGTTAATGCATAATATTCTTTAAGAGATTAGAAAAGGACCATGCAACCTGGACTCAGATTTTAAGAAAGAGAAGGGATAAAGCCAAGTGAAGAAACTGAAAAAGAATGACCTCCCTAAATGTCAAGACCAAATGCTTCCACAAACAAGTTTCAAACACCTGAGAAAAATGAATTTAAACCCAGAAAGTAATCTTACTTATAGGATAAATGCAAAGAAACCAAAGTAAGATACTTACCACCCAATCAAAAATATATTAAAATATCAGTCTATAATTACCAGAGAGCTTTCATTCTAGAAATGCATGGCAATTAAACATAAAAACTACATCAATAAAAGTCATAGAGTAGACCAAATGAAAAATGGATATGATCTTTTAAATTATTAATAATAACATTAGTTTTTATTTTTTCAACTTAAGAGATAGTACTATATCCCCCATTTACAGATGAGGAAATTGCAGTATATAAAATTTAGTTAACCTGTCCTAGAATTGCAATTAATTTTTAAGCTGTGGGAATAGTAATGTGATTATGTTTAGAATAATGAGTCCTTATCTTATACTAATACTTACTGAAATATTCTCATATATAAAATAATAGGATGTCTAGAATTTGTTCCAAAATAAAATGGGTGATTTCGACCCAGATGAGGGCACAAATGAAACAGAAGTAGCCATTAGTTGATGACTGTTGACAACAGGTAATAGATAAACAGGTTATTTATTTTACTATTCTCTCTACTTTTGGTTATGTTTGCAGTTTTTCCTGATTAAAAAAGTTTTAGAGAATAAAATTACTTGTTTAAGAATAAACTTTTAGGGGCGTCTGGGTGGCTCAGTGGGTTAAGCCTCTGCCTTCAGCTCAGGTCCTGGGATCGAGCCCCACATCGGGGGGGTCTCTGCTCAGCAGGGAGCCTGCTTCCCCCTCTCTCTCTGCCTGCTGCTCTGCCTACTTGTGATCTCTGTCTGTCAAATAAATAAATAAAATCTTAAAAAAAAAAAGAATAAACTTTTATAGAACCCTTGTGAAAAGAAGTTTAGAATTCCAATAAAGGACACTAACTAACTGAATAAATTGAGGGGAAAAAATAATTGCTTGAATGGGAATGTTAATAATAAAAATAATCCCAAAATTAATATAAAAGTTTTAACAATAATAGAAGTGCCTGGGTGGCTCAGTTGTTTAAGAGTATTCGTTTGGCTTAGGTCATGATCTCAGGGTCTTGGGATGGAGCCTTACATCCCATAGGGCTCCCTGCTCAGAGGGGGTCTGCTTCTCCATCTCCCTCTGCCTGCCCTGCTCATGCTCTCTCCTTCACTCTAATAAATTAAAAAAAAAAACTAAAAAATAAAGATTAACAATTATAGCCTTAGCATGTCTTTTCATCCAAGGATGTCTAAAGTACTAGAAGTTTTATGTTTAAAACAGAAAAAAATAAATATATGAGAAAAATCCACAAATAAGCAAAGCAATAAAGAAATATTCATGCTAATACATATTCTGCTTTGCTATAAGCCTGGGTTAATTAAAACACTAAAACACTGAAACCTAATAGATTTTGGAATAGCAGAACCAGGAAAATGTTCAAGAAATGAAGATAATTTACTCTATGATAAAAGTAGTAATTCAAGTAAGCAGAAAAAGAATGGATTATTCATTAATGATTCCAGGAAAGTTGGATAATCACTGAGGTAAAAATTAAATGAGACTCTTACTCAGACTTTTCTCTAAAATAAACTTTAGATAAATGAAAGGCAAATATTAATAGAAAACCATGAATATATTAGGAGAATATTGATAATTATTTATGGAATCTTTATTGAAGTAGACTTTTGTAAATATGGAAACAAAGCCAGAAAACATGAAGTTACAGTGAGTAGCTTTGGCAACCTTAACATTTAAAACTTTTGTGAAACAAAGAAGAATCTCAATAAAAAATTCAAAAGACAACTGAGAAAATAATTTTTATGCAAACATAGAGATGTTCATTAATTTCTTACAAGATTTTGAGGTAGTAAAAAAAATTAATGTAAGGAAAAGTGCTTTTATAAAAACCGATAAAGGAGTTTTATTCCTGGAAAGGTATCTGATACTAAAGGAAACTCCTTCTACTTGTTTTGTAGCAGGAATAAAGCATGCTTTTAATAGAGTACCAACTGGGTTTGCTGAAGTAAGGGAAATTTCAAACACACAACACCTCATTTCCTATACCAATAAATCTCCTAAGAAGGTAAGAGAAAAGGAATTGAAACTGATATTGGATACTTTGAATTGAGGCAAAATGAACAAACAGGGTGGTTCTGTAGGAAAATGCTTATAGCAGTACCAAAATCCTGAAACTATGTTTCAGGATATCTTACCTATCATAGCGTTGATATTTTAGTTCATCTCTCCCAATTACTAGTAGATCAAGCAGACACAATATTCATAAATATGTGTGATGTGAACAATGTAATCAATAAGCTTGATTGAATAGGCATGTGTAGATTTCAGCATCCAACAATAGGAAAATGAGCATTCTTTCAAACACAATCCCTGGAATGGGTACTTCATGAAAAGGTTGTTTGTAGAAGACTCTTTCCTACTGCTGCTTTATGTATTTGTAGCTAAAGGAAGGGTCAAGGAACATCGAGGTAATTATGTATTCAGTAACACTTCCTGATCAAAGAAATGGGGAACTCTATAGCTACATTGTCCAGTAACATAGATACTAGTCACATATGGCTATTGAGCACTTAAACTGAGGTTAGTCCTAACTGAGTTGTGTTTTGGGTGTAAAATACACACTAGATTTTGAAGACAGGGAGAGAAGATGAACCTCCACGTCCAATCAACTTTTTCTGAGAGACTTAAATAAATGGAGACCGATATTATTCTTACAGATACGGAAGCTCAAAATCATGTATAACTACCAATTTCCCTCCAATTTATCTGAATTCAGTGCAATATCAACCAAAATCCCAACAGGACTTTTCATGAATCTTGACAAACTGATTTTAAAATATATGTGGAGAAAAAAAAAAAAACTAAAAAATTTCTGAGGAAGGCAAGTAAGGGATGTGCCCTACTAGATATCAAGGCATATTATAAGGCTATAATGATCAAGTCAATATGAAACTGGCACAAGAATTGAAAAATATTGACTGATGGAACAAAATGAAGATCTGGGAAATAGACTGTGTTTTACAACTTGATATATTACAAAGACGGGATTGGAGATCATTGTAGAATGGAGGGACTATCGATAAAAGTGATTGAGCAATTAATTGCCTGTAAAAAATTGGATCCTTAAATTGGATTCTTATTTTCCACCATAGACAAAAGTCAATTCCAGATAGGCTGAGGACTTAAAATGTCAAGGAGAATCTCTGAGGCCTTGGAAAAGAATAAGGAATAATACTTACTTTTGTTCCAAATTTGAGCTCAGGAAAGATACCTTACATTAAGAAATGGATGAATTCCACTGCTTGCTAATTAAAAATGTCAACAAAAGACAGCCTAGAGATAGTGAAAAGACAAGACACAAACTGAGAAATGTTTATAATACATTTAATTTACAAGGGATTATTAACACTCTCAAAAATCAATTAGAAAAGGACAAAACTCAATAGAAAATTAGTTAAAAGACACAAACAAGCATCTCAGAGAGGACAAAACATGATGAGAGAATAAACACATGAAAAGATGTTTAATCTCATTAGCAATAAGGGAAATACAAATTACCATTTTAAACCTGTTGACATGATTTTATTCCCCCAGGTAATAATTCTCACAACAATTAAGAAGTCAGACAAATCTGAGTATTAGAGAGGAGATGAACCAACCAATTTCTGGTGGAAGTATAAACACGAGGAGGCATACACTAGCATTATTTTAGGAGGTTGAACATTTCCATAAGCTATGACCCAACAATTTCACTTACATGTAAACATGTTAGATGCTTTCTCTGTATCAAGTGCCAAGAGATATGTATAGAAATGTGGTTGGGGGGGTGGGGTGGGGAGAGATAATTGGCAGAACACAGAGGGTTTTTCAGTCAGTGAAAATACTCTGCATGATCCTATAATGATAGCTACATGTCATTATACATTTGTCCAGATTCATAGAATGTACAACATCAAGAATGAACCTTAATGTAAACTGTGGACTTTGGCTGATTATGATGTGTCAATGTAGATTCTTTGATGGTAACAAATGTACCCCCTGGTGGGGTATGTTGGTACTAGAGGAGGCTGTGCATGTGTGGGGCAAGGGAGTATATGGGAAATCTTTGTACCATCCTTTCAATTTTGCTATAAACCCAAGACTGCTCTAAAAAAATAAATTCTCAAAAAATGTGTGGCAAAAGTGCTGGAAATAAGAGAAAGGAAGGAAGGAGGAGATGGAGAAAGGAGGAAGGTGAGAGAAAGTAAAGAAGAGAAAGGGGATAGTAAGAATGGAAGGATGGAGGGAGAGATGAGTAGAAAAGAAGGTTGGAAAGAAAAGACAGAAGGAGGGAGAGAGGAAGAAAGAAAGACTTCAAATATACAAAAAAAATGGATAAATATAAAGATGTATTCACCCATTCAGATATTTTCCACATGGAAATAAATGAAATAAACCTATATGCTACCATATGTATGAATAAGCGATCTAAGAACTCCACTTATAGTATGCTGCTGTGTTTACAAAAGTCAAAAAGAAGGAAAACTGACAACTTAATGTTTCTGAAGGGATATATGAGTCAGTAAGACACGTAAAGATACACAAAGAAAGATATAGCAATAACATTCAGAGTGTAGTCGCTTTTGTGGGGGGGTCAGTGGGTAAGGAGTTGCACACAGGTAGCATGGTGTTACGAAATTTTACTTCTTGAGTTGGGTAGTGGATTCATGGAGATTCATTTTATGATTGTGCTTTAGTTTATATATATATGTTAACATTTATTCTTTTCCATATATCAAATACTATTACATTAAAAACCAGTAAACATATAAACATAGAAACAAACTGTGAGTTGAGGAGAAAGATGACAGCCGTTTTTTCTTTTGAAACTTCCCCTTACTCCTTGACCATCCTTCCCTTCCTTCCTCTTCCATATCTGCATTCTAGAGCCCTATTTACTTCAGATTTCTCTTTGGCTCACTGAACCATTTAGTACAAAACAATTCATAAGATTATTTAAATCTATGCTCAGAGTGGTGCCTGGCTCCTCATTACTGAGTGTACATCAGATTAAAAACAATCAATGAGTTCCTGTTCCAGACTCTGGAAATATTGCAAATGATAATTCTATGAAAATTTCTCAAGCTGAACACCTACCTATTTGGTTCCAAATTGCATAAGTCATCTGGAAAGCAGATTTTGTTCCAGCTTTCAAGAAACAGCACAGTCCGACATATCTGCCGGGAAATTGGATTTTTCATAATATGTTCTTAAGAGAAAGCAGTAAAAAGAGCTTCATAAAACAGGAGAGGCAAAATGCATATGTGCCTTTCTGAAAATGTTGTAAAAGCTGACGATGATATTTCTCTTCTGGGCATTAGATCAATCTCATGCATAAACACTGAAATAGAAAGAGACTTACTAAAGAAATAGATCATTGAATGTCTAAAAGCATTTGTGTTATGGGACTAGTAGAAAAATAGAGAATATTTTCTGTCTCTGCAATACAACAGAGGCATTTTTAGATGGGAAATATATATTGCTTATAGTCAAAATCCTTTGAGAAATATAAACTCAGATAAATAAGAACAAAAAATTAAAGAATAACAAAAGCCTCCAGCCTTATTATCATTAGAATTTTTAAAAAATGACTACCCTAGATAGTATTGGGGGGGAATGCTTTTGGCCCAGTGATTCTTTCTGCTTGTAGGTGCTTTGTTCCATCTTCAGAAGAGCAAGGTGTATTAGGGAAGATCATATGTACCTCTTCAGCACTGGTACATTATTCAGGGAATAATATCACACTTGTGGGCGATATCACAGAAATATGTCTATGGTATAGATTTGGTGAATGGATTAAAATCGGGACTTATATTTCCTAAATGCTTAATTTCTAGCTATATGCCATCTTTATATCTTGTAAAGATCATTCAGTTTTCTTGTTCTTTGCCATATCCTAATAAATGTGACCTTCCTTATGTTCTTTAGGACAAGAGCCAAGATAGAGGCACACTAAGAGAGATGATAGCCATCTTTCAGTGTTGGAGATGACCATTTATGGAAGAACTGGTTTACTAATTTTTTTAATTGAATGCAGTTTGACTTTTCTTTGTTTTTATTTCTGATCTTATAGGGAAATAAGAGTTTAACCTTAAGTAATCACTTCTCATTGAGAGGGAGTTTAGTCTATTGGTTAAAAGTACAGGCTAGAATCACATAGCGATCATTTTTAATAGAAATATGCTTATTAGAATAATGTTATGCATAAAACTACAGCCCTAATTAAATACATCTCTCTATCCACTCTGGGTCTATGTTCACACAGATGAAGGTGTTTGGAGATAAATACATACCCATTCTGACTAGTCTCACTTTGAATTTGTGACTTTAAACTTCTCTGGATCCTAAAATGCTGCCCGTCAATCACACTACATTTTCCTGTTTCATTCATTCTGGCACTGTCCAAGGTGATTCATTTCTTCTAATCTCTCCTCAAAATCTCCGTCTTCATTGAGATTGCCAGATTTAGCAAATGAAACAAGATACCCAGGTAAATTTGAATAATTTCTAAGCACTATGCAAATATACTTTGAGATAAAAGAAGCACGGGGCATAATATTACTAGAAAATTACTCATTGCTTATCTGAATTATATCTCTGTTTAAAAAAGTAATATTTGTCCTTGTGATTTGGTTCTTCTGAACAGTTCTTTGTTTCACAGAACTTATATAATCCTTGCAGTCCATATTCCATTTTCATCGTAACGTAGCTTCTGCAGTAGTCACACCCAACGTATTTTGTCCTTTAGTTCACTGAAAACTTATTCATGAGAACACATACTCAACATTAGCACTATAAGCCAGTATATAATCATGTACTGGCATAAAGTTACCACGTCTGAGAATTGCCCTTCAAATTTGATTTGTTGAAACACATAATACCATTTTTCCTGGCATAACTTGCTTAACCATTCTTCAGGACTAAGTAGTATCTCTTGATGGATGACTTTTCAAATTCTGTACCCTGAATAGAAAGAGTATTTCTTCAATTTTCATTCCCTTGTTCTTCAACATTGTGTATGTTTCCACTTTTTTCACATGTAATTTTCATGTAAAAGAATCAAATTCTTCAAGGTATGAAAAACATTTCAAAAGGTAATCATAGCAAGTGCCATAATATTTAGACATTTAAAGATGGAATTCCTTTTCTGTTCATTGTAATATTGTTCTTTTTTACAACAGCCTTGACACTTACATAGGGATAAATTTTTCATCCGTTTTCTCTTTAACACATTCCTCAGGTTTCTTTAGGTAATGAAGTACTTCAATAACCCTTTTTGCTCTTCTTTAAATTTGTATAATCCTATTGCTAAAGAGATATTGAAAATGATGAACAAGAAATAAGTACAAACCACTCAGTGAATTATTTAAAAAGTCAACAAGAATTTGGGGGGCCTCATCTACAGAACTGAAGTTTAATTTCGGTGCTTCAGATAAACTGGAGATCTCAACTGTATTTGTTAAAGAAAGTCAATGGGCTTTTGAACATAAGAGAACTGTAGAATACTGAATTCCAACAAAATTAAAAAATCCTTTACCCACTCAGCTTGACAGGGAGAATGCTGCAATTAGAGAACAGTTTCTTGGAACCACTCATTGTCAACAGAAAGGACATGGGATGCCCTGAGCAACATTATGTAGAACTTCCATAGAATTATTCACACTTGGCTTCAACTTTGAATAAATATTGTTGCACTTTACACAGACATTTACCAAAATTTGTATATTTATTCTATCAAAGGAGTACAATTTTTTTTTATTTTTTTTAATTCTTTTTATAAACATATAATGTATTATTAGCCCCAGGGGTACAGGTCTGTGAATCGCCAGGTTTACACACTTCACAGCACTCACCATAGCACATACTCTCCCCAATGTCCATAACCCCACCACCCTCTCCCTACCCTTGTCCCCACAACAACCCTCAGTTTGTTTTGTGAGATTAAGAGTCTCTTATGGTTTGTCTCCCTCCCAATCCCATCTTTTTTTTTTTTTAAGATTTTATCTATTTATTTGACAGAGATCACAAGTAGGCAGAGAGGCAGGCAGAGAGAGAGAGGGGGAAGCAGGCTCCCTGCTGAGCAGAGAGCCCAATGCGAGCCTTGATCCAAGGACCCTGGGATCATGACCTGAGCCGAAGGCAGAGGTTTAACCCACTGAGCCACCCAGGCGCCCCTCCCAATCCCATCTTATTTCATTTATTCCCTTCCTACCCCCCAAATCCCCCACGTTGCATCTCCACTTCCTCATATCAGGGAGATCATGTGATAGTTGTCTTTCTCTTATTGACTTATTTCGCTAAGCATAATACCCTTTAGTTCCATCCACGTTGTCGCAAAAGGCAAGATTTTGTTTCTTTTGATGGCTGCATAGTATTCCATTGTATATATATACCACATCTTCTTTACCCATTCATCTGTTGATGGACATCTAGGTTCTTTTCATAGTTTGGCTATTGTGGACATTGCTGCTATAAACATTCGGGTGCATGTGCCAAAGGAGTACAATTTTTTTCATTACCCCCAACTCAAAAAGAGAGACTTTGCAAAAATTTGTTATAGTTTTTGAAGTCTCAAAAGAATTTTATTACTCATAGCCTTATATGGAAGATATTTTTATAAGAAAAGCATTACATAAGCAAAAGAAGAAGTTTTTTTTCCGTGCATTGTGATTATTTTTGTACCATGGTTATTTTGTAATATGATAAAGCAATTAGGTCTTTGATAATCTCTATAGTAGTGAATGTAGCCATTTTAAAATTATTATTGTGGTAGATTTAACTGCAGAACTTGAAAATTTGCTTGCAATTTTAGAATCACAAAATACTTTTGGTAGCTGTACATTCCAAAGGCATTTGAGCTCACTGAGGATATTAAGTGTGGAAGGCCATTATAATAAATTCTACAATTAGTTTTTCTTCATAAGAATTTTACTTAAAACATTATTTTTTTGTTATTTTATCACCATTTTGGTACTAGTTGAGAAAAGCATACGTCTCTTATGTCAATATGTTTGTTCATATCGAACTTTCCACCACTTTCAATATTGAATGAATAATTGCATTGTGCACAAAGACCTCCAAAAGGACTACTTACTTATTTAGTGAATGCCCACTATTCAGAAAAGTTTTCGCAGTAATTAGATATGTGTTTTGACATTTGAGGGGTCACTTTTAAAAGTACATACTAGAAATCATCACAAGGTTTGAAAAATTTGAATTTGATAATCTCATGGCAGCCCCATTGCCTCTGTCATTCCCAAGTCTCAACTCAGAAGTAACCATAAACAGGCTTTAAGCTGTTGAAATGGTTGTAAACTTAAAAACAGTAAACTGAACTATCTGATGCAAAACAATGTGAAATTTCAGTTTGTCTTCAAGTGAGAGAGTACTTGTAGGGCATCATCTCCATAAGCAAAGCCAGAGATAATGTTATATAAGGTTTTAGGAAGCCTTGTTTTCAGAGATTGGCAAACTTTCAGAAGAGAGAGTATTTAGAGGATAATAGGATTTTCATCCGTGTTTGTGTGATCATTGTAATAAGGCTGATACTGACCTGTTGCCTTTCAGAAACTAAGAAAGTGAAGCACTTGATGATTGGCTAATGTTTAGAAATATGGGGCTGTCACTGATTGGCTGCCTTTTAAAACTGAAGTTTTATTACTGATTGGCTGACTTTCATAAGTCATAATTTCTTGAGTAGGGCTGTTGTTGATTGACTCATTTTCAAAACATCAGTACTAATTTGAAGTTATCTCTAATGGTGGTTACTTTTCACAACTTGGAACTTGGGCCAAAGAACAGTTCTGTCCTTTCCTGAATATGAAAAATAAATACTTTTCATTCTCAGTTGTCCTTTTGGCCTTCTCTCAGCCAGACCTCCAGAAAGGACCATAAGGCATTGTCTGGATCTTTATTTGTGGAGGTATGACTTTCAGCTAGCATTGCCATGTAAGTGGTGTAAACTGCCAGTTAGTGTGGTAAAATAATAGCTCTAGCGGCCAAACTTTTGTTATTTATATAAAAAAAAACCTGACTACAGGACATTTAAGGTACCCTAACAAAGTCAATACAGGACATAGGGTAAGATTATTAGATACAGGACAAGTTCGGTATATAGAAGACATCTAACAACCCTAGCCCCCATCATTCATCATTACCTAGTTATTAACTTTGTTCTCTATTTCACTGAGAAAACAAAGGCAGATAAAAGAGAACTTCTGCAAAATCAGCTTACCATGTCTGCCCACTTAGATAAATCTATTCCCATATATCCTGTCTTTTCTCCACTTCATAATATAAATCCCCTGTGCAGCTACCAAATCATTTCACTACTTAATAGATCTCATTATTATTATTTTTTTTAGATTTATTTATTTATTTGACAGAGATCACAAGTAGGCAGAGAGGCAGGCAGAGAGAGAGAGAGAGAGAGAGAGGAGGAAGCAGGCTCCCTGCTTAGCAGAGAGCCTGATGTGGGGCTCGATCCCAGGACCCTGAGATCATGACCTGAGCCGAAGGCAGAGGCTTTAACCCACTGAGCCACCCAGGTGCCCCAGATCTCATTATTCTTAATAGATCTCATAAACAAAGGCATAATTCAATCAATTCCTTTCCTCAAATTTATATCTAGATCCAAGACGTCTTTCCGAAACTTCAGACCCGTATATCCAACTGCCTACTGGGCATGTCCACTAAGTTGTCTGATAAACTTTCTGTCTTTAAGTATCCATAGTCAACATCCCAGTCCATCCCTCAAGGAGTCCCAATACCTCCACCACTAAACCTGTACTTCAGTAGTTCCTTTCTTGGTCAAAGATGATGCCATCTTTCCTTGTTTAGCCCCAAATCTCCACATTTACACCATCAGAAAATCCAGTTTTTCTACCTATGAAATATATCCAGGCTCTAACCACTTGTCATCAGTTCCAGGGTGACACTCTGATCCAAGAGAGATCAGGTTATTGCTGCAGCCCCTTTATTGGTCTAGCTGCTTCTCTCTGGCTTCCTTCAGGCTTTTTTTTTTTTTTTTTTAATAAAACCCAGAGTTACTCTATTTAAATGAACTGTTTTCAATACCTTGCTATTACTTACCACCTCACTGAAAGAAAAAGCCATAGGCGTTACTGTAACCATTGAGGCTCCCCATAGGACATCTGTCTCTTGTTAATTCTCATATTAGTTTTTCTTTTGTTCACTCAGTAAGAGCCATACTATCCCCCTTGCTGCTTCTCAAGCAGGAACTACAGTCCATTGCAGGACATTGCTGATCCCTCTGCCTAATGGCTCCCTTCCTTACCTAATACAGGTCCCTTTCAAATGTTACCATATCACCTGATTATGCTATTGAAGATTACAACATCCCAATGCTCCATATTCCTTTTTCCTGCTTTATTTTTCTCTAGAGCATTTATCATCACCTAACACTATGTGTTTGATTATTTATTGTCTGCCTCCCCTGACTAGAATGTAAACTCAGCGATGGAAAATGATCTTGTATGTTTTGTATATTTCTGTATTCCTGGTTGTCCTTAGAATGTTGCCAGGGTATTTAATGAATGTTTATTATTATTGTGCTTATTTTTGTCATTGTTGCTGTTATTGTTTTGAACTACTATAAACTATAACAAATTTAAACTGTTTCAATATTTATTTCATGTCCTGCTCACATACTTTTACCCTTCCTCCAAATGAATACTGGACTATAGATACTTAGTTTAATATAATAAGTAACCTTTGAATATTTATTCTTCTCATATTGACTTGCTTGTTTGATTGGAGGAGATAAATATGTATTCCTAAAAAGCTTAAGTATTTTCTGGAAATCAGAACATACATATAAAGAAATTAAAGAAAACACATGAATGATAAAACAGATACTCAGTCATTCTTTCAAATGTTGAACAAATATTGATTGGACCGTTCCTGTCACCCACCGTCCAATCTGGATATCATGCATATAAATAAATGAAGAGGAGACTGACCTTTAAGAGTCATATTTTATTTTGTTATTACTTTTTAAAGTTTTTATTAAAATTTTAGTTAGTTACCATACAATGTAATATTAATTTTAGGTGTGCCATATAGTGATTTGAAACTTCCATACAGCACATGGTGCTCATCACACCAAGTGAACTCCTTAATCTCCATCACATATTTAACCCCTCCCACTTCCTCTCCTCTGGTAACCATCAGTTTGTTTTCTATAGTTAAGAGTCTGTTTCTTGGTTTGTCTCTCTCTACAAACTCTTATTTTAATCACATGCTCAAAATGCATTGGACGGAAAATAAGAGTGGTCAACACTAATGAAGAAGAAATGCTAAAGCTGAAGTCGAAAGAAGGAGGTGGCATAGAATTATTTTGTCCAGACAATATAGATAATCTCCCAGAAAAACTGAAAATTCAGTGTATCAGTTCATGACTCCAAAAATACCTTCCATCCCTTAAACCATGATTCAGGGTTCCCTCTATTCATGCTGTAGGTATAAGGTATTCCTGCACATAAATCTGTCTATAAGGTGCTTGTGAAAAAAGATATTACTTTGAAATAAAGTTGTACCACACTCAGATCTACATTGGTGGTGTACTACACATGTGGGATAATAAAGTTTTTTTTTTTTTAATTTTCTCAATTTTTTGTACAATGAGGTTTTTTTTCTATACCTACATGGCCCAACTTCACAGCTTGAATTATTCTCTGACATAGGCTACAAACCTGGTCTGCTTTAGTCTCTGACAGGATATGTAGTGCTGTTAGTCCTTCAGAGTTGCCCCATCTAACCACTCCAATGCACTTAGTTTGCTCTGTTTCCTAGCAACTGGTTCCATCTAATTTGTTTCCCTGCAGCAACCCTCTTGCATCAGGCTTTCTTATGTCTCTTTCTCTTGTTAAATGAATTTATCAGTATCTAATAGCCTTTACACCATATGTCTATCAAACTAGCTTTCTCCCAGAAGAACAGGAGACTGGGTAACACCATGTACCTTCACTGGAGCAATTTTTAATTTGGGGCCCAAGCATAAATTTCAGAGAGCTCTGGTCATGTACATTGTTAACGTTGCTTTATTATCTAGTATTAAAAAAACTCTGCAGTGAGAATCCTCTTTCTTCCCCAAGGGCTCCTTATTAAAAGCGGCGTAGATAATTTTTACTTTCCTAAATGCAGTTTGTGACTCACTCAAAATATGTGAATTTGCTCTAGTGTGGGTAAATCACTTATTTATTTATTGTTCCCATCACCAGTTCTCTTCCTTTCTTATAATGACTGTTAAGAAGAAATAATTTTTTAAATACCTCAATGAGGAATTGATAATGTACATCCTGTGGACAGGATAGTAGCTTCCTTTATAGAGGTGTGAGAGTGAAATGGCACCTGATTTTGCCTCTGATCAGTTTATGCATGGCCAGTTCAAACAACAATGTAAGTGATAACATTATGAGCTATTAGTATTACATGCCAGATTTTATATATATATATATATATATGTATGTATATATATATATATATATATATAAAATATATATATATATATATATATATATATATATATATAAACATACATATATATATATATAAAATAATGGGCCTACCCTGGTAAGACTCAATCCATGAAGCACTCCTGGAGACATCCTCTTAAGTGAAGGAAGAACAGAGTGATGTCAAACAAATCTAAATTGGCTCTCCAAGGCACTCTATTTCCTATTAGCAAAATGAATAAAGAAGTGAAAAAAAGCCCATGTTATTCTTAGGGAAAATCCATCTTCATGGAAACCTATAATGGTAAAATGTTATGCCACATTAACTGTAAGGGTTATTGTTGCTGTTTTGTGGATGAAAAATTAAGTAGGAAGGATGGAGAAACATAAAGAACAGACTTATGGGGTGGATTAAATGTGTTCAGACTTTAAAGCAAGAGCTGGAAGGGCTCCTCCATAACAGTGCCTCTCAATTAGAAAGAGACATCAAAACCACCTGGAGACCTTATCAAAATACTTTGCCCAAGACCCACCCATAGAATGATTCTTCTCAAATGAAGTGCGGCTTCAGAGACCCAGGATGAAAAGGTGTAATCAAGAGCTTTTGCAGTAGTAAAGACATATGTATCCAGTTGCCCCAAATAATGCTATTCTGTCATTAGAAGTATGCATTTAATTTAATGCATAATCAAGGGACATTGTTGAGACAGGTAAATTGTTAGCGGGAACTAATACAAATATTGATTACTTACTGTAAATTAGGTGGCTTTCAGATATGAGGAATGGATTCTTTTATTACCACTTTTCAAAAAGAATTATTGTCATGGTATTGACTGGCAGATTGGTTTCTCCCTCCTCTTCTTCTCTACCAGGGTTGCTCAGTATTACTGTCCTCAGTGCTCAGGAATTGTTCACAGTGATTCTAATGGAAGTAGTTCTTACTGTCTTTGAGAAAACCAGTTGAATTGCTAGTTCTTACTGCAAGGATTTTACTGACAACTCAAGTCCATAGATGTCTGCCCTTCTGATTTTTTGAAACAATTATTGTCTCTATGCATTGTGCTATGGTTATAGGTATCTGAAAATCTAGGATCATATCTAACACATACAGAAATGTATTTTGTCCTGCCTACCCACTTCTCACACACCTGACAGCTAACTTTGCACAAAGAAGATACTCAAGCCTTTTGAATGAATGAATAAATGAATGGGTAAATTAAAGAGACTTGTGTGGCATTTGTAGGAGTCTGGCAAAGACCAAGTTTGATGATGAATTTATTAAAAGTTTGAGATTTCCTAAAGAGAGCTAGGAAGCCCTATTTTGTATACACAGTGAGGAGTGTCTTGGCCAACACTTGGCAACCCTTGACTACTAACCTGTTATCTCTATACCATCCACTTCAAATCCGCTTCTAATCACATCATCCTCTTTGCCATTCAGGGGTTTGGTTCCTTCTCAATACAGTGACACATTTACCATTTTTTAAAGAAGGAAATAGGAAGGAAGGAAGGAAGGAAGGCCTATTACTTCTCCACCCCCACCCAGCATTAAGCCACATCATCACTGTGCACCCTGATCTCTCTCCTCATGCTTCTTTTACGCTGATGTGACAACTGGAAAGCTGTGTGTTATATTACAAAATGCAAATCCAGAGCAACTACAGATTTCTTAACTATGCGGGAAAATAAACACAAAACTCTTTGAAATATATCAATACTTAGGCTTGCCAGTAGGGCTTTATTACGTTAAAAAGTCTCAGCTTTCCTCTCATAAAAGATTTCCATTCTGGAAATGTAATCTAGAAGTATCCCAGCTGGCCTGGTCTGCTGCGATTTCTTAATCCACTTGACTTCATTCTGATTTGTGTGGATCAAGCCGATTAACCATATTTCATTCTTTAAATTTCTGTCTGATTAGTCTGATTAAGTTTGGCTGCCAGCAGCCAAAAATGATACACCTAACTCTCTCAGAAACTTTATCAACATATACACCAGAGTTAATTACTAGTTTTTAGCTGGAGCTTCAGTACAGAGTTGAAGATCAATCAGCTTCTCTTAGAGCCCTGATTTTATCCTTCATTTGCTATCCTTGTGCATAGTGGACATGCAGTCCTTTTCAAAGGATATGTTATTGACCTTCTGGACTCTATCCTCTTTAACCATATTTCAGACAGCCTTGCTAATTTGTGCTAACACAGTGAACTGTTCCAGTTCTCACTTAACAAATTCTCTTCTCTCATTTAAAAAACAAAACAACAACAAACAAACAAAAAACCCCCCTCTATCATCAATTTTAAATCAACAATTTTATATTTCCTAAATGAAGATAACTATTTTTTTCTTATGGCCTTCAAAATATTTAAATATGTGATGTAATGTCTTGAACTGTGTTTTAGAGTTCAATTCAATTCATACATTTTGAGAAAAGGAAAACAGAAAGAATAAGAAAAAAAATAAAACCGCTTCCTTCCCATGGACAGACTGAATTTCCTTTTTTGATAAATGGAAATTCATTATCAGTGCAGCAAATATAACTTTGTTGTTTATACGAATCAAGCGTTAATTAATCAAGCTAGACCTTGTAAACTATAATTGGAGTAACAAAAATGCCGAAAGACTCCTGAATTGCATTTCACATGGACAGGCTAAATAATCATTGTAGAAAAGTGGCAGTTTCCTGTGAATGTGAATCACTCAGTCTGTGTGATACATTCTGCTAGTAATTGAATATAATAATTATAATAGCTTTGAGATTCTACTACATTTTAGGAAAGGGGGGGAAAAAAGACATGTTTGAAATTAGATACACTGAGCCTGGATGGCTCAGTCAGTTGAAAGTCCAACGCTTGATTTCGGTTCAGATCATGATCTCAGTGTTGGATTGATTTCCATGTTGGGCTCCATACTCAGCTCAGAGTCTGCTTGTCCCTCTCCCTCTGCTCCTCCCCCCCATTCTCTCTCTCAAATAAATAAATAAATAAATAAAATCTAAAAAAAAAAAATTAAGTATATTGACCAGAAACTTTTTGTGATGTAAACTAATAACCAATACTGATATCTCACAGTGAAACTGGCCCAGTAAAGTCCAGATGATGTTGTTCCACATGGCACACAAAACCGCACAGCAGGGATTTTTCCCAGTGAGATTCCTTCTCAGGATCTGCAGATTTATCCTATATTTTACTTAGATTGGGTTACTAGGATCAGATCCTGAGCTGTAGATTCTTGTGTAAGTCATTTATTAAGGAGTGCTTCCAGTGGGAACCAAGGGTGGGAGGAGTTAGTAAAAAGTTAGTAAAAAAAGGAAGACAAGTGACAATGAGATCCCAGGCACTGGTCCCACAGAACACTGAGTTCCATCTATCTGGACCAAGTGACTCTAGAAGCAGAAGAGAAGTCCTTCATTAAAGATCACAGGGACTGGTTATTAAAAACCCATGAGTTGGGCTGGAGTGTTAGGTACAGAAATAGTAGCAGTGGGCACTGTCTTCTGTAGCACTTCTTGTATGATAATGTTGGTGCCTCTTATCACATTTACCAAGACATTAAGATTCTTGAGATCAGTATTCATGTTTAATTTGCCTTTGCATCTTCTTAAGTAACTTGCAAATAGTATATGACCTCATTAAGGATACACCACACTGAAAAAAAAAGATGAATATTAATTCTGCTATACCCTACTCACAACCTTTTCTGGGATCCTACCTGCATTTTTACTGGTATCTTAACTCAGCTGTTACTATACTGCTTTGGAATACGTTTCAAATAATTTGTGTAAATTTATCTTGTCTGATTTATGAGAGTTAAAGGACTATGGGTTCCACCATAGAATTTTATTACTGTGAAGAGCTATATTGTGAATGTTACTCAATTACCAGCAGTGTATTCAGGCAGAAAGAAGCACAAAAACACCAAAAAGCACTCCAATAATTAACAACTTTCACACTGTTCTGGAATCCCAGTCTTGGGCACACACTAGGTTTTTCTGAAAAGGTTGGTTGACTTTGGAAATTGCTGAACAATCTGAAGTAAAAAGATGCCCGCCCTCCTGATAGGGCACTTAGCTCCAGTAACAAGGTAGATAACCTGGGAGAGTATTTTCATCTTTACTCCAACTAAACCGTAAGTTATCGGAGGACAAATGCTCTTTCACTTCTTTGGAAGTTTTTCAGTAATGAATAAAATGATCTGTTCCATGTATAGGAACTGCATTTTGTCTGGAAAACAGGATAAGATTAAGATTATAAAGCTAACTTACTGAGAAATTCAGTTTTTGTGGTCACTGGGCCTGTGTGGTCTCTTGACTCTTATACCTCTGTGAATATGATCAAATGCATAAAAGTTCACAGTAAACCAAGTAATTCATTTCTACTTACCTACATGCTTTCATAAGTCTTGTCAGATATGAAGTTATGCATACCATATAGGAAATCTAGGAATTTCTGTTTACTAGTAGTCTTGAAGAATTCCAAATATCTAAAATGTTAATTTATTACACAAAGACACACACATGTATACATTGTATGTAATATAAACCAATCACACACATTATTTTAAAAATATTGTTAATTTGGGGAAGCCACGTGCATACTTCCCAATATCAACACACCACCTCATTCCAGAAATATTGTCTTGCATTTTATATTTATCATTTACATGCTTTTTAAATATTGAGTTTACATCAGTTAATCAATTTATCTCTAAGCAACACAGAGTTGAGCTTTTATTTATTTATTTATTTTTTTGAGTTTTATATATATGGTGTCACACTGAAGGTAGACTTTAGGATTTCTTTTACTTCTGCATTTAATTATGTATTTATCTATTAATTTTAAGAATGCATCTAAAATTCAAGCATAGTTTTGCTTGTGGAAACATTTTTTACTTTCATTATTGTGCACTATGCTGATGAGTGACTACTTTATAACTTATTCCCAGTACATGGAAATTAGGATTGTTTCCATTTCTTCTTTTTTTTATGTAAATGAACATTGTTAAATATCTTTCCTGGTATAAGTATGGAAGTCATTCCCTAAGTTATACAACATAACACTAAATATATTAATATATACTTATTATGCATAATAAAAGTATTTATATATTATATATAGTACATATATAGTACATTTTATATATAGTATATATATTTTAATATATAAGTATATATTAATATGTCACTTAATATTAACTTTATTTCATCTTAAAATTAAATATATTGAGAGTCTGTTCATGTTTTTATTTGTCATTCAATTTGCTCTTGTTTTATGGTATTCATACCTTCCTTTTTTTTTTTTTTCTTTCAGGTAACTCTTACTATTTTGGGGAGGTTATTTTTCAATATTCTTGATTCTAACTTTTTATGTTATACATTCTCAGTTATTTGGAACTCCTTTCACTGTTTTAATTACTAAAGAGTAGTTCTTAATCTTAAAGTTGCAAAATTATTAATCTTTATCTATATTAAACATTTTCAAAAAATCTTATATAAGAAATATTTTTTATTCCAGAATCATTGAGATATTTTTGTATGTTTTCCAGACACCTGGGTAGCTCAGTTGGTTAAGCATCCCACTCTCGATTTTGATCTCAGGGTCCTGAGATTAAGCCTGGTGTCTGGCTCCGGGCTTAATGCAGAGTCTGCCTGAGGTTCTCTCTCTTCCTCTGCTACTCCCTTTCTTATGTGTGCATTCTCTCTCTCTCTCTCACTCTAAATAAATAAATAATATCTTTTTAAAATAAAGATATTTTTGTATATTTTCTTTTAATTTTTTGAATATTTCACCATTCACATATAGTTCATTCACCTGAAATAACTTTCATACAAGATTGAAAGTTGGAACATACTGTTTTATTATATGGATAACTAGTTTTTCTGGTATCATTTACTTCTTTATTTCCTCAGTTATCTTCAATTACATATTAGTCATATAAATTTTTTATGCATGCTGGGGACCCTTTCTTGGCTCTCTATTCTGTTATATTGGTCACTATATTTCATATAAATGAAGTTTATATGAATTCTTTACTAAAACTTTAAAATAAGTCCTTATATTTGTAGGGTGAATCTCACTATCTGCTTTCTCAAATATTTCTATTTGGAGCTTAGCACACCTCCAAATAAATTACAAAATGATTTCTGTAAGTACCTTAAAATCCTGTTGTGATTTTGATTGGATTAAATTAGAATTTAATGAAGGGAAAATTGATACTTTTATGATGTTTAATCTTCTTATTTATAAGCGTAGTCTACCTTCCCATCTTTGTTGCTATTTTCGATGATACCTTTTATTAGGCAGATTTTGTTTTCCAAAAATGACCACTTTATTTTCTTACAATGTCATACTACTCCTTTGACACTCTCTCCAGCATGATTTGGATTTACATCCCTTGTCTTTGAAATAGAGAGGGCTTCCTTAAGCCATAAAGTTTGACAAAATGACACTAAATCACATCTGAAGTTTTCACCAAATGCAGTTCCTCTCTTCATCATGTTTTTTGGATGCTCACTCTTGGAGGCCAGCCATCATGTCATGAGGAAGTCCAAGCAGGCCACAGAGAGGGCCATGTATAGAGGAAATGACACTACCAGTACATTGTGTAGGGTGAGCGGCCAGCCCCAGTTGGTCACCTTGAAAATGGTTCCTCCATCTCCCAATGAAGTTGTCCCAACAGATGCCACCTGGAGAAAAGACAAGCTCTCTCCAACAAACTCTGCCAAAACTATAGATTCACAAACAAAAATGGTTGTTGTTGTTTTAAGCCACTAATATTTAGGATGGATTGTTACGTACCCTAAATATCTAATTTGTTTACATGTTCTAACTGTGCTTGATCACATACTGAAATGCAAATAATTTTCATGCACTAATTGTATATCTTCCCACTTTTCCAAACTCTCTTCTTCATATATTTTGTGTTTATAGATGGGGGGGGGGTTTCTACATAGTTCTTTCATCTTCAAATAATAAATTATTCTTATTCTTTCTAATCAAATAAACTGTTGCTGAAAAGCCATGAAAATATCATCCTTATCTTCCTTATTTCAGATTTAGAGAGGATGCTTCTAAAATTTTACCTTAAAATTAGTAATAGGAGGGGTGCCTGGGTGGATTAGTTGGTTAAGCATTTGCCTTCAGCTCAGGTCATGATCTCAGGGTCCTGGGATCAAGCCCTGCATTGGGCTCCCTGCTTAGCAGGGAGTCTCTTTCTCCCTCTCCCTCTGCTGTTCCCTCTGCTTATGCATGTGCTCACTCTCTCTCTCTCTCTCTTTCAAATAAATAAATAAAAATTTTTAAAAATGAGTCATAGGAGAGTGACATCAGCAAGATGGCAGAATAGTAAGCCCCAGACCCCTTCTTCCCATGAAGAAGGCAACAGTTCAACAATACATGGATCAATTATCTCTGTGAGAAATTCAGAAACCAATTGAAAGACTTGTGCACCAAAAGCAAGTGCACAACCAGCCATATTGGAACTGGTAAGAAAAATCATGGCACTCACTTGCCATAGTTCCTCCTCTGTCAGCATGTGCAATCAGGAGAAAAGTCCCAACTTCTGGATTATCCCTTGGGAGGGAAAGAAAAAAACTAAAACGTAAGTCCAATGTACAGACTTCTAAGGATACTACCTGAGAGATTTCTTTTTGTTTTCCATGAATCCAAAAGCTGACAGAACATAATTGTTGGATTAGAGATAACTGAAGACAAAGGTAGCGATATGCTATAACACACCCTTATTCATCGTAGTTCCTTTCTCCAGTCCAGTGCAAAATGAGTGGGAGAAAATCCCAAACTCTTTACTGCATCCAACATTTTACACCCAAATAATTGGTTTCTTTTTCAACTTTATGGGAGCCCTGAAGGGACCTGCATACTCTAGATGCTCAGGGTGCAACTGAGAACAAAAGAAATCTAGGTGGCTTGCTGCTGCTCCAGAGAACTTGTGGTCCCGCTAGGTGGCCTCTCCCTTAGGGTAGGAAGGGAGAAGTGGAGCATCTGACCAACAGTCTCGCTTTTCAAGGGAGGCTACTTGAGGGATGAGTTTTTGTCTTGCCTGACTTGGTACACTACCGGGACCCAGAATACTCTTGAAGTCTGGGTGCTATTGAGAACAATAGAGAGCTGGGTGACCTCTGGCAACTTCAGAGAACCTGCAGAACTGCATATAGACACAAGAGGGAGCAAGAGACTATGAGCTCCTGAGGAAAGAACCCTGCAAAGACCTAACTGGAAATTTAGAGGCACCAGTCCAGAGAAAATGCATCAATGGGAAAAATTCAATAGGCCTGAAGCATCTCTAGTTGTACTGATTAGTAAAAGCCTTTCCTTATATGAAGCCATTTCATAAAAACTGGTAGATGTAGATGTGCTGTTCCTTCAAATGTGCAGACCCCAACACTTTGTGTTGGCACATGAAAAGACAAGAATACATGGCCCAATCAAAGGAAAAAAAAAAATCTCCAGAAACCAACCCTGTGGAAATGGAAGTATATGAATTATCTGACAAAGAATTCAAAAATATTCATCTCAAAGATGCTCAACAAGCTCAGGAAAATGGTGCATGAAAAGAAAAAAAAATGGGTATACCAACAAAAAGAAAGAAAAATTTTAAAAAAGAGCCAAACAGAAATTTTGGAGCTGAAAAATACAGCAACTCGATTGGAAAATTCACTAGAGGGTTTCAAACACAGACTTGATCGGGCAGAGGAAAGAATCAGCACACTCCAAGAGAGGTCATTGGAAAATATCTAGTCAGAGGAGCAAAGAGGTAAAACAGTGAAAAAAATGAAGAAAGTTTCATGTGTAAGCTTAGGTAGTCTATAGTCCCCAGCCACTCAGTCAAACACTAATCTTGTGAAGGTATTTTGTAAATATGATTGACGTCTATAATTAGCTTTCTTTATGTAAAGAAGTTTATTCTAGACAATCCCAGTGGGCATGATTCAGTCAGTTCAGAGCCATTAAGAGAAGAGCCAAGATTTCCTCGAAGATATTAGTAGGATCTTCAATTTATGCCCAAGAGTGCCTGCATACCCTTCCTGGAGTCCTGCCCTATGGATTTCAGGTTTATCTATCCTACCTTAACAGGAGTGTATGCCAATCTCTTATAATAAATCTCTTATTTATAAAATATATGTTTAATATCAGTTTGTTTCTTTAGTTTAAACATGACTTACACAAGTTTCTTTTTTTTTTTTTAAGATTTGTTTATTTGGGGGAGAGAGTGCAAGCAGGGGGAGGGGCAAAGGGAGAAGGAGAGAATGTCAAGGAGATTCCATGCTGAGCAGGGGCTCAATCTCACAACCCATGAGATCATGACCTGAGTCAAAATGAGTCAGACACTTAACCAACTGAGCTACCCAGGTGCCCCAACTTATACGTTTCTTAAGCAAAATCCTTAGCTCATTCATGACAGCAGAAAAAACACATGCAATGTGTATGCCCTCTGTTCCTTGCCAACTTATTTATATTCCCTGTCATGGGAGTTCAGTGAGATTCAAAGTGAGTTTAAAGTAAGTATATTGATTCTACAACTGAGTAAGTGAAGGCACTGATGACCTCAAGAGAATAGCTTTCTTTTTGAACCACAGCTTGCTTAGACTACATACTGAAGGTCATTAATGGAGTTCCCAGAAACACAAATGACCAAGGAGCTTTATCATATCATTTTTCAGTAGTAGCATTTTCTTCCTTGTGTTAGCTAACCACTTAACACTGAGATCAATAAATATTAGATGCAGAAACACATGAATAAGATACTAAGAATTTCCTATAAAATTATGTTCAAATATAATAAAGAAAAAATATTAGTCTTACATACTATATCTTGTATCATTTGGTTGGACTCTGTATTTCTGCATATTTGCAGAGAGCATGCATTTCCTTTGTACCTAAACTTCACTTACAAAATGCAACTTTAAAGATAAAATTAAGAATTTCAACAAAATGGTAACAGATTACTAAATCAAGTGAAGGGCCTAAGTGTTAGGGCCTGTGTTGATTGCACAGGTAGCATGGCATGAAGCTGACCTATGAAGGTGTATCTTACAGAGAGTATGATGTCTATAGGGAAGGATGATTGAAAAGACTGGAGACTGATGAGAATATTACTGTACTTATTAAACCTAGGGACATTGATTTTTCAAAAGAAGCCAATAAATAAAGGATAGATAATGTTTAAAAACACAGAGTTAGTAGGACTGATATTTTGTTGGAGGCTTGATATAGTCTGATAACCACCCCTTCCTCCTCCTCCCTAGTTCTTAACCAAGAAAGTAATCACAAAGAAACATAGGGAGCTCAAAATGAACTATCTGTGTTAATATGTGAAATATAAGACTCAATAAGAAATAAAATAAGAGGATGAGACAAGGACAAGAGGTTGAAATGATGATTCTTGATTTTTTTTCACTCCAAATAAAGGCATTCGGGGACATACCTGAGGATTGCCATGATTCATTTAACCAGAGTTAGGGAAGCTGGAACTAAGAGAAAAATCTTAACCAGACCTTCTAGAACTAAGCTTTTCTTGAATGTCTTTCACACTGATAAGTGGAGTCTATCAGAGCCAGATGCAGTTAGACCCAAGAGGTCAAGAAGAGTGAGAGAGAGAGCAAGCATTATGAGGTAGGACCATGCATAAGCAGTGTTTTTTGACATGTTAACCTATCCAAGAGAATACTATAGCCTAGGATTCTGCCCACTTCACTAATTGAGTAAGTCACCTTTTTTTCCCATGGAGAGGAGACAATGAAGGTATTGAAATGCTGGCCTGGTAACGTTAATGACATTTCTGCCCCTACCTTAGTATAATGGTGAAATCATCTCCAGGAAGCAAGAGGTCAGAGAAATTCTTGGTCTTTCAGTTTGATTGAAAAAGAGAAGTGAAAGAGATGGTCAAAGATGACTCCATTTTTCTTCCTTGACTGAGTGGAAAGTTGATCATTCAAACAACAGGGATATATCACCAAAACCATTAAGTAATTAAGGTACTTTGGTCTTTGTTTTATCACTAGAGAATTTATTCTACCATCTGGAGAATCTCTCATAGACACAATAAGTGATTGGTTGACTTCCCAATACTCAGATAAGAGGAATTACAGCCTACATATTTTCATTTTTTAGGTATCATCTTTAATAAGTAATAATACATTCCAGAAGTAGTTTACTTACTATAGTTTCCCTGATCAGCTCTGTCCCATGCCTCTTATAAAGAGCTTTATGCTAATAAGAAAACAAGCTAACATTCTCCAGTGAAATAAAATATTGATAGAAACTTTTTAAATGAGAAATAAAAATTAGAAAACTTTAAAATGCTTGGGAATTATAAAAACAAATGCTGTTTAATGTAAGGAACTTTCTAAATTATTCTTCTAGTCCAGCTACTTACCTACTTGCCTATTATTGTGGATTAAGATGTGTAATTGTTTACTTATTTGTATCTCTCAATTATTATGCAGGAACTGCATTGCATAGTCCACATGTCACTTATTTTTCTATCCCATGGCACCACTAATAAGCACCGCTAATGGTTGAATTGTCCTTTCCTTGGACAAGGCACTGCTGGAGGGTATTTATAACATCTTAATAAATTTTTTCACTGAAACTTAAACACATTTCATATATCACAACAGGTGCATATGGGTACTATAGTCTGTGACTCAGTTACAGCAAATACTGTTATCTAAATTCTGATTCCTGTTTGCCTACATTCTGGACTCAGATTAATACTTTGCTGTGCAAACTTTAGCTTGGACTCTGAAAAATGTTTTGTTCCTTAATTCTGTGATGACTTATTAATTGTTTTCTTTGGTTAGGCTTTGTATTATACACTGAAGAGTCAAAGGTGAATACTGAACCTGACCTTGTTAGTATTGGAGATTAAAGCTTACAATTTAATAAGAGGTGGATATGTAAAAATAAATGCAGTAGAATGCAGTAGAATTCAGAAGAATGTAGCCCATGCACTTTAGAGCACATATTAATCACTTCAGCGTACAGCGGGTTCTTAAAGATAGAGTAGCAATCAATTCTACATGGGAGACTACTTAGGAAAACATAGAGTAGGTATTTGGATCCCAATCTTTGGATAAGAATTAAAGTTAGGCAGCCTTTTGAGGGATAGGAGAGAGGGGATGGTCATGGGTATATTGAGAAAAGTGTTATAAACATGATCTCTGCCTCTAGAGCTTACTAACTTGATAACTAAATGCTTCCCATCAGTCTTCTAAGATTTGATGGGAAGTTTCATAAAGGCAGAGGCTGCATCTGTCTTGCTCACTCTAATATAATTAGTGTTTCTACCACAGTGTTCTGAGTATACATTCAGTGAGTATGTGCTCAATGGTAGAAGAATGAATGAATGTATGACTCAGCTTCATATACATTAGGACTTCCAGTACCACTTTGTTTTTTTTTTTTTTCTTTCCTCGAGGAGGGGGAGGTTTTTATTGATGACTTCCTCCAAAGCAAATGATTGTTAAGATCCAACAAACGAGCGTGGTTCAAGTTATGAAGTTTCAAAACGTAACATCCTAAGGGGGTTGCATTCACGGCAGTTGCGAGAGAGAAACAGAATGGAAGTCTTACCCACCCTGCTGATGTGTGTGAACTTTTTAAATTCAGAAATAGCAATTAGAAGCTAGAAGGCAACTTTTTTTTTTTTTTTGGATACCTACAGATACTGCCAGAGGAAGAACTGTTTATCTGAGTTCAAATGACAAAATTGTAAATTGGCAGTTGGCAGCTTTCCTTGTCCTATTCCATGAGCAAGTGAAACGTTTTATAGTCAAAACCGACCAAGGAAATTCGGGTGTCGAGCACCCACCAGCCCACCATGTGGCCACGGGACAGCACAATGCCAAAGGTGCTAAGACTTATATTTAATACAACTTAAAAAAAAAAAAAACTGTAAAAAAAATTGGAGTTGTCTGTCACCACTTTGTTTTTTAACTTTTCTGTTTCTTGATCTTTTCCCATGAATTGCGGTGTTTGCTATATCCATCCCTCTTTTCCCTTTTCTCCCTACTTCAACTTGTCCTTCCATTTTGCTGTCTTGGGCCTAGCAGGAAATATAACTCACAGATACAGTAAGTGCATGATTGCCCCTATGTTAGTGCAGTTTCACTGGCTATTTCTGAATGCACTTAAAACTTTGAAGGGTTTTCTATTATAACTGCCCTCACTCTAATCACTGCCCAACAGCCTGCAAAGAGAATCTAATAATGTCATAATAAAAACAAGGAAAATAATAAAGATTAAGAAAGTTGAAAGTAGAAAAAGTAGAAAAATTTCCACAGTGAAATAATCAGTCAAGATAATGGCATTTAAAGACCCCAACCCTGGGAGAGGACAAGGAATATACTTGAGTTGATAAAAGTCAGAGATTTTTGAAGAATCTATTTATGAAATTATTGATGAACAGAAACCTCATTTTTAGAATTTAACTGGATATTTGACACCAAAACAGCTGATACTAAGATGTAAATGGCCTCTCTTCACTTCCCAAAAAATCCCACAAGCCAAAATTTTGTCATTTTCTATAAGTTAAAATTTAAAAATATTTATGAGACCAAATTAAATTTTTTTCTCAATAAATCCTGCTAACCATGCACAAAGTCAAAATTCTAAATCAGCAGAAAAAAAGCAACAGTTCCCATTGTACCTTAGAAAAACTAAGTTGTATAAAAGCAACAGTTTACATTGCAATAAATTTGGAAGTCATAGAGTTGTTTAGAAGAAGTCAAGAAGTCAAAGTTTCAACATAAAAATTGACTTCTGAAAATATTCTATATATTAACTTCTTAGAACTTAGAACATATTTTCTATAATGCTACTAATTATGGTTAATACACCAGAATATTCCACAAAAACATAAAAACACTTGGTTCCCAAAAGAAAAAAAATGTTATAGTAGATTTTCTTATTGCTTTGTGAGTATAACCAACTAAATTTCTTCACCTTTTTTTTTCTTAAACCTATTTCCTAAGAGATTGTGTAGGCTATCCTTAGTTAAAGGAAGGGATTTTCCTTTGAGAGCTGCTCTTTTCTTAGAAGTTTTGCTGACGTGTTACAAATGATTTCAGGGAAGTTGTTGTTCTATAAATTATGGCCTCTTTTGTGGCTTTCAACCTACCTATTCACTTGCCATCGGAGACATGAACAGAAAAAAAAAGTATCTACTTGGACCTAAGGTGTTAGAGTTCACTTATAAATACGTTCTATGAACTCGTTCTAAATAGTGATGATGGGTAGGCTTGGCCTGGACCACAGCCTTTACTGATGAAAGCCAACACACCTAGTAATAATGTCTCTCCAATGGATAGGAAAGAAGATCATGAATAGAAACAGTGTCAAAAGCATCATCACAAATTGGTTTCAAGATCAACAAAACTGGGAAATGAACAGAGAGAAATGGAAAGCTTTCATTTGTCTTCATCCCTGCTACTAAGCTGATAGAGGATAACCAAATAACTTTTAGTTATTTTCTTCAGATTACAAACACCATTTTTATTTGACTGGGTATATGTTTGTAAGGAAAGCTGTGTCTAAATTGGAATGAGATATTTGAATGAAGATTTGTCTGTATAGATGTTTTATGCATGTAAGGAGAATTTGTGGGATGATAAAAAGTAGTAATAGTAGTATTTTTGCTCATTTTTTTTTGTTATTACCAAAGTGCCACCATAACATTTTGAATTATATTTTAATGTTAGGGATGCTGATTTATTTTCTAATTATTAACATCTTACAGAAAAAGTCAGGGATGGAATGACCTCATAAAACACTCGTATGGTATATTTTTCAGTGAGTTATGTTATAAATTGCTCCACAATTGACACAAATATATTTTCACATTAGTATAACAAGTCTAACAGCTTCTGTTCATTGGTTTTTGAATTATCACAACCATTAAATAATGAAATTGAATTTATTCCCTAAAGATCTCTAACTCAAAACATTTTCTATGATTTTAATGGAGAAACAAAGGTGAACCAAGAACAACTTTAGAATAAGATAGTGAGGAACTGCAAATCCCAGGTCAGTCTCATCTGTGCCCGTTTCCACTTTATTGTGGATTCCACTTTATTATTCAGCTACAGTGAATCTGGCATTTATTGATCTGGCACGGATGCCCGAGGCATGAATCTGTGAGTGAATGAGGGTCATTTGTTTACTGTTCATGGTATGTGTATTTAGGGAAGCTATAGTTTGACATTTTGCTTAGGCTTTGAGTGTGTATCTTCTTCTGTCAGACACAAAATACAAAAGCCTTTGGTTTAGTTGGAGACAAGGAGCACTAGTTTAAGAGCAGGTTGTGAATTGGAAGGAATATAGAATTCCAAGTTAGGCTGGAAGACACTTATGAGCTGTGTGACTTTAGGTAGTTAAACACTCTGAAATTCAATGTCCTATAGTCTTCACAGCATGCTGTGAAGGTTAAGGAGGCCAGGTATATACAGCTTTTATGGCACCATAAACCTGATGCGTGCTCTACCTGCTTTCTTTGTGTCCTGGTACTACAGCTTATAACCTATAGTCTGCACCCAAGGCTTTAGGAAATTTTGCTTCCTAATGATTCTATTCTTTTTTTTTTAAGATTGATTTATTTATTTGTCAGAGAGAGCGTGCATGCACAAGTAGGGGAGTGGCAGGTAGAGGGAGGAGCAGGCCTCTTGCTGAGTTTGTGTATATTGTGTATATTGTAGTTTGAATTTCCTGTGAGACAATCAGGTGGAGATGTCGCATAGAGTCTGGTTATGTGGGTATATGAAATGTATAAAGCCGGTCTGAGAGCACATTCTTGATGAGGACGTATTCCGCTATTCTTCATCAGCTTCTAGTCCTCTGGAGGTCCAGTGGAAGTCCAGTGGACTTTCATTTTTATGAGGAAACAATGTTAGAAGGGCACATCCAGGTCTCTCTTTACTCATTTCTCCAACTAGTTGGAATGGAGAAACGGGGGCCCAGTAACCATAGTTTAGGCCTCTTCCTTCTCCTCTTAGTCTTTATTCTCTCTCTCATTCTCTCTATCTTTCTCTTTGTCCTTTTAACATTGGTCCATGTGCACTAGACTTATCACTGCTTCTGTTTTTTTCGTTAGGTAATTCATAAGGGCAGATCTCTTGCATAGTGTGGATGCCTGGGATCTTTCACTCTTCTACCTGGAAATGGGTGAGTAAATTAATTCAAGATGAGAAAACATAGAGGGCCCAATTTAACTCAGAGCCAAGTTGCCTGAGTACTCCAAATTTACTAGCAACACCACTGAGACTTTGCTGTTTAACTAACTTGTGGAGATATATCATATTTTTCTCCCACACCTCAAAGGGAAAAGTTGTGATTTTACCTTCCGAATCCCTGACAAGGCATGGAGGTGGAAGTCATCAGTGTAAATATGAGATGGAAGAAGTTGTGTGAATAAAACTGGTCAAAGAGAACTTTAGGAACTGAGATGAGGAGAGGCAGAAGTTGAGAGTATTTGCCTTTAGAAAGTAGGCACAGCCTACAAAAGTGAGGAGGAGGAGGGTCGGAGAAGTATGAGAGTAGAGAATGAGAACCAGTCCTCTGGTATCACAACCAATTTAATGCACATATTCCTTAAAAACAAATAAAAAAACTAACAATAACAGCATGTTGTGCCAAAAATGTGTCTATTGTTACAACACCTGATACCTCATTATGCCAACACACATTCAAAGATAAAGTCCCAGGCAGAGAGGAGGGCCAAAATTATTTTAAGAGGTTAGTTAGTACTGTTGGATTTGGAGTAGGGAAAAGTGGTTGTCAGAACATCCTGTTCCTTTAATAGGCCTGCCACAGCTGGCATGGGAGACCCAGTGGACTGATCAAAGCCTCCAGACATACACAGGGATAGTACCAAGTTTGCCAGGATGTCAGGTACTGAGTTGGCACTCACTGTTTCATTGGACAAGTGTGACAAAGACAGATGATTATGGAAATACAAATTATAATCATATAAGAGAGTCTGAGAAAAAACTATCAAGAAATAGCAATGACAGTGACAAAAATGGGTTGATTTTTAGAGCTGATGCAAGGGAATTGGTTATGAAGTCCTGTTAAATTACTCTTAAGCTATATGTTAACAAAATCCTTCAACACATTGTTTGACTAAACCCAGATTGCCGGAGACACTGAACCAGGATAGCCAAATATATACTCAGAGGCAAGTTGATGTGGAAATATCTCTTCAAAAGACACACCTCATTCACTGTAGGGAATAAGTAAATTTTCAAGTGCTTTATTGGGAGACAGAAAAGAAGAATAGTGGAAAATAAAACTGCCAGTTTAAGAGTGGTATCTCTGAGAAGCAGAAAGAAGACAATAAGCTCCCACACGTGGACTTTCTCTTCCCATATGGAATCAGCAAACCTCTCCATTTATCCAGGCCACTCCTTTTTTTGTGTGTATCCTGGGACATTCAGAAGAGTCTGAAAAATTTTAAGTTTCCACAGACAACTTGCTTTCTCATGCATATGGAAGACATAAAACTTGCTGAATATTAAAAATATAGTAGCCACTCAAAACAAATATCATTAATAGGAGTATGATTGGGTGCCTGGGTGGTTTAGTTGACTAAACCTTTGACTCTTGGTTTTGGTTCAGGTCATGATCTCAGGGTCATGAGATTGAGCCCTGACTCAGGCTTGACACTCACAGTGGAGTCTGCTTGAAATTCTTTCTCCCTCTCCTTCTGCCTCCCACTCATGCTTTCTCTAAATAAAAATTTTTTTAAAAAAGTTTTTTTTGAATTTTATTTGAGAGAGAACTCACACACAAGTATGACGGGGGGAGGGGGTGGTGCGAGGAGGGGCAGAAGGAGTGTGAGAAGCAGGCTCCTCCCTCAGCAGGGAGCTCAACTTGGGGCTTTATCCCAGGACCCTGAGATCATGACCTGAGCTGAAGGCAGATGCCCAACTGACTGAGCACCCAGGCGCCCCATAAATAAAATATTAAAAAAAAAAAGAATATGATTATTTTGTAGCTTATTCTAGCCACTAAACTAAGTACCTTATATGCATTATTCAGATTAATTTAAACCAATCCTTTGAATTAAAAGATATAATTTCCCACATGGCAGATGAAGAAACAGATCTAGACAGTTGAGTAACTTGCCAGATATTTTATATACCAAAAGAAGTAGAGTAATGACTTCATCTGACTTCAAAGTCATGGTCTTAAACTTTATTACTTTATATCTCATGCAAATTCTTGCTTAGTTAACACTAACAATGTGACAAAGTTAAAATAGTGGATAATTGAACCCAGAGAAATAGAATGGTGTGGATAAAGACAGGGGAAGAGTAACAGAGCTCCTGTCCTGCAAGTTTAATAAACTTCGGGTATTAGGAGTTTCTCTCCTCCAAACTATCAAGCACACACTTAACACTTAAACCTGGTTAATGTAGACCAAACAGATCAAGAACGCTCACGGGAGATCTATAGGTAACAAGGAAGAGACAATAAAAACAAGTACAACAAATAAACATATCAGCTGAAGAAGAGGCAAGGTCAGGTGGGTTATTCTGCCTCATGTGTAAAGTCCTGTGTTTAGGATTATTCATGTTGGAGAATAAGATTATGACTCACTGAGTTTTCACTTACTGAGAGACTGACAGTGTCAGAATTGGGGAGTAGCAATGTAGCATCTGGCAAAGTATGTTTGGAAGTGTGTGCTTACTAAGGGTATGAGTGATTGGTATAAATAGTGAATATCCAACCACTTTATTTTGATAGCTGGAGGCTGCAAATGGCAAACCAGCATAGCTGAGGCCACTGTGTTGCCAGAGATTGGAAGCTAGAGAAGATACCCACCATCCCCAACAAAGAGACATCATTTGTCCTCCAGGGGTTTATTAAGCATGATGGAGGCAGGCAGCCAGTAACTTCTCAGCTTCTTCATTTCAGGAGCAGGTAATGAATTTTAATTAGTGAGGAAGACAGCTTTCCACTAAGGAGAAGAAAGCAAAGAAAACAGGAACATCATGTGCTTGGAGGATATGTTAAAGCACATAACAGTCCTTATTAATGCTGAATTAATGGGCAACATTCTTTGCCCTCTGCTCTTCTGTAACATAAAAATAAAAACAAGAACTGGAAAAAAAATGTGCTACAGAATGTGGGAAAAAGAAAAGATGAATAGTTTTTGCTAAGTTTGATGAATAGTTTTTCCTAGATCACGGGGTCTTTAAGACATTGAGTATCACTCTTAATCAATAGTAATTGAGGGTGGCACATTCTCCACAATGTTTGCTCTGCCTACTGAACATGCTGACAGTCCTTTCTGTACTAGAGAATGAATGGGATGGTTCTATGTGAGACAGGAGATTCCCCCCACCCCCAACACAGCCAGGTACTTCAGTTAAGCCCCCAAACCCTTACTTTGGCTATCTGTGAGGATTTGGAGAGAGTAGAAGATGTAAAGTGAGACATGGCTTGATTCATTGTTATCTGAGGTTCCCCCTCCCTAATTTAGAGTCCATGTGTACATGTACACAGGCACTTGTGTACATGAAATATGGGAGAGGAATATTGATTATGGTATTGTTGGATCAGAAGTTGGTTTTGACCTAGTTTTTTAAGGATCTCTCAAACAATGGATCATCAAATACCGCCTTTAGTTGTTGTTAAGATATACTGATGCTGGGCCCTTGATAATGCTTGAGGACCCACCCTTGACACTCCAAGCAAATGCTACTTTTGCTAATGGGACGTTCATCTAGTGAACAGACTATGCCCATAAATTATTTGAAGACCTCAACTTGCTTGAAGTTACAACCAAGTATATGCAGTTTTGCTTTAGCACAGTGATAGAAATTAACATGCAATGCTATGTTTGAATTTGGAGGGTGATTGTTTTTCAGTGATACATTTGAACAGATTAGTAGGTTTCTTTTGTAGTTATGGCTGGCACTGTGAGTATCTGAGCACTCTAAATGAGAATCTTGAATATTCTCAGATCCCTAAGGAAAGATGCACATTCATTTTCTTATCAGGAAATCCTGACAAAAAAGACATGGTATGCTATAGCATGTCACTGCTATTAACTTGTTATAACCCCTCAACCACAATGAAGTTCTTTCCTAACTGGAGAATTTAAACTCAACGTGCCTCAGGAATCCGTAGGAGACAGGTGACTCTTATTTCCCCTTTTAGTATTCCACAAACTTCTGTGTGCACTGTCTGAAGAGAAGAGAATTGGTTAAGTTTTTTCTCATATGGAATAGGGAACTTCTATTCCATCCCCCTCTGCTAGATTTTATCAGTGAGATAGGAGATGATGATAAACGTCTTTTGGTTTCATGCTTGTCTGACAATTCTTTATGACCTCTTTAATTTCTCAAGCCTATTTGGTTAAGGAATGAAGCCTGCTCTTAGAAACCAGGAGCTTGGCTTTTTAATAACCTAAAACAGTAGGTAGTATTTTTAGTGTTACAGCTCAAAGTCCAATGGTGAGTCAGGAGGGCCTCCCTAATAGGTCAGGAATTCATTCAGAAACACAAGTGTTTTCTTGAGTTATTATATAAAAATAATGTACAATTCCATTCGGTCTGTTTGAGGTTAAGACCAAGGGCTACCTGCTTTGGAAACTGCAAGTTGGGGCACACAAACTAATATTAGTTCATCTATTAATCGAATATGATGAGATGATCAGATGTAATTCTATTTCATTACACAATGAAAATGCTCTTATTATACATTTATGCCTACCTATAATTGGAATTCTTCTGATTTTCTATATCAGTGTTTCCTTGATTTCCATAGGCTGTTAGCTATGTGTGATTTCCATAAGGCACTAGTTTTGCTTTAGCGTGGTAAATATAGTTAATCATTTTTTTAAATGTTTATTATGTTCTGTTAGTCACCACGCAGTACATCAGTAGTTTTTTTTTTTTTCCCAGCGTAACAGTATTCATTGTTTTTGCACCACACCCAGTGCTCCATGCAATCCTTGCCCTCTCCAATACCTACCACCTGGTTCCCCCAACCTCCCATCCCCCGCCCCTTCAAAACCCTCAGAATGTTTTTCAGAGTGCATAGTCTCTCATGGTTCACCTCCCCTTCCAATTTCCCTCAACTCCCTTCTCCTCTCCATCTCCCCTTGTCCTCCATGCTATTTGTTATGCCCCACAAATAAGTGAAACCATATGATAATTGACTCTTTCTGCTTGACTTATTTCACTCAGAATAATCTCTTCCAATCCCGTCCATGTTGCTACAAAAGTTGGGTATTCATCCTTTCTGATGGAGGCATAATACTCCATAGTGTATATGGACCACATCTTCCTTATCCATTCATCCATTGAAGGGCATCTTGGTTCTTTCCACACTTTGGCGACCATGGCCATTACTGCTATAAACACTGGGGTACAGATGGCCCTTCTTTTCACTACATCTGTATCTTTGGGGTAAATACCCAGTAGTGCAATGGCAGGGTCATAGGGAAGCTCTATTTTTAATTTCTTGAGGAATCTCCACACTGTTTTCCAAAGTGGCTGCACCAACTTGCATTCCCACCAACAGTGTAAGAGGGTTCCCCTTTCTCCACATCCTCTCCAACACATGTTGTTTCCTGTCTGGCTAATTTTGGCCATTCTAACTGGTGTAAGGTGGTATCTCAATGTGGTTTTAATTTGAATCTCCCTGATGGCTAGTGATGATGAACATTTTTTCATGTGTCTGATGGACATTTGTATGTCTTCATTGGAGAAGTGTCTGTTCATATCTTCTGCCCATTTTTTTATATGATTGTCTGTTTTGTGTGTGTTGAGTTTGAGGAGTTCTTTATAGATCCTGGATATCAACCTTTTGTCTGTACTGTCATTTGCAAATATCTTCTCCCATTCTGTGGGTTGCCTCTTTGTTTTGTTGACTGTTTCCTTTGCTGTGCAGAAGCTTTTGATCTTGATGAAGTCTCAAAAGTTCGTCTTCGCTTTTGTTTCCTTTGCCTCTGGAGACATGTCTTGAAAGAAGTGATTATGAATGAAAAGGGAGAGATCACAATTAACACCAAGGAAAGTAGAAACAATCATCAGAAGTTATTATCAACAGTTATATGCCAATAAGCTAAGCAACCTAGATGAAATGGATGCATTCCTGGAAAACTATAAACTCCCAAAATTGAACCAGGAAGAAATTGACAACCTGAATAGACCGATATCTAGTAATGAGATTGAAGCAGTGATCAAAAACCTCCCAAAAAACAAGAGCCCAGGACCTGATGGATTCCCTGGGGAATTCTACCAAACTTTCAAGGAAGAAATAACACCTATTCTCCTGAAGCTGTTTCAAAAAATTGAAGCAGAAGGAAAACTTCCAGACTCTTTCTATGAAGCCAGCATTACCCTGATCCCCAAACCAGGCAAAGAGCCTATCAAAAAGGAGAATTTCAGACCAATATCACTGATGAATATGGATGCTAAGATTCTCAACAAGATCCTAGCAAACAGGATCCAACAGCACATTAAAAAGATTATGCACCATGACCATATGGGATTCATCCCTGGGCTACAAGGATGGTTCAACATTCACAAATCAATCAATGTGATAGAACAAATCAATAAGAGAAGAGAGAAGAACTACATGGTCCTCTCAATTGATGCAGAAAAAGCATTTGACAAAATCCAGCATCCGTTTCTGATTAAAACACTTTAAAGTATAGGGATAGAGGAAACATTCCTGAACTTCATAAAATCTATCTATGAAAGACCCACAGCAAATATCACCCTCAATGGGAAAAAGCTTGCAGCCTTCCCGTTGAGATCAGGAACACGACAAGGATGCCCACTCTCACCACTCTTATTCAATATAGTATTAGAAGTCCTAGCAACGGCAATCAGACAACAAAGAGAAATAAAAGGTATCCAAATTGGCAATGAAGAAGTCAAACTCTCTCTTTTCACAGATGACATGATTCTTTCTATGGAGAACCCAAAAGACTCCACCCCCAAACTACTAGAACTCATACAGCAATTCAGTAACGTGGCAGGATACAAAGTCAATGTACAGAAATCAGTGGCTTTCTTATACACTAACAATGAAAATACATTAAGGGAAATTAGAGAATCAATTCCATTTACTATAGCACCAAGAACCATAAGATACCTGGGAATAAACCTAACCAAAGAGGTAAAGGAACTGTACTCGAGGAACTACAGAACACTCATGAAAGAAATTGAAGAAGACACAAAAAGATGGAAGACCATTCCATGCTCTTAGATTGGAAGAATAAACATTGTTAAAATGTCTATACTGCCTAGAGCAATCTATACTTTTAAAGCCATTCCGATCAAAATTCCACCAGTATTTTTCAAAGAGCTGGAGCAAATAATCCTAAAATTTGTGTGGAATAAGAAGAGACCCTGAATCGCTAAGGAAATGTTGAAAAACAAAAATAAAACTGGGGCATCACGTTACGTGATTTCAAGCTTTACTACAAAGCTGTGATCACCAAGACAGCATGGTACTGGCATAAAATCAGACACATAAACCAGTGGAACAGAGTAGAGAGCCCAGATATGGACCCTCAACTCTATGGTCAAATAATCTTCGACAAAACAGAAAAAAATATACAGTGGAAAAAAGATAGTCTCTTCAATAAATGGTGCTGGGAAAACTGGACAGCTATAAGCAAAAGAATGAAACTCAACCATTCTCTTACACCGTACACAAAGATAAACTCAAAATGGATAAAAGACCTCAACGTGAGACAGGAATCCATCAGAATCCTAGAGGAGAACATAGGCAGTAACCTCTTCGATATCAACCACATCATTAGTTTTTGATGTAGTATTCCATGATTTGTGTATAGCCCTCAGTGCTCCAGGCAATATGTGCCCTCCTTAATACCCATCACCTGGCTCACCCATCCCCCCCATCAGTCTCCCCTCTAAAACCCTCAGTAGTTTATCATTGTTCTACTGGAATTTTGAGAAAGACAATTCTTGGTTAGACATGGTTGTTTCCTTCATTGCAAAGCTTTAGGCATCCTTGCCCTCCCTGTCCTTTAAATGCCAACGATGCATTCCAGACAACCTGATGACCAAGCATCATCCCCAGTGGGGTGCCTGAGTGGCTCAGTGAGTTAAGCCTCTGCCTTTGGCTCAGGTCATGATCCCAGGGTCCCTGCATTGGGTTTTCTGCTTAGTGGGGAGCCAGCTTCCCCCTCTCTCTCTGCCTACTTGTGATCTCTCTCTGTCAAATAAATAAATAAAATAAAAAAAAAAGAAGCATCTGCAACTGTTCTCAACTATTATCTAAATGGGTATTCCTCTGGTTGAAAAATTAGTTTTCTAATTGGTATCAATAAAAGTTGTGGTGCATTATTTACTTAACTACTAAATCTGCGCAGATGAACATGGGCCCTATATTTCTTAATAAAATATATTTGTGTTACCAAAAGATATAGTATGAAAATACAGTATTTTATAAAATAATAGGATATTAAATATTCTTCCAATTGTGCTTCTACTGAAAACATCATCAATGTTGTGTACTTATGACTGTATACTATTAAGATAATGTGAAATATTAGTAGGCAGTGTTGTGGGTTGAATTGTGTACCCCAAAATACATGTTAAAATCCTAACCTCCAGTACTTTGACCTTTGGATATAGGGTCTTTGTAGATGTAATCAAATTAAGATGAGGCCATACAGGATTAGGATGGGCTCTAATCTAATATGACTGGTGTCCTTATAAGAACAAAAGAGAAAAGACAGGGAGACACATTCAGATAATGCCACGTGGTGACAGAAGCAGAGATTGAAGTGAATGCCAAGAATTGTAGACACCAGTCAGAAATTTAAAAAAGGCAAGGAAGGATCTTCTTCTAAAACCTTCAGAGAAACCATAGCACTGCCAACTCCTTTATTCCAGAATGCTAGCCTCCAAATTTATGAAAACAAATTGCTGTTATTTTAACCCACTCAGTTTATAATAATTTGTCATGACAGCTCTAAGAAACGAATACAGACAGATTACCTAACTTCTTTACCCAACCAAATTCTCCATGTGTTAAATGGTACTAATAGAATAGTTCCAAGCAATTTTAAGCTAATATTTATGAAGCATTTGGAATATACATAATATATGACTGCCACAAAATTAGAGCTGTAAATTTAAGGTAGGTGAATTAAACTTATACCATAATTTTTCTTTCTGGGATAATAATTTTTTAATCCAGGTAATGGCAAACTATGGCTGATAGACCAAATCCAGACTGCCAATATAAATAAATATTGCTTTTATAAAAAAGCAGGTTTTTTTTTTAATAGAGTCGTATTTGTTTAATATTATCTATGACTGTTTTTGTGCTATAATGGTAGAGTTATAATTGCCACAAAGGCTGTATTGCTGACAAAGCCTAAAATATTTACTCTAGGTTTTAAGGAACAGTTTTCCAACTCTTGCTATAGACCATCACATTTGTTATATATGTTCTTTTTCTTGTTCTATTTTGAATAATTTAATGATTTATATATGTTGCTAGACTCAGGTTTCCTACAACCTTTTCTTCTTTTTTTCTTCTAGAATTTGAGTTCTATTCCAACTTAAATTAGGAATGAATAGGGCAGATGGAATGTTGGGTCACTTATCCCACAAAGTTCATAATAATTAAGAGACCCTTAATAGAACTGATGACTAAAATGAGGACTAAAATAATACATCTTTATTGTCTTCACATTTGCTAATGGGATTTTATATAATAATTACTCATGAGAGTTTAGTGAGCTTCTAACTAGAAACCATGTTTTTCTATTGAGAATCACTTTTCTTTAAAGAAATTTTTCAAGCTATTGATTCCCATATCTAATACTGCTGAATGAATTAAACAAAGCAGTAAAGTAAAAGTAATGACTCCAAACTCAAGGATAAATTTATAAAATAAAAATTACCAGCTCTTAAAGTGAAAGCATGGGTGATAAAATCATTAGCTGAGGAGATTTATCTGGGCCATTCTTGAAGTGTTTGATATGCACGTTCTCAGTAGGGGAACAAGATTCTTATTTTCAGAAAGCCCAGAGCCCACTCCTCTGCAGTTTTCAGGGAGTTGCTGATGTTTATATTGCAGATATGTTGCAGACTTTTAGGTTCTCACCGCAGACCATTCTTTCTAACCCTAAAGAAAGTGAAATTTGGAGGTTGAGGAGGGCCTGTTTCTAAACATTCATAGAATTTGTTCTCTATTTTGAGATCTATGTATGAAAGGAAGGGCAATGATATGTAGTTGATTTCTACCACATGTTTGTTCAACTCCGTGTGAAGCTAATTATTTTGTAATGACCAGTTTGGCTCCTTGAAAGCACCTAATATGAAAGCACAATAAGGACACCAGATTATGGTGTAAAGGACAGAACATTTTATTAAGTAGTAGGTGTAAGAGATCTCAACCAATGCTAGACCACCTCAGATCAGATGACTATGAAAATTGAATTATGTGGTGGTTTCCTGGGGTTTCTACTTACTCATATATGATCTCTAGCATTCTGAGCCCTAATGAAACCTCAAGGACTTCTGGAAAATTATTCAATTCATTTGTGAGGCATGAAAATCAGACCTAATTACTAATACACCTTATCTGTGTGTCTATACACAGCCATCAACTGAAAAATTTTAACCCACTGCCCAAAGGGTTTTATCCAAATTGGATAAACTTAAGGATCATTTATTCAACAAACACTTATTAAAGACATCAATTAGGAGACACTGTGCTAACTTATCTTCTAGTGAAGAGAAAGAGACAGTAAACAAAATAAATAACTTAACTATTTTAGAAGGTGTTAAGTCCCATGGAAATGAAAGTGAGAAGGATGCTCTGGGATTGCTAGAGCAGGGTGGAGAGTTTGCATTTAAATAGAATAATCAGGGAAGGCTTTTTGTTGAAAGAAACTGCTAAAGATTTGAAGGACAGTTAATCAAACATCATGGGGGAGGCATCTGTGTGTTGGCTCTGTCTCTAAGCTAAGCTGTTAGCTCTGTCTCTAGCTTAAATGAGTCATTAATAAAAACTGTAGCAATTTGTTTCCATTGAAGGGGAAACTCCCATAGAATGGGGAAGCCCACAATGAGCTTCTATTAGGATTTTTCGTGGAAAGCATTAACAATCAGAGCATGGTGACTGCTTTTAGTCAAAGTTTTTTTGTCTTTTTTTTTTTTTGTCACTGTTTTTGTTATTAGAGCTGAGGACTTTAGCCAGTGTCTCCAGTTCTGTAGATGGCCCCTCCCCCCAGAATTACATACTTATAGGACGACGATAAACATACAATCTAACTAAAAATATGTGGTTTGATTGTTTTGCTAATGAAGCTTCAAGTCTTCTAAATTGAACAAAACAGAATACAGATGGAGATAAAGTATTACTTTTATGACGGATTCAATCTTATTTTGAGTATGTAGTAAAATAAGAGAGCTATATAGGCTAAACCTCAGAACTGTACAGACAATGCATCTGCCAGAGGCATCTGTGGATCAAAACAGGCCTTCCCGACATGGAAATGTTTAATAAAATACATACTTCCTAAGAAAGAAGGCAGACTTGAGATGAACATTCCCAGATGATTTTGCCCCCAAATTGACAATTCAGATACGTAACTCCATCTCCCCAAGACCAAAAACAGAGGAATGGAAAAGGGGCAAGTACATCTTAATAACTGAGCTCCCTTCATATGGAAGGAGATATTTTAGGACAAGCAGTTAAGGAATTGCCCTAACATGCTCCTACTTAGAAGCTATGGAAATGCCACTTAAAAGTGTCACACATCCATACCTTGTTACTTTGAATCATATGATGGGCATGCCATCTAATAACATGTCAGCTACACATGTAGATGGAAACTTGCAGATTCAGTTAAATGGGTATATGTTGTCTTGTAATTACCAAATACTGGATGATTGACAGGATTTTTCATTTCATGGTTGATGCTGGGTGCTGGATGAACACAGTAGCATAGAGTTAGCAGTTCTTAAAAGAGGTACAGAATGTGAAGGACACTTTGCAGCCACTAATAAGGCAAGAGGAAACGTGTTCAGAGAAATGTATCTCATCTTTAAAAAGAAAAAGTTACGTGAGAAGAGAGTAGAGAAAATGAATACTGGTGTAGGTCCCTGAGGACATGATAGTTAAGAATAGGCCAGTTAATGTATATGGAGAAATGCTTTTGGAAATAAAATGATTCTGGGTTGAGCTGTGGAATAAAACAAGAAGTGGAATAATATTGTTACCCAAGAATACATTTTAAATGTGCTGTTGTGACACAAAAAGCTTCAGTAAACTTTATATCATTTTATCGTTTTCATTAAACTCTCCTAAGTCAACAGATTTAATATACAGGTTCAATAAAGTTTATTGAAAGAGTATACATGTCCCAGGAAGATAAGTTTATTTTATTTTCTTAGAAGACTTTATTTATTCATTTGAGGTGGGAGAGAGCACAAAGGGAGAAGCAGGTTCCCTGCTGAGCAGGGAGCAGGGTGTGGGACTTGATCCCAGGACCCTGTGATCATGACCTGAGCCAAAGGCAAACGCTTAACCAACTGAGCCACCCAGGTGCCCCATGGGGGAGGCTAAGTTTAAATGATAAATACTGGGATGCCTGGGTGACTCAGTTGGTTAAGCAGCTGCCTTCGGCTCAGGTCATGATCCCCAGCGTCCTGGGATCAAGTCCAACATCGGTCTCCTTGCTCGGCAAGGAGCCTGCTTCTCTGTATGCCTGTGCTCGCGTGCTCTCTCTCTCTCTGACAAATAAATAAATAAAATCTTTAAAAAAAATAATAAATACTTAAAAACCTTGAAAAACAGAAAAGAGAATATTTAAATGAATAAAGGATAGCTAATGCTTGATGTTAATGTTAATGTACGATGATTACATTCTTTTAAGATTCATAGGTAAAATATTTAGTGTATAGTAAAGCCTTGTGAACTGGCTGAAATTATAGGACATTGGATATGGTATATTTTTGGTAAAAAAAAAGAGAACAATGCAAAATATCAAGTAGTTAAATATATGCATAAGGAGGTCTATAAATTCAAAACAAGTGAGGATTAGACAGAGTTACCTGATAAAATTAAATTTAGGACTAAGATAGGATAAGGAAATATAATGAGTAAGAGGATAAAAGTGTCACAGTGAACTTGAAAAACAATGAGACCTCTCTAGAGTTACATTAGGCAAGAATGTTTGATGGTTCAGTTTAATAAATTAGTAATAGTAGCCAACAAGAAACTTAGGTAAGAGTGAGTTGCCAGGAAAGAGTATAAGGCAATGAAGGCATTTTGTGTAGTGTATTACAAGATTTTAAAGCCTGGGCCAAATTTGCTAAGTTTACTCACATAAGCATAATAATCTCTTTTCCACCAAAATTCACATTTAAGGATTTCACAGAACTTTGAAAATACCAATCGTCTTAGTTCTTTAGACCTATTTCTTCACCTATTCTCCCTTCCTCCTCCTTAACCTTCCCCCGCTTCCCTCTTGCTCTACTCTTCTCCCCTCTTTTTTTTTTTTTTTTTTTTTTTTTGGTGAATTACTATGTTCCATCTTTTCAAGAGTTCTAGTTAGGGAAGAAAAATGCTATAAGTAGGCCTGGATAACTCAAGAGCTATCAGAAGATAAAAAGATTCGAGATGACCATAAGAGCATATTTACATTTACGATTTCCTTCTCTTGAAATTTTTAGGTTAGAATCAAATTATGCATTTAAAGGACGGGTTAAAAACTGACATAGCTCTCATCCCCTACTTAATTCTTCTCTCAAAAGCAAAACCATATGATTCTGAGGAAGGAGAAGTTGGTTACTATCATTTTCTTGTTTTGTAGGAGTTCATGTATTCTGGATGGATAGAGAGATAGGAATTCAAGATATTCTGAATCTTTTGTTGGATATTTGTATTGCAAATATCCCCTCAAAATCTACATGTTTTTTTATTTTTATTTTTAAAATTTTAATTGTGTGTTTTGACAAACAGGAATTAATTTTGATAAAATCCATTTTTAAAATTTTGTTTATGGTTGATGCTTTTTGCATCTTGTTTAAAAACATCTTGCCTAGGCTAAGGGGTTTGAAGATGGTCTCCTGTGCTTTCTTTTAATTTTTTTAAATTTTTTAAATTTATATCTACATTTAATATGAAATTCACTTTTTGGTCTATGTTCTAGAGAAGAGGTCCAAATTCTTTTTCCATAAATAATTTTCCATAATCAATTGTTCTAGTATCATTTATTGAAAAAGGAATATTCTCTCTCTACTATGTTTTAATGAACACATTGTCATAAATTCAATATTTAGGTCTATTTATATAATCTATTTTCTATTTGCCCATCCTTGTGCTAATAAAACACTTCTTTTATTATTGTAGCTTTAAAAAGATTTGACATCAGTTACTGTAAGTCTTTTAACTTTGTTCATTGCCTTCAAGATTCCTCTGGCTTTTCTTGGCCTTTTGCATCTTTGTATAAATTTTTAAATCATCTTGTCAATTCAGTTGTACTGGTTGACAATAAATAATCGTCATTTTTATAATACTAAGTTTTCCAATACTTGACACATGTATCCCCCAATTTATTTAAGTCTTAATTTCTTACAGAAATGCTTTCTAGCTATTCCTATAGAGGTCATGCACTTCTTTTATTAATATTATTATTAAGTGTTAAATATTTTGGTGATACTTTAAATGGATTTTATTTTTAATTTAATTTTCCTGATATTTACTTTTATTATATAGAAACAATGATTTTTTTTAGGCTTATGCATTTATAATTTGTTGCATTTTTTTTTTTTTTTTAGATTTTATTTATTTATTTGGCAGGGAGAGATCACAAGTAGGCAGAGAGGTAGGCAGAGAGAGAGGGGGAAGCAGGCTCCCCATTGAGCAGAGAGCCTGATGTGAAACTTGATCCCAGGACCTTGAGATCATGACCTGAGCCAAAGGCAGAGTCTTAACCTACTGAGCCACCCAGGCACCTCGCATTTCTTTCTTTCTTTCTTTCTTTCTTTCTTTCTTTCTTTCTTTCTTTCTTTCTTTCTTTCTTTCTTTCTTTCTTTTTTTTTAATAAACATATAATGTATTTTATCCCCAGGGGTACAGGTCTGTGAATTGCCAGGTTTACACATTTCACAGCACTCATAGCACATACCCTCCCAAATGTCCATATCCCCACCACCATCTCCCATCCCCCCCTCCCCCCAGCAACCCTCAGTCTGTTTTTTGAGATTGAGTCTTTAATGGTTTGTCTCCCTCCCAATCCCATCTTCTTTCATTTTTTCTTTTCCTAACCCCCAACCCCCCGACATTGCATCTCCACTTCCTCATATCAGGGAAATCATATGATAGTTGTCTTTCTCCGATTGACTTATTTTGCTAAGCATAATATCCTCTAGTTCCATCCACATTGTCGCAAATGGCAAGATTTCATTTCTTGCATAGTATTCCATTGTATATATATACCATCTCTTCTTTATCCATTCATCTGTTGATGCACATCTAGGATCTTTCCATAGTTTGGCTATTATGGACATTGCTGCCATAAACATTCAGGTGCACGTGCCCCTTCGGAGCACCATGTTTGTATCTTTAGGATATACACCCAGTGGTTCAATCGCTGGGTCATAGGGTAACTCTATTTTCAGTTTTTTGAGGAACCTCCACACTATTTCCAGAGTGGTTGCAACAGCTTGCTTTCCCACCAACAGTGTAGGATGGTTCCCCTCTCTCTGCATCCTCGCCAGCATCTGTCATTTCTTGACTTGTTAATTTTAACCATTCTGACTGGTGTGAGGTGGTATCTCATTGCAGTTTTGATTTGTATTTCCCTGATGCCAAGTGATGTAGAGCAATTTTTCACGTGTCTGTTGGCCATCTGGATGTCTTCTTTGCAGAAATGTCTGTTCATGTCCTCTGCCCATTTCTTGATTGGATTATTTGTTCCTTGGGTGTTGAGTTTGCTAAGCTCTTTATAGATTTTGGATACTAGCCCTTTATCTGATATGTCATTTGCAAATATCTTCTCCCATTATTTCAGTTGTCTTTTGGTTTTGTTAACTGTTTCCTTTGCCGTGCAAAAGATTTTGATCTTGATGAAATCCCAGTAGTTCATTTTTGCCCTTGCTTCTTTTCCTTTGGCGATGTTCCTAGGAAGAAGTTGCTGTGGTTGAGTTCAAAGAGGTTGCTGCCTATGTTCTCCTCAAGGATTTGATGGATTCCTTCCTCACATTGAAGTCCTTCATCCATTATGAGTCTATTTTCGTGTGTGGTGTAAGGAAATTGTCCAGTTTCATTCTTCTGCATGTGGCTGTCCAATTTTCCCAACACCATTTGTTGAAGAGGTTGTCTTTTTTCCATTGGACATTCTTTCCTGCTTTGTCAAAGATTAGTTGACCATAGAGTTGAAGGTCTATTTCTGGGCTTTCTATTCTTTTCCATTGATCTATGTGTCTGTTTTTGTGCCAGTACCATACTGTCTTGATGCTGACAGCTTTGTAATAGACCTTGAAGTCTGGAATTGTGATGCCACCAACTTTGGCTTTCTTTTTCAATATTCCTTTGGCTATTCAAGGTCTTTTCTGGTTCCATATAAATTTTAGGATTATTTGTTCTATTTCTTTGAAAAAATGGATGGGATTTTGATAGGGATTGCATTAAATTTGTAGATTGCTTTAGGTAGAATAGACATTTTCACATTATTTGTTCTTCCAATCCAGGACCATGGAACGTTTTATCATTTCTTTGTGTCTTCCTCAATTTCTTTCATGAGTACTTTATAGTTTTCTGAGTATAGATTCTTTGCCTCTTTGGTTAGGTTTATTCCTAGGTATCTTATGGTTTTGGGTGCAATTGTAAATGGGATTGACTCCTTAATTTCTCTTTCTTCTGTCTTGTTGTTGGTGTAGAAAAATGCAACTGATTTCTGTGTATTGAATTTATATCCTGACACTTTACTGAATTCCTGTACAAGTTCTAGCAGTTTTGGAGTGGAGTCTTTTGGGTTTTCCACATATAGTATCATATCATCTGCAAAGAGTGAGAGTTTGACTTCTTTGCCAATTTGGATGCCTTTAATTTCTTTTTGTTGTCTGATTGCTGAGGCTAGGACTTCTAGTACTATATTGAATAGCAGTGGTGACAACGGACATTCCAGCTGTGTTCCTGACCTCAGCGGAAAAGCTTTCAGTTTTTCTCCATTGAGAATGATATTTGCGATGGGTTTTTCAAAGATGGCTTTGATGATATTGAGGTATGTGCCCTCTATCCCTACACTTTGAGGAGTTTTAATCAGGAAGAGATGCTGCACTTTGTCAAATGCTTTTTCAGCATCTATTGAGAGTATCATATGGTTTTTGTTCTTTCTTTTATTAATGTGTTGTATCACATTGATTGATTTGCGGATGTTGAACCAACCTTGCAGCCCTGGAATAAATCCCACTTGGTCGTGGTGAATAATCCTTTTAATGTACTGTTGGATCCTATTGGCCAGTACTTTGGTTAGAATTTTCACATCTGTGTTCATCAAGGATCTTGGTCTGTAATTTTTTTTTGATGGGATCCTTGTCTGGTTTGGGGATCAAGGTGATGCCCGCCTCATAAAATGAGTTTGGAAATTTTCCTTCCATTTCTATTTTTTGGAACAGTTTCAGGAGAGTAGGAATAAATTCTTCTTTAAATGTTTGGTAGAATTCCCCCGGGAAGCCGTTGGGCCCTGAGCTTTTGTTTGTTTGGAGATTTTTGATGACTCTTTCAATCTTACTGGTTATGGGTCTGTTCAGGTTTTCTATTTCTTCCTGGTTCAGTTGTGGTAGTTTATATCTCAGAAATGTATACATTTCTTCCAGATTGTCGAATTTGTTGGCGTAGAGTTGCTCATAGTATGTTCTTATAATTGTTTGTATTTCTTTGGTGATGGTTGTGATCTTTCCTCTTTCATTCATGATTTTATTTATTTGGGTCCTTTCTCTTTTCTTTTTGATAAGTCTGGCCAGGGTGTTGTCAATCTTATTAATTCTTTCAAAGAACCAGCTTCTAGTTTCGTTGATTTGTTCTATTGTTTTTTTTTTGGTTTCTATTTCATTGATTTCTGCTCTGATCTTTATGATTTCTCTTCTCCTGCTGGGTTTAGGGTTTCTTTCTTGTTCTTTCTCCAGCTCCTTTAGGTGTAGGGTTAGGTTGTGTACCTGAGACCTTTCTTGTTTCTTGAGAAAGGCTTGTACCACTATATATTTTCCTCTCAGGACTGGCTTTGTTGTGTCCCACAGATTTTGAACCGCTGTGTTTTCATTATCATTTGTTTCCATGAATTTTTTCAATTCTGCTTTAATTTCCTGGTTTACCCATTTATTCCTTAGAAGGATGCTGTTTAGTCTCCATGTATTTTGGGTTCTTTCCAAATTTCCTCTTGTGATTGAGTTCTAGCTTCAGAGCATTGTGGTCTGAAAATATGCAGGGAATGATCCCAATCTTTTGATACCGGTTGAGACCTGATTTAGGACCCAGGATGTGATCTATTCTGGAGAATGTTCCATGTGCACTAGAGAAGAATGTATATTCTGTTGCTTTGGGATGGAATGTTCTGAAAAATCTGTGATGTCCATCTTGTCCAGTGTGTCATTTAAGGCCTTTATTTCCTTGTTGATCTTTTGCTTAGATGATCTGTCCATTTCAGTGAGGGGAGTATTAAAGTCCCCTACTATTATTGTATTATTGTTGATGTATTTCTTTGATTTTGTTATTAATTGGTTTATATAGTTGGCTGCTCCCACACTGGGGACATAGATATTTAAAATTGTTAGGTCTTCTTCTTGGACAGACCCTTTGAGTATGATATAGTGTCCTTCCTCATCTCTTATTATAGTCTTTGGCTTAAAATCTAATTGATCTGATATAAGGATTGCCACCCCAGCTTTCTTCTGATGCCCATTAGCATGGTACATTGTTTTCCATCCCCTCACTTTAAATCTCAGGTGTCTTCTGGTCTAAAATGAGTTTCTTGTAGGCAGCATATTGATGGGTTTTGTTTTTTTATCCATTCTGATACCCTGTGTCTTTTCATTGGGACATTTAGCCCATTTACATTCAAGGTAACTATTGAGAGATATGAGTTTAGTGCATTGTATTGCCTGTAAGGTGACTGTTACTGTATATTGTCTCTGTTTCTTTCTGATCTACTACTTTTAGGGTCTCTTTTTGCTCAGAGGACCCCTTTCAATATTTCCTGTAGAACTGGTTTGATGTTTGCAAATTCTTTCAGTTTTTGTTTGTCCTGGAAGCTTTTTATCTCTCCTATTTTCAATGATAGCCTAGCTGGATATAGTATTCTTGGCTGAATGTTTTTCTCGTTTAGTGCTCTGAATATATCATGCCAGCTCTTTCTGGCCTGCCAGGTCTCTGTGGATAAGTCTGCTGCCTATCTAATGTTTTTACCCTTGTATGTTACAGACTTCTTTTCCCAGGCTGCTTTCAGGATTTTCTCTTTGTCGCTAAGACTTGTAAATTTTACTATCAGGTGACGAGGTGTGGACCTATTTATTTTTATTGATTTTGAGGGGCGTTCTTTGCATCTCCTGGTTTTTGATGTTTGTTCCCTTTGCCATATTAGGGAAATTCTCTCCAATAATTCTCTCCAATATACCTTCTGCTCCCCTCTCTCTTCTTCTTCTGGAATCCCAATTATTCTAATGTTGTGTTGTCTTATGGTGTCACTTATCTCTCGAATTCTCTCCTCGTGGTCCAGTATTTGTTTGTCTCTCTTTTGCTCAGCCTCTTTAATCTCTGTCATTTGGTCTTCTATGTCACTAATTCTTTCTTCTGCTTCATTTATCCTAGCAGTAAGAGCTTCCACTTTTTATTGCACCTAATTAATAGCTTTTTTGATTTCAACTTGGTTAGATTTTAGTTCTTTTATTTCTCCAGAAAGGGCTTTTATCTCTCTGGAGAGCGTTTCTCTAATATCTTCTATGCCTTTTACAAGCCCAGCTAGAACCTTGAGAATCATCATTCTAAACTCTAGATCTGTCATATTACCAATGTCTGTATTGATTAGGTCCCCAGCCTTCTGTACTGCCTCTTGTTCTTTTTTTTGTGGTGAGTTTTTCCGCCTTATCATTTTGTCCAGATAAGATTTGCTTTCTCCTCCTCTGGAATTCTGCTGTTCTCCTTGGTAAGTGAAGTTGTTCTTGGCTGGATTTCTTGTTGATCTTCTGGGGGAGGGGCCTATTGTAGTGATTCTCAAGTGTCCTTGCTGGAGTTGGAATTGCCCCGCCCTTATCAGGGGCCAGGCTAAGTAATCTGCTTGGGTTTGCTTTCAGGAGCTTTTGTTCCTTGAAAGTTTTCCATAGAGTTCTGGATGATGGGAATGATAATGGTGGCCTCCCAATCTCTGGCCCGGAGGAGCCGAGAGCTCGGGGGCTCGCTCCTCAGTGCACCCTCAGAGAAAAGCACCCAATTGCTCCTGTCTCCCTGGCCTCTGGTCGTGCTTGGAGAAAAGCACTCAATCTCTCGCGCTTGGAGAAAAGCGCTAGGTTGCTTCTGCCTCCCTGGTATCTGGTTGTGCTTGGAGAAAAGCGCTCAGTCGATCGCACTTGGAGAAAAGCACTCAGTTGCTTCCATCTCCCTGGCCTCCAGCCGCGCGCTTGGAGAAAAGTGCTCAGTCACTCCATCTCCCTGGCCTCTGGCTGTGCTCTGAGTGCACCCAGTCTGTGCCCGGTTCAAGGTAACCCTGAGTTGAGAGCTCACTCCTCAGCTTTGTTGCTGTAGCTGGCTTCCCCGCTCTAATACCTACGAGCTCTGCAACACTCAGACACCCCTGGTCCTTCTGTGACCCTGCAGGTCCTGGGGTTACACTGACCCCACATGGGCTTCACCCCAGTTTAGCCTCTGGAGCGACGTCCCTCAGTGGAGCAGACTTTTAAAAGTCCTGATTTTGTGCTCTGTTGCTCCGCCACTTGCTGGGAACTGGCCCCTTGCCCCGCGGTCTATCTTCCTGTCACTTTGGATTCACTTCTCTGCAGGTCCTACCTTTCAGAAAGTGATTGATTTTCTGTTTCTAGAATTGTTGCTCCTCTTCTCTTCGATTTCCCATTGGATTTGTAGGTGTTCACAATGATTAGATAAGCTATCTAGCTGATCTCCTGCTACCTGATGTTGTCTCAGCCTGCTACTTCTCCACCATCTTGACTCCTCCCATTTGTTTGATTCTAATAGTTTATATGGATTGTTTAGATTTTTAACTATGTTTTAAGCTAAAAAATATTTTATAGCTTAAAAATTAGAAATAATTATTTTATTGCAATTAATTATAAATGCAGATTTTTAAAAATCATTGCAAATATAATTTTTTCTTTAAAATTTAGATCTTATATTTTTCTTACTGAGTTTGCTGAGAAGATTAGTATAGTATTTAATAAAATTTAATGACTATGATGCAGAGATTTTTGTCATTTTCTCAGTCTCAAGGAGATTTTTCAGTAATTTACCATTAATATGAATTAATATGAAGTTTACTGTAGGTTTTTTTGGTTTGTTTGTTTGTTTTTGTAGATATACCTTGTCAGATGAAGGAAATTCCTTTTCTTCTTCTTCTTTTTTTTTTTTTTTAAGATGTATTTATTTACTGAAGCAGGGGGTGGGGGGAAGGCACAGAGGGAGAGAATCTTCAAGCAGACTCCCTGCTGAGAATGAAGCCTTCTCCAGGGCTCAGTCTCACAAGTCATGAGATCATGACCTGAGCTTAATGGACTGAGCCACCCAGACACCCCAGGAAATTCCCTTTCATTTAAAGGTTGCTAAGAATTTTTATCAGATACATTGCTATTCTTTCTCTAATTATTTTTCTGCATCTATTGAGATGATCATATAACTTCTTTTCTTTTTTACATTAATTTGGTGAATTGTACTACTTTATTTTTAACTGTTAAACCCATATTCTTAACTGGAAAATATGTACTTTGATTTTTTATTTTTCGTGGATTATGATATTAGATATGCCAATGGTTTACTAAGAAGTTTTGCACCTATATCATGAGGAATATTTAAAACATTTACTGGGGAAGTTAACTTTGTTTGAGATTCTCACAGTAGAAAGGATTTAATGTCTTTAATTACAGATTCAATTTCCTTAATAAGTGTAGGATTTTTTCAAGCTTTCTATATCCTTTTTTATTATTTTAGAAAGTTTTTCAAGTAATTTGCCTATCTTATCTTAATTTTAAAATATTGACGTAAACCTGTTTGTAATACCATTCTAATAGCTTCAGAATGTCTGTAGGATCTGTGGTAATGTCCCTCATTCCTTTGTTCATATGGCAATTTATGCTTTTTCTTTATTTTGTCAGTTTGGATAAAGGTGTTTTTTAAGTTAGAAGTTTATAAAATGAGCCTTACTCTGGGTAGATATAAACTATGTCAAAGTATAGTTTGGCAGATAAAATGCTAGCCATGTTTCTACTCCTAACTCACTCACTCAATATTTTATATAGTGGACAAATAGTATAGAGATATATCAGGCCCTGTCCACTTACAGTGTACTCTTTATATTTCCAAAATATATAGTAGAAAGAATAAAACACCTTGTAGTTCCAAAGACTTATTTCTCTCCTAATCTGTGTCACAGACATTTCCTCACATATGCAGTCTATGGCTGTCCCTTTTTATATATATCAGTCTTACCACGACCATTTGGTGATTTGCTTTTTGTATATTTCTTGAGGTATCCACTGAAATAGAATACAGTCTCTAAAGTTTACACAGAAGCTATAATTATCTGGCAAATTCAAGTTTTCTCATGTTTACCACTAGAGAATAGCTCATGATAACCAACTTAAATTATGTAATGAGTCTATCTATCTATACATATAATTTAGATACTTAGGTATTTTATATTATAAACAGAAATTGGTAGTACATTTTTAAAACTCTAATTATTTATGTAAAGTACCAAATAGTGCATTTAAATTAAAGTGATAATTTTTTCTATCTTAAACAACCAAGGAATTTGATATTTTTATTAGTATTAAAGTAGATTTATAGTATGTAGTCACATTCATACTGTTCAATCATAAGATAACATATACTTGAGTAGACACTGTAATGTTAAATTATTAAAAGCTAAAAGTGACTTCAGGGCATAGAGTAGGTAGACAATAAATATCTGGTATTGAATTATTCTTTGTGGATTGATTAGATGACTTTGTTAATGAGGTAAATACTTAAATTTCTATCTCTATTAAATGTTACCAAACCATTTAGTTTAAACATAAGGTATAATGAAAAAAATCCCTGATGAAAGTAATAATACCTGCATACTCATGTAGTATAAAAACTATTGGAATTAATATGAATAATCTTGCTTCTTATCTCATTATGTGTCTAGGAGATGAATATGGAATAAATAATGTTAATTATTTTGCTTAGGAAGAATCTTGTTACTATCCAGTTATGGAAGGTTATGTGAGTGCATTACTTTGTTTAGCTCAATTTTCAATCAGGAAGTGACTCATAACACCTGTGGAAGTACAAATGGCTCTCATTGATTTTCATAGCACTCAAAGCTGTGGCAGAATAGCCAATCACTGGGAATGATGTAATATGCATAGTATTTCAAAAAGTTTGTTCCAAAAGTGAATACAGGTGGAAATGGAAAAGAAAGGCCTATAATCAAAGAAGTAATCCATGTAATTTCTTAATCCACATATTTTGTAATAAAAAGTATATTAAGGGAAATGACAAGACAGAATAAGAAGCACATATCTCATTTAAGAATGCATCAATATATAAGGGGCATCTTGGTGGCTCAGTTGGTTAAGTGTCTGCCTTTGGCTCAGGTCATGATCTCAGGGTCCTGGAATTGAGCCCCATGTGGGGCTCCCTGCTCAGTGGAAAGCCTGCTGCATTCTCCCTCTGCTGCTCACCCTGCTTGTGGGATCTCTCTGTCAAATAAATAAATACAATCTTAAAAATTTTTTTTTCATCAATGTGATTTGGAGACTAATTGAATCTATGATAACTATCTTGAATAATTCCAATATTTCACATTCAGGTGCATAGAGGAATTTGGTAGGGATAAGAACTGGTGGGGAATATGAGTTCTGTGGAAGTTAATGGATCAGTTTTAGAATTATTCACTTAAGTATTTGTTAAAAACTTATGTGCTAGAAACTATGATTCATAGAAATACTAGATAGAATAGCCTTGAGGTCCTTACTTTGTGACTGAGGAAGCAAATAAATATACAGAAATTAAAATAAAATGTGATCACTCTTAAAATAGAAGTACGTATACAAGTTTGAACAAGTTGAATTAAAGATTAGGGTAGGATATTCAAAGTTATGATAAGAAGTTAGGATTTCATGGATTCTAACAGACATTCTTTGAACATATATCATAACCATATTTCAAGATTCATTCAAATGAAAGATCTGAAGGTAAATATTTAGGAGTCTTGATTTCAAAAGAATAATTGCTGCTATGAATATTCATGGACTATTTGAAAGCAGCTTTTATATTGGGGTACACTCAACTTTGGGGAGGGAGAAAGGAAGTCTGTTCAAATGAATTAACCAAAAGCAAGGCTAATATACAATCATATACCCGAAAGGGAAAATGCCATGAAAAAAAATGTTTCAAGTAGAACAAACAGAAATAGTCTCAAATGTACAATAATGCATGTTATTTGCAGAATTTACCAACAGATATTTCACAGGAGATTTTTATGAAATGAATATTTACAGATATATGAGTAGAGGTAGGGAACAAAATGAAGGATGGCTAGTTACCCAGATATTAGCAGCAGTGAGAGGCAGTTCCTTTCCCATCCCCAGCCTTTGGCTGAATGGACAATAAAAGGAAATCAAATCACCTGTCAAATAGCTGCTACCTGGTGAGAGCTGTAAACAGAGAAAGTTGTTCCATCTGCTCCTTTCTGGTAGCACTGTCTTACAGCTACAGCTCTGTCTTTGGGTTCCTTTAATTGTTCTCTCGCCTCACACTCAGTGTGGTAGGCAACAACCTTGCTGACTAGACTGCTCTTATTAGCTGTCCTGCCTAACTCAAGGCACCAACTCAGTCCTTCCAATTGTTCTGGTATCTTCCCAGTCTAAAATATGCTAGTCTAGTCCTTTATGCTCACCTAGACTCCAGGACCCAAACTGTACTGAGAAGGCCATCCACATCACTGACAACAATTCCTTTAAATGACTTAATGGAAAATGGCATATTTTATTGCTTAAATTTTTCAGGTGAATTAAATTTTACCATGGGAATAAGTCTCCATTCAGAGAATTAAGTATCCACGATTTATTTTACATTGTTGATGTTAATTCACATGACACAAAGGCAAGCCTTTTTCATCAAAACCATTGATTATTCAATTAATACCTCTGATGAACACCAGCAAAAAAAATTGGAAACTATCTGTCTCTGTGAACATCAGAAAACTACTGAGAGAGCAAACATGACTGAGCGTGGTAATTTCTATAATCCTGTTACTACACCTGAATGACTTAATAAGCCCACCCTATAATAATAATAAAAAAAAAAGCCAACTGAGTTTAAGCTCTATGTTGGCTGAGAGAAGCTATAGATTGCTTTCACTGTTAATGCTTGAAGGTGTGATTGTGTCAAAGTTCCCACAGCCTTGTCTTATTTTTGAGGAGATGTGGGAAAGTGTTGAGCTACTCTACAAATAAAATTGTTGGATCAGAGGAAGCTGAGTTCTGGATTAGAAGAATAGTTTTACATATCAGGAGCCAGACAAAGGTCATGTTTTGGTCGATTTCAGAGGCTAGGTGTATGCAGAAGCACATAAATGAAGAAAAACATTATATCAGAGCCATAAGGACAGATTGCAAGCCAGAAATTGAGATTTCAGAGTATCTAGGAAAAGGGATTAGCCCTATCTGGAGAGAAGATCAAAACCTATCTAGCTAAAAGGATTTTGGGAGAAAACATGTAGGAATATATGTGGAAATATTCATTTGTCAAATATTTGCCATGAGGCACAAATTGTAATCGGTGCTATTGGGCACAAAGATGAAGAGCTATTCAAGAAGGGGACAATTTATTGAAGAAGACAGACACACTACAGACCATCATGCAATGTGATAAGTTCCTTCTAAAGAAAGAATAAAAATTCATTGGGGGTATATGTAAGAAAGAAATATTTTTTTCTGGTGGAGTACTTATATCTGAACTGAACAAATAGGTTTTTATCAGGTTGACAGATCATTTAAACTAGAGAGACATTAATCATCAGAGAAGTGGAAGTGTGTAAAATTATACATGAGTTTAGAAGCACTGATTTCTCAAAAAATAGCCATGATGGTTTGGAGTATCAAGAAATAAGTCTGGAAAAGAAAATTTATATAAGATTTTAAAATCCTTCAAATAATTTGCTAAAACAGATACATGTTTGTAGACTCTAACAGAACTTAGTTTAAAAAGACATGATTCCTTCGGATGAAAATATGATATTACTCAGACACATAGAGTAAAAAGCAATGAGATCATTGGACTAAAGTGAGGAAGGCTGAGGCACAGAAAAAAACAGCCCTTAAGTTCTTTTAGTATTGTTGAGATAGAGTCTATTAAACTAGCCCTCTTACAGTTAACAATTATAAACTCAGGATAAAACATTAAAAAAAAACTATCTGAAGAGTAAAAGCTGGAAAAGAATGTATGAAAGTTAATACTTTGAAGAAGGTTTGCTATAATATGAGTTTCTTATTTTATCTGGCTAGTAAACAAATGTCTATACCACTTTGTACCATTTAAGGTGGCTAAAAGCTCAATAGAAAATCTGCAGTCTTACTGGCTCAGAGAAGCAGAGGACAGGGTCTATTTAGGACAACTATAGGAGCTGGCAAGTGAAGAGGAAAATCCAAGAAAGGAGACAGAAATGTAGAACCACAAATTCTCTGTGTGAACTCTGACCCAGTGTCTGGATAACCCTTTACTATAACACAGCGTAGGGCAGCCTCCAATCAACTCAGCCAACACTAAAAGAAATAAACCAAAATTTGAGCTCCTGCCTACAGAGGCAAACAACTTTGCAATGTGAGTTAAGCAAGTTAACTGCCTACTTAAAAATAAAAATAAGTATAAGTACTCTTCAGAAAAAGATGACAAACTCCAGAGTTTCAGTGTAGTTAATCTGCTTCCTTGGTAGCACTGGAAATTATCATATTAATTCACTATGTTTTCTTTTAGATTTCTAACAGTTGTGTAGTGGTATCTCATTGTGACTTTAATTTGCGTTCTCCTGATGACTAATGACGTTGAGCATCTTTTCATTTGCCTATTTGCCTTTCATGTCTGCCTTGCTGTCATCTTTTACCATTTAAAAATTAAGTTATTTGTTTTTGTATGGTTTTGGGTGTTCTCTATATAGTTTAAATACAAGTCTCTCTTTGGATATATGATTTTGCAAATTGTTTTCTTCCAGTCTACAGGTTAATTTTTAGTTCCCTTAATAGTATTTAATGTTGCCTAAAAATAAAAACAGCAATTCATTTTGCGTCCATAGTTGTAGGACTCAGTGAAAAAGGCTCATATCTGCTCCTCACAGTGTCAGGTGGGGTGGCTTGACTGGAGGCTGACTGATCTGTTTCTAGAATGATTCACTCACATGGATCACAGTTGCTTTTGGCTGTTTGTGGGAGGCTTCACAGGGGTTGAGGGCCACAGTCCTTAGTTCTTTTCCATATATTCTTCTCTGTATGTTACTTGAACTTTCTCACAGAATGATGGCTGGGTTCCATAAGCAAGTGTTGCAAGAGACAGGAAGTTGGTGATGCCAGTTTTTTGGTTTTATTGTTTGTGTGTGTGTGTGTGTGTGTGTGTGTGTGTGTTTTAATGTTCTGGGCCTAGAAACTTCTATGTCTCATTTCTGCTGGGTTCTGTTGGTTAGTCAGTAACAGAGCTCAGATATGAGGGAAGAGGACATAGACCACTACACTGGGTGGAGGAAGTATTAAGGAATTCTGGGAAATGTTTTACAACTGTCACATGATCAATGGAAATAGTATCTTGTTTTAATTTTGACATATACGTTCATTGCAAAAAATTAGTGGAATGCAATATAGATGCACAAAGAAATTAGCAAACAGAAGTTATTTCTAAATAAGTTTTAATTTAATAATAATAATAATACCCAAATTATGGAGAATATAGATGATGGAAATGGTTAGTGGCCATGGAGGCATACTGAATTCCATGTAATCAAAGCAAAAAGAAACATTAATCAACTTTAGATGTTGTTAGTAATCATGTTGAACATTTAAAGGTAAATAAACACCAAAAGAAATCGAATGCATGATTTTCAAAATAGTACATCTGGAGGAGAGTAAATATCTCTGGAAATAAAATTGAATTAATCCAAATGATGATGAAAAGCAGAGGAAGGTAACAATACATAGTACAAAATATGTTAGCCAAAATAAATCCAGAGATATCAATTGAAGTTACATTCTAACAAATTAATATGTCAATAAGAAGTGTATTACTCAAAAGAAATAAAATAAACAATCGGTAAGGTATACAAATCTTGAACTTGTATCTCCCCACATATATACATAAAAATATAGAACTACAAATGGAAATGAATATATCTATAATCATAGTATAAAACATTAACACACCTGTCTCTCTTATTGAAAACATCAAGGAACTAATTGAATGAATAGCACTAGAGATAAAATTATATATTTTTTCTTTTTAAAAGTTTTTATTTAAATTCCAATTACTTGATATGTAGTATAATATTAGCTTCAGGTGTACATTATAGTGATTCAGCACTTCCTTACAACACCCGGTGCTCATCACAAGTGCACTCCTTCATCTCCATCACCTGTTTCACCCTTCTTCCATCCAACACCCATCTAATAACCATCAGTTTGTTCTCTATTTAAGAGTCTGTTTCTTCATTTTTCCCCTCTTTTCTCATTTGTTTTGTTTCTTAAATTCCACATGAGTGAAATCATATTTTTTTCCTGTCTGCTAGTTAGAGAATGCATATACTTTGAAGTATTTCAGAATATTTAGGAGAAATAACTATTTCTATGTTTTGGAGCAAGTATAAACCTTAATAATGATCAGAGAAACAATTGCTTACAGACCTCATTCTTTGACAGCCATAAGTAAAAATACAATTGAATAATAATAGGTATTCAGATATCCCTGTATGAGTTTGAAATTTAAAAACACATTTATTCATTGTTTGTGGATCAGAAATAATTAGCTAGGAGAAGTATGAAATACTTAGATCTCAGTGTCAACACTCACAAAGCAGTACATTTCTAAACTTATACTATGCAAATAAATGCAAATAAAGGAGTATTTATAGAGAGACAGTGCTATGTTAAAAAGACAATAATTAGTGTGTTGGCTTTGTAACCCAAGAGGTTAAAAAAGAAATAAAACATTCGTGTAGAAAAAGGAAATAAAACACAGAACACTTACAGATGGAAAATACATGAATAATAGAGAAGGCCAACAAAACCAAAAGTAGGTTTTATGAAGACTAATGAAATATATACATTTCTAACAGGATAGACCAAGAAAGAGAGGTAAAAGAGAGAGATGAAAGGAATAAACTTTATTTTTTTAAGAAGTAATGAGATTTGAATGTTTATTATATTTGTTTATAATATAAATAATTAGATTGTTAGTATGTAATTTTTAATTTTTATTAAGTTCAATTAGTCAACATACAGAACATCATTAGATAGGAATAAATTTTAGATGACTAATACAATATTGACACAGATGTAATAAATATTAAAGTCTTACGAGTAACAATGTTAATAAATTTGACAAAAGTAACATAAATAAGGATACAAACAAAATTTATATTTTTCTTAAAGATCTAGGGAAAAAGAAAAATTCAATAAATTGGAAATCATTATAAATTAATTTTTAATTTAGAAATCTTTCCCTATAAAACATAGGGCCTAGATGATTTTAAAGGCTTAATTTACCTTATTTTGAGTGAAAATATCTTGTATATTTCATAACCAATATGTCAGTAATTAAAAATAAGGTAACATTTTATTGCTCATTCTGAGAAACAAGTATACTTTCATAGCAAAAGCAGACAAGGACAGTAGAAACAGAGATGCCATAGGCTTATCCTGATTTTTAAATATAGATATAAAAATTCTAAATAAAATTTTAATAAAGTGAATCTAACCATTACTTAAAAATATATCCTGATGACGTTGGCTTTATTCCAGGAATACAAAGATGATTTAATATGGGAGTATCTGTAATGTAACTCCCCATATGAAAGATTTAAACTAGATTTTCCTTATAACAATTGTGAACATATGAACACAAATTATTTGATCAAGTTCAATAGTATTGAAAACTGGTTACTCCCTAGAAAACAAGGAAATGATAGGAACTTCCTTAAAGAGGTAAAGCTGAGCTACCAAATATAGTAGTCAACATCATACTTAATAAAAAATATTATGATTCATTTTTAAGTCAGGAAAATGACATAGAAAATTCTAAATTCCCCTTGGAAGTCTGATAAATAGAGAAGAATTATCCCTCATCAAAGAAAATCTAACAAAAGTTAAGAAAAGCTGCGAGTTAAAAATGAAAATAATTGTATTCCTATACCTGTAACAAACTTCAAAGTGTAGTAAAAAAAAAAAAAAAGATACCATTTACTCCAGCAACAAAAACAATAAATGGAAAACTAGACATAAATTTACAGCAAAAGGTGTATAAGAACTTCATGGAGAAAATGATAAAAGTTTATTGAAAGATATAAAAGAAGACCTAAATAAATAGAGAAAGAGTGTGCCCATGCATAGGAAGTCTCAATATCATAAAGGTGGACATTCTGTCCAAATAAAATAATAAACTGAAAGCAAATCCAATAAAGGTCCAACAAGATTGTTTATATAACTTCAAAATTCTCTGAGGAGGAAAGTTAGATTGGCAACAAACTCAGGAGAGAATGTTCATTTCTCTAGTCAAAGAAATATGTATTAAAATAAAATGAACTGTGTTTGCACACTCACATAGGCAAAAAATGTAAATGTTTAAAACTATCAAATACTGTTGTTCACATTTTAAAAATGAGATTTGTTAGGTATTGTTGAGGGTATGTTTATTTTAGAACCACTTGGAAGAATGACTTGGTGCTATCTATTAAACCTAAAAAGTTATTTTTTTTACCCTCAGTAATACCATTTTTAGGTGTCTACTCTAGACATATATGCACATATATACACAAGAAAACATACAAGATAAAAACTGAATCACTATTTGAAATGGTAACAATTACCCAACTGTCTGAAATAGGAGTACGCAAAATTGTCTTTTTCATGTAAGAAAACTAAAGACAGTTGAAATAACTTAGTCTAAAAATTTAAACACATAAATCTTAAAACCCTAACGTTATGTGAAAATGTTAAGCAGTAAGTAATATATTCTGTGTATCATTTATGTACGTTTACAAATATATAAGATGAATGTTTAATTAATGATACTACCAAGGGAGTTAAAAGTTCAAAATACACATGGATATGATATATATTAATGTTAGGATAGTACTAATTTCTGGGAACTGATGAGTTAAAGGAATGAGCTGGGGCTTTATCAGAATCTCTACCACTGAATTTCTTAAAAAAAAAAAAAGGTGAACCAAATATGACAAATTGTGAACAATTGCTTATTTTCATCATAAGTGTATGAGTGTCACATTACTTTATATACTTAAATGTTTATAATAAAATATAAAAGACTGATTATGAGAATAAATTATTTAATTCAAAGTATTATTTAAAAAGCCACAGTGCTATGAAATATGGGGTAAATGAGGATATACCCTAATACAATTTCAAAAATGGAGGGCTTCATCTTATGTTATATTAAACCCTCTTAAAAAATACTGCAGGAATGCCTGAGTGGCTCACTTGGTTCAAGATTCTGATTCTTGATCTCAGTTCAGGTCTTGATCTCAGAGTCATGAGTCAAGGTCTGCAATGGGCTCCACATTGAACATGGAGCTTACTTAAATACACGCACACAGGGGCATGCACACACACACACACACACACACACACTCTGCCCATACATAATAGTGACTTTTAATGGAGAAACAAATGAAAAATAGACCACAGTTGACCAAGAGAAAAATACAGAATAACCAAGCTATTTCAACTGAATGCATTGGGGTGGGGAGACTAATAACATTAAAAAATAATAAAATATGTACCTGAAATCTTAACTATCAAAGATGACATCTTGTCCCCCTTAAAACATATATATACAAGCTCAGAAGGATGTTCTTACAAGAAAACTGAAGCCTTTAAAATAATCACTTCAACATTGAGCATATGATTTCTTTTTTTAATCTTAGGTATGTGCCAAAATAAATTGTGTCGCTCATCAATAAGAAAGTAATGAACTTGTGATAGACTTTCTGTTATACATTTTAGCTAGTCTACAGTTAATATTCAGAGCACAATTGAAAGAAACGTTTAATGAGATAAATATTGGAATGAACTGAATGAACTAGAGGGTATTATGCTAAGTGAAATAAGTCAATCAGAGAAAGACAATTATCAAATGATCTCACTCATATGAAGAATTTAAGAAACAAAACAGAGGGGACCATAGGGGAAGAGGGGGGAAAATAAAACAAGACAAAATCAGAGAGGAAGACAAACCATAAAAGACTTTTAAGCATAGGAAACAAACAGGGTTGCTGGAGGAGAGGTAAAGGGGAGGGTGATGGGGTAACCTGCTATTAGGCATTTTTTTTTTAAAGATTTTATTTATTTAATTGACAGAGATCACAAGTAGGCAGAGAGGCAGGCAGAGAGAGAGAGAAGGGGAAGCAGGCTCCCCGCTGCGCAGAGAGAGAGAGCCCGTTGCGAGGCTTGATCCCAGGACCTTGGGATCATGACCTGAGCTGAAGGCAGAGGCTTTAACCCACTGAGCCACCCAGGCGCCCCTAGACATTTTTTTTTAAGATTTTATTTATTTGACAGAGAGAGATCACAAGTAGGCAGAGAGGCAAGCAGAGAGAGGGGGGGAAGCAGGCTCCCCGCCAAGCAGACAGCCTGATGTGGGGCTCGATCCCAGGACCCTGAGATCATGGCCTGAGCTGAAGGCAGAGACTATAACCCACTGAGCCACCAAGGTGCCCCCCTGCTGATAGACATTAAGGAGGGCACTTGATGTAATGAGCACTGGGTGTTATATGCAACTGATGAATCACTGAACTCTACCCCTGTAACTAATAATACACTCTATGTTAATTAATTGAATTTAAATAAAAATTTTGAGGGGCGCCTGGGTGGCTCAGTGGGTTAAGGCCTCTGCCTTCAGCTCGGGTCATGATCTCGGGGTCCTGGAATCGAGCCCCACGTCGGGCTCTCTGCTCGGCAGGGAGCCTGCTTCCCTTCCCTTCTCTTTGCCTGCCTCTCTGCCTACTTGTGATCTCTGTCTGTCAAATAAATAAATAAAATCTTTAAAAAATAAATAATAAATAAAAATTTTGAAAAGATGCAAGTTGCTATAAATTCAAAGAGCTACTAGAAATTAACATTTCATATTTTTAAAATCATTAAAAATAACAAAGGACAATTAAGTTTAACTGTATTGAAAATAAATGTGTCCTACAAATCTATTAGAGTTCATCTAAAATATTTGTGATATGCCAATAACAATTAACATTTACTTTTAATTTGTGTATGTTTTTCTCTCATGCTTTTCCTTCCATTAATTCATATGTTCTTCATTTTGAAGTCTCCAAAACAAATACTACTATTCTAATTTTATAGCTGAAATAATCAAGACCCAATTTTGTAGATTAAATGACCACGAAATCCTACCTAAAGAGAAAGTTAAAAGGCAGAAATTTCCGATTTCTATCACACCAGGCTATTTGACTGCAAGTTATATTTCACCTAGTTATATTATTTCCTTCAAACAACGATTTTAAAAAGTTGTTCCAGAATTTTCTTTAACAAATGTTGTCTTTTGGCAAAAAAATCTATGTAAACTAAGATGTATTATTGTTTTATACATATTTCTCTTATATATTGGAGTATATTCTATGAAACAATCAAGGAATTATACACCTACAAATTCACAACATTATAGACTTAAGAAATACACTTCAACTGAGAAAAAAATTAACATTCTAATTATTACAGATAATGATATCTTATATTTTGTACTTTGGTATTTAATATAAATAAGCCGTATCTAAGAAAATTGTTCCATTTTTATGGCATATTTAATTTCCTAATATAAAAAAGAAACTCATTAAGAAAGTCGCTCTGGGAAGTGGGATTCTCTCTATGTATATTGTAATAGAATCTACTCTGATCTAGAATTCATGCTAATAGACCCATGGGTGGAAAAACTCATATATTCATGTCAGTGACCCCCAAAATTTGGGTAGATTTTATTAAGCAAGATAGAAAAATTTTAGGTAATTCAGAGAAGCTAACAATCAATAATACACATAAAGTAGGATGTTAATTTATAATGAAGACTACAATAGTTTTGGTCCCTAGATATGTTTTTTGAAGTTGGTGAAATTCTTGTACCTAGCAAGCACTTCCTGGAATAAGCAATCAAGATTTTTAGATCTAATGAAGTTTAGAAGCCATCTATTCGAAGTCTTTACAAACGAGAAAACTGCCTTCCAGAGCGATAGATTTTGGCAAGGACATGTGGTTAAATGATAATAGATATAGGGCTATCATCTATGACTGCTGTCCTCTGGGATAATATTCATATATATTTTAAATAACGGGATTCCTTTTAAATAATTTGGTTTGAAATTCTATGGGGAAAAAAATGCTATGGAAAACTCAGGGCATTATGAAAAAAAGTGAAGTTCAGGTCCAGAATTCCTGCTTCCAGTGCAGTTTTATTCTTCAAAACCTGACAACCAACAAATGTAATTTTAATGAGACTTGTTTCATTTAGATAGTGACAATTAATTGGCTTATAATAAAAAATATGGAAACACACCCACTTGAAATCTAAAGCACTTCAAATGTTATAACTGTTGGCTTAAAAAGTGTTGATATTAGTAAATGATGTTACCTAAAAATGGAAAAAGCAGAAGAGATCAAACAGTTTAACAAATTACTTTGATAGTAACTTAAAAAACAAGAGACGAGCCTAATCCCACATGAAATGAACCAGAAATTTGACAGAGAGTTGCTATATTTTGGGGTTGTTTGTTTGTTGTAATGTTGAAGTTAAGAAGACAGATCCTGATTTAAACTTCCTTGAAGAAATAACTTCCTCTCCTCCAAAATGTCCATAATGAGATTTCTATGAAGATTTTGTAAGGTGTGCAAGAGCAGCAGCATCACATGGCAAGAGAATACCCGTGTGGCACAGAATACGGACTAGCTAACGCTAGATCTGTTTATTAGCTGAGAGTATAAAAGCATGAACACTGTAAATCTATACCAAAGATCACAGAATTTGAGAAGCAGGAAAATAAAACAGAGATTTCAAAATAAGTTATTCAGGATGCAAATAGACCAAATGAATGAAGAATGAATGAAAATATCCTTCCCTATGACACATCCCTATGAAAAATTCTCTAGGCAATATCAAATTGAAAAGTAAGGGGTTATGCAAATATCTAAGACAATCAAGAACAAGCATACGTTAAGCTATTGTGAAAGAGAAAAATATAGAACACTATGTAAGGCAGGTACTAGTTAGACCCTCCTTTTCTTGTAACACTAAACAAATGCAGGTCTGGGCAGAAGTTAAGATGGTGATATGATGACTACTACCAATTTACATTTCTATTTCAGAATAAAAATGTTTCCCTTTACCCTTTATCCGATCCTTCATTTTTCCAGAGAAAGTTCTGGAACCAAAAGAAATGGAAAGAACCAGAAAGAAATGGAACCAAATTTATATCCAAATATAAGAAATAATTCCTCATGATTCATATATAATCAAGAAAATCCAAGAATTCTCAATAATATTATTGGCTTTCTCATAGGAATAGGTGTTTAATTATTTTATAATATGCTGTCTTTGATCATGGGGTAGCAACTTTTTGAGTGGATTACTAAACTGTTCTTTTTGATTCAATCTAGAATTATTTAATAGTGTATTCATTCAGTGGGGTCAAGCACTATGTCAAACACATGTACAGTTTGATTTGTGTTTCATAATTGAAGGTTTAATGGGCACTGATTCGAACCTGTTGTGGATTTCCTGCATTATTCTAACACAGAGAACTTTAATCAAGTTATAGAAAACTTTCACTCAATTGTAACAATGTGTCACTGACCATAATTTGTCCTTTTCATATATACTATGTTTAGTAAGCATCATAAGCCTCTGATGAGGTAGATACAGAATTTTTTTTTCATTAAATATGAGGAGAAAGGGGCACCTGGGTGGCCCAGTCATTTGGGCGCCCAACTCTTGGTTTGAGCTTAGGACGTGATCTCAGGGTTGTGAGACAGAGTCCTGCATGGGGCTCCAAACTCAGCAGGGAGTCTACTTGGGGATTCCCTCCCTCTGTCCTTCCCTTTCTTCCACTTGCATGTGCTCTCTCTCTCTCAAATAAATAAATAAATCTCTAAAAAATAATAAATATGAAGAAATGGGTGTTCAGAGAAATTAAGTAACTAGCTTTCAGTCACTCACCCAGCAGGTAAGTAGCAGTGTTGGTGTTGGAACCCAGGTCTGTCTTCCCCTAAAACCTGCACCTCTAGGGAATTCACATCTCTGTTGTAATGCACAGGATTTTGCCTTCTGTGGGTATTCACATTGTTAGACACAACATAAATCTGTAGCCATCCTTCCCTACTCTCTACATATCACAAAAGAAGAAATGACTTTTACATGTATATCCCTAATCCTTTTAACTATGCTCTGCTTTCCATCTGTGTGACAGCTACTCCCAAATATTTAATACATTTCTTGTGTTTTCAGTGCATCCCAACCCTGTTTTCAGCTGCCTGCCTCATACCTTAACATCCATAGCTGTTTCCTTCCCCATGCATGAGTTATCTCTAATAATTCTTCCTTAACACCCATGTAAGTAAAATATGTCAATTCCAATTTGAAAGTGAAACACATTTACTTGTCTCTCTCTTCCTGTCTTCACCTCAGTTCAGTCTGTGGGCTTCTAAAAGAACCATCTTAAAATCCCTTCGCCTTCATTTTCTCTCCACATTTTTTTCTTCTCCACACAGCAGCCAAACTTTCTTATGTGGATAATACATACATACATGTACCTTTCAAAAAGTAACACAATATTAACACAGAGTGAAAAGCTGAAACTCATCATGTACCATTATGAACAGTCTTCCTCCTTCCCACAGCCATTGATATAGCTGGCACATATGTGAAAATTATTGTTTTGACTCTAGTTTATAAGAACTCTTATAAATTGTTTTTATCACAGTTGATTATATTGGCTCTTGGAATTTAAAAAAATACAATTTTTTTTTTTATAATTTTATTTTTTATAAACATATATATATATATATTTTTTCCCCCAGGGGTACAGGTCTGTGAATCTCCACGTTTACAAACTTCACAGCACTCACCATAGCATATACCCTACCCAATGTCCATAACCCCCCCCCAACCCCCCTCTGCCCAGCAACCCTCAGTTTGTTTTGTGAGATTAAGAGTCACTTATGGTTTGTCTCCCTCCCAATCCCAACTTGTTTCATTTACTCTTCTCCTACCACATTAACCCCCCATGTTGCATCTCCTCTCCCTCATATCAGGGAGATCATATGATAGTTGTCTTTCTCCGATTGACTTATTTCGCTAAGCATGATACCCTCTAGTTCCATCCATGTTGTTGCAAATGGCAAGATTTCATTTCTTTTGATGGCTGCATAGTATTCCATT